>NC_132812.1:14835086-16312586 GCF_048594095.1 Paramormyrops kingsleyae
AAAGCCCCAATGCCTTTTGGTTCCTGTCATCTTTAATCTCTTGGGTTTTGTTGGGGTGGTGATAGGAATATTTCTACTTCACACTGTCGGTGGAAAGTCCCTGCAGCGATCCATGTGCGTGTGTTTATGTGTGATGAGGTATTCAGGATGCCAGACATGTTATGTTGATAATAAGCTGCTAGACTCAAACTGATCTGCTCCTCATCTTAACTGTGTGTCTTCAACATGGTTGCCAAGTGCTGGACACTTTGCACAGGGAAGGCTTTTTTTTTTTTTTTTTTTAGAATGTAAACATAACAACACACTGCACACGACACTGCGGCAGTGTCCACACGCCTATCCTACGATACGCAATCGAAGATCCTCAGACACTCATCTCCTCAAGCAGAACCAGAATCTTCAATGTGTGCTTTGTGCCGCTGCGTCCCAAAGGGGTTTCGCACCGGTCTGGCGCTGCCCGGAATCTGTCCAGTAGAGGGCAGTCTCGAGCGAAGCAGAAGGCTGCCGCCAGACCGCCGCAGTGTCGCCAAGCCGCCTTGCTGAAAGGGTCCATTGTCAGTTTAGAGGAGATCGCTGCAGGCGCATGTACCATCGATGGACATCAGCTGCATGATGGTGTGTGTGTGTGTGTGTGTGTGGGGGGGGGGTCCAAAGGCTGCCCTCTGACGCCAGGGATAGCAGAGATGGCCCGCTATTCATCGCTGAGTCAGATTGCGTGCTCAGGTTACTGACTGGACCCTTGTGTGTATCTGGCTGGTGATATGTTTGCGTGGAGTATTGTTCATTGTGCTTCATCTCTACACGCACTGCAAACTAGCTAATGCTGCTTGGCTGTGTTTTCCCGGCTTGTATAAGAAGCATGGAGGGGTGGGGGTAACGCGTAAGGTAGCATCTCCCTGTTTGTGGTGCGTGGCTGGCAGGATGTGGGCGTTTACAGCTGCTCAGGGTTCAAAGACCAGGGATCAACCTGCACATGTGGCACGGGGCAGTTGGGGGGGATAGATGGTGAAGTACAATCTATCCAGGGGTGTTCCACAAAGCAGGATTTCTCAGATGGGTTAATTTAAGCCAGAAGTCATGATCGTCCAATAAGAGTTCAGGTAATGAGCGTTCCTATTGGACAGTCATGACTTCTAGCTTAAGTTAACCCAGTTGTGTGTCCATATTCTGGGTGCTGACATAGGATTTGTTTTTCGTTCTAGTTATTAATATTTATGAAGGAGAGGGATTAGTCCTTTTCCTAAACAACAGTTAAAAAAAATGGGATTAACATGCCAAGAGATCACATGAATACAGCACAAACATTAGACAAAGTTCATGGTGATTGTCGGATATTTATAGGTTGCAGTTGGTGGATGAATAGATGATTGGGGGGGGGTAGCATGATGTGTCTGCCGGAAGAAGTATGACTTTGCTGGGGTGGGGGGTTCGGGGTGGTGTGGCACAGTGAGCAGGGGGGCCGGCAGCTGCACGTTTTGTTAGAGCTTCCTGTTGACTGCTTAGCCAGGATGGAGGCGCCTTTAGGTGTGATTTGTTTATGTGACTGACAGCTTTGATGTACAGCTGCAGTGCGGCGTGACCTGGGTCCCAGTGAAACCAGCGAAAAACCACATCAGAACCATACATGTGTGACCACCGGGTTCACAGAAAAACATTACAGCCTTTTCTATCAGCAGGTGGAGAAATTCCACCTTTGCGTGAATCCCTGTTGTATGGCTCCTGTTAATATTTCGTCAGAAAAATGCCTGGTCACTTTTATTCATTTATACTTTTATTCATTTATAGTGAATAAAGGGTCAGGTCAAGTCAAACTTCATTGCTGTTTCAAAATATGCAGCCATGCAATCAAATGAAATTGCGTTTGTCCGAGACTTTAGAAATTCTTTTACGCAGAACATGGAAATTAGACACACAAGACAAGAACGAAAACATAAATAAATCTGCTGTACATAGTGTAACTCTTTATAAAGGCTGTCATTTACAATATGCAATAGTGGCTGTGATTTCTGGTTTGTATGTAGTGCCGAAATGGTGAGAATCTGTGACACGAATATCATATGTGTGAATTTTGTGTGTATGCATATGACCATGTACTTAAATAGCTGTCCGTTCTGCCTGTTAAGTGACAGCAGGACTTCTGATTGGTGAAGATGCCCGTCCCGCCGCCCCCGCCCCCACCTGCCCCGCCCCCTACATTTGCTGCGGTAAGTGTCTCATTTCAGTGCCAAACTGGCTGTTTAACACCTACAGTTATGGTTTTGTCAGGGCGCCACCCTTTGAAAATAATTTCATTTTTGCACGTTTTTTTTTCAATGTAATCATAATACTTTTGATTTAAATACCCTTGTTGGAGAACATGTTGTAGATAAATGAGACCATTGTAAATGCTGTATTAATGTTGAACTTGACTGTTAGTGCAGAACAGTCAATGACCTGTCTAACTTCTTTCCTCCAGTGCTTCTCAAAGGTGCCACCTGGTGGACAGTGCCTGCGTTCGCCTTCCCTCGTAAAATGCACTCATGCTTATGGGCCTTCTTCCCGGTCTTAGGCGAACACAGAAAAACCGACACTCAACAGATCAGAGCAGCAAGGGAGGAACGCGCTCCTGACTGACATCACGAAAGGCACGCGGCTGAAGAAGGCCGTCACCAATGACCGAAGCGGCCCCGTCTTTGACAGTAAGGGACCGTGAGCCTCATCTCGGGAGGACCAGTCAGGCTGTGTCAACGCCTGCTGTCAGGCACCATATTTTTCCTTTTCTAAGTAACGTTTTAATGTGAATGACTCCTGAAATGGTCATAGAGAAATTTCCTTTCGTATCAGTAAAGTATCCATCTATCAACCAATCCATCCGTATAGGGGACAAAATTTGTTGTTTAAATGAAGAAATCAAGCACAATGCCACTGCTTATCTGAGCCCCCATTACTGCCTTGGGCTGATACGCTGGTGTCATGTGACCTTGACTGGGTCAGCTGACATAAACCAGCCTGCAGTGTTCTGATTTGCCATTTGTTCCCTGGCCCCCTGTGGATGGCTATGAAGGCAGTATTTATAAGGCTGCGTATTGCTAAGCATGTCTGCAGGAAAACGGGATGCGTGGCTGATTGTTAAAGGGACTAGCAAGTGGCGTCTTCTTCATTTTGGCAGAGCCCAAGGGTGGAGGAGGAGGAGGAGGTGGAGGAGGAGGTGGTGGCGGCATGGGAGGAGGAGGTGGAGCAGGATTTGGAGGAGGCACTGCCGGGGGCCTGGGTGGGCTCTTCCAGGGAGGGATGCCAAAGCTCCGTTCAGCAGGGAACAGAGACAGCAGCGGTAGGTCTGTCCAAGGTGGCTCTTCTTGTCATGTGTGTCATTAATTAATGTCATAATGTACATTTTTAACATGGTCTCTAGCATGGTCTTTATAATGGTCAAAATCAATGCATTTTTCAAATAACTGAAAGGCAAAACTCCAGTTTGCATATAGCACAAATTTCCTGCAATATGAATGAAGTTTGACCCTTTTATTTCGATTAATTTGACTCTGATAATTACACATTACATTCCGGAGAGTTCTGCTCATGCTGTCTCCTGTTGCCTTTAGATTCTGGAGGAAATAGACCCCCTATACCGCTCCCTGGAGGAAGGCCCTTCGCAGCCGGACCCCCCAGGCTTCCCGAAACGCCCCCCATCCCTCGGTCAAGCGCCCCTGACCTACCAAAGGCTCGGATGACGTCTCCCCGGCCTGACTTTGGGGGCGCGCCACCCCCTGTGCCAAACACTCCTCGGCCAAACCAGGGAGGCTTGCAAACCCGAGGCCCCCCACCCCTACCTGGCGGGCGGCCTCCGGCTGCTGGACCGGCCCCCCCACCCCTGGTCCCACCTGGCAGGCATGGTGGTGCCCCCCCTCTGCCCGGAGGAGGAGGCCCGTTTAACCGCCAGCCCTCCTTCTCCGGGCCTCCGCCCTCCAACAACAGCCGGCCTCCCCTTCCCCCTACTCCCATTAAAGCCCCCGACGACCGCCCCCCCATCCCACCCATGGGTCACCGGCCCTCCATCCCTCGCGACGGACCCCCGCTACCACCGTCTCTCAGCAGCAAGCCTGCGGGACTCACACCAGCCCGTGCGACCAGCACCAACGCCCCGCCTCTGCCCCCTGGCCGCCCCGGCCCCCCCCCACTGCCTGCCACCCCGGCGAGTAATGAACACACTCCCAAGCTCCCCCAGAGGAGGTTATCCCTAAACACGCCTGCTCCAGTGCCCCCTCCAGGCCGTAGCGGCCCCCTGCCAACTCCTCCTAATGACAGAGCCCCTCCTCTGGCCCGGTCCGGTCCCTTACCTCCCCCTCCCAATGAAAGGCCCCCACCTCCAGGCAGGAACCCACCTGGCCGAACTGGTAAGAACTGCGAGTAGGACTCATTGCTACCTTTAACAAACAGCTGCTAATGGTGATGCTAAATTTTAGCGTGTTTACAGCGATCTTGCCCAACAGAGTCATGTGACTTAAAGCTACCTATCAGAAACATTAAGTGCTTCCTGTGACAGTTTCCTCACTCACTAATACAAGTCCTTCTTGTTTAACCTACTCACCCCAAAAGCTTTTATCATTCACACAGCTTATCTGTCATGATCTTCTCTGAGATTAAAATTGAAAATACCCCCCCACAACTAAAAATATATGTGTTATTTTTAAGTGTTTGGAAGGAGTGTTTCTTCACATTAGTGTGTTTTGTCTCTGATAATGATATGCGGGGCACCACTAGATATTTTGGGCCCCATGAAAGCATATTGAGCCCCCAACCCAAACCAATACAGTTACGTTCCAGTTTTTCGGTGCCCCTGTCACTCCTCCTGACGTTGCCCCCTTTATGGTGCCCCTGATTCTGACTATGGCACAGTCATAATGGCGCATTAAGCTGCTGTATTGTCATGCCCCTGCGTGCAGGTCATGTTGACCATCTCCTGTGTTCCCAGGCCCCCTTCCGCCGCCCCCACCTGTGGGAAGATCAGTCGGCAGTGTGAGGGGCTCTCCGGTTCCCCCCCCACCGAACAGACCGGGGACGGAACCAATCCGAAGAGGGTCCAGACCCCCTCTTCCACCAGACAGGACAGGTGCTGGGGGTCCCCCACTTCCACCGCCCCCCATGGGGAACGGGTACCACGACTCGTACCCCCCCTTCACAGGTGTGTGTGGGGCTGACTCCAGATCAGCCGTCCAGTAGCATTGGTTTATGCTAACCCCAAGCTCTAGCGAAAATGTTAAATTCAATAATGTACACCTTCCTGGAAAGAAGAGAATACCACAACACCAAAAGAGTTCTATTACTAAAACCACCACTAGGGGGTGACATGAGTCAGAAAACAAACTGTTACATGTTATATTGTGATTTAAATTTTTGTCAAATGCAGATGAGTGGGAGGCCAGGTTTTCCTTCCACCCGGTGTCCGATTTGCCCCCGCCGGAGCTGTACGTACCCTCCCTGAAGACCTACCCCAGCAAGGTTGCCAGGGGTGAGAGCAGAGGTGAGAAGATGGCCGATATATCCGTGTTTGGGTCTGCAGTGACTGCAGTGTAAACTGACTGTGACTGACTGACTGCCTCCTCTCCTAGGCTCAGGGAGGAGGGATAGGGGTGCACCTCCTCTGCCCCCGATTCCCAGGTGAGCTGCACTTATATCTCTTGGTTGTTTTTTGGACCTGGCTTCCACAACTGCTCCATCCTGGACCTACGCTTGCAAGGGACTCTGTCGTCCTCTGCTTTTACAGCACTCAACCTTAAGATCAATCCTGCTGTATGCCTCTGGGTGGATTGTTTTGTATATGGCTGTTAAAAATGTGTGTATAAATTCTGTTATGCTCAGCCCCACTAAACACCCCCCCCCCCCACACCCCCCCAGCTGACGATATCACACTCCGAACAATTGACGTTGAACTCTTTCTTTCCCAGGATTGTTTTTTTTATGTTGACGTTCTCTTGACGTTTTGTATAAAACATGATAGAATCCGAAGGACGATTATTGATATTCCTGATTTCATTAAAGTGTCTCATGCACTGCCAGATGTTTGGTGTCTCCATAATGGCCTCTGTTTTTTGGTTTGTCTTCAAGTTGGGTTTGAATTGGGGTCCAATCCTAGTGCCATTTTTAAACATGAACATTGAAGGTTTTATTAACTTTTATACCTGGAGTCTTATTTTTATTATGAAAATTCATCTCCCTGGTGGAGAAATATCGAAATATGAAATATCAAATTATATTTGTCTTTATATAAACTTTATCACCAAGAGACAAAAAGTGGATTATATTTCATATTTTTAAAAAACTGGTCAAAATATTTTTCATTGAAGAGTATCACCTTGGGAAAAGTCACAGCTTGATTACAAGCTTTTTATTACTGTCTTAGTGTATTCTAATTTTGGTCTGATATCAGTGTTACGCTATATTTATGTGTGCTACAGTCATTTAAAGTACAGATGCACAAGGTCTTATTACACGATCCCCGGACTGTCTGTCTTGAGGTTCATGTGCTATTGGAAATTAATGACAAAGATGATAGGTGGTCTGGTAGGCTTACTTTAAAGTGTGTGTGCGTGTTTTCTCCCCCAAATGCGTTATGTGTTATTGTCATTTATTTAACCATTAAATAATGTTTTGGAAGAACGTCTCGGCCTCTATAGTTCTTTATGCATTCTGCCTAACTGTTCCCTTTGTTGTCCATTCTGTTAATTATAGTACACAGGTCTCACAATTACAATGCACAAGTCAGGGCCGGCCCGTGGCATAGGCAATATAGGCAAATGCTAAGGGCGCCATCCATCCAGGGGGCGCCACAAATGGAGGAAGAAAAAAAGTGTAACATTCCATTATTCTTAAAACTAGTTGGTATTAATGTGTCTTAATATGAAAAGAACAAGCCCACATGAATTTACCTGCTTAGCAAAGCCTATTAAGTAGTAGTAGTAGTAATTAATCAGGGCCAGTCGATCTTATAGGGGACATAGGCGGCCGCCTAGGGCGCCAACTTCTTGGGGGACGCCGATTTGCCAGCCAATTTCCCTATGCCTGGGACGGAGGGCGCTGGCGCTGATGCTCGCCTAGGGCGCCTCATCGGCTAGGGCCGTTACTGGTTGAAGTGAAGCCTGGGCTGAATCCACATAATATGACAATTATCATTAGTCTTTTCACAAAAGAAAGTCTGAAAATATTCTGAATTTGTTTTTTAAAGGAATAGAGCACAGCACCTGCGTAGTTCTGGCTGTGTTATTGGCTTCGGTTAACCATAACGAAACGGGAAGTTCGCACTTTTCAGTTTTACGGAATGTATTGCGAAGAATTTAAAAATAAAGTGCAACTGCTTCACGCTAATGACATGTAATAGATAAATGTAAAAAAAATATATTAAGACCCGTTATTTAAAAATAGCTACTGTATATTCTAAAGTCCAGTTATAGCTATGCGATTTTCTGGGGGTGAGTGGGACTGCCCAAATGTTTTTAGGTATTAATTTAGGCATTAGCTGGTACCGTTACATACGAAATTAGCGGTTTCCGTCACCACGTGAGTAGTCAAAGGAGTTCATCCTATAGAGCCCGAAATCTGCGTACCATCATTGCTGGAGCGCTAACTCGTCAAAGCGCAGCGCGGCGTATGATTGGATAATCGGCACGTCAATTGTCGGGTCGTTTTACCGTCGAATGTTCGGAAATGCGGCGATGTTTGCTGGCTAACGAACTGGAGCTGTGAAAGTGCTGCGGTAGGTACCTCTTCTCTTTTACGAGGCTTCGGTTTTGTTGACAGCCGATTATTGTGTCGACATGCGGCGTTTTAGACAGGACTAGCGAAAACACGGCAAGCCAGCAGCGTTTCTGCCGGTGCTGGCTTGTGAAATATGTGCGGCTGCTAGCCCGGTACGAGGCGACGCTGACAGCCTTAGTTGGCCCTTGGCGGGAGCAGCCAGATGCCGGTAGGATCACCGCTGGCGGTCCGCTGGGTGTCTGTGGTTTTTCCCCCGCAATGGGCAGTCAGAAAGCGGGCTTGGGCTGACGCTACTTCGGTTCCCAGGTTCGGATCCCCCGCCGCGGTACCGTGAAGGGTCTGACGTCCATGAATTCGCTGGTCGCGCAACGGGGTTTTTTTCTGTGTTAAATCGCGATTATCGTAGTTACATTAATTTGGACAAAATTGTTCCGATGCCAAGAGGTAAAAATGTGCGTCTTGCCGCTGATGTGGGAGCTGGCGGTGGAGCATCACACACCTGCGAGACGTGGGCGCCGTGGAGGTGTGAGGACCGCTTGTTAAACACCCAAAGCGGGACTTCGTAGCCTTGCATCCGCCGGCATTTCCAGCTCTCTCCCACCACGACCATAACTTTGCAGAAGTGCTTAGATCTGATGAAAACATCGCCCGTAAGAGTCACACAAAGCCGGTGTTCTGTCGAGTTGAGCTACTTTGTCGAGTTAGGCTACCGTAGTGCTAATCGATATCCCTAACTCTAACCCTAACCCCCCAGAAGCCCCTAAAACCCTAACCCCAATCATAAACCAAACCCCTAAAACCTAACCCTAATCCCCAAACGGTGGAACTGCACATGCGCAAAAAGGCTCGATAGTACATCTCGATAACAACTCGTCAGAACACCGGCGACCCCGGCCCCATAAGCCAAGTTCCGAGACTGTTAGGACTTTGGCCATTTCTTACTACGGAAGTAAGGGGATCACTGTTATGTATATAACAAAAAAGTAAGAGATGTCACCTTAATTTAATTAACCCTAAATCCCTAATGATTTTATTGTACTATTTTGAAAGATGCAGGTCAATTTACCTTAATTTAAGGTTTATTTTGATACTTATGTTAGGCGTGGGAAGAACAGGTCAAGGTCAGCACTAATTCTCAATCAGAGGTAGAAAGTTTGGGTCAAGAAAGTACAAATCCAGACCAAGTTTTCGTTTTAAGCAGCCAGTTGAGTACTCTGTGACTGTGACTCTATACTCAGCTGGTTGGTTGAAACTAAACCTTGGTCAGGATTTGTACTTTTTGGACTTGAACTTTCCACCTCAGCACTTGGTAATAAAAACCCTGCCAGTCAGGACAGGGTGCATATATGAGCCTCTGGGCGTAAAGCCGCTTTATCTGGCCTAGGTACCAGTGAGGAATGTACAGTCGTCATAGTTCAGTCACCTACCGGTAGTTTTTTCAAAAAAAGTAAATAATTTTTGTGCTAAATTATTATAGCGGCAGTTCCAGAAGCAGTGTACGGTAATTGATGTATTTTCAGAAACTGATGAATTTCAGCTTTTTAAATTGTATCTTATCGAGGTTTGAGAACTTGCTACTTGCTACGTAATTATGTTACGAACAGGCTCACGTTACATAATTATGAGTCTATGCACTAGAATCAATTAAATGCATATACCACTTATAAGCTACAACCTTCTTGGAAAGGTGGGGTACAGAAGTTCAGTGATTAAAATAGCCTAGTTATCCATGACACGCTTCTACTCTTATCAGTACTTTGGAGATTAAATTCTCTTTGGTTGGGGTTTTAGACCTTTCACCATATGACCAGACAGCCGCTAATGATTAGATTTGTTAATTAGTTCTCATATAGGTAGAATCCCAAGTCCTGCAGTCCTACATTTAGACAGCATATCCTGTTATGATGATATGATATGGTATGTTATGACTTCTGACTAAAAATAGTAATGGCCTCACGATGAACATAAAGGCGCTGAGCAGAAAGAGGAAGCAGATGTTGAAGAAATCTGGCTGCTGAAAATGCCCCCGCTTGTGTCTGCGAGACACCGTTTGAGACCCAGCAGGGGTCGGCTGTCCTGCACGTGGTCACCTCCAGGACGTCACTCGTCTTATCTTCAGCCACGACTCACGGCGCCTGTTTAGATGCTGTTCTGTTCAATCACTCGCCAGTATTGTTCATGTAGTTTACTCTTTTCCTCATATCTCAGCTTGTCGCCGGGGAAACAGACATATAGCAGCTAACGTTGTTTGTACAGTCAGAGTTTTCATTCATTTGCCTGTCAGCCATGGTAGCAGTTCACTCACGTGCTTCAAAAATGTATTTTTGGATGTGGGGTCTGGGGTCTATTATTAGTTTTTTCCATGTTTGGGAGACAGGTCACCTAAGCAGCGTTTCTGTGCTGAAATCGAACAGTTTGATTTTGTGGCTGACCGTGCAGTGTGGCGTTTGCGGCTCACGCTGATGCGTCCTGTTTGGAGACACTTTTCGGTATGCAGAGTGCAGTTTTTATCCACAAATAATTTGTGAGTGTTGCGTAGTTTTGTGCCTGTCAGATGTTGTTTTATTGACTTTTGTAGCCTTTAAAAAATTCAAAAATGTTCTCTGTTTATTAAGAAAATATCTAAATGATGAATTATTTTATTTATGCCTAGAAGGAGTCAAGATTGACCTGGTGTCTGCAGCCAGACCAAATCTGTGTTGACTCTCTGCAGTATGTTTGCTTTCTTTTGTCATTTCTCAGTGAGTCATAATTGTGTGCCAACTGATGTCATCGCTCCAGCCATCGTGTATCAGCTGTGGCCTGTGAGCAAAAACGATCACAGCCATCATGGAGCCCCCCGTCGAAGTCGGATATGGGTCGAACACGTCCCACAGCCTCTCCGTCTCCCCTCCTGCCATGTCCATCGAGAAGCTCTTCCCGGCACTGCTGGAATGCTTCGGGATCGTCCTGTGCGGATACGTGGCCGGCCGCGCCGACATCATCACATCGACGCAGGCCAAGGGGCTGGGCAACTTCGTGTCCAAGTTCGCCCTGCCTGCACTGCTGTACAAGAACATGGTGCTGTTGGACTTCGGCAACGTCATGTGGTCCTTCCTCTGGAGCATCCTCATCGCCAAAGTGTCGGTGTTCGTCATCGTGTGCGCGCTCACCCTAGTCGTCACCGGGCCCGAAAATCGCTTTGGCAAGGCCGGCCTTTTCTCCATCTTTGCCACGCAGAGCAATGACTTTGCGTTGGGCTACCCCATCGGTGAGTGTCTGACAAGCCTCCTCCTGGTACTTTCTGTGGAAAGTCTGCTAGAAGAAGTGATGCGAGACTCATGTAGCCGCGTCTGTTTGTGGCTGAAGGGGCAGTTTCTCAAAAATGCAGGTTATTTCCCAGAAAAGCAAATGGCTGTCTGTACTTTTCCTTTTATTCATCGTTAAACAATGAGTTTCATTTAGTACGAATCAACCTGAAAAGTCTTTCCCACTAACAGATTAAATTATTGTCGTGCAGAGAAATCTTCATGTCATGTATTTTGGCTTTTGTCTATATGTTTATATTATGTTTAAGTAATTTCTCCGTTATGGACCGACATATTTAATACACATTGCCCATTGACATTACTTTTCGCACTGTAATCTGATATTTAATATATTTAGATTTAAGATAGTTATTGATGCATTTCGTTTCGATTATGCGGGGATATATATATTTTTTTCCAAGTCATGCCTGTAAACAACAAATAACGAAAAATTCCACATGAGTGAAACAGCGCTGGCAGTATCACTGAGTGCTTAAGGGCATGTTTGTGCAGGTCTGGCCACATGTGTCATTACTTCATTTCCTGTTAAATCCTATATAGCCTTATGCTTATTTACTCAAGAATCATTGTAAATAAAGTGCATAGGTGAAATGTCCTGTCTTTGGTTTGTGGTTGCCATGCTTTAGAAACTGCTTTGTCACATTTCTTGTTTGATGATAGCCTGAAGCAGCCTGTCATTGACAATGTGTGCATTTACATCATAGAAGGTGGAAATGTTTTTCTTTCGATTAATGCCCGGTGCTTGTCTTGTGTCTCGCTCAGTGGAGGCCTTGTACAAGAACACACACCCAGAATATCTGCAGTACATTTACCTGGTGGCGCCGATCTCCCTCATGATCCTCAACCCTATTGGGTTCGCGTTCTGCGAGGTGCAGAACTGGCGGACCAGTCAGGAGCAGCATCAGCACAAGCTGCGCATCGTCGCCGTGGTGATCCTGCAGGTCCTGAAGAACCCCATTGTCTTCATGGTGATCGTCGGCCTGGCCTCTCACTTCCTGCTGGGCCAGAAGATCCCTACCATCATGCAGGAGTTCGTCGACGGCCTGGCTAACTCCTTCGGTGGTGCAGCACTGTTCTACCTCGGCCTCTCCATGGTGGGCCAGCTCGGGAAGTTCACTCGGTCCACGGTGGTGGCGCTGATACTCCTCATCACGGCCAAGCTGTGAGTATGCGGACAGGCATACTTAGCCTTGCTAGTCAGCGTCAGAATGTGATGGGACTGTGCAGTATCAGTGTAGGAGTGCTAACTTTTGTGCTGATGCTGATGTTCTCGCTTTAAAGTGCTCCTGTTCTACTGTGCAAATGTTTTGTTTGTAGAGTTTGAACCACACCCTGACTTTCCTTTCTTACTATTGTATGAATATCAAGTTGGAACAAACCATGAGAAATGTTCAGTATCTCAGAACCTTTTCTGCTTGCTGTGGTGCCCCTTTTGTTGCTCAGTGTGCTGCCCTTAATATCATTTCTGTGTATACTATATATATGTGCACACACCTTTTTAATTAGCTTCTTCTAAATATGGTCTTTGGTTGCAGTGCATGCTAGAGTGACTAATTACAGCAGTTATTATTTTTAATGTCTATATTGGCATAGCGACTCAGTGGGTAGCTTCTAATTCCTAATCGTTATGTCAGCTTGAGTTTTGTTTTCCTCCGTCCTAGTTAATCACGCAGACCTTATCATCCAACCCCTACACAGAGCCATTGTCTTTCCATAAGACGACACCGGTTTTGCATGCTTTTTTTCCCCCATGCGTTTCATTTTCCGTTGCCAATGAACTCTCTTCTTTTTCGTTCCTCTTTCTTGGTTTGTTAATCCCATATCCACTTTATATTCTCAAATGAAGTATCTTTCTTTTTTTTTTTTCTTTTTTCCATCTATTGTATCACGCGCTTTGCCATCCTACCCAGACAGGTTCTTACATTAACTTATCATTCGCTTCACATTGCCCAAGGCTCTGGTCAGGATAAGTGGTGGATGGATGGGTGGATGCATTAGTGGTTGCACTGGTGGATGCATGCTCCTCAGTGCAGTTTGGCATGCTAGTGGATAAACTATTTTGCTGCCCTGATTTTCTCAAATAGAAAACGTCTAATTGGCCCATTCATTGAGAGCACTGCAGTCTGCAGGTTTGGACATGAATGGAATTTTGCCACCATCAACCCATCAGGCAAGATGTCTTGCTGGTGCTCGTTTCTGGCTCCCTGACTGTCTGGTTAAGCAACTGTTATGTTAAATAGACAAATGTCATCAACTAAATGTTCTGGCTATAGAGAACTCAGGGGAAAAAAAGGCTTTACTTCCCCCTAAGGCATCCATTGAGATGACTATCATAACAGGTTTTTGGAAGAGTCACCTTCTAGATCATTTGCAGTGCATTTAACAGGCAGACATCAGTGCCCTACAGTAGTCAAGTTTCACGTTTTTATTGTCACGTGTTCCAAGGAGCACGGTGAAATTCTTGTGCGCCAGTGCAGGGAAGGGGATAGGTGCATTAGGAGGGACAGTAGAACAATAAACAGCAGTGCAGCAAGATGAGGCATTGCAACACAAAAGCTAGTGTGATATGGGGAGTGAAACAATAAATGTACAGAAAATGCAATAGATAGGTGGTGCTTTGGGGGAGGATGTAGAAAAAGCTACTGAGATAGACTATACTACTAAAGTATGGAGAAAGTGGAATATTGCCAGTAGTGTGCAATACAATCCAGCAGGGACTGATGCAGGTCACTGGTATTTAGCAGCTTGATGGCTTGGGGATAGTAGCTGTTACTCAGATGGTTGGTGCCGGTGGTGATCAGTGCACTGGTAATGCTCTGCCGGGGGCAGTAGTGTGAAGAGGCCGTAAGCTGGGTAGGTGGTCTCCCTGATGTTGAACTTGACCCTATTCTGGCAGCATGAGAGAGGGAAGTTTTGCAGCTGATGGAAAATCTGTTCAGAAGATTTTGAGGCTGTTTGGAAAGTCTTTTGTAGCAGTTTGAAGTCCGGAGCTGTTTGCTATCCATCGGTTTCCTACCAAAGACTCTTTGCCCAGCCTGAGCTCCGACTGAAGACTTTTATTTTCAGGTTTTATTGGTCTGGCGAATTGTGACTTTTGAAGTGATGCTTTATTCCCCCGTCAGGCTGGTGATGCCGCTGATCTGCCGGGATATGGTGGAGCTGTTGGACACGGACAATGACAGTTCCCACAACCACTCCAGTCTCTCCAACTATGCATTCCTTTATGGCGTTTTCCCCTCCGCCCCAAGTGTGGCCATCTACGCTGCCCAGTACAATATGGAACTTGAAGTTGTGAGTCATGCAAAGTGGGCGAAAGCTAATGGCTCAGGGCTTTCTGACTTCCCGTTGCCTCTGTGGTGATGATATCATTTAGTTCCTTCTTCTCCTTTGTAGGTGACCTCAGGAATGGTGATCAGCACTTTTCTCTCCGCTCCTATTATGTATGTGTCTGCTTGGTTACTTACAATCCCGTGGATGGACCCAAAGCCTCTAGTGTCTGCTCTGCAGAACGTGAGCTTCAACATCAGCATCATCAGTTTAGTGGCTCTGGTGAGGGGTTCTCCATCGATACTCTGTTGATTACTCCCGTGATTTTTATTTTTTTTTCTTTTGCCGTGTGTCCCTCTGTCATTTCGTTCAGGAACTGATGGTTCCCCTGTTTGTGTCCCAGGTTTGGACCATCGCTGTCATGCTCCTCAGTAAGAAGTTCAAGAGATTCCCACACGTATTCACCATGAACCTTTTCTTGGCACAGGTAATAACCCTGACCTTCATTTTCCTATCAGTGATCTCTACCATAGACGTCTTACACATTCGCTACATTCTCTTTGAATATGTTCTCTTTTGAACTGGTAACTTCTGAAAGCCTTTGACTGCAAAACGACACCCTTTTCTGCTTTCCCAGTTTTTAGTTTGTATTGGTATGATCTTGTGGAACTTCATTGTGAAGCAAGACAACTTCATTGGGCAGGTTCTCACCTTCACTCTCTTGTATGGATCCCTCTACAGCACTTACATATGGGCAGGTACGGTTTTCGGTTGGCACTTCTAAATGGACGGCACCAGGTTGGACATATGAATAAAGCTCATTGTAATAAAAGTTTGAGCATTAATAGCTGACTTGACATGTGTGTCAATTCCAGCACTTATAGCTTTGGCTCTCTTTCTAATGAAGAAGGACAACGAACTGAAGGTTCCCGTGTGGATTTTCCCAATTGTGGGCTGGGGGTAGGTGTTCTGTGCTTTCTCCAGGTTCTGCTGGTCTTTGTGCGAGATGGCGTTTGCTAAGCGCTATGAATATTTCCAGAGTCCCAGCCCTGATTGTGGGAGTCCTTCTTATTGCTGGGGAGCGGATGCCTGACACCATCGACTCTGCCTTTTTCTACGGAAGATCTCAGGTGAGAGTTGCCATTATATGATTTAAGGTGCTTTGGCTTTTCTTGTGCAACTGTAATGCTATAAGTATATGTTTTAGAATTGTAGATGGTTTGAGGTACAGTCACCTAGTTGAGTGTCAGACTCGAGTTTCATTTGTTTTGCTCTGTGAAGTGATCTTTGTTTGAGCCAGAAGATCGTAGATTATTACTGCCCAGACATGATTACTGCTAATTACATGCTTAGCTAGGAGTTGGCTGGTATTTACAGTCAGAATTCCGGGTCCCACACCACAGCGTGTCATCCCATCCCTGTTACTCTGCTAGATCATCAGTACTGCTGTGGTTCAGTTCTGCGGTATTCTGCTGGGGGGCGGCTCTCTTATGGGCCTCAGCCGGGGCCCCCAGGATCCAAATTACCACGTCCTGGAGCAGGACTGCAGCTCAGGTGCCACGGATGATGCAGCAGCAGATCACTGTCCAGAAAATCAGGCCCCACAGGAAGCAGGACCCACAGAGGGCAGCATCACCAGAGGTACATCATTGGGTTTATTGCCTTGAAGACTGGTTAGAACACCAATGGTCTACATTTCCAAGTGATGTTGGAGCATTTGCTCCCACTACAGGGATTGAATATAAATACCAAAGGAAAAACAACAGGGACTCTCTGATTGGCCGTCTCTTTGTATGCGTCCCTGAATCCTGCTGCTCCCTTCCATACTAATCATGTATTTCAAGAAGCTGGTACTGAGACGTGTTACAGAGACTCATCCCAAACCATATGGACTCCCTTCAGTTTGCATAGACTGCAGGTTCTACAGGGGACCCTATATCACATGCACTCCACACCTCTCTAGAGGACTTGGGGGGGGAGGGAGCTCTTATGCAAAGCTACTATGCATATACTTCATCGAAGCAGCAATAACGTCCAGATTAATCCTGAAGTAACATCCAGACAAATTGCAAAGTAATGCTTTCAGACTAGTCACAGGACAGTGTGCTGGGCCCCATTCTGTACTCTCTTCACCCATGACTCTGTGGCCAGACACAGCTGTAACTCCATTGTTTGCAAACAACGCTCCATTTTAGGGCTTGAGATAATTTCCTTGAAGGCCAAGTCTCTGGTGTGGTGCCAGGAAAACAGGGAGGGAGGAAAGATGTGGACTCCCTACGAGTCCCCGAAGACTGGGCTGAGAAATGCTGCGCTCTGGTGCTTGTGAAGTCTTGACATAGCAGCGGCTCGACACACGGCCACGGCATACTGAGTAGGGGATGAAGGCCTCTGAGAGCATTACTGACACACACCCCAAAGAACGGCACCCGTCATTCTGCACTGCCACTCCGTTCCCCCCTGTGGTCTGGCAGATGGTATAGGCCATAAGCACTTGGACCACAGAACTGTGCAACCCACAGGCAATTAGGGTTTGCAGTGAAGGCAAACTGCAAACCAGATCCTGCTAAAGCTGACACACCGACACCTTAATCCCATGGTCCTCCTTCCAGTGTTTTACGTGTGTAAGATATGTGTGTTTGTCTATGCTGTTTGATTTTTATTTACATTGTATTTGGCACTATGATCTATAAACAAGTAAAAATGTATTGTACTAGTCACACGTCAATAGAAAACCTTGAACTTTTGAAAATGTATTCCACATGTTCAAAGCTGATAATTAGACGTGGGGCCATCTTATCTTGCGGGGATGTCCCGGTAAATTTTCCGTTGGCCTCTTGCAGCCATGCGGTTATCGTGCGACGTCTGGCCTTCTGCGTTTGTGTAACACGTGTCTTTTGTGTTCTGTCAGAGTGCCACATGTGTGAGTGTGTTCAGCCACAGCCAATGCCTGACATGATTGTCAGCACCAACATGAGTGACACTCCATCTGTACAGCCAGGTACTCTCTGCTCTTCCATCTCGGTTGCTTGGCTTCTTCTAGAGCATTGCTTATCTGTTTGTACAGTTGCATGATTTTCTGGGTGAGCCCTGCATCGAGGGCTTATGAACCGAGCCACCCGGCTACCCTCCCTGTTTTGACGCAAACCGCGATTGCCGTTGTGTGTACTCAGCTGTGCCTCAGCGTGACCTGGCTCTTGCAGCTGAATTTGGATTTCCATTTAATGCTCTTTCAAAACGTGCTTGTTTACCTCTAACACATCTGTTGTTTTTTGTCAAGCTATTGCCTATTTTTTTTTTTCTTCTCATGGTTGTCAATCTTTCCTATAACATTTTGTAGATTTCCTTCCATTTCTAGGTGCACTATGGTGTTCCAGCTGTTCTCTGTCCCTAACTAGCAGTTTTTAGCTCCGCTTAAAGTGGCTTTTCTTTTGGTGTGAATTGTACGATTCAGACTATTCAAGAACCTTTTATTTGTGACTTTAAGCACATTGTTAAATAGTCATTGATATATTAACGGTGCCAAATCACTTTCACAGCTGATAAAATTCTTTATGCAGGCAAGGGTTCATTTGTTTAAATTGTCATTGTAGCTTTGGTATTGTACTTTTTATACCAAATGTGAGAGATTAAGTGCATCTTATAAATAAATTGTCTGGGTTGGGTGGCACATACTTTTTTTTTGTACCTACAGTGTATATAAAAAGTGCACGCACCCCTGTTTAAAATGGTGTTTGTGACATAGACCACGATAAATCATTTCATTGCCACCTTCAATGTGAGCTATAACGTTTTTGATATTTTACCCCCAGATTTGTTTGTTTTTCTATTGAATCGTGCAGTTTGTAGGTCACATTAAAGGTGGGAACACTTTTTAATTGCTTTATCGTGGTCTCTCTTACATCACACAAACCCTGCCATTTTAACAGGGGTGTGTACACTTTTTATATCCACTGTATAATTACTTGCAATTGGCATGCTTATATGATCAGGATAGAAGCAATAGGATTACATTTGTGGATCATCCAGGACTGCAAGTGTTTGTCTATGTGGTCTTGTTTCATGTTTTTCAGTTCCTCAGTTACAAATGGGTTCGCTTATCCAGCTGGATTCCAGTTTCAGCCTTTCTGAATTGAACTGAAGCTTGTAATGTAATATAATATTACTTCAGTCAAAATTGTTCTCCCCCTGCTCCTGTCTTATGTCAGGGCAGGCCATTAATAAATTAAGAAATATGAATCTGAAGGAAATTTCATACAAAAGGAAAGCTGATGCTATTTTGTGTGCGTGCGTGTGTGCGCATAGATCACATTTGAGGACCAAATTGTCCCCAAAGTGTACTGAAACCTGAAATTTTCCTACTTTTAGGTCCCCATTTGGATAACCTCAGTTTTATAAACATCTATGAATGCAATCAAAAAAGTAAAAATGCCAAAAGTCTTGTATCTGGGTTGGTTAAGGTTAGGGATGGGTAGAGGTTAAGGGTGTCGTGATTGGGATTAGGGTTTTTCCCATAGAAATTAATTTTATTTTTATTTTTTTCACAAAAAACTTTAGGAACAATACTCTAATACTGCCACTTTTTCTTTTTTACATGCTTGTCAAGCCTTACTTTGAATGCATTTCATGGTGACGAGCCCGTGCCCCCCCCCCCCCCCAGATCAATGTGACGCCGTGCAGTGCGAGCCTGCGACCTGCCTGCTAGCTCAGGAGGAGGTCCGCCTCCAGCAGCAGTGTGACCCCCAGGCTGCCCGCCACGTGCTCCTCTGCCTGCTGCTCGTCGTCAGCCTGCTGGCAGTGAGTCACATCCCGCCGCCCTCCTTTCCGGAATGTCCACTTCCCGTCGCCCAGCCTGCCCGCCGCTCGGTGATGGCTGGCACCTTGCCGGGCCATTTGAAGGTCACTTTTCCTTCCTGTGACACAGTCGCTCCCTTGGAGACCTCAAAGACGCCGTCAATCGCTCCAGTTCATCATTTAAAGCCGCATTCTGGCAATGAGCTCAAGTAACGATTTTTGCAGTCACATGATGATTTGACATGATGCTGTTTCTTTTATGTAGGCTGAGATTATCTCCTGTTTTATAGGACAACTGCAGTTTCTATTTGTGTTTTACTCCGTGTCAGTGCTGCGTCAGCCTTGCCGTAGCTTAACTTCCCCTGTCGTGTTTCAGAATCTGTCCAGCTGTCTGTGGTGGCTATTTAACCGCGTTCCTGGTCGACTGTATCTGGAGCTGCAGTTCTTCTGTGCTATTGCCAATTACGGGCAGGTAAACACCTTTAATATCAGTGTATATTGGGGTTTTCATGCATATTCCAGGTCTTTTTAAAGTTTACCAAAATACTCAAATTGATTTTCTTTTCTTTTTTTTTTTTTTTATTACTTTAAGGGCTTTATTTCATTTGGTATTTTTGGGCTGGACAAGCATTTAATCATCCTACCATTCAAAAAGAGGTAAACGCCTGATCTCGTCTGTGGGTCATTTATCATGAAAAGCATAAAAAAAATTAAGTGGCGGGGGGTTGAGAGTATGATCGTGGCGCTGAGTAAGAATGTAGATGCAGCTGCTGAGTATATTAGCACCGCTGCTGTTTAGCGCTGTTAGCCTTGTTTGCGTCTCTGGCTGCAGCGAAGCGTAAACACGCAGGCCCAGCGCCCCTCCCACTCTCTGTCCCCACTGCGTGCAGGCTCAGCTGCCTGTGGCCGGGCAGGGGGAGGGCGGAAGACGTCCAGGCTCCGGTAACTGAGGAGGTCAGGCTGACCTGCCTGCAGTTTGTCAGGTACCACAAGGACCAGTGTGCCCAGGACATTGTGCAGAAGCGGAGGTAAGTAGAAGTCTGTGGTTTTAATGACCGTGTTTGGTGGTTCCTCGCCAGTGTGGACTAGGACGTATTTAACCAGAGCTGATCTTTGTACAAATGCTGGCATTTCCAAGGTGTGCAATAACAGGCCCAGGAGCATAACTATATACTGAAGAAGTAATACATGTTTAAACTCAGTGTATTGAAGTTGCAAATGGAAGTGTTTATTCAAATAACTGGAAACATGGCTTCTCACTCATTCTGTAAACTTAATAATCACAGCTGATTAAGGTAAAGAGGACAAAAGGAAAAGTGAAAGGACTGAATTCTGCGACTGAAGTTTGTGTTCTGATCAGGAGCAGAGATTTTTACATTATATAATATATGTAAACATATACTAATAAGTACTTCCTCTGGGTTTATCCCCTTCATTTTACCTAATTTCTTTCCTTTTATTGAAATATTTCCCTGTCCATCAGCATATCAAATTTTAATAAAGGAAAAAAGATTTGTTTCCTCAATTTTGGGTGCATGAGTACGAAAATGGTCAGTTTCATTAATGCATTTGCCTGTTTGTTCCGAATCTTTTGGACTATAATCAGAATGAAATACTTTTTCCTCTAAATCTTGGTTGCTCCCTCTTTCTTGATCAAAGAATGGAAAATATGGCTCATTGCTCAATTTAATGAATTTACTTACCCACGGCTTTGTGTCCTGTAGCCATGAATCTATGGTTATTCCATTTTTTAGAATGTCTTCTAATAAAATCGTATCAGAATAGATCTGGATATTCTAGATCCAGCAATTGTCTTTTAATGTACCTTGCCTGCCTTCATCTATTTAATATATAAACTGTTTCAAGCATGTTTCTATGATGAGGTGCATGATGAAATTGAAGTCAAACCCACATCATGCATATTAGCTTTAAAGTTCAGCGAACATTATGACACAAGCGGCATCGACTGCACAGGTAGACGATGCGGTTTTGCGTCATCATCATGATTTTGTTTACCTCCTAGCATTTATAGCTTCTTAAGCAACTCGTATTGCCTCTTATACCTCTTCCTCCTCCTCCTTGTGTTCCTCTCTGCCCTCCCTTCTCTCTCTCCTCTTCCTAGCCATTCTGGTGAGGGCCTAACAGGTGCAGTGGGTGAATCCTTCCTTTGATACACAGGTGTGGAGAGAGGACCATGGTCGCCACCTTTCTGGGCAGCGACCTGGTGGAGTGGTTGCTGAGGGCGGGCGTGGCGAGGGACCGGGGCGAGGGGCTGCGCTACGGGAGCCAGCTGCAGCAGGGAGGGGTCCTCCAAGCCGTCACCCCAGAGGTCGGCTTCCTGGATGGCGCCCGGCATTACCGCTTCACAGAGGACTGCAGGCTGGAGAGACAAGGAGCCACGCGTGATGCCTGCATTGAGACTTGGGATTAGCGTATTGCAGAAAGGACCATTGGTCTGGTAGCCACCACGCTCAGAACATACCAATTAGACTCTAGATCACATTTGTTGCATGACCTTTATAATTCGACGCAAGAGCAACGAAATGTTTGCACTAACAGTGTTATTGCTGCACCATAGACTGGCATGTAATTTACGGGACAGATACAAATATCCGCTACAGGTAGCATCAGGTTGCTGGATGGACGGCAACAAGATCAGTGTACTTGTGCCAAGGTGTGACACAGCTGGAATGAGTTTACAATTGAAGATCTCATCAGAACCATGACCGTCAAACATGTAGAAACTGAAGCATTTATAAACATGACATTTTGCCAGAAGGCACTAGGGGGCGCTTCTCTGAATGGCCGGACTTATGAGCTCTCCCACCTACAGCAGTAGCTCTCTACTGCACTCTGTATTTTAGGGGGCCTGTACTGGACAGCTTGTAAATCTGTTCACCACGGGCTCGAGTGGTGTCAGTGTTGACCTGGACATCCCGTGACTCCCACCGGCGATTCATGCGGTGATGCTGCAGCAGAATCACCCTTTTGTCCTTTGGGGATGGGGAGAATCAGTCACAACCTTTATCAAATTAAATTAATAAAAGTCTCCTCCATTTTTCTGTTATAGTAAATTTCGGAATTTGACGACAGAACAATTTAGTTCATTTCTTTAAATGTTCATTTCCGTTATTGATTAGCCCCTCTCCTGTGTTTATGCTGGAGACTTTTTTCCCCCCAGAAACAGGAGGTGTGTGTGTTTGGGGGGGGGGGTTGAAACATGTGATCCCACTATTTCACGCTCAGGAAGTCAAACACGCTGCCTCTTGCAAGAGACAACTTTATTTCAGGTTCTATGCTCTTCAGTTTTGTAAAGGGTTAATAAATGTTGCAATATCACAAGTTCAACAATGGGAATTGTTACAGCACCTGCACCAGGACTGTTCTGGATTCAAAGGGTAATCCTGAGTTTCAGCAGGGAGTCCACCTGCCTTGCATATACACTGGGACTTGCCAAAGATGACCTCTTATGGCAGCTTGCCTTGTGTAACTGCACTGACAATTACACTTTACTCTCAATGACTGACAAACTGTAAATGCAGATATTTATCTCTTTTAAGGTGTCCGTTTTAATATTTAACAGCTGTGTACACTGAAATACTCGGGATAGTATTTTGAGTAAATCTTCCCTACTTAGGCGGGAAGGCTTGCGCTGTGTTGATAGTGTTACCCCCAGGCTATGTGGGATGTGCTCTGTGTCATTTCACCATGTTCTTTATCATGTACAGACTTAAAAAAAAAATAAAAATGAGGCATCTATGATAAAATACAGCTTGGCTGTTGCATACAACTGTAAATTTATTCACAACAACATTAGTTTGCAAGTCTAAATTGTACTACAACCTTAAGTCCAGTCTTTACTAATACATGGCACTCAAATGCACTGTAAACTGGTGGAGAGACAAAAATTTTAACAAAAATATTCTAAAGTTAAGATCACATCAGGTTTTTCTATGAAAACATAACATGCTCCTTATACACCCCTGCAAAAAATATGCAGTAAAATGACAGCAGAGCCACCAGCTGTTTCAATGCTTTTATTAAAACAGAGTAACACATCTGAAAATCATCCATGATCAATACACTAACCTTTCACTGTCTGTATTAAATCTGATAAAAGACAGATTCACCTCTTAGAATACATTGTTTACAATGAATTTCAGATGAGTAACTTTTGGGTGGTGACATTACAATAAATTGTCTATAAATTTATGTGCAATCGTGTGTTAAAACCCTTTTGCTAATCTTTTCTCACTTTGTTCATATCATAATCATATGAATACACCATATAAATATCTTTATTCATGCACATCACCCATCCATCCTTTAATTGCACGATGATAAAATGATCCTGAGAATAACTGAATTGGTTACTTGTAAATATCTGAACATTAAGGAACCAATTTAATATCCATCCATCTTCCATACTGCTTATGCAGCACAGGCTCACAGTAACTTATCAAATATGAATCACATTTAAACTTTTCAAATTTGATTATTTTTCATTCAGCACTTGCTATATACCTCAAGCTCTTGCTGACAGGTATCAGAAAACACATGTACTACTAATGTTGAGTCCCCAACACCACTAGTCAGATACTGCTCCATTTCACCCATCTTCTCCTTTTCCAGCTCCCTCATGTTCTGAATGATCTTTGTTCCTCTGTCCTGAAGGAGGTCAAACATATTTGCAAATATCTCCCAAATATTCTACAGTAGTTTCCTTATAACCATAAATAAAAAATCAAATTTGCAAATGTCATTCTGGGTTAAGTTACTTTTAAAAAAAATCTGCCAAAGTTATGGCTGATTATAAACATCGAAAATATATTGATTCACATCCTTCAAAGAGAGCCAATAATGTTTGTTCTCCATTGCGGTGAGCAGCAAATGAAATTTCCTGAATACAAATCTGTTCCAGAATGTTCCCTCTACCTTTTTGCTCTCGATGATGGCAGCCACGACCTCGTGCTTGACAAACAGCGGGTGCTTGCGGTCTGGCTTACTCTGGAAGCGGGGTTTCTTCTTCACAGGATCTTCAGGCCCAAAGTCTGGAGAATGGGTCTCTTTCAGTTGTTTGATGTCCTCCACAAAGATAAAGGGCTTAAAAACAGACCTTGGCGATGACCAAAACAGGCATGTTATCCCACATGAAGGTGATCCATACTGATATAATACCTATTTGAAAGATCTGTATAATCATATGAATAAGAACGATAAAAATGACGATGATGATGATCTAGGGGCAGTCTAGAGTATTGTGTTTGTAAAGGTCACCTTTCAGGGTCAGGGGTCCCAGTAAAGTAGTGAACCCCTGGCAGGGAGGGGTCCCTGGGCACCACAGACACCATGCTCCCCGTTGTCATGAACATGCCTTCCATATTGATGCCACTGTCTTTGTCCCTCAGGATCTCCATCATGGTCTCAGCTGTGATGTGTCCTGTTGAATAATGTTCATGGAATGTGCGATCATTCAACAGGCATGAATATTATGTGGATGGTTAATAAAAATTATAAGTTCACTGAACCACGTAAAACTCTGGTAATAACTGATTTACCTCTACTGTCATCTCACTTCCTATTTTATAGTCTCTTCATATCTCATGCTTTTTCACCAGTTTAAAAATATTGTGAAAATCGCACCTTTGCTTTTAGCAAGTAGTTTGCGACCATCACAGTATCTGTCGCCAGAAGCTTCAATTCTGGCCGTATTCACATAAGAATAGACTTCTGCAAAGTTGAACTCGGACTTCCCGTCCCACCAGCCTCTGCTCTTTGCATACTGTTTCATTTCTGGATGCTCCTTGTCAATCTTGGTGCTTATGGAGTACTGGTTGGAGATATTGCGATGTCCCTCTTTGAAACAAATGGACGACAACAATTATTGTGGAAAAAGCCTAAAATACTGCAATAAATGCATAATTCTTGTGGAGCAGACGGACTGGCAGAGGACACCTAAGACCTGACCGTCTGCCAGAGTCCCAAACGGTGAGCTTGTGGCCACCAAGATTCTGCATTTACCCTCAACTCTCTCAGCTGCCCAGAACTTCCCAGAGGTCTCCAGCACCCAGGCCTCCGTCCTGTCTGATATCAGGAAGCTGTTGTGGTAAGTGAAGCTGCTCTCGTCCTCCAAGCAGTTTCCTCCCTGCCCATATTTGTCCAGAAGATCCACAATAACTTCCACAGCCTTTTGGGCTGTGTCTGCTCTCTCCAGAGCAAGTCTAAAGATGCAGGCCAACGACAAGTGTTTTTGATGTTCTAAACAACAAGCATCATGACTTCAAAGTAAAGTAAGTGAATGTCATGTATGTATTTTTCAGAGTTAAATGCAAAACAGGACAGCAACCACCAAAGCAAATCCCTTGTATGTGTGAACGTACTTGGCAATAAACTCCATTCTGATTCTGTTTATAATGGTACAAGTCTAACTGGTTAAGTGGTAACCATAAGGCAGTGGAGTAAATCATCACTAAATTATGCATGCATTCAGGAAATAAAACCCAGAAAGATGAATAAGAAAGGCATGCGGCAAAGTGGGAAACCTGATACTCAAAATATACTAATACTCCTGCTTTGTGTTCAGTCAAAAGTGGAAATAAAACTCACCTGACCAGATCCATGCCCAGCAGAGCCTCTTCATCACCAACACTCTCTCTGCCCCATACAGCCTCATTGCCAATGCACACCTGGTGTTCGTTTGCCCCCATCTCCGCACCCCAGAGCCAAGCAGGGCGACTCAGCACTATCGCATAGGTGTGTGGGACCTGCTCTATCTCAACGTACGTGCACTATAGAGAGCAGTGAAACACAAAGAGAAGCGATCAGGCGCTACGTCAGGCTGATTTCATTTGGTTAAAGTTTTTACTGGTGCAAGTGACTAGATGAGCCGATAAAATCTACTTTCTGCTGGGCAAATTCGTATAACGAGTACCTCGACTTTTTCTCCTGCACTGTAGTCCTTTGCAGGGTAATACAGCACCTCCTGCACCTCGTCACAGGGTCTATCCGAGTTCTTTCCGAAAATAACACGCTGGCCGACAGTGGATGGAGGTAGAGCCACCAGCGTGTCACAAGATGAAGGAAACATCCTAAACAAACAGAAGCCATTTCTCCATATGCTCCAGAATCGACTAAATTCAAAACTAGTTCTTAATTTCCTGTACATGTATTTACAAATGCTGGGATCGCTTCATAATCAGTCAAGGACCCACACTGCCTGCATGACATTTGCAACTGAGACCGGTAAATCAGCAACACACTGTAAACACTTACAGCGTATATAGTGTATTTGGTCATACCTGTCAACCAGCGGTAATAAGCTCCGTATAAAATGCTTCTTATACAGTTTTTCTCTGTCACATTTTATTGCATAGTTTCAGAGACATCAATGACGCTGTTACTTCTATTTACAGGGCTGCTTTGTTGCAGACAACGCGTACGTCCCATTTGACTCGGAAGCATAAGTGGCGTCATCACGGCGATCGGCCACGTGTTACTGTTAATGTAACGAGTGCACTAAGACCTATGTCAACAGTGCGCTATGTTTTGGCAATCCTTAAATGTTTCTTTTAGTTATATAAGCTAAATGATTATCGATATCTGATCCAGTCTTGGGTTGCGGACTCCCGACTGACCCTGCTGGGAATAAGCGATCGGACGGCTGGTAGACGGATTTAGCCGATGTAATTTCATTTACCTAAAACAACAATCCGTTATGGGGCGAAGGGATTATTTTATTGTGGGCCAGTTGTGAGAGGTAACGGAAGATACTAAGTATTGAATCACCTATTGCGGTTTCAGATGAAAGGTGAATTATGACCGTGTGGCGTGACTGAAATGTGTATATCGTTACTCAAAATCGCAGTTTTAGTTTTGTCTTTAATTTGTATTAAGTGATTTAATTAATTGCAAAATATAATTGTTTTGTGCTTTACTGCGCGATCAACAAAGAGCCACAGTCAAGACCACTAAAATGTAGCGGTAATGATCGATATTTTTAAAACAAAGTGAAATTTTTTTTAATTAAATGGCGGTTTAAGATGTGAAATTGTACCACATTTGTCTATATATGAAAACATTTCTAAAATGTTAATACGCCGTGCAATGGATATTCAATAAAATTACAGTGGGACCATTGTTTTTACGCCTTTATTAACTTAGTACCAAAATAACACGTTTATTATAACATTATAATTAGGCATTATTTACAGTTAACAAATTAACAAAAATGTTAATAGCACATATTTTCTAAGATGCACTGTTATTTAGACAAAGATGATTTTGAGTGGTAACAAGACGTCTAATACATCTAAGTGCATTTGTGTTAAAGCCGTTCTGTTCCTAATCATTTCCCACTTTGTTCTTATCATAATAATATTAACATCCCATATAAATATATTAAGCCATGCAGATCATCCATCAACTGCATTAGAAAATTACCCTGAGAGTGTCTGAATTGGTTTCTTGTGGATATTCGTACATTAACTTAAAGGAGCCAATTTAATATATATCCATCTTGCCTACTGCTCATGCAGCAAAGGCTCATAATGGCATATTAAAAATGAATTTCATTTAATTCTGCATTTCAATTGTAATTATTTTTCATTCAGCACTTGCTATATACCTCAAGCTCTTGCTGACAGGTATCAGAAAACACATGTACTACTAATGTTGAGTCCCCAACACCACTAGTCAGATACTGCTCCATTTCACCCATCTTCTCCTTTTCCAGCTCCCGCATGTTCCGAATGATCTTTGTTCCTCTATCCTGAAGGAGGTCAAAATATATTTGCAAATATCTCCCAAATATTCTACAGTAGTTTCCTTATAACCATAAATAAAAAATCAAATTTGCAAATGTCATTCTGGGTTAAGTTACTTTTAAAAAAATCTGCCAAAGTTATGGCTGATTATAAACATCGAAAATATATTGATTCACATCCTTCAAAGAGAGCCAATAATGTTTGTTCTCCATTGCGGTGAGCAGCAAATGAAATTTCCTGAATACAAATCTGTTCCAGAATGTTCCCTCTACCTTTTTGCTCTCGATGATGGCAGCCACGACCTCGTGCTTGACAAACAGCGGGTGCTTGCGGTCTGGCTTACTCTGGAAGCGGGGTTTCTTCTTCACAGGATCTTCAGGCCCAAAGTCTGGAGAATGGGTCTCTTTCAGTTGTTTGATGTCCTCCACAAAGATAAAGGGCTTAAAAACAGACCTTGGCGATGACCAAAACAGGCATGTTATCCCACATGAAGGTGATCCATACTGATATAATACCTATTTGAAAGATCTGTATAATCATATGAATAAGAACGATAAAAATGATGATGATCTAGGGGCAGTCTAGAGTATTGTGTTTGTAAAGGTCACCTTTCAGGGTCAGGGGTCCCAGTAAAGTAGTGAACCCCTGGCAGGGAGGGGTCCCTGGGCACCACAGACACCATGCTCCCCGTTGTCATGAACATGCCTTGCTTGTTGATGCCACTGTCTTTGTCCCTCAGGATCTCCATCATGGTCTCAGCTGTGACGTGTCCTGTAACATCAGCTATGTATGAATGACAATATTTAACTGGCATGGATGATAGGTGTACCTGTAAAAAAACAAAGTCTTTTTGTGTCAGACACAACTCTGTAATAAATTAGTTGGGTTCACTTTCCTTATTAATAATACATTTCCTAAATACCCTATGCTTATTATCCATTTACCAAAGCAGTGCTAACCAACAACCAACCAAACAACTAACCATTGCTTTGCTCTAGCATTCTGTGTCCTGCGCAGTATCTAGCTCGTGCTGATTCGATTCTGGCCGTATTCTCGTAAGAATAGACTTCTGCAAAGTTGAACTCGGACTTCCCGTCCCACCAGCCTCTGCTCTTTGCATACTGTCTCATTTCTGGATGCTCCTTGTCAATCTTGGTGGTTATGGAGTACAGGTTGGAGATATTGCGATGTCCCTCTTTGAAACAAATGGACGACAACAATTATTGTGGAAAAAGCCTAAAATACTGCAATAAATGCATAATTCTCGTGGAGCAGACAGACTGGCAGAGGACACCTAAGACCTGACCGTCTGCCAGAGTCCCAAACGGTGAGCTTGTGGCCACCAAGATTCTGCATTTACCCTCAACTCTCTCAGCTGCCCAGAACTTCCCAGAGGTCTCCAGCACCCAGGCCTCCGTCCTGTCCGATATCAGGAAGCTGTTGTGGTAAGTGAAGCTGCTCTCGTCCTCCATGCAGTTTCCTCCCTGCCCATATTTGTCCAGAAGATCCACAATAACTTCCACGGCCTTTTGGGCTGTGTCTGCTCTCTCCAGAGCAAGTCTAAAGATGCAGGCCAACGACAAGTGTTTTTGATGTTCTAAACAACAGGCATCATGACTTCAAGGTAAGTGAATATGTCTGCATTCTTCCAAGTTAAATACATGCAAAGCATGATATTTGTTATACTAACTTGTCATGGTAGAGGCCTAACAGGATCACTGGTAATTGAAAATCAGATTCATTGGCCAAGTAGGTTCACACAAAGAATATGCCTCGGCTGTCAATACATTATTTGGATACATTATGTACAGTTGGCATAGATAAAATGGTGGAAATCATTCATACTGAATTTATGATGGAAAAGTTGGAGGGTGAGGAATAGTAAAGGCAATCAGAAAACCAGGGACCCTGACTACAGCTGCTGAAGGACACTGAGGATCAAGACTCACCTGACCAGATCCATGCCCAGCAGAGCCTCTTCATCACCAATACTCTCTCTGCTCCATACAGCCTCATTGCCAATGCACACCTGGTGTTCGTTTGCCCCCATCTCCGCACCCCAGAGCCAAGCAGGGCGACTCAGCACTATCGCATAGGTGTGTGGGACCTGCTGTATCTCAACGTACGTGCACTATAGAGAGCAGTGAAACACAACGAGAAGCAATCAGGCGCTACGTCAGGCTGATTTCATTTGGTTAAAGTTTTTACTGGTGCAAGTGACTAGATGAGCCGATAAAATCTTTCTGCTGGGTAAATTCGTATAACGAGTACCTCGACTTTTTCTCCTGCACTGTAGTCCTTTGCAGGGTAATACAGCACCTCCTGCACCTCGTCACAGGGTCTATCCGAGTTCTTTCCGAAAATAACACGCTGGCCGACAGTGGATGGAGGCAGAGCCACCAGCGTGTCACAAGATGAAGGAAACATCCTAAACAAACAGATGCCATTCTCTATATCACTATATTTAATAAAATTCATGTTTAACATTACATGTCCGTTCACAGAAATTATACAACACGCTACACGCACGTGTTTAATTTTAAAAAAGTCTTTAACTTCCTGTGCGTGAATTACAAACCTAGGCACCCCCTTTGTTACTGAACCAAACTGGCATAAATTTATCAAGATGCAGTATACAATAAACATTTACAACGAATATCAAGGACGGAGTATTAACTGCACAGTAACGTGTACTCAGATTAGGCATCGTGCGCTTTTAACATACAATCAGCACTATTTAGCTATACCTGTCAAGCAACTGTTATAAAATTATTCTTTTAGAGTTTATTTTTTCACCTTCTCCTTGTAATTCTCATGACTTATTTGACTCGGAAGAACAAGCGGCGTCATCACGGAAGTCACGTGTTATTTGTCACGGCTTATCATCGTCGTCATTTAATAGGCTACGTTCAGTGACACTTTCTCAGTTAAACCTTTTCATTGTATTATAAAATTATTTCAGCTAAAGTACTTATTTTGTTGATTCTGGAGATAATATCAGCCCATTTCTAAGTGAACCCGCCCCCTATATCTAGGCAACGGTGCCCAGTTATTTCCATGTGGACATATATTTATGAATCATTTATTTAGTTGTTTGTTTGTTTATTTATTTAGATGGAGGAAATGTAAACTTACCAGAAGAATTACACGATTGGCCACATTTTAAAGAAATTGTTGCTCTGTGTAATCCAAAATTAAAATAAAAATAGCAAATTAATTCTAGGTCAGTGTCATAAGAAACAAAATGTGATGACATTTATCTGGACGTTTTGAATAGAAATACAGGCTATAACCATAAATTAAATCCTATTGAAAAAGAGAGAGAATGTTGGCCAGCTTCGGAATATCAACTTACATGCTGCTTTTGCGTTCTGAGAAGCTGTTATATCCAGCCCAATAAGAAATATTTCCGTAACTTTCCTGTCCCGAGATGAGCCTTGCACGAGCACTCAGGAAGTTGTACGTTGGCTGAGCATAGCGCATTCATGTGTTATCCAAAGCTAAGTCTGATATGCGGACGTGCCGCTGGGTCTCTCTACCGGATGGGAGATGGACGCCGTTGCTGTGTGTTCTCAAGTGCCACATCTTCGGACGAAGTACCGGCTTACTTCCAGCACTGGCAATCTTCCGCCTTCCCTGCTCTCCTCCGCACACGTTTTTCCACACGGGGGAAAAATAAAACGCAGTATGTCGAGTTCCAGTTTGATTGCTGCAAAGTGGCCAATTATCCAAACAGACACACTGTGATGCTTCTGTCAAGGCAAGTTTAGTCAAGTGGGTGACTTAATGAGTTCAGTTTCTAAGGTCACATATCCAGAAATACACCTGCCTGAAGCCTCTGCGCCCTTTCTTACATTTGGATTCAACTCTTAATGCTTTTTGTGTTTGCTGCCTTTAGTTCATGTTTAACTTTCCTTCCTTCTGTAAGCGACACACATGTCTGAGAAACACACTACACTATTATACTCAATTCATCTATTGAGCTGTCAATGCTTTACTGACATTGTAATGGAATAAGACCAACAATAAGGTTTCTTTGGTACAAATACAATGGGATTGTGTACCTGTTTTTCTGTAGTCTGTGTGAATATGACATCATTCCCTTATTAATTGTGATGCATTCATTCCTTCATTCTCTTAATTTTTAAGTATGACAGCAAACTAGAATCTCATCCAAATGGATTTCTTTAAATTAGCCAAACATCTAATTAGTTTTTTAGATATGCTTAATATTCGAGACTTTATTTGTCACATGCACAGTTGTACTGGTACAACTCACAGTGAAGTGAGAATCTGGTTTTCTCTTGGATTGGATAAAAAGAGAGTATTGATAGATAAATAAAATTAAAATGCAGGTTGGGGGGGGGGGGGGGGGGTGTCTTAGAGGAGAGGATGGATTGGGAGGATATGTGGAACAGACAACTGAGAAGGGGCCCCAGCAGATCAGCAGCCGTTCTGAGGGACATCGGCACGAATGAAAAGCTGTGCAGTAGCTCAGAATTAGTAAGAGTAACACACCTTCTGATTAAAAGGCTCCTCAGAATTAGTAAGAGTAACATATCTTCTGATTAAAAGGCTCAAAATCTGTAGCAGAGGGAGGCATTTTATCATTTCATCAGCAAGATATTGCGTTTTTAATCGTGAAAAAAATAGTTCTAAATAATTTAAAATTACCTGTAAATGCCATAAACGTTACACACCATAATTTGTTTCTTAATTCACATGTGAGAGAGAAATACAATCAAATATAGGTTACATTTTAAGGATGTAATTAAAACGATTGACTAATTTTGAATTGGAAAGTAATTATTTAATCATTACCATTGCATGGTATTATTGATATATAAGATTATTTATATGTTTACCTGTTATGCTTTAAACTAATAATGTACTTTTACAGTTCCTTTATTGTAATGTTAAGTGTAGTTTTATTTTTCCCAGAAGAGGGCGACACTGCCCTATCTCTTAGGAAAACCGCTCACTTTCATGTTACAGCTGTAGGACATGTTATTTTAATGTCACTGATATGGTGACCCAAGATATACAAGAATTTTCAAGATCAAAAGAAGCCCAGGCTCTAAAATATCATCTGCTGTTACATTTAAGTTCGGTTCTTTAGTATTCTCACTACAGTTTCGGTTATCGTCAAATATTAATCCATGTAACATAGATGGGAAAAATCTAGAACTCCGTAGGTAATATCATGAAGAACTGTGTGTTTTAACATCACTCGCATAAAGGGATTTTAAATTTAGCATCTTTTACAGAAACGGATTTGAAAATGGAAAGCTGGACTTATATCTGTGTAATAGTGTATCTGTACTGCAATTTTCAGCTTATTTTTAAATGTCGGTAACTTGATGTTTGAGGTAAAACTTCAAATGTATGGGATAATCATTTAAGTAGTTGAAGTTCTAAATTCTTTGGCTCTAACGAATAATATGTATGTTAATGTTAACGCACAAGCATTTAAATACATTGTCAAGCGAAATGTTCAGCATAAGAACCTGAAAGGTGCTGATAAAAAACTGCGTTTTGTGCAGCTGAAATAATTTAAATTGATTTAAAATGTTTCTTTAGTATAATGTAATTTTCAAATGAACTGTTACATCTCAAATTTCTTTAATGTCTCAGATTGTGGACTGATCGTTCAATATTGATCATATAATTTGATCCCATCTCCTAATTTATATGTAGTCAAAGTGCTCGTAATTTTTGTCTGGAAGGGACTAATCTTTTCGATATCAGAAAAACGTTTACGGAGTGCAAGGTTAATTTTCTTGGACCTTGTCTCAGATGAAATTAAATTAGTGTTTCTTTTAGCACATTTTGCAACGAGATTTATTCCGAACTCATGCACATATAAATACGTATAAGGTTTTAAAACCTTATTCTACTATGGCCCAACAATTCGAGATCAAGCAAAATTATATAACTATAAAAATAACAAAACAATAATAAAGCCAATTGTCTTTTTTGCATTATTGTCTAAACAAGCGATAGCATCTAAATATTTAGAAAATATTTCGTTAATTTTCTCGTTAGGGATGTGCAGTCGAACATTTAAAATAAATGTTGTCTTTTACTCATTTGTGAGATTTTTAGTTCTCTAGATTTCGGTTAGAAATCATTGAATTTGTATACAATTAGCATGTAATACTTACCTGCATAATTACAGTAATTACAACACGAAGGTAACCCTGTTTAATTTAAAAGTTTAATGTGGAGATATGCTTGGTTTTGTACAAAAACGTGTGTTATTTTTGCCTTAAAATTTCCCATTTATTCAAATGTCATAATATACACTTCAAGATTGCGAATTCAATAAATGACTTGATTGTATTCTTAATACAAAAGGTAAAACAGTTATAAATCTGGCTGTAAGATGTTAGGAACATTATTATAGTATAGTTTAATTTCGTAATCAGGTAATTATAATGAATAATATATATCCGTCACAACAAAATGTAAACTTTTTTTCAATATTTGCCTTAACCTAAGGGTGGCGCTGATGTGTTGACAATTAATTTTCGCGGGGAATGCGTCACATGCCATCAATGTGTCAAGTGTATACAATAATAATGTAGAAAAACGCTGTTATACTTTTAATACAGTCTTGATATGTATGTCTGTAAAATGGTGAATAGGTATGATGTAATATCCAGTGAATTTTTTCGTAAAAAACTTAACTCTGGCAAAGAAATGTAACTAACCAATTGCGACATGATTGACATTATCTGACCCAAGTAAGGGACAAATCACGACATGGTTTCCTTGATCATTGAGGCGGGTAGTTTAATCCTCCGTCCCGTGTGGCCGGGTCGGGCTTCGCCTATTTGATGTCGTAGCATTTTGGCGTGAAACCCGTAATGAGTTTTAGCCAGGGCGCAGCAAGGGGGCATACCAGGCAACCCGGACAAAGGTGGTGACGGACAACTGCTTGTGTCTTCGACCCCAGGCGCTTCTCTGCCACAAAGATTTGACCGTATTTATATAGTATCGCTATCACACCTCCGTCCTTTACCCTTATATAATAATATAATGAACAATTTAATGAATAATATCCATTCATCCGTTATTTGTACCCGCTAGTCCGATGTAGGGTAGATTTACACTAATTTGATTGAGTTTCTTGTGTTTCATTTCATTCCAAAAACAAAGCTAGTTTACATTAGGCTTAATGTTATATTAGTAGTTTCAAAAAACGAAAATAGCTCTATTATTTTTATATAAATGGTTTTGACTATCCTTTTTTCAAGTTCATTGAAATGTATTACACACATATCTGTCACATATCTGAGTTGGAATAAACATTTATTGGGTTATTTATATATTGGCATAATAAAATCATTCCAAATGTATACTAGTGACTGGAAAATTATTATTATTATTATTATTATTATTATTATTATTATTATTATTATTGCTGATACACATATTTATGTATATAACAGCTGAGATTTCATCCGACACAAGGAAAATAATTTTCGTGTAAAAATTATTTCCAGTCAGTTTGAAATGGGCTTTTCAAAATGAGGATGTCTGAATGAGATTCCTGTCTCTAATGTTCCCTGGCCCAGCCTCACAGCCTAATTATTCTTTTGGTTTTCCTTTAGCATCGGACGCCGGACTAGTTACACACAAAGAAGTCAGAGAGCATCCTTGAACCGTGTCAATGCGGGGCCACTGATATTCAAATAACGCGCAGGCACCGTTTGACCGCGCGGTGACAGAATCGTTTTGAAGTCGTCATTTGCATATAGCTTTTTCCCATTTCCAAAGGTAAGAAACAGTTGCATTTCCTATAACATCAGATAGAGTGTTGTGCTTTTTTAATTTAATTTTGCTTCATTCATGGATCGCATCACTCCATTTGGCATGCAAATTTAAGCAGTTAATTTAGACCATTTAAATAGATATTCAGTGGAGATTTGTCATCAAAACCGTAGGACTTCTCCCTTCGGAAAACCACAGACAAAGTTGGCAGAACAAATGATGTCTCGCAGATTAATTAGATATTTGATAAGACACGAATCTCTAATCGGGAATACAAGACTCGGGGGGGCTTGTTATGCGCCCCAAGTCATAATTAATAACGTTTAACGTTATTTTCATTTGGCCAAGAAAATCAAGTTCCGGGGTATTAATTATTGATTTATTCCACAGAGGAAAACGTTCGTCAGTTCGCGATTTGCTTTTATTAGCAATATGTGATTGAATCAGAATAGACTCCTGATAATTTGCATTACTATTTAGCTATTCTATAGAAGTAGTAAACATACTGACACTACAACCAAGAAATCGAGATCCATGCTATTGTTGCTATAATAACAAGGTTTTTATTTTCAACCAATAAATAACCCTTTTACCGCATTAAACTTAATAAAATAAAAAGTAATAGAAGACGAAATGCTTTCTCATAAAAGAACAAACGCTTTGGATTTGATGCAGATCGTTTTAATTATAAGAAAATGAGAGGCTTATACTTGCGATTTCTTATACAAGAAAACGTTTATATTATATTTAAACGAATGAATTTCAATTACTCGAGAGAAAAGAAACGATTAAGCTCATGTTTAAATAGCTGTTTACATACATATTGATATTAACAAAGTGCATCGAAAGTAAACTTCCTGAATTTCAGGAAACGAACCACGGACAAAACGATCATGAACATATACAGGGAAAAAAATAACATGTTCCTCGTTATTTTGTATGTACACAATGAATGTCAAAGATACACATCATCCCACCAAGCTCACCCGTTCGGCTCAGCAGCATTGTGTACATTTATCCATACAAAAAATATTCATATAAGGTCTTCAACCGTCTGGCTTGAATTATATAATAGGCGAAAAGGTCGTAATTAAATTATTTGAGCCTCATAAATTGCCTGCGATTAAAGACATTTTATTCGTTTTTTTGACGTGATTTGAATTATAAAAGGTATTGCGCTCAGCAGATGAAATCTGGCAAAGACAACATCGTGCAGCCAACAGCGTTGCACACACCCCAGACCCGTTTTTCTCTTTTAAATAAAGTGTTACTTTTAAGTTGATTTAATCATTTATAAAGTCATCTTCGAGGTCGTTTGAATATATTTTATGGCTCATACATATTTATGACTCGTTAAGCGGGGATGAGTCTTTGACAGTGATTCTGCTGGAGTTTACCCCCTCCAAAATAAGTTCTGGTGACTCGGACCTCGGTGTTTCCAGGTTACTGGTGTCCGTGTCACTGTCGCTTCCTTTTTTGCCTCCTCCTCCAGCGGTGTGGGTTTTAATGTGCTTGCTCAAGTGATCGCTCCTCATGAACCGCTTGTTGCACACCGGACAAGCAAATCTTTTTTCTCCGGTGTGCGTGCGAAGGTGCCTCTGAAGTTCGTCGGATCTCGTAAATCTTTTGCCACAAAAGAGCCAGTTGCAGACAAACGGTCGTTCCCCGGTGTGCCATCGAAGGTGGGCTTTTAGGTGAGACGTTTTGCCGTATACCTTTCCGCAGCCGGGGATGTGGCAGCTATGGAGTCCTTTCCTCCGCAGGCTCGCTCCGGCAGGCCCTAGGCGTTCAGCTTCTTGACAGTTCGGGCAATCGCACGTCGCCCGGCCAGAGTACCTCCTGGATGACCTCGATGAGCTCCCTAACCCCGAGCTACCACTTGAGATCATGGAATTAGTGGTGGATGAGTCCGTGTAGGCGGGAATCACGGTCTTAAAGCCATCCTGTGTCAACAGGTGCTGACTAGTGGACAGAAGGTGAGATGCAGAGGGACTTATCCCAGTTGAGCTGAAAGCAGAATGGGTCAGAGAGGAGAAATCGGGATTAAAGCTACCCAGCTGGGGAATAGCTTGGGGTGTTCCCGAATGTAAGGAGGTCTGTAAGGTACTGGCTGGGTTCTGAACTTCCAGCCAAGAGCTCGGATTTGTGTGAACGTCCCACCATGAAGATGCCCCGTTTGTAACCTCGCTTGAGATGGTAGAATGGAAGCCAGATTTGTACCAGGATTCATACGGGTGCCCCATTCCGACCCTCGGGTACAGGCTTTCTGCTGAAGTATGAACTTTGGAAATGAAGGCTGACTGTCCGGTTTCTTGTGACGATACGCTAGCGGAATTGGAGAACAGACTGCTGTAGTCGGAGGTAAATGCAGAGGTGGTCGGGGAGGTGGAGGCTAAGCAGAAAGCGCTGTTTCCCGTACCGTTTGTCGACGTTAGTCCCGTAGATACTCGAGTTGTCGCCACGGCGAATCCCGGCAGGCTGGATCCCAAGTTGCAGCTCGAAGAAGATCTTTTCCAGGGATGAAATCCGCCCTTCGCAAAAGCATTTGAATCAGGTAGCGTTGTAAGCGGGCTGGTATTGCCAATTTTGTTGCAGGTTGCAGCCAGCATGGCTAAAGGTGTAGTTCCAAATCTTGGTTCTTCCTAACAATACGAAATAATAAAGTTGAAAGTATTAGTACAGCGTACTCAGTCCTTCGTAGCTACGTAAACTCTTTATACACACAGCCCGATGTTCACTGAATATAGCTATTTAACGAGCCCCTGTAATACAAAAATATTTGATTCTTGGTCGTGTACTTGTCCTAATTTAAAAGCAGGGGACTACAGAGATCACATAGAACATACATGCATAAACTTTAAACCAAGCATATAAAAAACAATTTAAGTGCGTAAGTGTCCGCAAAAAAAGGACAACATAATACAACTAATACTACCTCATTGTAAAAGACGACTGTGTAAACAAGGTATTAATCAATGTTTAGATCTGCTGCGTGTAGCCAACAAGACGTAAAACGCATCTATAGTTTCTCTTTCTTTTTACACGAGAATGTGAAATATTTCGTTTACTCACCCCGAGTATCGACGTAGCCATAACCAGGGCTGCTCTTTACCGAATGGATTAGTCTTCCTAATCAGTGATTATTAGGTATTTCTTAAACACAATTCGCCTTTCCGCAATTACAGGACTGACAGCACTCCGCGCCTGGCGTCCCAAACTCTATCTAGTTGTAGAGAGCGCCTTCTTTGAAGTACAGCTGGCCAGAGCTCTCAGCCAATCTAAACACTGGAAGCTTCGCACGGAGAGGAGGTCAGCCAATAAGAAGTCTGGAGACAGCAGCGCAGCTATCGCTAAGCGATAGCTGTTACAAGGTTGCTTCTTTCAATCATCAAGTATCCTTATATTTTTTTGTACGTTTAAATATACACACATTTACCCACCAAGCTTATACGTCTTCTTTATAGTTATCAATTAACTTTTGGTATGTTATGCGTCTCTAGAAGGGTAAGCGTTAAAGAATGGGGTATAAAAAAGGATCGGTAATTGTCGTCCGTTATTACGCAATCTGTATTTTTTTGATTAAACGTATATGTATGTATTGTTGTAGACTTTTTATAGATTCCTCTCACAACGACTAATTGTAATGGAGAATAGTATATATATATATATATATATATATATATATATATATATATATATATATATATATATATATATATTTAAATTGCATGTTTCTGCTGTTATTGTAATGCTGCCATGTCACACAAAGTCCTGCCAAATAAGTTCATCATTGTTATCGAATAGGTATTTTAATGTTTTATGCAATGATGACGTGGAAATGTCGCTCTCAGTTTAAATCACTTAAAAAGATTTCTTAAGAAAAGACAATTCGGCTATCCTTGCCTTTATCTTTGTCTGGGCTTAACTGCGAGTTTCCGTAATGCTTCTGTAAACAGTACGCGCCTGCGGTCGGCTCTTATCTATGGATAACATCATGAAGAGCGACGCAGGCTTGTATTTCACACATGAAACAAACGGAAGCGCACGCCATGAGCTAAATATTGGTCGGAAGGACTTTGTTGCGACTGGATAAGTCGGCAGAAGAGGTTCTGGTACAAGAGAACAAAGGACGGGTAATTTCTACGACCATGGCAGCATCTCAACAGGTGAATTCTATGTGCTTTGCGTTAACTTGGGTGCAGGTGACGTGTGTGCGTGTCTGTGTGTGTTTAAATATATTAAATACTTGAGAGAATACTGACCAAGCCCCAAGGGTATACATTAGGGCAGAATGAGATCAGCGATCTTACTGATGGGTACACTCTTTCACAGTATGACATTATTTCACCGACTTTGCTAACGTATCTGCGTCTTAAGAATGCGTCCCTAAATAGGAGAGGAATGCTGTGTGAGCGATCTGGGCGGTCACATGACAAACAAGTATCATGACGAGTGATTGTAATTTACGTGAATGTACAAAACTACACGTGCTAAATTGTTAAACCTCTATCAATGGTTTATCAGCGTACTCTCCATCCGAACCGTTTCGTAAAAAATCAATGCATTATGACAATGTTGCGCAGGCTGATAAAACATTTAGGGTAATTGCGTAATGTGACAATGGCCCGCTTTAGACTGAATCATGGTCCCTTTAAAAGTTCAAGCAATTTTCCAGGGAATGGCTTTCGCCGAAAGCTGTACATTAGTTTTCAATACGACCAAATAATGTTCTATTATGAAGCTTGAATGGCGCCAGTCAGTCCAAGTGCCATTTGTGAATATCCCCACCTACAGAGAGGTGAATATAAAACAATTTCTTCAAATCCCAGGCACGGAGCTCGGAAAATTGCTTCATTTCTGCAATCATGGCAATTTGACTTGAGTGCAATTAGCACTATTAAATGTCGATTATGCATAAACAAATTTGATTGAAATGCAAAAGTGCATAGGACCTTATGAAAAGTGAATGTGGGCGGTTGCAAAGGCTTATGTATGAGCATAAATCTATGATTCATTTCTGCAGGATTTTCTATACGCTTCTAATTTTTTTGATCTTGCACTTACCTGATATTATGTTGCAGATATCCTTATGTTTAAGCTGGATATAGACATGTTACGGATTCAGTTTTATTTGGAAAAAACTGTTCTTGTCATTTTCTGAAAATGGATTATAAAGTACTTAAAGTAAAGGAGATGTTTATCTTAGATCCATTGTACATAAAGGGATTTTCCTCTTTTACTGACTGGAATAATTATATTCACAGTATTTCACGCCCGATTCGACAAATGCAAGACTTTTGAAGAAGAACTTTTCCCCTAGAAATTACAAACATTTTACGGCGACAAATATAGAAGACAAGACAAAATGTATCCATTTCATATGTATAATTATATGTTGCATGGACTATGACTAGATGAAAAAATAATACACAGTGGTTGTCTGGTTATCGAACGTTACAATGTAATTTTCTCTTTAGCAATTTCTAAGCTCGAGACTGTAGTTTTGAACAGCACATATAAAATTTGCACTGTTGTGAAAATCACACGCAATTCGCGTATTTATTTTTGTCTCCTACTTATGGATTCCAAACAGTATATTCGTCTTAGGAGCTTTAAAACCCTACACGAGCAGTCTTTTTTCTTCTGGTAATTAGGAACCTATTACAAGCCATTAGATTGATCAATGTACCTTAAACAATGTGAATGATTTATTTGGTCTGAACAAAACCCTTTGCATCAATTGTGATGAGGCTGAGTGACGGTACATCCATCACGGCGTTAAACAACAAAAGATAAATGATTAATACAGGTCCGCTCATTATAATACTTGTTACAAAGGGATTCTGACCTGTTTCATTTCTACATTATTACAGTCTCGTTTTCAGCACGTTAAATGACACGGAGTGCAGGAGAAACCGCACTGTGAAATCCTATTCAGGTTACCGAAATAATTATTTGTCATTATATTATAAGGAAAAATATTATCTGTAAGCCGCAAAACATCTAATCTCAGTGTAAATGCTCTGAGAGCGATTATCTATTTATTTGTAATACCCAATTTTATGTAATGTTAATACAAAAAGAGCAATTAAATTGAAGACGGCATCTGAATTAATCCCTAGTGACAATGCAAACAGATGGTTTAATGAAATCCAGATGTTTCCGTAATCTCTACTTCCATTACCTGATGACAAGTGTAACAATGAAGAAGGATATTTAGCCACAGAACAAAATGTGGTATATAGTATACACACGTCAATAAAGAAGAAAACAATGTTATTAAAACGTGGGCCTATCCAAAATCTACCAATTTCTACGTGATTTGGTTTAATTTAATTTATTTTAATTTAATAATGTACAACAATATTTATTCCATGCAGCAAGACTACGGAATAGGCTGCAAGTCTATCACGTCTGGTTAGCTGAACATGTTCATAGCAGACTATGTCGGGTTCGAATCACAGAAACCTGTTTATTTGCATATTCAAATATTTTCTCAAGCCTGCTTTGCCATAAATTAGGAGTATTCAGATGGGCGTCCTACCGTGCCTTCTCGCGTCTTCTGTGTTGATTGTCGAACACCGGCCGCATTATACATGGTGTAAGTAAGCTTCTGCGTCTCTTGATTAAGACGGCTTTCAACAAAATACGGGGTTAGCTCATTCACAAGCTATATGCACACACATGTATTTAGCTGACTGGTGGAATGCGCGCTTCCATCTCATAAAAAAGAATTGCGCTCACGCAGAAATTAACTCGTTCGCCAGCCAAGGGGATCTATGTGTAGGTTATCAAAATACCCCTTAAGTTACACGAATAAGCCTAGAATCACGAAAATGACCCAAAACGTTAAAAGCCAACAGAACCGCAGATCTGTCTTTTGTCTTGTGTGGGTGGCAGCACATTTACCATTTTAATAACAGGTGAATTCTATTTCAGTTGGTGCCAAAATGTCTGTAGGTGCGTGGAGCCTTGTTAAACACAGCATGAATATGGATTTTAAACGACGGTGACTCTTTTTCTATTATAAAAAATACGACGCAAATGCGCGATGTAATTAATATAGAAGAAAATCATAAATAGTTCAATGCAGTTGCAAAGTATGTCATATATTAATTGTATTGTTTTTCACGTTTTCCGTGAATAAAAGCACATTCTGACACAATAATGTCAGCACAACGTGAAACAGTATAATACTATATAGCCTGGCATACAAAACATTAAAACTGCTGGTAGCCTATCATATTTCAATTGATGTTAAATCTTATATTTTGCACTAAAATAATAGTGCTCCTTAATTAAGCTTTATCTCAAATGAAAACGGACTACCGCGCACAACGTCTAAATTCGTATGGTTTTTATGACTTATCGTAGAAGCCTGCCAAGGCAACATTTTCATCAGTGGTGAAAACGTTTAATTTACTTATTAAGATATAAAGGAAAGGGTACTGTTCTTTTAATATGTAGGACTGGCTTACCCATCGTCTTTAAGGTCAAAGCCTACGAGAAGTATAATGGTGTCTTTAATGGAAATGAGAGCGCAACGAAGAAGGCCTTCAAACCAGATAGTACTTAAACCCCTTGAGTTTTGTGTTTCCCGTTTGAATCGGGCTGTCCTCAAAGAAATGTAGGCCCACTCTTTGACAGCTTGTCTTCATGTAGTAAAAACACATGGGTATCGGTCATGTCACACCACTGACAACTTTGCCCTTCGTCTAACTAAAAAGATGTCTGAAGTCAAGAAAATGAGCGCATTACGTTAACACAAAATATATAATCTGCCGGTTCCGCTTCATGTGTTGAAATATGCGATTCATCATTTGCCTCACTGTAAATTACGAAAGTGGGTAAGTTGAAATAATAATATATCTGAATAAATGCGACATGGTATTGGAGGTAGTTTTATTTATAGTATATTTGACAATGCGTAAATAACACCAACACAACGTATAATAATAATAATAATAATAATAATAATAATAATAATACGTTCACTTTCTTTGCATAAGGATCCAATTTTTATTTGATCTGATCTTGACTAGTTGGGCGGGATGTTCATGTCTCAATCATATGGGAGTGCTGTCATCTGACGTGTTCATAAATGCTCCACGGCTCGGAGGCGAGGTGTTCCGCAGCTTGAAACGCGAATAGCCTCCCACTTTCCCCTAAATTGAGTAAGACCATGTGATTCTCGATACGCTCTGCTGGGTTGTGTAGTTACGCTTAGTTTCTCGTGATGAATTGTGATTTTGAGGTCATTTAAACGCCACTAATACAAGGCCGAATCCAAATAAAACTGACAGCATTTATTCATGGTGTGCGTAACTTAGATATTTCATGTTAATATATTTTGGATATAAGTTGTGTCATTGCCAGTATAAAAGAATCGCAGGAGAATATTAACGGAAACAAGATATCGCGTATCCTCGCACCCACAAGTTAAGACTTTTGATTTTTCAAAGTAGGCTACATTAAATGTAGCTGAAATATTTCCTAGGTTTGTTGAAGTAAGTTTGTCTTAGATGTTCATTTTTAAATATTTAATCACGTTTTTTTAACGTGTCATGCATATAATGTTTTGGATCAGTAAGGATGTAACTGAAAATACTTTAAACATCTCATTGTGAGCGTTGGTTTTGCTTACTGTTGTTCAGATATTTTCACAAAAAAATGGATTTTTAGAGAACAGCACCAAATGTATTTCAGAAGCCAAAGATGAGTTTGTTCATAATGCTTAGGCCTAAAACTTTACTGCAAAGGTTATCTATAGGCCTATATTAAAACTATGAGTTTAACGGAGCAGCTATTTTAGATAGGCTACTGTGGTAATTTGATGTACGATCAAATGCGTACTGTTTCTTTAATTTATTTATTAAGATCTAGCAGATACACCAGAAATATACCTACATAAATTAAGTAGGCCTATCCCAAATTGTATTTGCACCTGAATCAACGATGGTATGTAGTCTGATAAAATGGTTTGGGATGTGCAACGTCTATTTTGTTATAATGTTTAATCTATCTATAGAGTAACTTGCATAACTAGACTAACCAGCACAGGTATATCTCCAGTTTACCGCAATTAAAGTGAAACACGAGATCTTGCTACTTAATATATATGCATTTTTTCATGTTATATAGGAAACAGTGTAGGAGTGTAGACTAAAGCTAAGCTCCCTGCAGGAGTGGCGTTGTATCTACCGGCCCTCCTCCATGCACATGGGTGTCTAGGCACGTGGCATCGGGGCGACAGCTTCGCGAAAACGGTGGTCAGGCCTCTCACAATCTCTTCTTTTCTAGCGCTAGCTTTTATTCATAGGTATTGCTGCGACCTGGCAAAAAGGTAGGCCAAATGAACTAGTGACACAAGCTAGACGTTTAATGTATGACAGCTGCGCATTGCTTTCATTAGAAATGTTTGCTGTAGACTTGCCCATTGCTTAAATTAATGCTACATTTTGAATATGTATTGGTCTCCGTCGCATTTAAATGTTTATATTACGGTTTTCGGTAACGTGTACATCTAAAAATAACAATTCGAAGACCGTAACAGGGTCTCAGATATTACAGGTATGTGTTTCATGCGCAAGTAGAGGTAATCACTTTAAGCGCCATTTTAAATAATTATATATGAGATATGGATGATCCTTCAGACCACATATGAGCTGCGGCATTAATTAGATGAAGACAGAATTAGCACCTGCATTTAATTGCATGGTGTACTTAACAACAAATACCCACGTGGCTCTTTGCAGAGCTGCTACAGTATGAAGGAAGACGGCCTGTGTGAGCGGGGCTGCGCAGTCAGAGCGTCACGTCTGATTTTGATTAATGCACAGGCTCGACTGAGTTCCCAGCCGGATAAACAGAGAGATCGCGATCCCCAGTGTGAAATCAAAGGACCCTCCTTTCAGCAAAGGCTGGCATGCACAGTGCATCCCCTCTCCGTTCTATTTCACAGGGCAGGGACGGAAAGCTTTCGCGTTATGTGCCAGTAATAGTCTAGCTGCTTGACACCTGTGAACAGCATTCTCTCTGGGATATAACCAAGGCTGCCAGAACTGCCCTTCTGGAGTTTAGGTAGCCCGGGGCTCCCCTGTCCCGCTATGGGGATGTCTGGTGCGTGCCATAGTGCGCCATCAGCTTGTCACATGACCTGAGTTCCTCGAATTTGGTTACGTCACCTCATTAGTTACTAATGAAAGGTTCCCCTGGAGCTGTTTAGATACCCCGCCCCTATTCAGGATTGGCGTATTACTATAATTTATGAAAATTTATGAAAATAATTGTTTAATAAACAACCTGTTCACTTTTCAGATATTACAGTATATTAATAAGGAATTGTAGGTAGATTATGGTGTATTTATGTTATGCACAAATAATTATATTCTACTGTAACATTTTTCATAAGCTGATATTTATGTATTATACTTAAATATTATATTATTATAATTATGAAATTGCTAAATGGGCATCACATCTCCAGGGGTGGGGGTTCGAGTCCCGCCCTTTCTGTATGTGTGGCGTTTTCACGTTTCCCTGCATTGCGTTTGTTTCCTCCTACAGTCCAAGGACATGCAGTTAAGTTTATTATTGTAGCTTGTATGTGAAAGAAAAGGATTGGCGCCATGTCCTAAGCAACTGGGAAAAGGCTTTATGATTTATTAATTGAAATATATATATATTTTTTCTAATTTGAGCAACAAATGACATTTAAGTAGATAAAACAGAATGGGAAAAAAAATCAACCACTGTTGGTCTCTGGAGCCAGTTTCATTTGCATAATATGTGTTAAATTGCACTAATTGTTTAATCCTTTGGTGTTAAACCTTTGATATTCCTGTAACCTGTCTAACAGGAGAACATTTTTACTGTTTGTAAGTACAGGTCTTCCAGCTAGCAGATAAGGCAGTCTAATCACAGGCTGAGGCACCATCGACCCAGACGAGAATGGAGTGTTGATGTGGGGCATGACCCCCCTCCCAGTTACAGACGCACACTGTACCAGAGACACAGCTGTTTGTAACACTGTACAAACAACAGTGTTTAAACCTGTCTGTGAAGACAATATACGCACTAGGTCATTAAATGGAAGTGCAGGACTGTGTTCAATTCTGCGTGAAACCAAAGATGGAATTTGTGAGAATATATGTGCAATCTACATCTACTGGCCGGTCATTTTGACCTAGTTTGCTGTAGTTTTTGCGAGTCACTGCAGAATGGGCTTTGGCGAGTCTCAGCATGTCAGGCATTGGCAGGTGATGACGGCTGAGGTGCAGCGGGACGGCGGGACACAGCCGCGTGTGATGGGATGCAGGCAGGCAAATTGCAACCTGGGCACTGGGGGGGGTCGGCTGGGGGAAATGATGGTGAGTAAGCTGAGGGAGCGGCTAATGCACCCCCCACACACACACTTATAAACAACCCAGTGGACGGGATCAAACACTTCTTAAGTGACCTGTGATCATTCAAGCTTGGGATCCACCAGGACTTGGCAGCAATTCCAGGGATTTCAGCCCGGGGTTTGAGCGATTCATCCCCTTTCTCTGCGGTTAAAAGGGGGATTTCGTGATAAAATGCGGTTGACAGACACTCTCCTGCTGCATATTTGTGACAGAAAGAAAACATCCAACGAAGCATCGGATTAGGAGTTTTTTTTTTTCAACGGTGATGATCAGTAATGTCAGAGTGTCTTAAAACAGACTTCTACCTTATAACTTGGTGAATGAATATGAGGCAAATAAATATTGGGTGAGCTGACCCATAACTGGACCACGCAGAATGCTAAGGGAATGGCTTCAAATGTTTCCCTACATATTCTGAGACTCGAACAGGAAGTGTGTATTCAAACTATACACTGTAATACATTGTACATCACCTTGGCCCAGGTGCCTGTTTCTTGGCTAAAAGTTAATGCCTGTCCCTTCAGTGAAAGCTCATATCCATGCCTTAGCTTGCGTCTGGTAACTGTGGCTCAGCAAAATACTGATAAATGGCGATGCTCTTTTACTTTCATTACAAATTTTTTTAGGTCCTTCTTTACGCTGTCAGAGAAGGGTGGCCAGCCTTATCCAGAAAGCGCCGGTGTGTATGTGGGTTTTCGCTGCAGCTATCTAATTAGATTGCTAATTAGAGGACTGGTTGGCTGAAGGGTCCTCACGCCTGGGTTTGAACAGCTGACCTAAAGGTTATCTCAAAAACCCGCGCACACACTGGCCCTTTGCGGATAAGATTGGCCACCCCTGCTTTAAGTTTGCAGGTGAAAAGCGAACTATTCAGTAATAGTTCCAGCTGCTGTCATTGTGGATGTATATAAGACTGGTGACAGATTACAAGCTGAATCACAATGGCTGAAGCATTATACCCTTCACTTTCCTAGTGAGTCCTCTTCATTGTGTATAGTCATAGGTAAATTATAAAACAGACAATGGAAACATAACATTATCCAAGTTCTGAATCTAGTTAAATAAAACTCACGTAATGATGTTCTTTTACGTACAGTTATCCAACTCTTTTTATTCAGTTCAATTTTATTTGTATAGCACATTTTCACAACAATACATCGTCTCAAAGCGCTTTACATCATCCCTGCCTAATGCCCCCAATGAGCAAGCCAGAGGCAACAGTGGCATGGTAAAAGACATTTTTTTTTCCAGTGCATTCCTTAAAATTGCCAGTGGGCAGTTTTGTGCTACAGTGTGGGGTTTAAACCCAGCCAGTTAGTGGTGTCGTGGATCTAAGGCTGGCTAAAACCTCCGAAGCACTGCAGCAGGTCAGTGGCCTCGCAACTTAAAAAGAATGAGTATGTAATAAGCGCCAGGTAAGATTATCGGCAGGTCCAAGCCCAGGTACCTCTGGAATCTCTCCTCACCGTGTCTCCCAAAGATTGTGGAGGGAACAGGGCTGGACCGGTGCGGCTGCCAAGGTAAACAACACAAAAGCTGTTAGAGACTCGGGCTGGAGATTGAAAGTGGACTGTGGGGAGGACTCTGTCTCCCAAAGTGCTTCTTATGGCTGCCGATTATTGTAATTTGATCCTAAAATGCCACCAGAAATTACGGCTTTGCACGGCAGAATTGGTTTTTTGGCAGTATTTCACAGAGAAACCTGCGCAAGTGTCAATGTATAGCGTGGTAATTTCTGCAAAAGAGCTACCCAGAGAGCAAGCTGAGAGAGGCAAAACACATTATAAAACATCTGATTCCTATCTGAAATAATTCCAGCATATTCTCTTCTCTGCACACACAGAGAAGAAAACCATTATTTAGCTTCATACTATTGCACTGTAAACGGCGCGGTATTACCCAGCAAATGGTCGCCCGGCTATTTTTGGTTCATTGCTCCTACTAATTGCCCGGCTTTGCCTTTCAATACTTGCGCAAACTAATTCTTGCAAAATGCTTTTCACTTGTCATCTCATCTATGGAGGCCCAGAAATCACCTGCGGCTCGTGCCTGGCTCCCGCTCCATTGTGTCCCCCACCGCCGACTTTGTCTTTGACAATTAAAGTATTACACGCTAGAATAAATTAAATTGCCGGCGCTAAAATGACATGGGGCTCTTTTGGAAAATATCTGAATTTGTTTACTGATTGTATGCGTCTATTGACTTTCCTATTATGTGCGAAGAGCACCTATTAGTGAGTCTTTCTTTGCCGTCGCAGACAAAGAGATGAGGCGAGTGGACGGTGTTACAATACAGAGTATTCTCCTGCCATTGTTCGGCGAGTGTCTCTGCCAGGAATTAGTCAGTGAACAGTATAATTGGCGTGTCATCTCAGTTCCGAGGCTATTTTTCAATTGCACTTCGACAAACTATGTTGCGGACCATCGTTGTGACCAAGGGAACCAGCAGAGCTTGGCCTGAGAGCCGTTTTTGACCTTTGGGATTCTTATTTTCCCCTCAACTCATCAGGGACTTCTCTCTGTACCGGCGTGTCTTCCTCTGTGGCCGCGGCTGTTGGCTTCGCGAGGTCATGGGGATTCCCGCGAGACATTCGTGAGGTCATGGGGATTCCCGCGAGACCTTCGTGACTGGTCATCTTGCCCCTTTGTGTCATTCTGACTTGTCAAGGGGAAGAGCAACTCCCGTGTGCGCCTTTCAGAGAGTTTCTTTATGGGACAGATTGCGTTTTGTGGAGGATGGACTCTAATGGATATTAATACACTCATACTGTAAACCTCAAGCAGGTGGCTCCGTAAAGAGAGGGAAAGTTAGAATGATTTAGGGCTCCTGAGAGGCCCTAAAAAATTTGTAACACAGTTGTATTGGTCTAAGATTGGGGCCCAATACAGTATGTGTTCATGGGGCCCAAAATTTGTAGCGGCTCTGCCTCTGGAGCCTCTGGCTATAAGACCCAGAGCGGAACGTTCTTTCATGCCCATCATGGATATCTGACAGTAATTTACCACCTGTTTCCCATCCACTGGCTTCCCAGCCCTCCCTGCCCAACCAATAGGTGGGATTTGATGTTTGTTCTGCTCCCTGCTCACCTTATGTGTTAACGCATGTATCTGATGCACACATAACCTATTTTGTCTGGCTATATGGTACCAAACAAACTGCTTATGCAAAAGTGCAAAATGCCAGTGCAGGACATGTGCAATGTTGGTCTTGCCAATTGATTGCAATTTCGTCTCAGGTGACTGGGGGAGGGAGGAGGGAATGTCCCCCCTCCCCCCCCCCCCAAACTCCACTCAGTGGTCCCAACTTCGCTTTCAGTGACACAAGGATTACACTTAAAAAAAAAAAAAGTTTCTCATCTGTCAGCTGATTAATAGAAGCTTCTTGGAACAGTGTGCTGTGGAGTGACGACAGAGCGAGATGTTGAGGTGTATTATTCTGCATGAAGGCATTTTTGTGATGTTAAAGAAACATGATTTTCTGCGAGTCTGACATTGAAATATTGGCTTCGGAGTTGACATTTATAGTTAGGTTATCATATAACAGAAATAGCAGATTGAACCCACTCCTCTATTCCGGGCATCAATCCAGCGTTAAGTCAGGGATGTTTACATTTAGGTTTAAGTGTATCTGAGCGCTGGGTACTGATGCAGCAGAAAACCTTCTTTCCAAAATGTAGTCTAAGACTTTCACACGCTCTGTACCTAAAAAAAAAAATCACTTCTGTCAGCGTCTTTAGCCGCAGGCCTTAGAAATGGCATTGGTTAGCCAGTGTAGTTTGTGCTTTCACATTCTTTTCAACACATCTATAGCAATTGATTTTGATTTATCACTGTTTTCACCCTGCCAAGTCCACAGAGAATAAGATGTATTTTTTTCCACTAGGTAATCGTTAGCCGTGTCTGGGTTTGTTTTATAATTAGAGTAATGTTTTATATTGTGTCACACAGGACATGTTTCAACGTTTAGAGCCTTTCGATTTTATTGCATCCTACCAGGCATGTTTTTCTTCCGCTGTGAGACTCACAGAAGGCTCCTGTGAGCCTTTAATAAGTAGCCGCTGTAACATTAGGCAGCACAGGAGCTCCTTGTACCTGGCTTGTTGAGACCTGAGTGTCTAGGCCTTGATTATGGAAAATAGGATGGTTCAAACAGAAGAATTCAGCTTCAGCGCTTGTTCTGAATTAGATGCGTGGGTGTTTCTTTACCTGGTGGAATAGATCTTACAAATGAATTATAAAAAAAACGAAATGCAGCTTACCTCCTGCAGCACTTTTGGTGGTAATTGCGTGGTCTCCCTCTCTTTGTCCGCGTTCTCTCCTTAGGGTACTCCAGTTTCCTCCCACACTCCAAAAACATGACGTTAGGTGAACTGGTGTCTCTAGATCACCCTTGTGTGTGCCCTGCAATGGACTGGCATCCCATCCAGAGTGTTCCCCGCCTTGTGCCCTGCGATGGACTGGCATCCCATCCAGAGTGTTCCCCGCCTTGTGCCCTGCGATGGACTGGCATCCCATCCAGAGTGTTCCCCGCCTTGTGCCCTGCGATGGACTGGCATCCCATCCAGAGTGTTCCCCGCCTTGTGCCCTGCGATGGACTGGCATCCCATCCAGAGTGTTCCCCGCCTTGTGCCCTGCGATGGACTGGCATCCCATCCAGAACCTCCCCCACTTCTTGCCCTTTGTTTTGTGAGATTTTCCAGGCTAATTGTAGCCCTATACTGGATAAGTGAGCATGGAAGATGGATGTATGGATGGATATATAATATGTTAAGAAGGTGTTCCTTTGACTTCTGTGATGCTTTTGTGAAATAAAGCTTCCTGTGACTATTGTGTCTTTTCCCCTGAAGATACTGTAACCTGCGCGGAGCAGTCAGACGGTGGTTATAAACTTGAACTCCCAGGAGGAATCCTGCTGACATAACCCTGAACAAACACACTTAACCCAAACGGTTTCAGAGACGATTCCCAGCTGCATAAACAGGCAACACTGTGACCCACGTATGTCGCCCTGAATACATGTCCTCTAAAACTTAATAATGTAATTATTTCAAAACATTCCGACAGCAGACATTGTAATGGCCGCTTAATTCCTCTCTTTGTTTGAGGAGAATGCCCCTGAACGTCTGACACCAACTCCGAGATGCTCAGTTCTCTCTCCTAAGTGGGTAATTAAACAGTGACTTTTGACCCAGGAAAAAAGCTTTGAGATTTTTTTCAGCTACCTGGAAAATAGGGTTTACATGTTTTGTATTAATTCAATTCAGATTTGAGTTTCGTTTGGCCTTGATTGTTTTTTTTTTTTGTTGCGATCATACACTGTATAATAGCCTGTGAATGTTTTTAGTCATTATCCAGTCATTGAGTTTCCCATTAATTTTAATATTGCTTGTATTTTCCCCGCATTCCTTTGTTTTAACACTTTTAAACATTGGTAGCAGTTGGACTTGGTAGCACATTTTTTGTCCAGCTGTGTTTTTCATAGCTTTTGGCCAATTCAGTGTCATTGAGATGTGTGTGTTTCCGCTGCGTCCATTCAGCTTGTAAAGTGCCGTTACACATACTGTATTACTGAAGCCATTAGTGATTAAACTGAGTTTTTTTTTTTTAGTTTGGAGTGTAACCCTGAACATTTCAGCTTCCAACAGTCGGCTTTAAAGAAACCTGTTAAAATAGATTTCCTTTCAAACCATCCAGAAACAATTAGGTAGCATTCTTGGTGCTATTTTGCTACTTAATTTTGGAAAATGGCTTGTACTTCCAGATTTCAGGCAAGAAAATGGGTCCCCTCTCCCAGTGAGGGACTGGAATTGCCCAGGCCTCTTTGCTCCTGAGTGAGATGGACACATGTTCTCTGCTCTCCATCATGGTGGTGGGGGGGGGGGGGGGGGCTTCTGAGACACGCTCAGGGCACTTTCTCTGCCAGCATTTTTGAGTGCCTTGATTTCATCTGGCCATCAGAATCCCACTCTGAACATTCAAGGAAGACCTCCTGACCCATTCTGGGAACACCTCCACTGGTTCACCCGGCCACTGGACCTGCTCTGTCTTCATCTATTATCCCGCAGCTCATTTCTTCTTGCACTCGTCTTTGTGTTTGATTTGATCAGCTCTCTTATTAGCTTCGCGCAATGTTCTTTGTAACATATTGTACAATTCTTGTTCCAGTACTACCTTGCACTTGTTACTGGTCACACGCTGAAGGCTGCGTTCATGCATATTTGGCTCCTTGACAGCTGTATGCGTGTGATGTACTATCTGCTTCACTTGAACGTAGCTCTAGACAAAACTGCCTGCTAAAAAAGTACAGGTGATTTGCTGCGGAGACAAACTCCAGTTGCTGCCCAGTTTCCCCTGTCCTTCCAGTCCCCTGCTTCCACCAGTACATGTTCATTAACAGCTCTGGTGACGTGCTTTGCCGCCATATGTCACAGCTGTCTTTGGGTTCCTATTAGTCTCCATACTTATGTGGAGAGTGCACACGTTGATTCTAATGACGTATTCAGAATCAGAATCCTTTTGTTTGCCATGTACAAAGAAGTAAAAGGAATTTGTTTCAGTGGTGGCATGGGTATACGCTTAAACATACTGTCAAGACGAAAAAGATACAAATAGACAGATACACAAAGCAATAAATAGAATAAAAATACAAAGAGATAGAGAATAAGAAGATGTGCTATTAATAAATAAACATGTAGGCTTATAAATAAGGGTGAGATGACAATATGTGGGGTCCAGTTTGGGGACCAAATAAACATGAGTATTGTCTCCTTGAAAGACGATTAAGTAAAAAAAAAATAGGCCTTTGTTACCTGGGATACAATCTTCTTCTGTGACCCTCACTGGAGAGGCCCTTATAAATAGGGAAATTCATGTAAAAACATTAAACCAATGGAATAGATATCAGGATTACTTTCAGGATTACCTTAATATGGTGTTAAGGAGGCATCGCCTGATTAACAGTTGTAACATACTGACAAATACAGATGTAAAAGTGTTTCGAATAGACGCCTTTAAATGAACAGGCGCTGCATTCGTCTGCACTTGCACAAATTCACGTAGGACGTGGCACACTAATGAGTATGAATCCACCGTGTTGGACGGCACCAAAGGAGGGGGTCAGGGTGCGGGGGCTGATAATGTGCTGACTAGCGGGTGCGGCGCGGCCTCCAAGCCGGGGGCACGCAGGACAGATTGCTGGGATGGAATTAATTGATTCCAGTAGGGAGGGTTCTCTGGAATCGGAAGGTAAGCAAACTGGTGTTAAATTTGCTTTTCCTGTGTGGTTTTTCATTTTTTGCTTCGTTTCTCCATGGTGCTGAGAGGGAATGAAACCTGGTTATAGTGCTGATCTTTCGGAACACTGCCTTCAGGTTTTGGTACCATGGTTTCAGCAGAGAGGCAAGGGACCAGTGATCGTACCAAAGGCATCTGCAGTACCAGGGGGCACCAGACGCACGCGCTTCAGTTCTTCATACACTTTTCCTAGAAAGTGAGCAATCAGGGCTCAGTGGGCCTGGGTTTGTCTCCCCGAAAGGGGTAACAGCTCAAACCAGGCAGCCGTTATTAGTGCTGGATAATGCGGAGCGGTGCTGTATGTCTCAGCTTCATCCCGTCGAGCGCTCTGGTGGCTGCGGCCCTCTGTGAGTCATCCGCCGGCTCCGCTGTGATGAGTCGGTCACTGTGTGGAGCTCACTTCCTGCGATGGTGGTTTCCGTGCGAGGGCCGTGCTACGTGACGGCAGCCTTCCCTGCCACCGCCGTTTGTACCAGCAGTCGGTCACTTTGTGGAGCTCAATTCCTGTGAAAGAGGTTCCATGGCTCTTTAGAAATAATAAAAAAAACACAGAAAATAGTAAAAAAAAAATATATAGATATTTAAGTAAAAACAAATATAGAAATGAATAAGCAATAGCTACCTTCTAAATACCTGCCATTTAGCAACATGTGCACTCTGAAATTTGTTTTCTGCTTATTAAACAGAAGTAATTCATTAGAAATTTGGGTACACATCAGTGATCAGTGTATTTAGGATTAAACTGGCCGTAGAGGTAACATCACTAGTATGAAAAACTAGATTTTTAGGGAAATCTAAGGAGAGGTTTGCCCAGGGTTAAGCTGATATGCATTTGTATCTCATTACTAGGCTCACTTGATGTTCAATAAATGTTGTATGTATGACTAGGGCCATCTGAGCTACGATCACCTGTACACATGCCTGAAGTTAATGTGCCAGCATTAAGGGCCATCAGAGCTACGATCACCTGTACACATGCCTGAAGTTAATGTGCCAGCATTAAGGGCCATCAGAGCTACGATCACCTGTACACATGCCTGAAGTTAATGTGTCAGCATTAAGGGCCATCTGAGCTACGATCACCTGTACACATGCCTGAAGTTAATGTGCCAGCATTAAGGGCCATCTGAGCTACGATCACCTGTACACATGCCTGAAGTTAATGTGTCAGCATTAAGGGCCATCAGAGCTACGATCACCTGTACACATGCCTGAAGTTAATGTGCCAGCATTAAGGGCCATCAGAGCTACGATCACCTGTACACATGCCTGAAGTTAATGTGCCAGCATTAAGGGCCATCTGAGCTACGATCACCTGTACACATGCCTGAAGTTAATGTGTCAGCATTAAGATGGGCTTCAGCATGTCTGGAATTCTACACTTTCTGCAGATCCAGTAAGGGGCAATGGACACATGATATAGTAAATATATTCACAGTAAACATTCCCATCCTGCTGCAGTATCACTGATTAATGCACTTGCCTGTCAGGTAAGCCTGTAAAAGTCACGTAAATTATGGTTTCTTAATCTCTGTTTCAAAGCCATGAATCAATTATAAATAAACAACATATTCCTTAGTTATGTAATGACTCACATAATGCAAAATGCATTTCAGGTGAATGCTTTGAAATTAATAAGTAATTTAAGAAAGTCTTGTCATTTGTCATTGACAATTGTGGTTATGTATTAAGAGAATATATTGAAAATATATTTGAAAATATTTTATGATTTGACATTTTATGAGTATTTGACATAATTTCCCCCACCAAATTTCCAAGTGTTAAACATGCACTATATTTTTTTCGGTTTGTTTTGATTACAGATTTTGAATATACGCTTTTGTGTAGTCTAGGAGCTACGCTTCTTCGATTTGGCAGCATGAATGTGTGCTTATAATCAAGGCAGGATTCTAATCGTGGCAGTATGAGCACAGTGATTTCTGGCATCGGGACCAGTCGGCTTTAAGATTGTGTTTTCCATTGTTTTCTAAGTATGTTGTATTTGTGTTGGACACAGAGTCCTGCTTCATCTGCTTGGGGGAAGCGGAGCTCATCTGCTGAGAGTTTGTGGGCTCTGTTGAGACTGTCGTGCCGCTAAAATGAGCATTTTGATTCCGCTGCAATGAAGAGTCTTTGTCAAGCTCCTCCAGTTGCGGGTGATTAGACTGAAAACGTCTGCTTGTCCTGGAGATCTCCACAGCTCCAGATGACATTCTTGCTGATTGAAGGTCGAAATATTTTGAATTCTAAACGGCTGCCAGATGAATTGCCTGAAATAGACTGTAGAATTTCCCGGCTTCCTTTCCCATCTGCTCTGAAAAGAGCCACTGGGAATGGCTAGGCTTGATGATCATAGAATTACTGGATGGTGATTCTAAACCCCTCAAAGAGAGGTTGCTATGGAGATCTCGTTCCAAACCGTGCGGCGATTCACCTTTGAAAGGCTGGAGGGGCTGAAAGACGAACAAATCATTGTTCAGGTGGCCGCTGGTTAGGAAATTGGCGGTGCCCGTGCAATCAGAACTCCCCATGGTAGTTAAAGATCTAAAAAAGGTTGGTCCTCTGAATGATGTGGGACAACAGAGATGCGAATAAGATGGCTCCTTTCAATCAAGGCCCTCTCATGCTCACTCGGTTGGGGACAAAAAAAAGCCATCTTGTGGGACACAAATGAAAAAGGAATGAACACCTTCAGTGTTTTTTAGAGTTAATGAAATCCGAATCTGTTCAGTATATTCATTATTTCACAACAGACAACTCAGGTTGGTTTCAAAGGGCGTCTTCTCAGTTACGTTAATTCAGCTTTTCTCTCCTCAGTTAATTTACTTTATTCCTTAAATATGATTGATAGAAAACGTCTGGCAGAGGGATATGCTAGCAGTGATCACCCCATGTGTGGAAAAATCCCAGCAGCGTCAAATGTAAGTTGAATACTTTTTCCTTTTATGCCTGTGGTCATATAAATAGCTAATATGGAAAGCCACAGGAGAACCTTAGTTCTCTAAGCCTCTAAAAATGTTCTGCATCTAAACTCTTGTTGGGTCCATTGAATTTATTGTTATTGTTCTGTGTATAAACAGGAAGTTTTAAAAATAATAGTGCTTCTTAGATGTCAGAAGCATGTGGTTTTACTTTGACTACAGAGAGGAAAATAACAGTATTAAAATTTTCATTTTTTTATGTGCCAGATCTATGATTTACTAGATAGTTTGGGGGAAAAAAAAAGACCCAGAATTTGGTCACATCATAACGTCTGAAATATAAGGTATTCGCAGAGTCTTCAATTTCAGCTGAGCAAATGACTAGTTTGCTTTGTTTTGCTTCTGGAAAGCGACCATAATGTGCCTCTCCTTACTCACAAACTCATAAATCAGCCGTGAATGCTCGAAGCACTGGGCAAATTGCAGTTGTAAGCTTGTGTAGAACATCTTAAAAGCTGGCCGAGGAATGTAAATGTTCTGGGCTGGCTCCTTCTTTGGTTTACATGTGAAAACTTGCTTAGGAAGTTAACAGGCAGCACAGTCTGTAATTTGACTAAGCAAAGTTGCAAATGCATTCTCCCGTTTGGAAAGAGGATACAAGTCATACCAGGTTACCAATGACCAGATTTGATTTAGCGTAGGGCGTATTAGTAACAATAATTATACAGGTTGTTAGTCTCAGAGCAGTGTGTGAAAAGTTTCTCAGAATAGCTGTCCCACCTGAAAATTTGAATTGTTGCAGATTGCTGACATGCACATAGAAAGTACAGGCCAAGCTTGTCCAAATAGTTTCATCATCATCCAGGATTATTTGAAGTCCGCATTAAAAATTCAGACAGTTTACTGGGAAGCTGCTAATAATAATGAATAATAAAGTGTTAATATTTACAGAAAATGCTGCTGTTGCTGACCCTGTCCAGAATGTCCCCTACCTTGTTCCCCACTCTTCCTGGCATAGGCTCCACGCTCACTGCAACTCGACAAGTAGTTATGGGAGATGGATGAATGGGTGTGTTAATGGATTATTACATTTCCCAGGTAGAAAGATCAAACGCATCAAGTTTGCTGAGACTGTAAAGGTCCCCTAAGTTTCCTCCTAATTTATGGCAGGGGTCTATAAAATTCAAGCATCTAAACTGGAACCTACATATGCAGGCCTGTGAACAGCCACTGACGCTGAGCAGTTAAAGTCACGACAAGCTCTTATGATATCCTAAGTGGAATCAATTCCAAAGCGTTAAAATTTTGGCATTTCAGGGTGGTGATTTCCAGTGCAAAATGGCATTCATGAAAACTTCACTACAGAAAGTAACTTAAAGGCACCTGAGAATTTACCTTTTTTTACCTTTGACCTTTGACCTGTGGTCTCTCGAATCAGTTAGCCTGTTTTGTGTGCTTTATTAATAGTTTTATTATCTTATTTTACATAAGTGCTTAAACAGGCTCATTATTATTATTATTATTATTATTATTATTATTATTATTGTCAGTAGTAGTAGTATTACATAAAGTATTTAGCTTTGTTTATAAATGTACATTTAATATGCGCTGGTTTGTTTTGGCCCATTGTGGTGGGATCTGAAGATGCAGCTTCCATGCTTTGTTTCAAGCTATTTCCCCGACTCAAATCTTATTTTTTGACGGTTTTTGTTCTACGAATAAAAGGGACACCTGATAACGACCCTTTCAAAACATACAGCGCGCTAAATTAAGTGCTGAAATGTTAACTGTCACAATAGAATTGACTTCTGGAGCCGGATTGTTTTTCCCTCCCCCTTCGGAGCCGTGCTTTGTGTGGCACGGAGGCCCGTAAGTGCAGCCTTCACAGAAGCCGGCCCAGACCCAGCCATTAAGGGCCTAATTGTGGAGACTTCTCCTTCGGGTTTATTTTTCTCTCTCTCCTCCAGTCCTCTTGTTTCTTCTCCTGCATAAAGAACGCGGCTGTTAAGGCTGAATGCAGTACTGGTGTAAAGTGAGGGTTAAATTGGGTGAAATTAAGGCAAATTACACTGGAATGCTGAGTCCCGTTGACGTGAGCGTCATCGCTGCAGCCCCAAAACAAGAGAGGCGCCGCCACAGCACCGGCTGTCTTTGTTTTGCATCAAGCCCTATGCATGGTTACCGGACACGACCGGGGCTTTGGTGGAATGAGTCAAGGAGCGGACAGTGACAGCTCCTAGCTCATCACTGTAAGATGGGGGGGCTCTAAAAGCTGGGATTAAACCTCTGGAACGAGTGCTGTAAGCTGTGGAATAGCACCGAGTGAGTTATAGCCCTCATTTAAGTATTAATGTATTTAACATAATTGAACATGTAGAGGTTCCTGTCATATGATCATTTAACCATCAGAACTTTGATCTATACTGAAAGTGCAGAATTTTTTTCTTTAGAGATCCAGTTCGAGTCCACAATATTGTACCCTTTGTTGATTTCACATTTATCTGTTCGGTTATCAGAGACTTCTGGGGCTGGTGTTCCAAAGATTCTCAGAGCAAGATTTTTTTTTGCCCATGGCTGAATCGCGCACAAGGTGCACAATGACAGGATTTCATTCCAATTAGTGTAGAACTCGGGGTCTGGAAATTAGTGCAGCAAAACAATAATCGTGCTGATTAGCCCCTTTCTGTGTCTTGTAAGTGAACTGTTTATACGGTGGAGCACCTCTGCGCAGGGAGAGGAGCCCAAACAGGCTGATTAGGCTGCAAATAATTGGGTATCGTCATATCAATGGGAGGAGAGCTTGCCTGAACGACAGGCCGGCCATCCTCTGGGAAGAATGGCTGAATATAGGTGCGCGATTTAGACTCTTATTTGTGTTTGGAATTATGTCATCTGTGGAGATTCCTGCAGTGTCGCCCCCGACACAGACCCCCCCCCCTGAATGACCGTCACCTCCGTCGGCACTAAAAACGGAGTGTTTTTCAATGATCAAACAGTTAAGAGGTAATAAAAACACCGAGTGCTGGCTGGATGGCGGCTGTATCAATAATGAAATGCATTACAGCCGCCCTCCTTGGGCTTTTATCTCGGGTGGAGAGCCATTGATTCGGCCTCCCGCTGCTGAAGGCTGATAGGAGAACATGAGGTGCAGCCGGCGTCCTGTGGAGGCGCGCCTGAGTGGGCACACACACACACACACACACACACACACACACACACACACTGCAAGCTTTTCAGCCAGCCAGGAATACTGTATCAGTTCACAGGCATTGAGACATTCTGTAGACCAGCAGTAGGATCCTTTTCTTAGTCAAACAGTCAAAAAAAAACACCAGTTTATCTCCTTTTTCCTGTATGTCTATTGGATTCCATCCTTGCTGATTTGGCTCCCGTTCTATCGCCGAGTCCCAGGTTCTTCAGATCACTCCTCTTATGTTCTTTCCTGCTTTTCACACAAAAAAAATCAAGGCATGGTTGGTGAAGATGTATGGCCAGAGGCGGTGTTTACCACCACTCACACCATGCATGGGGTCCCTGAGGTTTGGGGGCCCCCCATTGGCCATGAACACTCACTACACTGGGGGGGCCCCAAACTGACTTTTTAAGTAGAGCCCCAGAAACAGCAAACCCCCCCCCCCCCCTGTATACTGCAGTCATTGGCTGTTCTTCTCTTGCTTACCTGTCGCTATGAAGTTAGTCAAATTAGTCCTTGGATTGTGGGAAGAAAATGTCTCAACCTTGTGGTCTCACTCAGACGACGGGGCCCTGAGGTCAGAGAGGCAGTAATGGCTCTGTGCTGCCCAGCAGGCAGCTGTAATGTGTCAGACTCTGATTGTTATTTGTCACTGACTGATTTGTTTATCAGATCTCACCTGGCAAAAGCTGTTTTGTCAGAGCTGTCTGAATACTACTGTTCAATTGAAACATATCAAATCTGCCTTTCACACGATCATCTAAGATGATTCCTTTATGACTACTGATCACAGTTCAGCGGGGAGACCGCGTCCTGGTACGTTCTACAATTCCATGGTCCCGGCTTGTCATCACCGCATGTTGTTCACATGCTGCAGGTGTTCCAGTGCCAGTGGTCTTGGAATTGGGAGCCAAGGATGTTCTTCCAGGTGGAAAATGGGTTGCTGAGGACCTCAGTGTCTAATCAGGGCCAATTTACAGTATCTGGGGAGAGATGATGATTTTTGGCCCCCTGACAATTGTTTAGTTACCCACAGTTCTGTCTGGTAGTAAAAGTTGTGTTTTGACTAAAAAGCATTTGAGGTCTACGTGTTGGTTCTTACTCAACAGAAGAACTAGTAATCAAAGCTATGTTCTGTCAGTCTGAGGTGTTGAGACCAATATGGTTTCAATATTTATTTTGCTATTAAGAGTCACTGGTTTCTCCTATTGTAGCACAAAGGAAGACAGGATTTCCAATCAGAATATAAAGCTTTATTAATCCCAGTGATGTTGGAGGGTTGTGATTGGAGTATTAATGCCCATGTATCATTGGGTAGGTTTGCTTATGATTCAAAACAGCACTGTGAAGTGGGCAGGGCAGTGTTCAAACTGAACCACTCATCTTGAGGGGCAAGGGCTGCTGATGTCAGACTACTTCTGCTGCCTAGGAGAATAGCGTGACTGTGAAAAATCCTGAACTTCTGATTGGCTTGCGCTCCTTCAAACCTGATGCGGCAACATTCTTGGGCTAATAAGGGGTAGAAACTGTGATGCCTCTGCTTAGGTCTTGATTTCTGTTATCAAGCTCAAGAACCGCATCCGGAGATTCGCCATTGCAGATGGCAAAGAGAGCATGAAACCTCTATTAATTTCAGCACTAACTTACTTCTAGGTTACCATAAAATGCTTGATTTATCCAAATAAAACTGCTTTGTTTCTCTGGCTCGATGTACCTATGGCCATGGTCTGCATATTATTACACCTTCTTGCCATTCAGAGATTACTTGAACCAGCAGAACCTGTCAAGCAAGAAGTCAATTTTTCACCAATCAGTTATCATGCAAAAACGCCAATGAGATTCCTCAAGCTTGTGTTTGAACCACTATTTTGGGATTACGGTCGGGTTTAGGAACAGATGGGGTTAGGCCTACCCTGGGTCATGGGCTCAGGTGTGTGGCTGTGGTCACCTTTGCCAGGTACCCGGGTACAATCTTGGAAAACCTGTCAACGCCACGGAGAACATCGACACAGGGAGTAACACGAAGGGCCATCCTTTGCAGGCAATTCGGGAAATACATCTCCGTAGCAAGAGCTCCAAGGGGAATATGTTTGAGCGGATATCCCATAATACTATTCTGCACAAGCTAGTCACTGTCATGCTGACACTGACCACGGCATGTTAAAATGCATGTTTATGTATTACCTTCCTCCTTCTGTCTGTCTTCTTCCTGCACCTCCACCTGGCCCACGCCCCCCCCCCCCCCGAGCTCGGGGTCAGGAGTTTCCTGTGGTAGAAATCATTAATGGAGAGTTACTTATTCAGCTGCTAACCCCAGGGTCACCCCGCTCGGCTAATGAAAGTGCATCCGCGGCCTTCGTTTCATCTGGAGCGAAACTTAGATCTCGGCACGCCGCTGTCCCCGGCTCCCAGTCTGCTAATGCAAAACAGTGCCGGGCCACAGTGCTGCACCCTGGATACTAATGACACGAGCGCCCGGGCCGCGTCCGGACTGAGTGGGATCGCCACCATCATACCGTTAACCCCTAATTGGAGTTTACGGCTAGTTTATAGAATGTCTCCGGTTTGCGGCTTTTCACACGCTAACGTGCTAATTGACACGTGGTCTCACCATGGCTTTCCGGAAGCAAGTTGACAGGATGGCTAGCTATTTCCACCAGCCGTTCTTTTACCAGATCCCATTCAAGCCCTAGTGAGCCCGGTAACCAAGGTCTGTCACGCGGCCCTGTGCGTTGTTTAGCAAGACCTGAGATCCAGCGCTGGCGGCTAACAATGAAGGACGTGGTTTAACGTCTGGCCCAGCTGCTGGTCTGAGCGCGTGCGACCTGCTCATTATGCTAACGAGCAGTGCTCTGTCACCTGCTGGACAAAGCCAGTCCGGTCCCCTCAACGTAATCCCCAACGATGCAGCAGGACGCCGGGAAGTCTTTCAGGATGGGCAGGTGGCAGCTGAACACATGTAATTACTGACAATTTTGGGCGATGAATAAAAATGATCTACATTACTTGTCAAAGGTTGTATGCACTGTGCAGAGTGATATCTACTGGGGAGGGGGCTTTTTGAGTTCAAAGAATAGCCCTTATCAACGGCCACACAGAGCTTTTGGGGGTGATGAATCTCAGTAGAGCCCAGTTGGGGTGTTCAACGTGTTCAGATGTGTTCAGTAGTCAGATTGTGTCGCCAAAAATGAAAGGGCATCGTTAGCGTCGATCGATTAGCACGTTTATATTCGTATTGTGTTGACATGCCACCCCCATCATCCTCCTGCTATGAACAAAGATGTAGTCTTTATGAGAGGGACCGGACGTCATTTTGCTACATACCCCCCTAATCTTGAAGGTGGGGGGGGGTGCAATATAGCAGAACACTGGAAAGAAGACAAACATGCTCATTCTGTTTTGGAACTTGAAAAATCATGTTTTTACACCATCCCCAAACGTTCTTGGCAACCGACCCCACAGTTCCTGGTGCCGGATGTCTGCTGGGTTGCCTAGCTGCCGGTAATCGGATCGTTTGCTCAGCGGCTCCGGATCGGATCCCGAGTCACAGGGCATCACACCCGGAGCGCGTCCATGACGTCGAGCCGTCGCACCTGTTAAGGAACAAAGATGCTCCTTTCCGGCATCCCGGCTGTCTTGGACCATGGGGAGTGTCCCTGAAAATAGGGGGGGGGAGGCAGGTTGAGGCACCGCCAGCCCCGGAGGCTTCTCCTGGCAAGACTGTGTAGTGCGTCTGACCCCAGCCAGACCCTCTGCACTTTCATTAACACCTCCCTGTTAGGGAGCGGCCCTGCCTGGAGCGGGATGGGGGGAGACACTGGGCCCATGTTGCGGGTCGCACGGCAGTTCCATTTCACAGATGATTAGTCTTTCTGTGAGGATGGGGGCCGGCACTGTGCCGCTTGCGGGGGCCATACCCCCCCGTGCCGCCCAGACAACCGAGCGGCCTGCAGGGCTCCTGCCGAGTGAGACGCGCTAATGTGCTACTGGCTGCAGTGGTGAGATGGGGGGGGGGCATGGGGAAGGGAGGACTGGAGCTTTCTGCTGCCATTGTATAATTGCAGTTATGCCCCCATCCCTTTTAAATGGGGCTGTTATTGTGAAGTGGCCATGTGGTTCAGGGAGGGGGGTGCGGTCGGGTGGAGGGCTTTTAACGATGGAGGAGGTGTAGTTGGCAGGGGGAGAAAAATGCACCGCTAATTTCATTGTGGCTAAATCAACAATAACAGGCTCTGTTTCTTTATTGCAAATTTTTCAACGCCTCCCCTCCCTCCCATCCATTGTCCCACCCATCCTCCCATTGTCCCGCCCCTTCTCGCACCCTTGTCCTCTGATGGCATGGCTCTGTGCACCACAGTCTGATCCGGCGACCGCTGTAATAACGAGTGTGGTGACTGTGGCGGCAAAGGTTCAACATGACCTCCCATGACCTCTGGGATGGGGAACAAGGACAGCAGGCAAGTAGTTTCCTTTCTGGAACATTCCCATGAGTCTTGGGTGACTATACATGTCACACGGTCCACAAGGCGTTGCCTGCCGACCATGCCATCCATTCACCCTGTCCAAACACTCAGCCTCCCTTGTGGAACGCAGGCCATCATTGTTCTCTCTGCTGATGCGATGCCGCACTTCTCCGAAATAATTACCCAGCATCCTGCTGGGCTGGCTTTCTTTTTCATCTCCTATGATGGCTTCTTCTTCATTGCTTTTTTTAAGCCCCGGCCGGGACGCGGCATGTGGAATCAAGAGCTGGGTGGCGGATGAAGAGGAAGATGGCCATCTCCTCCATCACTGCAATGACAAAGGTGGTGGGCCTTTGATGTCACTCTGTGATTTATCAGTTTGCCTTATTGAGAAGCGTCCTTTCATCTGGCTTTAAAGCCCATTCCACTTTCTTGCAAAGATTTTGCTATGCAAATCGTGTCTTAATATTAGAGTATTACAAACTAATGACATATGCCCCCACTGATATCGATCTGAAACCTTGGCCGACGTTCCCCCTGGTATCCAGTTCGGTCCTCGGTTGGAGTCGTTTTTATTTTCTTCATAATGCCTGTGCTTCAAAGAACTTTGGACTTTAATGCCCACTGTGGTTTTCATTAATGGCTCTCTGGTCTGCATGTGAAGCAGTGGACTTGTTGAACAAAATACAAATTTTTCACCCCCAGGCCAACAGTTTGATTTGTCAAACTCCCAGAAAAAAAGACTGAACTAGGAAAAAGCAGTAATGGTGGGTACGTGATGTAGATGAAACATGGATCTTCATCTCTCTCATTTTACACAACTATCCATCGTTTTCATGACTGTTTACACAACAGGATTGTTGAGAGCCTGGGGCCTGTTCCGGAAAGAATAGGGCACAACTCAGCAGGCACCTTTGAAAAGATTCCAGGCCATCGCTGGGCACAAGCAAGCTATGGGCAATTTAAAGAAGCCAAAGTATTTCTTTGGACTGTAGGAGGAAATCAGAGTACTGAGAGGAAACAAGCAGAACACAGGGAGAACATGCAAACTCCTCCACAGCGGGGGCAGGATTCAAACCCCCAGCACTGGAGTTGTAAGGTAGCAGTACTACCTACTGAGCCGACACAAAAACAGCACAAGCAAATAACCAATTAGAACTGACTTTTGGTTACCATAGCTTCCATTGTGATGTCACAATCTGTGACTGAGTGACTGAGTAACCTGAATTAGTGATTCTCCTTGCTCTCTGTCTTGTGAGGCACGAGCATGGGCCCAGTTCTTTTCTAGGGTCCCTCTGATGTGGCAGTCCCCAGGACACCAGTCCCGGGCCCCGCCCGACTGGGTCTCACCCGCAACAGTGGCCCCCAACTCCAGTCCGCGCCGAGCCCAGTCTCTGCACTTCATTAAGAGCTTAGCCGCAGATGGTTTGCATTTTCCATTTAGGGAATCTTCTCATTTCCACATGATATCAAAGAGGGTAAAAGTCTTTAAACTGAAAAATAAACATTCATAGTCTCCAAAGCAATAATTAATCTCATGTGGGTCAGGCCAATAAATCACGAAGGCTCTTGAAACTCTTGAAGCTGTCCAGAGTCCTATTCCACACGAAGTCTCCTCGGCATTTGAAGATAACACACATCTTCAGAAGTTGGCAGTCATTAGTAAGTGTTGGTAATTAAAATACTGAAGTTTTTCATTATTCATGTTACACTTTTTATTCATAAATACGATGTGATAAAGATCTAGTATATATGCTTAAATATTGTTAGATATTAATACAGTTGCTGGGGAAACCCAATAAGTGACAACCGGTAATATCCATATAAATTTCTTTCTCCTCAAATGAGAGAGTCTATGTGTAGTGAAACTGGTGGCTCTTGTCAGTGCATTGTCCATCCATCCATCCATCCTTCCCTTTTTCAGTTCCACTTACCTGGTTGAGGATTGTGGTGATCAGTGAGTCTGTCAGTAATATTGTTTTATTGGCTTTAGACCTGTGTGTTTCCCATGTAGAGGAATCCATGAGGCATGATGGTCGATTCCTCTCACCTAAACTTTCATTTGAAGTTAAGCTTGTATCTCCCGACATGCGCTGCATTCCCAAAGGCTGTAAGCACTCCCCTCCCTGGTCTCAAAAGGCTCAGGTCTTCGCAAATCATGCTTGTCCACCTTATTTGCCCCATGAGCTCCCATGGGATGAGTTTAATGGTTCTGCTCATCTCTTTATTTTTCAAATATGCCTCTACCATTTTGTGTTTTGTTTGTCTACCCATGACTGTTTGTTTAAAATATTTCTGTTCAGCTTTGAACAAGTCGGAGGAGCATTTAAACAGAGCCCTTATAAATCAAATGATTCACGATTTGGAAAACAGTGTCGTCTGCAGACGGGCCGAGTTTTCTTCCCCCAAATAGCCCGAGAGCGGCTGAGATGTAATAAATCTCCCAGGTCTGTCTCTGTCTGCTCTGTAGCCCTCCGGTGTCCCCAGGGCTGTGTGATCACGGGGCAGACATCAAAGTGCGTGTGCCTGACACAGACACGCTGGATGACTCACTTCCCCGGTCCTGCGAGCAAACACACCTGTGCGGGGGTGATTACAGGTGGACCCGGCTGCCTCTAATTGGATGACGAGGGGGGCAGTTGGCCCCTAATGACCAATGGCCTGCTGGTAAGACTCTGGGTCGCCGCCGACACCAAAGATCCCCTCTGGTGGCAATGCAGCATCACACGCAAGAGTGACATAAAGAAAGACTCTGAACATGTAACAAACAGCCTACTGTATTTAATGGAAATGCAAAGGAACTCAGACTCTTTACAGCAATCTTTACATATAATCAGGGGTGTCACTAGAGATTTTGGGCCCCATAAAAGCATACTGGGATTTTAGGGCCCCTGTCACTCATGGGCCATTGGAATCATCTTAACTCCCCCCACCATAAGGCACCCCAGCACAGAGTAACCCGTACTAAACTTTCCCGATCACATGACATGCTCACAGGTTTGCATACGTGAACAAGCCATTCATATCTGAGAAATTGAGATAAAACTTCTTGTTGATGCTGCTACCCGGATTTAAAGACATGAAGTTGAAATCCCAGGCTGTAACCGCAGTGCCAGATGCGAGTTTCCTAATAAAGAGCTCCAGTTAAACCAGGAGGCCGTTAATCCAGAGATCTGAGCTGGGGAAGAGGTCACTTTTCCCCCTAGGCCTGCTCCACTGGATGCGGAACGTCATTTACCGTAGGGCCCCCACGTGTTTGTGATAATTCCCTACTGTACGTATGTGTGTGCGCGTTTAGCGCGGCGTTAGGGGTGACTCCAGGCTCGTTTGCACGGCTGTGTAATTGCAGGCAGCAGATCAAAGGCGGGATGTTCCCGTGGAGAGCTTACCGCACGGGCCTTTTCTTCCGCATGGCCCCTGCTCACTGCTCTCCTCTAAGCCCCACAACCCCCCTCCCCCCCGCCGCACATCCCAGCTCATAAAAAATGATTGAGGAAGTGTTTGTCATGTCTTTATGGGAGGGAAGTGTTACGTGATGGGGATCGGCATCTCAGCGTGCCGGATGGGAGCCTCGGGTCGCCCCCCCCCCCCCCCCCCCGACTGCCTTGTGATTTCTCTCCGCTTTGTGGAGTGGGCCAGTTCTGCATTCCCGTCTCCCTGGCGCTTTTCCCGGCCGCATCGCCAAACAGCACAGGGCATCTTTGCATCTTTGTTCGTGGGGGTTGGTACCATGTAACAGTACTGATAATTCAGGATGGTCAGCTGATATCTGTATGCCGTCCTTCCTTAATTAGAATCGATTCTGCTTTCTCATTCATGCCTTCAATACATTGGTACCTTTAAATGACGTGGACGTTTAGAGATGCTGAAAGCCTGCTTGTGATGCACTGTGCCGGTGGAGAAACAGATATGTATATGTGTGTGTCTCTCTAAAGGGGGGTTGGGGGGTTAGGACGATTCTGAGTGACAGGGGCCCTAAAACCATCCATGACTGGATTGGTCTGGATTGGGGACCCAGTCTGTTATGCTTTCATGGGGCCCAGAATCTGTAGTGCTGCTCATGCACCTCTGTGTGTCTCCGTGGTTCTTCTGGGGTTTCGCGCATCTGTCTTTGTGTGGGGAGAAGAGCGTGGTTCACTCATCTTCAAGCCCTTAACCCCCAACTGCTCAAGGGACAGTGTGAGGCTGCTTCCTCTCAAAACTGCACGTCACCTTTAGATAAAAGCATCCGCTAAATAAAATATACGAAGAGGTCGCTGTACGTGTGGCATTTTGCGCGCCTGTTTCACTGTGAGTGGGTGTGTGTGTTTCTGTGTGAGTGGGTGTGTGTGTTTCTGTGTGAGTGGGTGTGTACATGCTCCCCGCTCCTGTTAAAGCGAGACAGTAGCGCTGAGGGTCTCCTAAGAGCCTCAGCGATAAGCTGACTGCCCCCGGCACAAACGATAAAGCATTTAAACCCCTGTTAGTCTGTGGGAACTCTGCCGTGCCCGTCGACTCCTCTTATAGCTGTTGGATCTGGAGCTGGAAGGGAAAGTTACACACATTGGAGGATCTGCAGACATGCTCTGAGGGTGGTTAGCGTAAGGACAGTCCTGAGGATAAAGGGAGAGGTTTTCCGAAAAGGGCTTTATTATGGGAGCGGCCTCTGCAGGCAGCCTGGCTGCTTGCAATGGCTGCAGGCCAGAGTTACGTTTTTTCTGACAAGGTACATAATGCCTTTCCACTGACTTTGTCAAATGACTAAATTCAATTCAATTCAATTCAGTTCAGTTCAGTTCAATTCAATTCCAAATGACACCCTGGATATCTTAATTAGCAGCCTAAAGTCTAGAAGCACGCAGGCAGGTTTAATTTACACATTTCCTTTTAGCAGGAATGGCTAAAAATATTAACCGGTGAAGCAGATAATTCTGCCACGTAGAATTTTATGAGCCTAACCTGGGTGACAATGCTGGGGTCCACAGAGTAGCATATGTATGGGGCCCTTTAGCTACTTAGTCCTAGATGGCAATGTGTCCCACCGCCATTGTGTCAGGTCAGCGGGGGACACAGGGTGTCTTTTCCAGCGCCCTTGTTATGGCTAATGAGGTGCAACCTGTCCCTGTTAGGGCTGTCCTCCTGAGCGAGTCCGGGGGGGAAGGGGGCATCCGCTCAATTGTTCCCTGTTGACCCCATCGCAGCACAGTGGCTCACACACATTCCCGGCTCGTTTTGTAAAGATAGATAACAGGCGGCCGGCACGTGCAGCTTCCCTGCACACACAGAGGGGGCGCTGTCCGAAAACGGACCCCCTTAATGACTCCAGCGGACTGGCTGGGCCGCACAACTTTGTCACCGTTCATGCAAAACCTCTTGCCTGGTAATTAGAAGCAAATTTGCGTGTCGTGTGACTTTCAATTTGCAGCGTTTGTTCAATTTGCTGTCAATGAGATTTTTCATTTACTGATCATCAGCCAAACATATGAAGGCAACAACTGAAATAAAATAATGCCTTGTGTTTTATATAGCTGATGTAACCGCTTTCTGGTTCCATTTTCATTGTTATTAATATTATGTCTGATAGACTTAATGTTTTTCCTACTTGTTTGTTTCCTTAACCAGTTGATTTGAGCTACATTTTAATTTATATATATACATTTAAATACATCTTGTATGTGTTATATCACATTTTTTAATTGATTTTTTACAATATAAGTATTCAATTTATTTTTAAAATGTCCAGTTTAAAAGCCATAGAAGGTAGTGCTCTAGAGCTAACAGCACAGTTTGATGTTGTGGATCATGTTACAGTGTGACACACTCTTCTATACTGTGGATCATGCTACAATGTGACACACTCTTCTATACTGTGGATCATGTTACAGTGTGACACACTCTTCTATACTGTGGATCGTGTTACAATGTGACACACTCTTCTATACTGTGGATCATGTTACAGTGTGACACACTCTTCTATACTGTGGATCATGTTACAGTGTGACACACTCTTCTATACTGTGGATCGTGTTACAATGTGACACACTTCTATACTGTGGATCATGCTACAGTGTGACACACTCTTCTATACTGTGGATCGTGTTACAATGTGACACACTTCTATACTGTGGATCATGCTACAATGTGACACACTCTTCTATACTGTGGATCGTGTTACAATGTGACACACTCTTCTATACTGTGGATCATGTTACAATGTGACACACTCTTCTATACTGTGGATCATGTTATAATGTGACACACTCTTCTATACTGTGGATCATGTTACAGTGTGACACACTCTTCTATACTGTGGATCATGTTACAATGTGACACACTCTTCTATACTGTGGATCATGTTACAGTGTGACACACTCTTCTATACTGTGGATCATGTTACAATGTGACACACTCTTCTATACTGTGGATCATGTTACAGTGTGTATAGATGTTGGCTTATAAGTAAATTTAGAAGAACTTTTTCCTCATTGTTTTACATGACAAGGTCAAAAATTTGCTGTGTTTGTGTAAGTTACCTGGACCCTCATTCTAACATGCATATTAGCGTTCGAGTAGCTGCAGTTCTCCCTCTTGCCTGCGGGAGCCTTGCGATTAATCAGCTCTGTCGCATCAGTCATCCCGCAGCTGCCCGCTGACCGGCTCGCGGCAACGGACTCTAAGGGATGCTGGGATCCAACTTCTTGTTGTCACATTAACCAGTATGAGCCAATTAGCGTGTTTCACAGTTCAGCCTCCCGAACTGTGAGGACGTGGGTGACGGGGGGGTCAGGCAGCAGGTCAGTGCTGGTTTGCCCCCTTGGAAGGATCCAGAACCACTAGACTGGTGACGGTCCTCGGGGCCAACTTTTCATTTTGAAATCAACATTACGGGGAACTTGTATGTGATTTGAATTCTTTTATTTTTTTTCCCCCCGAGGGCTCTGTAGTTGTATATTTTGATTGTTATGACTGGGATGACTTGTTATTTATGATCTCTGAGATATGGCGGTAGTGAGATGCACGTGTCACAGCTAGTGTCCCGTGCGAGTCGGGCTTTAATGAGCTAGACGGACGGAAGATCTGTTGCCACATGTAGCTCCTGAAAGCTTGTTATAAAAGTCAGTGTTGTGAATGGGGGGGGGGGGGTTAGGAAGAAGTGGATGTCAGAGACCGTGGGGGGGGGGGGGGGCAGCCGGAGGGGGGGGGGGGGAGGGGCATGACTGGCTGATGCTACACATGTCCCTGATTACCTTCCTGCTGCCTTGATTCTAATAAGTGACAGTCTTTGTACTCCCGCGGACGACTAGACAGCCTGACACGGGATGAGAATAAATATCACATGTGGTACGCATTAAGCTGTCTCCCAGGACGGCGTTTACGGCGAGCGCGAGACAGGGAGGCCCGCGAGGAATCTGAAGCGCTATACCCTGCCCGCTCTCGCCGCGCCTGTCAGAGCCTGACAACCTCCCCCTCGTCAAATTACCGCGAGCGGCGGCGCCGGCGGAGAGCGAGCGGCACTGCCCCGTGCCAAAGACTCACCCGGGAGGTGTGTGGGGAGGGTATTGTGTCGATATCATCACCTGTCCCTCTGTACGTCCTCCACTCTGCATCCTGAAATGTAGCAATGCGTCGCGGAGGCAATGTTTTCACGAAATTCCTCCTGCTGCTATAGTTACGCTTCTTGGATTCCAGGAGCTGGGTTCGGTCGATTGTACACCAGGTGGTAAGGATCTGGGGCCGATACCTGGTTGGTTTGGTGCTGCTTGTGCCACCTGGACCCGGTCCGGTAGTGGCATTGACCTTTGGGCTGAAGGTGACTGAGCCTGGCAGCCCCAGACGGTGAGGGAAGGCACTCTGGGGCCTGCGAGGGCCCAGGATGCTGCAGTGACGGAGACAGCACGGAACGCCGGGAATGACGGCGGCCATAGCGATGTCCTCTTAGGAATTTACTGCTGGGAGGATGAAAAGCCACCCGCTGTGGCATCGGCCCTCCAGCCTTTAGCGGAATCATGAGCTCATGTGACCCCCCCAGCCCACCCCCACCCTCACCCTCATTCTTGAGGCGGGGGCCCCGCCTGGGCAGTGATTACGCTGGAGTGTACTTTAGACTGTGAGAAGGAGGAAGCTGGCGGATTTGGGGTGGGGGTGGTGGGTCGTCACATCCGGAGCCCCGCCACGAGGGCCATGGCACCTGGGGGGGTGGGGGTGGGGTGGCCTCTGCTGGGGCTCCCCCACAGGACGTGCTCCAAGGGAATTACCCAGTATGCCCGGCGGCCGCCGGCCGCATGTGAAAGGCTTGATTAAGGCCCAGGTGCTGAGTTGTTTTGTCCCCCCCCCCTTCCCAGTTTATGAGCTTACCCGCCCACCAGCAATAATAAAACCGTGCGTGTGGGAATGACTCCAAGAGAGCAGGAGGGGTGCCTCTCTACCTGGTTCCTGAACTCCCCCCCCTCCCCCCAAGGCCCCGAGCATTTACAGCAGGGCCACCTCACAGCATGGGAGTGTCCGCGGGCATGTGGGGGCTCCACAGTCACTCTCCTTCACAAAAAAGACAAAAAAGAAAAACACTTAATCCATTAAGACGTAGCCATTGAAGCCTCTTCGGATGGGAAAAGGCCCAATTAGTCCAAAATTTACAGCCTCAGGTGTCTCATGGGCCTGGAGTGCAGGCGGGTCGAACTCTGGTGCCTCCATTTGACACACAGGATATTTGTCTATATTTCTGATATACTGTGATATATTGTGTATCCCTGTCCATTCTACGACGCTCATCTGTCCAGCCGTGTAGATGCGTTAGAAATAAAACAGCCGCAGTGAACAGTCACTATTCCGCACCAACTCCTACACTTCACGTCAAAACCAGAGCCAGTATTACAAACTCTTTTTTAATTATTATTCTAAGAGTACTTTAATAATCTCCTACAATCCGATGAAATGAAAATGAAGATATATTAAACCATTCTTTAACATATTTTTATCATAGTTATTTAATACCAAGTGTAGAAATACTTTATATAAAATACTTAATAAAATATAATAGAGCACATATATAACAGAGCACAATAATGAGCTGGAGAGTCTGGGTGCTGAGCTGAAACTGATGTAAAAACGCCCCATTAAGGAACCAAGTAAATCGCCCCTGTTGTCTTGTTTAAAATGCACAGGAAGGAGCACAAACATCACACATTCGTCGGCCTTGTTTGAGCTCTTAAAGCTGCTGAATGATTAGCAGAAATAATGTCCCTGTCAGACTTAATCACATTAAAACATGGTTAACATTTAATTTTTTCCACTTAATATGCAAAAATTTCCACTAGATTTGCGGCAGAGGCCATTGAAATTCCATTATAAGAAGAATAAAAATTTCAGGCATCATTTGTTCAGAGAAGGAGCAAATCTGGATAGAAAATGCTGAATCTTTCTATTACGGCTCTGATTGATTGCTGTCCTTACTGAAGCACACATGACTATTAGCTGCTGATTGGTCAGCGGCAAAATGCTCTCTCTTCTTTTATTACTCTCCTTTAACTTCTATTATTTTTAATCACCGCTCCTTTAATTGTGAATAACAGCTTCTCCTGTCTCTCAAGCAGCAAACAGCCAGTATCGGCTCCTCAGAGCCACCTGACCGTGCTGTTTGTTAGAAAGGAATTAGCTTCACTTCAAGATGCAGCTAAATCGATATTTAACGACAGTGGCGATTTCTGCGGGCTGGGAGCGGCACCGGATCCTGCCAGGTCAGTGTGGGGGATGTACTTGTATTTACAATCACGTCCAGCGGGGTTGGGCGCTGTGCCCGTGACCGGATGGTCGTCAGTTCGATTCCCATGGTAGGCGTTTCAGCGTCGGGCCCTTAAGCAGGGCCTTTCACCCGAATCACACCAGGGATTGTCTATCCCCCGATTCCTCTCAAGGCTGAATGTCACTTTAGAGAAAGGATTCTGATAAATAAATGCAATGTAAATGTATCAGCAAGGAGGAATTAGGCTGGTCATCTGCAAAGCCTCGCCTTCCAAAGAAATGAGAGACTGACATTACCTCTCCATTCTGTATTCATTATCTTACCCCCAGCATTTCTGGCTGAATAATGTATTCCTGTCTCCCGCTGAAGTTTCGCCATTGACGACAATCCAATTTACACCCGAGAAACACAATTTGGGATGAACTTAGGGCACCCGCTCACACGCAGACCCCAGCGAAGTTTTTGTGAATTGAGGCCAGGAAGGGAAGTCCAGTTAATTGACAGAGATGTGATCCAGGATCTAGGGGCGGGGGATTCCTCAGTTCCTCCTCTGGTCCCGTGTCACTTGGTTCGAAGACCCCTGGACACCCCCCTCTACCCCCTTCCCCCCACCGTGCTCATTTGCCGCTCTCTGGCACCATCTCCACGTCCACATTATGAAAATCATCCGTCAGGGCCGGCCGCAATTCTCTTTGTTGTTGGGCTGCCATCGGTGGGCTCTGTCAAAGTGCTCACCAATTATGCTTGCGGGTTACAATGGCCCATTCACAGGATCACAGCCCCTGACTGGAGCGGAAAGAGTGATTTGTGCATCGTTAGCTGGCTGCCCAGACGTTGCACCTGAGGAATGCAAATAATCTGCCGGGCGGGGGGGCGGGGTGGGGGGGGGGGGGCGACGCACCGCGACTGTTATTACCGGAGATTGGATTGTCGCCTCCGTCCGCCAGCTTCTGCGTGTCAGTAAATCGTGAATTTCTCAGTACGATAAGTGTCCGCTGGTCTCTAGGCCCCCGTCAGCGCGCGTCGGGGGGAAAAAGGCAGTTATGCAGATGTGAAATGTCACCGGCGGAAAGCGAATACATACTTGGATGTGTCTGAATGTACCAAGTGTCACCGGAGGGTATTTATAGCCGTCCTGTCTGACTTCTCTGATCTATTGCCTCCCATCCAGCCAGTATATTGTGCTTTAAAATGTAGTTTTTAAAAAGTCAGTTGGCTGTTGGGGTATTATTTGCGGCGATTATGCCGCCAATGGAGTTCTGACCGCTCCGGGGCTGTTATGTATACAGCGGTGATACTGAACAAGGCACTTTCTCTGTCGGCTGTCAGGAGGTCTGTACTGATAAACCGGCCAAGGAGCACAGAGCGAGGAAGGGCTGAATCGGGGCCGCGTCACGACATCGCCCCGCACGGAAGCATAAGCAGCTTTCCAGCAGGAAGCTGAGGTTACAAATAATGACGGGAGATCTGAATGGGCTTTGTGAAGCCTCTTTTCTGGGATTGTTCCAGAACCCCCCCCCCCAAGTTGGGTGTTGGCTTAATCTCATAATTGCTCTCATCACCCTGCGCTGCTGTTCTGCAAGAAAAGGCCCTTTTACACTCTGTCAGGTGGCTCTTCCTACCTGCTGGCCATTGTCTCCAAGTGTTAAGAAAACATTCGGGGGGGTATCAAGTGACTGCATGATGCACAAGTTGGTGAGGGTGAATGGGACATGGGAACAGCTCTTTCAGTTCACAGATTAATGGAGCTGAGAAACATCTGGCTAATCTGTCTGCTAAAATGTGGTTCACAAAAACACAGTCAAGATGAACTCTCTGCCAGCTGAAACTGCTACTGCTACTTTGGCTGCAAGCTGACTTTATAATCTGTTTCTACACTAATACCATTTAAAAAAAATTAAATGATGCTGTATTTGCCATTCGCACATGTATAGGTACGTTAGAATGCTTCTTTTCACATATCCCATCCAGCCTCCTTTAAGATATAGACACGTAGATACAGCTGAGAGTGAAACTTAGGGTCTGAGCACAGGGTCAGGTCATTTATCTGGCAGCATTTTGGGGCTTAAAGGCAAATTGGTCTATAATGAATTTTATATATATATATAATCAGATTCAAGGCAAGTAATGATGCTTTACAGAAGCATGATGATACATGGTAATTTTTGCATGCTATGATGCATTTATAATGCATTCATAGAACATTAATAAGCAGTCTGTAAGTGTACCTTAATATGAAGGTGCACTTAATGTTCTGTATGAATGCATCATATATGCATTATGAAGGTGTACTTAATGTGAGTCATTACCAATGTCTGTTATTAATGTATATTACAACTGGCATATCTTGTCCATTGTAAGTGTTATGAGTGCATTGCTTTAAAACACATTAAGGTATACTTACATGCTGCTTATGAATGTTTTATGAATGCCTTATAAGTTGATTATGAAGACTCACTAATGTAAAGTGTTGCTGAATATATTAAAAACAAAAGATACTGAAGTCACATTTATAATGATTTTACTATTCTGCTGAGCTAGGGATTTGAACCAGTGACCTTCTGATCACAGGCACAGAGGCCACACCCCCCATGTGTCTGCATGTCAGGAGGGGCCGAGAATCCTCCCATAGTAACCTGCCGTGACAGACGCCAAGCTCACGGGTCCTCACTCGGGGCGAGTGCACCTGAGCGGGCCTGGAGCCCAAAGGCCTCCCCGCCGGCACTGAGCAGTTGAGGTGCGGCGTGAGAGCCGCCGGTTCATTAGCGTCCGCTGTTCGCTCACTTTATTATCTGCTGTTTCCTCGCACCGGCTTAATTGCTTGTGCTGATGGAATAATAAATGGCAGAGTAATTACCATTATAAAGAGGGGATCCTTCACGTTACAGAATGGTGCAGTCAAAGGATTTTATTCTAAATTAAGTTTTTAACTGTCATCTGTCATCTCTGGGATAATTATAACTTGGGCATTTTAGGTACATTGTTCTCACAATCTGTAAACCCAGACAGAAAAGTTGTGACTGCAGATTTCTTGAGTACATCAAAAAAAAGAGAGTGGATTTAAAAAAAAAAAAAAAAAAAAAACGTGGGTTTTCGGAGCGTTCAAGTGTTGTAATAAATCGAGAACTGTCTTCGAGGGGGAGAGGGCACTGTCTTTATTATAGGTGGCTGGGTGTGATCTGTGGGTTTGTTGCTGTTCAGATGGACCTTTTTACCTGCTTCCACTATCTAACTGGTGCTGTCAGGGCTTCTTTCTAAGGCCAGTAGGGCGGCGCTGTTGCAGAGGCCTGCCATGGATGAAGAGATGGAACCATGATGCTACATGCTCACCCTCACAACATCACATTTACCTCACCTGCTGGGAGCATTCCTGAAACAGGAACCGCTGAGGACACCGGCCCCCAGTCCCCCAGGTACGTCGCCTATGCTCCGTTCCGGCCCAGCGGGCCCCGATTGCCATTGCTCGCTTGCAGCGTTGTCATGGTGGCGCGTCAAGCAGTCGGGATAACTTCAATTATTTGTGAGCTGCTGAACAGTGAAAGTGAAGGCTGCATTGATTGAGGACGGCCACAATTGATTCTGCCCATTACATACTCTGAGTGTTTTTCCCGTCCTGCAGAGATCAGCCGGCTTCCTCCTGCGGGCCGAGATAAGGTGCCTCCGCATTGTGCCTGCCTAATCTGTGTGACCGCGTTTGTCTGTACTGAAATTGATGTGGCTTTTCATTCGCCTGTTGGCTGGCCCTGCCGATAACTCCTTCCCCTTGTGTCTTAGCTACCTCAGCACTGGGCACGTGTCGCCCCTGCCGCGGAAGCACAGGAATTACAGTGCTACAGATGTTCAGTGTGTGTGTAAACAGCAAACTGTAGGAATGCACTTGAGGGGATTAGCAGGATTAAATACATTAATAATAGGATTCCCTCTCATTTTTTTATACTGGGTTAAGCTTGAGGTAGCCACCCCCGTTTCCAAGTGATTTAATGAAAATTGATATGAGCCAAGGCTGATAAGAAAAAAGAAAATATCTTCTGTGATAATAATTGATTATAGTCAGTTTGTAAAAGAATAGCCCAGAATACAATGGAACATGGTTCTGAGCCGGGAGGAACGCCCTCCGTGATTTTGCGTATTTCTGAGTGAAACACGAACATAATCAAACTAAGAGCAGGCAAAACACTTCCTCGTAGCTAATCCCAAACCACTGTTTCATCATTCCTTTGAGAAACTGTGCTTTTTTTTTTATTCATCCCCTAGTCACATAATTAATTACAGCTAGCCTTGAAACTGCGTGAGGGGTACTTAGTCAGGTAAGCATCAGTGAGTAGCTACATTAAGCCAATACATCTTACGTTGTGAAAACTGCATCCTGTGATGTCACGATGCTTAGCCCCAAAGCATGCCTTGTTAGGCAGCATGGAGGTGACCACTATCTATCACCTGGCTCTGACTGGCTGGCATGTGCGAGTGCAAAGGATGTAGCTCCCTGCTACATGCCCCATGGAACAACAAAAAAAAAAATTGCACAGCGCTCTCGAACATATTTTTCTCCTCCTAGACAAACCTTGATCCTGATTTATGGTAGTTAAGCTTACAAGCTCTCCGTCAATGAAATTACACTGCGATCATAATGTATTGGAGTCATTAAATGCACATCATTCTTTTGGCATGAAATATGCTGACCCCAACCTTATTATACACTTAATTAGAACTGCTCTACTTCCTGAACACAGCGTTGGGACAGATCTGGTAAGGAGAGGTGAAAACTAAGTACAATAGGTGTGTAAATATGCATAAATATTTTCTGTTTGTACAGCATCAAAAAAATTCCCTTACACATCTCAGGTATACATTTTCCTTCCATATTACAAGTACAAAATATATTAAATGTGATCTAATATGATTTTGTGTAAATAGAAGAAAATTAAGTAAATGTATTATATTACAGCATAAAATAACGAATTACTGCATTCAAATATCATCTATTTGGGTGGCATGGTGGTGCAGTGGTTCGCATTGTTGTCTCATACCTCTGGGACCAGGGTTTGAATCACTGCCATGACTCCATATGTGTGGAGTTTGCATGTTTTCCTGTGTCATTGTGGGGTTTCCTCTGGGTTCTCTGGTTTCCCCCCTCAGTCCAAAAACATCCTGAGGTTAATTGGAGTTAGTAAATTGTGCATGTGTGAGTGAATGGTGTGTGAGTGAATGGTGTGTGAGTGTGCCCTGCGATGGTGTGTGACTGAATGGTGTGTGAGTGTGCCCTGCAATGGTGTGTGAGTGTGCCCTGCGATGGTGTGTGAGTGTGCCCTGCGATGGTGTGTGAGTGTGCCCTGCGATGGTGTGTGAGTGTGCCCTGCGATGGTGTGTGAGTGTGCCCTGCGATGGTGTGTGACTGAATGGTGTGTGAGTGTGCCCTGCAATGGTGTGTGAGTGTGCCCTGCGATGGTGTGTGAGTGTGCCCTGCGATGGTGTGTGAGTGTGCCCTGCGATGGTGTGTGAGTGTGCCCTGCGATGGTGTGTGAGTGTGCCCTGCGATGGTGTGTGAGTGTGCCCTACGATGGGTTGGTGCCCCACCCTGCCTTGTGCCCATAGGCTCATGACCCTGAATAGGAGGCAAGTGGTTACAGAAAATAGATTTAGGGTTAATGTTATATAAAAATATATATCTTTCACTATAAGGCCTGAAAGAGTTGCGTATAGAGTTTGAATTTATGTGAACCGTATCCACATGTATCATATGTCAACAGCATCCTGATGGTTTAGAACTATAATGAATATTCTAAATGAAATATGTAATTCAATGAAACAGTCCTGGCAGTGTAGCTGGTTCCCTTTGTGTAATAGCACAGTTAGATGGCGGCACTCATTTGGAAATGCAGACCTATGTGGACCCTTTGTGGAGCAGCCCTGACCAGACCTGGGAGTGAGGAGTGCTTAACTCCAGCACAGGTCATTGGTTTGTATCATTTGTTTCAAATATGTCTGTAACACAGGAAACTCGTACTGAAGTTCTATCTTACTGCATATCCTGGGGAAGATCTACAAATCCCTGCTATGGAGCTGGGCTCTGCAGCCTGGACATCACCCTTTGTGCCACAGGCCTCAGCCAGGGCTGCTCAGCTGGAAATCAGGAGCACTTGGGCAGAGGAGCGGACCTTCCTGCTGGAAGCTGATATGGCTGTGGGGGGCTTATCAGGGCTTGGTGCTGGCTCTGCGTCTCGCTGGCCGCACGCCCGGCACCGCTCAGCCCCTCCGCTGCTATCAGGCGTGCCGAGAGCCAGCCCGAGGTCACTCACCGCCCCACCCCCGCCCCGTGCATCCCCTCTCCTCTGGGCTGACATCCAGACTGAGAGCCGGTGGGAGAATCCCCGTGTACTTTAGAAAAGGCTTTGCTATGCCCAGAATGACACAACTCTGTGATTTTAATGAGGAAGGGAACCAGGAAGCTGTTGAGGAGAGAGAGATGCTGGCCTTAAAGCAGAGATGTAGGAAATCCCTGGAGTCATGGAGGAATTCCCTGGAATAGTGGAGGAATTCCCTGGATTCATGGTGGTATTCCCTGGAGTAGGGAAGGAATTCCCTGGAGTCATGGTGGAATTCCCTGGAGTCATGGAGTAATTCCCTGGAGTAGTGGAGCAATTCCCTGGAGTAGTGGAGGAATTCCCTGGAGTAGGGGAGGAATTCCCTGAAGCAATGGAGGATTCTCCTGGAATCTGAGGAACTGTGTCAGCAAAGGCTCTGCTGTCCTCCTAATAAACCTCACTTCCACACAACAGCCTATATCTGTACCACTCCCACCCATACCAAGTGGTGGTGTTCACTTACTATCGCATAACCACGCATTTTTGTGGGCCCCTCTATTGGTCACAAACAGTCACTACACTAGCAGGGCCTTAAGGCCCAAAGTGACTTTTCAGGTGGCCCCAGAAGCAACTAACCCAGCCCAGTCCATACCACAGCTGTGTGCAGCAGGCTCCAGACCCCCTCTGCCAGACAGAGCTTTGTCACCGAAGCACGGTGACGCTTCAGTCCCCTCTCTTCCACACCAGACCTGCATCTCCGAGGTGGAAAGTTTCTATATTTAGTAGTGTTCGGAAGATTTACCGCTAGACTTCTCCCCAGTGCACTCACCGTGACAGTGATGAAAAATGAGGATTAAATAAAGTGTGTAATTCTCAGCGTACGAAGAGCGGCTTGGGTGAGATGTGCGTTAATGCGGCGGCTTTTAATATCTGAGAGCGGCCCTCACGCTGGATGAAGCTGATTATTTTCTTGGAGCTGATCTCTACGGTTACTGAGGAATCATTATTGGGCAAATGTGGCCTTCTGAGGTAACATAATGCATCTTGGTAATTTCCATGGAGGTCCTGGAGAGAAATGGCATTGTGTTGCTCTATTTGGTAGCAGTGACGTTAGCTGGTGTTTGTCTGTTAGTGCAGCACAGGGACTGTCGGTAGCATTAGCGGCTCAGAAGTCAGCATGCCTCCAACGAAAGGGGGATGATGGCAACCAGTGCTGGGGAGCGCATTGCTCCGGGGGCGGCGCTGCTGAATTACACCCCAAGCACCATTAACCATAGACGCTAGTCTACGTGGACTTTGTAAGATGAGGTGGGGATCTTCTCTCAGTAGTATAGAACTTCACAAAGAGCAGAGAAATTCCAGAATGGGGAACATCAAAAATCAGCTTGACACTAAAGTAACTGGCAAATAGAAGCCTCCATGAAGAAATGGATATTAGTGTTACTGAAAGGTAGCCCTTAGTCTGAGCTGCAGTTCAGTTACATAGAATAGAACTTTTTGATGTTATACACTATGTGAAATGCATTTCATATATAAAAGACTGTTCAGATTTGAAATAAATCATACATATGATTAAAAAAAGTATTATCGAGAGAACAAGGACAGCCAGTCCAGAAAACCCCTCTTGTGACCCTGTACTGAATAAGCAGTTGGAGGATGGATGGATGGATGGATGAACAAAAACTTTGTGTCTTTCATCTGAAGTAAATGTCATATTTCATATACATATTTTTCAAATACATGTTTTTTCATATTAATATAATATCAACATTTCAAAAATCAATATGCTTTTACCATCTGCTTTTAGTCATATCTAATATTTTACTATATTTCATCATCTAATAGCATCTTTAAAATAACATCTCCCAGCCGGGGAAAAAAGACATATTTTCAGAGACCTTTTGTTGTGGTGGCTGAAAGCACTTACGGAAAATGCAGAGGCAAGAGGGTCTTCCCCCCCGCAGCCCCCCCCCCCCCGGCCTTGGGGGGGGGGGGGGGGGCATCTGACTCTCAGCCAGCGGCCCTGTGCTCCTTGGAGTCCATGGGCATCCATGTCTTGGGTCGCAGTTTGCAGCCACGTGTCCTGATGACCACACACCCTTCTGCAGCGTCCCACGCATGTGGCGGCGGAGAGTCAGCGCTGCTGATGGTGGCGGAGACAGGCCGCGGGGGCTGGGGGGCCGCGGGGAAGCTGCATTATTAGTAATCATATCTGAGCAGGCTTAGCTTGCTCCTCCAGATGGCTGCTTTCAAGTGCAAATGAACCGGTTAGACGTGTCTGGTTTAATACATACTCAGGAATCACAAATAGCCATTGATCCCCCCCTGCTGCCCCCCGCCTCTCCTGCAGACACTGCTTCTGGTGGCATTGAGTCTGGATCAAATGGCCTCCTGAGCATTTAAAAAGGAACATTGATTCTTTTAATTAATTGTACACTACAGGACGGTGATGCAGCAGCCTAGCAACATTAGCACTTAAAGTCAATTATTTAGAGTTTGACAGGAGTGGCTGCGGATCAGACTAGGAGGGGGATGTGTGGAGACAGACCAGGAACTCCATTTCCCAAAATATTATCTTACCACTGTGAAACTGCGTCGCTTCCGTTTACTGAATGACATTGGTGGAAAAACAATTTTTTTTTTTCAATTTTAATATCATGTGTGAAATGTGTTATAACTTATTCCCTGTGTGTTTATGTTATTTTTTTACACTATTTATTATTAAAAATTCAGTCTTCTTCTGGCTCCAGGGCCAGAAGCATGTTCTGGAAGGTGAAGAGGTTTTAATTTTATTTAATGATAATTTTTCAATTCTGCATACCATAATAACAATACTTTATTGATCCCTTTGTGAGGAAATTCTCATTTGCCCATCCCATCTTGTTTTCCATCACACATGTGTAGCTGAGATCGAGCCTGGCAGCAAAGGGCACCGCTGGGTCTGGGGTTTAGGGCTTTGCTCAAGGGCCCACAGACACGACTCTTCTGAGAGGCCAGGCTTGAACCAACAACCTTCTGATCACAGGCAGAGAAGCTTAGCCCACTGAGCTATATACCATGCCCTAAAAAAGAAACAGGATAGTATGTCCCCCCCAGAGTATCCACTCTCCAACGGAAAAGCAGGTTTTTGTTTCAGAACCAAATCAGGAAGCGGGCCAGACCACCATAATATCATCTCTGTTTGTTTTCATTTGGAAAAAATAACGCCCCCCCCCCCTACCCAGACAAAAGCACAGGTCCCATAAACACTGCTATTTAAGATTAGAGACCCACCACCCACACTGTATGAATTGGAGGAGCTTTTCTGAAGAAGTGTATTACTCTCCTGATACTTCATTAATCTTCATCACAGACAGCAGGCCTGATGTGCCTGACAGCAGGGACAAAGCGGCCTGCTCCGCTCCCACATCTACAGATAATACATGTTTTACAGTAGCCCAGATGTCTACACTCAATAAAACATGTGACAGAACCAGCCGGACTGTGTTTGGGGATGTCTGTATTGACTGGTGGCTTGGCGTGCTCGGGGCGATACCAGGACCTGCCGGGGACTGATTACGGAATTAAAAGAGGAGTGTGACAGAAGGGCCGGCCGTGTGGGAACGCTGGGAATTGTGCTTTTGGAGAGACTCCTTTATTGGCCAGAGAAAGGCTGGGACACTGATAATTTCATACAGGACGGTGGAGGGGGAGTCGTTTATTATTAAGGTGAAGCAAATCTCGGGCGGATGATTCCTGCTGTCTGGGTGATGACAACAAAAGCAGGTCTGAAGGCTCGGCCGGTCGGCTCGGCCCGAAATGTCTTTAGCGGGACCGTAAGGATGTTTTCATTTCTGGTTTACGTCGATGTGTCTTCTCCCTGAACAACACCTGACGTCTGAGAAAAACACGCGATATTTTCCAGCCAGTAGGCCCAGAGACGTGAATGCCATTTCGCGTGAAAGTTGTATTTTCATTAAAAGCTGGATGTTTGTAAATCTATTTCCAGCTGTCAGAGAACATGAGGAGGGAAACTGCAGCCAAGTCAGACGCTCAGCCTCCTCCTTCTCAATTCCAACATCATAAAAGTGTTTTTGTGCAGCTTTCGAAAATCAGCGCCGAAATTCAGCCGTAATGTTCCCTTCCCTCCTCCGCAGTTTTTCCCGTAACCTTATGTGCGGGATTTTCGCTGATAGAATTGTCTGGGTGCTGCCGCTCTGGAATGCACGATTGCTCTCGCCGCAGGAGCGCGCTCAGATCGAATCAAGCCTCTAAGGAGAATATTTCTCTTGCAAACACCCCTCTCTCCGCAGAAAATGAGGCGGTACACCAGCGGCAGCTGGGAGATTGGATAAAAATGGCCACTCGGCGAGAACCCCGAGATGTGCGATGGATCTGAAGAGTGTGCTGTTCCAAAACGATTCACATTTGCGTGCTGCAAGTTTTCTGCTCTCTGAGATATGCTGTGCCAATATGAAAAGTAGATCTTAAGGACTTTTCTTGGATAGGTTTTCAGTACATACAGTTTGCTCGCTAATTCTAGCTTAATGTTGTGAATAAATGCAATAATTGGGCATGCACAGGAATGCCGTGCAATCATTTGTAAGGGTAAGCTGTCCTGACATGCAGTGGGATCAATACTAACATGTTAACAGGTAATCGGGACAAAAATACTGGACCAGCTGCTGTCGAGTCACTCTGGGGTCTTGAATTAAACGACAGTCATTGTTTCTCATATATCTAATTAACATTACTGTTATGCTTTCTGCAGTCCTTAGCACTACATAATCTCCAGCTGGAATGAGGGTTAGACTCTCCCTGAGGAACACTGACGTCATTGAAAGTTTGACACATAGCTCTTTAATTATTTTATCAGCATAACATTGCTGTCTGACCTACATATCAACAACCATACATGGGACAAAAATGAATATTTTCTGTTCAAGGGCACAGTACCCCCCCCTTGCTAAAATGCAGACCTTCAACTCAGCAGATATATGTCTGTACCTTCAATACATACATACAATTTTATGAATATGTAATTCTCTGCATCATTTCTATACATGATATATACACTGTATTATCTGCCAGTCTCAGCCACCGACTTGCATGGAGTGGGGAGTAACTCGGGGGTGCTGTGCTGACATCTCACTAGCGCCCCCTGTTGACACGAGGCCTGCCACTTCTTGAACAGCTTCTGCTGTCTTTATATTTTAATTTTGTAACTGGTGCCAAATGGCCTTTGGCTGATGGGAGGATGGGGGTCAGCATTCTACGCCCAGCACTGTCTGGAATGTTTAGGAAGGCATTGGGAATGGGGCAGGATGTTCTACGCAGCTACAGCATGGATTAAAAGGAAAAATTGTGGACTAATTGGAAAACAAAGGGAGAATTTCATCACGCTTGGGTTTGGCAATGGTAGCATGGAGGGGGGGGGGGGGGGTGCAGAACTGTTCATGGATTTATGGCATGTGACCATGTAGTCACCCCAGTTTGAGAACACATCATGGGATGTAAACACCGCATAGTACTGGCTGTACTGGCCGCCAGAGTGAGATGCATGTTCTCGGTCATCACACTGACGCCGCACTAAGGACCCATTCCTCCAATCCCAGAGCTCTTAATCAATTACAGTTTACAAGCCAAAGACTCCCTGGATAGTTTTTTCAGTTGTGTGAAACCAATTTTGAACCAGAATTTGTTAAGAATTAGCTGCAGCACCGAGCGCATAAGTCAAGAATTACAGCATTTATGTTCAAGTACCATTGTTTTTCTTTTCCTGTGTCAAAAAAGAACAAGACCAACAGAAAGCGACACATTATATATCATCTTCATAAATATATCCACAATGGGCCTGTTTCAAAGAGGATCAACAGTTTAAAACTGTTCAGAGACATGATACTGAGCTCAGTATATTATTACAACCCAGTCAAGACAAATGAATCACAGGCAGATTGGATGTATAACCAGCATGCCCAGTATGTGGCCCAGAAAAAGGCTGCAAAACTTTTCTAAAGCGCTAAATGCAGTCAAAAACTCTAAATGCAGTCAAAAACTCTAAATGCAGTCAAAAACTTCAAATAAGAAACTTCAAATAAAAACATTTATCCTCCTCTTAAGGAAATGGGGCTTTGAATTTCTTACAGTCTCAGTAAATACACACACCATGCAGTGATAAACTGAATAATATGTGGATGCAACCTCAAAGTTAAAAAAACATGTCTTTAATCATTAATCTTTAACCATACTGAGTAAAAGCATTTATGGACCTTAAACAAGAGGCTAACTTTCTCGAGAAAAATGAATTTCATGCGAACACTTATGCAAACAAAAATACATTAGTTATAATTTTTTATTTTTTTTGTATTTACACAGTAAAAGAACATAATAAATCATATTTTAATCATGGTTAAAATGTGTTTTGGCTTTTCTTTAATCACACTGACTAATATTGGCACAGAAAATATTCAGTAATGCTCATTTTAATAACATCCGAGAATGAATTGAATCAATCAATCATTAAGTGTTAACACTATACTTGTTTTATAAGATGAAGTAACTGAAAATCCAAGCAGAGTTTCATTGGCAGCTGGTCTTTCTGTGTCCCGTTTCAAGTATGTATCATAACTCTGTTGGTGCCATTCTTCCCAGAAGCAAACTAGCGTGGCAACACACCAAGCCTGAGACTTTCAGTCCAAATTCAACCAGACGGAACTGACAAATGAAAGGAGTCTTTAATGAACCGCAGAATTTAGCCCCGTTATTCTAAAGAAGTTATGAATAATTCTTTTCGCAAAGCACCACTATTACAAATACATTCTAAAATATATATTTATGAAATGTACAGGTCAGATACTAAGTATCTCAGAACAGCGACACCGCGATGACCTGTGCAACAGACCTGGCAGCACATTATACCTGAAATGCCTCAAGCGGACTGGGATCCCTCCTTTTCGTGAAGGTGAAAGATGCCAAATTGGTAACGCGTCGATTTTAAGCAGCCTGCGTCCGCTTTAACAGATTATGCGTAGCGCTGTGATTTACTGCTCCCACCTTGGGGCTGAATCAACGGGCAATAGAAGATGTCAGTTGTGATTAATTTCTGTAAAAACAGCTTAAGTGAGAGGAGTATCTGTTGACAGACAAGGGCATTGTGTTACAGCTTTCATCTGAAGGTTGCGAAACATGAAACGGAAGATAAAGAGGATTTTACCCTGGTTGATGCTGTGCTTGATTCCCAAAGAGTTTATCGTGGGCAAAGGGGAAAACGGATATCTAGCGACATAATTTATTTATCGGATTGAACCGCAAGAGGGGGTATCGCTGCGGCATATTAATCGATCAGTTTTTAATAACCACTTAATCTGTTCTGGGCTCTTGGGGACAAAGGCCGAGTGGACCCTGGGTGGGCGGCGGAGGGAAAGTCCCGGGGAGGAGATATGGAGCGCTAAATGAAACGCTTAGGGTGCATCTTCGATGACATATGCATAAATACGAGTAAAAAAATTACCAGAGTAATTCTGCAATTATCATTAAGAAATAGATATGAAGTGGCGAAAGGCAGCTTTTTATCTCCCAGAGATAAACATAGGCGCTGGGTAGGCTACCGCCTTTCCGTTATTTAGCTCACAACTGATCACTGATTTGTTTGACAGTATTGCGAAATCATTTTTAATTTCAACTTCATATACAGTAATTTCGGATTAAATTTCATTTAAGAACAAAATAGGAATTGTTTTTCTTGTTTGTTTGATTTTACATACAGCTTCGAATCTCACTTGAAATAACCCTCGAATTAGCTTTATTAACAAACCACATAAATGCAAATATGTGGAGATGTTAATAGATTACAGCTATTTTTTGCTGCATTCCTTGCAGGCGAACCATTTCATTCCTGTGTTTCAATGGTTATCTAACGAACGTCTTTCGTTTTTTTTTTTTTTTTTTATAAAATTGCACAGAGATTTTGAAAATTGAAAAGCAGGTCTTTCTGGTTATTAATCATGCATAACGCATGCTGTTTTCAGCCCTTAAACGCTTATCTTTAAGATCAAGCAAAATAAGCAGTCGATACACCGAGCCTTTACACGGTTTCAGCTCGTTTCTGTCAAGCAATCTGAACACCAGAAAATTGTTCAAAAATACTTAGATACAAAATCTTGTCATACTGAAGGCCATAAAAAGATGGACTAGGCCTACTGCATGACTTTTTTTTGTCCCACAAAGCTTGGAGCTCATTCTTTTTAGGCCTATATACTTTGTCTTTGAAAGAAAAACTAAAGACAATTACAATGTACTGCAACAAATATTTGGCTAATGCTTTTGGTAGTAATGAAGACAAAATAAATAAGATATAAAGCGTGTTTGTGCTGTCAGTTTATTTTTTTTCCATAAGCACAGTCTGTTAATGGATACGGAGATTCCGCACAGGAAATCTCCCAGCATGCACTGCGATGGTGAACCAACAGTCCTACAGCGAAGAGGCTGGAAAACAAGTCAGTGAAAGGAAATTAAAACAGGAATAACTGGAATGACAGAGTGAGGTTAACTGGCCAAGAAACAATCCAAATTACCTGTAGTAGAAAACGAATAGTTAATTTAGTTTTGCCGCAAACCTAATAGCGTATTCAGGAACGCATCCATTCATTAACCAAAACCACCTATGAAATCTATCAGTGTGATATGACCGACCTGGTTGTGATCTTCAGATTTGTTGTCCTTGAACCAAATAATTTCAGTCAAATTCAAATTTTACACAAACAGTAGAATAAAATGCCTTAAGATATACCATAAACAAAGCGATAACATTATATTGGTGTGAGCTCAATTTTCATGATACAGACTATCAACTTATTTTGGTCAGTAGCATTTCATGGAGATTTGCTTGCGTTCAAATGGTCAAAATAACTATAAACACGACACAATGGCTGTGCTCTAAATGAGAGCATCTATAGCACCAGGACTGTGCATTTTTGGATATATACCTGTAAAGATAATAGGAGCATTAGCATGAAGCTTTTTCAGTTCTCTTAAAAAGCCATGTGGTCAAAGTGAATGACCGAAGATACTGTAGTTGGGGAAACTCTAAAAAAAAATATGCCACAGACTTTTTCAGTGTTTAGTCCAAAGTCATAGTCATTTTCCTAAATCACTCACAGGAAGGTGATTAATATATTAACTCAGGGAGACACGCTGTGATCTAAAGTCAGCAGAAATTTGCTTTTCACACATGAACTCTAGAGCATGGAGTGTATGTTCTCACTTGCATTGATCATTCTGTCAGGTATCTCCCTGTGGCTCCATCTATCACGGCCCACAAGGTGTCTCCACTGTGGCCGTCTCTCCATCCACCAGGACACGAGCAAAACTCTCAAAAATGTTAATCCAGCACCTTCTGAATCATCTTGCACCACCAGTAGTTTCTGTCTGTCCCAAGAACATAGTCACTGCTTTGTTCAGTAATGGACTGGGATACATTATACTTAAAAACCCTTTAAGTACTACTAAAAACATACCGATATTCCTAATGTCTTCATTGAAAAATCATGTGAATATTGGCACTTTCTGTTGAAAAATATAAACCTATCCAATGCCTCTATTCCTTCCTCCTTCACTGGTGCAGCTTGGGTCATTAAATAGATATCTTTCGCTGCACCCTACATCAATGGCGCAATGTCACATTTTGCCCATTGTCATCAAACTTCAAAGGTTTATGCAAACAGTCTGTACGTGCAAATGGTGACTTCATTAAATGACACACAGTCCAACCATGCTGTTTCGTAACATGGAGCGCCTTCAATGAAATCCCACAAATTGTTCATCCTCATTGTCTTAATGCTCCTATTGATCCCTTGCGGGGACGGCTTGATATACAGAATTTTTCACTTTATGGAGATGGGGCTCATCACTAACAACAAACACAATCCTTAAGCCAGAGTACCTACTCTGCTTTTAAGGTGGTCGTAACTGTTGTAGCCCAGGGTGTAAACTAACAAATAAGACACCTGTACTCTGTACTCAAGGGATACTCTGATGGACATTTTGCTCAAAATGCAATTTTTATCACGAGCATGGTATTTAAACACATATCCTACACAAGTTTTTTTTTTTCTCAATCAAAATATTTGCCGCAGACACAGACCAGTCCAGCCATGGACAGGTGGACAATTCCTGCTCACATCTCCTAATCAGTTAGCTTCAATTCCCACCCCTTTATACAAATAGTTCAATTTGCTTTGCTGCAGATACTCTGTCTCCTCCTGCAGCCTGAAGATATGAAGCTAGGTGAATTTTCCTTAGTGAGTGTGTGCCCTGTGCATCTTGAGATTCTAGGTTCACCATGACCCTGTACTGAATAAGCAGTATGGAAAATGAATGCAATTAGGCCTCCAGTCTGCTCTTTGTAGGACTATTTTGAGATTTTGGATTACACATTTGCCACAGTCTCTGCAGTTTTAAGATTTCAGATTGCATCATTTTTTTCCAACCTGAAGGAGAACAACTGATAAGTTGCCACCCAGTTTGCAAGTGCAAGTGAGACAAGGCTGTGTGGATTTTTGAAGTTATCTTTCCACAGGGCTGTGTTTACCTGGCACTTGGACTGACAGCAGAGTGATTGGAAATATCCACCATTTGCCAGCACGAACCCCTGAGTGCCTGGAAAGTGCTTTTGTAGTCTGGCTGTAATGGCCCAACTTTGAATTGCTGGCTGTGGGGAAATAGCCCCGCTCCTTGCCCACTCAGAGGGGAACTGACATAGCACAAATGGCGCTCTGCTGCAATCTGGTGAATCCTTTACGTGCCAGGTGTCATAAATGAGAAGTGCTCCACCGCATAAGACTGTGTTCCTAAGTGAATGAAGAACATTAAAGAGTTCACTTCAAAATGTATTTTCAAAGAAATTGAGGTTGTTCTTGTAGCTTAGACAATTGGACTCAATACAGATTTAAGATCGTTTTATTTTTCTATCCTTATTGCTCTATTGTATACTTCATTTTACCATGGTTGAGTCTGTAATTTCTTTGACTTTTAGGTAATTAAACATTTGGTTTAACCATCATCTAAGAATATTCGCGTGTGACATTTAATCCATTCTAAATACACGAACACTCTTGCTGTGTAAGACAGGCGGCGACATTTAGGAATTGTGTATTAAAATTGGATGATCGTCGCCTGAACAGACCTAGACAATTCAATAAGTAAATCTGATTTGTAGGCATCTGGAAAACGAGACTACACACGATTTGTTCATAACGTAAATAACCCATCCCCGTATTTATGAACCGATGAAAATCTCATAAATGATGCTAAACATGGGACACACCTGTAAGGTATAGTCTTGCCACTGGGGATTGGCGGCACATTTTACCGTCTCACTAGATCAATTTGCACAACATAATTCTCCACAGAAGACATTTGGTCCACAAGAACCAAAAAAAATCACTGTAACAGTAAACAAACATCTTCCGGCCTGCTCATATTTTACTGATGATAAACTAAATAAATGTATACTTTGTTTATTTGAAATCCACTTAAAACGTAAACGGTGGCCTATCTTTGGGCCAACTAAAACAGACTAATTAACCACAAACATTATTTTTATAGTCGAAGCGGGAAAACGAAAAGCAGCGTTAGCCAAAAATCGGGCTACATCGATATAATGGCAGTAGTGCTAATGGCCGGATCCTCCGACCATTGTTACTTCCTGGCATTTCACGACAGTTCCAACATACTTTCCCAGCTACTTTGTATCTCCGCGAGTGAATAACAAACAGGAAACGCCTCGACAAAGGGGAATGAGTGACTCGGCGAACAACCAGTGGCGAATCGGCAAATCAAACCAAGTAGCCAATCAGCCAAAGGGAGAACGGCGGGACTTCCGGTGCATGACGCAAATTTTTACAGTCAAGCCTGGAAGCCCCACCTTTTGTGTTTCCCGCACCGTCAATCAAAATAGAAAAAATCGACTCGAATCACCGATCGCAGCCCGCCTTTGATTAAAATAATCATGTTTGGCGTTTAAATAAACCGAAACTCTCCCGATTTAAATATTTCACGCTATGACTGGTACGTAAAATTTAGCCTGATTCAAGCATACCGTCACCGGTGAGTTTGTGCAACCCGCAGCTAGCAATGTCTTCACCTAATCTTTTTCAGCTCAGCCAGCAGTTAGCTGCCTGCGCTGTAAAACACTAAAGTAAAACCTTGTCATTTTCGTCGAAATCCTGTAGAAGCGCCGCTAACGGGAGGCGATCTGGGCGTTAAGCGACTCGCGGTTTAGCCGGGCGTCTGTTTAGTCGCGTTTTGCTGAGCGGAAACTGGAGATAAACGGTCTGTTTCTGCCCCGTTTCCCCTGTCGCTGTGCCTTTCTGTAGCCCCTGAACAGCCAGTGAAACAAGAGGAAATGGCTGCCTTAGACGTGGACAGCAGTCAGAGCGACTATATGCAGCACGGCAGCGGCGGAGGAGATCAGGTATTTTTTTTTACATTTCTTTCCCCTTAAGCCATCCCCTCCCTCGGTTGCTCTTCTCCGCCGGGTTTGTAAGTGCATGGTGTTTTTTTATGAAGTTCACACGTTTTAAATTTTGATGTTTCACCAAAAAAAAGAGGGAAAAAAGTCGTACTTCCTGTGTAGCTCCGGACTAACGGCCACCCACTTTCTTCTTTTTAAACCCGCCCATTGTGGGTAGGACACTCAGCCGTCACCGCTCGCTCTGCTGGCAGCTACCTGTAGCAAGATCGGGTCACTTTTGCCAGAGGAGGATAACGGTGCTGCCGCTGGCGTGGTAAGTCACCACCTCCGGTAGCGACCGCGGCTTTGCGCCATGTGCCAATGCAGCGCGGCGGTGACGGCAGAGCGGGCCCCCCTCCCCCGGTGTCCATATCGGCCTCCCAGCCTGACGAGATCAGACTGACTTATTTTTCAACATCACACCGACCGATGTTGGGAAATAGTTCACGGTTGGTCGCAGAAGGGGGGGCGGTTCCGTAGACCCACAGACGTCCGGATGCTTCAGTTAAAAGCAATTTTTATTTGCATGGTGACTCAAACGCTGACTCCAAACAGCTATCGAAAAAATTGGCACCGTGTGAACTGATAAATACCCATATGGGCCCCTTCCTGGCGTGGTTCCGCACCATCGTTTCTCAAAATCGTTGCCTAACGTCACCCCCCCTCCCCCTCCGGGCAGCAAAATCTTCAAAAGTGGAGCCAGTCGTTCACAGTGCATAAACTGACAGGCCTGGTTTAAGACCTACAAATATTTCTCTGGTTTAAAACGTTTTAGTGCTGGCAAGCTGATTTACAGTCTTGGTATAATTGTATTTTACAGGTTAGTCGCAATCCTGTGGATGGTGGCCATGTTTGTAATCTGCCCTTAATTATGTGCCTGTGCTTCGACCAAGAGAAAAACTGTTATTTTTACTTGAGGAGATGTGATATAGCTGTGCTTATGAATGATATTGATAAAATTATTTGCTTCTTCCTTTAGACCACAGACCTCACATCCATACAGTTAACAGGGACGTCAGAGAGATGGGAGGTATTGGCTCCAAGCGCACCCATAAAAGAGGAGCCAAGCATAGTGCATATTCCCAACACAGGGATAGTGACGTCAAACGGACAGTATGTTTTTCCTCTCCAGAATATGCATAGCCAACCGATTTTTGTGACGTCGGGACATGACACGTCCGCCAACGCAGTGCCTAACATTCAGTACCAGGTGATACCGCAGATCCAGACTGCGGATGGACAGCTGGGCTTCGCGGCCTCCGCGGTGGAGGGTGCCTCCCTGGGACAGGATGCCACAGGGCAGATCCAGATCATGCACAGTGCCGGCCAGAGTATCGGCGGCGCCGGAACGTCCCCGGCCGACATCCTTACCAACAGCCAGAACCTCATATCTCAGACTGGTCACCACGTCCAACAGATCCAGGGAGTCTCAGTCGCTGGCTCTGCTTTCAACAGCCATGGTCAGGTGGTCACCAACGTCCCCGTCGGTTTGCCCGGAAACATTACCTTTGTACCGATAAACAGTGTGGATCTAGACTCCCTTGGACTCGCTGGGGCTCAGACGATAGCGACGGGGGTCACGGCGGACGGGCAGCTGATCATGGCCGGTCAGCCCCTGGACAGGTCCGAGGGCTCCGATAAAGCGGGTGAGCCCATCTCCCAGACGCTGGCCGTCGGCGACTCGAACACTAACCAAGACATGTACGTGCCAACGACGTCGTCGTCGCAGCTGCCCGAGACGATAGACGGCACGGGGGTGCTGACACAGGCCACCGCAGTCTCCTCAGCGGCCGGCGAGCAGGCGGACTACATCGGCCAGAACCAGGTGCAGAACATCCAGGTGTCGTCGGCACAGCCCGTCATCCAGCTGCAGCCGGTGCCCGTCAGCACCAGTGACGCCCAGGTGGTCCAAGGCCTCCCACAGGCGCAGTTGTCCAGCCAGACACTGCAGAACCTGCAGCTGATCAACCCCGGGACCTTCCTGATCCAGGCACAGACGGTCACACCCTCGGGGCAGATCCAGTGGCAGACTTTCCAGGTGCAAGGTGTCCAGAACCTGCAGAACCTCCAGCTGCCCAGCACTGGGGCGCAACAAATCACACTGGCCCCCTTGCAGACACTCTCACTAGGTCAGGGGGGCACGCTGAGCTCCAGTCCCGTCGGCATCAGCGCCGGGCAGATCCCTAACCTGCAGACAGTGACCGTCAACTCTGTGGGTCAGGCGGGCATCCAGTTCCAGCAGGTGGATGACACGGGCAGCCCCGGAGGTACGGCACATCTCATTTTCTTAACCAGGTCGGTTTGGTCAATGTCTGGCCTAAAAGTCACTAAAATTGAGGCTGTGTGACCTCAAGTTCTGTCGATCCAGTGAAGAAGCTAGAACTTTCAAAACTTTGGACTCGCCGGTAAACTTAACTGGTGTGAATTGAGCTTGCGGCAGATCCAGATCTGAAAGCCTTCGCCGAATCGCGACTGTGTCTTTAAAACGACCAAAGAGTTTCGCCGTGTTTCTCGAGGTGTCGTTGCTATGACGATCCTTGCACGCACCACACTCCCTGGAGGGGAGATTAGGGTTGATCTGTGTGGACGTGCTGCGCGGAACAATCGAAGTCTTTGCCGCGCAGCCGGGTGCCCGCTACCGGCAGCCGTGGGGGGGGGGTCATTACTTTTCCCGGAGGCGTCGCTTTATCTTATGGTTAAAACGGGAGCTTTGATAGAGCAGATTGGCTCTCAGCTTAATCTGGAGTGGTGGGGTAGGGGAGTGATTGGCGCGGGTCTCTCGCCAAAGCGCAGTCACACTCTCACCTGAGCACCCTGGCCATTATATCATTACGGCTCACTCTGAAGAGCACGAATTGTGTTATGTGGCCGATAGCGTTACGGTCGCGTGGCTTTTCAGCAGTGCGGGGCTTTGCTGGAAAGTCTTTGCAAACTTCAAAGTGAAGGTATTTTGATTTTAATTATAAGATGACACATACTGGCATCCCTACTAATGTCTCCTGTCTTGTGTCCAGTGGTTGCTGGCATATCCTACAGTATCCAGTATACAGGTCCTGTTTTGGATATATTGCTTATGGTAGTGGGATGGGATAGATGAGTAGAAGAGTTTTCAATCAGATGGTCACTCTGGGTGATGTTCAGCCCAAAGCCGGAATGAACCCACGCTCCGTCGCAGCTGGTTCGGCCTTCGACCAGCTTTGTAACACAGAGGGGGTCATTCAATTTCTTGTAATCTTGTAAACTTTCAGTAATGTGAATGGTTTCCCTTGCCCCCCCCCCAGACATACAGATCAAAGAGGAGCCCGACTCAGAGGAATGGCAGTTGGCCACGGACTCCACGCTGAACACCAGTGACCTGTCGCACCTGCGCGTTCGCCTGGTGGACGAGGACACGGAGCAGCCTGGCCAGGAGGGCAAGCGGCTGCGCAGGGTGGCCTGCACCTGCCCCAACTGTAAGGAGGCAGGCGGGAGGTAAGCCTGTGGCCCCGCCCCAATTCACTCGGGCCCTCACTGATTGGCTGGGAACAGACCTTCACCTTCCCAGGGAGTGCACGCAAATTGTAACCCCTCTACTGTTAGTTGATAAAAGCATCAGATAAATGAGTGAAAATATAAATGATTAAGTGGCGTGTGAGGTGAACATCATCCCAGGATATGTGCGTGCAGGAAAATACAAGATTCATCCTTTGCCTGTTGTCGTACATAGGAATTCTTTTGCAACCCATTCCAGGCAGTAATGTAACATCCAACAGGATTAGACAGCACAAGAAAAGGACACTTGCAAAACATTATAGTAACGCATGGCTAGGGAGATACAGTGGTACCTCAGTTCTCGAACTCATTAGAACTCAAATTTCTTGAAAGTCGAACCAAACAGTTCGAAAAAAAATTCCCTAGAGCTCGATCTGAATCTCAGAAGTCAAACCGTGAACGCCGACCTAACTTGTACGTGCGGGGAAATGAGTCACGCGGCACGTGTGAATCATGCATGTTTACACTAGCTGAATACATATATTTAGACAGTAAAAATACATTTCGACAATGATAGACAGTAACAGTAATTATTATATAATAAAATACATTTTAAAATAAAGATTTCTTATTAATTATTTTAATATTAATAATAAACCATGAATACGTTTAATTATAATAATATTGTTGTGCCGAGCGGAAACGGAACGGAGACAAAAATTCCCCGAAACAGAGTATCGGGGAATACGGGGTTTAATTACAGGTAAGGCAGGCAAAATGCAGACGGACAATACAATGACCGGACTGGGGAAACAAACTGAAACGCGGACTAAATACAGAGGGCTAATGAAAACAACCAGAAACAGCTGATCACACGGGGATTCTACACGGCGTTCACGAGGGGGCGTGGCACACGGAAGGAGCAGACGATCGGGGCAGGACACATTGTTTGGATACATTTATTTTCTTTCTTTACAAATTACTGTTTTGATAAATGTGCTTAGTTGTGTTTAGTACAGTATATGCTCTTCTTGTTTTATCCGATTCCATTTTGTGTTTAAATGCTAAAAAAACACATTTAGGTGTAATTTTTTGGAGCCGGGAACCAATTAATTGGTTTTCCATTATTTCTTATGGGGAAAATTCGATCACAACTCGAACTTTTTAGGATTCGATCCGAGGTTCTGAACGGATTAAATTCTAGTTCTGAGGTACCACTGTACGTATTTATAGCATAAATACAAAATAAATTGAAGAAATGGCTTGTAACTGGAGATATGGAGAAATAAATTATAAATACAAATATACAGTAAATGAGAATTGGAGGTGCAGAGTTATCCGTATGAACAGTGAGTGTTTATGCCCTGTGATGGGTTGTCGCCCCATCCTGGGTTATTCTCCGTCTGGTGCCCATAGCTCCAGGGATAGACTCCGAACCCCCAAGATCTGGTATAGGGTTAGCGATGGATGGATGAAGGGGATGTGGCAGAGTATAGTGCGCGGCGGTCGGTGTCGCTCACCAGGCTGTGCTGCCTTGGGAACGCGGGCCAGCTGTGGCCAGATGTGCACTGTAGTCACCAGACTTCACGGTGGCGCCTGGGTGTGTGCATGTCGCAGGGGGTCGAACATGGGTAAGAAGAAGCAGCACGTCTGCCACATCCCGGGCTGTGGGAAGGTGTACGGCAAGACGTCACACCTGCGGGCACATCTACGCTGGCACTCGGGCGAGCGGCCCTTCGTCTGCGGCTGGATGTTCTGCGGGAAGAGGTTCACGCGCAGCGACGAGCTTCAGCGGCACCGGAGGACGCACACTGGTACGTGGGGGGGCGCCTCGTGGTGGGGTTTTTTGGGGGGGGGGTTTTGCTCATTTCTAAAACCCACCTCCCATCCATAGGAGAGAAGAAATTTGTGTGTCCGGAATGTTCCAAGCGGTTCATGCGCAGTGATCACCTGGCGAAGCACATCAAGACCCACCAGAACAAGAAGGGCATGAACTCGGGTGGTGCCGTCCTGGCCTCGGTCGAGGCCTCGGGCTCCTCGGACGGTATCATCTCGGCTGGCACCACCCTCATCCTCACCAACATCCAGCAGGGCTCCGCCCAGGGTCTGGGGACTGCCAACTCGGGCAGCGCACAGGAAATCCACCCCAACTCGGAGATCCCCCTGCAGCTCGTCACTGTCTCAGCCAGCGAGGTGATGGAGTGACACCCACCCACCGCTTGGACTCCTCAATCGCTCCTGACCCCCCACCTCATTTTTTATATATATAAATATATATATAAATATATATATTTTAAAAAAAGAATTATCAGTTTGTTCCTTAGCAGTCTTTTTACATATGGGGTAAATGACATTACATGTGGTTCCAATACTCACACTGAAATGCCTTATTTTGTATTATATTCTGTAGTATAAGTGGGCAGACCTGCATGTGTTTTTTAGCTACTGTTTATGTGCTAAGACTGAAGAAAATAGTCAACATAAAATGGAAAAAATGGTACAGGATTGGGGTTTTGGGGGGAGGGGTGGGGTTGTGTTCTGTGGGGTTGTGACATTGGGGCCTGCATTGAAGACATCTGCCCCCATTCCTGTCTGGTGGGGGTGGGGGGGGGGGGGGTCGTCGACACCAAGAATGGTGTCAGTACATTTTAATTGGGCACTGAGTTGTGCTTGCTGAAGTCCAAATGCTTCATACGAGTGTCACATTTTCTGTGCTTTGTCCCTTTCTGATCCTGTCTTATGGTCAAACTGATGCTGCCCCATGCCACAATGCACTCTGGTTTGCCGCTTGTTCCATTTCAGCTCAGGCAGTGAACCCCCCCCCCCCCCCCCCACACACACACAAAAAACAATCATATACCATTGAAATCCCCCATGTCACCTGATGTTTTAATTAATAAGCATTATTTTCAATTTTTGAGGAAAGTACTATTTATGGTAGGGTTTACTTAGTAAATGGGTGGTTGTATTTGGATTTTTTTATTGCAATTTTAATGTGTACAGTTCTCCCATGTTACTTTGATAAGATTCCCTCTGGATAAGATGGACGACGGCTGAAGGGTATATGCGTTCTGTAAAAGTCATGCTGCTGGGGTCAATCGCCAAATTTGACTCAGACCGATCTGGCCACATGATGCCTGTTTTAAAGGTCACACCCCCATCCCCCCATGGTTATCGCACGGTGAATGGACCAAAACAGCCCTTTTCTGTTAATGCAGTCTCCACTTCCTCGATGCTGTGACAGGTTTTATAGCTGTGTGTCAGAGCCCTGAATTTGACACACTTTTTTTCCTTTGTAACCTCCACCTTGGTTTTTCTGCTCACCTTGTGGCAGAGTACAAGGAGACCTTGAGACAAATCACCTTTAGCAGGGGTTATGTGGTGTCCTTAGTCTGCCGGAGACGGATCCTTTTTAAATCTGTGACACTGTACTGATAACAAATACAGTGTGATGATCTTTTTTGTATAAACGTCTTTTTTTTATATACTGCCCAGGAAAAATGTGTATAGGCAATACACTCATTTTGCTCTGTCAAAATAATGTACTTTGTCTCTTTTCCTTTTTTAAAAATATATATTCCTTAATTATTGGTTTCCGTTTTTCTATATAGAAATGTTTCTGACATTCTTTATGGAGGTTTGGTTACATGGAAGTAGGTGAATTGTGAGTGCTCTACAATCTTTTGCTGGACTTGATTATATCATTGAATTTAGATAAACTTGTTGACAAGTTAGTAAAACGAAAAAAACTAAGGGAAACTGACAATATTTTATAATATTGTGACACATCACCACATAAAACGCAGAAATTACTTTGATGTAACTGAAATATACCCTGAGTGGTTTATTAATAAAACACTATTTTGATATTTGATTTGATTTCAGTATTCACTAAAAATAATTGTGTGCATATATAACTTGTGAATCGATTTTCCCCTTCGGGGTTAATCTGCTTCTATTGGCTTGCTGGCTCGCAGTAGTGGCCATCAGTTAGAGATGTTAAAGTATTTTTAAAACACCCAAAGTTTTTTTTATTTCTCCAAGTGTCTTCACACCAGCTGTCTGCCCCAGGCACAGTGGCCCCTAAATAGCTTTTCTCCTCCATTTCAAAGGTTCTGCTGTTTGTGTGGCAGTTTGGTCGTGATAAGAACTCATCCAAAATACTGGTGTAATGTGTGGCTGTCGTTTTCCTGGGACTTGCCTTATTTATGCACGAGAAGCATGCCTGGATGCGTCTTTGAATTCCTGCCTAATTTCCCCCTTGATGCTGGTTTAATTGGTGGTTGCTGACCTTCCGCAGGGTGTACGTATGAGGGCGATGCTGACTTGTATTTTCCTGCTCAAACCGCAAACCTCACTGGCAGTGACAGCAGGGTGTTCGCAGTTCCGCTGCGGGTGATCCATCTGAGGCAGGGGTCTCAAACTCCAGTCCTGGGGGGCCGGAGCCCTGTGTAGCTTAGTTCTTTCCCCCTTCCACCACAAATGATTCAGCTCAAGAGCTGTGTGGTAATTAGCACAAGGAGTTGAATCAGGTGTGTTAAGTGAGGGTGAACCAAAAACTGTGTAGGGCTCCGGCCCCCCAGGACAGGAGTTTGAGACCCCTGGTCTGAGGTATGTTTAACGCTCGTTGTCTGTAGGAAACAGCCTTTCCCAGCGGTAGGTAAGGAAACTGAAGAGTTTATGGTTCCTCCTGGTTTGCATTGTGAACCCAGCAGGTGTCACTGCAGGGGCACTTGTCCTGGACCTTCTGACCACAGGCAAGCATGACTGACGGAAGTTCTGGAAGGTGTGGCTGATCAATGGCCCACCTGGTCACAAATCAACATAGCATTTCACATATGAACCAGTATATAGTCGCAACAGATGTGCCTTGGAATTAGAAATAGTGTCTCCCACAATACATTCCTGGGTAAACAGTTAGAATACAGGATTCTATATCTCCAAAAGGCAGGCCTATGCTTAATAAGTTATATTTGTCATTTTAAATAATTATCTTGGCTGTGTTCACTGTAGCTGGATATTTAGGGCAAAACCACTTGTAAGCACTATTTCGATGTTTGCAGTGGAGGGGGGGAGGGGGGTTAAAGAAGATTCCAGTGTTGTTTCAGGAGTTTCATGCACATGAACTCACCAGCAGATGTGTGCCCTATGACGATTGCCTCTTATTGCATGTTCTTGTTCAGTGTGGCTGTACTGTAAAATACACTGTTTCGCCTTCTTAATCTGTTCATTGCCCTGCAACCAAATTTGGTGCAGCCCCTTGGTGCCGAGCCATTATATGAGAGAACCTTCCACAGAGAAATGCTTCAACTGGCCGGGCCACCATCGCTGTTAGCTGGACTGCTGTGTCTTCAGGGAGACGTAATTAAGTGTGCAGCACCGAAGTCTTTATTCGACGAATCAAAGTGGAAAAGCAGCCGGCTGTCGAACCGGGAGTCGAGTTGATGAGCATGGGAGCTGCCTGAAGTGTACGCTACAAATGTTAAAAGGACACATCCATTTTGCAGCACCTCTCATTTGCATAATCTAATTAATTCAATTCATTGTAATGCGATACCAAATGGCACGAGGAACCTGGAATGACGCTGGGAGTTAATGAAATGTGTTAACGGTATCATCATTTGCCTGTATGTTAATTAGTCCAATTAATTTCCTCCGCACGCTAATCCGAATATTGTAATAATTCTATGCACCCCTGCAGGAATTAAAACACCGGCACTCAGAACACCAACTATGAAAAAAGGACCTGGATCCTACAGCCTCCTCTTAAAGGCTACATTAGCCTGCAGTTTGATTAGGATAAAAATAAGCATGTAGCTTGAGCCGCTAAAATTAGTCCATTGTTCCCTCTGCCATTAACTTTTTTTTTTTTTTTTTTTTGAGTATTTTTGTGCGTGCTGCAATTGGTCTTCTTTAAATTGATGCATTATTTAGTAGACATTTTTATCCAAAGCGATGTACCAATAAGAAGGCCGGGTCAGCCAGTCCCTCTGTCTTGTTTTGTCTTGCTGGTACCTTATAATATTCAGGATCATTTCATCACCACTGAGGAGAACCAGGGGGCTTTGATTGGATGATCCTGAATATGCGCCTTTTGGTGGGGGGATGGTTAGGGTGGCAGATCCCATGTCATTCCTGAATCCTCTCTGCTGTCAGCATTCCTCAAGAGGCAGAAAAGCCGTTTCAGGATGGCTGTTATTCCTCTGACAGTTCTGCAGTGACATTTTAGTGTAAACATTGAAATCTCTTTTGCCCAAAGAGGCATACAGGTGAGGCAGATAATGTATAACAAGTCATCAAGGAGCCATCTTAGGTACAAGTGCTGTTAGATTAAGCTTCTGTTGATTGACCAGGAACAAGTGCGAGAGTAGATGCCACTTATCACAGTTCTGATGTTGCTTTTAACAAGAAAGTGGGATGTTCTCCCTTACTGTGTAGAATCATAGATTAACGGACCTTGAAGTGGATTTCTTGTTAAGACAACAGTCATCTGGACAGAAGATTTAGGACCTCCTTATAGACCATACATCTTCAGACACTTCTCCAGGTGACTTCCGGTTTTACTCATTTATGCAGAAGAGGAAAATTCATGCTTGGTATTTTGTTGCGGGGTGAGACGGGCTGGCCATTTCTGGGACTTCACTTGACAGCTTGATAGTTAAATTTCCCAGTGTTTATTCACAAGGTTATCAGCAGCATTTGATGATCAGGCTGATGAGTATTTGCTTTTTTGGTCTAAATCCAGATTTCCAATGTGGAAGAGATCATTTTGATTGTGAAAGCAGTCCTCACTCATATTCAGCACCTTGGAGTGGCCACTAGAGGCAGTCTCTCATGTTGTGCATCAGACTGCTTCCCTGGGCCAGCTTGTGAGTCTGTGTGTCAGTGGGTTTATACCTCTGATGGTCCGAGGTGTATAACAGTCACTGCACACCTCACTCAAAGACCATGACCCTAGCAGGTCCACCATTTCAAAACATGAAGCTTGTGTCTGTACTGTAAGAGTGAGCATTCTACTTGTGAGGGCCCAGGCAGATTTGTGTACGTAGCAAATTCCTGCACCGCCCCCATTTTGGATCCAGCTGTCATTGCCCTGTGGTCGCTGTAGACCTGCTCTAATGACCGACACAGATCAGCACAAGTCCAATTTAGGACAGCAGAGCTGGGAAAATGGCAATGACCTTCAGGGTGGAGTCGCGGCGAAAAGCGAAGCAGAGAAGCGTTGCGGCACTTTTCAGGTGATCGCAATTTGGGCCGTGATTGGTGACATCAGTCCGCATTTTCAGCCCCTCACGGTTCAGAGAGGAGCCTGCGACTGCCCCTCCGTGACAGATTCCCTTTCAGCCAGCCTGCTCCGCTTGAATTGTGCCATAATTGCACACCGCGTTCTGCCTTTTCCATTTCAATTCATGTGCAAAATACATAAATAGGATAAGCAGAGGTTCGCAGGGGACAAGGTGGTAATACATACCATAATAATGTAAAGACATTTGGGGCCATATTTGTGATGCAATTTGAAAACACTCAGAGGATTATGGATCCATCCCACTGAAAGATAATGAGAACAATTCACTTAAATGATTTTCCCTATTGTCTGAAAGGTACAAAGTGTTTCAAAGGGAAAGGCGATTCATTTACTTTTGTACACACTTAGTGTGACTGTATCTTTTTCTTCTTTGTGTCGAAGGAGTTGCTGTGGGATCGGAAAGAAATTGAGCGAATTGTCGACTGCCCTCCAGGAAAACAAATCGGGGAGCTGACAGGTGCTTACGTGACCTGCCGTGCGGTCAGGCGTGGTTCTCAGACGCGTTTGTATGAGGTTTTCTGTTTTCATCCCCCTTTTTTATCACCTGTTTGTGACCGTGCTAACCATATCCTGCTGTGGGTTTGTAATGGTTTAAAATAAAGTATGACCACGCCTCATTTAGTGACTAGAAAAGATTTCCAAATACGATGTCAATAAAAAATTAATTTTCCGACTGATGCATGCATTTACGATCAAATTCTGCCAACAAGGTATCAATGAGAGATACAATGAGAGAGATCATTGAATTGCAATGTAAAAAATATTGTTAAAAAAGTTCACTTCATAACGGATAAAAGACATTGGGCATGGAAGGCTGAAGTAAAGTCAGAAGCACAGTCGCGGTCACACCAAGACTACCATGATTTTCACTTAGCAACCTTTTCACTTAATGACCTGGTCATTGGAGTCCTTGGAGATCCAAGCATGGCCTCCACATTCCCAGCATGCACCTGTCCTGAAGCTGCCACCAAAGTCAGAGCCTGGAGGAGACCCCCTCCCCCCAAGGAAAAACAGCATGGGGCAGCTCAATATCCTGACATTCTCCCGCTCCTCAAAACGGCCAATTTGCAGCAGGTCTTTCATTTTTCTGCAACAGAAACAAAGACAATTTGGTGTGACCCCCCCGCCGCCCCCAGACCCCAGCGAGGTGGAGCATGGAGTGGAGGTGCCTGCCGTTCTCAGTCAAGGTGAACTCTTACCTGCGGAGAGCAGATGTGGCTATTATGCAAACTTACTGCTGGCGGGAGGTGAGCCGCCTTTGGTGTGTCTGCGGTGTTTTCCGTCGCCATGACGTCAGCTGGGAGGAGCACAAAGCTCACAACCACAATTGTTCTATGTGTCCAGCCTCAGCTTACACTGGCGCGGTACTCTTGAGATCTAATTAAGTGTTAAGTCTTGTTTGAGGGAAAAGTTGGGTTAGTTTTGCAGTGCCTTCTAAAGAGGAATGAATTGTATATAGTATGGTGCTCCTCTTGCATACCTTTTATCAAGTAAGCAATAAATCTAATTTGGGCTGTAACGTATGTCTTCCTCGTCTATCGGTATTCCACAACAGCACTGGAGTTCCAGACTGACACTTGACACCCGCTTCCTGCTGAATGTCACATTCTGCTAGTAGTGTTCGCCCCCCCCTCCCCCCCCCATGACACGCTGCAGCGATACTACCAGGGTGCTGATTATGTCATTGTGTGTTTGAAATGGTGTCAGCTGAGGAGTGGGGGTTACCATGGAGACAGAACTTTTCAGTAGTCGTGGAGATGACTCTAAGCCCAGCCAGCCCCCTACTGCCACCCATCCCGCAGACTGCGGTCAGCCAATGGCAGGTCTGACTCAGGTAATATGCATGCTGTTGTCTGGAACTCGTGTCTGGGGTGATAATGTACATATCATTTCCCTCACTTACCGATTAAACACTGTAATCTGAGGAGCATCCTCACTCCGATTACACTCCTTTCACGGTAGAATAACAGCGACTCTGCTGGAGAAACAGGACAATGTGGCCAGATATTGAAAATGCCCTGAGACACCCTTGAAAGTAAGTGCAGTTTGCCCCCTGCGTCTGCAGTCATTACAGGTCGGAAATGGGCAACACCAGACTGGGCACTTCAGGCTTCTGTTGGATGACCTCTGTTGTCATCAAGGTCGTTTCCTTCACCCCCCCCCCTCCCAGCACACACCCTCAAATAATAAAAGCTCTGCAACTTTGTGTGTGGTTTGGGCGGCCGGTCGTCCTGTGAGCTCGGCTGCTCTTCTCCCTGTTTTGTCCAGTTTTTCCAGGCCTCCAGGTTACATGTGTTTATAGCTGATGTCACCTTGCAGGCATTGTGGTGGTGGTTTCGAGCAGAATAAGAATTTTTGAACATTGATGACAGAGCTGTGAAATAATAACTATGCTATGCTAATTGCTAGCCAATAATTAATAGGAGTCATTGTGAAGAACAGACAAGAGTTCGAGACACCATAGGCCTTTGGGGTGGTGAGTGGCTCAGTAGGAAAAGCCTCTGTGCTTATAATTAGATTTCACCTTTGCAATAAGTTAGTTGTAAAATTTCTTCCGTTCTAGATATTTCACAGTCAACTGTAAGTGGTCTTATTGCAAAGTGGAAGCATTTAGGAGCAACAGAAACTCAGCCACAGAGTGACAGACAGCGTAAAGTAACAGGGTTGTCGAGTGCTGAGGTGCATAGTGCATAAAAGTCGGCAATGTTCTGTGAATTCAGTAACTGCACAGTTGCAATCTTCCTCTGGCATTAACCGCAGCACAAAAACTGTGAGCCAGTAGCTTCATGGAATGGGCTTCCATGGCTGAGCAGCTGCATGCAAAAATCACATCACCAAATGCAGTGCCGAGCGTCGGGTGTAGTGGTGTAAGGAACGCGGCCACTGGATTCTGGAGCAGTGGAAACAAGTGAGAAATCGTCCTTCTCTCTCTGGCTGTCTGATGAACGAGTCTCGGTTTGGTGGATACCAGGAAAATGTTACCTGCCTGACTGCACTGTGCCACCTGTAAAGTTTGGTGGAGGAGGGATAATGGTATGGGGTTGTTTCTCAGGGGTTGGGCCAGGCTCCTTAGTTCCAGTGAAGGGAACTCTTAATGCTTCAGCATACCAAGACATTTTGGACAATTCTATGCTTCCAACTTTGTGGCACCGGTTTGGGGAAGGACCTTTTCTGTTCACAAAGCAAGGTCCAAAATAACATGGTTGGGTGACTTTGGTGTGGAAGAACTTGACTGGGCTGCACAGAGCCCTGACCTCAACCCCATCAAACACCTTTGGGATGAACCTGAACGGAAATTGCGAGCCAGGCCTTCATGTGCAGCATCAGTGCCTGACCTCACAAATGCTCTTTTGGATGATTGGGCAAAAATTCCCACAGACACACTCCAAACTCTTGTGCAAAGCCTCCCCAGAAGAGTGGCAGCTGTTATAGCTGCAAAGGGAGGACCAGCTCCAGAGTGATGCCAATGCATTTAGAACGGTGATGTCATAAAAGTTCCTGTTGGTGTAATGGCCAGGTGTCCAGGACTTATGTTTGTATGGTGAATGTATTTAAGGTGGCCGGTTGGCTGTATGGCCTCCACATAGTAGGAGCTCTGGGGTGAAATTTGAAGTGGCTCTTAATAGATCCTCTGAACTGTAGAAGGGTGAACAGAATGATGAAGTTCTGTACCTCCATCCAAAGGGTCCTAGAAACATATACATTCCGGAGTGGACTGGGTTAGTGGCTTGGACAAAACTGGGTTACTGGTGTGTGTGTGTGTGTGTGTGTGTGTGTGTGTGTGTGTGTGTTTCATCAGTTCTATTAGAGGATCTATTGTTTTGATCCAGACAACCATCCTATTTAGGAACCGTTAGCGGAAATATAATTTAATGTCTTTTGATACAGTTTTCCTAATTCTGCTGTAAATGAAGGAAAGTGCTTCCTACTTCCTGCTCTGCCAGGTCATTTGTCCCTCTAAGATGATTAGTATTAACTTTACGTAGTTAACATTTGATTAATTACGCTAGAGCCTTGATTAGTTAAATGATTGAAGAGCTGATTGTTTCTCGTTTAAAGGCTATGAAACAGCAATGAAAAGAGCCTTTTCTTTAGCATTAAAGCAAATATATAGGGCAACACAACCTACAAAGAACTTCCTGAATACAATCAATAAGTCCAGTTTTACTTAAAACAGCACATTCTTACAAGCAAGCTATCACAAAGTGCTTTAAGGTAGGCAATCCAGAGGGAATCCAACTACGAAAAACCCAATTTCCAATATGGGGGAAGCTGAAAATTATTCCCTGACCCCTTAAATGAAAGCTAACTGGAAAGGTGTATGATAGAGTACAGTATTCAATTAACCGTTCAATTAAACCTAATGAATTAAGAGCTCAGATGGGACAAAAAATAGAATAGACAGTGGGTCCCCCCTACTATGAGAAATGACAGACAGGGGGTTAACCTGTCCCCTGAGGGATCCTCTCCTTCAGCTCATCAAGGACAAGATGCTCGGTTCAACCACAGTTGTGTGTTGACTGGCTTTCGTTTGGCCTAAAATCAGCATGTTCTTAAGGATGGGGTGCTTGTGCTCACTTTCAGGGGCTGAGTTAACATCATCTGCAGGTACTAGTGTCATTTGTGAAGGCTGAACCACAGTAGGTCCCTGGGGGTTATTTGATCTCCTAACCTCATTGTTCCAGACTCCTCATGGGTTGCTGGTTCCTTCCCTGCCCCGTGGGGGTCGTTAGGAGAAGGAGCCGCTGATTTGTGTCGGCGGTTCCTGCGCCGTCTGAAGGACTTGACCTTGAAATCAGCAAGTTCAGTGCCCTGATGAGAATTAGGCCCCTTTAAGCCTCCACCTCCATCTCAGCCTGCGGAAAACAAGACCCACTCCTCTTGCCGTTTAGTGCGACTGCGTTCAGAAACTCAGAGGCCAATGAAGGGCTGCTGGGAAATGTGTAGGAGATGAGATCAGTGAGATCTGGAGACATCTGCTGTTTTTGTGGAGTTTTATCATTGTTTTGCTGTGCCCAACTCCAGGACCTGCGGGCTGCCCTCAGCTTGTAAATGATCTCATTCAGCATTGCCTATGTCTTGATGTTACCATGGTAAAGATCCACCAGGGGCATAAACATCTCACTTTGTACCTTGAAAGCTCATGCATATGTTCACATTAAATATTTTGGCCAAAACGGGCAGGAGCTCAGACACCCGCTGCCCGTCCCAGAACTAGTGGTCATTTCATGAAAGAATATTATTTATTCCTTCAGGATGGCTGCAGTCAGATGTTACAAAGTGTAATGTATTCTCCTACTTATGCTGTCACACTTTCTTTTCCAGTGTTTCCACGGCAACTCAGTTTCCCATTCAGAACCACCTGTAGGGCAGCAGCAGATCCAAATGTCACATTAGTGTCCTTCTCGGCCCCTCCAACCGCCATGGTGAATGTATGCTTTAGCGTCAAGCTTTCTGATGGACATTAATAAAGTGACAAACACTCAGGGAAGTTCTTCACATGAAGTTTAAAGGGTAGTGCCCTGCCTGGAGCCAAATGAGACACTCCTCGGCCATCCACACTTTTGTAGTTAAGGATTGGCCCATTCCACACATGTGACTCAGTGATGTCATTTCCTGGTAATGCATGGTATGGGCTTCTGGCTTCTGTGTATCAGGGCTTCAGGTCACGTGTCATGGACATGAAGCAAGTGGCAGGTTGCCCACCCAGGGACCGGTGCCGCTCCTGATTTAGTGGGAGACGGAAAGGCCCCGGCTGTATCCGTGGAAACCTTCTGTCAGGGAAACCCACCGTGGGCTTGAATGGGGTTTGTCTATGGACCTGCTGCGCTGCCATGTGCAGAGGGCAAATACCAACATGGACATGGTCCAACAATTAGAAGGCTAATTCATCCACAGGGTTCTGGAAGAGAGAGCAGCCAAATGGATCTCAGCAATATACTGGAGTCTCAGAGAAGCGATTCAGTGGATTCACTGCTCTGGCTCAGGCTGGTTCTGCTGATGTTTTCACCCCAGCCCAACTCAGTCACCCTTATGTTGCCCTGGATGGAAATGTACCTCTTGACGACAATACCATGCCACGCCACATGCAGAATAACATTTAGTGGTTGTGCTTTTTTCATGAGTTTTATAAGATGAAATTGTCCAGCTTTAGCGAGCTCTGTGGTCAAAATATTTACAAATATCTACAAAATAAAAGCAGGCTTTGGATGGTAAGCTGACCTTAATGCCTGTGAATGTTTGTAGGGTTTTGTGTGTCTCCAGCAGGTCCCTGTGTCATGCATCGCTCCCAGCTCTAATCAGATGGCAGCATTACCACCCATGGAAATCACCCAGACACCCCGATTTCTCTCTGCCTTGGGAATAAGGTGAGCGATCATTTTACCATGATAGCAATCAACGGGAAATCACACGGACTCCAAGACGTGTCAAGTGTTTGTGTACATCGCTCTGTCTTTTGTCTCCTGGCTGGGATTTTCCGTGCTCGGGGTGCACGGCTCGGAGAATCGCTGAGAAGAACTTTCCATTGTGCCGGCGGAGACATGCAAATCGCGGACAGTGTCGGATAATTAGGCTTGTCTAAAGAGACATGTTAATAACAGACGAAGACGAGCAAGGCATGTCACTCTGTGCCCAAGGTGACAGACTCGCTTCGCTCCTGATGAGCTGTTTAGGGAGGAAATTGTTCCAAGCAAACAGCGTCATTATTATGAGCTGGCGTGCAGCTTGTATGTGTTCCCCATCCAGCTTGAACTGACAGAATACAATTGACCGCGACGTATTCATGCACTTTATTTCTTTTATTCCCGTGAACAATGTGGATAATTGCTGCAGTGTGTAAAACTGAAAATAAAATTTCACAGTGCACAGTTCATGGGAAACAATACCAGAGCTGTCACGGTAAACATTTCTCTGTCTCCTGCTTTGGCAGTAGACGGGATTTGGGCTCTGTGGAAGATGGCGTGCCGTCCTGCACCTCTGGCTGAGCTCGGGGCTGCTAAATTTCCACGCTTCTCAAGCGGGGCCTGCATAATGCAACTGTAATTAAAACCTGTTGCCAAAGCTAAATCCATTCGTTTCTCCTGAAGCCCAGTTTCAATCAACCAACGGGTGTCCACAAAACTGCCCTTTTTCCTGGGTGGAATTCTGTCTACCCGCACTTGGCTGACCATTTTTGGCCTGAAGAAACATGGGCTCCTTAGTCACAATTTTATTGTGTATTCAGTGTCAACAGAAATAGAAGTATTGAACGTTTAATGGTGCAATGTGGTTTCACAGTGGTTCCTTAACTCACTTGGTGGAACATGCTGACTTCCAGAAGAAGTCAAGTATAAAGTTGATTTTAAGGTCATCGACTCCTTAACTAAAAGCTCGACTTCTAAGAGCAGGCATGTGTGCATTTGCAGATAAGAGGTGCCAATTTTTGGCCAACGTCTGAAGATGAAATAGCAATGTTTGACCAACAAACCTCTGTAACTTATTTTTATTAGCTATTTTAGGTCAGTCTTTACACCTTGATAATGCATTCATTTTGCATTCATAGAACATTCAGTGCACCTTCATAATGCATTTATAATGCATTCATAGAACCTTAATAAGCAACACATATGTCTTAACGTGTCTTAAAACATTAGATTCGTAACAATTCTAATGAAAAAGACTTGACTGTAATATAGATTAATATACATTAATAACAAACATTATGATTGTTAAATCATATGATGTGTATTATTAATGTATATTAAAGCTGTCATATCTTGTTCATTGAAAGTGTTATGCCTTTTATTGTGAGATATTTTGTCAGAAATTCCCCAGAGTGTGTGACTTCTGGGCTTGTGTAACCTGTTTAGACGATTTGACAAACATTGGTCTGTTTATTTCTCTAGAGGCCTCACATGAACGCTCTCCAGAGTGGAAGGTTTAGGAAAGCCCAGATGTCACGGTGAGTCACCATGAGGTCGTCGCCCCACAAGCGTGCCCACTGCCAGGTGAGGGGGGGGGGGGGCTTTCACCCTTGACCTCCCCACTTCTTCGTCTTAGTTCTTCTAACACATTCTGCACAAGCTCCAACGAAGCAGGAAATTGTGAACTCTGCTGTATGGCCATGTGGAAAGATATCAGTTTGGGGATTCACTGATAATGTCTGCAGGACCTGCAGCAAAACTCACTCGGACCTGCTTCCGATGGACAGGAAAGACACCTCCTGTTGGTGTAATGAGATTTGTTTCATCATGTGCTTCTGCCTCATTCTGACACACCTCAAGGCAGTCTTCCGTAGATTTTGTTGCCTGTAACCTGTTTGCTGTGGTATCCTTCAAGCCAGCCTTTATGTCAGCTGCTGTTTACTGGATGCAGTGCTGGATGAAGAAAATCTCCCAACACCGTGGACCTCTGGCCAATTTATAGAGTTTAATGTGCCATGCAATTTCTCACCATTCAAAATTTTGTCTTCAAAGGAGCCAATTCAGATGATCAAGACTGAATATGTGGGGTGGTGTGACCATTGATACACAGACTATTTTCCAATGAAATGCAGACCATAATTTTATCTAGACTCACTTTTTCCAACAAAAACCACACTTTTGTAACCAATATTAACACTACACTGGTACCCTGGCTGATTTCTATGACAGTTTTCAGACCATATTTGTGTACTTAGAATATTCAAAGAAATGCATCTCGACGTTCAATCTTTTCATGGTGGGGATTTTTGAGGAGACAAAACAGAAGATGACATTCTTTGCAGCCTTCACCTGGGTTATCAAAAAAAGTACAGCATACCCAGAAGAAAGAAGGTGGAATATTCATGTGATTCTGCTTCCACAGTACAATCCACAGTACAATCTGTGGTCTGATTTCCACAAAGTCGCCTGAAAGCTATTCCAGCACATAGCCAAGGCTGTTTCCATAAAACCAGCAACTGGGACTCGTCAGCAAACTCGTGGAGCCCAAGTGAAGCTGTCAGTTACCACACGTGGTCTTGGAAATTACATGTTTGTTAGCATGCTGAAAAAATGCGCTTTCACATCAAGCAGCAGGAGCTTGGGGAACAATTTCCCGCTGAAATAGTCTTCCCGACCGATGTAAATGATCCTCATAAGCTCATAAACAAGATAACCGTTTTGGCACCGTCTTGAAATCCATCGTGCGCACGTAACCTTGGAATGTTCTGGAATTATGAATCGCACCGTAAATGCAGGCCATTCCTTTAGACCCGATTAGCGAAGCTCAACAGCCTTATTCGTGATAATTAGGTCATGAATGATGTGTAGTGCTATCGTGAATAAAACGGTGTCTCCAAGAATGGTCACCAGGAATTGTTAGATAAAAACAAATGTATGTCATCCCCTCTGCTTGCAGAATAGCGTGTAATTCACTTTGCATGAATAAATCCATTCAATAATTTTTTTTTATATTAAGGCATTACTTTAAATTTAGCTAATAAGCCCCCAATGATAGACTTTCCTTTATATGATTTTTTTTTTGCTCATTTTTAAATTCTTTGTACAGTATCTGCAGTTGACACATATTCTGCTGGAATAATGTGAGACTGAACTTGCCTTAATTGAAAATTACACATAAAATAATTCAGAAAGTCAAACAATCATTCAGAGGTTGCCATTTAATTAAATGTTTAGTGATATATTTCCACAAATTTCTGTTTAATCTGCCCAAAGAAGTCTCTCTCTTTCTAACACCTGTATCCCACACTATGTAATTCACATCCTTACACAGAAGTCTGCACAATACCACTGTAATTAAAGCCTGTTGCCAAACCTAGGTATTTACTGTAGCTCTTGAAGACAGCATTCACACAAGTTGACTTCGCCTTAGCCGTGGACTTTTCAGGAACGGTTCCCAAGGGAACGCTGCTTGAGCTGATGCTGTAAAAGCAATTGCAGATGCTTAAAGTGTCTGAGTGGGTCTTCAGGCATCTGCAGGCAGTCACTTGCAGATCTGATCTCTGAGTTCCCAAAGAATGTGGACCTGTGAAGCTCAAGACTTCAGTATGTTTTATCTAACCCAGTATTTTTCAACCCGGTTCTCAGGGACCCTCAGACAGTCCACATTTTCACTCCCTCTCAAACTTCAAAGAGCTTATTGCTTTCCCTTGTAAACATTTCCCTCACCAGTCCACTATATGGCCCCTACTACAGATCTATCTCCTTCCTATATTGGCTAAACAGGCCCCAGTCCTTGTGAGATTACCGAATCTCTCCCAAATGTGATGCCTCCCCCCCGTTGCCGTGGACAACTGCCACCAGACCACAACTGCTCGAGACAGCAAAGCTGGTCGCGCGCGGGGTAATTGTCTTGAAGCAATTAGCCCGCTAATGCGTTCTCATAAAGACAGAGAACGAGTGAGTCATTTCCTTGTTAAAAGGGCATCTTCTTTTACTTGTGTCAGCTGGCAGCGACATGTTTTGATTTTTTTTTTGCCTTTTGAGGTGAAAAGAAAAGGTTTTGCGCTTCATACTGACAGCAGACTCTGTTCGACATCATGGACCAGCCTGACAGGGTTAACTTTTATCCGCACAGCACATGCATGGCTATTAATGCCTTGCATGCTGGTAGGTTAGCCAGGTGGGGCCCTGGTTGGTACCACAGTTGCCTCACCCCACCAGGTTTGGGGGGGTTCAGCAGCTTCTTCTTGCGTTGCACGATTTTTCTGACTTCCTGCTGCAGCCCAATGACATGCAATTAGATGAAATGGTGCCTATAAATTGCCCATAGTGTGCCCAAACCGCATGTAAATTGCCCATAGTGTGCCCAAACCGCATGTAAATTGCCCATAGTGTGCCCAAACAGCATGTAAATTGTCTATGCACCCAGATATCAGCTAACATTCTCTCAAGGGTGTCTCCCACACCCTGTGTAAGTTGCTGGTAGCTGGATAGCTAGTTAGTCCTTAACCTCCAGAGAGGATTTTTCCTCCCATAATCACTGTGGTAGTCTTTGTTTCTTTTTTCTCTTGTTTCAGTCCCAGTGTTGCAAATGAATGGTTGGAAAGCTTGTACAATTTTAAGAGCACTCTGTGGGATTTGAACCCATGACCTTCGTATAGCTAGCACAGCATTCTACCTGTTTTGTTATATTGCTCCCTGCATATGGCTTTGTTCCCATGGCTGTGGCATTGACTGTTAGATCTTTCTGAGATGCCTGTTTTTGCTGTCACACTGTTTTAGTGCCGTGGTGGGCGGCTGCGTGGGGAAGCACACTGGATTGACTTGTCTTTCACACTGATATTCCTGCAGCTTGGGTGGCTTCTAACGGCAGGTGCACCCAATTATCTCATGTGGCAAACATAAGACGATGAGACTGACATGCAAAGAGGATCAGAAATTGCGATTGTAAAGTAAGGAGGTCCACTGTAAGCCCCAACAGGCGAAGATAGTTAAGAATTCAGCTGCAAGGTGAATCTGTGTTCATGCAGGGCTCTGCATGCTGCCTGATTCGCCCTGTCGTTCTCATGTTCCCATTCTTGCCTTTATTTTGAGCTTCTTGGCTGTCAGCCTTTGGTCTTCAGAAAGTGCCTCTGCCTGTGTTTGGTTTTTATGTGAAAACACCAACGAATACACTCACTGGTGTGGGTTCAAATCCCATTAGGTAGGTTTCGACATGAATCCTCGGTTGCTTTTGCAGGTGTGGCTTTTATATCCAGCTTGCTGATTTAGTGTGAGTTAGAATCTCCAATCATTGATGTGGGTTCAGATTCCACTGGAATAAGTGTACATTTGAATCTCCAGTTTCTGCTGCAAATGTAGGTTTAAATTCTCAGCTGTTTTCGCAGACATGGGTTTGAATCCTTGGTGGGGTAAGTGTGGATCTGAATCCCCAATCAATGGTGCAGATGTGGGTTTAAATCCCCTCTCACTGTTGTACGTGTTAGTTCATCAACCTGCCACGTTACTGCCGCATGTAGAGAGCTGCCATATGTTTCCTTAATGTGCTGTGTAGACAGCTGTGTTCACGTGCTTCAAACCCAAATCTGAATATCATCCTATGTTCTGAGGCTCTGCTCTCCCAGGAGATGCACGGACAGCCCTCCTGCAGCCCCACACTACGTCTGAACATTACCGACGGTCTCGGCACGTGCGAAGGCCTGTGGGTTCGTGGAGCATATTGGGTTTAACAAGCCAGATGGGTAATGGCTGCCATCTAATGGAGGCGCCGTCTTTGCATTTTAACGCCTCCGGTTACGGTTTGTTTTCTTAGCGTTTTATGTCTCCACCCTGTCGCTGCTCATGGGCCTCGGGTGGGTCCCGATCCTGTCCGAGATCACCACTACCGCAACAGGCTTACTGGGCTGTGGTTAGTGAGCACCCCCCCCCCGCTCCCCCGTGGGAGTGCAAAGCGCGGCGGTCTGTAGACAGACTCACAGGAGGGCTTCGCCTGTCAGGGTGGGGCGGCTGTTCCACTCCGTCGCCGTCCCGCTCGACGGTGCCTTCAATGGGCCCCATATGGCATTGCCTGAACAAGCACCAGGAACACATGGGTAATTTCCCCCTGCTTACAGGCTGGGGGGGGGGGGTGTGTTTATTTCCAGCTACGCTGGGGAACAGATGTATGCGGCACAATGGCTCGCCGCATGGATACAATGCAACGCCTTACAGCCAGCACTCCTGTAGGGATGCCCTTCATTACATGTAACTATGCGCAATTTGTTTCTTGTTTTACACTGTAATTATTGCCGTCTCTTTCGGCTCCTCTGCATATAGGATTAGAGATGCATCTACAAGATGTCTAAGCTCTATTTAAATATGGAGGCAGCATAAGGGCTAGGCGCTGCCCCCCCCCATGAGGCCGATGCACATGCTTACCGCTGGTATTCACTGCCGCACCTTTCCAGGCACGGGGCACAGGATTCCAGACCTGCTACTGGTGATTTAATGGATGTTACGGACACAGTGTGTGACCTTCATTTTAATGTTTTTAACAATGATTTTACAGATATTACACAAGACAGAGAATTTACCACATTGCTTGCTAATAATGTTTTGACGACCAACTGAAATAGCAGTGTGAATTAAAATCTGTTGGTTACATTTAAATATCTACCAGGAAGTGATAAAATAAAAACTATTGAATAACTACTATATTTTTCTTGCAGATAATACAGAAATATTGCAGCTGTGTTTCATCTCAACATGGAGTTTTGATTTGTTGGATATACTTCCTTTTTCATCTTTATCTCCAAGACTCTCCAGATCCGATGAATCTGCTGACGTCTGACCGTGAGCATCATTCAAGGTCTCAACTGCTTCCTTTCAGACATCATCCCCACATCCATAACAAGCCTATGTGAATTGCCCTGGATTGGGACGTAATGTAGAGTGAGCTTCCTGTTTACAGTGATAATGGTCTGTATATGCCATAACCAGTTCCCCACGGTTTCACAGACCGAACAGGTTGCATCCATTATCGCGATCTGGCTTCTGTGCCGTTGAGCACCGAAGGTGCAGTGAAGGAGTTAATCAGTCCCGGTCTCCTCCTTTCCAGGCTGGCTGGCTTTGTCGCACTGTGCATTATGGCAGTAATTGAGACTTTTCAATCCGGCTTTTGTTTCTTTTTTAGGTATATAACAAGCTGAATTGATACTCGACACGCTCAATCAGAAGGAGCTAATCTGACTATATTGTTTGAAAAGTATGTTTTTTTACAGCATTTGGCGAGGGAGATGTAATCTGAAAACAATTACACCAATTCCTGAAAACAGTATGGTGCAGGTAAGTAGGGCTTATGGCATTTGTCAGGCCTAATTTCCCAGAATTACGTTTCCATTCTGCGGCCTCCCGCTTGAGTTTAACTCCTTACTTCGGAATTGAGGGTTCTTGTTAGTCAAAGTTCTATTACTTCTGTCTGATTTCTTCATGAAGTTTTCCGGCTGAAAAGAGAGAACGTTTAGCCAATCTTTCCCACGTTTCAGCGGCGCGGACTTCAGTGGAAGACTCAGATTATTGCATTGCTACACATGGGGGGTCAAGGGTCAGAAAAATGAAACATTTAGCAGTCTGTGGGGGGGGGGGGGTTGATGCCGCCAGCGAGGGAGCCTGAGTGATTTAAGCTTTCTCTGTTCTTGCATTTAAGCGACCGTGTCCTCTGAGGTCTCTGTGGGATTCGCTGCCCGCCCTGGAGAATGTGTCAAGGCGCTTAATATGTGTTTTATTCTGACCTAGAGCTGCTGTGGCTTCGCACAACCACAGGTGTGCCTACAATCGGTGGCCGGCCATGAGCGTTTAGCACGATGACATAAAAGACGACCTAGATGTGCTTCAGACCAGCTCTGGCTTAAACCTCTGCTCAGAGTCCAGCCGCTATCGAGTAAATCTGTTTGACGTCCTTAAACCTCCTTATCAACGGCTCTGGCTTGCCGGGCAGACAGCATGGTTTCATTTTAACTATTCAGACAGTGGACTTCTGGTCAGACCTGCAACTCTCAGAGCTCCTCTCCTTTAAAAATGGCCTTTGCATGCAAGAACAAATGAAGTCAGGCTTCGAGCTGCTGGGCTGCAGGCTGAGCATGCTCTTTTAAACCTCTGCGGGGCTTTTACGTTTTATCAGCCCCCGGTATTTGTTCTCAGTGACAAATTAACAGCCGTCCCTCTGCCACTCGGATCCTTTTCCGAAGACGGGGGGCTCGAATTCCATATAACCACCCCCAAATCAACCGCATTCCTATAACGGGCCCGAGGAGGAGAAGATAAAAATTTATGGTATCTCGCAATTTAATGGTTGAAAAGATGCAATTTGAAAGATCATAAATTGCAGAGGAGCACATGCTTCATTGCCCTTGATTCAGGGCTGGCTGTCAGTAGTTGATTTGCGGATGTCTGCAAAGTGTGATTAACGAGGCGACCAGCACACACTCGCGGCGCCATCGCGCTATTCCTAATGCGCTTCATTAGAATAAATAAAATTAATTGACTGCAACTCTGTGAAAACTCCGTAATGGTTAAAAATCAGGGAATGTCATCGCTTAGCTAGGATTTAGCTCCCCTCTATCACCTGCTTCCTGATGCCACCCCCCCCCCCCCAAAGCATGCTGGGACTCCGTGAGCCACTACAGGCCTCAGGTGGTAGATGCCCCTGTGGAGAGGGAGCGAAACTTCTACAAGTCGCGTGAAATTCATATGTCAGGGGTCCTGATGCAGATGGGGGGCGGGCAGGCGGGGGGGGGGGGGGCTGGGGTGAAATCAGTTTGCGAAGTACCAATGCAGAAAATTACATTTCTAGCTGATAAACGGTTTACAGAAGGATCTCTGTGGAGATTCGCTCTTCTGTTGTTTTTCCAGGTTGCCGTCCGTTCTGTGGTTTAACCGAAAATAAAGATGTAAAGACGCAAAGTATTTTAGAGGTGAGACACAGTGCCACCTGGAAAGGGTTTATTTGTCCATCCAGTACAGTTTATTTATATGGAGATGTATATATGCACACATGTATATATGCACACACTTCATTCACCACGGCATACACAGCATTTACATGTTGTATGTCTCATGTTATAAGTTAATATAACCCAAATTGTGACTAACTGCTGCATTATCAGGCTTAGTCATTAATGCAAAGGCTATAAAGACATTGAAACAGTGTTGGTCATGCCTTGAAGAGTCTTTGACAAAGAAAACGAGAAGCTTTTCTAAAGGCATCATAGGGTCTTTTCCTGTCCAAAGGTGAACTCTGTATACAGTACAAAATGGCAGGGGTCACTGGTAATTTGGTTAAGAAGATACTATGACACAGGGGGCAGCAAATTTATGTATTTTAAGACTGAGCCATTTAGCAGCCTTTAGTTCTCACCTTTGCTTTTCCCAAATGGTTTGCCCTTTGCAGAGAGCCCCTCTTTGACCCTGGCCATGGAAGAACCCAGACAGGGGTGCTGGGGGCAGCCCACACCAGCGGCCAATGGCGGGTGCGAGCTGCGGGGGTGTCTCTGGATGGCGTAAGTGCTCCTTGGCCTGATGTGACACCTGCCATTTGTGTCACCCTCAGAGCCTCCCTTACCCTTGTCGGGCCGCCTGAGCCATGTGTGAACTCTGAATGGAGACATATAATGTTACAGCAGCATGCTACTGTAGTGCCTCTAGTGCACCGGTACAGCCTAGTGCTAGCAATGCAAAGGTTGTGGGGTTGAATCCTAGGTTGCTTTGGATAGACGTATCAGATGAATGTAAAGTGCACGGCTTCCCTGTAAGGGTCTTGTAAGCACAGGATGAATATGCATGAACTGCTTTGAAACTGACTCAAAATCATTAGATGCAAAACACCTTGTAAATATGAAATTAGCGTGACTCAATAATGAATATTTCTACTAAATGTCAGTTACCTGCCTTAATGATCTATACTTGTTTCCTATGAGTTTTTCCTCAGAAACAAAGTATTTGTGGTAAGTCCCATTCAATAAAATGAAATTCAGTCGCTAAAATTATTTTTGAGCTCGGAATTTGCTGAACGTTTGGATTTCAAAGCAAAAGACAGTTAAAATTTAATAATACAGTTAATCCACTGGAGCCCCACAGATAACCAAAGATGGTCACATGGTTACGTCTGTATATATTTTTTTTAATTGTGCTGGTTGAAACATGCAATACAAAATGCGATATGTTTTTATTTTATTATTTAATTGCATTATGCGCCCGCCCAGGGTTGGTTCCCGCCTGCGCCCGTTCGTTCCCGGGATAGGGGTAGGGGTAGGGGTACCCTGGCAGATTCAGGGGGCCCAGCATGTAGCAGGAGCCCTTCGATATGTAAAATTGGGTTGGGGGCCCAAGGTGACATTTTAACAGGAGGCCCAGAATTTCTAGTTGCGTCCATGGGCACAGACACATGTGAAGTAGGTGAAGTAGACGTCTGAGGTGCTGGGCCATTGCCGGTGGGTGTGAAGCGGTGTTTCGATTGGCCACTGAGGAAAGCGAACCTGATGCACACACTTCAGGGGGCTGGAGAGAAGCGTGGTCTCCTCAAACTATTATTTATGGTGCCCTTTGCTGCAAGGTCAAGTACCAGGCAGGGATGGCCTTAAACAGCTTCTTGTTGGTGCATCCACAGCGATCTGCTAGTTTGCATAACCAAGCAATGGGAAACGCTTCGGGGGAGGGGGGCGGAGTGAGGGGAGGGCACTTTGTACTTCCCTTCCAAGAGGTGCTCTCCCATGCTGATGAGGCTCCTGAAACTGCTGAAGCTTGTTTCACTGACAGGAGCGTCACTGAACCGACTCCAATCCCACTCCAGCCCTGTCATTACCAGCTCCCTCCACCAGGGCCATGCATCCTAATACACGATCATCGTTGGGATATTTCATAGTCATTGATTACACTGATACACAGCAGTGGGAGGGTGAGGTAGGCTGGGGTGGGAGGAGTATGTGTGTGTGTGTGTGTGTGTGGGGGGGGGGGGGGTTGGTACTGTTAATACCACCATGCACAGAAACCTTAACAGACGTTCTCTTTATCACATGGGTGGAAAGCAGCACAGGTCCGTGCATTGGGCCGGATCCCTACAGAGACAGAGTCACCGTTCCCATCCCAAGGATATTCAGCCATCGGTAAACAATCAGAAGATGCTCGATTAATCTTCAGTTTTTTTCTAAACCTCTATAAATAGTTCACTATTGTTTTCTTGAATTATTGTGAGTAGGAGATTGTGTTTAAGGGCTTTTCATGCCTTGAAAGCCTGATCTGATGTTTAAATGTGGGTGAGAAATAACAGGCGCCTACTGCTACTCATTCTGGTCTTCCGGGCCAGTTTCTAAAATGCTTTTACCAGAGTTGGAGATTTAAGGTCCAGAGAGTACAAATCCAGACCAAGATTTTCTGCTGTGATTCATTTTGATCTAATAGAGAAGAACGTCTGTAGCATCTCGTTCTTTCATTTCAGAGTGATTTCCTCCACTTTCAATTCTGTCCACAGAGATTCCATTGAAATGTATGATGTCAAGCGGAATTCCCAACAGATGAAGAAGATACAGTGTCAAGCGGGTGGGGCAGGTTTGCAGGGGATCCCTATTCAGCGCGAGTTTTGGGGGGTGGGGGGTGTTTGGTGAGGAAGAGGTGGGACCTAAACAATTTCTGGAGAGACCGCTTGTTCGCCATGCTCCAGCTGTGCACACAACAGCTGCAGGCCGACCCCTCCATCACCAGCCCCCCCCCCATGTCAGGCTAATCAGGCTAATTCCTACACAGCAGATGGCTATTCAGGGACACGTCCTGTAGGACCAGAGAAATGATGCTCATTATCCCTGGACACAAAGGAAATCAATAATCATTTTCAGGAGCCAACAGAAAAACACTATGCTTATGGAAAGTTCTTTCGGTGTATTTACATTTGTGATTAATTATAAGATTGAATTATTAGAAATTGTTGGCAATGCTCTGTCTTCATTATAGGTTTTGTGAATGTTAATAGCTATTTTAGTTATTTCTAAGTGAAAAATTAAAACATTTACACTATATGCCAAATAGTGGAAGGGTCTGTGTGTTCTGGTGTTGCTTATATAATTAATTGTTGCTGGGAAAAATATCTGTGAGATTAATTAATAATTCCCTCACGTTCTTGCATGTTTTCTCGCTCTGCATATTTTTCCCCACAGATAATAATGCAATTAACCACAACCTTAAAAAAAAAACTCAAGTGGCTTTAATTAGAGAATTAAGTTTTTCTCTGGAGTGTAACAAAGTACAACAAACTCCATTATTGGAAAAAAAACTGCTTTTCTTTCCTCTCTAAACAGTATAACTCCATTAAATGTTGTTATTGACAGGTCCATCAGATTATTCAAAGGAAGTTGCGTATATTTTCTTAAGTGTTCCCAGTATTATTACTTGCTGTCATGTTGATGCCAACCATACAGATGACAGACAGACACTTTTTGTCCAAAATAACAATATTTCGGTGGTTAATATTCCAGCTCACTGTGTCTGAATCTGTTAGGGCATTGTTTTGTAATTTTCTGTAAGGCTTTGCATCAAAATATTATATAATGATTTATAAGTGAGTGGTACAAACATAAATCCTATGGTCCAGCCTTTGGCCGAGGAATGGATTTCAACACTGCTGTGGCAAAGCCAAGCCACAAGTTGTGTGAAAATTGTGCACTACCCGGGATTAATGCCAATGGACAAATTCCCTCCTCCTTGTAGCCGAGTTCAGCCTGTTAAAGGGGACAGTTTGCCCCCGGAACCTTCCACTGAGAGACTACCGATTTGTAGCGGTGACCGATACAGTTACCCACAACCGGTTACAACACAAATAAATAATTCGCGGCAAAGAAAATTACTCTGAATCGCAAGTGGTTTGCGTCCTCAGACAAAGCTGCGTCAGGTTCCTGGAACTGTCACACCTGAGAAGACCGACGGATGTTATGAATGAGGGGAGGACAGCCAGGTGGACCCAGGTACGAAAGTGCCAGTTCTGTTGCACGGACGTCAGTCTGTCATTGTCACAATTATAGAAACACAACACCATCGTGCATTGAGAACTTAATGGAAGTTCCTGTTCCCCCGAGTTCTCTCCTCTGTTTATTAACATGTCAACACTGCCAGGGACACACCTTTTAGGACATCTGGTATTTCTGTGCATTTATTGTACTTTTTACAGGGAATTTGATTTTGGTGTTCCCTAGTGAAAGAGCCATGCTGTGTAACAGTGGATTGATGTCAAGACCCACACAGAAGCCCAGAGGGTCATGGGGCTCTTTTGGGGGGGCTGCCTATCAATAGAGCACTGGGAAAGATAAGAATAAATGGTTAATGACTGTGCTTAATGAGCTTGGTTACCTTGATTTTATAGTGAAAAAAATGATGGAACAAAAGGGTGGAGGTAGGGAAAAAAAATCATTTTAATAGAAACTAAATTCTGTGGGGTTTTAAGGCATCTGGGACAAGCAGGGGAGACAGTAAAATGATTTGCAAAGGGTAAGAAATTAATCCCTAATCTGTTTTCTTTACAGGAAAAGACATATCACTCAACCATTTTCTTAAACAAAACCGTCATTCAGCATCTGTTCTTATATTCTGTATTGTGTGTGATTCTTGAGAAAAAAATTGGAGATATTTGTTTGTATATGTCGTCGGGATCCATTAATGGGAAAAGATCACGCTCAGCCAAAGCGTAATACCAATTAAACTACGTCCGTGGATTAATTCTCCCCTTTAATTGATGTAGCCCGAAGTCAAAACCTGGATATGCGAGGCGCGCACCTACATGATCAAAAGCGTGAAGCCCCGCCGCCCCTCTTCCCGGGAGACGCGTAAGGCGGCGGGCGCAGCGCGAACGGGGCGGAGCTGACCCAGAAGTCGGGGGGCAGGAGAGGAAGAAGGGCCGGGAGGACCTGGGCGGGTGGGTGCAAACACCTGGGGCGTCTGTGCTAGTGCTAGCTGTATCTGCGAAGTGTACGTCTGTCTTAATGCTTTTCTCTTTAGACAACGTTGTTGCCGATAGGAACACGGGCTAATATTAGCATTTTCCACACGTATATGGAGAAAGTGCAACAATGCACAATCGTGTATTTATATAAGGTGAACTGAAGCACAGATGATGTGTCAGGATTATAATGCAAATTACACAAATTACAGCATTTTCATATTATAGTACATATATATACACCAAATTCTCATGCTTTGGATATTCCCATAAACTCGGCAAGCACGTTGTCACCTTTTTTTTTTTTTTGCATATTTAATCTGTTTATTATTCGTTGTATGAAATCAGGTCAGCTGGATCCGTTCATTAGCTCAGGTGTCACGGCTTTCGATCATAAATCGAGGTCCTCGCCTGCTATGTTGCGCCGCAGCCACCTAGAAATGAACATCGCTGGGTCCTCCCCTTCGGAGGGGCTGATGAGATTAATGGCAGCCATTTCTGGTCTGGTTTATTGTTTCTAGTGCACTGCTCAGGTTTTTTTGTCACTTAACGCTAATATTAGCGGTCATTGCTAAAACGGTACTTACTTTATCTTGCCTAATCACCCCCAGTGACAGCCCCTGTCACCGGGGGTAGTTTGACGCGAGTACTCTCTGTGCATTATTTCCTGGTCTCTAGAGTACCAGGGTTTTCTGTATTTATCTCGGGGCCAGATATCTCCTTATGTGTACAAGTGCCAACAGGAGCTCCCTAGAGATGCCCCAGTTAATTGAATACATTAAAGGGAAGCCAGCCCGGGGCTGTATTTATTTTCTGTGTTTCTGAGACTTGTTTAAACAAGACCTACACTGACGTGGCTGGCTGTTCCTGAGCATGCGCATGAAGCCCTGCTCCCAGCTCCGGCCTCCTAGTCCCTGTCTAGTCTCAGACCACAGCACTATATGGAATCCAGAGGAAAGCTTAGAAAATAAAGATTATTCAGTGTGTCTTTTTAAAGACAGCTGAATAATTTATCCAAATACAATATTGATCCAAGACAAACACATTTCGATTTCACAATAACTGCATGGCTATAAATTTTATTTAAATGTATGTATGAATTTTCAAGACAACCGATATTTGCCAGTACAAGAACATGATCGCTTGACTGTCACAAACCCTACAAATTACTTTGCAGCCTTTAAAAGAAGATTTTCAAAAATAATTCATTTGTCTTGTGCGCAGTGAATATGCTATTCCAAAAATTGCAGCTCTTAATTAAATTCGATTCTCACTTGCAGTAGTATCACTGGGATTTGGGATGTGTGGTGATGTTTCAGAGACATGCTGAGATGTCTTTGTTTTCTGAAGTGTGCTGTGGTTTGTTTTTCTACCTAGATGTCATATCCATTAGGTTATTCACTGGCATCATCACATCTTCATTAATTGAAACTTGAAATTACTCCCGTGGTCATTTTTCTTATAGATATCCAGCAGCGTCTCCACTCTAAATGGTCCATAGTGTGTGTTCTGTGACGCACTGGCACCTCCTCCAGGATATACCCCCCATGTGCCCTGTGCTGCTTTGGATGGGTCCCACCCAGAGGTGGACAGTTCAGGTCCAGAAAGTAAAAATCCAGACCAAGATTTTGTTTCAAGCAACCAGTTAAGTATTCTGTGACTGCAACTCTTTGGCTGTGTCCAGATTCAGGGGCTGTGTCCTTCGAAAGACGCTGTCTATGAAGGAGTACCTTTTGTAGGCTGCGTTCTTCGAAGGTCGAACGAAAAGCGTTGTTAAATGGAGCGGTCTGGCCTACGGATAAGTTCCTATTTGCGTCACCAGCTGTTCCCGCCTTTACCCTTGAGTCACAAAGTGCCGCTCCTATCGCCAAGCTGAGACACGCCCACTTTACCCCTGTGCAATGAATCTTGGGATATGCTGGACTGCGAAGGATCCATCGGGTGCATCTATTGCAAGTCGAAGGATGCATTTCTAGACTGCATTTGAAAGAGCCTTCGAAATGGGACAGTCTTGTCGCGCCGCTTTGATGCTTTTGGTCTTCGAATGCAGCAAGTTAGAATGATGCCGCCCGTGAATTTGGACAGTCTTTATAGACCACCGGTTAGTTGAAACAAAATCTTGGTCTACATTTTTACTTTCTGGACCTGAACTATCCACCTCCGGTCCCACCCCCTCCCCCAGTGAGCCTGATTAGGATAAATAGTTCGAAGATAGATGGATAGATGCATCCATCAATCATCTCATCCTTCTAAGGTCAGCAGAAAACACCCTCAATCATAAGATCACTATTCATGAAAGTCAGTCATTTCATATCACATGACAAGAAACTGGAAATTCCACAAGAGCAAATGTCACCATAAAGGACAAAATCACAATCATCAGAGGTAAATAGAAAAGAGGCCAAACACACCTTCACTAACTCGAAGCGTATTTAGTCAAAATGTTGGGTTTGGGGCAGGCTCCACGTTCAAACTCTAGCTTGAAGTTTACTGCTATACACAAACCTTTACTTATAAGTAACACTAATATGAACATACTCAGTAGTTACACGTTTGTGTGTTTACGTCTTTCCAGTTTTTCTTTTATTTCTGTTTTCTTAGGTATCGCTCTTCCACCAGTGTCTAGCGGACGTGATTGTTTAATCTCCCTCTTTATATAAAGTGGTCTCTTATCAAAGATTTCTCCGCTTCATTTTATCTGGATCTGTAGTGTCCGGGGACTTGTCCACCGTCTGCTCTTGAAAGGGCCAGCTCTATTTTGAATACGTAAAAAGGGTTTAATATGAAATTCCATATAATATGGATGCTAAAGTAAGTTTTAAGACGAACATGGTGATTAAGAGGAAATGTACCGGGCATTTATATACCAAGACTGTGAGCTAATTAACCAACGAGCATAAAGATTCATGCTTTAGACCAAAATTTTAATTTGCCACATAAATGTGCCTGCTGTAGGCAGCATTTAATCACCTTCCTGACAGGAGTAACTACTTTCATTTAACCTTGTCTGAAGATCATGAATTCTAACATGTTTAATTGGATACATCATTTAACAGAATGAACAGAGCAAATTTCCTCAATTCAAAGGGTCTGATTGACAGAGACCAGTAGTAAGACCCGCCACAATTAAACCTGATCGGTATTCGCAGCTCTGTCCTCCATTGCTATAGCGATGTGCCTTCGTTTGATCACAAAGAAGCCCCATCGAACTTCGCTTTGCTTCAAAAACTTGTCTTTGCTCAACAAACTGAGATGATTCTCTGATCAGGAAATACGTGCACAGATTCCCTAGACTCAGGACACAATGACAATTATCTTACATTCACGTTAACTTATCTAACATTTTTAGCCAAAGAAATTTAGAGGGGAGGGAAAGGTTAGCATTTATATACCCTCCTTAGGATTTAAACATATAACCTTTGCAATGTTAGCAAGATACTCTACTTGTTGAGCTACCTTGCAATACCGTGTTTGTTGTTAATAGTGCCGGACTAATTAAAATGTTTCAAGTTGACAATGGTTTCTTTCGTTGGCTTTCAAAGTAATTACTTTGTCTTTCACCCTTTCGCAGATGTTTCCTGCTCGAATGTGGAAACTGTGTCAAGCAGCGTGCCGTGGAAAGTGTGGCTGGCACTTAATTGTTTTCGCGCCTAAACGCCGACTCCAGAGAATGAATTTAATCATCGTGCCAGACTTCTCCTCTATGTCGAAATCGAACCAGCTAAAGGAGGTTTGGTTAAGCAACCAAGCTCCAGGCTTTAATTTAATCTTTTGAATTACATTTTTTTTTCTGAAACAAAATTGAATATGTTATTTAAATGATCTTTGCTGTTGAGAGGCTCCTGATTTCTCAGGAAATTGCCGTTGGGACCAAACTTCTATTCAAAGTCCCTCTTTAAAGCAAGATGAGTTACTCCCAGGATTTATGATGTTGATGACATGCATATAACAATATAAAATTATCTGCTGAACAATAACAAGAAAAACTTAACAAGACCATCAAAACCACTTGAAAAAAGCCCTACAGTTCTTCATCAGAAATCATAAAGGATTCTCCTACGTAAAGGACTGGGTATTTTTCTTTAGTTAGAACCTTCATTTCTGTAGAAATCCTCTGAAATTGTTTGCCAGCATCAAGAATTAAAATGTGTTTGGTTTTGTATGACCTTAAGGTACAGGGTGTAATCGTGCAAAATTAACAGTAGTTAAAAAAAATGTAAAATAAAAACACCCCCAAAATATCCCAAAACTTTAAGGAACTTTGTCGTATAATTAGTTGCAAGGGTAGTAGACAATATATTTTCTTACATCATTATTTAATATTAGCCTTTCCAATTATATAATTGTCAGTGTTTCTTTCTGCATATATTATAGTCATGTTTTAGAACAGATTTTTTTTTTGTAAAATACTTTCCAGGGATGCTTGGATAACAGACACGGTGACACTTAAAGGCGAGATTGGGGTGTTTAAATGCTGTCAATCTGCTGTGAGATGCTGTAGACACCCAGGGCTAGATGTGTAAAAATAAACCCAGAACCTCACAGCTCTTATGGGCTGTTTTCTCACACAATGACAAAGAGTGATTATTTTAAAATTACAGCAACATTTTAAGCAAGTCAACAGATGATTAAAAAGTCTTTTATAAAAGTAGTCAATAATATGAATTCATAGCAACACTTTTCTTTCCTTAATTCATCTTCAACAAGCTTTAATTAAGTGTTTTATGGGTGTTCTTTTGTGCGCATTTTGTTCATTTTGAATCATTGTGTAGCCAATGGAGTGTTAAAGTAACAACATGAAATTAAGATATTCTCTACAGTCTCCAGACATTTCAATCTAATCTGAAGTTGATCACAAAGGCCCCTCTTACAGACTTCTCTAGATGTGCCAAAGAAAGTCTGTGTCCTTTTGAGATGAAACGTCTGAGGATACCACAGCCACATTATCTTTCTTCAAACCTCGTCAGAACTGTAGAAAACTCCTGTTCCCTTATGCTTGGCAAAAGTCATTGAGAAGGTTTCCAAAGTTATGAGGTCGGGGTACCACAGTTCTTTTCGTTCTGATGCCCTAACCGTCACGGAGCCCACGTCCTCCCAAGCCTGTTCCACAGCATGACATATAGATTGCATCCAGAATCGCGTACTGAATTTCCTTAGCAGCCATTAATGTAATGCATGCAGTATGTTTGCTTGAAAACACAGTGCATGTTCTCAGACAAATGGCAGTCATCATCTTGCATGTTACTGGACCTGAATATTTACCGATGATGTAGCTTGACCCCTGCAAAATCTAAACACTGTAGAAAACTATCAACGATAAAAATACATATTCAAATTTGTTCAAATATGGTACTTCTTCCACCATCTTGACAAAAACTGAAACTTTTTGTCTGTTTTTGCAGCTAAAGCAGCCTAATTGTGCATTACATTTACATAGTGCTTTTCAAGACACCCAAAGAGCTTTACAGAACCAGTGGGGAGCCACTTTAACCCCCACCACTGAGTAGCCCCCACCACTGAGTAGCCCCCACCTGGATGATGCGACGGCAGCCATTCTGCACCAGTATGCTCACCACACAGTAGCTAAGGTGATGACAGGGCAGGGGAGAATTCAACAGTTAGGTTTAGGGGATGATTAGGAGGCCAGATATGAAAGGGGCACAGAGGGCACAGCCAGGGCATCAGGGCACCACCCTCACTCTTCCATAGGATGCCCAGGGATCTTTTATGACCTCAGACACTAAGGACCTCAGTTTTACATCTCATCTGAAGGACAGCACCATTTTTACAGCACAGTGTCCCTGTCACCGCACTGGGGCATCGGGATCCAGACAGACTAACCTGTTGGCCACACCGACACCTCTTCCAGGAGCAGCCCAGCCTTCCTAGTTGGTCTCCCATCCAAATATTGGCCAGGCCTAAACCAGCTTAGCTTCAAGTGGATTACCTAGTCTGAACTGCAGGTGGGATAATGTAGCACCCATTGGTTTTCCCACTTCAGAATATCACAGAATGTAGTATGTCATCTGGGTACTGGTTGCTTACTTTATCATCCATACTGAGGATTTGGACATACTGCTCACTTCATAAACTATATTGCCTACTATATACCAAACACACGTGTGACTTCAGATTCAGGTGTCGCAACGGATTGATGTCATTTTGTAAAATATTAAGCACTCAAAAAGGACAATGATCTTTAAAATACTGAGGTTTGTTTACAGAAAAAATAAGATTTTTGGAGCAGAAAAGCTTGTTTGAGAACATTTAATTTATTACCACTGTACTTCTGCTTGACAAGTTGAAACTCCACATTTAAATGACAGTTTACCTAGCTAGCTGTTTAAGTGCAAAAAGGGTTTACCCAGGTAGTGTGTAAAACTTAGTGTTAGTTCACCTTTGCAAGCACTCATGTGTGGTATAACGGGGGACCTATCAATCTCCCCACTAGTGTCAGTCGTACTGGGTTACCAGTGACCAGTGGCCAGTATAGAAGATCCCAAAGGCAAAAATTAATGAAGTAAAAATTAATGAAGCACAAAAGCAGTGCTGTCCCATGGCTACGAGTGTCTCTGCTCTGCCCCATAATGAATGAGCTCTATAAAATCTATCCAATGTACCAGTTTCCCACTTTAAATCTTTTCAGATTTCATTTATGCATAAAACGCTTGTGCCACCCTCTACCCTTCACTCTGCAAGCTCCGGCCATATGACCCCCACCCCCCAGAGAAAGGGTTTGTGCTTGGGAAGTAGGAAGGTACTTAGGTTCGTCCCTTTAAGGGTGTAGGTTTTTCCTCAAGGTTGCACACAGGTTCGAGTATAATCAATCAGAAGCTGCAGTGCTTTAAGTTGCCATGCCCGTGAAATCCCTTGAATTCAAAGCACCTCAAAACGAATGTGGCTTCCTGAACTGTTGGGGTTTTTGATCAGGCCACGGGCTTTAAATTTGAAGTATTCCCAAAACCATAAAGCAAGCAAGCGTCATTTTAAAACTGCCTTTTAAAAAAAAGCACGTTTGAGTTTGTCTTCCTCTACCGCTTTGTACTGATTACCATTGTCCCCGAGCCTCTTTTCCCCGGCGTGACGGCGAGTCCCTGGAATGCGACAGTGCCAATGCCGCTTCTCTGCAGAAACGTCCTGGAGGAAAAGCTAATAATTAACCTCACAGGGGGGGCACGAGCCTGAGCCTGCAGAATAGTTCAGCGACAGCGGATGTGGTCCCCATGTGCTTCCTTTCCATCCCCTGGCATGGATCGTTTGCAAGGCGAGGAGTCCCTGGGTAATACAGCCGTTACTCGTTCTCGGGGAATGTTGTGCAATTAATTAATTGTCTTAATGAACTGCCGGTGCGGTATGTAGGCAGCCGCTGTGGTTATGCAAATAAGTAGATGAAAGCACACAGCAGTATGATCATAGAAGTGCTTCCGGACTACACGGAGCACTGTCGCGTTTGGGGCTTACTCCTATGACTAACCCGTTGAGATGTCATTACGGTATTTCAATTATTTATTAGCATATTTATATTTGTAGTGAAGTAGACATATTTTGCAGCAACCCCGTTAGATTTTAAAATAATAAAATTAAACGGGCATCATTAAAATAGGCCTATAATTCTCAAAATGTACATTGTCATATTAGGAGGGGGAACAAGACAAAAACATCGGTTCTGTTTTGGCAGGTGGACCGGGACTCACTTAACGGAACATGTACAGGATGTTGGTCTATTTGTGTCCAAGTGAAATCATTTTGAAAAATTAGAAATACTTCGAAGTCATCTTGACCGTTTTTTGTGCAGCAAGCATAAACCTTCAATATATTTCAGATGACATACCACGTACATGTTTGTGACATATCTTTGATAATAAAGACTTGCATTCGGAATGTGTATTGTTTTAATATGAATGCGGTAAACATTATTTATACTAGCAAATAAACCTCAATAAATAACATTTTCGCTTTGATTCTTGACACTGTGAGTGCGCTTTGTTTTAAAGACATACCCTCCCCTTATTTCCCGGAGCACCGAAGTTCAAATTTCACCGCGTATTAATCTGATCGTTTTCACGTTTGAAGGACTGCGTGTCCAAGCTTATGCAGACGTCATTCTGCCATTTAAGCCTGTTATATAGAATTTGAAATGGTGTACACAGTACATGCAAATAAATTGAATAAAACAATCTGTACACGCATGATTTACTCGCACGACGTTTAACCAATTCAGCCAAATCCCATACAGCAAAACCGCAGAGCATCAACTTACTGGGACTTGAATCTAGCGTCTCGACGACACGAAAGTATGTTGGGGCCATGGTAAACAAATTAATCTTTTAATTAAACTTCAATTACCATGACCAAATTTTGCGTTAGACCGTGAAACGGATACTCTGATGAGGCTGAACGACGGGGTGACAGGGTGACATTTTAAGACGCAGTTGTTTCATTTCCGTAACTGAGATTTATTACCAAAGTAAACGCAGCGAACTCCAGTTAATGGCTGTTAACTGCTTTTTTTTATTCCAGGATAGAATACATATAAAATATAAGGTGAAAACCCAGGCTGTATCGTACATTTTTACAAATAAAGGGCGAGACGACACTACAGGTATAGAGTTGAAAGCTTCTCTTCAACCTAAAACTAGAACGTCCCTGGCAGTCCGTACACAATCCCTTTTATAGGTAGTACACTAGTCCATTATATATTTCAGGTTTGTGCCACTTCTGCCTAAACGGGGACAAAACGGGAAAAGTAAGACACCAGTACATAGGAAATTTCCCTGTTTAGGGCTGTGTCGGAGTGCAAAGAGGAGCATTGTTTCATCACAGTGTGAATATGTACCTTCTGCCTCCACAGAACAACTTGCTTAAACATTAAAAGTTACTTTTTAAAGACGCTTGTGGTCTTCCGAGTCGTTTGCATTAGAACTCCCCCTTCTGGAACTGCGAAGCAACTACAGTTTATAGGTTTTAACGAGATTATTTTTGTGTGCGCTTTTTCATTTTGCATATATTATTCCTCTTAGTCCTTGGTTTAAAATAGGTGCACAATGACCACCTATTGTTAAAACCATTATCCATAAACCAAACTGCACTAGTTTCATTGTATGCATTCATAACTGATATACTTTAATAACATGCATTGATATCCAAATATTAATGAATGCATACATTAATATTACTCAATACAGCAGTTACAAAGCATGTCTTCACAAGGGTATCATTAAGTCTATTAACACATTTTGCAGGGGATCTTTAGAGAAAATACCACATTTCTTAATGAAAACTGATTGTGTCAGAATTTAAATTATTTCAATTTAATACCCACTGTGACTGCTATTCATTCTGCTTTTTCTTGGATTACGCACGAGAACTATCAGGAAAACAAACCTAGAGCACCAGAATTTAGATTGGTAGTGGATAGATAGAGCTTAATAATGCGTAATCATTTCCAAAATGCCACTGTAAACAAACTAAAGTTAATGCTGAATTGTAATTAAACTGATAATCGCAGAAACACAGAAACGGGCTGATATACCCGCTTCCTGGCACTGGCTGTGGGTGATGGTTCAGTAAGGCTCATGGTAACTTCACCATCATTTCTGAGTGGGATGTAGCCACAGAAGCATAGCAGGCAGTGTTGCTGAGGAGCCCAGCCGTGTGTTTGCGGAGCAGGCCCAGATGGACGCCCGGGAGCATGGATGGAGGAGCTGGGCCCAGCTGTCCCAACTCATCCACAGGTACTCCGGTGCTCCACAGCCTCGGCCCTCACATCTGGAACCAAGTCCCCACCCGGCAAGTCTCTGCGCTCTGCCCCGGGCCCAGCCTCACAGGTACCCACCCGCAGCTTGCTACTAATTTACTGCTACAGTAGTTTTCATAATTAGCGCTGCGAGGCCTCATTAAATCCGCTCTAATGAATAAATATTGTATTTCATAGCTTGATTACCAGATCAGCTCAATGCTTGAGCGTCGTAAACAATTATTTCCCTAAATATTCATCATCCAAAAGTGGATGATCATTGGTATTTAATGCTGGTATTTTCAAGTGCATCTCTATTATGCTAATAGTTTTTCAAGCATTTGTTTTTGAAGGAGAACTGGGGCAAATGTATCCACACAAATAAATAAGATTTTACCTTTTGAGGTAACATTTTGAAAATGACATATTAAAAGGTTATTCATATAAAGTTAAAATTTAACATTTTACTGGAATACAGGCTCTTTCTTTTTTTATGTCCTCACCTTTCAAATTCTTTGGCTTTTTTTGCCGGACTGAAGGAAAAATATTGGATAATCAATTCTACACACTCATTGGCTTAACTCACATTGGCACATGCAGGCCAATAGCGCTGGCAAGACTGGCATTAGAGCCTGCCCACTTGACCTCTGACAAACACGCCAACGAACACCACTGAACACCACAACTAAGACCATTTCCACAGAAAAGAACAGGAGAGGGGCAAAGACGTCATTTAAAAAACGAGAACATGATTTACAGGTATGAGGCCCCCATTAGAGGTTGCTAATTGTTTCCACACCATTAGTGACGGTTATCCAATGAAGTATCCTAACAGGCACCATTGTAGGGCACTCAGCTCCGATGTCATGGAACAGTTTTGATCTGTGGTATACCCTCTACTCCAAATAGCAGAGGGAGCAAACCACAGACACAATTATCACGCTCATCACACTCACCACACAAGTGCAGTCAATATCTCACAGTCAGTATCTTGACAACCTTCCATAAAATAAAACCGTTTCAGTTAAATCTTTGCGTTCTCTCTTTCAGGTTAACTGAAATGTTCATATTTTTAATTGTCAATATTTTAAAATGTAAACTTCATACACTAATTATGTGCATTTTAAGACAGTGTTAACACCATCACTAAAAAGTTTTGCATGAACGTTGCAACTGTTCAAAATACTGGAATTCCTAGAATCCCAGAAATCAAATCACAATTCTAGAGAATTTCTGATGTTCTGAAATGTGTCACAAATACTCATTTTGCAATAATGAAAATACAGCATTATGTAGAACAGTCTAATCAAGCCTAAAAGCACGTATGTGGGTAACCAAGGAGTACAACTATAACAATGGGGCCAAAGTTTACTGTAAATGTTTTTATTTGTTCGCTTGTGTGCAGTACATACACACGGATCCCTAAAAGAACAATTTCAGAGAAGCCTGAACATCTAAACTCAATCTACCATCTATGTTAATAGATTTCCTGAACAATGCATGTACAGACAATCAGTTAAGGCACATCTGATGGGAAAGTTCATACCTTGCCAAACAAAACACACTGCCCCCCTCTACCACAGGGCCCCCGTGTACTGAAGCAGTAGTAATTCATCAAAGCAATTTTTCATATCTTAAGAGTGAATGCAAAGCTCTTTTCTAAGAGTGCAATCTTACAATGGAAGTTTTAACCACTTTAAGTGGTTAAATGAGTGATTCATGAGTGGACCACTTAAAAGACCCAGGACGAGAGAGACTTCAGCATCAAAATTTACAACTTAAGCATACTAGCTAAACTGCTGGGGAAAAAAGGACTTGTGACCTATAATCAAGTAGAAAAAAATAACCGTTTTCTACGTAAATACACAGGTATCCCAAACATTTTCCCCTGATTACAAAATGCCACCACAGAAATCAGCACATCTGTGCAACGCAAAAACTACGCAACTTTCATATATAAGAAATGGCACAACTATTTCAGCCCTTTTCACAATTGATTTTTTTGGAACAAGGAGACTGTATACCACTTAGGAAATCAACTGCTTATTTTATACATTTAAAACAATGTAATTAAGGAAAGCATCTTCTCTAGGTCATTTAATGGCCTATTGAAAAACTAGGACTTGCATATCAACAGGATGCAAGACCATGTGCGTTTTAAAATATGAAAGCCGAACGGAAACCCCAAGCATCAGCTTAGAAAAACACCCGATGCAGAAAGGACACAGTAGGGCTCCAGGTCGTTACTGGTTCTCCTCCTCCTCCAACTCCCTTTTCAGGCTGCAAATAAACAAGAATCGCCATTACATTTAGATGCTGAAACATTATTATCCCTCACAGTAACAATACTGCCCATACCATCCACTCGCTTTCAATTACAAAAGTTATTAGCGAGATGGTGGCACAGAACCACCAGCCCAGTGTTCCAGTACCAAACTGTTTCCTCAACTCAATATTCCACCATTTGTGCCACCACCGTTCTGCACTGTTACACAAATACTGCACATATATTTCTGGGATCATCTTTTAGTTATATATAGCGTATTTCCATATCTGCTGCTGTTTTTCTACATTTACCCCTCCAGTACTGTGTATACGAGAGGTACTCATCTTTTCTCCCTAGGTCCAGATTCCATCAGGGACACAAAGCCAAGGTCTACTTTCCCCAGATAGATTTTTTTTTTGGGGGAGAATAAATCATGCATTCTAGATTTAATTGGCAATTGAGTGACCCTTGTATATGCTGCATTGCTGACTGGAGTGTTACTAAATGACATTTCACAACTCAATACAAAATGACAATGATTCTTTGAAAGAAAGAAAAGAACCAAAGTGTGGGTAACCTTTTCAGGTAGGCGTGCACGTTGTCATAGCCGTGGTACTTCGCCAGGTAGACCAGGACGCCCGTAGCACAGCGACCCTCGCGGGCCCGGCAGAAGCTGCAGTTGCATATGCCCCTGCAGGGGGGGCACTGCCAGTCCTGGAACACAGCCCAGTTTCAGTTCGCTTTTCCCTCTCAATGGCACCAAGTCATGTCCAGACATCAGAGAGATAAGCCTTTTCACAGACTAAACCGGGCCAGAACTTTCCAGAGCCGAGTGAAGTCTCAGGACTCACCGGGTCCAGCAGGGCGTCGCGGACCTCCTCTCCATAGCGGTTGCGTAGGCATGGCCCGCAGAACTGACCTCGGACCCCGACACACTCGGGGTTGCGGCAGTTGGTCTTTGTGTCTGTGGTCTTTTGGCGGCACTGATGGCATGTGGAGCCCTGGGAAGGACACGACCAGTTTATAAACGGGTAATAGGAGACCGGGGCTGAAGGAGCAGCCAGCCGCTGGATAGAGATCCCGGTGGGGGGGGGGGGGGCACACTCACGGTGCAGCGGTTGTACACTTTGTCTCTGACGGTGAAGCAGATGTTGTTCAGCTCCTCCTGGGTGACCTCGCTCACCGGCCGCACCACGTGGGGAATGGCCAGCGCCCCTTGGTATCCACGCCTTCGGGGCTCCCCCTGAAACACACACGCAGAGTCCCGGTCACCTGATGCATGGGTGACAAGAGCCTTCCGTTCCAGGTGAAGGAACTCAGCCCACTCAGGTGGTGCGACCCACATTTCATAAAATACAGCGGATCAACCAGCTGATCTTTTTATGAGAACGTTGACAACTGACAGTTGTCAGTAGGGGGCAGACTTTTGATGCCTTGTGGCGTGACAAATCCCAGCTCAACGGCACCCCCTCCCCCCGAAAGAAAGAATATATAAGCATATGGTATAAGGGGAGGAGTAACCTCTCCCCCGCTCACCGGTTCGTCATCCTCCTCATAGAAACGGCTCCTGCGCACCAGAGTGAACCGGTCCTCTGGGTCCTCGCGAACTGGGCTGGGCGGTCCATCCACAGCAGAGCGAGAGCGCGTGTGCGGTCGGGAGACACGCTCTGGGTTCCTCCGGCAGGGTCCGGCTGCCTCCAGAGATCGGCGTGGCACGCGGCGAGGCTGTGGCATGACAGAGCACCACACACTAAGTACCCACAGGTCCCTACTCCAACCTCACTGTTCCACCCTTTACCAGACTCCCGAGGCACCAGCCACTCACCGAGTCCGCCGACAGTGAGGAAGGCCTTCGGGGAAAGAGCCCAGGCACTTTATTCAGCTCCGCCATGAGCTTCGCCAGCTGAGGAGACAGAACCACCACGAGAGTGAAGACCCAGCGCCCATCTTCACTACAGCCCATTCTCCCGCCTGGTGCTGCATACCCACCATTGCCTTGTTCTCTTTTATGTTAAGTGCTCGCTTGTCCATGAAGTTCTCCCCCTCGTCTGAGTCAGGCTCGGACCCTCCATGCCGAGGCAGGGGCTTCACTGTGGGCTTCGGTTCGCTCGCCTTCCTGACGGGGAACTTCAGCGCCACCTTCAGGATGTGCGAGCGTCTGGTCCGGCGCTGAGGCCCGGAAGCCTCAGAATCAGAGTCCACTTTCTAAAAGAGAATGCAGAAACAAGTATGAAATTCACCCTGGGAGACACAGGGGATGCCACCTGACTGTGACTGGAAACTTGCAGGAGCGAAGATGCAAGGGAAAAAAAAAAGAAGATGAAATTCCAGGGACCCATCAAACTGAAAAGTCATTGTTATTAACAGACAAAGTGCATCTGCAAAATGTCTTCGGTGCATTTGGAGGCAAGGTCTCATATTAATCAAGACAGCAGTTTTAGCTGACCTTTCAGTAATGGCATGCTATTACCTCAAGTTGCCATTTACAATAATCATTTTTAAAATTACTTGAAGTGTTATTCAGCACCGAGGATCTTTCTTGTTGCATTTAATCTTTCGCCCTCCTCTGCCTGCGACCCTAACATATTTCCTTTAATGACTGGGAATTTACATCTTAATTGCAAAAGAGATACACTGACATTTCAGACTAAAATACACAAAGGAAAATGAAATTCCTCTGCTATAGTTTAGGACGCGAAGGATATTAAAGTAATGTGTGGGTCATTTAAACACCTGAATGTGCCTTTGTTCTGGCAGGAGCACTCACCATAGCCTCCATCCCCTTGCTGAACTCTCTGTCTTCAGACGCACTCTGTGCCTTGTCCTCCGCAGGGCCCCTGACCACCTTCGTCACCTTGGGCTGCTTCACGGATTTCTTCTGCAAAGAGTTAAAACTCTGCATCTCTGCTTGCCCCTCCCATCAACAAAAGCCCACCCAATTAAGACTTTGTGGTAAAGTAACCCTTCAAGGCATGCTATGAAACCATTACCAAGAACCTGTCATAGATGAGATCGGGCAGCCAATTGCCTGTGGACTACTTACAGTGTTGGCAAAGCCATCTGAACCAAAACTGTCACAGCTGTCATCAGAAGAGGACGAGGAAGACGACTCCATCGGCACCAGGGCGACATTCCGATAGCTGCGCAGACTCATCCTGGTATATGGTAACTGGGGGGTCAGACCACGCTGAACCAAAGCAAAGGGACAGTTAGACATTGACGTGAACTGCAGACACAGAGTGTAACCCAACATGCATTAGGACTGTCAGACACCAAGATTAACAATGCGGCAGCCTGATGGCAGATCTTGCAGACTGGAAACCAAACATCCTGTCTGGATACCAGCCACACCTCATGCTCCTGAATTTAATCTACTTTAAGTTCCTTCAGGTGCCAGCTGTTTTAAAGCGTGCATGCAGAAAACTGGGGCAGTGTGAGCGATCGGGATTGATGGTGATTATCAGGGCAGAAACGTTTGACCATAGTGGTAGAGTGAGTCTCCCTACACAATTAGGGCAAATGATGTTGGACATGCACGTTTAAATACACGTCGTTACGCGATCACAATGCAGAAAAAAAAAATCAGCGGAACATTTCGCCGACTTTAGCTGGGTAGGGAATTTTACAACTTAACACCTTAATTACCCGTACTTTATCAAATAAAGACGCCCTGTGGACTATACCAAAGTCAATTAAGGGTACTGCAGCTCGTGATCACACACTTTGTGGGGCATTCCGAAAGTATAATGCTTCGCTTTGCCAAACATACAAATTTATAATTAACAAGTCAAGTTAATACACATTTCACAACAGGATCTAATTATTTAAAATACTTCACAAAGCATGCAATGCTGAGTTACTCAAAATAGTTCGTGCAAATTTATAATAGTAGATTACTTTAACCTCATTGTTTGCAAGTGCGAATACCGTTAACATTTCCGACAGCTACTTGCAAACAGGCTAGCACTCGAGTTACCATTAAGTTATGCCAAAGTATAAGGTACCATTGGTGAGCAATCACAAAAATATACACACAAGTATATTTACATTACCTTCGTGCGAGATGGGCGCATTTTTAAATGTTTGTAGTTCAGTATTTCTTTATTGCTTCTCTTTCTCGGAGTAACGTGCTTCTGGTAGTACAGCTTTGCACAAAGTAATTCCGCGCCACTAGCAGCAGTAAATCGCGTGCACAGATTTCCCGCGCCGACAGTCCTTACAGATACATATACATATACACTTAATTTTTATACAAAACTTGTCAAATAAAAAAAACGTTCAGTACATTATACTCAAATGAAGAATATTAAGTTATATATGCATGCCTTTAAACCCGTTTTGCTGTTTTTTTATTTTTAAACATCGTTCTCGTATTACATACTTTATTATTTTATAGGCACTCCATCGTGGCGCCAAATTCTACTTTTTAGGGGCGTAGAGAAATTGCATCAATAGACTTTGGGTTTTAAGGTATTAGGGCGGAATTCAATGTATTAATAATGACTTCTTGAGCTGTAACAGCAAATTATAAATTATTTCCACAATATATTACACACATGCCATGGTATTGTTTTTTCTAAATACAATATAGACTTTACAACACAGCTAGTGAACCTTACGAATGCATTCGTCCTTTGTTGAAAGCACTAGACCCACACGATATTAGTCAAGAAACATTAAGCTTTTCTGAGCTATAATTAGCTCGTAGGTTGAACAAGTGTAAACAATGACAGTGTGACTGCATGCAAGCTAAATGCGTTTCAACTGATAGAATTGGACCTTTTCTCCATGTTAAACGGGGAATGACAATGAGTACATACAGAGCGGTAAAAGGAATTCGTTTCAATTCTTAATAAATATGACATCTTTTACAAATACAATTTTGAAGGGGACTAAGAAGTCGTGCTCTTTGCTGATTTTTTTTAAAACACAATTCCAGAACCCTGTATCAAAGAGCAAAGGAAACGATGGAGTTACACAGTTAAATATCCCCAAAGTACCCATAGAGGTAATTTTCCATGATTTCATATCCTGCGTGCGTTAAGAGGCGTAAACAGGGTGTTACAAACGTGATATCGTAGAAAAAAAACCTTTGTACGTTTCTCGCAACATGACGCATCACAAAGTTATTAATTACAGGCAGTCCCAGTTCAAGTCGATGTGGCGCCTCACGTCCGACGCAAAGTGAAATCAGCTGGCAATTCGGCGCCCAAGGCAGCCGCCCGTGTCGCCTATAGGATTGGCCGGACCTGAATGCAAATAATTATTTTTCTCTCATTTGTTACCGGTTCGTCGGTCATTACGTTAATTTCCCGTTTTTTTCACAGCCTCAGAATCAGCGTGTTATCAGCTGCACGGAACAATCTCCTATCAGACCGAAGGCGTGGGAGGGCTGATTCATCGCGTTTTATTCACGGCCCTTCCTGCTCCACACTTTTCTCCAATTTTGCACGTTGGTAGGAGGGCTGAGTGCCGAGGTGGTGAGTCTTTTACCAACAGAGGTCCTTGTGTGTGATGCACTTCATGGAGCAGCCAGTAAGGAATGATCCCATCCAATTACATCCACCTTTGGCAGAAGAATGCTTGTTTACAGCGCTGCTAGGGATGGAAGACAGTCCATTGTGATTTAAGCTGCTGAATAGATGAAAACACCTTATGTGACTTTGAAACTCAAGATCGTAAGCCGTTCATCCAACATCCAGTCATGGAGTTGGACATTTACTATTGCAATACAGTCAAATACAACAGGACACTTGTTTTGGGAGATTTACCAAAACACTTGGGTCACAATTTAAGATCCTTAACCCCCCAGAATACTAAGGTTTCTGCAGTGGTCCAGGAATAATCAACAGTCTCTTAGTTTGACTGCCGAAAATCCTCTGTAAAACACTCAGCTAAATAATTGCTGAAGAGTGACTGTCCTCTTTGACATTACGCATACATCACAGAGTTCATAGAGACAGGTTCATTACTTCGAAAGGTACAAGAAGTCAAAGTGGAAGTGGCAACAAGATCTTTAAAATTAGAAATAGCTAAGGGGGTGGAGGGTTACAATTATCTGACGTGTCAGCCATCAATTTCCATCTGCCAAAAACTAATTAATTCAGTTTTGAATAGAGAGAAATCCAATAGCCTCAAGGAAAAGCCACAGAAATCCTCAATATCTTGCAATACTGTATTTTTTTTGTAATGTATATATATAATAGCCATCAGTTGTAATTCATAACTATAAAATAAAAGTACAATTTTGAATCATAATCCTAATATTTATCATGTCTTACAGTGAGTTTTGCAATCACAACACACAAAATGTTTCAAGTGTTTAATGATATTTACTGAGCATAAATTCCAGCCTCCGGTAAAAATAACGACAGCAGTTGCTTTGCAGAGAACAAACTTCAGAATAACTCCAGATTCATGAACTTAATAAGAAATCTCTCCATCCCACATCTTGTCTACTAACAAAGGCCTCTTTATATATCTTTTTCCCAGCAATAAATCCAAAGGTCACCACCTAACCACACTTGGTTCATGGTCCGGGTGAGTCTATTGTGTGTGGATCACAGTAGACGAGATCACAGGAGTGGCACTAAATACATTTCCTGTGAGGATTGAAGACGGGCTTCACCGTCCCACGGGGCTCACAAAGGGAAACACCGGTGAGCCTCGGGCTCGGGGTGTACGCTAACGACTCCGCTTTGGCCCCCGACGAGCAGCACCGGGGACCGTGGTCCGCACCAGTCTAATCACTCTGGCAGAAACAATGTCTGATAATGATGCACAGGACCGGGCACTTTTAATGACAATTCATACATAATTCAGCACCTTTCGCTTGGCAGTGTGGCGATACCCTCATTAGCGGGGGCCCTCGGTGCCGTGTCAGATGGTGGCCACACAATCGCAAGCCTTCATTTCGTCTTTGAGGAGTGCAGCTGCTTCCATGACACGGCCAGCAAAAGGGGGTGCAAAAAAAAAAACAGCACGCCGGTTTGTTTTATTTAGTGCAAAAAAAAAAAACCTTACAGTTTGTAAAAACAAGGCTGACACGGAACCTGACACCAGGCAGGGGAAAATAATTAGCTCTCATTTTCTCAGGGCCTTGTTTCCTTCTTCCCGCTGTGTTTCTACCCACTAAAACCACCACATGTCAGTGGAAATGGGAGGCAATTAGCAGGCTCATTTCAGCCCTGCCGAACGCACTGAAAAGAGACTATTTATGATGGGACAATGAACAGCTGAAAGATTAAATAACATTTGCCTTTTAAAAAGAAAATGACTTCTGCCTAAATGGGCCATTTTTGATTATATTCAAACAGCAAGTGGAGGAGCAGTCGTTTGCCACCCTTTAAGACCGTAACAAAAGACCCGGAGCAAGTGGGAATGAATTTAAAGCGTTGCTTTAGATGAAAGGCCCTTTTTTCCCCCCATCTCTTTTTTTTTAAGAGCAATACATGCCTTGTTATGAAAGAAACACACTTAGCATGATAGTGGTCAATATGTGAGAAAGTGGCTGATACGGGATAATGATGAGTACTTTTACACAGTGAAATGAATATGGAAATTGGATATTTCCTAGATAAAACGTGCCGCCAACCTAGACATTGTTAAAACGCCAAGATTTTAATTAGCAGTGACAATAGTATATTTTAGAATGAGGATATCAACCTAGATGTGTTCAAAATAATTAACCAAGAGGAGATAAATCACTCCGACCTGGGTGGATGGATAAATCTCACTTAAAAGAAGAAATAGATTGCACGGCATTAACACGGAGGATTATTTTTGCTGTATTTGATATATGACAGCAATTCCTTCAGCTGATTTAACCATAATTCTTACAGCTGTCCTCATAAAGGCTTTGAATCACACTGCACTACCGGAGGACAACCTGACATGGCTGTTCAGGGGTGCTTCGGCAGCGGCTGCAGATCTGACCCTTACCTTCTCCCACGTACTGTATCTCTCCGCTCAGCCTGCAGGAGGGAGATCTTGAGAGTGTTTCTCAGGGAATGAGTGAAAAGCAGCAGTGTATTCATCTCGTTCTGAAAACGAGCATTCACGAAAAAAGCTTTCATAACAAGATAGCCATTCATATTAAAATTTAAATCACTTATGCGAAAATAATGATTATAATAAATTGTTTCTTGATGCATCTACTGTTAAAAAATCTTCTTCTGAAGAATGGGCCATATTTGCAGTCTGATTTTACCTTGTGTGTCACTCAATATTTTAAACTGGAAAAAAGTTACAATGTTAAAAAAACAGCATTTTGCCCTTCCTTCCGGTGAAGGGAACAGAACTTGTTGTTGTTAATAATAATAATAATAATAATAATAATAATAATAATAATAGATACTTTATTAATCCCCATGGGGAAATTGTCTTTATGCCTCCCTCAACTTGCTCTTTGTGGAGTAAGTTGTCCGCGAAGATCTGCATGCTAAGTAATGATCCTGTTGTTTTAATCTTATTGGGTCAGTCTGACTTTCAATCTTACTTTTGTCGTGTTCTTTTATTAAGAGTCTCATTTTGCTGTCACCAGGCGAGTCACAGACAGCTTCATGTCACGTGCACATACTTGGCTTAAATGACGGGAGACACACGTGCATGCAAACGCGCAGAGGCACGTTTGAACTGACTGTCTTTCACATGTACGTGTTCCATGCAAGTGGGAAGTGAGTTGCTGGCAAGGTTTAGGGCTGTTAAGAGTTCGGCTCTTGGTTTTAAAGATATACTAATAACATGAATGTAAAGGAACAAAATGCAAGACCCCCCCCCCCCAAAAAAAAGACTAAGGAAAAGAATTACTGCAGGACCTTCTGAACGATGTTTCATCCATTACTGTTACATTAGCAATAGGCAACACTGGAAAATGATATTACTGAAAGCATGTTTAATTACTGAGATTACAACCAGCGGTATAAGGACACATTTATACATGATAAAGTGCATATATTTTTTTTAAGTGCTTATGAATCAAAATAGGGCCTAATTTATTTCCCGTTTTCCAAAAAGATTTGTGCATTTCTACATTCGTGTTTATAGCTTTAAGGGTCAACGGTGAATACTCAAGAATCTCTTTGCTTGTGTTGTTTTGCATTACAAGGCAAAGTGACAAATACATAAACACTTAAAATATAAATACTAATGCACTAATTAGGACATGTCTTGGAAAATGGAAATCATTTTCTTTTACTGTAATGATTTCTGAGATATTGCATTTTTGTATTTCAAACACCTAGCTTTTGAAAACGGTGAGCATGAATTTAAACTCGTTTCAGTCATGTCTGTTTGTCGACTATTAATGTAATCATGTAGAAACTCCCCAGACAAAAATAATGATTTCACCATTGTGATGAAACGCATAGTAACTAGAAAGATTCAATGACGCCTTTAAGAGACAAAGCCTTAAATTATCCGTTTTCATTTTGCAGCTGGTAATATCTGTTAATTCAGCATCCAGCTCTGCTTCAGAATAATTTCTATTAAAAGCTTTCAGCGCACTGAAAGCGTCTTTTCGCCAGTCTTATCCCTCTTCGGCCCAGCTGCTCGTCCCACTTAGAGGGTCGGAAGTAAACAACATCAAACCCCCCCCCCCTAGCTGCCAAGATCCTATTACGTACATCATTTAATTAAAGTGACAAAACATTGCGCTTCGTGGAGCCGTATTATATTTCGCAAATTGCTTGCATCGTTTATTAAATTCCGACGCATGCTGTTGACAAAGGGAATCAAATCGGTACTAAAGGAGGAAAGGCAAGTCAGCATAAATCGTGCACTAATTGAGATTCCATTCAAAGCACATAAGCGCGTTTGGCTCCCTGGAGCGGCCACCCATTCACAAGATGCTGCCCCTAGTGGCCGAGTGCGCAATAGCAGCCTTATCACTTTGCACATACCCATTATATCCTTGCTTTTTTAACCTCTACACTACAGTGCAGTTCATTAATACAGATATATAGAGTAGCCATATTCGTGTTCCAGTAGCGTAAGTTTTAACTTCACGAACGTAAGGTTTCAGAGACTGGCCTCCGTTTGCTAATCCTAGACACGGCTAATGAAATTCCAGGTAGTATCATTTTATATCATGACACACAAATATATTATTCTGTATTACACTCTGAAAAGCTGCATGGTTAATTAAAAACTTTCGTGAGAGATGTCATGCCGTCTTTTGGTCTCCCGTGGCGGTTTTCTGACCATAACCACTAGAGGGCAGACAAAACCAAATGAAAGCCAGCACAGAGCACGTCAAAAGTTTCTCAGAAATTATATTGGGGAAAAAAAAGTCGTGTACAGAAGAGAAAGAAGCAAAACAAAATTCACAATGCAAGGTCACAGTAAAAATCCAAAACTTAGTATTCATACAAACTAAAATTTCAATAGCTTTAAACAATATGTATGAAACTACAATCGTAAATATTAAATAATAATATACACACTAGCATGGGTGCAGAAAACCAGCTGGTACCGTAATAACTAACAAATGTGTTCAGAGATTCCATTAAATAAGCAATAACAACAATAATAATAATTATAATCAGCAACCACCTCAAACTAAGTGAAACCCTCCTGTTATACGGCTTTCCTAATCAGGTGTGAGCTCTGGCATAGCTTCAGCTAATTCTTGCCTAAGGATAAGGACACCAGGCTGAGTTTAAATATGGAGGGGACAGTCATGAGGCTCTCCTGTGTTCAAGCCTGCCTGGGCTTCTGGAAGTTTCTCAAACACTGATCAAATACAGTCGCTCCTGCCATCTCAAAACATAGGATAGGCATACAAAATGAAAGGGGCACCAGCAGCCAAAAAAGCCACACGCTGGTCTGTGTTAAAAACTGCGCCTGGGCACCCAAAAGCACGACATCGCTGAGGTCTGAGCAAACATCTGGCAGAGCGAGTACGATAAGCCACTTGCATGTTTAAGCTGCAGCACGCTGGACATTTCACAGAAGTAGGTTTAGTTTTTTTTTTTTTTTAAAGGGCAGTAAGAAGAAGACCTGCAGAACATCCTTTGATGGGGTTGGCCAACCCAATGAGCCATGACAGCAGAAGACCAACAGTCCCTGAGGACCTGCATGTGCTCTGACCGAACGGTGACCTGCAATCTGATCCCACTACAGCAGCCCCCCCCCCCCCCCCCCCACAGTCATGTGAGGGCTTCTTTTTAAGGTTTAATATATGCTGCATGTGATGTAAGGGTGGGAAGAGCGTGTGATGAGAGGAGTCTGCAGGGGCACCGTATGGGGGGATGGGGGGGGGGTGTTAGGATGAATCCATGGGCCTCTAGAAGATACGGAACATAATCGTATTGGTCTGGATTGGCGGTCACAGTATGATATGCTTTTGTGGGGCCCAAAATCTCTAATGATGCCCCAGGGACTTGGGGGTCAGTCAGGTTTATGTCCGCTTTATCTCAACGGCGCCCCCCACTGACACCCCGCCGTCAGCGAAAAGGTGCATCATTGTGTGGCGCCGCGACTCGAAATGCCAATTTGCCATAAAAGCGTCTGCGCCTCCCCCCGCGCCTCCCTCCGCGGCTTCCTCCTCCGGCTCTCTGCTCCCAGCGTGATGCACTATACATTCGCAGGTGGCGCATGAAAGTGCCGGCGGGGGCGAGTCTCCCTGGCTGGGTCTCCTACGTGCGGCGCTCAGACGGGGCCCTTTTAAGCCCTGCTGCAAATGGGCTTTGTGCAGCAGCATCAGCGAAAAAAACAAGGACATTAAACAATTAAGCACCTTTTCTCTATAAACGACTGAAACGGAAAACTATGAAAAATGTACTTGATTGTTGGTGACTACAGGCGGCACAGCGGAAACACAGACCTCCAGGGTCGGGGGTTCAAATCCTGCCCCTGTTCCTTTTGTGTAGCTTTTGTATGTTCTCACCGTGTCGCATGGGTTACCTCCGTGTGCTCTGCTTCCTGCACCAAATATGCAGGTTGGTGAATCGTGCATAATTGCAATAAATTGATCATAGTGCATGTGAGATGAACTGCGGTCCAGGGGGGGGGTGTGCCCCCACCTTATGCCCTATGTATTCTGGGAAAAGCTCCAGGGCTAAAATGAAAATGTATTTGCAGAGATGGAAAACAGGATCTCCAACTTGTCCAGAGCGGGATCATGGGGGGCTGGGGACCGGAAAAAAAATTCCAGAACAATGGGGCACACATCCATCACAGAGCATATGCATTATGGGAAGTTTAGAGTTACCAATTCAAAGAATTGCATGTGTTTGAATTGCAGCATGAAAACCATGCAACTTGGTGAAAAGATGCAGACTCCAGACACTGGGTGGGATTCGAACCCACATTCCTTGAGGAAAGGGGCACCAGCATTACCCACTGAACCATAGTGCCACCCAAGAACAGACTCTCTTTAATGCTAAACAGTACCTTGTATAGCTTGTATCTAAGATGTGCATAAGCATGAGTCTTAACTATACATATTTGAGGGAAGTTACAGCGTAGTAGACAGTTTACTTGTGATCACAGTTAAAACACAGGCCAATGCAGGGTGAATGAAGAACCTCCCCACAAGCCACACCAAGGATCAGACTCTACCCGGAGGCCTAGTCGCTGTCCTCGGACCAGTCAAAGTCCTCCAACCCCATAGCCATGTTGATCTTCCTTCCCTTGCGGACGCTGCAGGACTTGGTGGAGTTCTGCTGGGCTTGCATGTTGACCTGCATGCCTGAGTGCAGCACCGGATTGGCCAGGTCCAAGGTAAACATGTCCCCGAAGCCCTTCATCATGGCCTGCAGGCTCCGCCCATCCACCTCGCCATTGCTGGAGGCCGTGATCTGACAGGACATCTCTGAGCTGTTCGACTCCTCCATCGTGGACTCGAAGAAAGACTCAGCGCTGATTTTTGCAGCGACAGGTAAGAAGATCTACCAAAGAAGAGATAACAGAAAAGTAAAAAATGATGGAAGGATGGATTCGGGACAATTCACACCTTCATGAGGAGAACTGGGGGGGAAACGGATGATTTATGTCTGTACTTTTAAGCATTTTCATGCTGGCATGTATTAAGCAGATGTCAACTTCAAATATTCAGGAAGTAATCAGTAACTACAATAATGATTTATGGAGGACCACCAATTCCAATTACAACAGAATAATTTATGTTTATAGAATGGCAGCAGATGATATTTATAATACAACACTTTGGAATTCTTGAATCTGATTGGTCAGAAGAGTGTCTACATATTTTTGAAATGTGAAAATGTGAAAGTAAGGTCTTTGTGTACAAGCGTGTAAGCCAAATGTATGGTAACTGGCATAAGCGGGTTAAAATTCTCCCTGCCATGCATTATACCTTTTTAAACGCACGGCTGCAAAGGCAAAGAGCCACTCAACATGCTTTAACTCTTACGTTACACATAATCCCAAAAGCGCTAAATACAGAGAGTACTCAGTTAAATGCATTACAGGGAGTTAAGTATATTACAGGGAGAAGGTGCTCAGTATGTGACAAACAGGTAGTGCTCAGTATGTTAAACGCAGTCATTGTTCAGTGTGTTAAATAAAGAGTATTTAGTGTGTTAAGCACAGGCATTGCTCTGTATGTCAGTGTTTAGTGTGTTACAAATAGACGGTACTCAGTGTGTTTTATATAAAGTATTCAGTGTGTTAAGTGCAGTGTATTAAGTGAAGATGGTGCTCAGTGTGTTAAATAAAAAGGCAACATTCAGTTTGCTGCATACAGATAGAGCTCAATGTGTTAAGCACAGTCATTGCTGTGTGTGTGTGAAATACAGAGTATTTAGTGTGCAAGCATTGCTCACTGTGTTAAATGTGGACTGTGTGTTACATAAAGAATATTTAGTGTGTTAAGTGTAGTGTATTAAGTGAAGATGGTTCTCAGTGCGATAAGGACAGCGTTCAGTGTGCTGAATACAGACAGTGCTCAGTGTGCTGTTCAGTGTACAGCCGGTGCTCAGTGACTCACCGGGGTCCTGGACTGCTCCATCAGCTTCCGCTCCCAGATCTTGAGACGCTCTTCTCTCTCTTTCAGCTGCTGCTCCTTGGTGCTCAGGTCCCTCTCCAGTTTCTTCAGCCTCTCCAGTGTGGCCTCGATCTCACATCTGGGGGGCACCGTGACACACACTCAGTCCCAGGGACAGGCTGCAGGGCTTACACTGCAACCATGCGCTAGATAAGCAGTACAAAAGATGGATACATGGATGTTTAAGAGGTCTAAATTCCAAGAGACTAATGCTGCATTGCCATGTTTGACCACCAGGTGGAGATGTGAAGGGCATAGCAAGCAGCTGTGCTAAATCAGCGAGCTCTAGCTATGGTTATTTATAACTAGACATGTGACACAGGGCCAGGCTCTGGCCTCCCCCCCACCCCCACCCCCCACTCCCTGCCACAGTTTTTCCACTCATGCTCCAAACTTCACTCATACCTGTTTTCCTTGCTTGCCACTCTTCTGACAAACGCTCTCAGAATTTCCCGTCCTCCTTCCATTCTCTGACCGTCCTTTCTTTTCCTGATCTCACATTTCCTCTGTCCATTTTTACCCTCCTTCCCTTCCCCTACCCATGTTTTCTTATAATCCATTAGAAACTCCTCCTGGATTGTCTCCCGACCCGCTTAAAATAGAGTGCAACACGAGCCCCCGGAGTCCGAGCCCCTGGGGGGGGGGGGGGTACATGGGCCAAAAGGCCCTGTTTTCCACCCTGGGCAGGCCTGTCTCTCAGGATAAACCTCTGGAGGGTTACTGTCCTCGAGCCTCTGAGGACGTTATGGCATTTACTGAGCTGGCAAACCCCCGAATGTCTAAATATTACATAGTTTTTTCAAAATCCACTCACTTCACACAGTCTTTCCCTGGCAAGCATCCCATCGAAATTTTTAGCCGCCCATTGAAGTTTGGGGCCATAAAATGCTTAATTTCCAGGGAAACTCCCCTGTTCTCCCAACGCCTGACTGCTGACAGACACCGCGACCCTGGTAGGTGGGTGGCTGTTCCTTTATAGCGCCTTGCAGGTGGCTCCGTGTGTGGCCAGGTCTGCTTGTAACTCTGGCTACAAGCTGGGTGCATCTTACAAGCATCAACAGCAACAGCGTGTAAGATCAGCTCCGCAGTAACACCTGTCAGCTGACTATAGCGACTAGCTGTCACCCAGCAGTGTCCACCGTCTCCAGGTGCAAACCGGGTGCGTGTTAGCAATGGAAGAGCCTGGGGTTGCTGCGAGAGCACCATCCGCTGTCTGCCGAGTGATCCTGCCGCTCGGAGACCTGTCTCACGAACACCGAATGATCCTGGATAAATGCGACGGTGCCACCATTCATCATTTCCGCAGGATTCACCCACACGCTGCAGTGCTTCAATCCAAGTAGCTGACATATGACCGGATAGTGGACCCGAGCTTTTAAAAGGCCATAAGTTTTAACGCGGTAAGTGTCAGCAGTTGCATGCTACATATCCACCGCTTCATCCATCTTCCAACCAAGCACTTATCCTGAGCAGTGTCACTGAACATCATATATCCGTTATTTAAAATGCGTGCTATACATTTACCTACACATTTAGCAGCACACACATACAAACATATATGTATTTTTTCCATACATACACACACACAAAAACATATACATACATATGTTTTTCATACATAAATATACATACACATTCATACATCCATTATATATATTTTATACACACATATTTTATGTATGAAAGCTCGGTTCATTTTAGTGCTGAATTAGATTCCATGGCTGTTGGGGGACAGTACCTCCATTCTGCCTTGTTGTGTAAGAAGGAGTTGCACTGGCCAGGAAGCTGACTATCGTTGTACATGACCTCCAGGGTCATCAGGATCTGCTTGAACATGGGCCTTTCCTTGGGTCATAAGGCAGCACAGTCAGATGCTACATTCTATGTTCATGGATGCAACAACGGTCAATTCGCCCAGGAGGTATTGAATTTCCTCAAGAGATTTTCCATAACACACAAGCTGGTTTTAATGGGTAGCACTCAATCCCTGCAATCTTGACTTCAAGTGCCTGCAAATATTTACTGTGTGTTTCTTCGTCTATAATGGTTTTTATTCAGCGGTGGGACACTAAATGTTTGCACAATAAAATGAAAGTCTTAAAGCTATATTGTTATTTTAACTTTGTAAGCGGGGCTTTCATCCATAATACAACTGAGCCATTCCTGTAAAACAATGTGTAATTTAAACATAGATCCAGCCCTACTGAGCTGCAGCTCAACCAATCAACTAGAGCCAATTTCCATTAGAGTGGAGATTGCTCACTGCCAGATCCAGCCACACAGAAGAGGGGAACAGAGAAAAGTTCTGCACGGTGGACAGCATCCAACCTCAACAGGCTCCTGGGTCCCATAACTCACATTGAAACTGGCTGAAATATCACACACATTACATAATAACAGGCTCATATGATGTGAAAACTAAAACGTCACAATCCTTCTTCTGCTTACGCTGCTACCAAAATTCTTGGCAAACACTGAATCAAAAGTTGTTGACATAATCCATTCAATAGACATTTAATGGAGGTGTGTGATAATTCTTTCACCTTCTTTTCATTAAATAGCATGTATGGAGCCTAAATATATCCGTAATGTTTGGTAATGGTGATGTGAACCCTCTGACCTTCTAAGAGAGATGGCAACATGATAACCACCAGACTCTTCATAGGCAAAAATCAAACCTTCAATCCCATGACCCTCCACGAGTGAGTCTCTTACCCATCGTTCACCAGGCCTCTTACCTTTGGCTCTGTCATCCAGGACTTCCTCATCAATTCCGCAAAACTAGCTGGGCAGCTGGTGGGAATCGTCAACCTCTGCAACAGAAGAGGGTCACCCATGTCAGTGGTGGGCCCTCGTTCCCGTAATGGCAGCCAATCTGTGCTTTTCTCTTCCATGTTTATCAAACCAGCAGAAAACGATGATGCTCCTTAAGCTGCAGCACTTTCTGCAGGCTGTCGCCCCGGCATGGGGTGGGGGGGGGGGGGGGGGAAAGCCTCATGGAGCGGAAAGCCTGTGATAGCTAATTCCTCCCAGATCTATGATGCCCGTTGACTGATGAACGCTTCTGGCACCCCTGCAGGGGCTATTTACGGAGTGGTCCTAAGTTTGGGCTGATAAACACCAACATATCTCATCCCCTGATCAGAAGTGGGAGAGCTCCTGGGGGGGGGGGGGGGAGCCATCCATCAGCCGACGCTCGGTGCTGGAATTAAACCCGCGAAGGTGCTATGAGGCAGAAACTGCTCTGCAGACGTCGTGCCCCGACAGGCCACTGCACACTCTGGCTTTTATTCCTGCTGAGCTCCTAATTAATTGCCCTTTAATCAGGGCTTGTTATTCAGTGAACTGCATCGTTCAAAATCGCATTAAAGGTTTTAGCTCCATGTTTTCAGCCACAGTCACACTATTCTACAAATTTGTGTCAGTCAAGAAATACCTCCAAAGACTAAATGATTACTATTTTTTTCTATGCCCTTAAAATACATTATTCATGTTACTTATTTCGACTAATCAATCTAAATTTAATCTAGCAAACTGGAACAGGTCCAGTCTGTTCTCTTTAATCATTAATGAAGCAAAATACAACAAAAATGTTGCTTTGAACTATCATTAATCAAGCCTTGAGTTTCTGAATTGTTTAAAATAAGATCACGGTCAACACATTATAGTGAGTCCCCAGCTACTGTGCTCTGCTTAACGTTTAAGTAAATTTGACTTGTAAGAATAACAGTGCAATCAAGCCTAATTAAGAACGGAGCTGAATGCGGACCCCGGGCACTAGGGCAAACCCTGTAGCAGTACAGGAGGTCTATAAAAGCAGACCGCGCTTCACAGCTGTGTGAAGCTGACGTCACACTTCTAAAAATAGCCACGAGCACTTTGCTGCGGAATTCACGAAGGGCATCGCATTGCACATTGTTCCACCGATGTAGTACAAGTAAAGGTTAGTAATCGGGGCGTCCAGCAGGCGACAAGCTCGTTTATTAAGCCGAGAGTCACGACTCCGGGGGGTCTTTGAGAAGATGGAGTCGGGGAGGTGCTGACCATACCTCGTGCTTCTCCACCACCAGCCAGGCCACCTGTAAGCCCTCGAGACCTTTGAAGGGGACCTCCCGGGTGAGCATCTCCCAGAGGACCTGCCGGGAGAGGAGGTGAGCGTCAGACAAAATCAGCAACCGGCAGAACATCGGGACGAATACGTGGACGTCCTCCAGCTAACCAGGCCACAACATGGGTGGATCCAAATACACTTCCTGGTGACCAAACACCCATCACTGACAAATATCAGCACTGGAAAAAAAAAGTAACAAAAGGAGTTTGATATACTGTTGTTTATAATGTTTCTACCTTAGTATATTTACAATTTTTCATATAGCTGGAATGTTTTGTGGCAGTTCTTCAGAAGGACCGAAAGCAGGACCCCCCCCGCTTCCTGGAAGCTGCAAACACCATAGTAAAAACACTGGGTGGGGGGGCACACAGGCAGGCCAACCCCGAGACGTCACAGACACTCTTAGGAGCCGGCTCCCTTTGTGACGGTGATTCTGGTCACTCCAAGTTCTGCGGTACCTCATCTCATCACGGAGCAATGCAGACAGGCAGTCAGCGGGGTCAGAATAGACACCAGCAGTCAGTATTTACCGTAATAACTGAAAGCAGGTGTCAGGGCTCGTCCGGCTTGTGCATTGCATCATGCACTTCCAGAAAAATCCTTTTAACTGGCTCTCTTAGTCACAAAGTGAGCCAACAGCAGCAAGACTGTAATTTTGTTGTACTCTGTAATGGTAAATGTACCTATTGTCATTTTTATCTATTTTTTTATCTGTTGCATTATCTGTTGTATTGTATTGCGTGTGTTGATGTTGAAAGTTATGTTATCCTTGAACCTTGTTGGATGTGAAGACCGGTAACAAAATATTTTCTCTTAGGAAATAATAAAGTCATGCCGTTGAACCCAACAAGGAACCCTCCTTAAACTGTTGAAGCAGCCAACGGTCAGGCTCTGCCACTCACCACTCCGTAAGAATACGTGTCACAGGTCTCTGACACCGGCAGGCTCTGGATGACCTCAGGCGCCATCCAGGGAAAGGTCCCCACCAGGGACATGTGCGTGGTGTGGGAGTGAAACTTTGAGGCGCCAAAGTCGCAAATCTGGAACGAGGAGGAGGTCAGACGAGTCTTAAAACTAGGCTTGTAAAGATAGCGGTGCCTCAATTCATTCAGTACGGCAAGTGAGTCACTCAGATATACTGTACCTTCAGAACTCTGTCCGCAGTTACAACCACTAGAAAAAAAACAAACATTAAAAGGGAGTCGCTAAGATAATCTGACTCTTCTGTGCCCCGTATCAACTTTTGAGCGGTTGTCATTTAAAGCCAACCTGTTTCATGACTACAGAAACAATAAACAAAAATAAAAAGACAGCAAGACAGCATCTCTGGACTTAAGGTGGCGTGTTCACCCAAATGCACCATGGTGGTGGATGTAGAAGGTTCTGCATTTACCATTTCTGGATTTCAGGTCCCTGTGGATAACACGCACAGGAGCCTCAGAGTGCAAGTAGTGCATGCCTGGTCAGAAAGGGAAGGACAACATTGTAGGAAATGTTACAGAACTTGCAGCCAGTTCACAGTGTCTCAGACTATGAACATCTAGCCTTCAATGTTCTTGATGCATGTAATTTATCAGTGTGAAGCATCTTGTCTAGATTATTGATCACCTTTGTGAAAAGTAATTTGAGAAGAATTTCGCATGGATTTTCAGCATACAGCACACAAGGCTTGATCGACTTAATCATGATGGACACAGGAATCAAATCCCCACCAGAATTTATGGACATTAAGTTAATGACGTGTAGCCAGGAGGAACCTGGTTCGACCTTCTCCATAGATCAGCCTGACCTTTTGCTATGTCCGTGGCCCAGGTCATGATCTGCCCCATGTCCATCTCCTCGCTCTCCTCACTGGACAGGTATTCATAAAGCGACCCTCCACTGGCGTATTCTGAAATGAAGACACAGACACACATGCACCCACCCATCTGAACCCTGAAGCATCAGCAGTACGCCAGTGCATTCTCTGATTCTCTCTTTATCTTAAGAAGCATTTTCATGAGACTGATCGATGTGGTCAAATTCAAGTCCACAATAACTGGCAAACACTTTGTTCACCCGCAGTTTGCTCATGACCAGAATCAGCAAAATACTGATTTAATTATGAAGAAAAAACCACATGGGAGGCTGTCTGAGCAACAAAGAACGAAAGTACAGACTAATTATCAAGTGTCCAAATGGAACATCTGGAAATTTTATGCATGTCCAACGGCTGTCATTACACAACAAAATGCTGGTTGGCTCCATGTATCAGAATATGCAACAAGGCCCTCACACGCGTGATTTTCGATCACCAGTGTGCAAACACACGGCTTCTGGGTATTAATGTCACGGAGGGACAGTATGTGAAGTGATGAAGTTGAATGCTACTGTATGTTTCACCTTCTCATAAACAGCACGCAGGGCCTTGCCAGGAAAAGCAGTGAAAACACTGGCATCATCGGGACAGTGGCGGGGGGGGGGGGGGGCAGAGTGATATGCCGTTACTCAACTCACTACATCAATCCCTTGTTAATCATTAGTGCCTTCGTGAATTGGTTGGGCCAATACCGATGTTCCAGTGTGTAGCCTCTTTGTCAGAAGGTATGTGACCCCCCCCCCAACTCCCCCCACGAATCTACACAGTCGTCGCCCTCCCAAGACGCTCCGGAGCCTCCAATCCCCAACTTCCTCTTATGGTTTCTATCCTCACCCCTGTCTCTGCAAACTACTCCAGATCACAATCATGGGGCTCCAGCAGCATCCAGACCTCCTGGTCGGGCCACACACCTCCACACCAGCTGCTCAATCTCTAACCGCACCACCGATAGCGGCAGCGGCTAATGCGATACGCATCCTTAAGGTGGCCCGGCCCAGGTAATGCTAGTTAGCATGCAATGATCAAGATGCGGACTACCTTAAAAACTGAAGCCCCCTTTTTTGATTTTCATTGCTTATGAAGTTGACATGTGTTTCCCTGGTCGAATAGTTTTGGAGACATAAATCGGCAAAACTAGAGTGTTGCTGAAAAGTTATGAGCAAAAAATGCAGTTTGCGTTGAGCTTGGCAGCTGCAATCCAGCTATCCAGACACCTTTAGCTATGGTGAGCACATCAAGATAGAGAGGCAGAAACAAAGCATAATCCTGGGCTGCACCTTTAACATTAAACACGGCAGGAAATATATCATAGAAATTGGTATCTCTCTAGATGGGCTGAAACTGCAGCCAAAACTGGTTAAAGTTCATTGTTATTGGTTTTTGATTCCAATACACGATAGATGTTTAACTTTGTGCTCAGTGCAGGCATGTCTGGGGCTCAAAGCTAATATATACAACAGTGCATTTGACACATTGATTTAAACTCTGAGGAAGCAATTAACCAACAGTGATGCTAATTATCATCTGCCAACATTACCATGGAGTAGACAGTGAAATACCGTTTTTACCCACTTAAAATGTATTTCACACAGTACTTGCATGTATTTTATTAATTAGCATGACTTGCAAACTCACTGTAAATAGTACAGGCTATTGGTAGTTGGATTCTTGAATGTAGTTTACATTAGAGACCTGCACTCCCGCGGGACCCAACGCACCGAGTGCGGCGCGGGACCCAACGCACCGAGTGCGGCGCGGGACCCAACGCACAGAGTGCGGCGCGGGACCCAACGCACCGAGTGCGGCGCGGGACCCAACGCACCGAGTGCGGCGCGGGACCCAAAGCACAGAGTGCGGCGCGGGACCCAAAGCACAGAGTGCGGCGCGGGACCCAACGCACAGAGTGCGGCGCGGGACCCAACGCACAGAGTGCGGCGCGGGACCCAACGCACAGAGTGCGGCGCGGGACCAGATTTGATGGGTGAATGCGGGTGCGGGAGGTAAGGTCCTCATGTATGTGCGGGTTGCGAGAGAATAGAATTAATCGCGGGACTCCCGCAAAATGGAATTATCTTAAGATTAATTTATTAAAAACAAATACTCATTTATCTACTGCACAAAAGCAACAAGAACGACTAAATTAAAATAATAACAATTTACAGGCGAATCGTCTACAGAAACTACAATTGCCGCGCTCTGAGTGCTGGGGGACGTAACCGGACCCCCCAAGAAGGAATCAGCCTGGGGTTTGGACGGGATGGCATGTTCTGAAAAGCTCCTCATTCGTGTCCATGTTCATCATTCCATTTAATTAAACTCAAATAAAACGAAACATATTTGTTTTATTTGTTGTAACTTTTTTATATATACACTCAAAAGGGAAGCAAGTGAAACAAATAACAGAGTAGCGGGAAGAAGCGGTAAAAATAAAACCACTTATATGTTTACCTGCGGGATTTTGCGGGCGGGAGCGGGACAAAACTTGAATACTGCGGGCGGGAGCGGGAAAAAATAATATATATTTTTTGCGGGAGCTGGACAGAATCTTGCGGGAGCTGGCAGGAGCGGGACTGAAATATCCGCCCCGCGCAGGTCTCTAGTTTACATCACTTTTAGCAAGCCGTGGTGTTAGCGACAGTTAGAAGGTTAGCATGGTCCCTTGGGGGAGGGGTGGTGTTCCATAGCAGACATGGGGCTCTACGGAGAATACAGGAGGATTTACAAACACACAGATGCATCCGGAGTTAATAATAATGACACCTTTATTGTTCCCCGTGGGAAAATTCTCTTTTTCCCTACCCCATCTTGCTGTCCCTGACACACAGACGTGGGGGCCACAGCAAGTGTGGGGGCCACAGCAAGGGGGGGCACCTGCAGCGGTGCCCATGGAGCTGGGGGTTAAGGGCCTTGCTCAAGAGCCCACGGACATGTGACTATTCTGCTGACGCCGGGCTCGAACTGACGACCTTCTGATTACAGGCCCGGAGGCGTAGCCCGCTGGCCACACGCTGCAGAGAATACCGCAAAATATGGTGAATAACAACTATTCACATCCCTGCCGTCATTCAGGAAAGTGAATCAAAAAGTTCAAAGGCTTTGTTCAAGCCCTGGTTATGGCCAAAATATAACCCGAACAGGAGGGACCATTTCTGCACGGATAGCACATTAATGGGCCATCCGGGGCCAATTCTCAAATTCAGCCCTTAGAGGGGCTCAGCCCCCATTAGGGTTGCAACGCCTCCCCCCCCCCCCCACCTTCCCAGTCAGGTCCCTGAAGTTCAAATTTACTGAGCATCAGGGTTCCAACTATAACATTTATATGAAATGTAGAAGAAACTAAACTTTTAAGGGTGACTGAGACAAAAATAATAGGCATCCTGAAAGAACCAAGAGGGATTTGGGAAAACCTCAAGCAACCACCTGAGTCCACCTGTTACAAATGACGCTGACGCACTGAAGTGCACTCCCGGCCACGCTGACGCACTGAAGTGCACTCCCGGCCGTGCACGCTGGCAGCACGCTCAGAGTGTAAAGTGAGCCGTACCTCCACAGCCCGAGAGCGGCAGCCCTGCTGATCGGCCAAAGCAAATACACAGCCATCCCAGATTACACAAGCAGAAAATGATACCAGATGTCATCTTATATCATGGAAAATCAAAACCTGCATCTCTTAATTTAAAAGTCTAAACTTCGGGTGCAGGACAACTGATAAAAGATTTCTGAAGGCCCTGATCTTCTTTAAATTCTATAAAAAAAATATACAACCCGTGCTGTAAGATATTACAGATTGTTAATCCGGCTCTGTACTGGTGTTCAGGCATGCCGAATATTCCGGCTATTTAATATTTCCATATTGTATGTAGTCTCCTATTTTTACATCAGTGGCAGAAATGTGGAGGAAGCACGAGGCATTTTATGGGATTGCCAGGCAGCTGGGCTCCAGGCGCTAATGCACCGTCCGGCAGCAAGACACAGCGGTCAGGGCAAAGGCCAGAGAGGGCTGTCCCAGCTGTCCCTCTGTCACACCTCTGTCCAGGCCGCTGCGGACCCTGCTACCCCCTCCACGTGCATCCAGCCTGGATCGGCTTTACTCTCCCCAATGGGGATGCACACGGTCTCTCTGCTAGCGGTGCAGAGTGCAGCTCATGCTGAATTAACAGCAAATGTGTCTGTCTACAGTGGTGGTGTTTACTGCCTGCTGGTATACTTGTTTTGCTGTATTGATTGACAGCATAGTCTAAAGGCAGCATACAAGAATTTCATTGTACCATGTTCAACTAAAAGTAACAATTTTGAAGCTTTGCGCCATGATGTTGCATTGAAATAAAAAGCAGAGAGGGGGGTGTAAAACATGGTAAAGGCTCTCCAGACATTACCACCTGCCAATGGTGTGTGGAAGTAAACCTGACAGCCAGAGTAATATCCTCTCCTCAGTAATGAAGGCAGCATCTTACTGTAAGCTTAACTGTAACAATGTAACCTGTAACTGTAAGCTTAACTGTAACAATGTAACCTGTAACTGTAAGCTTACCTGTAACAATGTAACCGGTAACTGTAAGCTTAACTGTAACAATGTAACCTGTAACTGTAAGCTTAACTGTAACAATGTAACCTGTAACTGTAAGCTTACCTGTAACAATGTAACCGGTAACTGTAAGCTTAACTGTAACAATGTAACCTGTAACTGTAAGCTTAACTGTAACAATGTAACCTGTAACTGTAAGCTTACCTGTAACAATGTAACCGGTAACTGTAAGCTTAACTGTAACAATGTAACCTGTAACTGTAAGCTTAACTGTAACAATGTAACTGGTAACTGTAAGCTTACCTGTAACAATGCCATAGTTGGGTGCCTCCAAGATTGCCCCATAGAACTGAATGATGTTCTTGTGACTCAGGACACTGAGGATTTCTGCCTAAAAGCAGATGAAGATTATGTAAATGATTCACTGCCATCCATCTATCCATCCATTCAGAACCACTGACACTGGCCTCTTAGACTGTAAATAATGCCTTAATGTACCTCAATTATGTTTCCATTTTAAAAAGATTAACATAGAGAGACAGTGAAAAATGTACATTCGGTACCCCCTCATTAACATCACAGTCGGAAAAAGTACATAACAAACCAGATTTGGTGTGTAAACCGGAGACGACAAAGAGGCTGAATTGCTTCTGGTCTTTTTTTAATTAAAAGAATTAGAGCTTTAATAGTGCGTTATACGGTCTTTTGGGAATAAAATGCCGGGATAAAGGCCACCGTGACTGCAGGTGTAAGTACATAAGAAACTGTCAAAGACAAGCCAGGGGTGCATAATGACGGCGTGCCAGGCAGCCACAGAGATCACTTCAGCGTGTTGAATAGGGAAGCAATTAAAGCCGTTATCGCACATACAATTAAAAGCCGTATGGGAAATGCGTGCAATTCCGCCTCCTACCTCGGTTTCTATTTTCAGCAGCTTCTTCACCGCCACCTCCTTGTCCTGTGAGATCCACTTGGCCCGGTAGACGCTTCCAAAGCTCCCGCCGCCACAGTTCTCATAGAACTGGATGTCGTCGAACTTGATTTGCACGAAGGAAGCGCCGAGAGACGACATCTCATAATTGCACGTGATACCACCTCGATTCCGGAGGGGAGAAGAAGGTGGTTTAGATGGTTTAGAAGGCAGATCAGAGACCTCTGATCCGTCTCCTGCCCATTCACAAAACCCAATGAGGTCAGTTTTCCCCCCCGCCACTCGCCTGGAGACCAGTTCAATGTCTGCAGCAAATCCCAGCAACCCCAGTAAATGCCCTAGTATTACTGCCAGCTCTGTCATACGCATAAGCTGTACCAAGCTGACAGTAAAACACAAGCGTCCAGCCTGCGATCTACACCAGTGTGTCACCAGGAGCATAAGGGGAGCAGGTTACTCAGCTTGTGTAACGCTACAGGAATGACCGGCATGCATTCTGTCATTTAGCATTAAAAAGCACATCGCTGAAGTCACCAAACATTCAGGTCCGTAGCAGATTAGCTTTGGTACGGGGGGGGGGGGCATCTGTGATTTATTTATTCATTCATTCCTTATTTACTCCATACTTATGATAAGGAGTGATAGCAGGGGCTAATTTGGTTAATGTTTCCATTTGGCACTAGCACTGCAGCCGCATAGAATAACATTAATCTTTGATATGTTTACATCAATTGAATGTTAATATATTCAGATATGATTGTGGACAGGGGTCAATGATGACCTTTTAATACTGCAAATGCTAATATTAAATTACAGACAGGTTTACTGCGCATGCCGGTTCTATGTTTAGGTTAATAACATTTTATGTTGTTTTGTTTACTGTTGGGCTTATAATGACATGCAAATTGCTGCGGACAAAAGTGTCTGGCAAGTTAAACCTGTCTCTGGACTACAGCTAACAATAGCTGCCCCTGATAGCACATAGCTCAAGATATCGTATGTCGCAATCCCAGTTAGGTCTCAGACATCACAATTTCATTTATCGTTTGGTCTGGTTTGTCTTTAAGAACATATAGCTTGTTACACGCCTCGTACAGGAAATGTTGCTTTGTGCTACTGGAAATAACATGCTTGTCACCAATGGGGTCTCAGTAACCCCCCCAACGATCAGCCACTGCTGTTCTGCGCCATCTTTAACCCCATGTCGACCTTCTCATCACGCACACAGCACAAAAACATTTCAGCCGAATGCGAGTTTCGGGAAATGAAATGGTACTCAGTATTCCTTCAAAAGTGTGTCACCTCCCATGTCAGGCCCTTACATTCAAAACTAAAAGCACACAAACAGACCAGGCTTGGTAAAGGCAAACTGTTGCAATTTCACATTTGCATTGCAGTGAACAGGAGTTTCTATATTGAGAAGTATGTTAAAAGATCCATCCGTTACTGAGTTCGTTTGTTAGATAATTCAGTTAAGATCCAAATTTTTCCAGACCAACCAGGTTAAATGAAGCATTTGTTTACAAATGGGGAATGTAAATTAATACTACATCTTCAGATAGTCCTTTGCTACTTTCTAGTGGTTTTTGTTATGGTTAAGTTTATTAAGAATTAAATTTTATATACAGTGCTCAGCATGAGAGCACCCCCTTTGAAATGAAAACTTTTAACCAATCCTCAGTATGATCACCTTCTTTGCTTCTTTAGGATAAGAAAAATCATACATTTTATTCAAATAAGGTGATGCAAAAATGACTACACCCTAAAACAAATTCTACTATATCTAATATTGTGTATGGCCTTGTTGACTTAAGAACAGCAGCAACTCTTCTAGACATTGAATGAACAAGTTTGACATACACCCACGTCTATCTCTCTCCATTCTTGAAGGATGAACTCTTTCAGACCCTGCATGCTGGATGGAGAATGACATGCTAACTTGTCTTTTCAGAACTGCTCAGAAGTGTTCCTTCTGGTTGAGGTTTGGTGACATGTTCTGCCACTGAATCACTTTCACCGTTCTTCTTCAGAAATGCAACAGTGGCCTTAGACGAGTGTTTTGGACCATTGTCCTCTTGTAAAAGTGCACGACGCCCATGGACACGGAGTGATGGTAGCATCTTCTCTCTCATTATGTCACAGTACATCTGTGAATTCATGATACCATCTATGAAATGCAGCTCCCCGATACCTGCAGCACTCATGCAGCCCCACACAGGGACACTGCCACCATCATGCCTTTTTCATTGTACTCCTCACCCTCGCGATGTCATACAGTCTGGAATCCATCAGAGGCAAAAAGGTTAATCTTTGTCTCGTCACGCCTAAGTATGGAGTCCCAGCAGTCTTTGCCTTTGTTAACATGGGCCCTGGAAAGTTCTAGATGGGCTTTTATATGCCTGGGCTTCAGCAGTGGCTTCCTTTGTGGACGATAGCCATGCGTGCCACTCCTGTGCAGTGTGTGTCATATGGTGTCACAGGAAACAGTCACCCCTGTTTGACTTCATAATGATTTACCCAATTGTGCCGAACTTGCACGCCCATTTCCTTCAACCTCTCTCATCACAAAACGATCTCGACAAGGTGTTAACTCCTGTGGACGGCCTGGACGTCTCCACAAGCTTCCCAAATGTCCAACCATTTTGAATTTTTGGACAACTTTTGCAAAAGTACTCAGACTTATTAGCAATGTCTTACTGAGTTTCTTATAACCTTTTTTGTGCAAAGAAATTATTTTTCTCAGATGTTGTGACATTTGTTTTCTATGTGGCACCATTTTGTCAGCATTGAGTGGAACTAGATTTTCTCTCTTAAATACCACTTTTAATTATCATTTATCCTGTGGCCACCAGTGTGACAATTGATTAGATTCATCTGTTGGTGAATTTTATCAGGTTTTTCTCCTAAGACATTAATTGGGGTATAATCATTTTGCATCACCTTACTTGAATAAAATGTATTATTTTTCTTATCCTAAAGAAGTAAAGAAGGTGATCATACTCGTATGTTGATACAAATAAATGTTTAATAAAAATGGTTTGTAAAAAATACAGCTAATTGTCCTCATAATCACTGAGAAATGGTTAAAAGTTTTGATTTCAAACGGGGTTCACTCATTTAATCTGCGCACTGTAAATCATTCATAAAGGTGCATAATAAAGATGCCGGTTATTTGAAATGCACCCCTTTTGTAAAACCCTGCCGGAATCAATCAGCCCCTCAATGCAGATGGACTGAACAAAGACAATCACTTTCGCAGTTATAAAAAAAAAAATAACCCACATGTCACGGAAAATGCTTTCAATATAAAACATACAATTCAGATAACACCATGCTACCACTGTATATGACGTTTGCGTGGGACCCAAATAAGTTTAATACGCTTACCGTATTATACTAATATCAAAGCAAAAATTTTAACAACAATAGAAGAATTGACTGTCTTTTTCATATTTTGCTCTGTACAAGGAAACTAACAAATGTAACAACGAGCTATTACTGCTTTGTTAAGCCACAGTTCTCCCACCTGTTAATCTATCAAGATTTCCATTTTTCCCTTTAAGACAAGTTTCTATTTTGTTTTGCTGTTTATTAAACTAATTTGCAAACATAATTATAACTTAAAATATAGTAAATTTAGGCCTACTTAAAAGGAAAATGCTAAAAACTTTATAAATCTCGCATCCAGGCTCACGAGTCAAAAAAATCCGGACATTTTTAGTGTACTGCTACGTCACTCAATTGTTTCAGTCATCCACATTATCATGTTGAATTATATCATTTGTACTTCAGTTACACAAGTTGAATAATTTGACAGGAAAACCAGAAAGATTATTACCAATGCTTCACTAAGGCAAATGAGGCAATCACGCCTTGTTTATTTCTTAAATTGTACAAATCTTAAGGGGGTAACCCGCACAAGTAACCCTACTATCACACTGTAAAACGCATGTCCGTGAAGCGTTTCAACTTTCTGTTGTTATTTCTGCAAACCCATTAGCCTAAGCAATGTTACAAACTACACCTGCTAGTATTTAATGAAAGAAAACATACATACCTTCAGTTTTCCCACGGCTCAGCTCCCGAAATGAGTATATGCAGCCCTTGCGCTCTTTGACGTTTTCTTCCCCTTCGCTTCAGTAGCTTCTTCCTTAACAGGACTGCAGGCGTCCACGGAGCGCTGGGGGGGGGGGGAGGGAAGGGGGGGAGAGAAACTTCAGCAACTTCACACAAGAGCTCCACTCAACGGACGGCAACGGGACACCGCTATAATTTAACCGCCATGTATTACATGTTTAGCAAAACGCCTACCGGCCTAAAATATCAACGGCCCAACGTTTCAGTTTTTTTGTAAAATTAAGTATTAGGCAGTTCCACAAAGCGGCAATGTTTAATAGCATACAAGAAAACGAATCACACATATTTTAGGGAGAATATCACCAATTTTCCCAACCCCCCCTACAGCACAAACAATTAAACTATTCAGTGTCATTGGCAACATAATTTAATAATTACTTCATCTGACTGAAATTACAATTAAGCAATACAAGACGATCGTTTTGTCATAAAATAAGCTATTACAATAAAAGCTTTGAAGTTGGGGAAAAAGTTTAATACTTTATGAGTAGGAACAAAAATGTAATTTAACTGAAGATAGTCAAATATTTGTATTAGTTTGAAAGTCAATTCTAGGTCCAGAACTATATATCAATTATCAAGAATCCTCCTACACCACAGTGAATAAAGAGAAAGTATCATATGAAGTGATATTTTATTTGTTCATTTACTTACATAAACATCAGATTGAATTTAATCCCCTAAAATGACAAGATATGGCACGTTTTATAGAAAAAAGTACAAAACTTACAAATACATATCCATGCAGAGACACCTTATATGGTTTCATAACTTCATAACTGATCTTTCCTGCATAACTGCATATCTCCTTGTTCTCTTGATTTTGCTGTCCTGCGGTTCCTTGCAGCACCAGACCCCGCAGTGACCCTTTCTGCCCAGGCACAGTGGCCTTAAGAATAAACTAGCAGCAGGAGAGTGGTGTGTATGACCCAAGAAATTCATTTTCTGTAGTATTGGTGGAGCAGCATACCTGTATTTACAGGAAAACATGCCTGAAAATTTCCTAAATTAAAGATCAATATTTATAATTAAAACTCAAGTTTTTTTTTTTTTTTTTATAAAAAAAGCCATTTAATAAGTCTATATTTACAGAATACAGTGAAATACAGCGGCTGGCAACAACAGATAGCTTATAGAGAACCTCCGCTGTAATAAACTCCGGAGCATGCTGAGGTCGAGAGTAATAAAGTCAGACATTTCACATCATACATAAAATAACCGTCACAAAGAACAAAATACTTTTTATTTAATTTACAAAACTCTGTGAATTGTAAGACAACTAGTAGTACTGCATCACCAGTTATGAAAACTTGGGCTTTATTCTGCATCTAGAATACCTCTATACTGATATGCCCAACATAATATCACAGTTAAAAAAAATATTAGGTGCACTTTGAGAGCTATATAAATAAACTCTAGATGCCTGCTGATAAATGTTATATTTGAATGGCTTTGCCTGTAATAGATTTAGGATACAGTTCTTTTTTGTCTTAAAATGGATGATGGGAAATAGTTTTATTTTGATTACATTGTACAGCTGTGAACACAGCAAGGAGAAATTCAGCACTTTGAGGATATCGTCTTCGTAGGAGCTGCTAAAGAAGTAAAACTGTAACATAAAAGGAAGATACATTCAGAAAGCTTTTGGGACAGGTACATTCAGGTATCTATGGTGGTTGACATGCGATAGCACAAGGAAGACAGAAAAGAATGGGAATATAATGTAGAAAGGAAAAGAAAGGTGAGGAAGTGATGTAAAGATGGAGATGGCATCAGGGCTGCCACATCCGGCCTGCTGTCAGTGATGCGGAGAGCTCTGATTGGGTGCTTCCGATCCAGGTGCATTCAGTGCTTAGGCTGGCAAGGCTCAGGTCCTGCGTGCCTCCAGTCTGTGGGACAGCTGGGACAACGTCCTTTGGTTGTCGATGACAGTGAGCTGGCGCACGCAGCTCCACACATCCTGGTGGTTTTTATTGGCCAGGGACACATCAGGGCCTGAGGCAGAAGAGGGCAGGCCCACATCTTTAGAACCTGCTCTGCTTCTTAACGTTCCCCCGATTTGCTCCCTCAAACCCAATCACTGACATTCAGTAACTGACGTGCTTAACCCCCCCAAGTTCTCAAAATGAGAACCAGGATGAAAAATGAATGGTTCACAAGAAGTGGGACCAAGACATCCGACTGGATGATCCTGCCCCCTCTATTGCTTGGATCCACCTCCTCTACAATCTGATTGGCTATCTCTCTCAACCAATCATTTTTCGTTCTGCCCACAGAACATTTTCTTTGCGAAAGTAAAACACCTAAGAGCATACGGATCACTCCACACAGCCAGTAGTAAGACAGAATGTCACACTTACGGAGCTAGACAGCCTAAAGGCTTCAAAATCACTGACTACTCAGAATCAAGAAAGGCAGGAACAGGAAGGAGGACGGCGACTTACTGAATGGCTGGTTCCGGCAGTATCTCACTATCCTCACCGTGTTAGCGATCATTCGCTGGAAAGACAGCAATCAGGTGTATTTAGCACATGCAGTTTCATGACCTCAGCAGCCATGTCAGAACAGCTGTCAGCAAGGCTCACCATTTTCTCAAAATTGACTAAGTTGTCAACGAATGTCTTGTTGCCTTCATGACTAAAAGTCATATCTGTAAATATAATGAGATTTCATTTTATTTTTGTGTCAAAGAAAAAAGGCACAGTGTCGTGGAAATGGACCGAAATTGCCGATAACTCAAATCCCATGACTTCAAAGGAATGAGCATTTTTTTCTGCTTTACAAAATTCGCTTAAATGATCTCCTGCACAATAATGTTGCCATATGATTTCTGTCATTATGGTACAATAAAAAACTCAGTTACTATTAAATCATCATTCATAAGCAATTAATTCTAATTTCTTTAGGATGAACACAAGGAGGTGAATGCGGCACTCATGTAAACTATTTCATGTAATGAGCCCACATGTGAGATGTGGGCCTGGTCAGTGCAGGAGTGTTGATTTTCACCCTGGGTCCAGCCATGGGTCTTTTTAGTCATAATACCTACAGTAACACTTCACCACATATTGTTCCCCTCAACCCAAAAATTCCAAGACATATTTTGTTTTGTGAGACACTCAGTGTCATGCCCTGCTCGTCCGATCCTCCTGTGTGCCACGCCCCCTCGCTACCTCGTGTGGAATCCTCGTGTTCCCAGCTGTTTCTCGTTGTTGTTAATTAGTCCTGTGTATTTAAGCCCACGTTTGAGTATGTTTCCCTAGTCCGGTCGTTGGCGTTGTGATGTGTTCCTAAGTGTGTTTTCTTGAATGAAACCCCATGTTTGCCTGATTTCGTGACTCCTGCTCCTGTTTTCCCAGCGCCGTGCCCCTCAGTCTCATAACACTTAGTACGTTTACATGCACACTAAGAATTATTCATTTTCAAGATTATCTAGTACATGTTTAAAAATCAGATTAAAGTTTAACTCATGCATGAGTGCTGCATGCGTTCTCTGAGACAATCATAAACATTTTCATCCTTGCTATTTAAATCATTCCTAGACGGGTTTGTGAGAAATTTATGCTGTTTCATAAATACCCCAATATTTATTACAACAAAATCACACTGCAATATTTGAAAAATTTCAAATAACATGCTGTCACAGTATATTTCACAAAATATTTTATTTCTTGTTATGCTATCCTGATCTTGTTGTATCTGTTCTTCCGACCAGATCACAATTAAAGCTTGTGTCACTTCATTTGTCCACGCACCCATTATTATTAATTTTATTATTTTTCTGTGTCTGTGACATAATAGATCAAACGGAAAAAGCCCAGTACTAACAAGCTGAGAGGAGCCATATCGCCACCTATCGTAACGGAGTCGGACATACTTTGGTCAATAAATAGATTCCCCTCCCATGCATGCATAATGAGACAAGGACAGTGGTCTGATTAAATGGCGCAGTTAAGCTATAACCGTGGCTCAACTTAGCTGTGCATGTAAACGTACTGACGGAAAACTGACACAGCGGGTGTAACGGAACATGAAAATTTATGAGTGTTGGAACCAACACAGCTTATTGAGGAACCAGCAGGTAAGACGTTTGGCGTAATGAGGCATGTTGTGGGCCCTCTCCGTGTCACCTTACCCTTAATGAGGAGGGGCATGAAGGGGATGAGAGGGGTGTCCAGTTTGGCCACAGTCAGCCTATAGGCCCGATGGTTTCTGGAAGGGTCCTGTAGACACAGGTCACCCAAAACATTCACATAACAGATACAGGAAATCTAATCCAGTTGCGGTTGTGGTGCCCTTTAAAAATACATTTCCTGTAGCGTTACCGTAACAGCCATTGGATTGGCTTGCCATCCATCCACATCACAGTTTGTAGATGTCAGAGTGGGTAGCACGGTTGCCATGGAAACCCGCCATGGCCTGGGCCATAGCTCCTCCTACTCACCATCAGACTTTCAAACTCTCCGTAGAACTTCTTGAACTTGCCAGGCAGTTTCTGCAACGGACAGCAAGGTGAGGACAGACCTGCAGCACCCCCCCTCCCCCTGCCTCCCACCTTAATGATGCAGGGTCTCCCACCTCCCACGTCTGGCTTAGCCTGCTGACCGCCGGGTTGCTCATCCCCATAATGATGGCGAAGAAGGAGTTCAGGTTCTTGTACTCCTTGCAACTGAAACCATGTAAACACAACCCACAGGTGAGCATCGGGTGTGAGGCGGAGACACCTCCATCGGCATCAGGAAAGGCTGGGGCACTTTCCTCCTGCCCTTTCCAAAGATCGTTCTACCCAAAGATGTGCATAGATTTTTGAAGGGGCAGGTGCTTGGGGGGGGGAGGGGGTTGGCTGGCCGAATATTGCCCCTTCAGGAAATTGGGGGAGATCCCATCGTAGTACCCTCACACATAGAGAAGTGTTTCTCAACTCAGTTCTCGGACCCCCAGATAGTTCACATTTTTATTCCCACATACACACCTGTACCAGATACTCTGTGTTCTTGATAGTTTGGTTCAGGTGTAGTAGGAGCTGGGAGGGAGCGAAAATGTGGACTATCTGGGGGTGTCTGAGGACCAGGTTGAGAAATACTGAAGTAGAGGGTCATTAATGCAGGCAGAATCAGCATCAGATGGTATCTATTATGGCTGAGGTGTAGGCTGCTTAGCTGGATGGGCAGTTACGGTAGGTTGCGCACTCACTGGGCGGCGATCTTGATGAACTTCTTGAGGAGCTGTACACGCTTGCCAAGCTGGGCGCAAAGGCACACCTCGGTGACTACCCACAGCTGCACCTCGTTGAACCTCCTGAGGAACAAGTCCAGGTTGGCTGTGGTCTTCTTGAAGTTGTGCCGCCCGAATGTCTGGTATATGAGCTCATGCTGCCAAAAGAGAGGAGCAATTTGTCAAACCCCAACTCCACCAGCCAGAAGGGGGGGCAGAGGATGCCTCTCACCTCATGGACACAGTTGAAGAGCTCCCAGTCGTAGAGCGTCATCTGATAGGCCAGGTCTTTGGAGCTCATCAGCTCGAAGGTTCCGAAGGACCCTGTGGACGGTCCTTCCTGCTCTGGCAGTGGAGTCTGAAACGCGGATCGTACGATTTCACTTCAGTATGCTGACTTCAGACACAGCAGACAGACATTCTGAAACACAATTACACTTCTGAGGCATGTCTTAATAAATCCTATTAGGTGCAGGGGCCATAAAATAGATAGAAAAGTCAATTAAGTGACTTAGAAACGATAAACAAATATATTAAAATCCAATCATGGCCACACGGTCCAGAGAGCTGCATCTGGGAATTAGACAATCTGATTTCGTGCTGGTGTTTGAGTCATAGGAACGCGCTGGCAAATGTGTGTTCACACACCAGTGAATCCAAGAGGTTCCTGGGGCAGGCGAATAGACGTCCGTTGATGCTGAGCGTGGAGAACACTGAAATGTCATTGGGCTTCAGCACCAGCTTGTCTGGGAAAACACAGCACGTTACGTGGTCACCTACACCAAGTGTCGCTCACATATAAAAACAATTCTATGAAATCAATTGCACTTACTACAGCACAGGGAAGTTGCCATTTTATACCAAAGACTCAATGATCTTCATGAAGAACCCTTCCTAACATATATAAAGCCTCCTATACACATGTACAAATGTACACGGCACACTATAAAAGCAGAAAAAGCCAGAATACAGTGGAGGAATTGGGACAAAGACCCGATAGGTTGGACTAGTAGGGGAAGCAACGTCAGGGGGTCAAAGGTCAACTGGCTGGCCAATCATCTTGGGCCTGTGGGTTAACAGGATGCACAAATATCAAAGAATGATACATTTTAGTAACAGCCTCATAGGGCTCTCAGCTCCGTCCCAGTCCGCTGAGGTTACTGTGTAATAGTGTTTCAGGTGGTCTAGATAAGTCAATCTTGGGGCATTTAACTCTTAAATCCAGTATAAATTTATTTGAATTATTCATGTCCTGTGGTATGTCAAAGGAAGAGAGTGAAGTGCCATCTCATAAATAACAGCGATATTTCTGTCCTGAGCAGAACTCTGCCACCTGTTTGTGCAGAACTAGCATGAAGGAGGTAGAAGTCAAACACAGGCCATGTGGAAGTGGATTCATGGGCTCTGGCAGCAGGGATGGCATGGAGACGAGACGCCCGCAGAAAGGCTCGGAATCTTAAACGACACTGGGATTCTCCCAGGGCCACACTCCAGGCTTTTCATCACACCCCAGTAATTAAAACGGACAAATCTGGGACAAATCACTTTGGAACCTTGTCAGTGATTAATTAGCGCAGTGGGCGCTACGCCACGCTCCGTCTGCCCTGGCGTTCGATTAGCAAGTAGCTGTGGCCCTTCTCACCTCCGGCTGAGCTGAGGCAGACCAGGAGCAGGTCCTCAGCTGACCCCAGCTTGTCGGCCACAGCAGCAATGACTTCCCGCACGGAGGCTGCCACTGGCACCCGAATGGTGCTGTAGGTGTGGTCCGTGCAGTAGACTTTGGACAGGACTGGGAGAGAAAGACAGGTTAGCCAGAGGTAGGCTGAGCAGCGGTGACACTCAGGGGACAAACAATATGCCTCTGTCACCACTCTTCCTTTACTGAAGGTACCACCACTAGGGGGCGCTGAGTGGCTCAGTGAGTTAGGATGCTGTGACTGTGATTGGAAGGTCGTTGGTTCAAATCCCAGGCTCAGCTGAGTGACTTCATCACCGGTCCCCTGAGCAAGGCTCCTGGCACCGACTGACCCAGCATTCTCATAATGTACATCACTTCCGCTAAAAGCTTTCGCTAAATGAATAAAATATATTTTTCATGTCTACACAAAGAGTCTACCTACATTGAATGGTATCCTTGGTGTAATTGCATCTTTACTCTAATGATTTGCACGTTTGTAAGCATTTATCAGAAACGTTACTGGGTTGTGTTCTCGGAAAGGGTCGGGGGTGACCATTGACAGCGTTCTGCACATTCATTTTACAGAGAGCTGATAGCAGCCGCGCCGTCCAGCAACAATTAAAAATGAGGTCAGCGCGTGTCAGTGCGTCCCTGTCACATACTTTCATCAGTGCTCCTGATTGGCTGTCGCTTCTGGAGCCGCTCATCGCCCATGCTGAACTGACGCAGCAGAACTTTGTGCTGAAAGAGAGTGGGTTGGGGATCAGCAATATATAGGCGGGGAGGAAGGGGGGCATTGTGCCCTCTGTGACCCCTTGTTACTGTTAACAACTAGTGACGGCTTTGCCGTCTGCGTCACGCGACGAGCCATTTCATCAAAACAAATTCAGCATAACAAGAGGAAGAATGATGATCAGTGACTTACCTTTTTTTGAGAAGATTTTGCATCATCCAAACTGAAGATGACACCCAAAATGGAAAACGAAAATAGGAGGTTACACAGTAACTGTTCGGAACGTCTGCAAAGCAGCACCTGATCTGCGGTTATTATGATATATTTCTATTAATATTTACATGTTTTAGTTTCAGTTTAAATTTTTGTAATTTTATTTCTAGGAATAGACTGAACGTTGTTGAGCTATTTTATAAGTCTGGTCATTAGAAAAAAATCCTACATGAATACACAGCGCACATTATGCACTAATATCCTCAAAATGGGCAAAACATGATCCAGTTATCATTAATGGTAAAGGTAGACAAATCGTTACTTTAGCTAAATGGTATTTACAACTAGCAATTGATGTTTGCTTTTAGTTTATTTCAGTTAGTTTTGGAAGCAACTTTTATAGGTTTTGTTTAATTGTAGTTTTTCCATTTTATTTTCATATCTTGTTCTATTAGTTAACAAAAATGTTTTCTTATAGTTTCAGATTTTGCTAATTATAACCTGACCCCGATCTCTGGATTTCACCATAATGACCTGATCAGCCCAACTCCAACCCTAAACCATTACGCTCTACACCTACTTCAGTTTCACCACCTTCTCCAAATCAGCGAGCTCCTCCTTCAGCGCGGGGAAGACCCTGGAGTCGTCAGCCACTGTCACGCGCAACTCCTGAAATAAGCGACATGCCATCTGTCGCTAGGCCTGCCAAGCCTCCCCCCCCCCCACCCCAGTAGCGACCCCAGTAGGATAGTGGGACCCATACCAACCTCCAGGAATGCCAGCGAGGCCTCCTCTTCCTGGAGATGGTCCCCGTACAGCGAGGCCCAGTGCAGCACCAGGCGTACCACCCGCCGCTTGTTACCCAGGGCATAGTTCTGCTTCTCCTGCTCAGAACCCTGGGATACCTGGGCGTGGTAGGTGCTGGGCCATTAAGGAAGCCAAAGGAGCAGACACACGGCAAACCCTGACTCCCCTGCGATCCAGACTAGACTTGACCGAAATGCTGTGACTCCAGGAGAAATCATGACACTGGAATGTTAGAAGAATCACTCTACCAAAGGAACTCTGGTCAGTGGACGATTTAGCTGAACGGATGCAGAAAAGAAGATGTTTGGAAAGGCAGCTGGGGTGGGGAACTGGGAGCAGAGGGTGCAGGGTGACAAGTCAAAAGTAAAGAGTGAGGCGAAGGAAGAAGAAAGAAGGGAGGGAGGGTGAGGGAGCCCAAAGGATATTGTGCCATTAGCATCGGGCAGAGCTGGCTGTTGGGGATGAAGACACAGTGCATGAGCACAAAGTCGTCCAGGACTGGGTCTGCAGGAACAAAGCAGGACTGTTAGCTCTGTGCTAGGTCAGGACCTTTAGCTCTGTGCTAAGTCAGGACCATTAACTGTGTGCTAGGTCACGAGCTTAGCTCTATCCTAGGTCTGGATGGTTAACTTTGTGCGAGGTCAGGACCGTTAGCTCTGTGCTAGGTCAGGACCCTTAGCTCTATGCTAAGTCAGGGCCGTTATCTCTGTCCAAGGTCAGGATCGTTAGCTCTGTCCAAGGTCAGGACCGTTAGCTCTGTGCTAGTTCAGGACCGTTAGCTCTGTGCTAGTTCAGGACCGTTAGCTCTGTGCTATGTCAGGACCGTTAGCTCTGTGCTAGTTCAGGACCGTTAGCTCTGTGCTAGTTCAGGACCGTTAGCTCTGTGCTATGTCAGGTCTGTTAGCTCTGTGATCGGTCTGGCAGCCCAGGTGGCTGGGGCCTGAAAGGGTTCACCACAACATGCAGGAGAACCTGTGGCTAAGGGCACTGTGAGCCCCAGCAGGACTGGTTGTAAGGTGAAAGAAAGAGGGGTGTAGTGGAGACAGGGGCACGCGTCTTAGCATGCTAATGCTGCTAATCGTCCTATGGCAGCCAGACATTGGCCTTCAAAGAGCTATAGGTGTGCAGGGACATACAGGTAAGGGCAGCCAGGTGACAAATCAGACACATCAAGGACAAGAATGACATTCAACAGAATTCTTAAATAGTCACCAAATGATGTTTTCATAGTACGGTGAACTCCATGAGAGAGTGATACAATCGAGGTCAGCACCTGGGTCAGTGATGCTTGAGTCCAGCCTCACGGTCTCCAAGACATGCTCCAGGATCTTCTCTGGTGTACCAGACATCACAGTGTATCTGGAAAAGGATCAGTGGACTTCCATCACCATTTACACAGCTTATCTGCGATTCATCCGCTATTCATCTGCCCTGCTGTCAACTCCTTGGCCTCCTCTCTTTTATTTATGGGAAACTATTCAATTCTTTTTTTCACCCATTTTGTTAAAGAGCCACTATTACAGATGGAACTTGGGGCAGGAGATTTCTCAAAGGAGAGTGTTACTCTAGGGTGTTTGTGATGGACAGTAACTGGGGGACTCTAAGACCATGAGGCAGTGGTAGACTGAGGGACCTTGGCTTAGGTGCTGGTGGCTGAGGTACAGGACACATATGGCTTTACTGCTGACGCTCACATCACTTTTCTCTCAAACCCAACCTGCTCTTTGCAGCAGTAGGCAGAAGAAGCCAGAAGAAGTGACCTTCAAAACTCTGGTAGGAGTGGAAATTAATGCCACACATGTGATGTCATAGACAGGGGACATATCGACTGCCATCCAACACATGGAAATTATGACAGGGATTTATGGCAGTGTTCACACTCAGGCGACAGATACTTGTTAAGTGTCAAAAGAAATACATACATAACTGTCACACTAAAGTGTGACAGTAACAGTCACCCTGTAAGCGTGGAGGCTCAGGGCAGAGAAGACAATGGCATTTTCATGCCAGCTGTATCGCAGCAACAGCGGCAGCTGAGTGAGCAGAGCAGAATAGACTCCCCAGTTCTCCCAGGTGCTAATGCTCATTCTCATCACAGAGTCCACTGTCAATTCCTTCCTCAGTGAGGCTGTATGCAAATCAAGGCCCTAATACTCCCATAAACCCTTGCAGTGTCTCAGGATTTGTTAGGAGGACAGTTTTGAAAAGCCTGTTATAGCACCATGCCATGACAGCGGTAAATGAGAACTCAACTACAGGGGACAGTACTTGTAGTGTGAGGCCTGGGTGACTGAGGGACAGTACTTGTAGTGTGAGGGCTGTGTGACTGAGGGACAGTACTTATAGTGTGAGGGCTGTGCAACTGAGGGACAGTACTTGTAGTGGGAGGGCTGGGTGACTGAGGGACAGTACTTGTAGTGAGAGGGCTGGGTGAGTGAGGGACAGTACTTGTAGTGTGAGGGCTGTGTGACTGGGGGACAGTACTTATAGTGTGAGGGCTGTGCAACTGAGGGACAGTACTTGTAGTGGGAGGGCTGGGTGACTGAGGGACAGTACTTGTAGTGTGAGATCTGGGTGACTGAGGGACAGTACTTGTAATGTGAGGGCCGGATGATTGAGGGACAGTACTTATAGTGTGAGGGCTGTGCAACTGAGGGACAGTACTTGCAGTGTAAGGGCCATGTGACTGAGGGACTGTACTTGTAGTGGGAGGGCTGGGTGACTGAGAGACAGTACTTGTAGTGGGAGGGCTGGGTGACTGAGGGACAGTACTTGTAGTGTAAGGGCCATGTGACTGAGGGACAGTACTTGTAGTGAGAGGGCTGTGTGACTGAGGGACAGTACTTGTAGTGGGAGGGCCGGGTGACTGAAGGACAGTACTTGTAGTGGGAGGGCTGTGTGACTGAGGGACAGTACTTGTAGTGGGAGGGCCGGGTGACTGAGGGACAGTACTTGTAGTGGGAGGGCTGGGTGACTGAGGGACAGTACTTGTAGTGTAAGGGCCATGTGACTGAGGGACAGTACTTGTAGTGAGAGGGCTGGGTGACTGAGGGACAGTACTTGTAGTGTAAGGGTCATGTGACTGAGGGACAGTACTTGTAGTGAGAGGGCTGGGTGACTGAGGGACAGTACTTGTAGTGGGAGGGCCATGTGACTGAGGGACAGTACTTGTAGTGGGAGGGCCATGTGACTGAGGGACAGTACTTGTAGTGGGAGGGCCATGTGACTGAGGGACAGTACTTGTAGTGGGAGGGCCATGTGACTGAGGGACAGTACTTGTAGTGGGAGGGCCATGTGACTGAGGGACAGTACTTGTAGTGGGAGGGCCATGTGACTGAGGGACAGTACTTGTAGTGTAAGGGCCATGTGACTGAGGGACAGTACTTGTAGTGGGAGGGCCATGTGACTGAGGGACAGTACTTGTAGTGGGAGGGCTGGGTGACTGAGGGACAGTACTTGTAGTGTAAGGGCCATGTGACTGAGGGACAGTACTTGTAGTGGGAGGGCCATGTGACTGAGGGACAGTACTTGTAGTGGGAGGGCGTGCCTCCAAGGTTGGAAGTACGACTGCTGCTGGGGCTCTTCTCCAGAACCAGCACGTCTTGATGGTGCTCTTTCAGACGCACAGTGTTGGCTTCCACATCCTGTCAAGCCCAGAACATCCCACAGTGAGTCTCACAAGAGGGGAATAAGTTAAGGCCAAAATGTGCTGTGTTTAAAATGCATTATAATCATACAAAAAATCTGATGAAATTTACATGCTAATGCTTCGTTTTCATCCAAAATGCATTCAAATATTTATTTGAGGGCATTCCCTGGGACCAGTTTATCTACTATTTTCTTTTTTGTGTAATGTTGGTAATTCACCACAAGATCACAGCACACATGTAATACTGCTTTTAAACCAGTAGAGGGAGACTAACACCATTAAAATACAAAACGTGTTCCACAGTGGAATTCTTCAAAAGACATGGACAGGTAAACCCCCATTCCAGCTCTTTTACTACAGTTATTACTGATATTGATTTGAACTAATATGGAGGGCTATCTGAGGCCCAGGGCACCAGGGGGAGGTCTGACTGACCCTCAGGATGCGGTTGAAGTCTTCCTTGTCCACCCGCAGGAAGTGACAGTTGTCCTCCCGCAGGACGATGGAGGCAGCCCGTGGGGCATCGTTGACTAGTGCTAGCTTGCCAAAATCATCACCCTCGTGAAGAGTGCATACAACACCCTGAGGAAGACATGGAGGGGAGCAGTGCTTATGGTCACAAACTGCTCAGTGACAGCCCCCCCCCCCACCCCCCAATCAGACACGAGGCAGCGGCACCTTGCCGTAGATGACGACATTTACAGAGCCCTTTAAGATGATGTACCATGAGGTCCCTTCTTCTCCTTGATTGAACACTGCAAGCAAAAAAGGTTCAACTTTAACATCCCACACCATTCACAAAATGCAGAAATTCTGCAGTTTACAGCAGGGGACATTTTCCAGATACACTAATCAGCCCTGGGGTCATTTTCCAGGTACAATACTCAGCCCTGGGGTCATTTTCCAGGTACAATACTCAGCCCTGGGGTCATTTTCCAGGTACAATACTCAGCCCTGGGGTCATGTTCCAGGTACAATACTCAGCCCTGGGGTCATGTTCCAGGTACAATACTCAGCCCTGGGGTCATGTTTCAGGTACAATACTCTGCCCTGGGGTCATTTTCCAGGTACACCACTTAGCTCCATGGCTCCCACACCTCCAGTTGTTCTATCCCACCACCACACAATCAGTTTAAAATAATTATCAGGTCTATAATTACTTATACTGGAGTAAAATATAATATATTTTAATATAATATATATATTTCAATGTCATTCAACACCAAGGGTGGAGTGGTGCCTCTGAGGTTAGGGATCTATGTCAGCAATCGGAAGGTTGCTGGTTCAAATCCTTTGAATGCCAGGAGTGACCTTGCTCAATTGAGCCCTTAAGCAAATCCCTTAACTTGCAATTTATCTCTCCTGTGTGTGACGCTGATCTATACCCAGGCCTGTAAGAAGGTCCCCCAACTTACAGGGAAATCTGGAGGTTGGTGGCTGGAGTGCCAATCCTGCCACCAACCTCCAAAAAACTCACACTGGTCCATTTGCACTAGTGTGGTGCTGAGGTATCACCCACCGCACGGCTGCACTCAGGTTCTCATCCCTGAGGTGGTTCGTTGTTTTTTTTTGCCCAGTAACCAAGGAGCCCATTTGTGGGCATGAAGGAAGAAGCGGATTTCACTCACGCACTGTCCCCGCCTTGGCATGTGACTCAAAGATGAGCAGGCCTGCCAGCTCCCTCTTCACCTGCGGGGGAAGCACTGGCGGATGAGGAGTGCCGGTCACATGAGGGCATCTCTGAAGCACTGAGCGTGGCGGAATACTCACTGACCGTGGTGGAGAGGTGAGACAAAGCTTTAATGTGGAGCAGCTCTTCATAGACGATTTCCAGGTCATCCGCTGTCCTCTGGCCCGGCCTGCAGAGAAAGCAGAGTGTGATTTAAGGCAGGTGACCAGAGACAAGTTATGATTGGTCCACTTGGCCAAAGAGGAGACAGTTTATGTCATTATGAGCTGACAGGCCAAGAAGTCTCTCGATCCCCCCCCCCCCCCACCACCAACGTCAGATGTGACTCATCACAGCTGATTGCTAAGACTCAGTCAATGGGACCAATTATGTGAAGAACAGATTCCTCAGAACATTCCGGAAGGACCAAAAATAAATGCTCAATTTACATTTCTATCTTGCACTATATCTGAAAACTTTTGACGGAAGGTGAAGACCTTCTGAGAATACTGCCTGGCAAAGCGTCAGCTCTGTGCTGGAGAGCATCCCTTTGGGAAGGGTGGTGGTCGGTAGCCGGAAACTCCGGCATCCTGTTCACGGTGGGGGGGGGGGAGGTTGGGGCGTCTCCGGCCCACACTCACAGCTTCCTCAGGATCATGCGCATGTGGGCGTCTGGCCCAATCTGGGACAGCAGGAGCAGCATGTCCTGCAGCTCCTCCTCGCTCTCCTTCTTCTCCTCCTCGCTGGGCGGGGGCACGTCTTCCTGCTCGTCGTCGAGGAAACGGTAAAAGAGGTACTTGTCCTGGAAGTGGAGCTCCTGGTCCACTGGAGCCCAGAAACACGAGACACACCAGAGGGCTTTCAGGTCAGACGGACTGGCAGCGGCCGCACCACGGCATCCCGCAAGGCCTCCATAAAACAGCACTTTTGGCTTGTTAAATACAGCCCATTGAAACCTGCTGATATCAGCTTGGCTATTTTTAGACCCATTTAATCCAAGACTTTGCTCATGAAACTCTATTCTTTTGCCTATAAATAAGCTTGGACCCTTAAAGCTATAGCAGAGCACTGGATTATTATCACTGCATACAGACACAATCTAAAACTTTTAGGAGCCCTTTCAATGTTCTTACGGTGATCAGACATGCATGTCGTCGTTGCTAGATGAAAATCACACATCTCTAAAAATCCATAATTTCAGGAGCGTGAAAAAAAATGCATTTTCTCAGAAATTTCTTTAGAAATTAAACCTAAAACAACAAAAAGACACCCTTACCACCTAGAAACCTGGCTTTGCACAGGCACTAGTGAAGGGTTTAATGTTCTATATGGACTTACCTGGATATTTGGTAGAGAGCCATATATCAGTGTCAACAAGATACAAACTAATCTCACTTTATATTTACAATTAACAATGATATTAGTCTGATAGCTACTGTATAGTGGGGGATACAAGTACTGAACGTGTCAACATTTTTTTCACATCATCATCCTGTTGGAAGGGCAGCCCACATCATCATCCTACTGGAAGGGCTGTCCACATCATCATCCTACTGGAAGGGCCGCCCACATCATCATCCTATTGGAAGGGCCGCCCACATCATCATCCTATTGGAAGGGCCGCCCACATCATCATCCTATTGGAAGGGCCGCCCACATCATCATCCTATTGGAAGGGCTGTCCACATCATCAACCCGGGGGAAGGGCCGCCCACATCATCATCCTGCTGGAAGGGCCGCCCACATTATCATCCTGGTGGGAGGGCCACCCACATCATCATCTCGCTGGGAGGGCCGCCCACATCATCATCCCGCTGGGAGGGCCGCCCACATCATCATCCCGCTGGGAGGGCCGCCCACATCATCATCCCGCTGGGAGGGCCGCCCACATCATCATCCTATTGGAAGGGCTGTCCACATCATCATCCCGGGGGAAGGGCCGCCCACATCATCATCCTGCTGGAAGGGCCGCCCACATTATCATCCTGGTGGGAGGGCCACCCACATCATCATCTCGCTGGGAGGGCCGCCCACATCATCATCCCGCTGGGAGGGCCGCCCACATCATCATCCCGCTGGGAGGGCCGCCCACATCATCATCCCGCTGGGAGGGCCGCCCACATCATCATCCCGCTGGGAGGGCCGCCCACATCATCATCTCGCTGGGAGGGCCGCCCACATCATCATCCCGCTGGGAGGGCCGCCCACATCATCATCCCGCTGGGAGGGCCGCCCACATCATCATCCTATTGGAAGGGCCGCCCACATCATCATCCTATTGGAAGGGCCGTCCACATCATCATCCCGGGGGAAGGGCCGCCCACATCATCATCCCGCTGGGAGGGCCGCCCACATCATCATCCCGCTGAGAGGGCCGCCCACATCATCATCCCGGTGGGAGGGCCGCCCACATCATCATCCCGCTGGGAGGGCCGCCCACATCATCATCCCGCTGAGAGGGCCGCCCACATCATCATCCCGGTGGGAGGGCCGCCCACATCATCATCCCGGTGGGAGGGCCGCCCACATCATCATCCCGCTGGAAGGGCCGCCCACATCATCATCCCGCTGGGAGGGCCGCCCACATCATCATCCCGCTGGGAGGGCCGCCCACATCATCATCCCGCTGGGAGGGCCGCCCACATCATCATCCCGCTGGGAGGGCCGCCCACATCATCATCCTATTGGAAGGGCCGCCCACATCATCATCCTATTGGAAGGGCCGTCCACATCATCATCCCGGGGGAAGGGCCGCCCACATCATCATCCCGCTGGGAGGGCCGCCCACATCATCATCCCGCTGGGAGGGCCGCCCACATCATCATCCCGCTGGGAGGGCCGCCCACATCATCATCCCGCTGAGAGGGCCGCCCACATCATCATCCCGCTGGGAGGGCCGCCCACATCATCATCCCGGTGGGAGGGCCGCCCACATCATCATCCTCCTGGAAGGGCCGCCCACATCATCATCCCGCTGGAAGGGCCGCCCACATCATCATCCCGCTGGAAGGGTCGCCCACATCATCATCCCGCTGGAAGGGCCGCCCACATCATCATCCCGCTGGAAGGGTCGCCCACATCATCATCCCGCTGGAAGGGCCGCCCACATCATCATCCCGCTGGGAGGGCCGCCCACATCATCATCCCGCTGGAAGGGCCGCCCACATCATCATCCCGCTGGGAGGGCCGCCCACATCATCATCCCGCTGGAAGGGCCGCCCACATCATCATCCCGCTGGGAGGGCCGCCCACATCATCATCCCGCTGGAAGGGCCGCCCACATCATCATCCCGCTGGGAGGGCCGCCCACATCATCATCCCGCTGGAAGGGCCGCCCACATCATCATCCCGCTGGAAGGGCCGCCCACATCATCATCCCGCTGGGAGGGCCGCCCACATCATCATCCCGCTGGAAGGGCCGCCCACATCATCATCCCGCTGGAAGGGTCGCCCACATCATCATCCTGCTGGAAGGGCCGCCCACATCATCATCCTGCTGGAAGGGCCGCCCACATCATCATCCTGCTGGAAGGGCCGCCCACATCATCATCCTGCTGGAAGGGCCGCCCACATCATCATCCCGGTGGATGGCAGCAGATTCATTAAGAATCTCTCGGGACACGACCCCATTCATCGCTCCTTCACTTATATAAACTCTGCCGCCAGTACCATGAGATGCAAACCAGTCCCACTCCATGATGCTTCCACCCCCAAATGTCACTGCCGGTACAGTGTTTTTCAGGTGATGTGCAGTGACATTTTCCCTCCGAACATGTGTAGTATGGCAGCCAAAAAGTTACATTTTGGTCTCATCTCACCAGACTACATTTCTCCAGCATTTCATAGGCTTGTCCAAATGATGTATAGCCAACTTTAAATGAGCTTCAACAAAGCCTCCTCAGTGATGGAGTCCTGTGGGCAGGGCGTGTACAGAGGCCATGCCGGTGGATTGCATTCTCTATCCGTTTCTCTGCTTCTAAGTCTTTCTGGAGCTCTTTTCAGAGTGGTCCTTGGCTCTTGGGCTGATCTTCTGACCTATCCTTCTGACTCCCAGGTCAGAAATCTTGGCGAGGAGCTCCTATGCATGGCCGGTTGATGGTGGATTGATGTTCCCACCACTTGCGGATGATGCTCCCAATGGTGTTTACTGGAACATTCAGAAGTTTTGAAATACATCCGTAACCAGTTCCATTGATATGTTTTGCAACAATCTGGTTGGGAAGGTCTTGGAATTTGGTGATCAGTGGTCATTGTTGACACACCACAGCACACAGTGCACAACAGCGAAATGTATCCTCTGCATTTAACCCATATGTGACATTGTGACATAGCAGGGGGCAGCAAATTCAGCACCTGGGGAGCAGTGCTTGGGGGCGGTACCTTGCTCAGGGTACCTCTTGTTAGAGCTCTTTGCTTTTACCCATCATGAGATGCTTCTTGTGTGACACCTTGATAACTAAAAACCTTTTTATAGCCCATTAATAGTCTGTAGTGACCAGGCTGAGATTACTCTGCACAGATAGTTCCTCGCCTGGTTCCGTGCCTGGTTCCTTGCCTTCCCTTGGTGTACTGCTTTTTCTTAGTGTGTTCAATACATTTTTCCTGTGTCATTCCACTTTATTACACATCACTTTATATATGGACGTTTATGTTGTGAATTCTTTATAGCTGTGGATTTCCTGCGTTAATACCAATGCCTGGTGAAAATTTCACGTGAATAGCCTCGTTGGACACAACTATTAACTGAAAAAAATGCTGACACGTTCAATACTTACAGTATTTCCCCCACTGTATCTAGCTATCAACAATTAAAAAGATTAGTGTTATTAAGCAATGTACACAAATTACCATCATGAATACAAAAGTTAACTAGTACAAAAATGAATACCAGTTAAATAAATGACTTCACAATAAATCTTTTTACTGGTCGATTAGCTGTCAAACGCTATCAGTAGACAGAGGAGAATGGGTATATTCCATCAAAACTGTCAGAAAGTGGACAAACGTGGTTTTCGTCAGACAGTGATCGTATGCTGGCTCCAGGTGTGTGGTGCCCTTACCGTGGTTCAACACTCCTTCTTCAAGCACAACCTGCCACATCCCGATGGCCTGAGTGCGGGAGTGGACACAAGGGCTCTGCTGGGTCAGCCAGTCCACCATCTCGGTGCCCACACAGCACTGCCTGCATGAGACGGACACGCACACAGAGACGCTCACTGTACAGTGTCGCGATGCCAGCACCGGGGCCTGCGAATGCCTGACACTCGGACGGACGGGCAGACATGTGCTCGGCGCAGAACCTTGGACAGCGGCCACCTATATAAACCTCAGGGCCGGTGTTTGGGACGGCAGGCCGGCATACGGCACACGGACACGCTGACGTTGATGCACGGCTGGGGGCGATGCATCCGTCCAGTTGCCACTCCTCTCCTCTCCTGGCGTCTGTGCTCCCGTTAAAATAACCAGCCGCAATATTTGATGTGATCCTTCTAGACATCACTGCCTGAATCACTGGCCGTCGTCTTTGACTACTTAAAAATGAGCAACCCATTTAAATTCCTTTCACTTCTACATTTTTCTCCCTACCTTTTGCTTTCATTTAGACCAGTGAGTGCCCACAAGCCACGGGTAGCTCAAATGGAGCCAATGAGTAGTTCCAAAAACACTTTTTAGAAATCGGATCATTTATGTCCTGGGTTATTCCCTGTCTAGCTTCCAGGATTGGACCCCTCAACCCAGCAAAGGACATTCGGGTATAAAAAAAAATGATGGATGTTATTTGATTTTTGTTTTTTTTATAAATTTTGCCTAAAATAGGCAAGTAACTGTATAGTGACCATCCCACCTGACCCACTCCCATGACTGATATAATCTTGTAGCTCCCCAGATCACTTTCTTTGTAGAAGTAGCTCTCACTGTAAATAAGTCTGGACTTGCCCTGACATTTATGTCTTTCTCAGTTGGACCTGGAACAGAGTAAGAATGCTGCCTTCAATCTACCACAGTCCCAGAGTCTGCAAACTCTTCTCTGCTCCGGACTTGATGTGATTTATTATTTTGCAAACACCACCTCTTTATGGCTTACACTCTTACACCAGTAGTGTGCTTCCAGCTCGAACCCGCCACACTGGCAGAGGATGTGGATATTAGCAACGGTTTCACCAGCCGCTCGAATCAATTAAAGCATCCATCTGTGTCACAGGAATCTGGCGGCATGGAGATGGAAGAACGGGCCAAATTCCCAGCGGAACAGACAGCCACCATCGGGCAGCACATGGCCGCCCCCGCAGAGGCAGCGAGGAGGCAGCGAGGAGGCAGCAAGGAGGCAGCGGCGGGCCGCGGTGAAGTGGATCCCCGTGCCAGATGAGCACAGGAGCGCACATGGGCCCCTCACGAAGGCGTCGGAGTATAGCGACGTGAAAGTCGCGGCACAATGGGAGGACTGCAATCTGGGGAAATGCGTTAACAATCTCACTCCCTTTCTGGTCAGGGACACCCACCGTGCATGCGATAAGGTCCTGGCAGCGGAGATCATGGCTTTCCATGCCATGAAGATGGAGGTCCTCTTCTGGATGGGTCACTGCCTTACCCATGGTCCCAGTGTTGAGACCGTTAGCACCATGCTGGCTGAGACCCAAGAGTTCACAGCCATACAGCTAATGCAGAGAGTGCCGACGGACAGCTAAACCCCAGCCCTGTGTTACAGCCCGCATCGCCCCATCCAATCAGCTGGCCACAATTTACGACGGACGGCTTAAAACCACCCATACCATTTCATTTTCTTTAATTTTATTTTTGCCTTGTTTTGATCACCCTTCCTCATGCTTTCTTTTAGTTCATCAGCAGGATGTTCAGTCAGTTTCTTCTCCAGTAAACACCTCTTCAGCACCTGTGCTCAGGCTTATTACAACAGACACCCTCAACATTCAAACACAGCCACAGTTCCTCTCTCTCACATACAAAGACAAGTAAAGGTAACGCTTTACTTGAGGGGGCACAAATACTTGGTGGTAACTCAGTTACTGCTGAGGTACAAATCATGAACAAATACAGGATTCATTTATGATAAACATGAGATCAGTATTTATCTTGTGTTGTTCCTTTGTGAACTACTGAAGGAACAAACAATGTTTACAGAATTAATATAGTAAGAAATTTAGTGACTGCCTGGGATAAATGCTTCACAGTTCATTAATAATGAACAAACATAACAGATATAGTAACAAATATAGTAACTAAAAGTTGAATCATGATTTCTTAATGCTGAATTAACATGAAATCAGCATGTAACTAACACTTAGTGTATGGTTAATCAATACATAAGTAATGGCTTAATATTGCATCATTTATGCCCCCTCAAGTAAAGTGTTACCAACCCAAGATAAAGAGCAATCTGGGAAAAGTGCATCAGAAGAACCTGGCAAGGGCGTCAGAATGGGCTGTCCATGCACTCAGCCCACCTATAGGTCTTCAGGTGGTACTTCCTGTCCCGGATCATGTGTGATGCCCTGGAGAGGATGGCATGGCGAAGGACCTTGCCTGCCCTCAGGATCTTCTCAGACGGAACCTACGACGGAGGCAGGGAATGTGCAGTGAGTGACAAGCTGCAGACAAGGGCACCATGAGGCGGGAATTCCGGAAAACCGCACCTCGCACCACCTAGCACGTCGGAATACCTGGATAACGGATTTAGCGCAGGGTTTGGCTCGGCTGCCAATGAGTGGAGGCTGAAAAACAAAACAGGAGTGAAGATGAAGGACGAACAGAAATGGAAGAAGAGAACTAAATGGGCTGAGATGAAAATGAAGTGAAATGTTAAAGATAACATGAACACACACACACACACAAATCAATAAAACTTTGTATAAGTGAAAAAAACTGCATTACGTGGCTTAGCAAGACCAATGATATTTTTGCACCACAGAAACTACATTTCCTTCTTTAAAATAGAAAGAAACTTCTTCAGTTTAGTTAATAAATCATCCTCAACCATTTTTTTTCTGCTTGGCAGGTTAAAATTACTAGTATCATGAAGACTGCTTCTATCTCTGTGAACGACTGGATGAAGTACACTAGTAATCAATCCAGTACTGGGATGTTTAAAATAGAGAACTAAATAAGTAGAATGTTTAATGCCACTTTGAGGCCAGCGGGGGGGGGGGGGTTGTCCCACACCCATAACGGAATAGAGTAGTGATCTCCGAGATGTCAGGATATGACTGATATATAAACACACGTGGAGAGAGGCTTTCCTTCCTTCCTTGTGTTTTTTTCCAGGATGTGACATGTCTGGCGTGCTGCCCACGCGCCCCCTCCTGTCAACAGAGCTCTGTTCTGCACTTGGCTGTTAAACATGCGCCGCTATTGTTCGCTGTTGACGGGGAACGCCGATCGGCCCAGGCGACTGAAGGCGCCACACCAACATCCTCTTGTTTTGCCGCCACGTTCACAAATACACCTTCACATCTGCCTCGGTCGTCAAGGAAACAGCCCCAGTGCTGCCCAACAGCCCCTGGGAATGAAAGTGCACCTGGGTTTGGGGTTTCCAGGGTAACATGATAGCAAAATGGACATGCTAATCCCTGGGGCATGGTGATGGACATCCGGGAGCCTCTACGGGCTTGAACCTGGGGGCCTGAGGGGGGGGCCGCGCCCCTCCCGCATCATCGCGGCCACCGCCGCCAGCGGCTGACCCGCTTCCCAGCAGCTGCCGTTTTGCATGACAAACAAGGCAGCGCCGTGGAAAGGATGCGCTTTCATGCACCGTGGTACCGTGTCACGCCGGCCGTGAGCATCTGCAAAGTGAAGCGATTGGCGGCGGGCAGCAGGGGAGGGGCTCACGGCCAAACTGCATGAACGAAGCACCATCTGGCCCCATGACCAGCCTTTCGCGCATCTTGGACCCTGCGCTGCTTTTTGGAAAACTTGATATCTGGCACTTTGGCACTGGAAGGACTGACAGCTGACCAGATCGATCGCGCGTAGGTTACAAAAACAAGAGAGGCAACAGGAGCAAAATGTCTTCCAAAATTTGCCAATTGAATTTCCTCTCTGCTTGAGAAACACCTGACAGTATCCTAGCTGACAAAAAGTTAAAGAAAATACCTGCTGCTTTACTGATCAAGCGTGAGGTTGGATGTTTTACACTGATTGCTTCTCTAAGCATGAGAATAACATCTTCTTACAATTGCACTGCTGTTTCAAACTGTTTCTGAAATTAATATATTAAATCCTTAATCAAGCCAATTAGTGGTGTTGGATTGATATTATCAAATTGAAGCGAAGCTAACTAACACTGAGAACTGTTCACATCACCCAACACCGTTGACAATAAAGCCACATCCATCCTTTGCCTAACTGGTCAAAAATCTGACTGCTTTTTACAGTGCGTTTGCTTTCCAGGGCTAGAATCGATCAGTGAGGTATATTTATCTACTCCATTAATCATTTATTATCCTCCTCTAAATCTTAACAGTATACAGCTTATTTAAACATGCACAAGTGGTCCATATTACATTATTTCAGAGGCAGATTGATTCTCTGTTGGCCTTTGGACATTCTTTCTTCAGAAAACATTTTACAATGATTTCATGCAGTATCTGATAAGGATACAAAGCACAAGATACAGTAACTGTGATTCTTATAAGAGGTCAGGATGTGAAATAATATTGTTAATCTTCGCAGGCATCTGGCATTACATTATTCTAGCAAGATTTTTCCTGAGCCCTGTCAGGATTGTCGAGGAAAATCTGTTAACTCTTCACTTGAGGGTGCACAAGTAACTTAGTAACTCAGTTACTACTCAGTACAAATTCATGGATTAATGCATCCAACCTATTATGTTTATCCTACTCAGGACCGCGTGGGTCCGGAGCCTATCATGGAGGCTACGAGCGCAAGACAGGAAACAACCCAGGATGGGGCGCCAACCAATCACAGGGCACAGTTACACATATATGCAAGGCAGGGAACAACCCAGGATAGGGCGCCAACCAATCACAGGGCACAGTTACACATATATGCAAGGCAGGGAACAACCCAGGATGGGGCACCAACCAATCACAGGGCACAGTTACACATATATGCAAGGCAGGGAACAACCCAGGATGGGGCGCCAACCAATCACAGGGCACAGTTACACATATATGCAAGGCAGGGAACAACCCAGGATGGGGCGCCAACCAATCACAGGGCACAGTTACACATATATGCAAGGCAGGGAACAACCCAGGATGGGGCGCCAACCAATCACAGGGCACAGTTACACATATATGCAAGGCAGGGAACAACCCAGGATGGGGCGCCAACCAATCACAGGGCACAGTTACACATATATGCAAGGCAGGGAACAACCCAGGATGGGGCGCCAACCAATCACAGGGCACACTCACACACTATTCCAAGTTGTTGATCAAATCATGAACAATTATAGTAACTGCATGAGCTGCGTGATAAATGATGAATGAACATGGGATCAGTACGTAACTAACACTTAGTTTCTGGTTAATTAATACATTAAGTAAGCATGGACCTTTACCACCCCCACAAGTAAAGTGTCACCGAAAAGCACAGGAAATACACAGGGTGCATTTCTCCAGTTAAATGCCAGGGGAGCAATATTCCTCACTGCAATTCTGTCATAACACAAAATAAGCTGTTTCCAGTGACATTGTCCACCCATCCATCCATTTTCCAACCCGCTTATCCTACTGGGTCGTGGGGGGTCCGGAGCCTATCCCGGAAGCAATGGGCACGAGGCAGGGAACAACCCTGGACAGGGGGCCAGCCCATCGCAGGGCACACTCACACACCATTCACTCACACAAGCAAACCTACGGGCAATTGAGTAACTCCAATTAGCCTCAGCATGTCTTTGGACTGTGGGGGGAAACCGGAGTACCCGGAGGAAACCCCACGACGACACGGGGAGAACATGCAAACTCCACACACATGTAACCCAGGCGGAGACTTGAACCCTGGTCCCAGAGGTGTGAGGCAACAGTGCTAACCTGCACCACCAGCAACATTGTATGATGCAAATATAATGATTACAAGAGTTCCACACATCAATCAGAAAGGGGGTGGTTTTAGGTCATGGAAAGTGTACAGAAACAGGGACTGTCTTGTAGTTAATTTTAGATGTTTTGTCTAGATGTTGGCTTCTCGTCAGGTTGACTTCCAGAACAATGTACAAATCAAATTGCTTCAGAAAAATATTTGGAGATGGGACTCTATCTGTGAAGTGGTCACCAAACAAAGTTAAGAGGTTGGACAGGAACTGCTAAAAACGTCCTAGCAAACAGGCACAAAAAATCAACACAGTCTTATTTATAGTTCCTCACACATAAAAAATCTCAATTTCCAGTGTTATTTTGAGTTATCTTCTCTTTGAACATGTGTAAATATGCCTTCCGCATAAAAGCAACAGGATACAACTCCTATTTCTTTTACAATTATCTTTGTAACCAGACAGCATTGCATCTTAACCCGTAAAGTAAACACATAAATGACGTAAGATATGTTATCTCTGAGTTTAAGGTTAATTCTGTTTTCTCTACTGAAACTTCAAGGCTACAATGTCTTTCTGTCTGTCATTCATAAATGTAACCATATTGTTTATTAATAACAGCAAAACAAAGTTTCTTATAGTCGCATAAACATTTATAAATTTGCAGGCAGCCAGCATGTTAGTCAAGAGTAAATAACATTCAAAATGGATGGCTTACCTTACTAAGATTTTTCAGAGACCCATAGGTGCTGTTACTCTGATTCTCTTTGTCCGGCATTCCTAAAAAAAACAACAACAAAGAGAATTCACAGGAATCTTGTATTTCAGGACAATGACCATATTGACATTATCACAGTGTTAATTAAATACAATGAATTACAACAGGAGAGAGCTATAATCATTGAATATGAAATAGTTTATTAGTAGTATATTACAATCACTGTCTATACCACGTGGACCCAGGGTCTATGCTAACTCAGCCGGATGGACCCAGGGTCTATATTAACTCAGCCGGATTAACCCAGGGTCTATATTAACTCAGTCAGATGGACCCAGGATCTATATTAACTCAGTCAGATGGACCCAGAGTCTATATTAACTCAGTCGGATGGACCCAGGGTCTATATTAACTCAGCCGGATGGACCCAGGGTCTATATTAACTCAGCCGGATTAACCCAGGGTCTATATTAACTCAGTCAGATGGACCCAGGGTCTATATTAACTCAGCCGGATGGACCCAGAGTCTATATTAACTCAGCCGGATGGACCCAGAGTCTATATTAACTCAGTCAGATGGACCCAGAGTCTATATTAACTGAGTCAGATGGACCCAGGGTCTATATTAACTCAGCCGGATGGACCCAGGGTCTATATTAACTCAGCCGGATTAACCCAGAGTCTATATTAACTCAGCCGGATGGACCCAGAGTCTATATTAACTCAGCCGGATGGACCCAGGGTCTATATTAACTCAGCCGGATGGACCCAGGGTCTATATTAACTCAGCCGGATTAACCCAGAGTCTATATTAACTCAGCCGGATGGACCCAGAGTCTATATTAACTCAGCCGGATGGACCCAGAGTCTATATTAACTCAGCCGGATGGACCCAGAGTCTATATTAACTCAGTCGGATGGACCCAGAGTCCATGGCAACTCAGTCGGATGGAGCCATAGTTTGTAATAATGTCCAGAAAACCAAGAAAAAGCAGTGAATATGTAATAAATAACACTGTGGTTGATGTGATTGAGGGATTGTTGAAAAAAGGCAGTGATACTTTTCAAAGCTTACATAATCCTCTGGAAAAGTGACCTGCTTTCATTTAAAGGTCAGTTATTAGTAGTTTGTAACAAAGGCGGGATTATCGCTTCGGGATTTTTACCCATGCTTTCTGAATATCAGCTTCTGTGCCCGAGTCTTATATTCTGTTAATCCCTCAAACGAAAAGGAGCCTCAGAAGCAAGCACCCCTCCAAAAAAGGCAAATTCTATTTATAGCGGGGGCACATCAAGGCTACATATGTGGAATAGAGCTGAATTTTGACTTGCCAGGTAAGATTGGAAATGCATTTAGCATGGTTAGTGTAGGGAAATCCATTAGTATCAGAGAACAATCCAAGGAGTTTAACAGGTAAAACAGAAAAGACTCAATTAGCACTGATTACTCACTGTCATTGTTGGGTCCACGTTCCATTACAGCGTACGGGGGGGCGAGGAGTCCAGCCATGCACTGACGGTACTTCTAGAAAGACACCGGAAATCAAATCCCCTGAAAAACACTCTTCTGATCTGAACTAATGGCTTAGAAAACAAAAGACACTAGTTAGTAAGTGGATTTACTCATCGCACAAAATGGGCTATAACTGTCGCATTTACTTTACACCAAAGAGAGGACCTTCTGTTCACTGCAGTTACGCTTACTGTCATAAGAATCAACTCCCAGAAATATTTATTTTATTTTCTCGCTATTAAAAATGTCATTCGATGTTTTGTTTCCTGGCATGTGGATCACAGCCGGCTGTTGGCTGCCTCATGCAGTGTCATGCCGTCTTCAGTGAGTGTGGGGGTGTTCTCACTGAAATCAGAAAACTGCCAATAGTTGCGGAGCACATTGCTTCTGTCCTATTCTCCTTCCACGGCAAATCCGAATGCAAATTTCAGCACGATTCCTTCCGTGGGCCTTTAGGCTCTGTTCAAGAAGCACGGGCAGAAATTTCCTTTGGATGCATACAATACTGGACAATGACCACAATGCATGCAGAACATCAACGAAATTCAGCTGCTGAGCGTCTGGCTGTTATTTTTGTGCATGTTTGACGGCGCTGATGACAATGAAGGCTCAAGGTTATATAATTGTGCAAATGGTCTCACAGCTGGCGGTCAATAGCTTTTAGGGGATGAAAACCCACAGCACGACTGAACTTAGACCTCAGGCTGCTGTTCTGTTCCTCACACCCCTCCCACCTGCTGCGCAAGACACTGACATCTACTGTTCAACCAGCAAAGACATTTACTCATTTTTTAGTCTGTTCTTTTTTACTGCCTAACAGACCTGCTAGATTAAAAATACCCACAGTGGATGACATAAACAGAATGAGGGCTGGTTTGAACCCATCCTCAGCAGAAGTCACATGTCTGTTGGGCCCTTGAGCAAGGCCCTTAATGCCCCAAAATGCACCAGGGGTAACTGAGACTGAGTAAGAGCTGGTAGACTGAGTAAGAGCAGAACTGGCTGGAGAGCAGGACGGGATTTGCCATAACTACGGAGACTGTGGGTAACTTATAAAGTCAAGCCAGTACTAAATCCTTTCTCGAGTCCTACATGAATATCCAGAACTGTACCAGCAATGTAGACTCTAGCACAGGGATTCCCTGAAGAGTGTAAATGTAAGGGCTGCTAGAGGCAAACCACATCTGCCATTGGTCTGAGAGATATCGGAGCCTTTCCAGCCTTGGGCTTTATTATGGTGCGTTCGATTATTTATTTCCAAGTCGGAACTCGGACGAAAACGTCACGAAAAACGTCACTTCCCGTTGGAAACACGCCTCTTTTATGACGTTGAAGTCGGACAAGATTTTGTTGTCCGAGTTGCCCCTGTGACGTAATTTCAACATGGCGACTTGGTTTGTTTGTAGTTTACCGTTCGAAAAAAGAATGTCGCTATGAATGTACTAAAATATTTTATAAAGTTTTAATGTGGTTTGACTAGTTCGTGTTTGTTGTTTGTCTCTCGGAAAAATCTCAATTTCTCCATTTTCTCCATTTGGAAAACTCCAAATCTACTAAAATATAAAGCAACAACACACAGCAACGTGTTCATGGAGGCAGCCATGTTTGTTCCGAGATGTGGGTAGCTCGAACGGGAGATTGTCGGACGTTTCGTGACGTTTTCATCCGAGTTCCGACTTGGAGACAAAAGGCGATTACATTAGATTACACCTTAAGAGCCACCCTGGGCTGAGAAACTCATTCAAAAACAGTAGCTCACAATAAGGTAATACATATAGAACTGACTGAGTCTGATGTTCACATGCATATAGAGCATTCAGCAAACATGAGAACAGTAAGAACACACTGCTGCATAAATGTGGTGTGCAGAGCAGGACATGACACTGTGCAGCAGACCATGATGTGGTCATCTCCATTAGGGTCATAAATGTAGAACAAGAGCCATCTCAACCAATCAAGATAAATGATTTAGGTACGAACCAGCAACATATAAACCTATTATGTTTACAAAAATAACTTAATATAGAAAAAACAAAGCCCCAGCTGAAGATAATAGAACCTCTCTTTAGATACCTTATAGTGGCCAAGAAAATAGAATCAAATCAAATTCAGAGTAATGTTTGGGGATGATTAAAAAGGCAATATGCCGACTTGAAATCGCAGCACATCACAAGAGTAGATCACCTTATTCACATCGATGTTCGTAAGCTGGGGATTATAGGAAAACAACAGCAAAACGAACCTGAGCAGACCAAGGACACGAGGCAGCGTAGCCACGGCTATCCGCCAAGCAGGCCCACACCCATGGCGGGGGCACTCATCCCAGTGAGGGCAGGGGGGTTTGTGCAGAGGGGATTAAAGGGCAGGTGGCAGGTGCAGACACACGGGCAATTTTCACAGTGCCTATCACATCACGTGCAGCCCCACCCCCAGCCAGAGAATACACTACCAAGAGCTGGCCCACGCTATGCACAACACACGCTGCCTCAGCTGAGCCAGGGATATGCTGCTGTACATTACGGATTATCACATGCAAAGTATGGAGATTATCCATGTACATGCATCATATGCACAGTACAGATTCAGCTGCCAATCAATGACAATCTCACATTTCATTTTTTCACCGTTTTACACATTATTGTCAGACTTTTATTGTTGATACTTTTTTTTATTGTGGTTTAATTCTGGATCTAAAAATGTGGTAAATATTATCTTCTCATAACAGAGCAACCTGCATTTGTTTGCTTGATTTCAATCACCCGTTGACTAATCCTAACATGGACTGTTTGAATGTTAAACAGTGACAGTACAGGAAATGACAATCAAAAAGGCAAAAAGGTAATGAGAAGTTCAGTTGGGGGGGGTTATGGCCTTGACTGACCGACAGTTCTGCCCCAAACCACTAGGGGGCTGCCGGGGGAACCTGTAATGACCCTACATTTGATTTGCTTCTCCAACAGATCAGATGATAAAGCAGCATGAGAACCGGAAAACAATCTCAGAACAAGCTAATGTGCACTGTCCTTCGCTACACTATCAGATAGTGGACCCTCCATAACAGATAAGTCTATTTTTAAATGCTTTGACTTTGACTGCATCCCAGTAACTGAACACCGGTGCTCAGTCTGGCCATGAAGGCTCCTTTAATTAAACTCTATCTTCAGTTTATTCAGCAGTGTGCAAACTTATCTGCAGATTCTGAAGCTTTACCCTTAATTCTATTTTCAAGTCTTTAAATCTCCTTAGTATACTTTGTAAGGATTAGCTCAACTGGTTACTTTTCTCTGAATGGTGTGTGTTTATGCCCTGTGATGGGTTGGTGCCCCATCCTGGGTTATTCCCTGCTTTGTGTCCGTAGTTTCCGGGATAGGCTCCGGACCCTGCGACCATAAATAGGACAAGCAGGTATGAAAAAATGGATGGATGGATGGATGGATGGATGGATGGATGGAATGTAGGATGTTACTTTTCTCTACTGTCAAGACAGAAGATATTTTTTCATGTGGCACCAGCTATTTAAGACAAAACAGAATCCTTACTCAACTCAGCTTCACTATAGCCTACAGTTTCTGGAGTCAATGGCCAAACAGTGATAGAAATACTCTATAAATACTCTATAAATAAAGGACTTCAACTCATGACTTTCCAGACAGGAGCACAGATCCCTGAGCTGCTGACCCAGACACCACCCAGGAGAATCAACTGTTAGGGTAACAGCTTTTGCATAATTTAAACTTCAAACAATATTATACCCTTAAAAACACTTCACAGCATGGCATCAACATGACATCGCCAAGCCTTAACGTTACAGGCCTACATTAAACAATGAAGCTAGAGCATTATCAGGAACAATGAAGAATAATACTGAAACACCCCATCACAATATAAGGGGGTCGTGCTTAGAGACACTGTGGATTTAGTGTGATTTAATGCAAGGTTCTAATGTGAAAGCAGGAAATTAAAATAACCCACGGAATGAAAGGAGCAGTCTAACAGCAGAGGCTGAAAGCTGAACATGTTCAATCGAAAATAATACCTCATTAGAAGCAAAACTACCACAGGGTAGGAAAAAGATAATAAATCATCACGGCATGAAGTACTACAACTGGTGCCATGTTACTAATGATACATTCAACACCAATGTCTACTCTAAATACCTGCATTATAGATAAAAATCAAAGGACACTGATTGTTTCTCAGCCCCTCGCCGTTTCAGTTTTTCTCCGGTAATTAAGTTCCTTTTGGTACAAAACAATGGTTACCAAAGGCACTGACAAAATATTATTTTAATCTCGAAATCGTGGTGGTAAACCGATACAGAAACTAATATGTATCTATATAACAACAACAATAATAATAACCATCCAGTTCTTCCCGAGGGATCAGCACAGCACTCCCAGTTGAGTAGGCAGTGACCACATTTCCCGTCAGTTTCAATATTAAAAACAAGATTCTCTATATGTTCTCATTACGTGCAATGAACCGGGCCATGCTGTCACCCCAGTCCTTTAATTCGTTTAAATTAACAAAGCGCAGCCCTCTCTGCAAAGTCCACTTCAGTTGAAATGGACCCACGACATTCTCCTATACGTACTGTATTACAAAGCGTGATGCTCCCTTTCCTGGGTCTCATATCCCGGGGATTTTTAATTTACGCTCGAGGCTCGTTCGCCAGTGCATGAACATCGCAGGCAGTTTTGTAGTGTCATATGTCTTGTAGTATCCAGGGAATATATTTCTTTTTAAAAGGCGACATTCCTGTCACATTCAGCGGACACACACCTTCCACACACCTGTGGCTGTCCTCACTATGTATTCACCTAACACCATTCATTCCCTTAAAATAATTTTTAGTGGATCATTATGTTACTTTTAACGCCCCATTAAAACCGGTCGAGTTGATCACACATACAGTTTACACAGCTGCTTTATAATACATAGCCTAATTTATTTGTAATAATACTGCTGGAATCACAGCAGAGTAGATAGGCTATTTTATTATCTTCTCAATGCAAGCCCCAGCGTTCATCATGACAATATGTTGCATAATTTGTCCAGGACCGGTGTGTTCCTAATGAGCAGCTGCTTCTTATAATTTATCCAAGATCAAGCAACATCCTGCACTTTCCGTTATCGATCTTCACTAATGCGTGGCACCAAAAACTGCATTTGCATGTAAACCGCACCCCCACCTCAACAATTGACAATTTAGGCACACAGATATCGCGCACTCTTTAAAAATATATCTATTTAAAAACCCAGGATTTAAAGGGGTCTGAACAGGAATTGTTTTTAAATAACAGACTGATAAAGGAAAACTCACCCCGATGCCCCAGTGTGGATCGGCACTGTAAAATCCCAGAAAGCTACGCTCCACTGTTCGCTCTACCTCCCAGATCCACACGACATCCCAATAAATCCTAGGTAAGACAACAGTTAAGGTCTCATCCTCCCGATGCCGAGGCGCGCACACGCCGCGATCAGTGCACGGCCAGGCGGCCGGAGCGCCCGAGACCCGCCCCTCCCGCCCCGAGCGCGCAGCCTGCGGAGGAGGAAGATACTCTAATCATCCTACTCCGCTCCGTGACCCCCGGCAGGCAATGATAAGGGACTACACCACCACTACTAAATAACTACTAAATGGATATTTACATTTGGCCCACCGTCAAACAGCCAACACCCGAAATGAAATATCATTAATAAGGTTTAACATATTCAACAGGGATAGTCAGACTATGCACCTAACAATCGTTAATTTATTGGTTTTCGAATGCAGTCATTAAATTTTATTTAACATTAGCAGCAAGTGCACTTATTACATGCAGGCAATCAATTTGATCCATTTTCATAATAAGACTTCGGTATCTTAAAAGCATTCATGTAGATGAAGAAGAGCGACTCTCGGTAATTCAGCACTTCCTAAAAAGTGACTCATTCATAATTCCGTGGTTCGGCATTCATCACAGAGCAGTATGCCAGGTGGTACACACGTAGGTAGGCTACACTCAGACAGCCAAGGCAAAGCCTATAGACATTCTGGACACATATAATAAGAATGTGTATGGATTTAGTGACCATATTGGTTAATGATCAGTCTGCACATGCATTCAACACACAGATAATGCGATGAAATATTGGACAATATGGAATAAAATGTTTATGTTAATATAAAGTTTAGAGAGTTTTCCTTTATCTTCTCAGAAATGTTTTCACCTCCACTGTGACTAATTATTATAGAATCAAACCCGTTTAATCTGGCAATATTTGGAACCGCACCCAAACAGCATAACTAAAGCTGCATGACAGGTCTGATCTATTGGTTTAACGATCCCCATTAGCTTCGCTAGAGTATTGGGAGGCTGTTGGGGTACAGAAGGGTGCACAGAAAAACTCTTGGTCTACTGGTCATGGTCAGACAGGTCAGTGGGTCCCAGTATTTATTTTGGCTTCACCCACACCCCAACCCCCCAAAAAATAGACCATTACATATAAATTATTAAGTTGTGCTCCCCCCAATATCAAATTCTATCCTTTGTCATTGCTCCCAACATCATAAGTACAAAAATATATCCATCCATCCATCCATCCATCCTTCCCTCTGATAATTCAGCTGTGTCACAGTGTGGCCCTGCACCCTCTCCCACGCAGGACACACACACTCACACAGTCATATGCTGCAGGCTTTTAATGACTCCAGTAAGCTAACTGCATGCCTTTGCAATATGGGAGGAGACCCCCATGACACCGTGAGTGCAAATGAGCTCCATACACACAAAGGAGATGCAATCAAATATACCCATAATGAAGGCAATCTTCATGTACAGTGCTGTGCAAAAGCCTTAGGCAATCAAAAAAATATTTAAGGTTATTTACGTGGGCAGTAAATATATATTTTCTCAGAAAAAAACACAATTTAACATTAGAACATATGGAAATTAAGAGTGACCCAATAAAAAATAAACAAGATTTTCTTCTGTTCTCCAAAACATCACTGATATCTAGTTGGACACCACTTCAGGTCCCAAACCTCCTCAGGGGAACCTCAGCCATTCCATGCATTTGTTAAATTTCACCACCAGCTCACTTAATGCATTTACTAATTTGATTAGTTAAATGACTCAATGAGCTATTGATTAGCCATACAAGGTGTGCTAGTGGTCGAATCAAAGAAATACATGGGTGTATTGGGCGGTTTCTGCAAATTCTGGGGTGACTTTAGCAGAGGGTTTGAAATGGCTAAGCTGACACACTTGGACAGACAGAACATCATAGTTTTACACCAACATGAAGATCATTTAAGGATCATTTTCTCTGACTGCCTAATACTTTTGCACAGCACTGTATCTAATATCAAACAAGCGTTCCACATTACAGAGTGAGACTCTGGTCCAGTGTTCAAACACAGCGTCAGTAAGACACCGAGCTTTTAAAGGGGAGTTTTGAGAAGCTATGATTGCCGGATATTCCATTATGGGGTAAATTTGAGTGAACGAGAGCTCAACACTGAAACTTAACACCCTGGTATCAATGGGGGGGCTCAGGTGACAAGGACATTTTCAAACGTACAGCGTACAGCCATTTGGAACGGGGTCACAGGCCGGATAAGACCCAGAGGTTGCAGCAAAGGCAGAACCTGCGACTCCATAAAGCATTGTCATGGCGACATGGGGGCGGGGCGCTAACCAAACGGGCTATTGCTGCTCTTGCCAGTGTCACTGATTGGCAGAGCTGTGTTAGGCATTTTGACACAGTTCCCTAATCTGCCCAGGCCATCCAAAATGGGCGTGCCCCCCAGAAGGGGCATATATGGGCGGGGCCACAGGGGCACTGACTCCAGTTGAAAGCTGATTAGTCCACTCCCCTGTCACTCACCAATTCAAAACATATCATTGGCTAATGATATGGCTGGCCCCTTTGTATGACTTATACCCCCTCTTATGCCCCCCACCATAAAAAACACCTCTAATCGCCCCTGTCCTCGATGGTGAAGATATGCAAAAGCTAACAGCTTGGGGATTGGCCACACAAACTGCCAGCGGGCACCTAGGGCAGCAGTGCGGAACGGCAGGGAGGCCGTCTTTGTGCCGTCTGATTGATTCTGCTTTTTAAGTGGCTGAAGCTCATTGGATCCCGGCTTCCACTCCCGGGCCTGGTTACGTCCCGGCGATTTGCAGCCTCATTCCACGGACGGCATGAAAGCGGGGCCGCGCTCGGCGCCCTGCGCGTGTGTGTGCGTGCGTGGCTGTGGCCGTCGGTCATCTCGTCTCAGATTTCCGTTCAGGTAGTCTTGAAGCGTGTCCCACACAACTGGGGCGAGAGGACAGGTGTCCCAGTGACGGGTCCCGCTTCAACATAAATAAACATGCTGGCTACCAAACGGCAAGATCACACAGGGAGAATACAGACTGCGCTCTGCTTGCTTCACGAGACCATTTTCAGTGAATTGCAGTGAAGTGTGTGGGTTTAAAAAAGAAAATATTAGCACCCCCTTCCAATTTATCATGAATCTGGGTCATGGTTTAGTGACTAAGGTATAATGTGGGTCCTGAGTTTGAGATACCATTCCCCCCCCCCCACAATATCGTTGCAGGAATTATAGGTGATGGGGAGGGGCTGTGGGGGTATAGAAAGGTGCATACGAGGGGGCTGAGCTGAATAAGGAATATGTGGGATAGCTACGCGATTGCTGCACACGCCCAGCTGCCGTCTGCCTCGGAGACCCGGATGTGGCACGCTCGCTCCCCGTGAGGCTCAGCATGCCCACCCTGCTTCCTCTTCGCCTCCGCCTGCTATCACGGGGCCGCCTGCCAAATCACCGCGTGTCCCCGCCGCATAGTGTCTGTAGCTGCCCCCCCCCCGACGAGAACCACGCCCGTCCCACCAAACCTCACCTGGCTGTCATCCACTGATGCCGGGAAGCAGGCACGGGTGACAGGCTAGGGGGGCTTTTTTTCCCTCTGCTGCCCCGCACCCCCCACGCCTACCCAAGAACACTGAAACGTGAGCCCAGCGGACTCTTATTATGTAATTCTCCCACTGCCCAAGAGGATTGTGGGAAAGAAGCAAATGATAAACAGATTGCCCCCTCTGGGCCTGTAAGGGTGCTCTTGTCCTTTTTTACCCTCGCAGCAGAGATTGTCTGAACCTCGTCGGTCTCTCTGCACAAATGACTGCGTGGCTGCAGCCCTCCATGCACCGACAGTCTGACTGCGACGATAGGGACCCGAAATCCTGATGCCACACAGCAACCCAAGTCCTGGCAGATTATTTCCATTATACACAAAATAGAACTTTGTGGAGGACATTAATTTTGGATCATTTTAAATAGCAGACTGTGGAATGGTACATTCTGAAATGTTTATTTCATTCGGCTCTGGTTGGCAGTAATTCAGTAATGTGTTCTGACAATTTGATTGCATTGAATTATTCATTATTCATCCTCAGAAAATGAAATCTTCAAAATCCTTTATCAGCTTCTTCGATGGATAGTTTCACAGGGGCAAACTGAAGGTTTAAAGTTTAGCTTGCAGAGAGGGTCTAAACAGCAAGAATATTAACTTATTTCAAAGACAATGTTGTACTTCTGCATTGCTGCTTCCCCGCAGTACTTCATGTCTACCCCAAAGCATCATTCCAGATTGAGCCAGAACCCGCTGCTCTTCAAAGAGTCACGTGTCACTGTCTGACGTCTGAATATTACCCAGGTGCTGTGATCATAGATGCGTGAGTTGCAGGCTGTCACAAGGGGACAACCCCCCCCCCCCCCATGCATGACTGCAGGCTTCATATGGCCCAGACTGACAGGAATAAATGAGTCCAACATCAACAGTCTCTTGCTGCTGGATCTTGCTGCACTTTTTGCATATTTTCAATTGTATTAACAAGAGAAAAAAACAGCTTCAAAGAAAAATGTTTCAGATTTGCAGACTTTAAAGGTAAAAATTGCATTTGCATGAAAACTCATTATTTTCACTGATCTTCAGCAGGGAGGCTGACAGAGCTTCTTTGAAGCTGGAACCTCAGTAACGAGTGGGAGTGGGTGTTTCCCGGCCTAACTGTGGCTCCTGGCGAATCGAGAATCATGCCCCGATCCTCGCTGCGCGAGGGGAACAACTTCTGCTAACTGCTAATATCTCTGCCCCTCGTTCTGACCTCTTCTGGAGGGTCTTCCTTGGGGACCCCCTGATGGTCCACAGAAATGTGTACTGTCTGACAGGGAGCTGGGTGGGAGCAAAAACATGGACTGTCTGACAGGGAGCTGGGTGGGAGCAAAAACATGGACTGTCTGACAGGGAGCTGGGTGGGAGCAAAAACATGGACTGTCTGGCAGGGAGCTGGGTGGGAGCAAAAACATGGACTGTCTGACAGGGAACTGGGTGGGAGCAAAACCATGGACTGTCTGACAGGGAACTGGGTGGGAGCAAAAACATGGACTGTCTGGCAGGGAGCTGGGTGGGAGCAAAAACATGGACTGTCTGACAGGGAGCTGGGTGGGAGCAAAAACATGGACTGTCTGATAGGGAGCTGGGAGGGAACAAAAACATGGACTGTCTGACATGGAGCTTGGTGGGAGCAAAAACAAGGACCGTCTGGGGGGTTCCCAAGGACCGGGCCCAGAAACACTGTCGCAGACCATGAAAGGAACATCAGTGTAGAACAGTAGGAGGAGCGGCTAACAAAATAAGATTCACCAAGAACATCAGGAGAGAACAAATACCTACCCTCCCATCCAGCACAGGGGTAAGAGTGGGCAGGGCCCTGGCACCAATGCCAGGCAGCTCATGGAATAAAACTGGGGCACACCCAGGAAGGACCACCGGCCCGTCGAAGGACACACCCAGGAAGGACCACCGGCCCGTCGAAGGACACACCCAGGAAGGACCACCGGCCCGTCGAAGGACACACCCAGGAAGGACCACCGGCCCGTCGAAGGACACACCCAGGAAGGACCACCGGCCCGTCGAAGGACACACCCAGGAAGGACCACCGGCCCGTCGAAGGACACACCCAGGAAGGACCACCGGCCCGTCGAAGGACACACCCAGGAAGGACCACCGGCCCGTCAAAGGACACACGCAGGAAGGATCAGGGCACAGCATGCTGCCCGGTAAAAAGCATGAGAACATAAGAAATGTACAAAGGAGAGGAGGCCATTCGGCCCATCAAGCTTGTTTGGGGAGAACTCAACTAAAACTGTTAAAATCTTATCTATCTCTGATTTAAAGGAACCCAGGGTTTCAGCTTGCACTACACTAACAGGAAGACTATTCCATACTCTAATGACATGCTGTGTAAAGATGTGCTTTCTCAGATCCAGTTTCAAATGTTCTCCCGCTAATTTCCACCTATGGCCGCAAGTATTTAAACTAATATTAAACTATTTGGTTGAACAGTTACTGCAATTATATTTCAATATAATTAGCAATTTTTTCCCATTGAGATTGCTTGTAAGAAAACATCCTCATTACAGGAGGTCTCTGTTGGGTTGCAATCGCTGTGTCGAAATCTACTGGTTCAGTCTCTGGACCCAGAAACGAGGCACAGAAAGGTATGGCACTATATACCGTGCCATTCTGAGTGCATGGTCAGCATATCAGACACCCAAACCGCGGGGGGGGGGGGACATGGCTGACATCTGTGCCTCCTGCTCCCTCACAGGACATGGATGGTGAGCTATGCTTCTCTTGGAGGGGGGGGGCACTGTGAAAGGATGTGAATCCCTGCTCCAGGCCACACTTTCCCATTGTCCTCACTCCACCCCAGCCCACTGACCTTCAGTAGTGTAGGGATGCACTGCAGTGCCCCCTAGTGGCAGCAGGAGTCTGGGACAAACCGAACACACTCAGTTTGGGGCTTCCTGGCTGTCATCTTGAGGCTCTGCGTTCTACAGCAGTACCCACTAGAGATGGTCCATACCACTGACGTTTTTTCATTTAGATTTGACCCAATACCAAGGTTGGTATGGCTGATGCGGATAACGATATTCGGTGCCGGCCCAATGGGGAGTAACGGGGGGGAAGGTGGGAGGGCAGGGTGCTGATGAGGGGGTGGGGTGGGGGGGGGGCGTGACGTGTCACTAATCGTTCCAGTTCCCTACTCACTTGTATAATAATATATTTAATTTACCAGTAAAAAAAATGCTTTAATGTTAGAACTGATTCTTAAACTGGCAACATTTAATATCTATAGAATGGATATTTCAGCCCGTCCTTATTACGCACATCTCCTACTCTTAGCTTGTTATTCACACCCTGATTTGTCTAATCCCACACGCCTCCATCTAGGTGTGAGTGCGGCTGACAGACAGGGTCTGAATGTTTGAGTATAGGAGCAGAAACCTAAGGTTAGATAGCCAAGGATCACAAATGAACATTACAAGTCATTACTAGTTAAAATTCAGTTCCTGTTGTACTTTGGGGTGAACTAACACCTCTATTCCTGTGTAATTTGAGTCTCAGGGCGAAAAGCGCAATCAGATCACATTCCTCAACTTAAAATAGCCCTGACATGAGTAAGACGCATCACATGGGCCAAGACAAAACAAAAATCAAAATTACGTTTTTTTTTCCAGAAATGCTGAGAATATTTGTGGAAACACTGCCACCTTGTGGTGTTAAATGAGACATACATTTTAATTTTAGTTACTGAGAAATCTTTAAATGCCTAAATAGTATTTAGATTCCCTTGAGACAGATGCTGTGTGTCAGACTGACAGCTCAGGCCTTCCTTGCTGTCGGATCAGCAACATTCATGGTTGATTAATATACATAATCTGTTTGGCTAAAAATGCACTGTTAATCTGCCAATCCTGACTCTTTATCTTCAAAAGTAAATGCTGGCAAACTCTGGTGCTCTGACAGCTAAAGTAACAGATGTTACAGCTGTGAACTGCGCAAGTCTCTTTCCAAACCACACCACGCTCACCTTCGTAAATCCTGCTTCTTCTAAATGCATTGAGCTCCATCAATGTAAAGCTGTAAGCGTAGCAGCAGTGATGCAAGTTATGGCAGGTGACACTGGTCTGTCGCATTAGATAGTGTTCAGAGCGTCCAAACATCAGCCTTCCCATCCATCCATCCATCCATCCATCCATAGAGCCTTATCCATACAGGGTTATGGGGAGCCTGAACCCCATACCAAGAAGAATGGAGAGCAGGCAGGAAACTCCCTCGATGGAATGCCAGTCCATCATATACAATAAATTGAATAATAATAATAATAATTCTAATAACCGTTAATCTCTCAGTGACTGGGCAGAATGATGTAATCGTGCTTTCTCTAGCCTACATCCAACATCCTATCCTTCCTCAAAGTTTTATGCTAAAACTCTCTCCGCTATCGATGGCTTCAAAGAGCCTGAGTTAACACGAAACAGATCGATGACAGAGAAAAGGCCTGTTGTTAACATTACTGCCCCATAAGCCACACCCCCAAAGAGCAGCAGGTTTGTATTGACTGGAGAGCCGTGGTTTGTCAGAGACACACCATTTACGTCACACGTGGGGGATTCCCCAGGCTCTGCTTCCTGGAGAACCAGGATGGGTCTGAGCCCCAGGAGCACTTACCTCCCACAGGGTCTTAAACTCCCTCTGCTCGATGCGCAGCAGTTCACAGACCTCGCGGGTGACGATGGTGGCGTGTCTGGGGGTGTTATCCAGGATGGACTCCCCGAAAGCTGTGCCGATTCCCAGGGTGCAGATGGTGACAGCATCCTTGGATGTGACACAGGGGGCATGGGGACAGAGTCACTGGTTAACCCCTTGTGTGCCACGGTAGTAAGGGAGGCAACAAGACACAAAGGTCTCCATATGGAGATCACCATGACGACCGCTGCAGCATCCCAGCAAACCTGCAACCTCACACAATGTTTCATCACACATAGTAGACGAAAAGATGAAGAGGTTCTCCAATCAAGCCAGCTTCCTGAAATGCGGGGGGGGGGATAAGTGCCTCTCCAATCACTCAGGGGCCGTTCACAGAGATGGAGGGTGTGGAGAGGGGAGTGGGAAAAGAAGATGAAGGGTCCCCATGGCTCCGAAAACACATTTCTGAGGGACGGAGAGATCCAGGCTGCAAATGCACATCTGTCCATGCATGAGGAGGTACGCCTCACACCATCATCATCATCATCATCATCACCACCATCATCATCACCACCATCATCAATGAATCACATAAATCAGTCTCCCCTCTGTGATGAGTTTGTATGCCTGTTTTTATTTGTACATGTATTTTCTTATAAACCACGACATTTAATAAGAGTGCGAAAACGGAGTGGCAGATTGTTGAGAGTGTCGCTGTAATATGCAACTATGATTACATGTACTTTAATAGCAAATTTATTAATCTGGGTAGAGAATCGGTGTTGAGTCTGTATAGAGGCTAATTTATACTGCAGGAGCATTTTATGGTGACAGGAAGACGACCAAGAACCCAGTACAAGCAAACAGTAAGGCCTTTATAATGGAGTACAGTAGGGTTTCCTAACCCAGTCCATAGGGACAGTTCACATTTTTGCTCTCTCCCAGTTCCTGGAGCAGAAACCTGCACCGTTTGGGGTCCCCGGGAACCGGGTTGGGAAACGCTGAATTACAAGGTGTTTCTGAAAATGAATCGGGAGACAGGGTGGATGGTAGCTCAGAATGACTGTGGGAATGGTGACCTTCTGCTCTTCGGATGACCACCACCATTAACACCTCACAGTAATACTTCCGATATCTCAGCTTCCTCCAGTCATGCTTTTCTTTTTACCTGATGGTTGGCTGTTTCGGAGACCTTGACGTCCAGCGAGCCGGAGAGGACGGCGTACCAGCTCGTACCGATGTCTCCCTGGCGGTACACTGGAAAACAGGATAGCTTCTGTTTACGCTACTACTGCCGGGGTTCAGAAGCCAGGAGAATAGCACGGAGATGTTAGCCTTACATTTAGCTAGCTAGCGTTGCGCTATCAAAACACTCTGCAAACGTTCTGCTTGACATTTATCTTATTGGTCACTGGTCATTAACCAAAAGTCTGAGCTAAGAAGGCTGGTCTCAGAATGCGGGTCATTAAGCAGCATGACCTACAGGTGATGCCCCTTTCCAGACACTCGTAGAATCCACACAGGCATATCTGCTGCAGGAGGTTGGGGTGGAACCTCTCGAAGGCCTTGACATCCTTCAGGCGGGTCAGTATGATGTCCACGTCTTCGCCAGAACGTTCCGAGGGCCTAAAGGAACGGACCCATCAATCAGACACATTCTCTCACACACAAAACACAAAAAGAAATACCTTTCTGGCGAATTACATAGGAACAGCCTGAGCAACAGTATGAGCACCCATTACATTAAATAAACTCTTAACTCTGTCTTACAGCTTATGGGAGTTTTACACAAAACTGTTCTGAGGACAGAACATAAAATGATTGGTTCAGAGAGATTACCAATCTCATTATAGAAGAGGTGGGTCCAAGCAACTAGAGGAGGCAGGACCAGCCAATCAGATGTCTTGGTACTACCTCCTCTAGTTGCTTAGACCCACCTCCTCTATAGTCTGATTGGCTGTCTCTCTGAATCAATCATTTTTCGTTCTGCCTTCAGAATGTTTTAGCGTAAGCAAAACTCCCACGAGTTGTCGTACAATCATATGAACATGAACCCATCTGGATTTTCGTTTTCTTACTGAGTGACCATCACTGGTACAAATATCTCCCTCAGACGCTGTGTCTGAACTATAAACAAAAAAGCCCTTTGAAGACCGTGTGATGCAGTGCCGGTGGTCAGGCCTCATCGCCAGTGCAACCAGCACCATTGACACCATGTCATTCCATTTTGAAATAATCAAATAATTACTGTGAAGATAAAGAGGAAAAGCAAAAGAGCTCCAAAAGATCTGTTTTCATCCTGAAACATGTACCCTAATGGTTAGCTTTTGGTAACACCCGAGTGCACAGCGGAAAAGGGGCCATCTCAGGGTTCCTGTTTGTCATGGAGCTGTAACCTCCTCTGATTGGCCCGCCAGGTCAGTCTGAGTGAGGCTGCCGTGCCCACGTTGCCGGGCAGCGGAGGGCTGAGGTCACCGTGTTGGTGAGCAGCGAGACGGACTTAGGTGCCACCGGGCAGAGCTTTGTAAGGAAGAGTCAGCCACAGTGGGGCCTGTGTCACGTCAGGCCGAAGGACGGACATCAGCTCAGAGCAGCGGCCCCCAAAACAGCACAGCTCTATACACTGAGACCCACATAAACCAAGCTGCACAGAGGACTAGCACAGTTGATCTGTGCATTAAAACCATTTTACCCGCCAAAGCAAACAAACGCTAAACGGGGGAACCATTTCCACCGTCAGCAAACACAGCAACCGCCTCGGCGCAGGAAATCAACGGCGTCCGCGTCGTGCCGCCGTAGAGAGGAAGGCTGGGTAACCCGACCGGGGAAGGCTGATTACACAACACAGCTTAGCAGGCACAGCGTGTTTGTCTGCAGGTGGGGTACAGGCCGCACCCAAGGGGGCTGCTTAGGGCCCAGCAGCCACCAGCCCTCGACCAGCCCCCCCCCATCCTATCAGCCTGTCAGAAAGGGATAGAAGATGACACATGACAAGTAGGTTAATCAAATTTTGCTTAGGCCCTGAAGACGGTTGTTTCAGCCACGGGAAGCAGATCCATATCTACTAGCTGCTGACATTTACTCAGATTTCCCAGCTCAAACACACCTACTAAACCTGGTATTCAGTGGATTAAGATGTGTTTGAGCAGGGAAATCTGCAAACTGTGTTGGATTCTCCCCACCCAGGACTATAACTGGGATACTGGGGAGACCTGCTCTACAGATACATGCTAGGAACATGGAGGATGGGGCCTGGCATACACTGATGTGGGGATGGAGGTCTGGGGCAAAGAGGATGGGGTATGAGCTACCTCCATCTAACTTGTGGCTAGAAACTCATCCTGGGTATGCTGCTTGTCATCACACCACGCTCAGCAAAACAGCGATGGCAGTTTTGCGGTCGGGGACAAAACGGCCATCATCTCACACCTACAGTGTGCAGCCGATCCCCGCAGATACCGCGCTGACAGGTCCGCCGCCTCATCCCTGCACTACACCGCCTCCTCCTGGAGTTTCATTCATTACAGACTAGGTTTCTGCCAAATAACTCGTTGGGGGGTACTTGTAAGGGGGTACTTCAGCGGATCAGACACCGTCAGTGCAGCCGGCGATTTGGGTGACGACCCCCGGCCGCTAAGCGCCATGTCAGTGCAGCTGCCCGCAAAGTCAGGTCGGGGTTTTTAAGACCTGAAAGCTATCGCTTACCCTCTTTGCCGTGCATGTTGCGAGTCCCATTAAAAGGTTACCATGTGTTGCCGTCTCAGTACCATTAATACGTTATGAGGCAATCTGTTACCACTTCTGATTCCGAAAGCGATTAGTTTCAATGCTCCATATGGTGCCGTCTGACTGACGGAGGCTGCCGTGTCTGTAACGTGACTAGCAACGGAACCCGTTACATTTAGAGTAAGAAAGGAGGATGGTAAATAATGGCAAATAAGATAAACTGAAAGCACACCAGATGGGGCCGGAATCACACGTTGCTGTAGGCTGTCTTTGAGGGGGGTGCGGAAATTACTTAAGGAACCAAGTAAGGTAAAGTTTATAAGACCTCCTGAGTAAAACGCAGGTTCTCTAATAACTATTCATCCATCCATATGTCACAGGTAGGATTTCGGAGTTGTATAAATTAACCCAGCAAAAAATATTATAAGAAATTATTCGGCAAAATGTGTTAGTATAGACAAATGACAAATACACAGCAGGTGTAACAATTCCGATAGATATATTCAGTAAATGTCTCCTGGGCTGAAAATTATTACCAAAAACGCTGAAAAAACATTTTAGTAGTCAGCATACACACAGTGCTAGTTTAACTCAGTTAGGAGAAAACGTTTATAGTGGCGTCCAGGTAAAGCCTATTACTCGATCGTCTTTACCGATTATTTTAATGACTGTCAGCTGTAAATATAAGTGTCAATTTAATCGCAAAGGTTAAATTTAGGGGAAAGAGACTATAGAAAACCATGAGGATAGAGTGAAGCGTCGGGGAATAAGTCTGATTCATTATTCTGCACCAAAAGACGTCTTGGTACCCCAGGTAATATTAGCTTTATTCTCAGTTATACTCACCGAATTGTTTTACCGCTATTTGTGCCAAATTATTTAAAAATTTACATTTTTAATCGCACGCATATTCCTGTAGTAGTCGAGCAGTCAGGATAGATTCGTTAGTTAAAAAAATACAATACGGCAGATGGCATTGCCTTTCCATAATACCGTATTTACTGGCTGCATGCAAAAATCAAAGCGATTCTATATTTCGCCGTGCCTTTATTCTGTCTAACTGGTATAATAAAGAAAAACGCCGGGAAAATAAATATCCCACAATGTTCACAGGTGAAAAAAAGCCGGCAAACGACGCTACGGAGCAGGGCAGGCTTTCGACGGTATTCGTTTATTGCGTAGCGCAAGGTGTCAAAAAGAGAAACATTCAGCAAACGAATAGATCTGTTCCTGCTCACCTTTTATCGAGGCAGATGATCCATTCTGCAGATGCAGAAGACTGGGCAGAGGTGTGCGCTGCTACCATCTTTGGCGAGATCATGGACCCGGTGCAGCTGGAGCCGGACTTACATCATCCTTGTTTTATCATGGACTCTCCCCTCGTTTCGTTAGGAAAAAGGAGTCGTTTGGTCCAGTTTCAACCAGCAAACGTGTCGAAACCTAGGGGAATGACGATTAACAATGGTGACATTTCCTCATCTTGTTGGGTTTCTTTAACTGTTGCCGGGGAAATCGCGCATACAATTAATGAAACATACACCTATGATGAGTTCTCCACAATTTGCCCATTTCACATGATATAAGTTCTTAAAAACCGTTTTCCACATTTAGGGAACGATGGCCTATAATGTTCCATATACAACCTTAAGGGCACTACTGCTTCTGTCTAGGCAAAGATAACATAAACATGATTTTAAAATCAGAGCAAATTTCATGAAGAAACCGCCAAAATTAACACCTGGGCTTTGGACATGTAGAGGCTATTACATTTCGCACTCCGTTGTAGTAGCATAAATATTGAAATCACTAATAGAGGTTAATAAATGCGAATCCTTAGTGAAATATGTTTTTGCTGAAATGTTATTAAAGCTGTGAGACACTTCTCACCACCCCAGTCCGAGCTTGGCACATCGTCAGCAGATCTGTCACTTTTGCAAGGCTTTGCTGAAGATCTGCGATCTGCCTCCCGTGAGGTGTGACAGATGAAAAGAGGCTGATCTCTTCTCGGTCCCGATGGATGCCTCCATGCTACTCCATGACATCATACCTGACATGACCTCAGGGGGCGAAGGAAGGGGCTGCCCCGAGTGAAGCAGGGTCTCCTCACGGCTGCGGGAGGGGTAGACTGCGGATTGCCGTTGAGCTTTCGCTACGGCGACATGAACCTCGAACGTGCGGGAGGTGAGAGGCACCGGAATGTTATGCCTCGGAAAGCTCCAGGTGATTAGGGAGTTACTCCCGCTGGGTGGAAGCTAAGAGGGGCTGTTAACATGGTTCACAGGCTGAGAGGGGGGCATGGGGCTTGCACGCAGGGGGGAGCACCAGGGAGGAATCAGCTCAGTGCACAAAACGGCTACAAGCAGGTAGAGCTAATCTGTAACCTATCTATGGAAAGCACTCAACTCATCACTCATTGAAATCAGCATGTGTGGTTAATCTTTATCGAAAAAGCGGGGGTGGGATATAAAATTGATCTTTTATGGTTTATGGAAGTCCAATAAAAGTAATCAAACTATGTTTGTTATCTGGGGGCTGCTTGTTTCGGTTTAGGGCTAAACCAAGAACCTAACTGTTTAACACCTGCACTACAGCTTTGCTGTAACCCTAGCTGACTACATTTCCCATAAATCCACACGGCACAGAGTCTGCCTCTGCAATTTCTAGCTACCTGTTGCGCTTGGAATGAAGGTATTTTGAGCAAACGCGGGGGGTGTTTGCTGCTGTGTCAGCAGGCCGAGCTTTCCAGCCGCTCCTGTCGGCGGGGGAGTAAACGGCGCCATCCTGGAACAGATGTGCTATGCAGCATATTCTAATATGTTGTTTCTGTGCATCGGCGGAAATAAGCTCCATAGGAAGGTAGCATGCAGGGCGAAAACAAAACTTGTCAGGTGTTCTGGGGGCCAAGTCCAGCAATGTCATGTGTTAACAAGAACCAAAACGAACACAAAATCACAGTCTCGGATACCACAACAAGCCATTTTGATTTCAAGTGTTCTAAAAATGTTGTTGTAAAAAGCAGAAGTATGTCATGTTATGTTAAAGTGAAGAAAATGTGGGGATCAACACATTTTCTTTGCTGTGTATTTAGAAAGAAAATGTTAATGAGTCAGTATGATGCCACAGTCGGCATTTTCTTGGGTATCACTGTTTCCCTGGCAACAGCCTACAAAGGCCATTTTGAAGTTGTGGACGTTTCATATGTTCTGTACACAGGTTTGTGGGCCTATTAAAATTGTGTTTATAACCAAGCATGTCTTACTCCATCTACTGTACTAAAACGACATTAAAATACATTAAAAGTAAGGTTTCATTTTTCACTTTCATTTTTCCAGTGTTGGCCAGTTCAGGTGCAGAAACTACAAATCCAGACCAAGATTTTGTTTCTACCAACCAGGTGAGCACTCTCTCACTGTTACTCTTTATGCTCAAATGATTGGTAGAAACAAATCTTGGTCTGGATTTGTATTTTCTGCACCTCTTGAGATGGGGGGGGGATGTCCCCTTACAGCTCTGTAGAGAGTCAGATGACCGTGATTTTTGGCGAATCCTCTCTTCACCTGCCCTGGTTCCTCATAGCAGATTAAATCCCCTGCTGTGTTTTGCTTTCAGTTGCCTGGCCGGAAATCCCTAAGTCTGAAGTGTGTAACAACCTTTTTTCATTTTTGTACACCCCCCCCCCCCCACCGTGGTTTTCTTCCCGTTCCCACAGAAGGAGTGCTTTTATTCTTGATGTTGTTTTTTTGGTGATGTGTCAGCTCTATCATACCTGATTCCTGTTTCCATGGAAAGGAAAACACCGTCAGTCACTTATCCATTCTCTGCTCATGCACTCTGTTTGCTCTTCTGTCCCACACACTCCCACAAAGTCCAAATAAGGTGGCTTCCTCCCATCATGCAACGGTGTTTACAGGTGTACCACATTAGTGCACTGACTGATACATCATTTATTTTAATACATTAACACCCTTCTTGTCAATCATTTATTTTGTTTATTTTGAATTTTATCAGTTTAAATCTGATAATTATTAAATTCTGCTTAGTATTTCATTAAATTCATTGGATCACTTGTTTGACTATGCATGTGTCCTTAATGTCCCATTATGTTTGTTACTTTTGAAATAACTTTATTTTGTGGGCAAGGACATAATGTGTTAATTACTTATATTTCACACTTAGAGTGAGGGGCAAACTACGCAATTAGCTGACTGTAAAAAACTTCATAAACTTTGACCAGACTCCGAACTGTGACCTCTGAGCTGTTCCACTTGCTGTCTATAGGTGGCGCCTTGTTATCTGAGCATCAGAATCTGCAAATACAGGTTATGACTGATTGCACACAAGTAAAATTCAAATCAGATATGACACATATATTTACTACATGAAAATGTAATGCTTTGGCACTGATAAAATACTGGTTTCATTTCACAGTCCGTCATGTCTTCCACTTGTGGTAAATGTCATTAGTAAAAATGCTACCTTCTCATGCATTTTTCATTGTTTTCAGTATGCTTTCTTTCACTAAACTGACTGTGTGACTCAATCTCAATCTCAGCACCATCATTTCTCAAACCAAGTTTCCACAAATTAGATATGTTTAATTAATATATTGGATGACACATTTATTCAGTTACACAGGCTACAGTCTCTTCAGTCTCTTGCCTCTTTCATCAATCCATTTTCCAGCCACTTATCCAGATGAAGCAGGGGACGTCTTGGATGGGTTGCCAGTGATTTTTTTTTTTTTTACAAAACCAGACATTAAAAACAATAATGAATCTGCTGTAACTATCTACAACACAGGAACTGCAGGACACTGGCGTGTTTTCAAATCCCTTTAGAAGGAGGGGGTTCTGCTTTGCATGCCTCACTGCATTCTTATGTGACTGAATTATTTGTGCTGCAAACAGGCATAATTTCCCTTCATTCACTGGCATTTGCACCATTCTTATGGTCCAGTAACTGGTGAATATTTGCCCAACCAGCACGAAAAAGCAGGTGCTACACATATGACCCAATCAGACAGAACCAATTGCTTTTCCAGCATTATTCTAGAGAAGTTTGAATCAAGCCCAGAAAATGTAACCTCTAATTGTGTTAAACCAGGTTGTAGGCAATCATATTAAGAAATGGCCACTGGGTATGCAGGTGTTCACTGCGACTCCCTAATTATATTACTAATTAGAGGACTGATCGGCTGAAGGGTCCTCACACCTGGGTTTGAACAGCTGACCTAAAGGTTACCCCAAACACCCGCACACACACCAGCCCTTTGCGGGTAAGATTGCCCACCCCTACATTACACTGCTACACTGTCTGAAAAAAAGAACCAATTTGTACCTTTGAGGGTACAATTACTTGTCACTGCGGCTGTACCCTCAAGGGTCTGCTAATTGTACCGTAGCTGTATGTAATTGTACCTCTTAGTCTAATTCGGGGGGGGCATATTTCTTCATGTTCCTTGTACCTTGGGGAGTAAAACTGTACCAAGGCTGTACCCTTCTTTCTGACAGAATACTCCCATGCTGATATACCCAGTCATGCTTCTCCTTCATTGTTCCAAAGAGCAATAGATGAATTACACCATATGTGTGTTTGACCATTATACAGCTGACATTGTGAGTGGGGAGTAAATCGGCTGGATGAGACCCTGACCCAAACCTCATGGAAACTTTGGCAACCCGGCGTGAGGTGTGGACATGACGGATTGGGGATCAAAGGGCTCCCTTCACATCACGCGGTGGGCATTCCAAAACTTTTTCATTCATCCAAAACCTTCCTGAGTTTCTAAAGGAACATTTAACATTTGTTGGGCCAGTACTATAAAATCCATGAGCATACATTGCTCGTCAGTTTATGTGTCTAACTGCAAGCTCAGTGGGAAATGTCTAAGTGTTCCATTTCATTATCATGTGAATTTGTTACCAAGAGTGGAGTTCAAGCTGATTGTGATGTTTTTAGCTTTAAAAGCCACTGTGTTTCGTAAAAGTGATTCAGATTGGGAAACAAAGATGGGAATTGTGCGTTTGATCAGTGAAGACCAATTGGTAGTGTACAGTATGTCGTCAAGATACAATCGCTTAGATGGTAAACAGGAAAAAGTTCAGTTTAAACAGGAAAAAAATTAGTCAACATATTTTCCTCTAAGAGACAGTTGATAACCATATAAAGAGCCTCTAAAGAATGACCACAAACTCTGTAGTGTAAACACAGGCAGTTGCACAATCTGGGACGTGGGCATAGAAATGTTTCGGCGTCCATGCAGAAGGAATTATCAACCCGAGCTGCTTTCGACTCCGGCTTGTTAATGACAGTATCATTTTGATGGGTGCACTTCAAATAGTGAACTGCACTTCCTATAGTAATCACTTCACGGTAAAAATAAAGTGCATTGTAAACAAGCTGTGTCACACTCTTTTACATAAACACAATTATAAATTGCAGAATGGTTATGGTTTATAAGAACAGAAACTTTTTTGTTCAGTCAAGGTAAAGGATGTTGACCAATTATACAGCCTTGTAGAACCGTCTATTTTGGTATGAAGTGTAATTTAAAAAACACACACACACAAACCCTGTAATCATCACTGTCTTGTGAGTCACTGATGAAAAACCATGAGTGATGAGATTTGTGTCACATTGAGGTCAGTGTATTCGCTGCAAAACAGACAAAAATATATGCAAGAATATCATAGCAACACTGCAAATCTAAAAAGGCATTCAAGCTATCTGCCTTAATAAATTTAATATCTCTGATCAATTATAAGTTTGAGAAACTTCCCAAATATTTGAGTTGTGGAGTCTTTTATCTGTTAAAAGCTTTTAACGTTAAAAGGTTTGCGAGGGGAAAAACTCTGATGTACATTCTATGCTTTCATCTCCATCTCCTGCTGTACTCTTCCACAAACAAGATCCTTGGATTATAGTGTTTTTCTCTTGCAGATTTGAGCCAAATCGCATAGCACCCAGTGATAAAAGTACACTCGTTTTAAAACAAAAACAAAAACATGGGATGCAGTGAAATCCAAGAAATATTTTGTGTACAACTCATTAAAGAAGCTGTAGCCCAAAACCAAGTAATTGTTTCACTCATGAGGTAGTTAAACTCAGTGTAAAACTCAGTGTTGTATCTACTTTGTGTCACATGACAGAGTAAGCTGGGCTTTTATATAAACAGAGATAAACAGAATACAGGTAGAACTCTTCTTCAGTTATTCCAACCGGGGTCAGAAGAACAATAAACGCTATGCACTGTGTCGGTGATTCCCCGTGGACAATGAGAGTGACTGAAAAATGAAAGCTTCCTTTTAAAAGTACCCCCAGGACAAGTTCCCCCGCAATGCATGGGAAGCAGAGCACTGCGGTTCCCCTGCTAAAGCCACGGTGTTAGAACCAAAGGCCGGGTGTATTTAACCTAAAACTGACTTTTAAGAGAGATGGGCTTTTCTTACTGGAAGAGAATGCATTTTGGGTTTGTGTCTGCAGTCACATCGCTGCGGCAGTAGTTCCCAAGCTGTGGGAGCAGTGAAGGCTACTCTGAAGCCTCGATTTACTTGATGAGTAATCTGTTACAGCTGCTGTTCCTTTCGGTTTGAGCAGATGCGATATGCCAAAGTCAGAGAACAAAAATGACACGTACTGTGCCGGCGGATCGGAGCTTCGGATTGAACTGAAGCATTTCCTTTCGAATAATCTGTGTCACCGCAATAAAGCTGATATCAACGGAACTTGGGAAACAACACATAGGACATTATGTGATTTATTTTATTTAAAGTAACGTTCTTGCAGACTTGAAGTGCTTTCGTCACAGTTTAAGCAGGACAGCTGTTTCCTGCTGCAAACTTGCGTCAGTTCAGCTGCACCACCTGTCACCCAAAAGTCCCACATGTACCATAAGCCAGGCTGAAGCTGGAACCTGTTAACCTCTTAGTAATCACGGCTCTGCACCATGAGCCCTGAACCCACATGGTCCAATAACGAGATTCTTGGGCTGGTGTTTAACAATTATTATCTTTTTCCAAGCTATGTGACAACTTTACTCCCCTAGTTTTCCTCAGTTATGAAGACACCGAATGGAAGGGAATAGTTACAGCAGTCGTCAAGGAAACTGTAAGCATGACAACGCCCTTTATTGAACTCTAAGGTGAAAAATCTAACCAGTATCTGCCTGATTGCCTTCAGAGCGATGGTTGCTAGGGGATTATCCAGCGTGGTCGCAACAGTAAACACAGACATAGGTATCATGCAAGAACTGATGGCATTACATGCAGGAAGACTGTATGTGGCATGGAGCCTGGTTAAGAGTAACTATGTAACTGTCAGTGTTGTTTTTCTTTGCTAAACCAATGACATGACATCTTGCTGCTACATGGCCAAATGTTTACTTGAAAGCTGTGGTATTTTCCAGAAAGTAAGAAACAAGTGTAACTGGGGCAGAAAGAGAAATTGGACTGAGATCATAAATCAGTTCATGCATTTCATTGCAGTTTTCAAATATTGTGACTCTACTTGAGATCTTTGAAGTATGTTTAGCTGTTGCAGGCTGAGCCCACAGACACATGTATAGCCAAGTCTCTATGTATTGTTTCATTGAACTGTAGGAGCATGTTAGGTCCGATGAAGAGCAGGACACCCTCACTCATCAGATAACCACTTGAATAATATATAATGCAGGAATAGAGCGACACTCCAGGAAATGCCTGTGGACCAGGACTTCTGTCTGAAAAGCTGTGCTTTCTCAGTATTACTCAGATGCTTCTTCAAGTAAGTGTCTTTGGAAACCAGCTGTTTTTACGTTTAGATCCTTAGAACAATTTTCAAATGCAATAAAGAAGCTGAGTATCACAAATAAAATCATTCAACAACAAAAGAGGCTATAACATTCTGGAATTATGAACTGACTTTATTTTACAACACAGGAAATACAGTTCAGATTATGTTAAAGGGATGATCTTGTTCATGTTCATAACAAACTGTGTTGTCAGCTCCCTGGAGTAACTGAGATTACAGAAAACACCTGAATGTGTTGATCTAAATAAAGAGCTAAAGAGCCTCCTGTTTAGACATGTTGCATGCCATTTATTCAGGCATGAGAGTGCTTTGTGTGGGATTCCAGTTCTACGCAATGCACCATCACTACACGCAATTTAGAGATGCCAATTTAGCTAACCACGTCTTTGCCAAGAGCAAGAGGGAACCTATCGAAACGCAGAGAGAACATGCAAGAGGGAACCTATCGAAACGCAGAGAGAACATGCAAACTCCACATACACAGAGCTGGATTAGAACCTTTAACCTTGTATGAATAAAACTTCTAAGACAGCCATGGAGTCACGGTACCTTCCAAAGACCATGAGCAGGCTCATGGATGCACAATGGTGAGGTACAACCTACTTGGGATGCGATTCTATCACAGGACACATAAATGCACGTTTGCACGCTATAGGAAAACCTAACTGCATTTATTTAGACTGCAAGAGGAAACCCACAGGGGCTTCACACAGTAGAGGGAGGATTCAGCCCCCAACACAGTTGCGTGGTGACAACTTTACCATTGTGCCAGACTCCTATCTGTTTCTTTGTAACTCACTCCTTTATTAAATGATTTTATAAGAAATCAAAAAAGCTAAAACTTTAAGTTGTCATCAGATTTTTAAAAACATAGAAAATGGAAAATTCTCAAACTTTATATTTTGCCACGTTGTCTAAAATGCTACAGAACACACAATAGAAAATGATACCGCGTACGTTAGTTTAAATGAAATCATAGATGAGTTAAAAGGCTGGTGCCAACAACAGCACCCTTTGTGCTACATGTGAAAGAAAAAAATTGTTAAAAAGGACAAAGGCTTTTCAGGACTCCAAAGAAGTGTATTTTACTCCTATCTCATTAACTTTAATAACAAAGTAAAGGATATGCACAAAGTGCAGTTATTTTAGGCACCAAGAGTGTTTACCTGCCACTGAAATAAGCTTTGTGTGAGCAGACCGTATGATTATAGAAATACTAAACAGGACAGAACGTACTTACACCCAGTCTGCTATCCTGGGGCTCAGCTCCGCAGTGCCACTCGCCCTTCAGCATTTGGCAGTTGTGTAACTGACATATTCCATTGATTTTTTTTTTTTATATCTTTTGTTTTCAAAACACTAAATGGTAAACATTCAAGGTTATATTGCCTTTTACTGTATATGTACAGTATATACAGATCCATCAATCCATCTTCTTGGGGGGAGTAGATATACAGTAGGTATATATAATATATACCACATATCACCAGTCAAGTATACCTCTCAGTAGATAGCACATACTATGGGCAATTTAATGTCAGTCAGCCTAACTGCATGTCTATATGGGAGGAGGGGGGACCAGAGCAACTGGAGGAAACCCATGCAACACAGGGGAGCATACGCACACACACACACACACACACACACACAGAGGTTTGTAGTTATATCTTTGTGGGGACTCTCCATTCATTTCTATGGGGATGACCTTAACCCCTACCCAGGCCTAACCTGAACCATAAGTAACCAAACAAAACATAAGACTTTTGGCATTTTTGCTTTTTTGATTGCATTGATAGATCTTTGCGGGGATCGTCCCCACAACATCAAAACAACAGGTTTGTATTATTTTGTGGGAGACATTTGGTCCCCACAATGTAATATAAACCTAATACACACACAGAGTCCATGTATTCATACCCTTATGAAGACTCTTCATTCATTTCTATGGGCATAACTCTGGTGGCCACAATGTAATAATTACAAAAACAACCGCAGAGCAGGGATGAGATTCAAACCCACATCCAGGGAGAGGTATGTGATGACAGCGCTACACATTGTGTCACGCTTCCCCCGGGGAAACAAACGTCTTGCTCAAAAAAAATCCATTTTATGCACCAATACTACAGCAAAAACCAGCCCTATATGAATCAGCAGGCCAGAAATGCCAACACCCTGCAATTCCTTTAAAAAAAGCTGGCAGTGGCAGATATGATTCCCCTGAAGCCATCTCCAAGGCCACACCCCTCAGACTGATTCACGGGCCAACATGCCTCATAGTGTCTTCCTGCTGCGTGAATGGACATGGGGCTTTGATCTAAGCCAGTCCCATTCAGCAGCCCCGTGCGCTACCTCTTTGATTGGGTGATATTTTTGAAATGTAGGTCCCCAGGCCACATGGGAGATACCACTAAATTTGTTCCAGGAGAATCTGTAGCTGATCTCAAGGACATCAGAGATTCCAAATAGGTCTACTAGAAGGTATAATACCTATTAATGCCAGTCACATGTTATTTGGGCATTTGGAAGGTGTCACTCGGGATGAAACTGAAGATATTAATCATTATGCTTGCGCTTACTCCAATCTGTCGGAAATATTACTTCCTGGTAAGTTGTCCCGATTTTCTAAAATTTTATTATGTTGGTCATGTAACTTCCTTGCGTCAAATTATGCTTTAATTCACAGCTGAGCTACCGTAAGAGACAGCGATCTCTTGGATCCATGGGGAGTTTTGTTTTATTCAGAACATTTTCAAAAAACACCCATCCCTGTCTCAAGACGATGGTCCTCTTCAGTAAGGTGATTAACTGTCAGATGCCCGAAGCTGAGAGCAGATTGCAGGCATGAGGTACTAACAGTCCACAGCCAATTAATGGAACCTAAAAACGATCATCTGCTATATATTACCTTCTATTGACCCACATAAGAAAATATACAGAAGATCTATATACTGTATTGTATGAAAGAGTACATAAGCGTCAAACATTTTGTATGTTGTTGTAAAATCTGACAACTGATAATTTATATTCTGTTTATTTGCTTGAGGTATATACAAACCTGAGTGAATCGCCCACTTAACCCTGAGTGCATGCTGTACTCATGGTTTATGTGCAGAGTCTGTGGATGCTTAAACATAGTACACAACTCACAGTTTGTGTCATTGTGGTGAGCAGTCCTCTCCGTACGCTGAGTTCAGAAAGTTGCACGGTGAGAGTGGGATTGTAGTGATAAGAACCATTCGGCTCTCCGTGCTCCTCAGTCATCCATGTTTGGCTCTGTGTGAAGTCACTGGAAGTAGATCGTCCCATTCCCTATTCAAGTTTCCATCCTCGTATTAGTTTGGCTGGAGCGCCGCTGCACCTAAAATGAAAAACAGGCTCTTTCTCGGTGAGGCGTCCTGCAACGTCCCCACACACAGGGAGACCTGTGACGGTGACCTACTTGCAGTTCTCGGTTAAATGAACTACATTCCGCTGCGTAACGGTTCAAGGTCTGACCCCGTCCAGCTCGGAGCCTCTGAAGGGAAGAAATTCCTCCCCATTACACAACTGATATCCCACTATCAGCTCATAGCTGAGTAGGAGGAAGCAGATACTGCCTGGTGGCTGGTGTTACAGAGTGAGAGGAAGTGGAACCCCATCTGAATGAAAAGACACACACAGGTCTGGAAGACGACTGAAAAAATGAAAGTTTTGAGCCTACATAGCCTTGAAGACTGTACAGTTCAGTAGGCCTACCTCTTAAAGAGGAGGTGGTGAATTTTATATATATATATATATATATATTTTAATATATATATAGTAAAAGGTTCTGTGAATTTTGTGTGATTGTAGGCTATCAATTGTTCAAGCTGCAATAAATTAATAAATTTAATTTTACACTTCCCACATGCACAGGCAGTTGCCTGAACAATGAGGTATTTCTTTCAAATATAGACTGATGCACACTCGAATCCAAACAAACAAAAGGGACTTTATGCTATTTATGGACTATGCACCCCTGTTCCGTTTAGGACTCGAGTTTTCCATCTCTGAGATTTGGCGGGAGTATCTCGATGAGACTGAGGTCTTTCCCACGACATTCCCATGCTTTTCCCTGTGCCCGCGCAGCCGCGAGGAGCGCTGCCTGCCACGGAATGCGCTCGCGAGCGCGCTCCCCCCGTGCGCGTTCCAGAAGCGGGCCGCTTGTTGGAGCGCGCTGGATAGTCGCGGGCACGTACAGAGGGGGGGGGGACAGGTCTGTGTGTTTGGAGAGCGCGAGCGCGAGCAAGAGAGCAAAGGAGAAGGAGTGAAGGGAAAGGAAACGTTGGAAAAGGGGGAATGATGGCGCTGACAAGTTTGGGAGTGTGATTCAAGGGACGAGCACTTAACCGGCGCTCCAAAACGCAAAACCAGGCGGTTGGAGGTGAAGCGCTTAAATGTTTTCAATATCTACAGCTTTTTACTGTTGTTTTCTTTGCTTGTGGCTTAATTAACTTATCCAGAAGTAAATGTCCGATGCGCTAAAGAGACTTATTTGAAACAAAAGATCTTTTAAAACGATGGTTCTGTTTTCAGCTTAGGGATCGTTGCGGACACCGATTGTGCATGATTGTGCAAGTGGATATTTTTCCTACAGTTGTTTCGGACATCGGACAGTATGTTTGCTGTCTGGATGTTCCTCTTGTGACAATAGTCATCTCGCTAGCTCCATAGCTAAGTAGTGCGGGACACCTAATTTCAGTTAAGGCGTTTTCAGGAAACGTTCCTTGGTGAAATGATTATATAGAGAAAAGGCAGTTGGGTGATATGAAGTTTGTAATAGTAACTGCGAAAGTAACTTTGATTTCCCATTGTAACTACAGCAATTGTTAAGAACGCGCTTATTTACTTACGTGAATCGTATTGGGAAGTATGCGCTCAAAATCATTCACGATCCTGCATATTGACTGGGCAGGAGAAACAAATAGAGTCTTTTTGTATACTGTTAATAATAAGTTGTCTTTGTGGTTGGTTTGGTACTTTCTTTTTAGATGCACGCAGTCTGAGGAAAGGCGCCGGGACTAGCTCATGGCAGAGCTCAAGTAGGGAAACGGACTTCGCATCAAACTACAACGGAACGGGAAACCGAGATTTGAATCCAGTTTTTTTGCCATCTCCCCAAACAGTCTGAACTTGTTCTTTTACTTAGTTGCTCTTTTTCATCTCCGAAAATGATGAAGGCTGAGAGTAAAAACGACCGATCCCTGAGGAGCGCTTCCCCTCACAGAAACGCGTACAAATCGGACTTTCATGCGATTAAATGTTCTTTTGACGGAGCGAAACCCGACAGGGCTAACAAGTCCTACGCAAATGGCTCTAACGAAACTCGCGAAGACACCAGGGGGAGATCATTCGGAAACAGAGTCCATAAAATAAAGAACATATTCCTTCAGATGGATGGGCAGCAGCAGGAAGTCCAAGAAGCAAAAGTGCCGTTAAAAAGTGACATGTCCCAGGTTTCTCCACCTAAGTTGCAGCTTGCAGGTAGCACACAGAAAACGGGTCTGTGTAGTGTCGCCAGCCCAGAGTCCCTGGCTTCAGACAAAACCACCAAGGGGGAAGATGTCGAGATTGACAAATTTGCTCTGGCTGAGAAGTTTTCTGTGACCAGGAAGCTGTTTGAGAGAGGCAGTAAGGACCCGCCACCCACAGAGAAATATTCCCTAAACAAGGTGGTGGGCCGGCCCTCACTGGGCAGCATGTCTGATGAGGCAAAGAGTCCTAGGAGGTCTTTTGGCTCCTTGGAGGGTAATGTTGATGGCAATAAACTGGAGCAGAGCACCACGGCACCGAGCAAAGGTATGACGGAGGAAAAGGACAGTGGGGAGGAAGCGAAGCAGGTGACGAGGTCACCCCTAAATGCGGGACCTATTTCCAGGAGGCTGGAGAACTTCATGGTGGACAGTGACAATGAGGAATCAAACCACAGGGTGTCTGGTAGGGGACCAGATAGCCCACTCAAGATGAAAAATGCCTCTGAGCGTTCATTGCCTTCAGTCCCATCTAGCGATGGGTCTCCGAAGAGGACCTCCCCCGGTGCTGGCAGCCCCCTTAGAAGCCCCCCTCTGCTAAATGATGTTTTTTGTAAATCTGTTGCATCCCCTGTTGGGTTCAAGCCTTGTAGTCCACCAACATCCCCCACTGCAGCCAAGGCTTCTAGTCCCATATCTGACCGTTCAGACCAAGCTCTGGATGGGCACATTGCCCAGAGCCCCACTAGGCAAAAGCCACAGGGACAGGCCTCTTTAGTGGATCCAGCCGGTCAGGGAACAGTCCGGGCAGAGCTAGTGGTTGTCCAGAACGAGTCATCCGAGAGCGACGAGATTGAAGATGATGTGTTTGAGGATCAAAAAGAAGAGCGGCCAAAGGAGCAAAGGACAGACTCCTCAAAAGGGAGTCCCTGTGAGGCACCTGTAAAACCTCCTTCAACAGTGGAGACCAGCGGGGAGCTGGCAGCTATGCAGGTGAGGCACGTGGCACAGGAGAAGAAGGTTGGAGTTGGTGGCCAGCTTCCGGGGTCAGGGTGGGGAGCAGAGAGCCGGGTGCTGCCTGAATCACCTGGTCAGAAGGTGGACTGCAGGGAGCTGGGGGAGCACAGGAAGGAGGAGATCGAGCCGGAGGAGCCGGCTGACCGCAGCTTAAAGGAGGGAGGGTCACCCGTCATTTACGGGATCGAGAACGCAGCCTTTGTTGACGACCGGGACACGGACCAGGAGCACCATGAGGAGGACGAGCCCACAGAGGAGTACGAGGAGGTGCCAGGCCTGTCTGATGAGGAGGAGCAGTGTCGTCAGAGGAAGATCAAGTTCTCTACTGCACCGATTCGGGTATGTATTCTTTTGAAGAATTTGTTTATCTTTTTTTTTCTTTTTTTTTTTTCTTAAGTAAAGATCTTGAGATTCCAGGCTTGACGCACTCTAACAGAGATCTTTTGAAAAAAAGATAATATCTTGTTTCCTGTTGCAGCTGGAGTCCTTTACCTGCAGGCTTTATGCTCAGGGAATCTTTGTCAAACAAGTCTGTATCGGCTGGATCTGGGTGGCTGTGTTTTTATTTCTCAGAGAGCACAGTTTGGGCCGAGAAGATCGGATGAGTTTGGCAAATTGTTTACTGAACACGTGTCGACATTTTGGCCGGTGAACATGACGGTGGCGTTGCCAAGTTCTAGTACTGATATAACTCATAAAAAAGTGACATTGCTTTTGTGCTTTACACTGGGTCTGAGTGAGTCATAGATTGCCAAAATGTTCAGAGGAAGGACTTTTATTTCTGGAAGTATTATAGCCATCCCTGTCCTTAACCTAGTTTTTCTTCATACATGTCAAGAGTAGAACTAGGGCACAGCCTAGCCAACAGCTGTATGACTCGATAGAGGAGTGCCACATTGTCAAATGAAGACGGCTGATGAGATTGATGTACCATCACTGATTTACTCTTTAACTAACTGGTAGAAACTTGGATAAACTAGCTTTAATTATTCATTGAAAAGCATACCATGAAATATGTTTGAATGTAATTGACTTGCTTGAATGCTGAATGTTTGAATGCTGAAGTCAGTTAATTCCAGATGGATGAGAGGCTTGGCTTTACCTGTAAACAGTAGCATTCCTGAGTCCATGATGTCACCTCCCCGCCCTGACACCATCAGAGAAATGCAAACACAGTGCTGGTTCTGTCATTGTATCTATTCAGCGGAACGACTGTGACTGTAGAGAACAGGCCGCATTTTTTTTTTGCCTCGGCCTGTAGACCCGTCCATGTCTAATCGAAGCTGAGGCCACTCATGCAGACAGTCTGTCAATAGCGCAGGGCCGTCCGGTCCCATGGTCAGGGGTCCTGGGAGAGGTTGGTGTTCACTGCTCTGGGAGCAAGCTAAAGAACATGTGGAAGTTGCTTGTGGTGGAGCAGATATGCTTCAGTCTGCCTCACTGGGGCCTGCCCCAGGGCTAACCACAGAGACTCTGCTCACAGTCTGTTGGACTCCATTTCCTTCATTTGCAGATGCATGGTGGACATTGTTAGTTAAACTCAAATCAATGGGTTAGACTTACTGCTTTTGTGCAGTGGTGCTTATTTAGCAGCTTTTCTGGAAGACTGGTTAATCACTGGATGTGTTTAATAGGACACTTGTGCTCTGCTGGTCTTAGATGTGGTGGTGTCTGACTCTGTTTTGGTGACTTCCTCGGAATTTGGACCCTCACTTGCTTTCATTATTTCAGCGTGAAGCAGAGGGAGAAAGCTTAGATGATGTCGGGACTTGATGTTGGTGTTTTGTTTCTGTGTAACAACATCTAGATCTCCAATGTGGAAGCTCTCTTTAATTTTCTCGCCGCTGTCTGTGAAGGTGGGATGTAAACTTGAGTTCCTGTGAGAACCTGTTGCTCTCTTCTTTCATACTGGTGTCCTTCATAGTTTTAAGTGGAGCAGTTTTGGTCATAACCCTGGGCTTCTACTTCAACCTAACTATGCAGACTTTGGTGGTGTGGGGTTGGTGTGTTGCTCTGTAACGCTGTGCCTGTGATCAGAATTTTTTTGTTGGTTCAAACCCCGTGGTTGGCAGAGTGATCCCACCATTGGGCCCTTGAGCAAGGCCCTTAACCCCAATTGCTCCAGAAACTCTGACCCTGCTTTTTCAAGTCTATGTCAGTTTGGATAAAACCATCTGCTAAATGACTAAACGAGTTCACATTCTCAACCGATATGTTGCCCGTTTTCCTTGTCTGGATATGTCTTCCCATTTTGTCAGCCTCACTTGGTCTCCTCCTTGCTGTAGTGTCTCTCTCCTTCTTTCTGGCCTCTTCCGGAAGCTTCCTGCAGCTGACTGAAGGGTAGCGTTATTTCAGGCTCCTCCCTGAGCAATAAAAGCAGGGACGAGGAACAGTATTTCAGTTAAGCTGTACGAGTTGCCCTAGTGGACTACTTCCTGAAGTAGGACCTGAGAGTGACCTCGTAGACCTCCCAGAAGTTGCGTGAGGGGTCACGCCTGGGTTGGGATGTGAGCAGCTGTTTGCCTTGAATGGTCAGGGCTCAGAATAACCTCCCACAAGCGTCCAGTGTCCCACTGCAAGTGACCACTGGCCCGTCACACTTTCCGTTGTCTTTTTTTCCTACATCCCACTGTATTCTAACCAATAGGAAGTAACTAAATAAAAAAACAAAACACTGCTTGTTAAATATATTTGTTTTAAGCTCTGAAAGTCTCATATTAAAGTGCTTGATGGAGGACCCTGGAGCGGTTTGGATCGGTACTGTCTGCGTGGTCCAGATCCCCCACCAGTCGAGCCCTCCCCTCTCCGTCCCTCTCTAGCGCAGCCATGTGGCCCAGCCAGGTCTCTCTCAGGGGCTGCTTCACTCTGTCACGTGACACATTCTGGCAGAACTAGGTCTCCCAGAAACCGAGGCTTTGGGGGGGGGGGGGGCTTGCTAAAGAAGGGCCCTCTTTGTGCCGTTCAGGGGCCGGGAGGGGGGATCGGCCCTCTATTTGGGTCCGGCCTCATCACCTGCACACCGCGCCGCCCTCGCTGGTACAGGCATGGATGAATCCCGCCTTTTCAGGTGGCAAAGATGCCAAGTCGTTAACTCGTACTTCGTGGCTGCTTTCGTAGGACGGTGCAGTCAGTCTTTCATCAATCCCTCATCCCTTTTTCTTTGTTTCACTGCCCTCTTTTCTCACTTGTATCTGGCTGCAGACAGCCTCCATGTGGTCTGGAGGTCCATCTCAATTACAATTTCTTCATGTATCAGATGCCTTTGACCAAAAAACAATGTACAATTGAAAGCAGGTTCAGGCAGGTAAGCGCCTTGCCCAACGATGAAATCACTGGCAACCCTGGGATTTGATCTAATGACCTTCTGATTATGGACACAGTGTGCTGACCTCCTGAGGTTCACACTGCCCCACCCCCATCTCCTGTGGCCGTGCGAGGTTCTCTGGTCATGTTTTCACCTGTGCCGGGGGGTAGGTGGGTTAGGCCACAGAAACGTCCCGTGATCCTGCCTCTGCAGCAATTAGACTTCTGGTAATGCTGGAATGTCTTTGTCCAGGGGCATGAAGCCGTTTAACCGTTAAGAAGCATTTTAAAGAGGTCCTCGGGGAAAAGCGAACCGCAAAACAAACTTGAGTAGGTGTGTGAATTTGTTGAAAATGTGTTAATTAAACTTTGATTCAACTGAATGTCTGTTTTTTTTCTGTCTGTTGATTCATGCCATAAAAACATGCACACACTTGATAAATGAATAATTGGTGAGTCCAGACTCTCAGTTGGTGTGTCCAAGGTCACTCTGGCCTAGTAGGCTATTAGTAAATCTCGCCTATCATACGAGTGACGGCTTCTGGGGGGGTTAATCATTAGTGCTTCCTGCACCCCCACCCTCCCTGTGCCCGGGCATCTCTCAGTGGTGCGTGTGACGAGTGGCCGTGAGCTTTCTGGGGCGTGTAAAGAAGGCACTGGTGGGATTCACTCAGTCTGCTCTTTGAGCGCCGATCTCAAATTAGGAAGCCATCCTTTCCAAAAAAAAAAAATGAAACAAACTCCACCCTGATTTATTTCACACTCTGCTGTGTGTTAGTGGGTTATGTGTTGCTATGCTTTTGTTGTCCCTTTTTTAGGGGTTTTAATGTTATCACTCTTCTGCATGGCACCCCCCGCCCAGCTCACTGCATGGCCCTTTTTCTATGTCCCCGTGCCCCCGCCCTGAATGCTCCTGATGAAACCCGGATTACTGTGTTTGTCTTGTGGCCCCCTCCGGGCACTGTCCCTTGTTATTCGTCGGCGCCGTGCTTTCCACTTTCCTGTCTCTTCCGGAGGCCGGTGGAATGTGTCGGGCCCAAATTCCACGCCCTTTGTAATCAGAGAACCGGTGCCAAGACCTGAGCCCCTCCCCGTCACCTGGGCAAACTTTGCTGCTCTGCTCTCCGTTGACCCCATTCAGAGTTTCTCCTCCCCTCTCAAACATATTGGCCTCTGCCTCCTCCCAAATTAATTTTGTGTAGAATCCGTTTGAAATATGGATTGTGAGATTAGCCTCCCCCCCCCACCCCCGGGGTGCTGTGAGTGGAGAGTGGGCCCCCACCCACCACTACAGGGGCGTGTCACTTCCTGGATGGGTGGTTTAGTCACCGCTTTGCGAAACCTGTCCAACCTGTAGCTCGATGCCAAGGGTATCTGCTTACGCCTCATACACGTCTGCTCAGGGCTCCGCTCCCCCACCATTAACGCGTGACTTTTTCACCCCTGCGCCGGCATGTCTAATTCAGACCCTGCTGGGCAAATGCCGTCAGTATTAATATTCTACAACAGGGTTTTTAAACAAATAACCTTCACTCAGTTATGCACTCGTGGGAGGAAGAGCTGGTAACAAAATCACGTTGCCCTGATTATTACTATTTACTCGGTTAAGCTAGGAGCTGTATTTAGGGTAGCATGGATTGTCAACAATTTAAAACGTATTTTAAGGTGGATCTTTACTGCGATTTAAGGTTAAGTACCTTCCTCAAGGTTAAAGGAGGTGTGCTTGAATTGCAGTCCTCTGGTTCAATGTAAGGCTTTGTCCTCTGTCATTTTTTTTTTTTTTCCTGTGGTTTTCGGGAAATACGGCCGGTCCTCCTTTCAATTTCTGCAGCCCTGAATATCTTGGCATGGCGCCCCCGTCCTGATTACAGTGCGATCCCTGGCCGGCCTCTCCCCTGCTCCTCGCAGCCTGTTTTGATTTGTGGCCTTTGGGTGGGGTGGGGTGGGGTGGGGGGGGGGGGGGGGGCAGCTCGTGGTACGAAATTCTCCCACTCTTGAGTTTTCCCAAAAGCTCCCGGCATGGGAGGCGGGCAGAGGATGAGTTTTCCCTCACTAGAGGAAGAGGAGTGGCATAAATAAAATGACTGTTCCCTCCGTCAGTGTATGCAGGCTGGACTTGTGTGTGTCATAGAAGCTGAAGTCCCTTTTAGTCACAGTTGTTGGAACAAAAAACTAAAAGCGGTTTGCCTCCCTCATATCCCAGGACACCAGTCAGCAGGAGGGATTTCTCACGTGGGAAGGCGTTTGTTTAGGTGTTAGCTTAAGAACGTAAGCCCGATTCAGTTTTTACCTTGAGGCTTTTGAAATATCTTGTAGCATAATGCCAAAGCCTACTCAACGAGTCAGCTTGTGAGACCCCCCCCAACAGCGATTGGACCGGACTGTTTGTCCTGTGATTATGCACCGGCTGTGTATATAACAGACTAGATATTAGATTTCGGCGAATAAAAGCACATTGTTCGAGGTCGCTGGAGCGTTTCGTGCCATCAGATTTTGAGCGGGGGAAAAAATGGTTCGGAGAAAATGCAGGCGTTAACTCTGCTCTGTCTTCAAGATGACCGCACATCTCAAGTCCACGTTTTTTGTGGCTGTGGACGACTTCGTAATTTTATTTCTTGGGTTTGCAGACCAGATGGTTTATTGCATTTAAAACCCGCTAATACACCGCTGAAGCAGCATTAAATCAAGAATGGTTAACTATTAAAAAGAAGTAATTCACTGCAAGAATCTGGAGTATATCAGCCTGGTGATGGCAGGGGTGTGCAGTCTGTCCGTGACGCTGAAGCTCCTGTTTTTAATGTTAATGACTGATTTCAGCGTCATGGCTCCTGACTCTTGTCTGCCCTCAATGACTCTTGTCTGCTCCTCTGGTTTGCAGGAGACACCCAGTAGCACTGAATGAATGGGAATAAATCAGACTTCATTAACATGTCTCTATGAAGCTATATGTTGCTTGTAACGCTGGACTTTAATTTGCATATATTATATAGGAATTGCTTTCAAAAATGAGCCATTGCAGAAAATAAATGGCAAATTGGCTATTTTTGACTTAATTGATTTTAAATTCTGAATTCAACCGCTGAGCTTATCTACTGATTATATGCTGATCAGTTTCTTGTATGACTGCCTGCGGATCCGGGTGCAGCATGTATGCATTGTGTGTACAATGCTACATTCAGCGTTAGCCATCTTCCTGTGTGCTGCTTTCAGCGTTAGCCGTCTTCCTGTGTGCTGCGTTCAGCGTTAGCCGTCTTCCTGTGTGCTGCTTTCAGCGTTAGCCGTCTTCCTGTGTGCTGCGTTCAGCGTTAGCCATCTTCCTGTATCATGCTCTCTCCTGCAGCCTCGCCTTCCTGTAGTTTTCCATGATCTCAGTTCAGTCTGACTCCGGTGTTGTGTAGCTTTTGCACTGCCCCAGGTTTGAGTGGGGAGCAGGTCAGGCGGGGCCCCTCCCGTCCCTTCAAGTTCTCACACGCTCTCGGCTTGCAAAACCTTGCATTGTATTACCCAGACTGGGCATGTTCACTGTATTACATCGCCGGGGCCCTACATGCTTCTAGAGGCACCATATAGGCTGTTCACGTCAATGTGATTATGTCTGGCATTCAAAAAACAATAATAAATAGAACAGGGTTAATTTTATAAATTGTACGTTCCACTTCCAGCATCTGCGGGGCACTCAGAAGCCGCAGCTTTTAACAAATTGTCTCAGCGAGGTGAAAACGAGTTCTCCCAGCTAGAGGCGCCCCTAGTGGCTCTGGGAAGCAATGCGACATTGGAATGTGAGCAATCTTTTTTTTTTTTCTGGGGAATGAAAGGGCCGTTTCATACTCGAAGGCCGCTTGGATCCTTACTCAGCAGCGGTGGTCTACCGCAGTAACGCGCGTTGAGTAACCCGGCGTCCCACGCAGACAATCCGGCAGCTGTTAATTGAACTTGAGTCGCCTCTCTTGGGGGGGGTCGGCGTCTTACTGTAATTCCTATTCCGTCTTGTGTGACTCTTGCCGTACATTTTAATTTTGACTCTGCTGCCGCTGACAATGGAATCCACAGAAAAGGGGCCGTGGATGGAGAGTGTAGCTGTTTTAATTGATCCTACATGCAAGGCCCTAGTTAGAAATTGTAGTCCTGCTGGCAAAATATCAACCTTTTGCCCCCTTGGCAGATGTTGCCATATTTTGTGGCCCGTATAAAGTGCTGGGTCCCCTGAATCTGCCAGGGTATAGTAACCCCTCCGACGTCCCTGGCTACATGTGACCTCCCATTGCGGATATTAGACTGGTTGCCTAGAATGTTGTGTGTATATCATTGGCCCAGGCCGTCAGTGGTTTTGCCAGCATCTCCCATGCCTCCTGCGTTAAATCCTGTGTGTTCCACACACAGAGCTAGAGACCTTGTGTGCCCTCATGCAGAATGTCTCTAGCTGGGCAGAGCTGGTCCTGGCCTGCGGTTCCTGTCTGTGCCGGCCCGCAACAACGAGGCGTGACGACAAGCTCTGGAATGGCTGTGGGCCTAATGTAGTTGGCGGCCCCACAGAACCACACACTGTGAGGGTGGGTGGTGTTGATCTGGGGGGGGGGGGGGTGTTGTGCTGGGGGTAGACATCCATTCCAGTGGGTTTAATCATGTATTAGGGACAAGCACAGGCAATTTCCATGGTTTCAAAGTCTGTTTTATTATTCCTAGGACAGCGCGGTAAACTCTTGGCAGATATTACATCATTCAGGGTAGCCAACTGGATGTGTAGATAATTTAAAAGGTTTTTATTCAATGTTCAGTCTTCAACTTAGTGGTGGTAATTGCTAAAGGATTTTGTTTTGATTTTATTTACCAGTTTCTTTGAGGCAGGGTAACTGCAGGGGTCAAAGGATCCCAGAGCTGATGGCTGATGGGAGTTGTAGTTTTCTTTTCTTGTCAGAATTGGAACCAAGGAATTGTTGCTGAGGGGAGGGTCCCTTGTTACATCTGTATTTTGTGTGTTAAGGATTTTTCTTTGTTTATAGTACGAACCTATTTAAGATAAGAGTTGGGGGTTGGTTGGTGTTGGGTGTGGGCTGAATCCCCACGCCATGAGTAGAGTGGCCATGTTTCCCACCCTAGCTGTAGATTTGTGAATACCTCCGGGGTTTTTTCTTCTTCATTGAGTTTTCTTTTATTATTACATTCCACTGCATTTGGGGAAAAGAAATCATTGTCACTGCATCACCTCATCCTTTCGGCCACCCCCCCCCCCCCCACCACCACCTGCAGGGTCTACCACCATGGGGAGTGGGGGGCATGTCTAATGTCAGTTCACTACATCATTCGTAGACATATTGGAATTTACTGTTGTATCTGCTATGGAGTTGCAGATCAAGGAAGTTGAGTGTTTAAATCAGATGGGGTTGTGAATGAGGGAGGGGTGACGTTTTCGGGGTGGGGGACTCATGAATTTCTTGTTTAATGGGGATTTCTGTGTTCTGAGTTATGCGTGACATAGCTGTAAAATAGGCGCTGATGGGTAGTTAATGTTGTCTGAAGCGGCTGAGGTGTAGAACCTGTCGATCCTCTGCATCCAGCTTCTGCACAGATCCATTTGTTTTGCTCCCAGCTGTGCCCTACTTCACTGCAGTGTTCTCGTTTGCTCCTAACTGAGGGACAGCTTACCCAAACTTCTGCCGAACTTCCCTTCTTGTGGTTAGCCCCTCAGTAGTGGGTCAGAGTTATATGTAAGGACTGGACATAGAAGATCATTCACCAACAGCAGTTTTTGCTACCAAGCAGCTAGACAGGCAGCCAAGACCATGTGATAATCTGTTCCTAGGCTTATTAATTTCTGAGCTTGTGACATTGCGGGGTCTTTTAATGGTGTATGTCATGGACTTGTGTTTTCACCAGTAGTGACTGAACTATGCCAAATCTCCAGGGGAGGGAGGGGAGAGGGCGGGAGGGCAAACAAGCCATAGCAGCTTTCCACATTATAACAGTAAAATAGGGACATTGTGGTATGCCGTAGTAATGGTTCACATGGCAACCATGTTCAAAAACTCCAAGATGGAATCTGGCGTACGTGGATACCTAAATGTATAGTGTTCTGAGGTGTGTCGCTGTTTACTTGCTGGTCTTCACATGTGCTTGCTGCCTGTTGGCTTTGTGGCTGCAAGGTAGGTGTGGGGTGCCGTTTTAAATCTCATACCAGTGGCCTTCCCCCCCCCCCCTTACAGGTGTACAGTACGTACTCCAATGAGGACTATGACCGGCGCAATGACGAGGTGGACCCTGTGGCAGCATCCGCCGAGTATGAGCTTGAGAAGAGGGTGGAGAAGATGGACGTGTTTCCTGTGGAGATCGTAAAAGGTGGGTCTGTTTCTTGTGGTCATTCCATTCATGTGTCCTTTGCTTCAGTGTTTCCCAATCAAGTCCTCAGGGACCCATAGGGGAGCTGGCTGGTAGAGAGCAAAAAGGTTGACTGTCTAGTATGGAGGTGCAAAGGAGCAAAAACGTGGACCATCTGGCAGGGAGCTGGGAGGGAGCAAAAATGTGGACCATCTGACAGGGAGCTGGGAGGGAGCCGAAACGTGGTCTCTGAGAACCAAGTTGGGAAACACTGCTCTACCTGAAACAGGATATCCTGGATGATGACCCATGCGATGCTCTTTCTTGCATGCAGGGGACAAAGGCCTTGGTATCAGCATCATTGGAATGGGCGTGGGGGCAGACCAAGGCCTGGAGAAACTGGGAATCTTTGTCAAGACCATAACAGATGGTGGGGCGGCAGAGAAGGATGGACGGTAGGGAGAATCTTTCAGACCCTTACTAACTTCCTACTCTTGGCCCAGTGTGGGATTTAAAAAGGTTGGCATCTAACCTGTATTCAGAGTAATACCTTCTGTGTCTTCAAGGATCCAGGTCAATGACCAGATCGTGGAAGTGGATGGCATCAGCCTGGTTGGGGTCACGCAGTTCTTCGCCGCTACAGTCCTGAAGAACACCAAAGGCACAGTGAAGTGAGTCTCAAACATGCATTTGCTAGCACCGCTTCTCCGCTTTCGGCCATGTTATCCGAGTTGACTTACAAGGCCAGTCCAGCAGGTTGCAGTAAATTGCATACAACAAGGGATAATAAGAAACGGAGAAACTACAGCCTCAGATGACATCAGATCCAGATCCAGACCTGCGCCCTATTGTTTGGCCGCATGCTCTGGAGAATTGCTATCCAGCCTAGCGGTGGATCTGTTCATTGTTTACTATAGCACACACCTAGCTTCCATTGTTTGTTTTCCCTGCCCTGCTTCCTCTACCTCTGAAGACCAGGGAGTGTCATCAGCAGATGGGAAACGGGACCACTGTCGCCCCGTTGGCTGTTTTGCACACTGACTCAAAGGTCTCATTATGTGCAGCTTCCTGATTGGGCGGGAGAAGCCAGGGACGCAGAGTGAGGTGGCCCGCCTCATCAGTGAAACCCTGGAGCAGGAGAGGAACCAGCAGATGCACCTAGAAGATCTCTATGAGCAGTCTACAGAAGAAGTGAGCAATTGCACATATCCACCAAGCAGGGGAACCTCTCCATGTCAGCCACTCCCAACAGTTACCAACCAATCACCGCTTGCCCCCTACCAACCAATCACATCTTGCCCCTTACCAACCAATGCTAGCATGCAGTTCACCCTCAGTGATTCCAAGTATGGAGTCAACAGTAAATAACTTTGGTCTCAAGATGTCAATAATACAAAGAACTGTCTCCTTCAACTGCACTTGTGCAATAGTGTGTATCTATCTCACAGCCTCTGGAAATGAAGTTTATGATCTCGCCGACCAGAGATGCAGGAGCTGTTGATGCATGTTGAGAAATAACAAGCAGAACAGTCACATGCAGGAAGTTTGAACATGTGTAGCAGAATCATTGCACCATAAAATATTAAATCAGTGTTTCTCCACCCAGTCTATGGGGAGCCCCAGGCAGTCCTCATTTTTGCTCCTTCCCAGCTCCCAGCACACCTGAACCATGTATTCTGTGTCCTTTTTGGGCTGGGAATTGGGAGGGAGCAAAAATGTGGACTGTCTCTGATTTCCTGGGGATTGGGCTGAGAGAAGGTAGTATGGTGGGTGTTTCATGTATATAAAGTTTCTGCTTAGGGGCCCATTGATAAACATTTTAGATGTTTTTTATTTGTTCTAGAAACAAGGTGAGCAGTTGTCCATGGTATCGGCTTGGGTGTGGCCTGGGTTTGGACTGTGATTCCCTTTTCAGGATGAACACTATGATGATGAAGATGCTGATGAGGTCGTGCACTCCAGCTTCTCAGGAAGGACAGCAGAAGTGTTTGACCTCCCTGAGAATGAGGACATGTTTCTGCCCTCCAACATGGATTCCACTCAGCTGGGGTTCAGGTTCAAGGAGGTGTGGTCTCAGCCAAAGCTCTACAGATGTGGTTTTGGGACTGAAATGTGCATCATGATTATTGATGATAAATAATGTTCCCTGGCTTTATTTGATATTCAGTTATTTCCAAAAGTTTGATGCCTTTTTAATTAGATTGTCACGACCATCAAGACATGTACAGTGGAATACAGTTACTTTTGTACTGTAATGTGTTTTTTTTCTCCAACAGCTTCAGCTAAAGCACAGCATAACCACAGCTGAGCTCATCCAAGTGAAGCAGAGGGTAGGTCATGCTGGAAGGGTGTTGATTTTTCAAGGGTCTGGCCGTAATTTTCTCTCCAGAATATTTTTTGGTAACACTTAAAGCAATCACCATAGTGAATTATAGATACCTTTATAATGCATTACAATTTATTCATAAAGTATTATAAACATGGCTCTAACTATTTATAAAAAGACATAACACTTTATAGCCATGAATATGATGCATTATGAATGCTCTATGAAGCTCTCATCTATAATGCACCATAGTGCTTCATAGAGAATTCATAATGCATAATAAACATGGCTATAATGTTATGCCTTTTTACAGTTATAGCCATGTTTATACTATTTTATGAATGCCTTTTAATGCATTATGAAGGTATCTGTAATGCATTATACATGTGTGCTTTAAGTGAAGTGTTACATGTTTTTTAAACACACGAAAGTATAAAAACATAGAATATATCAAAATTGATTATATCTAAAACCTGAGCACGCAGTCATACAGACACAGTAGCACTTGTGTGACAAATTGCAGATTTCACGTCTCCCAGTTGAGCTGAGAGTTGCCTGCTCTGTAGTCTGTAGTCTGCTGCTGTGTTATCCTTAAGATAAATACATGTAGTGCACCACCACAGGTCATTTCCACAGTTCAGGTTTGATTGATAGTTGCATAGTCCTGTTTTTCTCATCCTGTATAAAAACATCTTGGTGTCATATCAATGATATAATTCTGATTTTGTTCGTTTAGGTTTTATTTTTATATTTTCATTTGAAGTCAAGTTTAGTTTTCTGTATAGTTTTATTAGTTTGTAAAGAGATTTCTGTTTAGTTTTGTATTTGTTTTAGTTTCAGCTTAAGTTTCAGTAATTTTATTTCTAAGGATAGACTGAAAGTTGTGGAATTTCTTTGTGTCTGATCTTTAGAGAATCCTACATGAGTACACAGCGCGTGTTATATACTAATGTTCTCAAAACGTTTCAGGTAGTATTAATGATTATCTAAGGGAAATATGCTGGCTTACATTCAAATGATGTCCATCAAGGGGAAAAGATAAACAAATTACTGTAGCTGAATAGTATTAAAAACAATGTATTTGACACTTGTTTTATTAAATTTTTTTTTTTTAAAGCAATATTTAGCTTTTTGTTTTCATGTCATCTGCTTGCGAAAGTGTTGTTTTGCGTCATGCCGTGACTTCTTTCCTTTATATGGCTTTGACTTCGCCCCTGTGAATTGTGGATGTATGCAAACACCCATCTGTTTGTCCCCACTAAGCTGAGGATTTCGGAGGAACAGCAAGCGGCACAGGACTCCAGGCAAGCACAGCTGGAGCAGGACTTGGAGAAGAGCAAGGAGAGGATCCAGAAGCTGGAGGAGTACTGGCTCGAGGCTCAGGCGCTGTGCAAGACGACCAACGAGAGCCTGATGGAGAGCCAGAGTCAGTTTGAGGCTCTGGAGAAGAAGTACAACAAGGCTAAGAAACTGCTCAAGGATTACCAGCAGAAGTGAGTCTGTTCTCCGTCTCAATATCAGCTGTTTAAAAACCCCGGAGACGGGCAATTAGAGTGTCATGGATGTTCGTGGAACTTTTGGCACTTCCCAAATCATTTTAACCAATTATGGACTTACCATGTTGGTCCCAATATAAGACAAGAAGAAAGTGGTGGTGTTTTATGTTCAGGATCTAGACAAAAAAGGGAATACATGGCAACAAATTTGAAGTTTTGTAATGAGTGTTTTGTCTTACCGTAATATAGATTTGTCCCATTACGTCATTTTCATGTGGGTCTGCTGCATCAAAAACATTCTGGGCCTTCAAGAGTTGTGGAGTTAATAAATATTACAATCTACCCCCCCCCCCCTTCCCAATAATTCATTTGTTTTTTGGAACGTTTGCTGTTTAATACACTTGTAATCAGATTGTCTTGGTTGTTTTTTAAGCTGTGGTTACTGGTTAACTTATGTTCTTGTCAAATAAAATAATTTTTCTTTATAAAGGTAAGATTTGGTATTCCAAAAACGTTTTTCTAATAACTGTTGCCAAAAAGTGTGGGGGGGGGAGTCTTATACTCAGGCCAATACAGTACTCTGATTTTTATCCATGTAAAATGCTTCCATCCCATGTCTCCAGGGAGATTGATTTTGTGAAGAAGGAGGAGGAGCTTAAGAGAGCCCTGGATGAGAAGGAGAAGCATCACAAGGAGGAGTTGGACAGACTTCTGGAGCAGGTATGGCCTGAGAAGTGGGTGTTATGGTGAAACCAGCCAGAGATGATGGTGGAGAATGCAGTCAAACGTTGGTTAACAGAAACCTCTCCTTTCAGATAGCGGGACTTGAGGCCAGAGCACCCACGGAGCACATTCCGGAAGGTGTGGAAGAGAGCAAAAGCAGCTTGGAACTGGGAGACTCTGTTAGCAAAGCACAATCCACTGACACCCTGCAGTCTGGTGAGCTCTCTAGCCGTCCCGTCATTACAGTACATGAGCTGGTGGCCATTTTATTCAGACTGCGTGCCTCCCTTTGTTCACTTCAGTAAGTATCTATTCCAGCTCCCCAGACCTACAGCAAGTGTGTTTTCTGTTAAGGGAATTTAAAAACGTTGCCACCCTGTCAACTGAAAATAAACATAAACGGTATTTTAGAAGATCTACGTTTAACAGGCAACAGGAACCCCTGAAATGTTGTCCATGGTGTGTGTTGCTTAAATGAAATGCCATTTTACAATGGCTGATAGGGAGGCGTTGTGTCTGAATCGTATGCGTCTCCTTCACAGATGCGGACTGGAATGACCTGGTTCCAGTGACGGAGAGGCTGGACACCAGTGCCCACCGAGCCCGAGCCCAGCTTTCCCAGAAGGCCAAACGGCAGCCTCCCTCTCGCAGCAAGCTAAGAGCGTCATTCACGTCTTCAACCACGCCGGCACAGGTCGGTTCGGAATGTTCCTTTGATAGATCAGAGCCTCGTTCCTCCTGGAATTGGAGGCCTCCTTTCAGTGCGCGCCAGTCTCGGTGCGTTTGCACGCTGATTGGACGCAGACGTTGGCCCGTGACCATCTTCCCTCCATTTTGTTTTCGCAGGAGGATGGTTCGGAGGAGGCCCCTGCTCCACCCAGAAGGAGGCGTTCGATCCAGGAGAGCCTGTCGCTACCTGTAGCCATGCACTGCCCCGGGAACGGACAGAAGGAGGAGACACAGGAGGCGGTGGAGTATGCAGGGAGCAGGAGCGAACTCTCTAGCACCCCCTCACTGCTGGGTGAGGGACTGCACCTGAGAGCCAGCAGCGAGAGCAGCCCCAGTCTGTCGCCCCCCCAGGACGCGGCCTCCCCACATGCCGGCTTCCTTTCGAGTGTCAAGAAGGGCAAGGGCAAGGACACCAAAGGTACGGCTTCTGTCCGCATGATATCTGTCTGCCAAGCGACGCTTCCTCTCAGGGCTGTTTGCCACTTCCCTGCTGAGGCTATTGCTACTCACCTTCACCCTGAGCATGGCGCTGTAATTAGGTTCGTGGAGATGTGAGTTTAAGCACCCATGTTGCACTTTGATCAAGTGGCCACTCTTGCAGTCAAGGAGCATTTTTGTATCACCAAAGCTTTTTGACCCTCAGGGGCCTTTGTTCAATTGTAAGTAATATGAAGCTATGGTTCACTACATCTATAAAGAGATTACCCACCATTCCTCTATATTTAGTCTAATTCATTCATTTACTTATTTGCTCATGAACAATTCTTTCTATTTGCAGAAGAGGTGAGCGATAGCTCCTCTACAGGGAAACCAAAGAGAAGATTCCCAGATTTTGGGTACATTTCCTTTAACACCTGAATTTTTAAAAAATCTTTTGTTCATTTGTCTGACGCTTTTTATTATTGACTTAGAGTGAGGGAAGGATTACAATTTACGTGTGCTCCTCACCAAAGCAACGAGCTTTGCATTGTTGGCGCAGTACTCTATGAACTAAGCTACAGGAGCGATTCTCTTAGCCTTGTAAATGAAACTGGCTTTTTTGTAACTGGGAGTCTCTGAATTTTGACAGAGGCCTTCGGAAATCTGGTGGGAAAGGGAAGAAACAGGACAAAGAGGCTCTGAGGGCATCCATTGGGAGCAGGTACCCCTGTCCTTTGGCTCTCCGGCCGTCGCTGCCTATTTCAGCACATGGTGGTCCAGGCCTGGCCGGTGACGGCTGATTTCCTGTTGCCTAGGGGATCTGCCGACTTGCTGGAGGAATCTGGCGGGAACCTTTCGCCGGCAGGATCTGTGTCCTCCATTCCTACCTGCATGCCTTTCTCCTGGTTCGGGGACAAAGATAAGGAAAGGGAAGACGACCTGCCTTATATTCCCGTGGAGTCCGGCAGCGAACTGAGCCAGGACCGGAAGATCAAGGTGAATAATGCAGCTCTCTTCCACGGTCTCCCGTCAAACGGTCATTAAGAAGCTAGCCGGTCCACCACTGTGGTCGTTTCGGCCTCAGAGGGTATCTTAACAGTTTGCGTATCGCCCTTCGTCATTCCGGATGTCATACGGGGTAATGAAGGCCAGCAGCGACGATGCAGTTGCTCTGTGAGGGACGTCATGGCTCTGGGGCTGAAAGCTGATACATGAGCATGTGAGGTTCTCGTGAGAGATAGGAGTGGAAGGACCTGGTTTTTTTTCAGCCCCTCCCTCCAGAGACCAGCGGCATTTTCTCAGGTTACGGGGGGGGGGGGGGTGAACTCTGTATGGTTTGGCAAACCTGCTGTACTTGGAACAGGTCCAGCATCCATGATCATCATGAGAACCTCTCCTGCATCTTCAGAGCTGTTGCAGATTGGTGCTTAAGTTGGCGGCTCAAGTTTCTGTGCGCAAACTGGATGTTTCCCCTACCTAAACAGAAGCAGGTTTTTTTTTTTGTATAGAAATACACTATATGGGCAAAAGTATTGGGACACACCTCTCTATCAACAAATTCAGGTGTTTCATTTAGACCCATTGCCACACTCATATACTCACATACACTGCAGAGTTCCAAACTTCCTCTGGCATTAACCTCAGCACAGAATCTGAGAGCCGGGAACTTCATGGAATGGACTTCTATGGCCGAGCAGCTGCATGCAAGCCTCACATCAGCAAGTGCAGTGCTAAGCGTCAGATGCAGTGGTGTAAAGCACACTGCCACTGGACTCTGGAGCAGTGGAAACATGTTCTGTAGAGTGAAGAATCCTGCTTCTTTGTCTGGCAGTCTGATGGATGAGTCTGAGTTTGATAGTTGCCAGGAGAATGTTACCTGCCTGACTGCATTGTGCCACCTGTAAAGTTTGGTGGAGGAGGGGTAATGGTATGGGGTTGTTTTTCAGGGGTTGGGCCAGGCTCCTTAGTTCCAGTGAAGGCAACGCTTAGTGCTTCAGCATACCAAGACATTTTACACAATTCTATGCTTCCGAAACAGTTTGGGGAAGGCCCTTTTCTGTTCCAACATTACTGTGCCCCAGGGCACAAAGCAAAGTTCATAATAACATGGTTGGAGAGGTTTGGTGTGGAAGATTTTGACTGGGCTGCACAGAGCCCTGACCTCAACCCCATCAAACACCTTTGGGATGAACTGGAATGGAGATTGCGAGCCAGGCCTTCATGTCCAGCATCAGTGCCTGACCTCACAAATGCTCTTCTGGATGAATGGGCAAAAATTCATACAGACACACTCCAAACTCTTATGGAAAGTTGTAGCTACAAAGGGGGGACCAGCTCCAAAGTGATGCCTGCGGATTTATAAGTGATGTCATAAAAGTTCCTGTAGGTGTAAAGTCCAGGTGTCCCAATACTTTTGTCCATATAGTATCTCTTTGTGAATGAAGTCACAATGTTCAAGTCTAAAATTGTTTGTGGCATGGTGTTTGTCAGAGAACCAAATGCTTCAGCTGCTCCTCGGCTAATAAAACACCGACTGATGGGGCAGCTCCATCCTCTGTCGTAATGAAATCCAGTAAAAACAAGCTCCAATTCCCAAGCCACGTGGACACCAGAGTTCTGTGAGGAATTCTCTGGCATCCCAGAAGCTCAGGAAGAAAAACCGTGTCCATTGGTTGACCATTCCAAGGACCTCTTTAAACGAGAGCTTCTCCCAGTCTTTTTGTAGCTGAGGTTCTCTGCTAATCCCCAGAGGGATTTAGGCATCTTTTACATCACCCTCACCCCCTTAAGACAGACGGGTGCCGCCTTTGGCTGATGTCCCTGTTTCCAAACAGACAATCGTTTCCTGGTCTTCCTTATTCAGTCGCTCCTTACACGCGGTTCAGTACCCCTCACTGCCCCTAGTCATGCCCTTACTAATGTGTGCTTGTCAAACTGATGAACCACACTGGCAAAGTACTGCATGCATAGTATGAGATAGTAATGTATACAAGATGCAACGTAATGAAGCCACTAACAAAAAATAGCATTTGTTTAAAATGAAAACATAAATTTTTAATCTAAATATGTATGATGGGTTTACCTGTTTTTCTTGTAAATCTGTGTTAGAAAGCCCTTCTTTGCGGCTGTCACTGAACATCCTCATGTCCCCTTAAAAGTTAGGGTGTATGACCTCACATTTTCTGTTGATGGAGAATTTATGTAAAATAACTTTTTATGGTGTCTTTTTTTTTTTTTTAGCCTTTTTACCCAACTGGAGCAGTGTTTCTGAACCCAGACTTCAGGGATCCTCAGGTAGTCCACATGCTTGTTCCCTCCCAGCTCCCAGCCCACCTGTACCAGGAATACCATGTTCCTGGTCGGTTTAGAGCTGGGAGGGAGCAAACGTGGACAGTCAGGGACTCCCCAAAGCCTGGGCTGAGGAACACTGAGATTGAACACAACAGACCCTAAGCTGAACCTGGTGTGGCTCGACTCTGCTCTTAGGGGGGAGATGTGGAGATACACACAGGCTCTAATCACAGCAGTGCATGTTTGTGTACCTCTGCCTGCGATTAATTCTCATGGATGATAATTAAGAGTAATCCCAAAGGGGAGAAGCCCTAAATTTTGGGCTCGAGGCGATGGGAATCTTCCCCCCAGTTTAGCAGTTTGCTGTTAAATGAGCAGTAACTGTTCGCACTGCGTCTGATCTGCTGAAATGGGTTTTGGCTGAAACACTGTACACTTGGGGGGGGGGGGGGGGAGCTTAAGAAGCCGCATTACTGCATTTCTGCTCTTTGCATTCGGGTGTTCTCATGTAGATGTTTAAGCTGGTTTCATTGTCAATGTGCTCTGATCACTTTTAAAACCTTTAAAAGCATCTGGATGTTTTGCCTGCTTGTGGGTTTTGATAAATTGATAAATTTTGTTATTTGTTTGTTTTACCTCCCGGTAAAGAGGGTTCGGATGGGGTGCGTAGATGTGTGCCTTCCTCTGACATTTGTGTGAAAATTCTCCAGCACTTGATCTACACCCACATTCTTTTGTTTTGGTTTCTGTCCAGTTGGTTCATTCTTATTAGTATCAGTAGGAGTGGGGGGGGGGGCTCCCAGTCTCTTGATGTGACCTACATTGCCACATTATCTATCCACCCCTGGGCCCCTGCCATATTCTGGACCCCCCTTTGGGAGTAGACATGGTATGTTCCTAGAGTCTCTGTCCAGTTAATACATTCCTTGTCTCCACTTGTTCCAGAGTTTGTCTGTCATAGACGATTCAAACGCTGAAAGTCGCAGTTCAGACTTGACTGGGCTAGTTGCAGAGCCCAGTTTTTCTGGGCGCTCGCACACTTTAAGCTTCTCTTCCAATGAGGTGAGTGGTCGGCCCCATCCCCCCACCCCCCACATGGCCCGCCCCGTGCACCCAGCATGCCTTGCTCTGCCCGGGGATGGACATGGCCTCGGCTGGTTTCATGCATGGCATGGTGCATCCGAGGGAGGCTTTTCTGTGGTGCTGGATGTCGGGGTGTCTTGGAAGGCTCGGACGTGGCACAGGCTTCCTCATCTGTGGAGAGTCCTGCTGCTGCCTCTTGCAAATCCCTCCATATTAATTTGTGCATCCCTTTTAATGGGGGGGGTCCTTTCTCACAAAGCCTCACATTCCCACTTTCTCATGCCTGCATGATGATGGCAAGCGTGATACTTATGAGATAGTGCCTGAATTCTTCACTCTGACCACTGGGTGAAGATTCCAGGATGCTTTCAGATGATGCTGTGTGAGTTGTGTGAGCATGAGGTGACTGTCCTCTTCCTAACACCTGCATACCCCCCCCCCTTCTTTGGGTGGTGACCATCAGAAGCCACACATTTTAAGTGTCAACACTTCAAGCATGTCAGTAGTGGCTTAGAGCAGCTATACAGTCCTGTTTGGGTTACAGTCCTCGCTTGCATATTAACCAAAGAGCCAGTTCACTCTTTATAATGTGCTAACTGGTTTGTGAGAGTCTCTGTTTTTGTCCTTCATTGCTGGACAACAGAATCTCAAAAGGTCTGCCTCAGAAGTGCATTCCATTTTGGGTGCGGTTTCACATCACCACGTGCTGCATGGGCTTGTCATTAGTCACATGGGCTGTATGGAAGAGTGTGTGTGTTTCTGTTTTCAGACTCTGGATGATGACCCACCCCCCCGGGCAAGGAGCACCAATGGCAGAACAGGCTCATTTCCGATTGGACGAATAAGCAGGTCTGCCTCTGGCTGATAAGCATGAACATGGAGCAGTACACCCCCGAGTTCACGGGCAGGGACATCGACGGGCAGCAACTCCTGCACATGGACAGTGACAGGCTCAAGGTGAGGATACATCCGTCCTTTCACGGCAACAAAAGAATTGCTTTCGGAATTCATCTTGGTAGACGAAAAGGATTCATTCTCACCGATAAGCCAGTAATGTGGCTATGTGGTATTTATGGGGCTTTGACTTCCACCTAGTGGTGTAAAGTCTGACGTGCTTGAATTTCACACAGCTTGAGGTTTGTGTTGCCATCGCTGAGCCAGAAAGGCGGCCGTTGGAGATCGTCAGAAGCTGGAGTTTTAGTGACTGTACTTAGACATGCCTGCAATTACCGACCCTCGCCTCTGTTGCCAGGCCTTGGGCGTCTCGAGTCAGAGCGACCGCGCCTCTATCAAGAAGAGGGTGAAGGACATGAGGAAGACCCTGGAGAAGATGGAGAAGCAGCGGGAGAAGGAGGCGAGGCGGAGCGGGAAGCTGGCCGCCAGCGGCGACACACAGTGTTGAGACTCAACGGCGACGAGTCAAAGCACTGACTCTGCGAGTTTCCCGCTGTCCTCCCCTTCAGGTTAAGCTGCTGCATAACACGCCTGCATAACACATTTTCACATTCCACTTCTGATTGGTCAGAACTGGAACCATGCACCGTTGGGTGCCCAATCGGTAACGTATCTTTTACTAGGTTTCCTTTATCCAGTTTAGGAACAATCAATGAACTGGTCATGAATACTGTAAGCTGGGATTAGCATGAGTTCTGCTATACATCCTCACACTTGAGTACTAGTCGGCTAACCTGCAGATGCCCCGAACTGGTGGCATTTCGGACTTGGTCCAGAGCTGAGACACAAACAAAGCATCACGTGTCCTGTGATCTGCTGCATCTGTCGCTCCCCCCCCCCCCCCCCCCCCACTCAGACTACCACACTATTCATCTGCCGCTCACTTAACACGCTTGCTTACGAAACCACTTCACGCTCTGTACTTGCATGCAACAGGAGTGCGGTGACAGCGGTTCTCCTGCAGGGGGCGGGAGAATAGGCTTCTGTAAGTATGGTAGAGCCAGTCTTTCCTGCCTGAATCAAAGGTGTCGGGTTGTGTAAATGTTGGTTTATCGAGGGGAAGGTGCTTCACGTTTTTAAAGGTAAATCAGGCAACCATGAGATGCATAAGTTTAACATCAGGACGATTTTAATGTTTTACTTCACTCCAAGGTTGGGAAAAATGATACCTCATTCCTGAAAGCTTCGCAGGGTTAGCTGACGTGTCCCCATCTGCATCAGTGCTGAGTAAATACAGCTTTTTAAATGTTTTATATTGTATTTTTCAAGGAATAACTTCTGTAGCTATGTACAGAACTTTTGGTACAGGAATTTTGTACAGTTATTAAAAGCACTGTTGTCTTTTAAACTATGAAGGGTGATGAGGTTTTGCTGTATAATACTTTTTTATACTTATTGGCCTAATAACTGCATAACTCAAAAGGGGAAAAAAACTTTGTATCAGCAAAGTAGGGATCAACATTTAAGTGTACATTTTCTACTGCGTAGAATAGCTAGTAGTACCAGATAATTTTTAAATACAAAAAATGCGTTTACAGGGTCTTGCTGCTTTCCCCACTAATAGTACAGAGCTGTGGATTGGGGATAAAATGATTACCTGTAGTCCAGTTTTTTAATTGGTATAATGGTACCCAAGAACGCACTTCTTTGTAAGAGTCCTTTGCTTGTACATGCCTTGCCTTGACAGAGATTGGATGTAAAGCCTTCTGTGGTATATCATGTGAACCTTCCTGACATTCCTCATTGGCCAATGCTGGTCACATGACGGGCCTGACTGCAAATGACATTGCTAAGATTTCCTTTCCTGTCTTGTATCACTTGATTAAATGGATTATTGGACATTAATATGACATTTAGACAAAGGGAAATTTTAGTTCGATCCCTCCTGCAAGTTCTGCAAATACCACCAGGATCATTTTTCCCTGTTTGTTGTATATGGTAGAACAAATAAAACTGCAACTGGTGTTCAGTACCATTTATGCTCAGTTTGTCAGACACAGCTACTGTTACCATGGTGTTGAAACAAGACACTGGGTGCCGCGGTGGAAACACTTTATATCTTAAAATAAAAAACTGCCAAAATAATGCATTTGCCACCTATGAGGTTTAATACATCACACTGAAAGGAACAGGCACATTCCACCGCCTAACAATACTGCTTGTCTTTTGAGCTACAGGTAACTGATGTTTCCATGTTCCTCCATGCACCTGATTTTTAAATGAGGGGAAATAAATACTGTTAAGGGCGCAGTGACAGGATGGGCATCGGCCCATCCCACCTTCACCTTCAGTAGCCAGTATGCAACATGTCAAGAAAAATCAGCATTTTACAGTAACACCAGCTTTTCAGAAGTAGTGCCAGTTGTACAGCAGCCTATACCCTTTGTAACACACAGATTGTACGAAGTCATACTTCTTTTGCAAGTTCTGCTGAAAGTCCTCTGCTAATTCTCGAAGCTTCCATCCCACCTCTTAACAGGGAGAACAATGGTTTGACTGGAAACGGCTCACCAGGCAGAAAAATTACCATTATCTGTTAATATACAGTTTCATAAACATTAAAGAAAAACCACATAGCATAAAACTACACATTTATAAAAGTAGTTTAAGCCAGCTTTTTGAAGCCCATCTGACGAGAGCTTAACAGAATAGTCAATCCATCATTTCAATTGTGTGACTACAACCTATTTTAATTCCAAGAACAAAAAAACCCTGAGGATTTAAAGGGTAAATGCTGTAAATTTTCCACACATTAATGACCTCCAGCAGGCAAATTCACTGTCCTACTCGCCACAGCCAGTCTCAGAAGTGGACCCCAATCTAGAATGTGACGCCCTTGGGCTCCGTCTTGGGCGTGCACCAATCATCATTGTCATGTGTTGTGTTGTAGTGTCTCCAGGCAGATTTGTTGTACACAGGAAGCCTCTCTATCGACTCTGTGGACAGCGCCTGTACAGAACAGATGGGCAGGAAGAGGAAATAAATTGGGACAGTATCTGGAACCACTGGTCAAAAACCACAAAAAGCGCACTAAACATTTTGGTGGTGATATGTAAATTTGACCATTTACCCGGATGTACACGACAGCATCTGTCCCATATCCTTCCAGAGAATACAGCTTCAGGTCTCCCTGGAAGTACCTGGCGTACAAGCGAGAGATGGGAAGGCCATAGCCATAGCCAGCCTGCAAACAAAATTAGCAATTACATTACCCTTATAATATAAAATGGATAGTGTGCACGTGTGTGTATGTAAGTACAGATGCTTATTGACTATTCTGTTCCATTGACCCAATCGCAAGTCAAATATGGATAAATACTGTCACTAAGTAAGTAAAAAACAAATAATTGTCGCCTTCATGCTAGGCAATTATCTTAAGCTTCATCTCCAAAGTAATTGCTTTCCTTTTCTCACCAGAAACAGGAGAAACACCTAGGCATTTAAGACATAATGGGCTGGGGAAAAATTTTAACACAGAAAAGGTTTAAAAAATAAAAAAATGTATGACACATCGTCAAACACTATATGACATGGTTACACTGGTGGTCGCTAGAATTGTGGCTGGATGGATGCTGCCATCGCCCGGCATCAGTAGAAAGTATCGTACGGCATATCGCCAGCCTGGGAGAAGTTCAAAATTCAGTTTGATGACTACTGAACGTGCATTCCTAGCGCACCGTCGAAAATATCGTAAGTCGAACCATCGTAACGTGGAGCATCTATGTATTGGGTGTGGTTGAGATATAGGTCAGGTTCATAAGAGCGTACCAGTGGGGCTCCCCGGGCAGTGTCCGTGTGGGGTAGGGGGGCTGTGGAATAGGTGTAGGTGAACAGCCTGTCAATCTTCCTTAAGGCCACGCCCCCTCCACGGTCCTTGACCTATCAGGAAACTCTCTTCATTTCCAAACTCAGAGTCTGACATAGGTGCACCCCTATTAACCACCCCACTGGAAAAAATACCTTTATAGTGAGATCTTCACTGCCAAGTGCCACCTTGACGTGGATTGGGGGATAATTCAGGGCATCGCCGTACAGCTCCATGGTGGCCCTCATGGCATTCTGAAGAAGCATAATAATCAAAGTTACACCACACAAACACTGGCATGCTTGTGTGTATATACAGTAGTGTGCGTGTTTTTCATTTTAAGTCATTTGATTTCCAGGGGTATAATTAATAAGTCATTACTTTAGCTAAATAGTACTAAAAACAGTAACGGTATTTTTATTTTGTTCATTTTTTGAAGCAATATTAATACTTTTTGTTTAGTTGTAATTTATTTTCATATTTTCTTTCAGTTTACATTAACAACAATAATCCTAAAGCAGACTGATATGTTTATAAGGAGAATAATAACACGCAACACTAGAACCTACCTTAAAAAGCTCAAATATCATATGGTACAGGTGGGAGGGAACATACACCACCGTTACAGGTCTTCCTTTTTCTTTGGCTGCAGATATCAGGCAGACATGCATTTATTACCCACGGGACCTTTTTCGGTTCTCATCGCTATTCCGTCAGAAACCATCCACCTTCCAACTAGGTCATCGTGATGAAAGACCATTTACGTTACAAAATTCACAAAGCTATAGCACTGACCATTTATAACAGCAAGACACCCAATACCACAACTGGACCAATAATCCATTTTTACTTACCATTGCATTCTTCCAGCATCAGCTCCGGCGAGTTCATATAATAAAGATCGCAGAGGCGCTTGGCACTTTCATAGGCATCTGAAAGACGTGGGCGTGAATTTAAAGGTCTTTTAAAGGGAGGGAATTTCGGATTTACAATTTTCACATCCCTGTGTATGGAAGCAAACTGGCATCAGCCACTGTGAGACTTGCATTACAGCCATTAATCCTGCTAAAATGCATCTGTGATGGAGTTTAATGTGAATTACTTGGTAGCCGTAATGACTTCATGAACCACTTTACAGTTGCCAATATAAAACCCCCTGTGTATAAACTCTTGACTACTAAAAACAGAAGAGACACATAACTCTTTCTATGATGGGTGAAAACTGATTGTTATAATCCTCTGGTGACACAGCGATAGTCATCAGGGGCGATGGAAAACTCACCTTGCACCACCTCTGTGACCCGACAGTGCGGATCAATGCTTCCTATCTGTTTCGGGTGAGCTGGGTTGGCCCTGACCGTCCCACCAAAGAGCAGAGCTGTGGAGGGGGAGACACTCTAGAATGAATCAAAGCTCTTCATCTTGACATTAACTGCCACATACAATATGTAATCAAATGATCGCAAGATTGCAGATTCCTTTTTTTAGCAAATTTATTTGGCAGCCGTTTTTAATTCATGGCAACACAGAACTGAAAGCAGGATCATACAGTCTCTGCAGCAATTGGAGGTCAACGGTCTTGCTCAGGGGCCCAATGAAGGGACCACTCAGCCAACCATGGGATTCGAACTGATGACCTCCCGATGACAGGCACAGTGTCATCACCTGAGCCACCCCCCCCCCCCATAATTTGGTAGCACAGTGCTATAACAGGACAACAAGAAGGGGTACAAGACATGACTTTCACAGAACTATATAAAACAATGTTTACAACTCACAGTAAAGACAACTTCAAGTATGGGGTGGCTGTAGGCATTGAGATACAGAGCAGGTTTGGCCAGGATCAAAGCCTTTCCATTGCTCTCTGACCAAAAGCCTGAGACAATGTGCTCAACTCCCCCTCTAAAACATTTCGGTGTCCTACTAAAAAGAGGAACTCCCTCAACTTGGCTACTTCACTTACCTCAGAGAAGGAGCATGTGCTGTGTTGCAGTATCACGTGGAACTAACTTCTAAAAATTCAATAAATCTATGATGTGCTGCATGATTTGTGTGTATGACAGCTATATAAACTGATTTTCTGAATGTCGATCCAAATGAAGTTTTAGAAAAAGGCATATATAATTTTACAATACTAGGGGCTGTTTTTCTGGCCTGCCTTTTAAATATGGCCATTTGGTAATAGCGTTTAGTATAGGGTGACCAGATAATCCATGTCAGGGAGGACACTCTGAGCTAGGACAGGAATTGTAAATTACCATTTCAATTAAGCGGACCTGGATTTCACTTGAGCACTCAGCTCTTGCTGTGTGCTGATTGGTCAGTCTCCTATAATCATGCATGTGTCACTAATGCTGATGTGAAACAGCTGGATGAGTCTTTCAGTCAAGGAAACAAACCAGTCAAAGCACAAGAAGACCTAAACTATTTAGCGGAGCACAGGAGCCTTTCAATTAGAAAGTAGTTTGTAAAACCCGAAGTAGCTCAAAGTGTCCTCCCTGACATGGATTGTCTGGTCACCCTAGTTTAGTATTAAGTTTGCAAAATGTTCGAAACTCACTGTGCTGGTTCAGAAGCATCCGAATGGATATACGGCTCATATAGAAACGATCCAGGAAGTACTGCACGTTCTGGCTGGTGACCGGGTCGATGCCGTGTAGCTCTTTGTACTCCACTACTCCCTGGGCCATGGTAGGGACCACGTCGTTATGCCGGTTCCGGATCTTTATCACCGCGTCCGTGAAACTTGGCAACAAAGGCACATGCATGAAAAATAGATGCTGAAACGATACCCATCTGTGCACGAAAATAGACCAGTGCAGCAGCCACCTACTTACTCATAAATGACTCTGTCATCATCGGCATTTTTGTCCTTAAAGTCGAGGATCTCGTCAAAACTTCGCATATACCTAAACAAACAGTGTTCATTAGCAAGCAATGCTCTCTGTTTATGGAGACTGGAAAGGCCGCTGCATTCAACCAGTAAGAAAATAATTTTAACGTCCAGAAATCCACTTCTAAAACCAGGTGTGGATCGGTAGGGTTAGGATCCAGGGCATAACTTTGGGTGGAGCATTCGGGGGTGCTGAGGTCGCCACCCATTTAAGGGGGTCCAGGGGTGGTAGTATTTGGTGGTTTTGATTACTACCAACACCACACCCACCCTATAATTTACGCCTGTGGTTAGGACTAGAGTAAAGCTGTTAGCAAACTTACCAGCTCTGGACCAAACGAACAGATGGTGTCTTTAATAAATTGTCTGGCAGTAAGTTTATTTCCTTCATGATGTTTGCGAGTCTGACAGGCAGTTCCTGTCTCAGGAATACAAACGAAGTCCTCTCGCAGGCATTTTCCGAGCCTGCAAAAGTGAAAAGCGGGACGTACGGCCCACTTTATTAAAGTCATTTAGCCTTTATGTAATCAAACGTACCAAATAGCATCAGGTAGAAACTCACCGAAATCTAAAAACTGCTTCATAGACAACGGCGACGGGGAAAACCTGGAGTAGTAATCGATATGCTTCCCAAGGGAGCAGCTGCTCAGCAGGGACCGTAAGAGCCGCATGGCGACGCGCTCCGTCCAAAGTTCAGCTGAGTGGTTTAGCCAGCTGGTCCATGGAGATCATCTACCAAGCAGGCGATCCACAAAGCGATCCTTTAAGTCTGCATCACGTTAGTTAGCTAGAGGAGACCCAAACAGCTGGCGCATTTACTTTAACTAAAATGCCGCGTTAATGTCCGCACTCAATAGCTCAGTTACTGGGCAGTGGATGTAACGTCATTGTAAGAAATACGTTTGTCAACAGAGACAAATCGGTCATCTGAAGATCTAAAACCACCGTATTTTAGTTTCTTACACTTAGGCCCACCTTTGTTAATGGAAGTGCGTGGATAGGGAGGAGACTGAATATCCGGTACGCAAACGCCAGACACCTGAACACTGTCACCTTGTGCCCGATCCTGCGGTGCAAAGGCGTCAGATATATGGCTATGAGAGTCTCAGGGCGAGTAAATGCAAGTATAAAATCTGTCCGACGGACTTAACGGTTTCTATGCATTTACACAGGTGAATATTGCAGGACAGTACCTTCGCACCAGTTTGAACCAGCAGTGTCATGAGTTTTTGTTCTTACTACGCCATCTGCTGACCACTTGCTTGATTTATTTTGCAATAACCTGCAATAAATTTCGTATGATTTTCAGAAATCGCCGCTATGAAGAGTATCCAAGTAATAAAAAAATACTGAAATGCATAAAGTGCATTTGAATGTGTCGATAGATAAATTCTGCGGAGATGTGTAAAATACTTAAATGATTGGTAAATTTTTCAAGCATACATGCCAATGCCATCAAGTAGAATTTAGTTCGGCTCAGTTTAAACGCAGTTCATTAATAAATCATTTAAGTTTGTTATAGACATCATGTGATTCAGCTGTGATTTATGGAGGAATGCATTATTTAATTAAAGTGCATTTTATCAATTTAAGATTTTCTTTGTTACATTCACCCCTCCCCTATAAAAATCAGTAGTTTCCCTAAATGGAACTAGTTTTTATTTTATTATTGCTATTCAAGTGAAATATATTGGATTCAGGATGTCCTTTTGTGTCTGACTTGAACTTCTCCTCAATCACATTGCCTTTGATTTTGTGTTTTCTTGATTTAAATATGTCTTTATATGTATAGGTATATCAATAATTCAAAATGTTTTCTTGTAGCAAATTATGTTTGGCAAAATAAAATAAATCATTGGGATAATTTTCTGACTAATATTGGGACTAAGCCCCAGATAAACAGAATAAAAATAAAGCCAACAAGCATTTTGTTCCTTTATTAAGTTTCTTTTAAAAATCCACAGCTGTTCTCAAGAGGTTCTGTAGGAAATGTGTCCATTACATGCATCAGTGGCAGCCCTTCATACATTCGAACAATTAAACAAACAAATGGCTTGACAGGTGTAACTATGTTTTTGTGACATTCGTGACAATGTGGGGCTTTTGTGAAGCTGTACTATGTGACTTTCTTTCCCTTTCATGTGTCCTCCATCAGAAAATATATCAATGTTTCGATTGTTGTAGCCTTTCAAATTGCACTCAGACTAAGGATATCAGTCCAACCAGATGAGAGTTAATAAACACAGTAAGTTAACATCGATATTGCATAACTAGTTACTTCCAAAGAGTGTAAAAATATTAAAGATGAATAAAAAAGTGATGTAACTGTTTGCTGGCTGTTTGCTCTTTTCTGGATCTATGCAAGGTGTCAGCTTTTTTTTATACTCTGGGAGCATTTTGTAGGTGATCTATGCTGAAAGCTGTTTGCTCAAATAATAACCCAAAGTAAAATTATTATTTTTTTGCTTAAAAGCCTTTAAAAATTGATTAAAAAAATAATAACAAGCAGCTTTATACATGCAAATTGGTTCCATGTTGTAAACATCGTACCCAGAGATGAGAGCTACAGCGGTAGAGCAGAATTCCTCTGTAAGCAGTGTGAATATCTAAATATGCAAACATAATACATTTAAAAATGTCTGTTTTAAGGAATGAATTTCCTCCAACTGAAACCGAAATGTAACATCTATCCAAGTAATAGACACAAGACAGGAGATTCCCTGGACAGAATGGCAGTCCATCACAGGGCTTACACTCACACACCCTACAGGTAGATCAGATGCCAATTCAGCTAACTGCATGAACATGGGGAGAACCTGCAAACTACACAAACTGTTGGGCAATCAACCACATCCTTGGAGGTGTGAGACTGCATTACTAGCCACTGAACCACTGTGCCACCCCACACCAATAACAGATAAAAATAACTATTAAAAATGTTTTTATGCACTATATTAGTGCATCCCAGAAAAATTACTCAAGGAAATATTTACATCCATTCAGACTAGTTTTTATATCTGACATTAAATCTTGGTCAGCAACAACCCAGCAGACATGTCTATTGAAACCTATTTTCTTTGTCTTCCTGAAAGTCCTCAGAAGATAAAACACAAGTTTCTTTGGTCTTAGGAACATCCACAGAATGAAGTCTGAGAAAATAAATACACATTCTCCAAAAATATTTAAATATATACAAATCCTACAAATCATTCATCCCATACATTTAAAAACTGACGACTGAAAAGCTTTACCAAAACGCACTGAAAGACAGAAATCCTAGTGTACACTTTAGTGACAATATTTTGAATTGTTATACAAAAAAATAGACCTAAATCTTTACTTTCTTTTACAGTCATTGTTATTGTGCAAGTGTTGAGTCCTCTGAAATTGACCTCTGGAAGTATTGTGGGTTTGTCTATAGTAAATCGGAGATGTCTCAATATATACAGTCAAATACTTTGGTGGTGCAAAACAGCCCCTGGCTGGCTGTGACTGAGTCTCTGGCTCCAGTAACTGGAGCCAATTAGAAACGAGAGAACTTTTCCATGGTCCAATCGGCTTAAGAGTAACTCTCATTCTCTTTCCACGTAGTCATCCATTGTTTTTTCTCTGGGGTTCCAGGGCTTTGTTCTGTTCTTTTTATCCGTACCGCTGAATATTTCGGAATGTCGATGTACCTGGAACGCTTAAAAAATCCACACTGGGAAAAGAACAGTAAAAGATCATTTCAAATGAGGAAATGTTGGCATTTCACCAGTAAAATCCATTACGAGGGAGAAAAAAAAGTAAGTCAGTGAAGAATTACAGGAAAGCGGCCCTCTGGTATTTGCCCAAGATCATTGTCCCATGGGGAAAGAAAATCCCTCCATGGAAAATACACAAGGTGCCAGACTGGTAAAGCAGAGACCTAGAAACCCAAAAGAACCTCCAGGATCATTGACAGGAAGCAGATGGAAACTGCAGAGACAACACCGTCAACCAAAGTGTGGAAGCTGTCAGGACCGAAATAACGAGAAGCAAGCCAGAAACATCTGTGTACGAAGCTAGGGTGAATCTCAATATGCGTGCTTGACCGTACTTGTGTTCTTGTATACCCGTTTTACATCATCTTCCATTGCCGAAGACTGTGGTCTTCCATTGCCGAAAACCACAGTCAAGAACAGAAGTACAGAGGAAGGTAAAAATCCCTGGATGTTGGTCTTGCTCCGCCCCAAATATCAAGGATACATCGGCTGCATCCTCGCCGAACGAGACCAATCCCATGATTCCTTGCGTTCCAGGTTTGTTCTTGCCAGGCAAATTCGCAAGACTGCTTTTGCCAAGACCACAAGTGTGATCTTCACGTTCTTGTTATTGAGATTCACCCTTATTCTTATGTATTGCACTTGCTGCACTGAATCCTCTAGTGAGAATTTACAGAAGTGGAGAAGAATTTTCTACTTAAGGCACACAGTTGTTGAAGCCAGTCCTTTTTCCATAATATGCATAACTTCCTTTTTCATCCTGTCAGTTACGGCAAGGTGCGGGCCAATGAGCCCTTCTCTATTAAAGACCCATTTAACAACTTTAGCTATTCAGCTTATGGCCAGATGACCAGATTGATTAGTGCTGTTCATATCAGTGCAATACATAAAAATAACACTATTGACACCCATGTAAGCTATATGGACCAAGCCCATACAACCACTCACTGTCACCAACTTATTATTCAATCAGGGCCCCATGACTAGATGCCATTTGACATAAAGTATGTGCTCTTTGCCAAATGGCTGTGTAAGGTCAGCCTGGTGGTCTGCGACTTTAAATACTATCCTAAATCGAGTATTTTAAATGCATTAGCCCACAGAACTACAAATACCTAAAGAACTACAAATACCTGTTTTTATGTATAAACTATAACTAGCATTTTACTGAAATAATGGTTCAGCAAACCTGTGCATTTTCAGCAAAAATTTGAGTCGTATTTCCTATGGTCAACTAGCTAACGGACCTGATCTAACATCACCTATGCAGTCAAGCTAAAAGCTTGTTACATTATTTTGCCAATGTAGAGTATATATCCACATGGCTGCTAGTCACGTATACTAATTATCAACAACATTCCGACCACTAATGTCATCTGCCTGTTGTTGACAAAATGTGCTTGCAGACCGACCAAGCCACTTGTATCAGAACACTTTCTAGAGTAAAGACTACAGGGAGGGATGTTCTGACCAGCCAGTCTTAAATCATTTCCCACACTTTCTGCCTGGACACTATGTCTAAGCAGAACTTTAGGCATCAACTGTAGTGTCTGGGACGCTGCTTGATTCAGCATTATGCTGTATATGCCATGCCGACTCTAAAATACCCACAGAGACATCCACGGGGGCATGGTAGGCCCTATGCATCGGCCGTGAGCCTTTCTTTGGAAACATTGAATTCAGCCTTGTGATACTGGTCTTTTTTGGCTTTCTTGAAGAAGCCACACTACAAGGGAAAAAAAGATTATTAATTGTTAGGTCAGGCCAGTGTATGCATTCAAGACTTCTGGGAACACCAACAATTGACAAGGGTACTGTTTCAAAAAGAAATCCGGCGATGCACAGGACAGTTCAGTTTGAGTTGAAGACACTTCATATCATGTCAGTGCTAAGGAACTAAGTAGGAAGTTCAGGTTGCTGTGTCTCCCATTGTGGCTGCAGTCTGGGGGAAATGAATAGAAGAGTACAGAGGCTCCGAGCACACAAGGCTGACTCTGCGGTTGTTTACCTTCCAGAGCAGAAACACCAGCAGAGAGAGTATCAGGATTCCAGCCAAAATGGCCACCAGGATGACCCACCAAGGTACTCCACTGTACCTGGCCACCTTCTTCTCTGGGAAGACAGTGACTTTCACCTGCAAAAGCAGAAGCACAAGAACTGATGCTCTTCTGATCCTGAAGATGACCAGTTTTTACTAACGGTAACTTTCTGGAATCCTCTAAATCAAGAAGAAAACGTGTGACTAAAGAAGGAAAATCAGAAAGCAGACTCTCCCCTGTCAAAGGGAAAAGGGAATAGAAAATGAACGGCCCAATGATTAGGGAAGCGCACTGGTAGCCCAAAGATTGCTGGTTTGAATCCCCGACCACTGAGGTACCCTGAGTAACGTATGGCCCCCAAGTGCTGCTCCCTGAGTGCTGAATTAGCTGCCCCCTGCTATGTCACAATGTGAAATGTTGATTAAAAGCAGAGGAAAAATTTCATTATTGTGTGGTGTGGTGTGTTAACAATGACAACTAATCACTTTCAAGATATTACAGTACATTAAGGATGAGCCTTGATGACTAGAATGTAAAGCGATGCACAAAGTAAGGCTGGGGAAGCTGGAAATTACCAAGGGCGTTTATCTTAAAGTGACGGAGGTTAGAGACCAATGGGATGACAGGACACTGACATGTGACCGGCAGCAGCTCACCTGTGTCTCAGCGTTTGGGAGAAGAGTGTTCTGTTTGGACACATCGAGCTGGAGAGAGGCTTTCACGATGATGTCAAGATAGTTCAGGTCGGAGAATTCCTGTTCAGAGGCGAACGGTAGAAACACACTGCTTTTGGCATCAGAAAGAAAGTGATCCACAGGGATCCACAGTTAACCCATCCATTTTCCATTAGGTTCTTTCCCATGCACGGCTGCCACGGGTATGGAGCCTATCCCAGGAAGCACCGGGTGTAGCCATGGTGCAGCGCATCGCGGAGTAAGCACATTTACACACAAGCACAGGTTACGAATGATTTAAAGACATCAAACCCCCTAAAACAGCATGGCAGGACTGGGGGGGGGACAAAAAAAACCCAGAACAAACATGGGGAGCACATGCAAACTACAAAAACACATCGTCCATCCATTTCCAACCGCTTATACTCAGCAGGGATGGGGGTGGCAGTGGGTGATGCCCATGTGGATTAGGGCGCGAGGGGGGCACCCCCTGGATATGGTCCTCCGTGTGGTACAGGGCACATACATGTGCACACTCACATACTTACCATATTTATATATATTTGACGCAAGAAAAATAAAACTTTATCTGGCGAGAAACTCCTTAAGGACTAACCTCAAGGAAAGTGCTGTTCCAAAGCCGGGACCGCATGACAATGACTGCATTACTGTCTAAGTCCTGCAGGGGGCACCGGATCTCCACACAGGTCACCCCTTTGCCGCACATCTGCAACAGAACGCCATTGTCAGTGTCTGCATTTCAGCTCATATTAACTACAAAGGCGCACAATAACACCCATATAACACAATTACCAGAATTTCGTATTTCCTTTTCGCTTTGAAAGGGGAGAATCTGCTTTCTGATTGTTCTTCTTCAGCCGCACGTTTGCTTCTTGATTTAGAGGATTCCTGAAAGCATGTTGACTTATAATGTTGTATTTTTCAGGAAAAACACACAAATTTTATGTCAAAATATCAGTTATATTTTATAATTTTTAAATGACATCCTTACACTGAAATATCCTTAAATATTCATATAATAATTACAATAATTATTGGCTGTCATGCCATTCAAGAAAGGTTACCTTAATGTATTTCAGAGGATTGATTTCAGAATGGGGACTGCAGATGATTTTTTCCTGCCTATCAGTGTTTATTTTCATCAGGTACAGGATCCATTTTCCTTCTGCGGTCTCTTTTGGCCACTGGAAGTTCAGGTAGGCTGTGCCAAAGGACTTCAGCGGTCTGCCCAGGTTCATGATCTAGCCAAAGGAGTGAAAAAGTGTGAAAATTAAAGCAACACTCTTTGGTGTAGCTGTTTCTCTGAGGGTTACCAGAATGTGGACGCTGCGGATGACAGAACCCAAGTGCCCGTCTACCTAAAGTCAAGGAAATGATTACCCTGAACTGATATTCAATCAAGCTGCCAATGTCATCCTCTGTTGCCATGTAGCTTTCTCCTTTCACCTCCCCTCCAAAATAGACTTGTGACGGCTTGGCTAGTCTGGTGGAGATCAGAGAAATTGAGCAAAATACTGGTATATAAAAATCTACGATTCTGCCTGCTTTGTAGTATCCGAAGATGGCCGACGCCCAGAAAATGCACTCACCCCGAGACTGACAAGAGAAGTTCAATGACCACCTTCGCCTTTGCTTTCACGGTCGTTAGATTTGCCTGCTCACTCGTCCTGAGAGAAAACAAGTAGGAGACACGGATTATCCATCCTTCCATTCAACAGTTTATCCAGTGCAGGGTCAGAGAGAACCTGGAGCCTATACCAGGATACCCAGGACACAAAGGAACATCTAGGATTGGATACCAGTCTATCACAGGATTGAAATGTGGATCGACCAGAAGTTGACCAGAAGTTGATAGTTTTGGTCCAGAAAGTAAAAATCCAGGCCAAGATTTTGTTTCAACCAGAAACAAAATCTTGGTCTGGAATTTTGCTTTCTGGATCTGAACTATCCACCTCTGACTTTGACCAGTGTTTACAGTTTTTCTCGATTGCTTAGGAGCGTTTCTCAAATGACAATAAACATTTGCTAAACAACAAATGTAATCCCCACACCATAATGTCACTTCTGCATAGCAGAACATCATTTCTCATTGCTTCTCAAAAATTTTCCAAATGTTTTAGTACATATGTGCAAATGGTTTTGTACAATTGTCATCATTTGGCACAATTTTCAGTTGCTTTCGTTTTGTTGGTCAAAATAGATTATGCAGTTTCCTATTGTAATAATTTTGCACCCAAAACAATATATGCATGTGATCATCAGTTAACCGAGGTTTCAAAATTATTTCAAAATATATTCCATAAACTGCAATGATAAAGCATTGTTGTGTTTTTGGTTCCCACAGTACATCATTTTGTTGTTCTTGATTTGCTGTTTTGCTGTTTTTGTGTTATACTGCGCTATGTGACATTTTTGTTTGCTATTATACTGTGTCTTGAGATCTAAAAAATGCAGCAAGTGCTTTCTTTCAACAGTGAACGTTACATACTGTAATATGGAGCTTAACAAAGTTGAAACAGGTGTTTTGACATGAATAAGTATTAGATTGTTAAAGACGAATGATCAGTCAGTGACAATGAGAAAGTGGGAACTATCATTCAGCAATGTGGAGCTCAGGAGCATAATTACACTGACATACTGACAAAATATCTAAGAATTTTGACTCTCATGGTTAAAACAATGCAGATTGTACTTTTCATTTTGGTGGAATGATTTGCTGACTAATTCATTGGTGGAATGATTTGCTTTTCAGACATGATTTAATTGTTTTATATAAGAACATAAGAAATTTACAATGAGAGGAGGCCATTCGGCCAATCAAGCTCGTTTGGAGAGAACTTAACTATTAGCTCAGAGTTGTTAAAATCTTATCTAGCTCGGATTTAAAGGGACCCAGGGTTTCAGCTTGCACTACACTAACAGGGAGACTATTCCATACTCTAATGACATGCTGTGTAAAGAAGTGCTTTCTCAAATCCATTTTAAAATGTTCTCCCGCTAATTCCCACCTAAGTTACAGGCTTTTGCAGCTAAACCATAGTGTTGAGCTGTATGCATAAATTGTTTTGAGAAATGCTCTTGCAGTCTTGAGAATGTTAAGTATGTTTCATGAAATGTGTCAAAGCAATCGAGAAACTGTAAAAGTCAACTTAATTATGATATACTGAGCTGCATATTAAGTTGGTGTGTTGTCAGGAAAGACAGTATTTTAACAGCACTTACGTTTCAAGCTTGAGATCAACTTCTATGTCATTGGTGTCTAAAGTCACACCAGCCGTATTCAGTATGAAGTATATTGTAACCTGCCAACAAAAGTTATCATATGAGGTTTCTCAGGCTACATCGATGAAGACACATAGACTCAGGAAATACGGACCAGCAGCAACCAAATTCCGGCACTTACTTCTGAATTCTTCTTGAACGGATTCCCGAGAATGCATTCTACCTTCGAGCCATTCTTATTGGCATTACAGAAAGCTTGTTGCTCCTGCAGAGACACAAGAAGAATGGGTGTAGAGGAGCCTAACAAGGCCTGGAGCATGAAGGCTAATGCTAGTGGAGTAGACTCACCTCCATCTTTATTAAGCTCTTGGAGTAGGACAGATAGTTGGGTATCACAGCCTGCAGTTTAGTTTCATAGGCGTCATCCCCATTCTTATTTTGCACATTGATTTCTAGAGCAACGTCTTTCTGGTCACTGAGCAACAACTCAGGTACGCCGTCCTTTCTGAAAGCCAAACAAACCAGCTCACTGACATCTCCTACTCTCACAGACTTCGGTTGTGATAACAGTCTGAATCAGAGGGATGCAACAGAGGGAGACATTTCAACCTTGACAAAATTGTGGACAGAGACTACCACTTACGTTGGCATGTCACGAAAAACATCTTGGTTGGGTTCTTTGTAGACAAACTTGTACTTCATTTCTAGGTTGCTCTGACAAATGTTGTCAGGTCCACACCCTTCCTTCAAAAATTTTATCTGAAAAGTGAAAGCAGTTTCACTTTGTTGAGAAACCATAACAATTATATACTTTGTTGGTGTTTAAAGGACACACAAATGAGGTTCGAAATGAGACAGATTATGAATGCAGTGAGGATCTAATCATTGAGCTCCAGGTGCTGTGAGAGACTCACTAGGAATGCTGTAGACGGTTGCCATGGATACCTGGGAGACGGACTTGCTGGGCTCATTGGCGTTGAGTATTGGAAGCAGTGTTGGCAGGATGGTGTCCCTCCTCCTGCGTTTGGAACTCTTGATGGACACGGATACGTCGATGGGAATGCTCCTCAGCTTGTCCTCGAAGTTGTCCTAAAAAAACACTGACTCATTAGCGCTCCTGCCTATTGCTGCTACGTGATGAAAAGAGCACGTGGCCAAGCTAAGCAAAGGGCCAGGAAAAGGAGCATCACCTTCAACTTGAGTTGGACCTTGACACACTCCGCTATATCCTGCCCAGGCAGCTCCAGGGTTCCACTCGATTGGAAATCCGAGTCCGTGTTCGACTTAGTCATGAACGTGACTCTAGATGGCAGGTTAAGCTTCCTCCTCTCTGACTCAGCCTCAAACAAGTACCCAATAGCTGGAAATAAAAAAGAAAAAAAACATATTCAGTGCCAACCAACAGGTCCATGCAACCATCCCACCTAGCCAATGTCAAGAAAGCTCAGCGCACTTGAACATTATTAGAGCCACCTACTCAGTTTGGGGTTGTAGGACTTTGGCTGTGCTGTATACTTGAAGCAGGCTTCAACTGTCATGCTACAAACAAAAGAGACAAACATCAAACACAAATGACTGTTGGCCCTTTAAGAAAATTCCTTTGATTCCATTTCATATGTTTAAAGTCAGTTATTTACAGTAATAGATTATAAAAATTATACATATTTACATCCTACCATATACTGTTACCACAGTTTCTGTTCTGCAGGTCGATTAAAGTTGGTGACGTCTTGACACTCTTTTCGATGTTTATGATTGGCTTTGCCCTGGAACAGAAATGAAACAAACATCTACGTCACACCATAAATAAATACAAGCCATTACGCCATTTAGGAAATAATGCCCCCAATGGTCCTGTACTGGACAATGCATGGATGGCTGGATGTATTTTTCAGCACATTACCTGTAAACAAACACTGCATCTGACAGAGATCCAACAGCAATGTCAGGATAGGAATTACTATCCAAGTCCATGTTTCCAGCAAGAGAGTATCCAAATAATTTGATATTCTTATCATTCGTTTGAAGAATCTAAAGAAAAAAAAAACAACATATGGGCACTTTTCAACAATTATTCAATTCCGGAATTTTACACAACTGGAACTGCCCCCCGAAAGCTGGAGCACATGAGAAAGAGGGATGGCACCGACCTGTGCTGGCCTAGTGTTGATACCGTTGGCCGAGCCGTGGTAGATGTACACCCTTCCTGCACCGTTCATCTCGTAAGGGGCTCCCACTGCAAAGTCTGCAGAGACAAACACATTCTGAGAGAAGGCTCTAGTAGCACCGGGTTTCTTTGTTGCCATGGCATCCTAGCGTTTTACTCTACCTCCGTAGGAGTCCTGATTGAGGTCCCCAATGTTTTCAACTGCGAGGCCGAACATCGAGTCTTTGGGCCCCGTCAGAAGAATGGGCTTGACTTGGTTCCAGTTACCCGCTCGGTTGATGTACACGTAAACTGCTCCACCAATCTCTCCATCTTTAACAAAATACTGAGGTGCCCCAACTACGATATCTTGCCACCTAGGAAATAAATTTTAAAATAAATCGTAACATATACTAATATGCAATGGTTGATTAATGTCAGGTATAAAACATGTAAATCAGTAACTCTTCAAACACAATAGTAAAACATCAAAGTTCCACATACGTATCTCCATTAAGATCGAGGACGGCTACGTCATAGCCAAAGGAGGATGCCAATCCCTGTCCCTCAAGAATGACCTCTTCCGAAAGCATCTTCACAGACTGTTCGGACTTCTTCAGCAAGACCACAGCCCCACTGTGGTGGGCTCTTGGTGCTCCAGCCACGATAGTCAGATGGCCCTTTTTGGTAATGTTGTGGCCGGAGTCCAAAGAAAATCCTGTCACGCAAAGGACATTTTCCTAGATCTAAAGCAGTAACAGGAGTGCATTGGGCTTTCTTTACATAATATACTGTAGACCATTCTGTCACGTTAAAAGGCAAAATAATAAGAGCTGCACTATGCATGTGCGAGACAATAATAATGTAAAGCTATTACACATCAAAAAAGCTTAAGTCCTGCAGACTTGAATGTGAATGGAAGTTTTGGAAGGATCTGTAGTATCTGGGAATAATGTAAATTACAAGATTACATCTCTATATACAGGTAGCTGTCAAATTACACTACAAAACCAATTTAAGCAAATCTGGACTAAAAATAAATATCAGAAAAATATCAGAGATAAACAGAGTTCATGGAAGTGTTAACGCAAAAAGGTGACTAACTTTTCATATACAGTATTTAATATAGCACTTTAGTATATATTACAAGTGTATTTTTGGTTTATGTGTTTTTAGGGTCAAAGCATACCTAAATAACTGTTGGGAGGCACGGGCACCAGTGAAGGGTTAAAGGTGTCCTCATCGCCAACTTCGTAAGGCCCATCTTCATAAATGTTCATTTCCACCAGAGTGCTGTTCCTCTGCTCCGCCCGGACAATTCCTGTAGGGGGTCAGAGCAAGGATGTTAGCGAAAATGAGGGAGCTCAAGAGAAGAGAATGCAAAAATATGAACTGGGGAATCGCACTAGAACATGCATAAGGCACAAAGTAAAACTGTCCATTAAAATCACTTAATTGCTCATGAAACTACTGCTAAAACGATTCAATTCAGACCATCAAAAGTGGCTCATTAAAAGAAGGCAATATGAATGAGAACTCCATCATTTAACATTGTTTTTTGACTTCCAAGTATTTTCGGTTTTCGTCATATTGCTGGCAGTCCCTCAGTATCGTACCTTTCCAATTGTAGGCCCCAGGTGCTCCAAAAACCAGGTAGTGGTAGTCTTTTGTGAAGGTGGCAGACAGACCCTGTTGACAGTACCCAAACATCTCATGGGTCCGAGGACGGCCATCACAGAACTTCCAGCTGCCACCATCCTCGTCGGCTTTGGGGTTGACGGTTAGGTCTTGGCTTAAGACGTAGCAGCGGCCTGTGACGTCCCAGGACTCGCGAGACTGCCGTCTTTGGTAGCGATGGGCACAGGTCTGCAATGCGATGGCATGGGTGCCGATACGGTGTCAGTGACTGTCCTGCCCAGACGCCAGAAGCCGTGTGAGTCTCTACAACCTGCAAGCAGTGACTTACCAAGATCTTTCCCCCCGGTCCCTGACTCTGCACTACCACCCCCATCCACTGGTTCTCCTTTCCCTCCACTGCAGGGTTATCTGAATTAATCATGAAGGGAGAAGAAAGAACATGAGGCAGGAACACAAAACATATATTACAAGGAAAACAAACAGTCATGATCACACTGTGAATACAGCATGAAGCGTAACAACGGGAGACAAACACAAGAAGAAGAGAAACAATGAAACAAGCACAACATAAAGAAAAACAATGAAATACAAACTCAGCAAGGAGAAACAAACAGCATGACGAGAAACAGCAAAACCTCAAATACAACATGAAGAGATACAATAAAACACAAACACAACATGAAGATAAACAATGAGAAACAAACATCATAAAGAGAAACAATGAAATACAAACACAGCTTATACAAAGAAACAATGTCCTATGTGCATTATGTCAACTTTACGCTTCCAACACATCGTCTTGTAGGAAAAGGAAGCTACTGCAGTCTAGAATGGCGGACACGTGATTCGGGAGCTCAGAGACGCCAGAGAGCAGCACTTACAATCATTGTCGAAAATGACCCGCTTGCAGTCATTGGCCTGAGGAGTGACCTCACAGCTATACAGTCCTCCCGTGATATTGACCTCTCTGCTGTTCAGCGCCTTGGCACGAGGGGCCCCAATCAGCAGCCTGAAAATGGGAATGATGGATGATTATTAACTCAAATGAGTGGGAACATGAGACAGAAGCAGCGCTTGTCTGTGGCTGGACCTCAGCAGCATGCTGTGCATATTAACAGTAAGTCAATTTAAGAGCATTTGTTAACCGGTTCATAATTTACCCCAGATGTAATGTAAAAATTCAGTACCTTTACAGATAGCATTTTTACATGTGAGATTTCATCATTTCATGAAAAAAAATCTGTAATAATCGATCTTGCTTTGAACTGGTATCACAGAGTTTCTTAATTATTTTATACTGAGCCTCTTTTATGTGTTTAAATTGGGTGTCTGAGTGATAATGCACCATGCAAGCACTTCACATATTTTCCCACAAAAGCTCTCTTTGTGCACAGTGATGAAAAGGGCACTATTTCCACAGCCGGCCACTGCAGCCCAGTAGCCGTGTGGCGCAATTCACTGGGACACGGAGCCCCAGAGAACATGATCAGGCAACCAAGACGGCCGCAACCCCAGTGAGGGGCTACTGCTGGACACATGGGAAGCAGACTGCAGAGAACAAAACGGGACATTTCTAGCAGTAAATCTTCAATTATCAGTTCAGAAGGTTCAAAGTGGAAATTCAAAGGTGAAAGAGATCCCACATATGGAACTATACATATAAATGTACATATAGGTGTGTGTGTGCATGAGTGTGTGTGCACCCTTCAATAGACTGCCAAGCGTTTTGTGCCCTTGGCTTCTTGGGCATAAGCTTCACATTCCCTGTCACCGTCACCAGAAGAGATCCGAGTAATAACCTAATAATAAATTATTCATTGTTTTATGCCATCCAAAGTTAAATTAAAAAACTTCACATACTGTCGAAATCCTGGGAGAAAAAGTGCCAACAATTTTGTACATGAAATTGCCCACGTTGCTTGGTGGCTTGGCGCTGTTATCACAAGGTGTGCCTTCCGTCACTGCGCCCTGATGGACTTTAACCCGCCAAGTCCTGCGCTGGCAGCCCATGTGCACTGCCGACGTCCGCGGACAGCCAGGTAAAGTGCGCCGTGGTGATGACGGCCGTAAATCCAGAGGAATCGTCTATCCTATCAGAAAAAGGCCTGTGCACCGTTGCTCCTTCACAGATACTCCATTGGTGGATTTTTCAATTAGATACATTGTTAAAAATTAAATGTAACCATTATGTTTTTAGTGAGACAATCATAAATACTTTTCTCTCTCTCAAACTACAGAATCTTTGAATTTTAAATATATAAGGAGATTTTCACACCCCTTCTGGAAATGATTATTTAAAGCATAATTTTAAGAGATGTGATTGAATGCTAGCCTTATTGCCTATGTATTGAGCGGCATTCAAGATATTTCAGGAATACTCTGGAAATACTCCTTTACAAACAAAATCTCTTCACAGCCACTGGGCAAAATAACATTCATACAAAAGGCAGCAGCAGCTCTGGAATACTTCAGGAGGCCGTGTCCATGCAGAAGACTGGCAATGCTGGCAAGAAATGAAAACACGACACGGTGCCCCCTCACCAACTATTTACAGTCCAGAATCAAAACAAGACAGCAAATATTCAACAGGAAAAAAACTACAAATGCCTGTAGTGACCACTGAGATAATTACATAGAGTTTCCACTGGGTTAAGGGGTACAAATGAATCCAACAGAGAAGTCCTTGTTGGAGCAGTGCAGCCTAACCCTCCACGGATCATACGTTCCACTCTGGGCGTCGACAGCGAGAAGCAGCAGCAGACGTCATTCACAAGCTCCAATACTCATGCATCTATACTGTATTATTTCAGGCCATTTATGCTTACATATCACATATGTCTTTTTAAATTGTAAAATGAGCTCTTTTACAACAGTACACCTTCCAAAATTTTGATCAATTTTATCAAATTAAATTATGATTTGGGTTCGGGCTGTGGAGGAGTTTAACATCCTTTCTTAGGAAATACTTTACAGTGCAAGTAGGATCTAAAGGCTGTGCTTTGGCAGGAATTCTTCTGGCTTATTCGATGGTTTTAATGATAATCAAGAGAAAAACAAGACTTTGATATGTTAGACATAATTATTACTGCTATTAATATTTCCTTACAGATGACTTTGCGTGAGCACATATAGATTGTAACAACAACAGTAATATGCCAAGCAGAGATAACACAGGCTGTCACTGTGCATAAGGAAACAGATAGGAAGCCCTGCAACTGAACATATGAATGATTTCCTTATAAGAGCTTCTTCAAGAAAAGGCCTATTCACTATGTCTTCGACTCCTCACGGTGGACAAAGCTAAAACTAGCAAAGAGGGTCTTTTAGCCAGAGGGAATATAAAAGTGGTGATAATTTAATTTCCATCTGAACATTAATTATCTTCTTAGTCCGATATTTATGTCATTATGATTATGTTTGTGTGTAAACTGAAATGAGAATCTTAAAAACAAAGGCTCCCACAGCTTCATTTACCAATTCTGCTCCATTGTCATTTTTAATCATGGTTAATTTGGTGAATCATGGTCAACCATGGAATACCTCAATTCACTTTACTGGCTGCTTGGGGAACAATTCATTCAACCTCATGAGAAAACCAATGAATGACTCGGAGGGGCAATTTTGTGACCACATGGCTAACAACCAAACAGATTATTCTTAGAAAAAAAAATATTGTAAGCGCTGGCTTGCTTAATCACTTCAAATTAACAAAAAATATTAACAATGAACTAACAGACTTCATCCAGAAGTAATAGACATTCGGCTGGAGTTATTTCCACAGCATATAATAAGGGTGATCCATTCACTATGCATTCCATGTGCCAAGCCGTCACAATCATTCTCTGCATGATACAATGTCATTCTTAGGCTTTGTGAACCACCAGTAATGACCTCCATTTCCACATACAATGCAACACTAAACAATGCCAAAATGTTTGTAGCACAGACCCATAATTGGAGGGGCATATTTGCTTTTATTCACTAACCGTAAGCAAAGACTAATCAGCCACAGCACCAGTCGGCAACCCAAACAGTTCCTCCTCACAGTAGTTAGTGTCCCTTGTACAGGTCGGGTTCCTGGGTGCTACAGACGCATGGTTTCCATTACCGTGTTTGCGGTAAATTATGGCCCATGTGGGCGCTGGCTCAGCTCTCAGCCTCCAGATGTGAGCCATACCCTCGCAGATGTGCACTTGCGGAGTAGGACTTTGACTCTGAGGGTATCAGGCTACCCTAACTGAGACCTGACACCAGCGAAACGTGGAACACCTTCTGCTACGATCACTTTGGCTCGTCGGACCGGTTTCACAGCCATCGTGATGAGGCCCACTGTGTCTTAAAAACAATCTGTGTGACGTGAAGACTTCTAAACTGGAAAACAAACTAGCTGGCCCAAATCATTAGGGGTCCAAGCACCAGCAATGCTGGATCCCTGTCTTTATGCTTGTGTTTATTAAGATGCATGTATTCCAGAATGACTTCAAATCAGTGGCAAGAACTCATGCTGTATCATATAACCCCCACGCAGATGGTCCAGCACATGTCAGGTCTTGCCCCTTCCCTTCTGCCTTGAAGTTCCTTCAAATAAAGATTACCAGATAACACAAGCATGCTGCACCGGTCACTGTTTCGGCAAGTATGTCAAGGCTTTTTCTGTGAAGATGTGCAGTCTTAACTGTAACTGTGTTATGCAGGAAACTATATGAATGCAAGGAAGGAAGGAAAGTAGACCAAAGATCATCAGCAACCCACAAGGAAAATTAGCCTCTGCCCTGGATGTAGTCCTCTGGAAGGACGAACAATTAGGAATGGTTTTTTCTTGTAAAGAAAGCAAACATTGTATTTAACTTTGAGGCCTCCTCCATATTCACCTTCAGCTGAGTGAACTTGAGTTCCTGGAGACACTGAGCGGGTCTGAATGCTCTGCCCTGGTTTAATGTACAGCAGCACGTTCTTATGGAGGCCCTGTGCTGCAAAGCCTCCCGTCATACCTCCCTTCACTACTCAGGTCATTTTAAGGTTAACTAGGGTTAAAAGCTTGTTTTTCAAAGCCATTGTTATTGCTTGCCAGCTGTGTACTAACCTAGGGAGAGATTACTAACTGTATTATGTTTGGAAGCTTATTATGTTTTGAGATGTCTCAGATTAAAATAGGTTTTCTGGTTTACACCTTTTGTGAAACATGTAAGGGTCTATTTCTGTAAGTTCCTCAACTTTGATGGATAGACCTGCCAGGAAGAGTGAGAGATTCAAAGGAAAACTCCGGCGAATTCCAAACCATTTCGCCAAGAGGCTGTGTTATGGTTTGCAGTAAAATACAGAGGCGACCTCCATTCCTCAATCTCCATTGGCACTGGGACTGCACTGTGCTCCAGTACCCTGACATGAGAACAAAACAGTCATGAACACCAAGCCATCCCAGCGCCAACGTGGGAGCAGTCAGATCTAATTAGTTTATGCGCTCTGTTTTTCCCAGCTACAGATGCATTTTTGCCATCTCACTACCGTAGCCAGAAAAAAATATTATGTATTCAGTCACGCAAACTATGAAAATACTGTAACAGATGATAGTATAAAAGAGACATGCATCACATTCTTTAAATCATCTTTCTCTCCGAATCCTTTAAACTTTAGTTCCTAAAAATCGGTCAAAGACCTACTGATCCAGAGCAAAGCAGAGCAGAAGAGGACAGAAGGAGTTAAGAAACTGGAAATGTAATCAAACGTTAGTAGGTGTCGGTTCTGGGAGAGTGAGCCAGCTTGGACAGGTATCCGCACATCCCTATTTGCCGAAATAATCCCTCCCACTGCCTACTCCCCTGATTGACAGGGGGCCTAAAAAACTTAGAACATAATCGGATTGGTCTGGGTTGGGGGCCCAGTATAATATTCTTTCATGGGGCCCAAAATCTCTAGTGGCCCCCCTGAACTCAGGTGTCCCAGTAGCAACTTGCACCACATTTAAAAGGTTTAACAGCCTTTAGCTGATGACACTCTAATTTCATTCATACCCATCAGCAAGAATGCTAGAGCACTCAGAAGACCCGGTTACATGAATGTCGCCCTGCCTACAAGGCCGATCTCATAGGAGCTCCGGAGTGGACCCTCGACCTACAACACGCTGACGATTCTGGCCCCCGCTGAACATCCACACCTCGACGCTGCCTCCCTCCTGCCTTGACAGGCTTCGTCACGCCGCCCGCGAGCCCTCTCCTCTACTCCTGGATGCGTGAAAAACACTCCTCGCGGGCAAGAATTTTCCACGAGTCGGCCGGACGTGCCTGAACTGAGCCTGATTGCATGAGTCAGAGTTCAGGGGGGCGACGCCTCTCCCTCAACATGAGAAGATGTCCCTTTCCAAAATTAATTTACAGAGATGCAATTGAAGGTTCTACAAAGCCTGTAGACATCTGGTATATGCTTTAAATTCAAAGTCATTTTTAAACAATAACCATAAAGAAAGTAGAGGGATGTGCTGATATCAAGGACTTGGAGGTATTTTAAGAAGCTTCTGCAACAGAATATCCTGCCCCCCCCCCCCTCCAATAAAACTGCACAAGCCACCTGATTTAAAAGAAAACCTTCCATTCTGATTCAAGCACATTCCAGCTTTCAATTGCTGCCATGGTTTCCCTCAGTTGTTGAGATACATCATCAGTCATGCATCAAGGCTCCACTCCGCAGTCTCTAAACCGTATCCAGCTGCACAGGTACAATTTGACTGCCTCCATGTTTGCCCACACACACTAAACCTGCCTGAAGTCCCAGTTTTCGAAAATGCAAGTATCTAATAGTACCGTGCATCTTATGACGTTTATAAAGTGTTTATATACGTATGTATATACAATTCCTAAACTTCTCAACAGTTCATTGACAAGGAAATACCGACACAAGTTTACATGAAAAAGACAGCTTAACTAGGATTCTAAACGTAAACGTTAATGGCTTGTGTGGCTGTGTGGGCTCCCAACCACTGAAATCCCTTTTGACGAATCAGTGACAACTTGAGAGCAAAGTGGACGGACAGCTTTAGATTACGTCCCCAGGCAGTCCAGAGCTACACCACTGAAACAGTGAGAGTGTCTGGGTTGCTCACGTCTACCTGAAAAGTGCCCACCCTGACTCTCAGGTATCATTCAAGAGTGAACCATCCCCCCACCCCCCGACAAAATCTATAGAATAAAAATAATAAATATTTAGATTAAAACCATATTAAATCAGTTCTGACCCACTTGTTTCACGGTCCCTTCTATATAAAGGGACCGTGGAAGCTTGTACTACAAATGCAAGTATCACTCGCATTAAAGTGCAAGACCACTTCACGCGCCACCGCACCATTCTCCAGCAGACAAGTTTCACGCCTAATTAGAATGCCTGTTGGAGATCCAGCCGAAAGCCGCACCGCCGATTCGCCTCCGTTTTGTCCGGGGTCGGAATTTCCAAATAAGAGCACCTGGGGTATCGGCCAACGTGGTCTGCAGGAGTTGGGGTGCATCATGTTGAAATGGAACCCTTACGTCAATCAAGCACCCAAGCGTACAACTATCGAATCCAATAATAATAATAATAATAATAATAATAATAATAATAATAATAATAATAATAATAATAATAATGCACAACTTTTAAATGATTCATTTGCACTAGAAACAAAACAGAAAAGAATCTCCAAAAATTGCAATTGCTTGTTTTCGAAAGAAACGACAGGTGTTTAAAAACATAAAAACTAGCCTACTTCATGTTCTTTGAAGGGAATTCACTAACAACCTGTTACCCTAACTAACAACAACCTAAATAATAGCCCGACCGTAAATAACAGCCTGACATTAGCTGCAGGTCGTAGAAAACACGCAGCGACCGTTAAGATCTCCTGTGATTCGTCTACGATAAAAAAAAAGTAACAGACTTACATTCTTTTATCGGAGGGCTTTAGTTGCCTATGCATGGCAAGAGAAAATCCAAAGAGGCTGTCAGGTTCACCGACTTTTTTGAAGGCATTCTCGGTATCAAGGTTGAACCCTGAGACCCCGGTCCATTGCAGTACCCCCGGGAGGGTGAGAAAGACACAAAGACAGCGCTTAAAACACGCCATTGCGCTGAAGGCTTAATTCACACTCAAGTAAGTCCAGTTTCCCGACTATGTGCACTCCGGTCAGAAAGTGAATAGTGCCGTTGTTCTTCGATGGGTTTAAGTTTTAAAGCAGGAACCTTGCGCTCGCACCACGCCCCAACTCTGCTAAGTGCGGCTACTGCACGTCACCAGCAACCTAACAGCTTTATAACACTTGGCCGTACCTTTATCCGCTCGCCTTTTCGCTTCCGTCCGCTATGACTAGTTTCAAATTTATGCAATTCAGAGATTAGGGCCCCAGGGCAAATAAATCTCCTGTTTTGCAACAAAGCTCAATTAAACTTGTGTTCAAGTTTGGAAATGGCAAAAGTATGAATGCGAGACTTGCTAGATATTAACGTCTGAATTAAAAGCTTATACCCGAGTTATGGTCCTGTCTGTAACTAATAAAATAATTTCAAGAGGGACCATCAATGATTATTGATTATTGTCAGGTTTTAGGTCCAAATATACGGATATTTTGATCGAGATTTCACACAGCTTACATATCACAGTGATTCCATTGTCCTGCACGATGAATATGGAGGCTATATATAATAAACGGGGGGAAAAATAACACCAAAAAGTACTTAAATGAACTTAAGAATCCTGAAAGCTCTGTGGTCATCACACCCCGAGTCCATATATTAGGCTTCGCTTGTTATAAATTACGTATCATAAAGTGCAAGTCACTGCCAGTCCACTGTACACTGCCAGTCAAGCTTCTCACTAATTGCTACCCCTACAGGCAGGCACGTGCAGGGGGGGCTGGAGGAACACCCGCCGGTTTTGCTCGAACTATATAACGTGAACTTGTACTTGAGCTTTAAAGGTATAGAGTGCCCCCCCTCTTTTTTTTTTTTAACCTTTGAGCACCTGTCCCTCAAACACTTTCTGCAAAACCCTGCTTACAGGTATGACTATATTGGAAAACTACTTATACTGTCATCTAAAAGAAACAAGCGGATCAGCCTTAAGTGTGTGTTTTCATGATTTTATTAAGGAACAATTAAGTTCAATAAATTTGATATGATGTACGATATAGGGAACCAAGCAGTTTAAATCTCACCCCTGGCTGTATGCGGGTGGCGAATTGGCATCTGGGAACTACCCTTAGTGTGTGTGTGTGTGAAGGGCGTAGATTTGGGTATGGATGGTAGAGACATGTCTCTTCCAATAATGTCTGAGTACCGTGTGTATTTAGGAGGGTGGAAGGGGGGGGGGGGTTGGGGCTGAACTGGTCCCTAGTGATGTTGAAACCAAACCTACGCCCTTGATGTGTGTGTGTGTGTGTGTGTGTGTGTGTCTGTTCTAGATGCCAGGTGTTTTATTGGCTGTGTGAGATGAGAACATCAGCATGCTTGTACATTCAGCCACACCCTGGTACAAGGAACAGTATGTAATACATGACAAATTAATAGAAAAATAGACGTACAATAAAGACGATCCACAGACACATAGTACTGGACGTAGGACACAGGACTATGGATGGAGTCACACAGAGCTGATCCTCTGGTCATACCTTGTGTTTCCCAGTACAAGCTCCTGACGTTCAATTACTGAAGATGGACAAGTGGATGTAAAGCCATGTAAATTATATTGCTTTTAGTTTTCCATATTATATTTTCCAAAATAAGTGTGTCCCACTGATGAATTTTAATAATCTTTGTAAAGTCTGTATTTTTAATATCCGATAGATAGATAATAGAACATTAGCACTGAATGACATTGTCTTCTTAGACGTACGTAATGTTAAATGGATACCAGAATCCTATAGATGCCAGAAAATGGTTTCACAATTACACTCTTCTGTGACTGAAAGCACATGCATTGTTATAAAGAACACAAAGGTCTGGTAATTTTATGAACACTGGAATTCTGCAAAGCAACATTATTTGTTGAAATCTCGTTCTGTCCCACCCATGCTTAGCAATTCCATTGTTTAGTAATATTCCCCAGGAGGAGCTGCCACCAGGAAAACACTCCGCACAGATCGACCCTAAAGCTTAAGCCTCATATGTTTATTATCACAGTATTTTTTGGTTCAAATTTATGGTTCATATTATCACCATAAAATACAAAATAATAATCTGCCTTCTATCTCCAAATCAGAGAGTTTACTTGAAGAAGATGGGCAATCATATTAAATATTATCCATGTTTAATGAATTTGAGGCACCATCATCATCGCTGAAGGTTCTGACAGTGACAGAAATGCATATTTAGGATGGTTAAATCCGCCTGCTAGCTAAACAAACGGAGCCCAGGTCCCCGAGCCTGAAGTCCTCACAAACATCCACCCAGCTGTGCTGTTCCATCTTCAGAAATGCAGAGGAAGGAAAGTAGCAGCTTGATGATTTATGCAATACAGGGGGCAGAGACCCCCCCCCCCCCCCAAAGACATGTTAGCTGTTTAGCTTCACATTCCTGATAATGCTCCTGTTTATGGAGCTGGGGGGAGAGACCGCAGTCACTCCTCCTTGTAGACACACCTTTTTATTTGCTTTTTTTACCTTCTTCCTCATTCAGTCTCTCCCATCCTACATTCCCCCAAGGATGTCGTGAACCATCAAAGGCATTTATGAGTCCTACTACTTCATGGTTATCTTACTGTGGGGAGGACAGTGTTATCTGCTACTCCTGTGCCGTGTGATTAATGGGTAGCGATTATTATCGTTTCATAGTTATTAATATGGATGGTTGCCCAGAGGATTCCTAGCTGCCATTTTGGTTGCATAAAAGGGGCCGAATTCACTCGCTGGTGAGAACACCTCCCTCCCTCCTTCAGTTCAGTAGCAGTGGCACCTTCACTCAGTCCTGTACTGACTCCCCCCTAAACTGAACGGCTCCCCAAACAGCATCAGACAGCTGCTACTCTGAAAGCCCCCCAGGTATCTCCCTGCGTGAGGGTCCTCTGGTGACGGCTGTGTTGCCCCAAGCTTTTACGCCTGAAATGATGCATTTCTAAATTCCTTTGGGATCAGTAAACTCTCTGTCTTTCTGTCTGTCAACCACAATTTAAAGCTTTATTTAAAGCAACAAGCAACAGTGTCTCTCACTTCATTAACTTCCTATATCTGTAAAGTTTGCCTCGCAGGCTTTTACGCATCCCCTGTGTAGCAACAGTAACATTTAGTGCTAAATGTAATAAATGTAACGAAACACTTCCCCAACAAAGCAACCAAATAACAAATGACTATAGATGTCATATAGATCAATAGGTAATTACTGAAAGTATTGATTACCTGTAGCTCTCTAAAGTCGTGATCATGTGTACCGGCCAGAATCACTGCCTTAATATCAAAGTCTCTAACTAGCGGTAACTAGGCAACACAGACAGCAGTAATGGCCTTCTCTATATGAGTTCTTATGGCTTCCAGTACCTCTGGATGTATTTCCAGACTTATTTAGAGAATAATGACCTTCACCAACCAATGGCAGAGACACATAGTTCCTGTGCCATTCTCAGACCACAATTACACTACATCGTAAAACATTCTATTGCATAATTCTCCCTCTCCTCCCAGAATTTAGCTTTCCTCAGAGGAAACCATGCAATTGCTGAGTCAAAGTCAAGATTTTTCAGATAATTTATCGAACTGGCAGTGTGTTTTTCGGTCCCAGAGTTCCTCATTCCTCCATGCTCTGAAAGGAAAAGGCGTGTCAAGACTAGTGAAGGCTGCACTTCTGGAACAAATGGCACGCAGTGAACTTGGCGTTCTTGGGAAGGTACGTAGAAGACAGGCATGTTCTTTTCCAGGCCGGGAAGACGATTAGTCACAATGGTTACCAAGGTGTTCTCCTTCTCTGTTGTTCTACTGTGTGTCAGCATATTCTGGCATGCAGGTCTTTCTGAAATTCCAAGCTTCAGCAGCATCTCTTCACTCCATGATTACTGCGTCTGCAACACCATCAGCCGCAGAATTTAACATAAATCTAAAGACTTTTTCAATCCCAGAACTGACTTTTATCAAGGGTCGACTGCAGTTTTAGATATTCTACACACACTGTTAGAGCTTATAAGGAAATGGGATGCCATGCAACCAGCAAGAAAAAGAAGAAACACAATGTTGTAAAAGCAGAGGCTCTGATAAAGCCTGTTTCCCTCTTTGCACTGACTAATGGAGAGGAGGCAGCAGTGCAGGGCTCTGTGAACAATGCTGAGACACGGATCTGTCCGTAAACTCCATTATGTGAGAGGAAGGCAGACAAAACAGAAGAGAGCCAGAACGGCTCAGAGTCAGCGAGTCAGCGCCAAGGCAGAGAGTCAATGGGTATCGATTGCCCCGTGTTGCTGAGCCCTGCAAAACTGACGAATGTTACAACAGTACACTCTAGGCATCCTCTGGGAGCCATTAGAGACTCAGTATCCACCCTTTTATATGCACATTTTCAAACCAGGGACAGTTTTTCAGGACTCATTTATTTCAGATTATAAGCCTTAGGTCAGTCTGCAGCTTTCATTCTCTCCTTGAAAACTGGAGGCTCTTCCCCATGCAGCAGCATGACAAATGAACCTTTGTCAGGCCTCGTCTCTTCAAGCCTAAAAGGAATTCAAATGAACTTCAAACCACAGAAATTGGGTCAAGTTTTAGGAATGTGTACTTTGTGTATTGCTGTGTTCAAAATGATTTTTACAGACAAAAAAGGTGGCAGCAGAGAGGCCCCTGGGTTAAAATGAAAGTGGTATGAGCCTCATGGCAACAAAGCGTGGGGGTGAAACCATGGTGGTACGCTCCATACAGGCCCTGGGTGATGACATGAAAGTGGTACATTGTACAGTGGAATGCAGTATGAAGTTGGGACGAAAGTGGTTTAGTCTGGATTAGAATGAGAGCCGGGGATTAGAGGGAAAATGGAATGTTCCATAATGTGACGAAACGAGGGAGTGAAAGGAAAGTGGTATAATCAATACTGGAGTGGCACGTAAGGGTGAGATGAAAGTGATAGGGTTATTAGATAACACATTAACAATAACAGGATTTGAATAAAGTGAAAACAAGTGTGATTAATTAATCAAGCTGGCATTAAGGTGCATAAACACTAATGATGTCTGAAATACTTTCTGTATCGGTTTCTGCTTAAATGAATCATGGATTGCAGATACTTAGGTAAGACTGCAGCCTAAGGATAGTATTTAAAGGGGGGGGGGTTAATCAGGACTCGGATGAAAACAGAAATATGGGGTGACTGATTGGGTGGTTCAGATTTTAAGTTTTAAACATCAGATGTCTGTATTCAAATTTAGTATTACAGTTTTTTTCAGTCGCTAACAAGCGTTTGTCCAAACAGTTGTCACATTTTCAAAACTCTAAACACAATTAGCACAGCATCGGTCTTTTGTGGCCATACCATTCACACATTTCATGTCGTTTTCACCCAATATGCAGTCAGTGAACACATTTCCACAATGCTTACATTTTCTTAACAGACAAGCTATACCTCCCAACAAAATTATGGACTGTTTTTGTAGTATTTACGAATGTTAACACACAACATCCCACAATAGCAAAAACAATATTCCAAACCTTAGATACAGTATAAAAACCTCTGCTTCTGCAATGATATCAGTTCAAAAACAATATCAATATCAAAAATATATCTCAGCTGATAATAAACAAACAATTGAATAATTGACACACAGCTGATTTATGTTGGGTAAATTGGGCCAACCACAGCTTATTCCATTCTGGCTTAGACTCAGTGGGGTTTATAAGGCAAGACTTTGAGGAGTGATGTTTTTGGAAACATGTGGCCTAACCCTGAAGATCGCAGAGATTAGATGCGAATTTTTTGCCTTTTTTTTGCCCCCCTCCCCCTCCCCCTCCCCCCTTTTTATCTTGGCTTTTTGCTGTTGTTGTTTTGTTCAGAATGCTCTTGTGTGTTTCATGGATATTTTGTTCACTGTAAGCAATACTGTAAAACTTTTTCTGTTCTATCATACCGTGTTTCTACTGTACCTCCTGTAGTAAACAGTAAAGAAAAAAAAACTTGTTTGCTTTTTACTGGAATGCTTTTGAATGTGAACATTACTGTACATGTGGACATACAGTTACCAACCAAGACATTTCTGGTGTCAAAATGGTGGATTGCATGTTTTGCATGCAAATACCTGTAAAACTGAAACATAAAAGTCTATGCAGTTTTTGTAATGTCAATAATAGCCAGTATTTTGAAACCTGGTGTACTTTGATTGACTGCATGTACCTTGTGAAGTGAAAACAAGTGTTATTCTTTGACAGAATAATTTCATTTTGAGTCAGATTTATAGTGTTTTTGTAAAGTTAGTGTGTGCAGAGAAAGATGTGTTCTATTTTGAAATGAAGAGTTAGTATATATTTAACAAAATGTATTTTTGAGAAGAAAATTATCCATTTGGCCAATTGTGTTTTGTAGGTGTGAGTCTGTATTAAGAGTTTAGAAAAAGTATCTGAAGTATGGGTAAGCGCTTGTTAGCGATTGAAAAAAACTGTAATGCACTAGTTTACAGAATCCAGTGCTCATTCATTTTATGTTTCTGTACAGTGTAGATACCAGAATATTCCTCATATCATCATCCATAATATTTAACAGTGGCAATGGCGGGGGAATGAGACTTCAACACCCAGTGTGGATACTTCACTGGTTCCCAGTGGTGTAAACCAGGCAGTGACTGATATCATGTAACAATTTCATCAACTGTGGGGTTTAGATGCTCACTACTAATGTGCAGTGCCTTGGGAAATTACATACTTACATGGCTATTTACTATCCATTAGTCTTAATCTGTAAATAGATTTAAACTTGTCCTTCAAAGGCATGCAAGTTTAAAAAACAATGATTTGCATTACAAGTCAATATATTACCCTTAAATTGTAGAAATGTTTGCAAAAATGATTGCTTAGGGTGCCATTTCATTAGGGGAGACAAAAGAGCGAGCAGGAAAAAAAATCTGAAGAAATACCTCTGGCTGCATCCCGTGACACCAGTTATGTTTTCAATATAAATTAATTGACAAAGTTTGTTTTCTGCTGCTCTGGTGGGGGGAGGGTGGAGGGGCTCAGCAGAATCTCACCTAGAGTGCGGGACCACCCAGGGCATCAGTATGACCGAGTGACCGATATCCAGGCTATTCCTGACCCACTCTGTCCAGCACAAGGCACAGGTGAACCCTGGGTGAGATGCTAATCAATTGTAGGGCACACGCACACACACACACACGCATGCACACACACACACACGCGCACGCACATGTAGGGTAAACATATCCTTATGGGGACCGCTCATTCATTTCAATGGGAAAAATGCTAACGCTAACTTTGACAACCTTAACCCCTACCCTGCCCTAACCATAACCATAAGTAACCTAACAAAATACAAGAGTTTTTGCATTTTTAGTTTTTTCATAGCAGTCACTGATTTTTATAAAATAGAGTTTTCCCTTATGGGGACCAGGAAACCGGTCCCCTTAAGGGAAAAAAAACGGATATTTATCACGTTATGGGGACATTATGTCCCCATAAGGATAGGTAAACCCGCTCGCACACACACATACACACAAATTAGGTATCTATATCTTTGTGGGGACTCTCCATTATTTTTATTGGCATACCCCATATCCCAACATGACGACCTTAACCCCTACCCAGCCCTAACCTTAACCATAAGTAACCAAACAAAATACAAGACTTTTGGCATTTTTCGTTTTTCGATTGCAATCACTGATTTTTTTTTTTAATTGAGTTACCCCTTGTGTGGATTGAAAAGGTGATCCTCACCATACCAAAATAACAGGCTTTTATCATATTGTGGGGACATTTGATAAGAAAAATAAAATATATACGTGATCCCCCCCCCCCCCCCCCCCAAACACACACACACACAGAACAGCAAATTGGTCTAACTGTGTGTCTCTGGACTGCACGAATGAACCTGCATGACAAGGAGAGAACATAGAAAACTCAGCAGACACAGAAAGAGGGAATTCAAGCCGCCAGCCGGCAGGTGTGAGGTAACAATGCCTGAACCTTCCTGGTTGTATCTCACGCAAATTCATTAAATAGAATCCTGAGCTGTGCCCTCAGCAGTGCATTATCCGGGTGGGTAAATGACCGGTGAGCACTAAACCCTGGCATTCATCCAGGATCCCAGAACTGCCCTGAGCATCTGAGACCTACCCTCCCCCTGTACAGTCTTCATCACCTGTAAATAAACGGATCTGGTGTCGGTGTGGCCAACAGGTTAGTCTGTCCTGTGGTCTGTGGATCCCGATGCCCCAGTGCGGTGACAGGGACACTGTGCAGTAAATATGGTGCCGTCCTTCGGATGAGACGCAAGACACGTGTAACGTACAAGTGTGCCACTGTCTTGTTTTTTGTCGTGCATTGAGAGCAGCTGAAAAATTACAGTGCAAATTTATGAACAGAAATCTTTTTTTCCACACCCCTTCCTATAGTGCAGTGTGAGCGTGAACCAACTTTGCAGACCAGACCCAAATACAATTGAATCCAGACCCCCCACCCCAGGTGGACCCCTCGGCTTTGTGTTAATGATGGAATTCAGCCCTCGGGGAAAATTAGTTGGGGACCCCTGCTGTAGTATAACCTGTTGACCTGTTCTTATACTTATAAGTGCCCTATGAAGGAGATTTATCAAGTGTTGCATCACATGACCTGGCCACCTGACTTAAGCGGAGCAATTGGGGTTAAGGGCCTTGCTCAAGGGCCCAACCCACAGAACTGCCGCCCCATGAAATTATTTTTTTATGTTTATTACTTTTTTGGTCAGGGCATAATGCCAAGATGGTGGTGCAGGAAGTAGTGCTATCATTTGGTACCCAGAGGGTTGCAGGTTTGAGCCCTGGTTCCTCCTGACCCCATCAAAGTGTCCTTGAGCAAGACACTGAACCCCAAATTGCTCCCGGTGTGCAGGTTGGCACCTTGCATGGCAGCCTCCGCCACTGGTGTGTGAATGTGAGTGTGGATGGTGAATGTGAGGCATGAGTTGTAAAGCGCTTTGAGTACTCGTAGGAGTAGAAAAGCGCTATATAAATGCTGTCCATTTACCATGCTATTTTATAGTTTTGATGTCTTTATAACAACTCTAAAACATAAAAACATAAACATAAAACATAAAAAATAGTACCAGTAAATCTTTTTGGGTCCGTGTGTCCAATCTTTTGACTGAAACTAGTTGGTTACCACTGCACTACATGAAGAGGTGTGGAAAAAACAAATCTGTTCATAATAACACACTGTAATTATACAACTGGGTTCAAAGCAGGATGAACACCAAGACTGTCTGTCAAAGGCATTGTTTTATATATATGTGTGTATGTCTATAGGACAGCAGAATAAAAGTCCACACACACAGAACAGGCTGGCAGGTGTGGGACCCTTTCCATATTCATATTCAGATTCATGTTTATATTCATATTCAGATTTACATTCATGTTCATGGAAGCTAACTGCATGATGGACATAACCACAAGAAAGCCACTGGCATGTGATTGTAAATCTCAGACAGCAGCGTTCCGAACAGAAGGCGTTTGTTAACATGGAAACGAAACAAACGTGCATCTGTGGGCAAGGAAGCAGCGACCATACATGGGATCAAACGGTAAATGGAAAACACTGCAGATGTAAAGCAGTTGAATTCAGCGCTAACACAAAACACAATTACTATGGAAGAATGAGTGTTTTCCAGAAGTGAACATTTTCCTTAGCCAGTTCATTCATAATTACATAGCACTGTTATTCACAACCTGCTCATTTGCAATCCGTCTTGTTTTCAATATCCTGGGGGTGGGGGGTGTATCTCACTGAATTAATGGCCCGTTATTTCTCTAAAGTGAAGTTTTTGGTGACTCCCTGTCACTGATGCATTGTGTCTATCAGTCACCCATCTTCCCAGACCACTTATTTGGTGCCGGATCATTGCGAGTGCACAGCTCATCCCAGGAAGCAGACAACGTGAGGCAGGGGTGCAGCAGCCCTTCACGGGAAGCTGGAATATCCAGAGGAGACCCACACAAGCACAGGGAGAACATGCAGACTCCACACACAAGGAGGTGTGATACCAAAGAATATAGAATCAGAACGAAGATCAGCACAAGGGGTTTGATATAAAAAAAGTAGAAATAAAAATGTTTAAAAAATTTATATCTACATCTGGATGTAAATAAAGGTGAGACGATCAGACGTAGAGTGCAAATATTGTGTAAATGTAACACAATAAATTTTAAAAATATTCTGCGATGTGCCATGATTATTCATGTTTAATTTCGAAAGAGAAGGGGAGGAGGGTATACCTTTATCACTTCTGTTAACATGTGAACAAATACAAGAAAGCTATTGTGTTTGTGACAGCAGGAATAAAATCAAACAGGATATCTTTATTATTGTGCAGCAGCTGATGACATTCCTGCCGCAGCCCCATGTGAAGTCACTGCATGGCCTCACGTTTTGTCCTGCAGTCACCTCTCCGTAGGACACGGGGACAGATGGCCTCCCGACATCCACTTCCAGGGGGTTTCTGCGGAGTTTAGGGCCTAAGAGTCCTAAGAGTAAATTGCCCATCAAGAAAGCCTCTGCCAGTCGGTGTTCTGTGCCTTTCAGGAGGGCAGTATGAAATCACGCTGGCAAATGGGTGAAGTGTCCCAACTCTGGACGTGATCCTATAGCTCAATGCCTGAGTGCCCCTTGAGCCGGGTCTCCCTGTATAAATCTGCCCCACTCTTCTCCTCTAAAGGGCCATTTGCATGAACTGCTCGAGAGAGGGGAAGATTCCGAATAAAGAGCCAGGGTGTCGGACCTTACACTTGGACCTTGCCACGTTTTTCTCAGGCAGGTCTGCCAGCTTCCACAAAGGATCATGGGAGTTCCCCTTTGTTATATTTGCCAAATGTTGAAATTTGCCGCTGTGATTATGGGAAGCACTCCTTACTCCAGATCCATGGCAGAAAAAAATGCTTGTACCTTATTTGAAAAAGGCACACAATTTTTAAAATCCTCTTAATGTTAATATTAACACTTAAAAGCATTAAGATTGAGAAACAATAAAGAAAAAAATCATGTTTCCTGTCAGCTGATGGATTTATGATATTAGATGGATTGCAAACTTTCTGACAGAATGGAGAGGAAACCCTCACCCTAGAAGCAGATGGAAAAGTTTGCCAGGCAGAGAATGTGAGGAAAGTGTAATGCACTGAGAAGCCACACACCCATTCACTCATTCAGAGAGAGTGTGACCGCACCCAGTGTGCATGCAGGGCTGGGCGGCTGGCTCGGCTCGCAGCTGCCAATGCCTTTAACAGGACTGCACTCTGCCCTGACACGAGCAGCAAAGAAGATGAGGCGAATTTCACCCCCATCATCTCGAGATCTGTGGGGAACGTTTCCTTCCAGCTGTTATTGTCTGCAGCGGATCGGCATTAAGCCATTGTTGTTAAAAATAATTCATCCACACAGAGGGAAAACAATCAGGGCATGGACAGCGGATGTCAAGGATATCTTTGTTTTACAGCCACAGAATTGCAGTGAGCTCCCACGCGCTCCATCTCGCAGGAAAGCAACGTCACAAGAGAAGATGTGTGTTACCAGTTTGCGACTCAGTGCTCAGCTTTAGCTGGACAAACACTGTCAGGATTATAGCATAAAAAAACTAATCCTACTATAAACCACGAACTCACATTCAGCACAAAACAACCTTTGAGCTGCTCCTGCCGTGGGTAATAATGTAAATGATATGTACACCCCCCATCAGAAAGCCTCGTATTTCAATCCAACTGGTTTTTCTTGAGTTCAGCGTAGGGTGACCCAGGTTACCATGAGGGTAGTCAACAGTCTGAGGTCCCCCAGCAAGAATCTTCCAGAAATCACATGCACCGTCACGCATCATTGGATTCATATATTTTTCATTTGCTCTGCGACCTCACCAGTACACTCCTGCCCTCACAGTACTTGTACCAGTAAGATGTGTCCCCTGTGTGGGGATGCACCACTACTGTTGTGTCTGTCCGTGAGCTGTACTGTGATGACCATAACACGAAAGGTGACGTTCTGTGACGTAGAATCACCCCAACAAACAAACCAGAAAAAACTGTTATTTTATTCTGTCCTTGAATTTCACATACAGCAGCAGCACAGTTATTGGGGATTTTAGTGTGATTGTTTTCTGTATCTTGAGTGCTAATCGTGTATAATAGGTCCCAGATCAGTTAGTTTCATTGCTGTGTTGTTTACTGAAAGTTGCTACCAGTCATTCTGTGGCTTTTAAAGACGTTAACTGTACATGACTAGCGGTGGCGTTTGGCTGCGCTGACTAGTGACTTTCTGATGTTTTCTGTGTTAATGCTGTTCTTTTGACAGCCAGAGTGATTGATTTCTCTCTTCTTTAAGTAAAAAAAAAGGTAAATACTTCATAACTAGTATATGCTTTACAAGACAAAATCAGAATCCAAAACAGGAACAGAAAATCAAAACCAGGTTTTAAGGGGCTAGGACAACCAAAAGTTTACATGGGGTAAAGACTTTTTTTATGGTGGAGGGCATACAAGGGGCCATAATTCATACAGAGGGAACCACCTTATCATTAGCCAATGATATTCTTTGAATTGGTGAGTGACAGGGGCCAATCAGCTTTCAGCTGGGGCCAGTTCCCCTGTATCACAGATGTACCACAGAAACATAGATACTTGTCAACATCAGCTTGTTTAATTTTCTGCACATGAAGGTATCTCCATTCAGTTTTTGAATAACAGCTGTTTTAAGCATCGATTTCGTTCAGTATGGGCGTCTTTCGTCCAAGCAACCAAATAAGCTTAAAGTATATAGTCATTTCCGAGGCAGAATCGTGTGAGAAAACGCCAGCTAGCTTTTCGTCTTTCTACTCTAAACGATAAATGTTTGTGATAGGGGTCCGCTTGGGCCTGCCAGGCTGGTACAAACAGTGTGCTAAGGGTTACCTAGGTGATAAATTCCCCTTCGCTCTCCAGCCCTCGCTGCTGGAAACCTTTACAGACAATTGCTCAGCAGCCAAATCGCATTAACTGCACTGGAGAAAAACAGGCTGCAGTTTACACCCAGCTTCTGCCCCCAGATCCTGCTCAGTCCATTTTTAATAGGCCTGCAAATGATTGGTATGGAGTCCAGCTTGGTTTGGAGTCGACTCAAGAAATTCTCACTTGAATAACTGTGTGAGGGTTTGGGGTCATGTGAGGATGTACCCCAGGGCCCTCCGAGCCTGATGTGCCTGACAATAAGGGCCAAAGCATTCACTTACTCCACAGGTGTTACCTGTCCACTCAGTACCACTCAAGTAGGGTGTCCATATGTCCCCGTTTTCCAGGACTTCTCCTCTTTCTTGGGACATAACAATGTTCTGTGTGCGTTTTTGCGTTGCTTTGATGCCTCGCTTCACATCCCGTCCCCTGGTGTCCTCTCTTGGCCATGGTCATCCTCGCTCACGGTACCGTCAGGGTAGTCAACAGCCTGAGGTCCCCCAGCGAGAATCTTCCAGAAATCACATGCACCATCGTCCATCATTGGATTCATATATTTTTCATTTGCTCTGCGCCTCACCAACACCCTCCTGTCCTCACGGTACTTGTACAAGTAAGATGGGTCCCCTTTGTGGGGATGCACTACTGCTCTTGTGGCCAGCAGGGCGGCGCTCTGTCAGTTATGTTTTGAGGGCCTTCACCAGGCTGACATCAGTATGGACACTCAGGTATTACAGATTCCATTTTTGGCCAGGCGGGGGGGGTCCTGATGTTCACTGGGACCTTAGGCTACAGCTTAGGATAGTCGAGTCAAAGTCAAATTAAAGTATCTTTTGTTGTCAGCTTCAGATATATGATGTATGGAGTCATGCTCTCAGCCGACATGTTGTTCTCGTTGGTCATAGCGCCAATGAAATGTAAAAAAGCAGTAAATATAATTGAAATGCTAAGACATAAACAGGGGTTGACATAACTGGTACGAAAGTACGCATTTAAAGGTGAACGCATACTTGCGTACCAGTTATGTAAATCCCTGAATATAGACATCTGAAGACATGGACATTAAGACAGAGACATTTTTAACCATTTAACATTTGATTTGTGGGGAAGATTGTGCAAATTGTTACAAAAGTTTGGCATTGAAGCAGAATAGCCTGTGCATTAATCAGCGCGTGTGGACGTGTGTGCTTCTGCTCCCACGGCTAGGGTGGAGCGTTACAATCGCACCTAGACGCCTCTCCTCCAAAGGTAGCCTCCAGCCATGAGGAATTACCTATTGCAACAGCCACTCTCAGCAGGGTGTCTCAACCAATCAAAGCATGAGAGGAGGAGCTGAAGTTTCATAACGGGACCTGCCAGGACATGCACTCCGGAATGTCGCCTGGAATTCCAGACCTGGAATCACCTTAAATGTAGCCTGTGGGTACTCAATATTTCTGAAATGTACCTTAGGATCTTTCATTTATTAAAAGTTTCTCAAAGTGTGAGACGTGGTTATCAATGCTGTCATTCATAATTCGTATAAAGAGTCTGATCATGTGTTTACTTTGCAACGTCATAGACAAACCTATAAAAAAGCCGAAACCACCAGAGATCCCAATAGGAAACGGATTCCAGGGTCATACGTTGGCAGCACAATATCAGCAGAGTTAGCCGTGCTGCCTGTGACACGAATAGATTGGACCGGAACCTTGAGCTTTTCTAGACTGTTACCAGGGTTGGATCTTATCCAGAAAGGGCTACTGTGTATGTGGGTTTTTGCTGCAAACTCCTGATAGATTTCTTAAGTGAAACCTCAGGTTCTTTTAGAGTCAAACTCTGAGGCTGGTTCCTTAAGCTTAAGCAGTTTATTCAGACAGAATGAAGATGTTACAGAAAGATGTTTCACACGGCCGGTTCAGTGTCTGTCTGTGTCTGTCTCTGCCCCCCCCCCCTGAGGGAAACAGCCCCTTTATCTATGGTCTTCATACAGACTCCCGGAGCCGGGGGGTCAGACGGTCTTGGTGAGAGTAAGTTGTATGACAGGCAAAGAACACGATGAGCGAGTAGCAAGGACAGAAAGAAATATAAAATTATGAAATACAAAAGCTACAAATGAGTGAACTAAATGGAAATAAATAAGTATAAATGAACTAGGGAAATCCCTAGATTACTAATTAGAGGACTAATTAGAGGGCTGAAGAATCCTCACACCTGGGTTTGAACAGCTGACCTAAAGGTTATCCCAAAAACCTGCATGCATACACACCGGCGCTTTGCGGATAAGACTGGCCACCCCCGTCCAAAACAATGCCTCTTTAACCCACCATGCAAAAAGAGGAACCAGGAACGCAAACAAATTTTGCTTCAGTAATGTTATTTTTGTGGGAAAAATTACATAACTACAAAATATCACTGCACTTGTCCCTCTGCCATAATGTCTTTCATACCATACAAGCATCCAAGCATCTTAGCATTGCAGAGGATGTAGTTCATATCAGTTCATTTAAAACATATAGAGTGGAATGTATAAGGCTATTACAGTACTGATCCATTGATTTTCTGGGATTTAATATTGATGCGCTAAGTCTTATATACTGGGTGTATATAGCGGTGTTTCCCAATCCGGTCCTCGGGGACTCACAGTCAGTCCATGTTTTTGCTCCCTCCGAGCTCCCTGCCAGACAGCTGGGAGAAAGCAAAAACATGGACTGTCTGTGGGTCCAGGAGGACCGGATCAGGACACACTGCTATAGAGAATTTTATAATTCATTAGACACTTGACTAGCTCCTCTTTCCAAGATGAACCTTGTCTTCCTGGCAGACGCAGGCAATGGTCTGTGGATCATCAGACAAAGGGCTCTTCAATTTCCCTGCTGCTGTTTTCAGGTCTGTCTGCTCTCACTTGAAGCTTCTCGCTGAGGTTACTTCCACATTGCCTTTGCTGCCCCTGATGCAGATGGAGTACCTCTGACAGGTGGACTTTGAGATGAACGTGTACCTGACATCATATATATGGAAGCCATTCTCCGGCATTCTGCACAATCAGTAATATTACCAGGGTTGGCGTGATGTGTCATGCCCTGCTCATCCGATCCTCCCGTGTGCCACGCCCCCTCATTTACCTTGTGTGGAATCCCCATGTTCCCAGCTGTGTCTAGTTGTTGTTAATTAGTCCTGTGTATTTAAGTCCGCTTTAGAGTATGTTTCCCCAGTTCGGTCATTGACGTTATTTTGTGTTCCTGAGGGTTGTGTTATCCTTATTAAATCCTGTGTTCACCCTACTCCCCGACTGCTGCCCACGTTTCCCCGCTCCGTAACCCACGAGTTGTGACATGATGGGTCAGCATGCCTCCGCCCAAATGAGCCACTCTACCCCTGAAATGCCACCTACCAAGGACGCCATCTTTTATCTCATTTTAATTTTAGCCGTTCATCCTAAAGCAAGCCTGTTCTCTCCCGGTGCTGTGGTGACAGATCATCTGCTTTTCCAATCCGCCCCCCCCGGTTGACAACTTTTACCACTGTTTTTACTGTCACCTCTCTCTCCCCCACCCCCCCCGTCACATTTTCTCTGGCACCAGCACTGAATATTAGCACTTTTTTTTTTCAACACAGCTCACGTACAACAATTTGGGAAAATATCTAATATGCCACCATGGTGAAATTATTATGTCTGTTTCTGACTGATTGACCCGCTTCCGGATTTGTTTCATAACTTACCTGAATTTTGGTGTGGTCTGTCAGGTTTTTCCTTATTTCTATTTAAATCTCACGGCATGTATGTTGCTCAAAAGTGAACCAAAGTTTCCAGTGAAATAAACATCTTCTGTAAAGAGGACAGAGGTGGGAATTGCTGAACAGGGACATGTTTGATTTTTAACTGTATTATTCCAGGGTAGGGATTTGGCTGCAAGTCAAATGACACAGACTAGGGGCACAGAAGTTCCAGAACAATCTGTACTGCATTGCTCTTCCTGGAGCCGCACATACTAGATCTGGGTTTCTCTCATCTCATAGATCCTCTCTGGATTATGGGAAGATGCACATTATCAGTCCAGTGTAATAACTGTATTGTTTGGAGAGGTATTTGTACAACAAAGAACATCTGCTATCAGTGTTATATGACTTTTGAAAAACCACATTGGGGAAATTGCCGAGGTTTCTGGCTCGCTTTAATCAAGCCGCTCTGAAGTTTATGTGCAAAGGTTTAGTGCTGCAATGTATATCGAGCCTGGGAAAAGTGTCAAATTCGTGGGAGGGAGTGAACGTTTGTGCCTGGGCCGTGAAGATTGATAGTAATGACCTGCTGGTCCGTTGCGCTCGGATTTTGAAAGGAGGGACCCATGGCTTTTAGCCATTAACTCAGATGTTTCGTGGGAGATATCAACAAAATTCCTCTGCTGTAAATGGGCTTGCTGGAGGGTTCGGGGATTTCCAGCACAAATAAAGTTCTGTACTTTCACAAGAAACCTCATTGACAGAATAATTCCTCACTTCAAGACAATTATGAATACCTTTGACAACACTGAGCTGTGTCTTTACATGGAATGTGGCGGCAAAATGGGCAGAGAACACACACATGCAGCAGGGGTGGGTATCAAACCCACAACCATAGTGGTGCGAGGCCACAGGGCCACCCACTAAACCACCAGACCAGCCTGAACTATACATTTCAATATAGACACCTATTTAATCCAACGAGCTGGATGTTTTTGCTGTGAGTTTGAAATCGGTGAGCTCCTGGTGTAGAGTTCTCCATGCCCATGACTCCACAGCTTCAGAGATAAGATTTCATTACTCCGCCGCATGTGCGGAAAGCAGCGACAGAACAAAGCTCTGCTGTAAGTGACGATAAGGCGGCGGGAGATAAAACCCTCCACAGTGCAGCAAACAGCCCCGATTGCTTCCAGTTGCTGAAGTGAATTAGGAGCCGGGCTCAGTGCAGTGTACGCATCGTTATCGAGCACCACTGAGTGCAGTGTACGCATCATTATTGAGCGCCACTGAGTGCAGTGTACGCATCATTATCGAGCGCCACATAGCCGGTCGCTCTCTGCAGTCCACCCCTTATCGCTTGGTCAAAGGCCCCAAGTACAACATTAGTTCCTAATGTTCCTAATATGCCTTTTTATTGGCCAGCGTTGCTCTGCTTTCTCTTGCTGCGTGCAGTTTGTGTACCTATACTGCTGCTTTGTGTGGCTAAGAATTTAATTTGCTGATTCATTTCTCTGTACAGGGCTCCCCCTGTGGACCCATTACTGCTCTAAGTATCAGACAGATCAGGGAAATTCAAGAAGCGTTTCAAGTAATAAGAGATCCAAAGTTATAGACAATGCAAACATTGATGAAAAATCTTACTGAAGTGTCTTATAAATCAATGGAACATATGCAGCCTTCTGTTATACTGATGGGGGGTGCAGCGGGTAGCACTGTTGCCTCGCACCTCTGGCACCAGGGTCCAATCTCTGCCATGGCTGCATGTGTGGAGTTTGCATGTCGTTGTGGGGTTTCCTACAGATTCCCCCGCCGCCCAAAAACATGCTAAGGCTAATTGCTAAACATGCTACGGTTAATTGGAGTCGCCCAGCTGCCCACAGGTGTATATGTCAGTGTTCCTTGTGATGCGTTAGCAGCCAATTTTGGGTGCTTCCCTGCCTTGCGCCCATAGACTCCAGACCCCTGTAACCCAAAATAAGACAAGTGGTCACAAAAAAGAATGGATCTTATGCAGATTGTTGCATGTCATTTTGGCAAAAGCAATAATTAAATCACCTGTATGACCTCTAACTGATATGAGTCTTCCTTATTAAAGCTAGCCTAACAAGCTAACCAGATATTCAACAACCACAACAAAAGCCACACCACATCCCACGTCAGACAGACACTCCACAAAGAAGAGGCTGTTCTCATCACTCCTAGCATGAACGTATCATGAGTGCATCTCCTATCATATCCAAAATGCAAGTAGTCACCTACACATTAACTTTATCAGAGGATGTGTCCATCTAGAAAGCAATTGATAGCAAACAGGCAGCGGTAACACTAACGCTAACAAATTATCATTTCAACTAGCAATGTGAACCAGAAGAGGGAATTAGCATAAAAAAGATATTGACTGTACTCTGACTGTCATCCATCCATATCAGCCTCCATCCCTGTAGGTCACAGCTAGCCATTACTTTCTCGTTAATAAGACAACAGCTATCTGGGATTGACTGGCAGACAGCAGGAATTGGGGGTAACAGGGTGATACAGTGGTCATTGCTCAGCAATCAAGATTAATAATCTCAGCATATTCATTGATTCGTAAACAAAAACACTGCAGTACATTTGTTATTGACAGGGTTGCTGATCCATGTATTTTCTGTACCCATTAGTGCTATTCAGGGTCACAGAGAGCAAGAGCCAATCCTAGAAGCTATGGGCACAAGGCAGGGAACAACCCACATCATTATGAGCAATTGGCAACTCTAACTCCCCCTAACATGCAGACAGGGGGGGGGGGGAAGCTGGGCTCCAACCCAGATCACAGGGATGCAAAGTATCAATGCTAAGCTCTGCACCACTGTTGCAGACTTTATGCGTGAATATATTCATTTCCATGTAACAATAAATCTCAGACATTTTTCACATTTATTTGCTACTATGTTTTGTTTAACATATGTTTAAATAACTAATGGTAAAACAGAATGAATGTATTACACATCGTTCAGAACAGTTTTCACCTCTAGCATAACAAACAGAAAATACTTACTGATCGCCACTCAGCAAAGACTTAAGGGGCATCCAGATTTACGTGATTTTCTAAAACTAATCATATATACAGAAAAGACTAATGTATGGTTCTCAAAATGAGCCCTGACACTCAACCATTCTGTTCGAAGGAAAGCAAAGTAATTCAGCACCTTTCGAGACAAAGACAATCCTGTTATGATGGATGCTTCACTTACCATGGGAAGCAGAACTTTGTGTTTATGTGGGAACTTCTTGCTACTATTCAAGTAGTAATGCCTTGTAACTACTGTACACCTGAAACATGCTTCTGTGAGGTCTTCTATGTTATCAGCAGCTGTGGGCAGCTGGGATTAAGGACCCTCAGATACTCAATAATCGAAAGAGCAAGAGCCAGTCAAGAAGCCTTCATATTGACGTTGAGCAGGCGGGAGGGGGGTTCGGTAGCCTGCTGGAAAGTACAATGACCATCTATTGATATCGAATGATGTCATGCAGTTTATCTCACTGACTCATCGGGGCTCCCAGAAGCTCCTGCACCCATGACGTCCACTCAAATAACACTGCATTGCCAGGAAAATACAATCATGTCCCTGTGCTCCCAGGAATGGCATTAAGAGAGCAAACAGGTCGTTAAAGGAGTCGATAGAGTGAGCAGAGGCAATGAGTACATACACTGCCTGGCCAAAAAACATCACTGTTTGAATTTAAATCAGAAGTACTTAAGAGCCAATGATTGGATCATTATAACAGCTCAGCAACGTTATGCAGCAATAAAGTGAAGTCAGCTGAGTATCTGAATCTCCTGAGTGACCAGGTTATCCCAGCAATGGATTTTTCCTCCCCTAATGGCATGGGCATATTCCAGGATGGTAATACCAAGATTCATCGGGCTCCAATTGTCAAAGAGTGCTTCAGGGAGCACGAGGAATCATTTTCACACATGAACTGGCCACCACTGAGTCTTGGCCTTTGAGATGTGGAGAAGAAGACTTTACAGAGTGGCTCAACTCACCTATCATCAATACAAGATCTCGATGAGAAATTAATGTGAATCTGAATGGAAAAAAAATGTTGAATAATGTTGCCTAAGCATGTGGGAACAATGCATTGTCAAATGTGCACCATAATCAAAGTTAAAGGCGGTCCAACAAAATAATAAAGTGTGTGACGTTTTTTGGCCAGGCAGTGAATCTGTGGCCCCTCTGAATGTTACCTGTTCTGCAGAGCCTTTCATGCTCCTCTGGTAACTTTTACAGTCCATCTCTAGTAAAAAGGAAGCAAATATGAGATGAAATAAGCAGGTTGTGTAGACTTTGTCACTGTTCACACATAGACAAGTGCACTGATTGAAGCTTCTGAATGGCTTAAGGAACAATGAATGGCAGAGAATGGTAGTAGGTATGGGTTTTTAGGTCTGTCACCCTGCTGGTGCTCAGGAGAGAGAGAGAGAGAGAGAGAGAGAGAGAGAGAGAGAGAGAGTACTGTATACTGCGGCACACACCCAGCCAACACGGCACAATGTAGCACAGCTGAGAATTTCAATCAAAAATTCTGGACTGAAACGAGAACTGTTGAGTTTGTTAATTCTGCTTATTTTCTAAGGTGGCTCCGTGGTTATAAACATAGATTAATAAGTTTCTGGGGTCAGTTCCCATCCCTGGCACTGCATGTAGATTTTCTCCTTGTGTTCCATTGAGTTTCCTCTGAGTTTCCATTGAGTTTCCTCTGTTTTTTTCCCCGTAGTTTAAAAACACGTTCAGGTTTATTGGTGTCTCTAACTTGCCTTTGGTGTTTGATCGTGTGTGGATGTGCACCCCACTGGAGTGTCCCCTGTGCTTCCTGAGATCCACTATGACTCCCTGCTGGAGAAGCAGTGGTGAATGATGGATGGATGGAGGATAGGTGGATGGATGGATTGATGGATGGATGGATGGATGGCTTTTCCAAGGTGTCACGTTTTCCCGGCTAAAAGACTCATTTTCAAGATGGAATTACATTGTTAAACACCATATCTGTCACACCATGACAAGTGAAATGCAGTAGCTAATTAAACTGGGCCACGTCCTGTTCCTACTGGAACGTAATGGGTACATAACATCAGGAAGCGTGCACCAACCCACACAAAGGCCAAAGCAGCACACCTGAAAGGCCTGACTCGCTAATCCAGGCAGTGTAGAAGCAGGCCTACTCCCCGGCCCCTCCCAGTCCCCCCCCCCCTTCCCAGCTCTGACACAGAGTACATTTTTGCTGCCAGTGCTTGCTGTAGCCTGGGGCTCCGTCCTTATCACAGCAACTCGTCATGCCTGTAACCAGGGCAGCAGCAAGGGAGTGACATAAACTGCATATTTTCACCAGAAGAAAAACTCTTTTTTGTTTTTATTAATAAACAGTTCAGGCAGTTTAGCGATGAAACAAAACACATGGGGAACAAGCAGTGGATTGCTTGTTTCATGTTGTTCTGAATTTGCAGCCTGGAGAAACTTAACTCTGCTGAAAATAAGTTGACATCCCGTCCACGGTGTTCCTTGCACTTACTGGGACACACGCAGCACGACATTGGGCCGCTGCGCTAGATTAACCATAAAGACATTGAATAGATCAAAACATAACTGTCAAGGATCATTTCAACAGATTTTTTTCCACATAATAAAAAATTAATGAAATACTAAATACTTTATGGACAAATTTAAACTTTGCTGACCCAAATCTTCTCTTTCAGTTCAACACGATTCAAGGGCATTTATCTTACAATCACTTATCTTGCTCAGGGGTCACCAGTCCATCGCATGGTTGTTAATGTGATGGAAACGGTTTATTAGTGAAAATCTGGAGCTGAGATATAAGGCAGACTGTAAATATATAAGCTCCAGCAGTAATTACCAATTCTACCCATCTGTGCAAATTCCCTCCGCCAGGGCAATAACATCGAGCTTGCTCGAACCGTACTTTGGTCAGAGGTCCTGGCATCGCACGACGAGACCTGTCTGCTAGTGATTCACTTGATGCCTGTGGATACATATAAAAATACACACAAGCCAGCACAGGCCGGGAACAGTAAGCCGGCACAGGCAGTTCTGCAGACGCCCGAAGGGGCCTCAGTTAAGAAGCTGGTCAGTTCATAGCCAGAAGTTCTTCGACTGGGACTGGGGACACAGGGCATCGTGGGTAAGAGCAGCTTCTCATACCTGGCTGTATAAATGAGCACCATACCCCTAATGACATCATAAAATGGAAGTCCTTGCATGTTTGTGTGTGTGTGCATGACTCCAAGTGAATTAGTGTGCATTTCCGGTTTCACTGAAGGAGCCACACCTCATAAGTCCATTTAGGAAGAAACACAGCTGCAGGCGCCCCCCTGTGGGGAGATCCAGAATAGCCAGATACATTTGTCCACTGACGGTACATAAATGTGCTTAAACTATCATTATTTGCATAGCAGAAGCCCTAAGTGACTTGCATATATCTCACATCTCCATATCTCCATACCCCTGATATCTCTGGTTGTCATATGCAGCCTTTCAGTTGTGTGCGCTGTGACTCATCAATCAGCACATAACAATAATTATGAGTCATGATCTATGTGTGTGTCACTGGTTTAGACCGGAAACGACAGGGGAGAGCTAACACGGCAGCACCCAAAGCAGAGATGTTGCAATCGGGGGGAGACTTCGTCAAAACCCATGTAGGACTCGCCGCTGTTTACCTGAGATGTGCGCAGACAACAGGCAAGAACAGTCACGATGACGTAATCATCACTGACCCGCCGGCTGGTCAGCGGTCAACTCCCACAATTCACCAGGGCGATCATCTCAACCTCAAGCACTGAATAACAGGCTCCTGATGGATTTAGTCCGGCATGAACAGAAAAACAACTTGGTGGGGCTGAGAGTGACATCAGTGGCCATTAGAGAACATCCAGCACTGCTCTCCTGAGAACACACGTAAATGCCTTACATGGTACTAAGAGTCCTAAAGAGTGTTTTACATTTTTTTATCCAAGTAAAACATTTTGTTAGATACCAAGCAGTTGGCAAATGTCCCACAGAACACAGGTGGGGGCGATGAGAGCCGACCAAACAGCTTCTTTGCTTTCTGATTATCAACAGTTGTGTGTTAATAGATGAAGAAGATTGTCGACGGCAGGCCTGCTCAGCAGTGTCATGTGTAAGTCAGAAATCTAAGCCAGGCCTGCTCAGCAGTGTCATGTGTAAGTCGGGAATCTAAGCCAGGTAGACAGCAACATCAAATGTGCATCACATTTAACTCACAATACAACAATATTATAGACATGATAATCATACAAAAGGATTGTTCCAGAATAACTATACGTAACCAAATCGCTTTTTGAATGAATTTTTATATGGACAAAAATATTGGGACACAGCTCTTAATCACTGAATTCAGATGTTTCATTCAGACCCATTGCGACAGGTGTATAAAATCAAGCACCTAGCCATGCAGTCAGGTTTACAAACATTTGTGAAAGAGTGGGTTGTTAAAAAGAGCTCAGTGAATTTCAGCATGGTACTGTTATAGGATGCCACCTTTGCAGTAAGTCAGTTTGTGAAATTTCTCCCCTGCTTGATTTTCCACGGTCAACTGTAAGTGGTATTATTGCAAAGTGGAAGCATTTAGGAACAGCAGAACAAAGTGGCAGGGTGACAGAGTGCCGAGGGGGATACTGTGTACGTAAGAGTCGCCAACACTCTGTTGACTCAGCAGCTACAGAGTTCCAAACTTCCTCTGGCATTAACTGCAGCACAATAACTGTGAGCCTGGAGCTTCATGGAACCACCAAGTGCAATGCCAAGGTTGGATGCAGTGGTGTAAAGCACACTGCCACTGGACTCTGGAGCAGTGGAAACGTGTTCTGTGAAGTGACAAATCACACTTCTCTGTCTGGCAGTCTGATGGATGAGTCTGGGTTTGATAGTTGCCAGGAGAACGTTACCTTTCTGACTGCATTGTGCCACCTGTAAAGTTTGGTGGAGGAGGGCTAATGTTGTGGGGTTGTTTATCAGGGGTTGGGCCAGGCTCCTTACTTCCAGTGAAGGGAACGTCTAATGCTTTGGCATTCCTGAGGGGCAAGAGAAGAGAATTGGCTTTGCAAGAAGGTAGCAGGACAGAGTTTGTGCCAGGGGGCCATCTAACAGAGACCATCATGAGCGGGAAACGTGAGAACTTATTTCATAAAGAAAAACAAGCATACAGTGAGAAAGAGCCAACCAGGTGGCAAAGGTAATGACTCTGAGTCAGGCACCGGAGGCCCAAAGCAGAGGGTCCCCCCCATCCCCACAAAATAGTATGACCTGCCTCTGATACACCCCCAGACAGGCAATGGATTGGCGCGGTCTGGCCAGCTGCCTTGCCAAAGGCTGTAAACTGTTTGCCACAAGCAGGGATGTACTGTTGGCAAAGCCGCTCTGTACCGCGGTACTCAAAGGGGTCTGAAAGCCAGTGAACTGAAGGAAAGGAGTGAGGCTGAGGCTTAGTGGGAGGAATTTAATAAGCAACAAGCAGACGTGTGACTCCTTTGGTGCTAGAAAGGGGCAGAAATAATCAGCATTCGTTTACTAGATTTGTTATGGTGGTAAGTGTCAGGTTAAAGCAAAGTATTTTCTGAAGCGTTAGTCTCAAATATCACCCCCCCTCCCACCATCACAGGAAGTCAAATACCTGCCCCATCCAAAGCTGGGAGGCTGGTAGAAACACTTAGGTTGTCAGGGCAGGAAATATCAGCCCAGTCAGAGTGAAGTCTGGCTACGGGCGTGGCGCAGCGTGCCGCCGAATAACATGCCCGCGGGCCGAGGGCTTATCTCTCAGTGCAGCCGAAAGACAGGGAGCAGGTTCCACGTTTTGTTTGCTACGTCTGGGTTTGTTTTTGGCGAATGTATGACCTCAGCGCAGCAGTCCTCGCTCAGGGGACTGGGCAGCTGTGTCAGCAGATCTGTGGCTGTGGGACAAGAGGTCTGGTGCCCCCCCCCCCCTCCACCCCCACTGTTCAAAGGGATCAGACTCCGCACTGACTCAGACCAGTAAAGGGCTGGTTACCAAGGGCGATAAAGGCTTGTTTCTTGCTTGGTGTGGTTTTGTTTGATCCTGTTCCACCCCTAGGTGAGGCACGCCCTTGAGACTGAAAGAAGGCTGTCATAGGCAGCGTGAAGCCACAATTCCCCTGAGGTGAACCCAGCTCTGATGGTTGCACAACGCCAGGCTCTGGCCTCCATAAATCTGCAGTATCGGATCCATAGAAATGCCTCCTACCACGATTAATTTACAAGTAGTGCTGGAGTAGCCTGAAAAAAGAGACAACTCATGAGGCATAATCTGCATTCAAGCAAGAGCAATCATCTCTCCGTTACACAGTGCAGGTGAATTTGGGAGGACCCAATGCTTTGTCGACAGTCAATGAGAAGGAGAGTAATACTAATGTTGACTTTATTGATCCCTGTTGGAAAATTCTCTTTTTGCCTCCCCCTGTGTAGGTGAGAACGACCAGGCCACAAAGGGCAGCCAGCCATTGCAGCACCCAGGGAGCTGGGGGTTAAGGGCCTTGCTTACAGGCCTGCAGACACGCGGAGGCCGGGCTTGAACCAGTGACTTAAGCTTAGCCCTCTGACCCACGTGCTGCCCTCCATCTGACTGCTGTACGGCCATGAAGGCGTGTTGTGGCCGACCAGGTGCACATGAGGGCCTATTACACCTCTTTAGGGAAGATGTCTGCCCTGCACCAGAGAGACAGACAGGAATCTACATGCCCACATGGGCGATTCCACCTATCAACCAAGCTGGCATTCACTGCTGGGTGTCCGCTCTCCCCCACACTGGAATGTGACTTTCAAGCATTATTCAGAGTATTAACCATGTGTGACAGGGTCCCTCGCTCTTTCCTCCGCACTTTCCCGCTGCCTTGCCTTCACGGACAGGGTCGATAATGGTGGTCTTCGGTCAGCTCGGGTGGGGCTGGGTCACATGACGACTGGCAGGTTGGCAGCAGGGGAGCAGCCCCTCATGGGCACGGGGGTGAAGCTAGACGGTGAGCTGTGTAAGAGCAAGACTTCGCTCAACCTTCATCATCGCGCTTTTTGAAATGCTACCTTTAACAGCCGTGTGCTTTTCGCTCTTGCCGGGGCTCGTAAAAACTCTTCTAATTAAAAGAAATATATTTTAATTATAGGGCCCCAGATAATTTTATGATGATTTACAGCAGAATAGCTTTTATGTTACACATTTTTTATGTCATAGAGCTAACATTTCTGTTTCTCTGAGCAGGCACAGACTAGAATATTTCTTTGTTGTTCACGTACCGGAAAGAGAAATAACTGATTTCAACACTGCAATCATAATTAAGTAATTTAATTAAACCTAATCTTTTTTTCCGCACTTGCCTGACTCCGCAGGCAGGATCAAGTCTGCCATCCTGTGGTGATTTTTGTAACTACCTCGCTTTGAAGGCAGTTCACCCGCTGAACTGTCTACCAATTGAATTCAATATAACTCGTAAAAACTTTTTAAACTTTAAATATCATCGTTATAGTCCATCTGATGTAAAGTTTTACATATATCTTAATAAAATTAAAACAGCGATGCATCCACTATACGAGTGCATCATAACCACGTGGTGGTACCTAAAGAATTACCGGGTCTTAACTACAGGGAGCGCTACTATCCAACCATTTAGGGAACCGTCAGTATTAAATGCTGAATGTTGGGTCAGGACACTGTGACGTTACGATTTGAATATCTTGCCTGCTTGCACTGTGGTCGCTGAGTCTTCTCACATGTGTGGAATATGCGAAGTGTAGATTTCATGTCAAGCTATACGCTAATTTAACACTAAACCCACAACATAGACGTATAAAAAATAAGCAGCCGATGTTTGTTTTATGCACCTTTCTATATTTCACTTTTGTTTCCGGTTATACGTACAGAATACAAAACAGGGAAACACCGCATGAAAAATGGACTTCAGCACTGAAGTAACGAAAACACTGTTACTAACGCAGTTACATCCGTGAGTCATATTAGAATCGATGCCAATTAGCAGTATGGGTCAGCCATAAAAGAGGTCTAGCAATCAGGACTTTGGTATGTGAGGCAACTAACAATGAATTGCAGGTACATCAGACACAAAAACTTCAAAATTGTCTCAAAAATCATTACGATATATGTCAGAAACAGAAAAACAGACCAGTTAAGAGGTCATCAGGTCAAAGCTGACTAACAGGGGTAGATGAACAAGTAATATTTGCTAAACACAAAAAAATACAGCCTCAGAAATTACTACAGAACCGAATGAAATTGTGAGCTTCACAAACCAGAATTTATTAAAAGGTCCCCCTTTGAAAAATGCTGGTATCTAAGGGCCAAAGCCTGAAGAGGTAACCTGGGGCAAGGAGAACATTTCCTGGTCCTTGTGGCAGTGAGAAACGGTAATAGACCTATAGTTTGATGAGTCATCTTTCATCCCTTTCTTACACCCAGATGGCTTCATGTTTGGAACCAAGCCAAAGGACGCCCTCAACTCACCATCTCTGTTAGTATGGGCAGCCATCTTCTGTGAGGGATTGGGCAGAATGATCACTCTGCATGAGTATATAACAGGCACGGAATATCAAGCCATGTTACACAGCCAGGTATACCGTGTCATCCAACCTCTTGCCGTATTCCGAGATGATTGTTGCCCCCAGGATGGAGTGGAACGTCTCCATCGTCTTCCCAATCATCAGATCTAAACGGCATTGAACCTTTTTGGGAAATTCTAATGTAAAGAGCGTTAAGTACATTTGCACCATCTCCATCCTCCAAAGGACTGGGAGCTGTGCTTCTAGAAGAACAGCCCAAAATCCCACTACACAAAGTTCAGGTGTGGAATAACAGCATTCTGAGGAGGATTGAGACCAAAGAATAATCCTGCTTCTTTTACGTCCTCCATACTACAACATTGTTAGGTGTTTCTCATCATTGCCTGTTATCGGCTATTATGTAGGGTGAGTGTTATTAAACTGGGACACTTCATGAAAATGATATATCTGGAAATATTTACAGAATCATCTCAGCGTCTTGAATGCCTGCTTGATACTATTCTAAATACATTCATGCCCCTTGAACACTATATTGAAGAGAAAAAAGTATAACTAAACACATATTAACTGCAAAGTTTAACTGTCAGATTTTGCCAGGTGTCTTGTTTTAACGACACTCATTCTAATCTGTTACAGCTTTTATTATATATGAAATACAACTAAAGTGCGTCTTTCGACACCTGACACAGCATATGAACGCGTTTTAAACAAGATTGCAAACTGTTCTGTATTTACCGTCAGATTACCGAAACCATTTTATGACGTCATAAACTAACTAAAGTAAACTAAGCAGTCCACAGATGGGCGTGTTGTAACGTTGCTCGCTCTTTCGTCATTTAACTGGACACAGGTAGCTTACATGCGTCTTTTTATTACAGCAGACGAAACCAACAACTGTATTCAGCAACCGCTGTCAAGGGACCGTGTCTCCAAAGTTTAACTGCAGCAGTCATAATCTTTTAAAAGGCAAACTAACTGCTCTTTATTAAAATGTCTCTGACGCGTTTCTTAAAAAAAACGCAAAATGTCCCTCGCACCACCGTTGTCTAGTTTATATGGGCGTTTAAATTGCGTCGCTGTAATGACTTGTTGTAATCACTTTTTCTTTTTAATCTTCGGAGTGTCATGTAGGACATCACTCATTTTCATATTCATCGTTTATTTATTTATTGACCGTATATCATGTATATTTTAATTATGCCCATCATACACGTTGCATTGTGTATTTCAGAATAAATATCTTATGATGCCTGTGTTTTAAACTAGCAATAGGCTACTTCGCGATTTGCCGTGAGGTGGGATTAAACAGGAAAAAGTAGTTTAAAAATTGTAAAAGGATTTTATGTAATATATAACATTAGCTATTTCGTATTTTACTGCAGATTTAAAAGACGGTAGGTATTCTGTGCGACCAGCGTCTGTTAAGTTTTGTGAGGTATTCGGCAGTAAGCGCTGGCATTTTTGTGGGTTTTAATTGCTATTTTGCGCACCTCTGGTCCCCGGACGGCTGGCGCCTCCAGTGATTAGTCTGTGTCTGTCTGCTTAGCCGGCTGGGTAACGGGTCTTCAGCAGATGGCGCACCAGGGCAAGTCAACACTACATGTCTTATTACAAGATTAAATATATTCCTGTTTACAATGATTAAAATCGGGTTTACTTCTCGAGAACAAGCAGAACTTCGAAGACGTCAACATCTATGTGTGTATAAGTGACTTAGCAATGTAACAAGTTGAATTAATATTTGTATTTAGTTAGGGAGCAAGTATATTCCATAAAGTGCCTAAAATTAAATGTTTATTACATTCTATGGGAATATCATTAAACATGGGTTATGGAATATTGTGAACAGCATAATCTGGCATCTTTTCTTTTATTTTTTTTATTCTGAGACTGGTCAATAACCCTAACCTGCGAAACTAACCCTGAGCATCTCGTATTCATTGGCTGCTCGCGGCTGACGAGCCCTGCCTCCCACGTGACCCTGGATAAATGCCCTCCCGCCCGCATCTTTGGCAACAGACAATCAGAAATACATCCTGGGGATGCTGCATCGTCTTTTTTTGTCGGCGATGAGGATGCTCTACAAAACTTTTGAGCGGCCGCTACAGACTCGCAGTTTATTCTTTTAGCTATATGTTTGCTTAAGTTTCGTCGTGCTGTTATTACACAGTCAGCTTTGGCCATCGTAGAACATTATTTTACTTGGCGTACTCCACTAATACAATGACCGGAGTTTTTGATTGTCTAACTTCAGATATGCATTCCAGCCAGATTACCTCAAACAGTTACCACACCTTGCACAAATCGCAGGAATCACCAACTTTACCGGTGTCGACTTCCACAGACAGCAACTATTACAACAACCAACAGACTGGACACTGCGCTGGATCGCCTTACGGACAGCTTGGTCTTTATCAGTACCAACATACGAATGGTATAGGCAACGGTCAGTACAACTCCAAGTCCTACGACGTGGGCTTCAACACTTCTTACAGCACATACGGCTCATACGCTTCAAGCTCCTCGCCACCTCCTACGGACGCAGGTAATACTCCTCAAAGTAAACCCAACGTTAGATATTACTTTAAAACGGGGGTAAATGGTTTGCGTAATAAAACGTTTCTGTTTTTCTCTGTTCCCCATCAGAAAAAGAAGAAGGTGAGAGTGAAATCCGAATAGTCAATGGGAAGCCGAAGAAAGTCAGGAAACCTCGCACTATCTACTCCAGCTTTCAGCTGGCCGCGCTTCAGAGGCGCTTCCAAAAGACACAATACTTGGCTTTACCCGAGAGAGCCGAGCTGGCGGCGTCCCTGGGACTCACACAAACCCAGGTAAGAAAAAAGAATAACACCAACATCTAAACCATTACACTTAGATACTTAGAATTAAAGTTATTATTTCGGAACCGTTATGATCTTTACCGGCATGCGGACAAGTAGGCCTCTGCAACATCATATCACTTCTCTCAATTGTCACCACAAGTTCAACTTCGTTTTATTTTCTCGTCCCTTAGTTGACATACAACCACTTAACACTGACTTATAATTCCGTTGTTTGTTTGCTTGCGTGTCTGTTTTGCCATTCCTGGCTGTAATCGCATGTGTTTCCGATATTTCTCAGGTGAAAATCTGGTTTCAGAACCGCCGGTCGAAGTTTAAGAAGCTGTGGAAAAACGGAGAAATTCCCCCGGAGCAACATGTGGCTTCCAGCGAGTCTCCCCCCTGCAGCTCTCCGCCAGCTAGCATAGCCTGGGATTTTCCTCCAAATCAAAGAATGAACGGTGTAAACACGGGCTTGGCTCAAAGCAGCAGTCCTTCTAATTCGACTGCTCCTTCCTTCATGGCAAACTATTCCTGGTACAACTCCACGAACTCTGCAGCCCATATACCACCTAACCCGTTATTACAACACCATAACTCTGCTGTGAGTGCGGGGACTATATTTTAACACTGGGCTGAACGACTCGTGAAAGAAGACAAAAAAAGATTTTTACTGACCGTCTGGTTCCTTTTTTATACGGACTTGAAATTTGTAAACTCGTCCTTTCACGGTGGAGGCAAAAAACGCGCGAGTGTGACAGACTTGATGTCGGTGCCAGACTGTAAAATATCGCCCTGCCCCGATTTTTAAGAATTAATGTTTGCGAAGTTGTTTGTAAACGTCTCATGGACAATTATGCAACATTTAAATTATTGTTTTTTTTTTTTTGTATTTATTTATTGTGTTTGTTTTGGTTTTCGAAATATGAAAACAAGACATATATCCAGAACAGCGTGTTTTTACAATATATGCAAATCGTTAGTGGGGCAGTTCGGCGTAACATCTCAAGTAAATGTAAGCATTGCGGTAATAAACATGTAGCAGCCTTTAAACGGTAATGTTGGATTTTGAAAATGACCTCGAGTTTGTTAGCAAACATGTTTTGTATGTACCAAAAATTGTTTTTATTATATATTATTTCCATATGAGGTTAAGTGGAGCATATCGGACTAGTTTGCATTAAACTTAAAGTCTTGCTGTTATAAAATATATCTGTTTAATGTACACAATTTGTTTAACTTACACCGTGAAATTAACTAATGTCTTCTATAAAATATTATGCGTTTCCTAACTATTTATTTTATTACAAAAATGTTATTTACAGCGGTAGTTAACAATTCGAGAATGATTTTAACAAAAACACATTCTGTCTTGCCTAAGAAAGGCCCAACCTGGTTAAGAGTGGTTTTGTTGTTTTTACAAGCGTCGGCGATCACTTCTACGGATCGTAAATTTAAATCTATTCATGTACATTTAGCCGAATTAGCGCAGCATATTCAACTTTAATCTGCTGTTATTCTGTAAATTTACACGCCTTGTCAATTTTATGCGGCTGCAGTAATATCTATGGCCTTCATAAATACACCATGAACTCTGTTAACTTCAACGTCGCGCTGAATTTCTTCTTACATTAATTTTTAGTTTGGAAACTAACAATATTACGAAGCTTTTGAAAATGTTTTGTACGAACATATAACTAGAATTAGTAGGACGGAGGACACGATGTTAGTTCCGTAAAATTATTCTGGAACAGACGTGAATAGCAACCACCGAATTTTATATTTGAATATTAAGGTACTAATAAGAGAAATAATTTATTTTTCTGCTTTTTCGGTGCATGTGCTGCAATGGCACGTTGATTTCCTTGGGTAGGGTCCGGAGAATGCGATGCAGACAGGATGATTAACAGACAGGACGTTGAGCCCGAGGCGCAGTGTGAGAAAGAGTGGTTCAAGGCACGCAACGCGCCTTGGCATGTGAGCGGTGGGATGAGGGCGTTTTGCTGAGCGCTGCCCCTCAGACTCTCTGGAGTCACAACGCCTCTCCCAGACTTTTTATTAACTCAGCTCCGCCAAGGAAAAAAAAGCGTAATCTTAAAAAACGCCCCGAGCAAACCAACATGGAAACATTTCTCCTACATTGGCGTTGCCTCGGTCAGCAGAGGGCTTTTGCATGGGTGTACGCAGAAGCAGATCCCTCTGCTGATAGGTTTGCTCCACATCTGCTCGGTGAAAATGGCAGAGGAACTGAGACTGAAGAGTCGAAGAACATAGTATTTACGCGTCGCATTTAAGTATTTCACGAGCTTACTTTCCGATTTAGTGATTCAGTAAATCGCAGCTCACAAAAGTGTAGGAATTCTAAAATTACAAGGACTTTAGCAAAGCGGCATATTTATTTAAAATGGGGATTTGTACTAATTACAAACCTATTTCTATGATCCAAGTGTCCACTGTATCTACTGGAATTTGATTACGGTTGTATGTTTTATAATAAATCATTTAAAACCATTCATAATGCACAATATAGGCCTAAATGAATTGTAAATGTATATTAGTAGTAGGCCTATTTATTTTATAATAATACTATAGGCCTACATTTTATTCATAACGTAATTGTAGGATGTACTAAATATTTACTTTGAAGCGGCAGTGTTTTCCGTATGTATTTATATATTGTACACAGTATTGCCAGTAAGGCTAAGGTTGTTTTATTTATTCACAATGTATTGCGTGATATAATATAGCCGTAAATAAAGGGATCGTTTTAATAGAAATGAAATACTTTGCCAAGGAATGCTGCATTGCAATTTGTTACATTTATATCCATAGCCATGTTATCTGCGCCCGCTATGCGTTATGATCCCTTGAGACGCTCCAAAATGCAATTGAGCAGAGAATCAAGAAAATCGCTATATATATAAAGGACATGTTCGTGGAATTTCTTTAGCATGTACAATTTGGGATACTCTGAAAAGGTACATAGGCTAGAGTATTTTAAATATTAGCGAAGGATAAATACGCATGTTTTGTGTAAGGTAGTTGTAGTCGCACGGAACGGAACGCGTTTAGCCTTGACAGTTACTGCGGATACGTCTGAGTGAAATGAGAAACTTGATAGCTGAATAATAATCTAAGTTAAAGGCCAATTTAAATGTCATGTGTCTACTTCTGCTCTTTCTGAACCTTTGCAACACGTCAGTATTTCAGCTAACGGCATCCTTAAGTATCATACTGTCAGCCAGAATACAAGTATTGCCCCTTTCCGCTTGTGTAAGGCTGATTTCACTAACATTCACGTTGATTATGGTAGAAAAACTGTACGTATCCAAAAGTCGCCGGTAATATGCATGGTGTATTAATACGCAAAACATGCATTACGTGCAGCATGTGGAACAACCTTCTTCATTTAATTAATACTGGTTAAACCGCTACATGTTACCCCAGAACAGATCTGCCGTGATGTGGCTTTACACTTCCGGAATCCTGCAGACAACTTGAAAAATGCCATACCCCTTTGCCTAATTCGTACTCTGATCTGTAATTTCATCCACATTTGCTCTAGTTTGAGCATTCTGGCTTTCCGATCTGAAAGCCTGCAATTACTATATAATTCTTCGCAATTTTAGATGTCCTAATATGGACTGTAATTTTTGCGCAAGACAATTTCCAGCTATTTCAAGCATCAACATTGTCAAAGTTGTATGTACATAATAAATGGGAATATCAATGCATAGTTTTTAGCATAACATCTTGACTCCTCGATAATTATATCCGTTTCGAGCCTACGCAGAATTAGTCTGAATTGCATGGTAACTGCTGCTTTAAATTTTTTAAAAATTACTCATAATTTTCCCAAAGATTACCAAGATCTCGAGTGCACAGTGTCATCAACGTAATGAAGAGTAAACATTTATGCTAATAATCTGCAATTTTTTCCATCAGCTATAAAGAGAGGAAATATATCTGAAATGTTCAGTCATACTGAACAGTGCTGTTCTAACACATAGCACAGCATGGATAACAGTTTGCGGGAATCCGGCGCTCTACCGGATAGCATGATTCGGACGCCACTTTCCTTACACCTTCCCTTAAACAGCGCATCACTGTTACCAGAATAGGGAAGAGCCTTCGCGGTTGACTGTAATAGAGATTAAGGTAAGGACGGAGCTTCATTAATTTATTAACGAAGACAGATGATTTTGTTCACAATTGTTAAAGATTCTATAGGTGTGACGACGAACAAGGACTGTGCCGAGTTGTTTTAAACTGACTGCACCTCCGTTTAAATAATACTATGCTAATAATAACAACATAAAAATAAAGTATTGAGAATATAAATGACAGCTTTTGTTATATTTTTTCACGCTGCTGATTATGCTAAAGGAATGACATTATCATGTATAGGAAAAATGATAGAACATTATGGATGCCGTAGAATGTATAATAATTTAATATCGTTATTTCTTATTTTTACTAAAATGTGAAAAATCTGAATTATTCCACACTAACATGGACACTGCAAGAAATAAATCTTGGTATGAAATGAAGACGCAGAACAGGTGCAAATATTTTTTTTTATCTCCGAAACAGCAAAAACTATACTTCCTGTACAAACGTCAACTTTTAACATTTAAGAAAGTATTCACACCGAGACAGTATTGCTCGTGTTTTAATACAAAATCATAATCAGTTAGCTTTTTCTGTGAGTAAAATACTGGCGGCTATATGAGAAATAATCATTTCAGGTGGCTGTTGAGCAATTATCTGGTAGGCAAGTAATGATATTCTCTAATTTATTATTAAATACACATAAAGGTTTTTTGTGGAATGGAAATGGAATTAAGGGATTAGAAAATAAGGCCTCTCTTGTTCCATAATTTTACCGAGCTGCCTTCATTACTTTAACATTGTGCTTTTGCTAATTTCGAACCCTCTTCCTATTGACAATACCACAGCATACACCTGCAAGCAATTTGCCGGGCTTAAATATAAGAGAACGGCGAAGAGACGGCAGATCACCTATTTCACTTTTTTCAGTGTACAGCAAATTTGTCTTTCAGTGCGCCATCTCCTTTGTTAATGCAAAAAGATTCCCTGTGAGGAGAAAATGCTCATAATTACCCTAGAGAAGGGCAACTGCATTAGAATAAATAAACCCGAAATTACTGTAATTATGTTGCGTTTGATGGGCTCGGCTTGTAATCAAGAGGAGAATACAGTGAAATAACGCTGACCCTCTCGGCTGTGCAGCTGCACGCGCACTTTGGAGTCTTTCAGAGAGACGGGGAGTGACGAAAGGATGTCATTTTTTTCTCCATTAAGAGCCGCATGTCACCCTATTTAAGATACAGCGAAATCGGATTTTTATTTACATGTGAGTTCTAAATTTAGGCCCATTTTAAAGCACTAATGAGTTCCCCTTATGAGATTTCTTACGTGTGGGGAGTTATCACCACGCGTGGAACTCACAGTTCATATGCTTTGGTTAAATAATAAACTGATTAAATATCAAAATGACTGACTAACCCCCTCATTTCAATCTAAACAATATATTGCTGGCCAAAAACTGCCGTTTTTATCATGGAAGTTGAATCTTTTAAAACACACATTAATTGCTAAATTAAAAGTAATTTAATTATGTCCATTGTTAACATAAAAAACCATTTTTAGTTAAAGGTGACAAAATAGCGGATGGTACATCGATCGACTACTACTAACCGAATCACAAACCGAATATTGTTTCAAAATGGCAAACTATGTTGTGTTTTACCATCAATACGAAAATTCGACTTTCTCAGGAATCGGTGAACAATTGATACAAACAGCAAGTTCATTATTGTTATTACAACCACAAACGACCGGTAGGCATAATCTGCCGAATATTTTATCCAATACTATAGGAAAGACTTTACCCAGTGAGGCCTACAGAAATGGACGAAATTTCCATTTAATTAAAAATAATGGTCTATGCTAGAATGTTATGATTTATGGCAGAATATCATGAAAGTGTTAACGGAAAACAAAAAAGCAATAATAACGAACAAGAAAGTAATCTATTCAAAGCCTTCCTTTGGAGGTACGAATTGGAGAAACCATATGAATAGATTTAAGGGAGGATGTGAAATCTGAGGGTAATTTGTGGCCTTGAGTGAAGCTTGGTGATTGCTATCGGTTTTCCACAGAACAGGCCGCAGCTTTTCCTACTCTGACTATGTCAGTTAAATGAAAATTCTCGCAGGCCACACAGAATGCATGTCAAAATTTGTTAATGGCGGCCTATTACTTCAATTACGACTCATTACTACGTATTACTACGTTCAGTCACGTGCTAAAAATGGTCACTATATTATTATCATTATTATTATTATTATTATTATTGTTGTTGTTGTTGTTGTTACTGCTGTTGTTACTACTGCCACTATTTCAAATGAGCATATAACTAGATAATAATCTTTTGTTTAACCAAGTTAACGAAGACCTCCAGGGACCAGTATTTCAATAGTCCATCTTTACGCGCGAATTCAGCGACAAATTGCCTTTAAGATGCATGCCCTGCCAACAATCAATGCTACAGCTTTTATTGACACGCGTTATTATGTTTCGCTCTTAAGTTCACTGAACACGCTCCACGTCGTCAGTCGCGTCCAGCGTACACAGAACCCTACCGATACGTTAAAATTCAGGCGCCGGTATGTACGTGTCATCGTTTCAGGTGGCGCGTATTCATTCTAAGTTCCCGCGGTCTTGGTCCTTCAGGTTTCTGTAAAAGCGCAGTTAAACCATCAACCCAAAACAAGAGCCCCTTTGAACCTCTCAGTTTTACTGATCTACATTTTAACCACTCACCCCCCAACCAACACCCCTTTCCTTGACGAAATGCAGCCTTTTCTCACAGCACCTGCCTCTCTTTCAATTATTCCTAAACGCACACAAGTACTCTCTTTTCCATTCACGGATGAAAATGGGATTTGTTAGATCTAAAAAAGGAGAAAAGAGAGCTTATAGGGACTAAATAAAAATGAAAAGAAACAAGAACTGTGATTGCTGTAGAAATTACAAAGTTAGGGGGCAAAGTGGGCGCGTGGGGGGGATATACAAGATAAAGATCAGATTATGATACGACTACACAATTACTAAACCTATGAATTTTAAATGTACCTGTGAATAAGCAGGACATTTATTTAAAGATTTGGAAATATAAAGGCTTTTTCTATTTTTTTTTTTATAAAGATGTCTAATCGTTTCTATTTATTAAAAATTCCATTGGGCTTTTTATATCGCATAACTTCCTTGCCATTTCTGCAAAAGCACTCTCAGCTTCTAAGTTACTTGTGCACGTCCTATATTGTCCTTGTACAGTCATATTTTTATTGTTTTGAAATTTTACACACTATATACAAAGAATTTCGTAATACAAAACAATAAATTAACGTGATCAATATAAAACTAAACTTTGCCATATAGAACGCTAAACACTGTTAAGTGAACACATTCATATTAAAAGGTAAAATCCTATTTCACAAAGCATTGAATATACACAGCCACAAACATACAAAAGCTGAATATGCCTTGTATTTATGTTTATGTATATATACACCAGTCAGCTCAATGCACGTTCCCTTTGCGCTGACACAAATAGTAACAGTACTAATGTTTCCAAAACGTTCCTTAAATCTAGAAAACTTTTCAACAAGATTAGAAAATGTTTCAATATTTAAAGTATCGGGGCTTGTCCGCTGTAACAACTTTTAATATTTTTATGAGTTGATGCAGAATGAATATTATGTAAATTATTTTCTGTTATTTACTCTTTGTTTATACTTTAAAACATATTCACGTTTTAAAAATAAATAATTTAAACATACAGATTTTGGACATCAAATTTAAATAACTTAAATTAAATAAACACACGCAAACAAATACATTATGCAACCAATATTCAGAGACACACATCGCGTGTGTTCGTCTGTTTGACTTTCTACAGCAGGCCATTATATGCTTGCTGCGTTTTGACCTTGACAATTGCACAGAAAAAGAATTCATCCTTTTTAAGTACTTTCTAAAACGACATCACGTGTCAAACAGGCTAAATCGAGTATCAAAGATGTTGGCTCTTGTGTGAAGCCATGTTGCTGTTTATCTGTCTTAAATAAGGTGTCGATCTGATTTTTCTGAGTTAGGCTACTATGAAGAAATTCGTTCTCTTTGATTAATTCGTTACAGTTTTAAAACGACTACACTTGTTAAAAGGTCGCGGAAACTAGGAAACAGCAGCTTTTAGAGACGTTTATTTCACTATCGTGTCCTTCTGCTTCTGTTCTGGGTTCAAATAAGACATTCTTCTTGCCGTGGTGCGCAGATGGAGCCTGTTTAGTTTCTGTTACCAGGCTGTACTCGGAGGAGTCTGTCGGTCAGTTGGGAGCTTTGGGAATCTCCTCTGATGACATCTACGACTGGTCGCAACAGGCCAGGACGCAGGGCCGCGATGGGTAGCTGGTCCTCGATACCCTGATTTGGGCAATCCACGGCAGTGAAGTGGGCGGGGCGGGTTAAGAGTTTTGCCTTCACATGAGTTGTGGCTGCTGCATAGCTTCCTGGTGTGCGGTGGGGTACCATGAGGTGTAGCTAGGAATATAGGCGCCTGGGGTGCCCGTCGACGTCTTTACGGTAGCCGTATTGTTCCAAACCGGCGCAACGGAGGGAGAGCCAGCGGAAAGTCCGCGACCATTGGCCAATGCGCTCGTGTCAATCGTGCCCCCTCCTTGCTTCATCAGTTTCTTGAACTTTGACCGTTTGTTCTGAAACCAGATCTTTACCTATAAAAATATTACCCAGTGAGTCAAAAAATGTTGATAAAAGCATGCCAGGCCAACTACGTCCCGGTTTGGAAAATAAACATGCATTTTAAGGATCTAATCAAATATCTCAAACATTTCAAAATGCTATAAAATAGTTTAACTAAACATAGCCTAACCATAATCCCTTAAAATGCGGAACATAGAACTATTGTTAAGTAAAACGTATTACATTTTATGTAATAAAAGTGACCTTTGTCAGGCCGACATATATCATACGTCAGGTTTAAATGGCCCCGAAAGAAACTTGCCTGGGTTTGTGTGAGTCCAAGCGAAGCCGCGAGTTCTGCTCTCTCTGGCAATGCGAGGTATTGTGTTTGTTGAAAGCGTCTGTTCAGAGCCTGCAGCTGCAAACTGGAGTATATCGTCCTGGGTTTTCGAATCTTTTTGCCTTTGCCGTTGAACCGTACCTCTCCGCCTTCCACAACAGTGTTTTTTTCAGTATCTGTCGCTGGGCGTGAAAAGAGCGGTAGAATTCATGAGACATCTCCGCAGACTCTATTGGCAAGCAGCGAATATGAGACCGCAAGTTGTACAAGCTGTAGTTTAGGTATAATTGCCCTTAATTGCATGCATTGTTTATAACATTACGCAATAAATAATTACAGAGATGGTACCAATAATTATCATCTGGGCCGATTCTCCAATCCAGCGCTTGTTGGACGCGCTGGACAAGACACGTCGCACAATTATAGCGCCGTAGATTTAAGAAATTCGGGCATATTAAAAAAATCTTACCTGTGTCATCTAGCCGTGTCTGCGATAGTGTCGGGTTGCTTTGGTAAGACTGTACTGTACTTAAATATGGACTTGAAGAATGGCTACCGACTGAACTGACGTAAGGATAACCCAGAGACCGAGGGAAGGATGAAGCGGCGCCGTAGGAACTATCCTGTTGAGAATGACCAGAAGAATGCAAACAGTGCATAGAGTAATGTCCATGAGACATCGACGACGGCGACATTTGTTGACTTGGCGGCCCGAATTCCATAAAAACGGTCTTTCCTGAGACAGGGCTATTAAGACTTTCTGGCATTGTAGTCATTGTCATCTCTTCTGGTTGATCTCTTCTCCTCCTTTTTGTTTTCTTCTATGATCTCAGTGAAGGATGGATCCCAATTTAAGCCGACCTGTTTTTTTCACTCTCCATTCATAAGAAAATGTAGTTTGTCTCTGTGAAAAGTCCACGCATGATGCTGTGGATCCACACAAACTCGCCTCAAAGGTTTGAATCGAGTAATCATGAATATTCATCAAGGATTGCTGCTGATTGGTCCACTCCTTCCAGGAGTGGCTCGGATTGGCTACTCCGGGGTTGAGTCCAGAGGACCTGGGAAACTCAAGAAAAACAGCAAAGCTGAGAACCAATACAGAGATTTCAGAAGTCGGCAGAGAAACAGAGTGAAGATATATTATGGGAGGGGGGGGGGGGGGGTACAGAGAGAATAAGTGTTATTTGAAATCACTTTTAAAATGGTCTTGTGTGAAGACAATATATTTTTGACATTTAAGTTATATACTTCAATTACAGGATTTTTTTCCGTGGCTGCCAGCCAGCGGTCCTGCTCGTAATCACACTGTCTGTTCTTGTGAACAGTTCCGTTCATTATACATTGCAGTTTTAATGGAAATATATTTTGTCGTTTAAATAACAGTAAATATTCAAGTTAATAGCTACGCCAAATGGCCTTATTAAAAAGCTCTAAAACCAATTCTTTTTTGCATAAATTGCTTACTTTTTTCGAAGTCATTAAGACATTATGATGATTTCAAATTATAATTATTAAAAATCTTTCAATAACACTGCAAGCATTAATGACATGATCAGACATTCAGTGAATTAATTTTTTTGAAAATAAAACAAAACTGACACCAGATTTTCACGAATTACTTTAAATTATATAGGCCTAGCACAAACGTAGGAAAGTAATTCAGTTCCAGGAAATTTAAAATAAATGAATTAATGTAAAATTAATTAAAAACAATATGTAATGTATTGATAATAATATGAGTAATGAGAAAATTATTATTATCCTTAAACATACAGCCAGTGTGGGATTTGAACGATAATAAAAACAACAAATCAAGGTAATAAAGATTTTAATGAAAATGTCGACAAATTTCTAATTGTTAACCGTGGCGTGGTTTGGGAGAGTTCTCACGTGCAGATGTAGGCTATTACTTACCGATTCATTTGATTAAATTCTAGTCTCAAGTGCCCCGATCCAGCTGAAGGCAGCTCCATTAGCATAACACTGATGTTTAATTTTCATACGCATAATTAGCCATATATTTAACACTTCCAGCAGCCTGCTGTCCTCATTCACCTTTAAGCAGCAGAGAGGTCCGGGTTTGAACTGGTGGATTTTGGCAGATTTGAATGTGTGCGGGACAGTTTTTACTGTCAGAAAACAGTTCAATATCACACGTCAACAGCGCAGAGGAAAGTGACGGCAAGGGATATGCGATATTTCTTAAAGTTGGGCACAAATTAAAATTCAAAACAAATCATAAATCCGCCAGAAACCCCACATGCCATGCTTTGCAGATGGTGTTAACTGCAAGGAATAAACAAGGGACTTCCTCACGAGCGCTGTACAAATCATAATTAAGGCAAAGGGAATTCTGTCTTCTCTATATATGCAATATGAATACTGAAATGAAATACTCGCAGAATATTCGTAAGCAGTCACCCTTCCGAACCCACAAGGTTCAGAGGTCCTCTCCATAAAAGTACGGAATCTGTAATGTTTAAATCATCACTACCCATTAGTTCATAGTCTAAATACAACACAAATTCATCACAATTAATTATAATATTATACCCGATTTCATAGCATTCCCATGTTATTATGCATATATATTTACACAACCAATATCACACGAAAAAACTAAAGAATTCAACAACCAATGGAGACAGACCCGGAGTGCTTGGCGTAAAGATGGTGAATAATATTGCGTAGGATTTTAAAAAGATGCCAAATTACACGTAAACGTATGTCTGAAATTCAGATTTAAAAAGTCGAATCGGATTCACATTTTCAAGATCAATTGAAATATATTATCTGGTTATTAATCGAAAGTTATTATTCCATTTTGCGTATTTGTATCACCATTTCAATAAGTAAATAGGGAATCCTCTTTAATTTACTTTCATTATTATCTCTGAAAACATCACTTATGGAAACTCTCACGGACGGACCGATAGGATAGACATGGTGTGTTACTATCTAGATGCATTTTCCTTTCAATAATGTTAAAAAGCATTCGTTCGGATGCCTATTGTGATTATTCAATAAAACTAAACAACACGATAAATTATATTCACTTGCCAATAATAAGGCAGAAGTAGGGAAGGCTGACAGTCCATTAAATTTTGACCAGATACAGTACACATACATCAGGCAGTAAACCCTGCACCATAAATAACATCGCCTCACAGTAATTTGCACTACAGACGTCTCGTTACCACAGCAGTTGGTAAAATCCTCGTTGGTAATAGCATTATACCACGGTAATGTCATGATGCCAGCAGACACAGAAATAATGTTATACTAATTGACCTTAATCCCATTTCTCAATAAAATTGTAAATGCATTTTCCACCAAAACCATTAACGTCATTGTATGACATTTTTAAATAGTTTATGCGGTTTGATGGGAAATTGAATTCATGCGAATTTATTGAATCTTCGATCGATATTGAAAAATGTTACACTACATGTTTTTGTTTTTTTATGCGATTTCTCGAAAATTTAAAAACGCTGTTATGATACCCTTAATTAACAGTGAACGGCGTTTGACAACATGACTTACAGTATTATGAAATATTTTTAAACTATCACGCTCTTCAAAATTGCTTTTAAAACTCAGCATAATGACCAGCCTGACAATAAACATATGACAAAATACTGGATAAGACACGTAAAAATTATATGACGAAAAAATGAGACAATCGAATACAAGACCATACCATTCCTGTTTATTGTCCTTTTGTGGTGGCGATGCCGCGCGCGTCCAGTGATTCATTTTACTTCCCCGAATCTGTTTCTTACTTTGCAGTGGAGGCAAAACACACAGAGGCACTCGTCTCTTCGACTGGCTGCTCAAACTCTCCACATGAATCACAAATTAAAGGCAGTTAAATTCCGTCACAGTGATTATCAACCTAATTACATAATTGAACTCAAAGACGCAGAACAAGCAACTTTTCGATGTGTTTATAGAACCCACAGAAAAGGACGACGTGTAATGCCTATTCTGAAATGTACGCGTGACAACAGATTTCAGCATTTGCACGGTTCAATAGAAATACTATCCACAATAAGAAAACGTTACTCTTCACCAACCCCTTTAAACTGACCAATTTCGAGCAATTTAAATCACAAATCATCTTTGAATAAAGGGTGCTTGTTTAAGCGATCCCTTGTCAACTGCAAAAATAATAATAGTAATAAGAGCAATAATTATCATCCTGAGGTTCGGTGAAACTTTTATCACAGGCCCGTAGTGGAAGCGTCATGGTAATGCAGTGCCATTATTTACAACCTGATTACCGTAACTACAAACTGGGATTCACAGATGGGCGCGCAATTGCCAGGCTGCTGTAGCTTCCGCTGGGGTTTACAGGCTGACATGTCATATTTCCCCTGTTGTCACTGGGCAAACGGTTTTATCATTTAAGAACATGAATAAACATGTGCTATCAATTCCGACACCAGTTTGGAAACATGCGGCAGAAATTAAAATGAAACCATTTCAGAAAATTCACTGTGATTTAGATGTAAACCAAAGAATGCATGATGGCCATGAGAGAATACATAAACCGTCGACGACCTTTTACAATACTTCATCTTTCCCATTATTTAACATGCAATGAAAGCGATTGATAATTTTATGTTATTCTTCTCTGCTGCCAAAAGTTATTTATGATTATTTCTGCTTCACGGCTGATCCCTCGCTTCATGTTATTAAGAATATGATGACGACAGAGACAGCGTTGAAACTAAAATAAAGTCTCGGCAATGAGCCAGTGGGCTGTTTGGAGAGAGGAGGCAAGAGGTGCGATGCGCAGCTGCTATGCCGAGGTCCCATCTAAGCGAAATGGACATGATGAATATGACTGTGTGAGATATAGACCATGTAGGACCATGCACCAATATATACATATATACAAATGCAATCACACATATTACTGTATGTGCATTTATGTATATTCATACAAACATTTATACGTGTGCTTGCATAATTGGGGATCTCCAAAGCTGCATCTTGCTTCTGTACGTCTGCTGAGTATCTGGCCTGAAACTGATCAAAATTTCGCAAATTTCACCTTGAACGGAGTCGCTGCTGCTAGCGCTCAGTGCTGTGAAGTTCTGCTCCTCCGGGGCCCAATGTGGCGCCTGATTGAACTCTGCCAGTGCATCCTCACAGCTACGTCTGTAAAAGTCACGTAGAAAATAACATTTTAATGACTCATGAGTCTAAATATCAGAAAAATTGCTAGAAGTAAGTTTTTACCTAAACCCTATTATTTATAGTTTTTGATCAGCTAAAATACCAATACATTTATTGTGGCTCCCATGGGATATCTGTAGCCCCAAACAGGTACACACACAAGTCAAATGACACAAATTACCCTGATCTTGATGTACTGAGCCATGCTAATTCGGCAGTGAAACCCCCCCTGGTGCCCCTGTCACACAGACACTGAGCAGGACCCCAGCAGAGATTGCTACCTGCACCTGGCTGGCTCCCATGGAGTCCAACTTTCAACGGGACCTTAAAACCAAAATATGGCTCAGGGTGGGCGAGGGGGGGGGGGGGATGTGAGCTTATTGATGCAGTTCTCTGAGGCGTGTGGATTTCCCCCAGCTGAAAGGCCCCCAGTTTTCCACATGCACCCCCCCCCACCACTGCTGAACCACTGAGGATGGCTTCTCAGGGAGACGGTTTGTCTCACGCAGGTCGGATGGTTCTCTCTAATCAGGAGCCCTGCGGGCTGATTTATTTAATCACAGTGGGGTGGCAGCCAGAGTGGCCAATACCAACTGGCAGCTAGGGGCGCGCCTAGTGAGCACCGCCCCCCACATAACACAGTCACCTCTCCCCTACGCCCCCCGTCGCAATGAAATGCTCCACCTTGGTGTCGGCGAGAGAAATCGGGCTAAGGTTGCCCTATAAGATCTTCAGTTACGCTGGCCACCATTAAAACAATATGGCCGCCATATTTTCAGAATTTTTAAGGCGGGTAGGCACACATTCATGCACTCACAAAGGCTGAATGTCACGTAATTACATGTCACACATAATAAAAACATTTTACACACAAACTACCCTCCTATAAAAATAACTGTTTTGTGCGTGTTTATTTGAAATCCATTAAACTGCAATATCAGTAGCTGATTAAAACAAGCAGCACGTAGTTTAACAAACATTCTCAGATACTCATACATCATAAACACATGCTTTGCTAACTATTAACTTTTATTTAATAATGTAAGCTTACGCCATCGCCGTGAAAGACCTTAATTTAGACAGTCAAAGGAAATGTCTCACATTGCAAACAATACTTAACATTAGTCACAATGGTGAAAACATGGCTCTAGTTAATCTGTTTTGTAATCAGCACTCGTTTCCATGTCCCAGGAACAGATGAGATGCTAAATCAGCAGGAGCTAGATGGGAGCTCAGCTCTTCCTACAGGCCTGTGCTGGTCTTGGATGGATCATCTGCGCAAAAGCAAATAAACATCAAAACACTGTATTTTCATTAGATTATACAATTTATAACAAGCCATAAATGTAGGTGTAGAGTTTTCAGGACTTACATGCATTTTATGTGAGTGCTATTTATTTCCACCCTACCTTTGTGGGACATTCATGATGTTTTCTCCATATTAGCTACACAGCTAGGGGCTTGATAGGTGTGGGATCTTTCCCGCGTCAATCTGTGGCACAGAGATGATGTCACACAGTCAGTGAGACATCCGCAGGAGAGCTGCGCAGCCGTGCGAGAGATGCGCATGAGCCGCCTGTATCGGAGGTCTGCGCGAGAGCCGTCTGTATCGGAGGTCTGCGCGAGAGCCGTCTGTATCGGAGGTCTGCGCGAGAGCCGTCTGTATCGGAGGTCTGCGCGAGAGCCGTCTGTATTGGAGGTCTGCGCGAGAGCCGCAGGCCAAGCTCTAAACACCACGAGCGGAATCTATACTGATAATCAGCCAAGACCACATGCCAGTGGTCTCTCCACGTAAACTGCTGTCCTTATCGAAAAGCTCAAATGTTCAGTGAATACACAGATAATGCATGTTAACATTTTCTGTCACTTAAATGAAGGATTATAATGAGTAACAACAGTAACGGCTACAATAGCAATAATATATTTATTTTTCCTCTATATTAAGTTTACACGATTCACACAAAGCTTGAAAAATCAATTCAAATGTGTCTCAAAGCCGATGCTGCTGCAGGCTTACAGACGCCTTACTGACATTTTGAACGATTGTAAATGAAGGAGACACGCTGTGATCGATGCAGAACAGTCACACCTGGAACCGCAGAAAGCCTGTTATGCGGCTGCAGTTTGAGATGGAAATTAACGTCAATTAAGTGGAGAAAAACGTATGAGGCAAATGTGCCCTGTGGCCATGGGAAACAAAGTTTAATTTATTTCAAATTTTTTCTTTTTCTCTGGGAAAATTTCCACGTCTTACTTCTGTACCAAGTTCGACATGGTTCTTCCTTGGCCCATTGTTGTGCTTGGAGGAGAATGGGAGATGTATTGATGGCTTCTGGATCTGAGAAGGACAGCTGTCTAATCAGTCATGCGTTTCTGCCTTTCAAGGGACCATAACATCCAAAACAAGAGTGAGAATAAATACATTAAACACGGAAAATACTGTCATGGCAAATGTTTGGCTTTACATAATCTGTAATTCACAAATTTTAGGCAATTGCTTGTTTTCAAAAGCCATGAATTAAAAATCCATAAATATTGCTAGACGTTTTGCTTCAAATAGTGCAGCTTATATTGCATCATCTGTATTGCAAATGACATATATTCAAACAGTTGCTATAATAATGATTTCAAAGGGGAATAATCCTGCCATATCAGATAGGAGCATGCAGTATGCATGCAGTAGCTTCTATATGTTTTCTTTTTTTTTCTTACAGTTTCTCGCAATGCAGCAGATTTGCAATTCTATGTCGAACAGGGGTGTAGCTGAATTCTTCAGCCGAGGTCTTTGGAAAATCAGTAAAAAGTAATTGGGCCCAGACTTGGTGGGCAAATCGCACCTGCACAATAAAAGGTGCTTCAGCTGGACCGGTTAGTGACCTCCTGCCATCTGGAGGTACCGTGTGACCTTTCTGGGGTGGCCTACGACTGGACGCCTGTCTTGACTCAAACTTGAGATTTCCCACAATTTCTTGACAGATCCAATGAACTGCTCTTAAGACAAGCTAATTACACATGGACCAGAGGAGCTGGATTTGTTGGATTTTCGCTGCAGGCAATCGCCACAGTGTCTCGTATGAATGAACTGAAGCATTCCATCCCTGGCAGCTCGCTGGCAGAACATTTTACTGAAAAACCAGCAAGGGGAGAAAACGCGCAAAGGATGCCAAGAAAAACGTGATGTTCGGCCACATTTGCTGATATGGCAGAAATACACCAGGCTCCTGCAAGATCTTAGCATGGACCGGGTTAAGCACACAAAATCCAAGCAGTGGTTGAACTGACCCACCATGTTTTACGATATATTACATAACACAAGTAGGGCTCTGGACGGCTCACAATCCCTCTGGAAAATGATCAGGTTTAGGGGTCACTCTTAGGCCACCGCGCTAAATAAACACTGGCGAAGGACTCAACTGCACATAAAGAGGCTGACTGCGCCGCAGCTTCTCCGCAGTACAGGTACAGATATTACATCTGCAAAATCCGTAAGAACTTAATACAAAACAATGACTCAGATTAAACAACGGTTTAAACGGATTTTTTTTTTTTTTTTTAAAAAAAAGAAAAACGTTTAACATATTTGCAAATTGCACGAATCTAAAAAGCTGGTTCGAATAACGTGAATAGACGGCCCGGAGAGTGGGGAAACCCCGGCACAATGTAATAAAAACGAATGAAATGCCCCCGTTGTTTTCGCAGCTCCCTTTAAAACAATGGCAGCGAACGACCCTCTGTAAATTAATTCCGCGATAAATGGGAAACATGCAAATTTCCCAATTAAGCACTTTGCAGGACCGAAGGAGGCAGCTCGCCGCTGAGCTGTCTCACTGCCTTCAGACCACCCCCCCCTCCTTTTTTTTTTTTTTTTTTTTACTTTTTTTTTGTTAAGAGTTAAGTCACCAACAAAGACAGGAAAGAGGTCAGCACTCAGCCAACACCTGAATACGCTCCCCGTTTTGTGTTCCCCTTGATCCCGCGGTCTGCGCCTATCATTAGTCTTAATGATGGAAAATTGTCATGTTGATACAAGTCTCTCTCTCTCCCCTCACTCTCTCTCTCCCTTTTTTGTATAAGTAGTAGGTGGAAGCTCCATTTATTTCAAAGTTCTTTGTGACTAAAAGCTGCAGCGGACAGTGCATTTGTGCCGGGGAGGAGAAAAAGCCTGGATGCTCTTTCCATAGTTGGGATAATTATTCCCACTGTGACCTTAATGATCCGCGCTGTTCCCGCTGCATCTCATCCACGCGCCGGGGCCCTCAGCGGAGCCCCGTGGCAGGAATATGAAAAACCCCTATAATGAAACCATTTTTTTCCTGATGGAAAAAGGCTACTGGAGCTGTACTTGCAACAAAGACGGCTCAATTATATGAGTAATTGTGATAATTTTCCTCCCATTCATGGGTCTTTCTGAAAGGGAAAAAAACAGAGACCCAAAAAAGGAAATTATTCGAACAATACGCAGTGAAAAACAGTACAGGAAAAAAGGTGAGATTTAAAAACAGTGCAGGGCTATGAATAAATATGTCAAAACGGGAAAATGTACACATATCATATTCATGCACCCTTGCACGTGCACGTATACAGACACGCCAAAACACAGACATGTAGAAGAGATACCCCAAAATACGCACACAAGCTGTACGCTAAACAGACATTCATTTGACCCCCTCCCCCCAAAAAAAAACCACACACACCCACAGAACACAGACGCACACCCAAACAAGTACACAACATGTAAACACACATGCACTCACTCACAAATATGTGATCAGAGGACAACTGAAATATTGGACCCCGGGCCTGCAGCCGAGTGGAAATTAAACCCCCTTTTCTGCTTCCTATTGACAAATTCATCTCCAGAAACTGTGTCCCAGTTGTTAGCGATCATCTGTTGTTCCATGACAGGAAAAGGATAATTACCTCTCAGAGAGAATCGGAAGGGCTGACATGCCCTTCAGACTTATCCATGAAAGCAGGGGCTGGATGGAGCACTTGAGGAAGGATTTAAAGCGTTCACTTCGCCTCACGCCGCACTTCGGGCACTGCAACATGCCGGCGGGCTGTGGCACCTTATGACCCCGGTGCGGATAGTGATCAGAGCGCCAGGCCGCCTACAAAAGCAGCGTTACACTCTCTGTTTCATTATGCCGCTGGAGAGAGATGCGCTTTGGCGCTCTTTGGGTTTCCCAGTAGGTGTCGGATTCAGATGCATCCTCCCCGAAGAAAAAGAATGAATTTTCGCTTTGCGAGGAGCAACGAGCCTCTAATTTCAGTCTCGGAGGGGAAAAATCAATATGCTGCAGTAATTGCACACTACCTCTTAGCCTATGAACAAAAAGGTATATTATCATTCTGCATGTGTTCAAGTTTTAGGCATTTTTTCATTTTAAATTATACCGCTATACTGGGTTTTAGTTTATTGTAAAGTAAAAATTGATACGCACATCTCCCAGATACGTTGTATGAAAGAAAAATCTTTTTATTTTTTTCTTTAAACAAGAACCACTTATGTGATGCTTAAATTTAACCTCGCAACAAGCGCACTGTCAAGACAAGGAGGATGTTATGCCGTGAGCCTGTAAGATAAGTCCCTTCATTGTGTGTGTCCAGTGCTTTGCTCTCATGGCACCACTGAGCCCGATCCGATCCTCGGGTCGGCGCCGTCAGAGGCTGATTAGCGTCTCGCTTAACATTTGTACCGCCGTCCTTTTGGAAAACGCCGGTGCAGGTTCCACATCCCACCCCCACAGAGCGGCAATTCAGCCTGACAAATCTTAACCGTTGCCACATGTGCGGCTGCTGACCCCTCGGGGGGGCTGCAATCTCAAATACACCCCCCCCCCTTCCCTGGCAAAGCGAGCGGCATTATAACCCAGTGACCCCAGTCCGCACATCCAGCAGCAATGGTGGGTCCCTGTCACTGACTGTCATCAGCTTAATCCCAAACCCCCAATAATGCCTGTCGCTTTCAGCACCGTGTGTGTGTGTGTGTCAGACGCCTAGGTAACACCGAACGCTGGTTCTGACACAGGGCAGCGGGCGGGTGGGTTCTGCACACCCCGTGGCCCTGATGACTGACCCTGCATATTCTTCTCTTCTGGACCTCCTTGGTAAAAGCCAGACAGACATCTGACCGCCAAGTTGTCTATCCGCAAGACATGGTATCTTCTCATTATCCCTCTGCAAGAATGACACAATGGAACAAAGTCATCTGCAAACCCAGTATATAAACAAATAGGCAACTCTGGGGTCCTCTGATCAGACTGGACCCTGGTTGGAATGCCAGTGGGTTGTTTTTACCGCTATAACGAAAAAAAAAACACCATTCACCATGCATATGATCCAGGTTTTGTTTTCTAAATCAAGAGAGCTTGTATTGTGTGGCATCACTAGGAACAACTCAGTTACACCTGAATGATCATTACGACGTTATTCATTGAGGAGCCTCATAATTCTGATGGAATTTGCTCATACAAAGAGTCAGTCTCTCAAAGCGATCTGCCTGCCGTCAACATCGCAGGGCGACAAAGGGAGCAGCCAGAACCGCCAGCGGGCCACGCATTGACAGTGTCCATGACAACCGTCGCGGATGCCAGTAGCGGGGGGCCAAGGCCACTCATTCTCATTCACAAGAGCCCCGCGGGAGAGTCGGGTGGGGGCGGGGGTGGGGGTGTAGGTTTCTCAACATGGTGCACGATGCAGAGAGGTGGTCCCCGGGACCGCGAGGGTGTCCTCGTTCGGCACGGACCCCGTCTCGCCGTAGGGCAGGCGCGGATCAAAGACATGGGACACCCCCCCCCCCCTTTCAAATCAAATGGAGAAGCAGGACCATAGCTGATAATGGCAACATGCTGGACAGTAGAGGGTAGGGTCCCGGTGGGGGGGGGGGGGGGGGTGCTTGGGCTTGCAGGAAAAATGTCAGAATTTTAAAAATCACACAGCAACTGAATGTTTGAAAGGTTTCAACTATTACAATATCTGATTATCTGATTTATGCAGTCCATCAAGTTATATAAGGAAAGCGCACTTTGAATTAAAAAAAAAATACAGATTTATTGTGGTGGTGAATGGTGTTACTTAGTAAATAATTAACCTTCTATTTTCTATTCTTAAATAAACATTATTAAATCTGCCTGAACTTAAATGACACAATGACACATGAGTTATTTCTGAATATAGGCCTACTTTTTGGCATTTATATAAATATCAGTTTTGATATAATGAAACTCTTAAAAACACTTTAAAAGTTGTTTTGACAAAAAGGAACTTGGGTTTTTAATATAATCTTCATACGTCAATTTGTGAAGTTCCACAGTGAAAAAACAAGATTGATTCTGCAGCATGATGACCTTCCCCAGGGAAAAGGTCTCTGCCAGGTCGGCCCTGTCTGATCAGGGAGTCTGAGGAGAGCAGGAACATCCATGCTGACCTGGAGCTGCTGGTCCAGCCCTAACCATCACACTCTTCAGCACACAGCTGCGGATCGTGTCAGAATCACGCCTCCGACTTTCGGGCAGCTTAGATCTGGAGCAATTTTACTGATTTAGGAAATGATGTTTTTCTATTTTTATGGTGCAGTTTTACAAGGAAGCAGATTGGATTCTGTGTTTATCTGCATTTTGCATGTGATTACAGATGTATTACTTAAGGGTTTGATGTGAAGACAGCCTCCCCCTTCATTTTCCATCTGCAATACGGTACATTGAAAGAAAAATGGAAATGTTGCTTTTTTCCTGCCAGCATCCTGTTTATTGACTTTTTACAAAGGAAATTTAAAATATTTTTTTGATTGAAAATGTGAATCTGGAACTGATGGTTGTGGAGTTGTTACATAAGGGGAGGTTACATTTTGAATGAGTTTGAATTCCATTTTTTGGGGAGAATCCATTTCAAAATGGCAAAATCCTCCCCTTTAGGTCAGAATACTGACCTCCCAAGAATCCTGTGTAGACTAGATGCCATTCTGCTGGTGAGCAAAATCAGTATTTTAACTTTTATAAAATACATGTTAGACAAAATATGACAAGTTTTCTGGGATGCCTGTCCACATCTCTGCCTAACCGCTGATTTACACTGGATGCGTATCCGCTGCGGTGCGAATGCGCTGCGTTCCCATTCCGTCCGAGGCCGTCCGCCAATTCACACTGGATGCGTTTGTGGTCCGTATCTGATCCGGCGCGCCGCTGGTTTGCGAGATCACATGACCACGGGAGAATAACATTTAACATAACATTTATCTATGTTTCTATGGATAAAATAATGTGTCACTCCCATATAGGTTACTGAACACTTTATTAGGAGTTTACAAGTACTTCACAGTACAGGTTACTTTCATTAAAAATCAAGTATATACATAGTTAATTGGAAGATTCAACTTATCGTCAAATCCCAAAACTTCTGAAGTTTCACTCCACGCCTTCTCCTTTCTACTATTATCCTTGTAAAAAGGATGCCTGAGGTCGTACACAATTCCATGTTTCTCCACCTCCAAAATTAATTTTTCCTCATCCATGATGTGACGGAGAATTGGCGCATGCACTCTGTGTTGCGTTCTTGATCCGTATCCTTCAAAAATAGACTTGATGCGCATCTCGACGGACTGCCGGACGCGTGACGGAACAGAGATGTAGCGGAGACGCAACGCAGCGGATCTGGTGTAAACTGATGCATTGACTTTATTGGCGGCGATTGCCTGCGGCTGCCGTGTCGGAAACGCACCGCAGCGGATACGCATCCAGTGTAAATCAGGGGTCAGAATGACCCCGCTTATCCAATATTTTTTGCAAGAATTGCAAAGTATTCCCGGTTCCCAGATCTGGACAGGATTTATCCAATTGCAAGGCAAGAATGCTAAAGGGACTCATGGGATAGGCACAGGTGTCACACTGGTGTTTCTCCACCAGATATGAGTACTGACTTCCTGTCAAGACCAGATCCATGACAGAAAGACACAACGGCCATTTCACAGGAGGACTGTTCAATCCCATCATGCATTTCAGACAGGGCCATTGAAGAAGCAGTAATTGCTTAATGTGCCCCACCTGCCAGTCACTCACAGAGTATCGGAAAAGAGAGTTCAGCTACATGAAAGTCCATGGGCCACGCTTCTGCAGCTCGTTATTTAAAGACCACTCCATTTGTTCTTTTTGGGCTCCCCAGAAAAGGCGTTAAGGCGACCGTAACGCGCCTGGCAGACAACCCGGCCGGCCCATATTTTACCAAATGGGGGAGGTTCTGTGTGGGGAAAGCGTTGCTGTCTCAATAGAGTGACACAGAGAGGCCGAGGCTGTCGATGAGCCCCCTAATGACAGTGCAGGATAATGACACAGCTCCGCTGGAAAGCAGGAAGGGGAAGATCAATCCAGAGCGAGAGAGGGATGGAGGGGAAATGCAGGGGCCCCCCCCACACCCCCCTGCACCTCTCTACAGCCCCCTTTCTCTCCAATCTCCTGCAGCTGGCCTTCACGTGGTCAGAAGGCCTCCTTGCGTTAAGCCCCCAGCAGATCGATGGCCATTACAGCCCCTCTGCTGGCTGACATTTCGGGGCTGCATTGATCTCAGAACCCAAGGTTCCGGCCCCCAATTCCTGCCTGAGCTGGGGTGGGGGGAGGAGGCAGAGTGGGAATGGAGGGGGGGGGGGTGTTAACCATCGAGGGCGTAGCTCTCCAACTGCACATCGCCACACGAGTAAACAACACGCCCACCAGTGTTTTAAATCTACTGTTTACCTGGAAATGCAAACATGTACAAAGGCTATATCCTACATACATAAACATACACGTATCAGTGGGAGTGTGTGTGTGTGTGTTCCTGAAGGAAACGCACGGGGAAATCTGTACAGATACCATCTTCGCCTGGAAGCGGCCGACTGGGAGGCGTACGGTCGTTCAAGATGAAACTCTACAGCTCTGACGGGAAGAAAAACTGAAAGAAGGAACAAAAACATCAAGGCTGGGAGTTTCTGAGAAATGCAGCTTTAGGTAAACATTCAGAGAGGCAGCAAATGATGCAGAATTAGTGGCAATTTAAGCTAATTTCTCCTCAACTGTCCGTTGAGACGCAGTGTTTTATCTAAGGATCACTCTGTATGCTGGAAAATAAGGCAGCAGCCATAGCAGAAATGCTATGGTATCTCTGTAGCTTCACCCATCCCTAAATATTGGGTAAAATGGGGAACAGTATGCAGCAGAATTAAAAACTGACTGCTGTGCTAGTTTGTATCTTATTTATTTGGACTGGCTTTGCATGATTTCAGAGAACAAAAACAAGGATATTTATTTCATTTTCTGAATTCACTGTATAGTTGTGTAATCATTATGGTTTGTATGATTAAACAACAGAAACTTAGAAATAAAGCAGAGTTATAGTAAATAAATATGTGCATGTAATGAGTCACACGGGGGTATGGTAACCCGCCCCCTGCAGGTGCTTGGAAGGATAACGTTTGCTGTTGCTTTACTTTTCTGATTTCTCGCTTGACATACAGCACCATCTTAGTCTTAGGCAGTCAGAGAAAATGATCCTTAAATGATCTTCATGTTGGTATAAAACTATGATGTTCCGTCTGTCCAAGTGTGTCAGCTTAGCCATTTCAAACGCTCTGCTAAAGTCACCCCCGGATTTGCAGAAACCGCCCAATACACCCAAGTATTTCTTTGATTCGACCACTAGCACACCTTGTATGGCTAATCAATAGCTCATTGAGTCATTTAACTAATCAAATTAGTAAATGCGTTAAGTGAGCTGGTGGTGAAATTTAATACATGGAATGGCTGAGGTGCCCCTGAGGAGGTTTGGGACCTGAAGTGGTGTTCATCTAGCCGTCCAACTAGATATCAGTGACGTTTTGGAGAACAGAAGAAAATCTTGTTAGTTCATTGTGTTACTGTTAATTTGCATATATTCTAATGTTCATTTTTGTGCTTTTTCTCTGAGGAAATATACATCTACCTTGTTTGTATGTCGCTTTGGCTGCCAAATAAAGTTCATTGTAAAAAAATTTTGCTCATAAGATTTTTTTCATGCAGATCGTTTGCATATCTATGAAGTTTTACAGTTTTACGCTCCAGTGAAATTCTGGTTTATTAATTCCAGCACAGACTTACATACAAAGCGTCCCTCTTAACAATTGGGTGTAATTACTCTCTGTGCCTGTCGAGTGAATCGGGACGACACAAAGTCCCGTGTGTTCTCCGGACTTATCCTCAGATCACTTTATATTAAACCGAGCGGGATCTTCTCATATCTGCAGTGCTGCCACTGTGGTTCCGCTCTGAAGGCCCTAAATTGTGCCACTGCAATTGTGAGGTGGGATTCCCTGTGGGGAGGGTGAATAACCATCAGGGATCATGTGACGCACCACACTGTTCACCTGGGGGTAGGGGGGGTGGTCCTGGGAATGGTCCACCTTGCAGAAGATGGACGATGAAGTTTGTTTCCCCGTCCAGGCTGAGCTGGGTGCCTGAGGAGCTCCTGTTGACGTGAGACGGGTGACGCTCTATCCGCTTTGGCTAATCTGAGACCCAGAACTGAGCAAAAATGAGAAGCATGACCGATGTACACTAACAAGGGCATGGAGAGGGAGGCATTACTTATTTAATACTTTCCAATGCTCAGTGTTACTAAACAATACAGATTTGCAGATCTGCAGATTTGCATTATATTTACTTAAACACTCCACATAAATCCAGTCAGTCAGCCAGGTTTCACATCATAACTGTTTACCTTGAGAACAGCATCGCCCCAAATCTGTAGGCAAGAGAGATACAATATTTACATTGATGTGTGTAAAAAGTCAGCCTGACACAAACACACGCCGACATGCGAACAGCCACATAGTCGAGCATCATAAACATAGATAAATACGTGCATACAAACATACCGCTCACCACGCCTCCTAAACCAAAGCACGGTAAACATGCACACGGTAAGCAGCCTGCAAACACTTTTCATCCAGGCACACAGAAGCTCACAGGCACACAAACATTTGGCGCTAACTCCACACGCATACACGTTTGTATTCATATCTTTGTGGGGACACTCTGTTCACTTCAATGGGAAAAAAACTAATCCCAACAATGACAACCTTAACCAGCCCCAACCCTAACCCTAACCTTAACCTTAATTTTAAGTAACCAAACTAAATATGAGACTTATGGGTGTTTTAGTTTTTTGATTGCAGCCGGAGGTTTTTATAAAATTGAGCTTCCCCTTGTGAGGACTGAAAACGAGTCCCCAAAGGTAAAAAGTTACAGGTTTTTATCACATTGTGGGGAAATCTGGTCCCTAAAATGTAATAATTACAAAATCAAACACAGGCACACACACACATGCGCGCACACAGACAGACACACACAGATATACACAGACAGATAAACAGACACACACACACACATACATGCAGACACACACACACACCCACACACACACACACACACACACACACGCACGTGTAGGGTAAACATATCTTTATGGGGACCGCTTACGCACACACACACACACACACACACATGCAGATCAGCGGTGAACCGGGGAAAGCATGCTGCTGTATATCTCCCGCCATCCTGTGCCCAACGCCACCGCAGGACGTTCTGCACCCTCTGCCAGGCCTGCAGGGCGAGCCCTAAATCTGATCTCCATCTCTCGGCATAGCCGTCCCCTGTCAGGCCACAATGCCTGTCGTCACACAGTCTGGCCTCATTAAGGGCCGGCCGAGGGCAGAGAGGAAAACGAGATTGCAGATGAAGATGAGAATGACTCCGGCGCGACAATGGGCTTATTTAGCGGCGTGGGCTGTGCTATTCCGGGCCAACGTGGAGTCTCCCGGCAGGAAGGGCACGAAGCTCCAAGGGGGGACCATGCCCCCCATCCCCCCCCACGACGCCACCTCAGCCCTGCAGACTCAGAACCGCATGTCATCAATCTAGCCCACAGTGACCACGAAGAGCTCGCTTTTATCATCAGCCCAGGCCATAGTTCACTTCCTGGGGTACTCAGGTCCTGAGTATTTATGTATACATAAAGAGTATAGTAGTATAGTTGCAGTATACTGTAAACTGGAAAACATTATGTAATATATAATAATAACATTCCTTTCATCCGAAGACCCTAAATAGTTTTAATAGCAATGTTAACATAAAATATTTATTTAACAATGCCTTGTGCTCATTCTGAAGGGCATGTTATGTATATGCCAAATAGCTGACTAATTTATTACTTGTGATTTACACACACAGGCTGACAATTTATATTGGAATACCTAACACTTTCTCGTAGCAAACTCGCTGTCTTGACATATAATTAAGATTCAAAACAAGTATAAGTCCTTGGGTTTCGGGCAAATAGCTCTGCCGAAAATGGGAACAAGAAGGAACTTGTTTCATGTCAATTGAAATTAAAATTATTTGTAAAAATGATTATGGCGGCTAACCACAACGGGCTTGCTGCGATTCTGAAGATGCGCCGTTTACGTTCCTGCACGTCTGCATGGTCAAATACAATTAGGGGTTAAGGAAGAAACTCGCAAATCAAGCCATCTTTGTGTCATTATTTACTGAACTATGCCACAAGCCTTTCTGGATGGATTAAGGCACTAAGTACTGCTGGAGGGAGTGGAACATTCCCAAAGACTAATAAAACTCATCCGTGAGGGGTAACGTCGGTAGCTGGTCCACTGTCACCCCCCCATAGGGAAGGGTGTTGCCCTGACATGACGATTGGGGTATATGCTGACTGTCACTCTCCCCCTGGGAGGCCCCACAAAATGCCACTTGTATGTCATATCAACCACAGGGGGGCGCCATAGGTGACTGAACACCTTGGCTGAGACTGGCTTTAGCTGGGACAGTCACATGATTGGAGATAAAATGGATGGGGAAGCAGGGAAATACCCCAGGAAATAACCCCCCCCAAGTCAAACACATTGTTATTGATCTACCTTCTAACTGATTATCCTGGTCTGGATCCTAGGACTAGGGCTGGGTTACACCCTGGAAGGGATTCCAGTCCATCACTGGACACATACACACACATGCAATCATATTCTATAGGCAGTTTAGAGACATCAATTAGCGTAACTGCATGTCTTTGGACTGCGGGAGGAAGCCAGTGCCGTTGCTGTTATTATTATTGTCATAATGATTATTATTATCGCCATTATAAAGGCCGCACGGTGGCTCAGTGGGTAGTGCTCCTGTCACACATCTCCAGGCTTGCAGATCAAAACCCGCCCCTGGATTTAGCATATTCCGCCTGTCGTGTGGATTTCAGTCCACAACCCGCAGTCAGGGGAATGGAGTCTCTAAACTGCCCATAGTGTAATCATCAGTATGAGGCCTGTGATGGGCTGGTGTCATGTTCAGGGTTTCCAAAGCCTATTGCCCTACACTGTCTGGGACAGGCTGCAGCCGCTCTCGCCCCTGTCCTAGATAAGCAGCTGGAAGATAGATTCTTATAGTTACTGCAGACCCTGGGATTTGAACCTGTGACCTTCTGATCACAGACACTGTGCTCTAAACTGCTGAGTCACATGATAATTTGAAGAGCTCATACCAGAAATTTAAATGCATTTCTTTTTAGCTGCCTGTCCTAAAGTAGCCATTTCGATGGCCCATGGATATAGCAGCAAGAACTTGATCGTGCGTCAGATACCCACATTGCATGGGGAACACTCACGCTGTCCGCGTTTGACTCATTTGTCAGCAACACATTCAGATTTCATAACCAATAAACAAATATGGCTCTGAAGGATGTTTATTTCATTTTTAACAAATTAGTTGCTAAAAAGGCTTAATATAAGAAGACAATTTAACACCAATAAAGTGCTCCAGCTCTAACACAGCATGGGAAATGTGGGCAGGCGACAAAGGAGCAGCAGCACTTCACAGTAATTATTCGTGATGAATTAAAATGTTCTTATGGGGAAATTGTTTTAGATGAAGCCACGTTTCACGCCTGTGAGTTCACCTTTAATTTGGGAGGCTAGGCAGCAGCGTGCTCATCTGAGGCCTCGAGCCGCGCCCCGACACCCACCCGCCGCCCTCCCCACTCTGCCGGGGTCGGGGTCACCCCAGAGGCCCGGGTGCTGGAGCCCAGCCGTTTTTGGATTTTTGGGACGAATTGGGAAATGTGGTGCAGGCTCACCTGTGGGTCACAGAAATTCGGTTGTGGGTGTTTGGCATGTGTGTGCCGCCGGGGTTGGGGGGGGGGGGCATTGTTTGAAAGGCCCCCCCACCTTAATGCCTACCCCCACCTTACAACCCGCCTGGACCACCGCCAGTTGGGGAAGTTAGAGCAGCTGGAGAGCAGGCAGGGCTCAGAGATGGTGGGGGTAATCAGCAGGGGGAGAACAGCCCCCGAGGGCAGTAGAGGGGTCTTGGACCTTAGTGGGGCAATCAGGCCCTGAGTGGAGCCCCGGCAGGGCATGTCAGCGCGCCCGTCAACATCCTGGACAGAGCGCAGGTCTCCCCCGACGACGGCTTTGCTTTGCCACCGCCTCCCAGTGCGCTCTCCCCGCCCACTCTTTTCATCGGCTCATCACCGCCCAATCAGAGCCTTGGGGGGGCACAGCAGCGGGATGCCGCACTCCAGAGGCAAGCCAGAGGAGGCGGGTGAGTTGCATTGTGGGTGATGCTGGTATGACGCTAAGCACTCTCAGGGCATAGAGCAGCGGGGGTTGGGATGGTGTACCCATATCCGTAGACAGATCCCACACACGGCAGGTCCAACATACAGCAGGCCCCGCACACGGCAGGTCTCACCCACAGCAGGCCCCGCACACGGCAGGTCTCACACACAGCAGAACTCACATACAACAGGCCGCATACACAGCAGGCCGGGCTCACGGCATGCTAGGCACACAGCAGGTCCCACACACAGCAGGCCAGGCACACAGCAGGTCCCACACACGGCAGGCCAGGCACACAGTAGGTCCCTCAAACAGCAGGCCAGGCACACAGCAGGTCCCACACACAGCAGGCCAGGCACATGGCAGGCCCCGCACACAGTAGGTCCCTCACACAGCAGGCCCCACACATGGCAGGTCCCTCACACAGCAGGCCCCACACATGGCAGGTCCTACACACAGCAGGCCCCACACATGGCAGGTCCCTCACACAGCAGGCCCCACACACAGTAGGTCCCTCACACAGCAGGCTCCACACATGGCAGGTCCCTCACACAGCAGGCCAGGCACATGGCAGGCCCCGCACACAGTAGGTCCCTCACACAGCAGGCCCCACACATGGCAGGTCCCTCACACAGCAGGCCCCACACATGGCAGGTCCCTCACACAGCAGGCCCCACACATAGCAGGTCCTACACACAGCAGGCCCCACACATGGCAGGTCCTACACACAGAAGGCCCCACACACAGTAGGCTTCGCCCACAGTTCCAAGCAGTTACTATCTCCCAAACTCTATTATTGTTTGTAGATCCAAGCACTTTGCCATCTGACCAGCTGGGTGATATCATATAAATAATTGAAATACGAACGTAAAAACAGCACTGAATGTCTGCTTTTGCCGCTGGATGGCCCCGTTACCCTTTAGCATTTGGCTAAAGGAACAGGTCAAACATTTCTTGACTGCTAAACATGCCCGGTCACACAGTCCAGACTCTGTGTTTGCCTGGAGGACAGGGTGGGGGGTCTCTGTATGCAAGGCAGCTGCCCGCCCCCCCATCCTTATCCTTCATTTATTCACTGCCGCGAAGTCGCTGAGCGATTATGGGATCCTCTGAGGAATGATTAACCACTGCAAGGCTGATGATGGGGGGCCACCTGTACTGCTGAAGGGAGGGCAGGCCAGGCAAACGGGGGGGGGGGGGGGGGGCTCCCAGCCGGCCAGTTTCAGGCCTCAGGGTGGGGTCTCTCAGGTCCCGTGACGCACAATAACACAGTCATTGTACCGTATGGGGAATACCTAACTAACAAGCCACAAGGCGGATGGAAATTCACAGGGTCAGAAGCAAACTTTGGATTTGAAGATCAGCCTTTGTATTATTTACATTATATGCTATATATAAACAAAAACAAAATACACAATCACAGGGGCTGCCAGGGTAGAGTGACATCATTATTGAATGAATGTAGACTGTAGGGTATTTCTGACTTACAGCCAGCCTTTTGTTTCTGGGCCCTGAGGTAACATCACCATATCGATAACGGCAGATCCATGATGGGGATTTGCAGCTTCACATGTGTGCTGGGCCTGTTTTTCATAGCTATTCTACATGTGCAGCTATTCTACATGTGTACTTTGCTGGTTTCCTCACAGTAACTGTAACTTCAGGGAGAGTGGCAGGTAAATGAGGTTAGATGCGCAGAAACTCAATCCACATGCAAGGGTGTAGGTTTGGGTTCAACATTGGTAGGGGCCAAATCATACCCGAACCCCCCGCCCCTGCAAACACACACAGACCTCCCACAATATTGTTAGGGACACCTTTGCCTCCATGGAGATAAAGAGTGAGGATTCACAAGCCATAGAACATCTATTACAAGTATGTCTCTGTGAAGACCTCAGACAAGGCTAGGAGGTCACTATCATTCTTTATAAATAATACCTGCTAGGACCTCACACACAAGTAAGTCACACCTTCCTGTCCCCGTACAGACCTCAGTCATAGCTAGGAACTCACACACAAGTAAGTCACACCTTCCCTTCCCCGTACAGACCTCAGTCGGTGGTAATTCCTCCCACCCATCAATGTGACAGGGGCATCACTAGGGTGTATGAGGGGGGCTTTAACCCATGTCCCCCCCCCCCCAAATAAATGTACACTAATTAGTTTAAATAATGTGTTCTCATTTATTTTCATTAAAACCAGACCCCCTTGTCCCAGTAAAAGCTCAGCCCCCCTTTTCATAAATCTCTAGATGCTCCTGCTCTGTGCAGACCTCTGACAGCAGTGACTGCCCTGTCCCTGTGCAGACATCTGACAGCAGTGACTGCCCTGTCCCTGTGCAGACCTCTGACAGCAGTGACTGCCCTGTCCCTGTGAAGATCGCCGACCAACCACTCCCCCCCCCCACCATGTGCGGCTGTAATGTGACTTAAAACAAAGTGTAATAAAAACAAAGGAAGAGCGGAGCTGAGTGGGGGCCAGACAGGTGGGAGAACAAGCCGCGCTTTTCGGGGTCCTCTGTCTTCTTGGCCGGAAGCCCCCCACCACCGGAATTCCCACCCCCCCAGGGGCTTAAAGACTCCACCCGTCAAGCGGACCACTGCCAGAGCCACACAATTACGGAGACAGTCAAAGGGCACACGCCACTTTTAGCTATAACTGCATAGCTGAAAATGGCCTGACCTGCTACCCATGATCCTCCACAGGCAGACAGTACTAAGGGGGTGGGTGGAGGCTGGGAGACGAGGGGTTAAACGTCATTTTTTTTCTCTTAGAACAGCGAGTTTCAAGACTCATGGTTTTACAAGATCAAATAAAACAAGCCGTAGCGGCCAGGCCAAGCTTTTCAGTTAACGAGCAAAATTTAGTTTACTGTTAAATTATAAAGATGTTTCAAAATATGTAACTGTGATTTACGCAAAATGGATAAAAGCAGGACTTTCGGGGGAAATGCTGCTTCTTGCACAGACGGTCTTCACCTCCCTCTCACACAAAGCGCTTGCTTTTCACGCCCGACAGGGATACATCTTTAAGGCAGAAATTACCAGAACCAAGAAGATCAGAGAGGTTCAGTGGGCAGCTCCCACCGCACAACCAGATGGACGAGGGGGTGTGTCCTTCAAACCGTGAGCACGCCGCTCTGCGGTCGGGTGGGGGGGTTTGCTGAGAAGCCGGCCCCCAGGGGCTGAGCGCTGGGAAGACATAAACATCGCTCAGCACACTGATTTCTGCATGGATTCCCGAGGGGGCCATGGGGGGGCAGGGGGTCCCACTGACTTCTCCCCAGCTTCTGAGCTTCTCCAGAAGCCTCCAGTTTCTTTCACACCAGGAGTAAAGGCCTTGCGGGGGTGGGGGCAGGTGGGGGGGAACTGGTACACTAATAATTACAGCAGTGAAGACTGGTGGGACCTCCCCAGACCTGGGAACAGCACTGCAGGCCTCAGGACCAACTGGAGATTGACCTTCATGAAAAGCAAACCAGCAGATTTTCATCAGTAGTCCACTCAGAGCCAAAACCCATCTCTGTATGTTCTTATGTTGCACGCACAGACCCTTGAACAGTTTGATTAGGTTCTTGCTTTGTTAGAAGCTGTGTAGCTCCTGCTCCCAAACTGCTTATACTCGTACCTGGACATTCACTGGAAGCTCAGCCTGGCTACACTTATGGATAGTCGGCTCCTTGACAGCTGGCATGTTTGTAATGTGATATTTGCCCGAGTTATACGCCGTGTTGGAAAAAAGCATCTGCAAAATGTAACGCAAATATAATGTCCCGGGGATTCCAACTCACAGTGGTACAGCATCTACTTGCTGAGCTACAGCAACTACTGCAGCGCCAGTTGAATCCCGTAAGGGACTCCAGGTGAGCGTCACCAGCAGAAGCCCCCCCCACCCCCCCAGCCTCAACAACATGACATTGTCCTGCTAAGTCAGCACCTCCTCAGAAGATGATGCTCTAGGCGGCTGCCTATGTGCCCGAATGGGCTGACCGGCACTGTGTATATTTCATATATGCTAATGTATTGTTATTTCATTCAAGCCCAATGGGGAGGACACATTTAAAATCTATTTTGAAATTAATTTATATACATAATAATTTATATATAATAATAATATATAAAAACGATTATTTATAAACACTAAATATTCCTAAAAGGTCCGTCCGTTAGGTGGACATATTGCGACCGTTTCTCCGCATGCCGCAGTGCCGTTTCAGCTGGCTGTCCCAGCCCCGCCCTCCGGTTTCACACTCAGAATAACACCAGCGGGAGTCACACAAAGGAGGACGCCGGAGGAGCACGGCGCTCCTCTCGGGAGCCCTGCAATTTCGGGCCGGCATTCGCAGTTGCTATGCAACTCTGCTCAGATCGCGGCACACGTGCGGCGGCGGGGCACATGGCGAGGACGGCCTCTCTCAAACGCCCGTCTCACTGCCGTTTTTTTACCCTGGTTCATACTTATGAACGGTGGTGTAATTTTGGAGAGAAACAGATGCTGTCTTCCTGGTAATTGGGAGAGGAGTCGGGCCGCTATTAATTACTCGGCTATGTATTTCTGTTCTGTTGGGGGGGGGGGGGGACTGATAGCCCAGCCAGTGCTTCCTGTTGTGGTTTTGGGATGGGGGTGGGGTGGGGGGGCAGTCTGCATCCCGTCCTGTAGGAGGCGACGGGCTGCAGAGTCTCCTTAATCAACGCAGGATCACCCCTGGGGGAAGGGCCGGGGTGGGCCGGCATTGTGCTCACAGCGATCGGGAAACAAAATGGCCGAAATGATGGACGGTGCAACTCCAGGGGCCACCTCAAGAGGTCTGCCGGCAATTTGCAGCTCTGTGGAAAATGCTTAGAAAATGGCAGGCAAACAGACTGAAACTGAAGGTGATTTTATGTGACAGCACACTGAAGGAAAACCAAGCTGAGCTCTGGCTCAGAAATGAGTGTGGGGGGGCTGGGGGGGGTAGTTGGGGGGTACGTGGTGAGTCAGGAGCGAGGGGTACCGGGCAGCTCACCTGAGCAGGAAACCGCCGTGTGAAAACACAGCCTGGGCTGGCTTGCTGGAGAGAGTCAGAAAACAAAACAAGACATAACCAAAGTGTTTAGAATAGAAGCACCTGCGGATTCGGCCATGTCAGGGCCGGAGGGCTCAGCGGCGGCGCGTTACAGCTCCTCACGCGCGTGACACTTAGGGGAGACTCAGCCCTAATTAGCGAGCCGCATCTGGAAGATCTCAGCGGGACTCCTCGTGGGGAAGGCAGCGTTCCTGTTTACTGACTAAGCTTCGGTCAGACTGGAAAACACACGGTGGGCTTTAAAAAAAAAAGGGGGGGGGGGGAAAGAGTCAGACTTGTGGGGGGGGGGGGGGGTGCTCCACTTCAAATAAACCAGAAATGGTGCAGGATTCACTTCTTACGGTGCTGAAGGGATTTATGCCGATGCATGACGGGAATAAACAGGCCACAATGCCACTGTTAGCACACTGGCAGAAAACATGCTTCCGGAAAGTGCTTCTGCACACATCCGGATATCTGAGGATCCACAGCCTTTGAAACAGCAGCATAAAGGTTGTTTCCCCCAAAGTCTAGGTGGCCATGTGGCCATTGGCAACCTCCCGGCTGACAGGTAGGAGACGAGGAGGCCGGCGAGGTCACCTGCCGCAGCCTCTCTTCAGATGGCCTCACTAACGATTCCTGGGCCGGCTCGCTCACTCCATTTTCCCCAGCCCATGCGATAAGTTCGACGCCAATTTGTGCGCGTCCGGGACAAGAATCATGTCGACGTTTATTTACCTAAGTTGACTCATAAACCGCACGATGGTATCGGAGTCAGCAATGAGGGGCAAATGAAGACAGAACGAGGGGCCCGCAGAGCCAGATCTGAAACCTGACGAGATTACTACAGCTTCCTGCCTCCCATCACTGATACCATCTCCACCTGACCCCTCCGCTCCTCCCCCATCGGCTTCCACAGGAAAAACCTGCAATTTACTGCCTAATCTTACTGCTTTAATGAGAAAACAACATTTTGAGAGTATTTGCCCCTCTACCTCGACCACATGGCTCATTTGGGAGATTTATGTCGCAGCCGTGGTCTACAGTAAGCGCTGATGAATCGTCTCCAGTGCAGGAAGTTCTGTTCTTTGGCTCCAAGTACCGTTTCCGATTCCCTGGCTCCTCTGCTTCCTGCCCCCGTTCATCATGTCACGTAACACGAGGAACATCTATGCTGCCACATGTCACACACATGTTCACTTTAATAATGTATGTCAATTAATACTGGTTGAAAATAATTAGCAACCCCTGATGTAAAAAAAAAAAATTATAATTATAATGAACGACCGCCAGAGAGGGGAAAGACAAAAACCTGATATATTTTACCTTCCTGTCTTGTCAAACCAAGACAAGGTCATCCTATGACCATAAAGCCAGTGGTTCATCGAGTTGTGATACAGGAAGGACTTGTTTACGTTTCCAGCACTACCAACATACATCACGGGGGACACGGAATAACAAGCAGCGTGCGGAAAGTCTTCACTCACTGCCAATCATCACCCCTCAGCACACAAGCTTATAGGGAAAATCCATCACATTCTGGCAAAGCAAGCTCCGCTTCAGAGTCTCTGTTTAATATATCGAATTATTCATTCAATGCAATTGCTCGCATGTAAGATTTTCATTTTCCAAACATTATGTAATTAAAGTAACCCTGTGGGGCACATAATTATGCAGGCTACTTATACAAAACACCTGTGAATTTCAACATGCGAGCAACTTAATATGTTTAAAGAGAATAAAACCTGAAGTTTGCTCGATAATTGCCCTGCCAAAGGAAATGAATTATATAATTTTATATAAATCCCAGAATTTAAATCAAAGCTGAAGGGAAAAAAAAATATCAAAATTAGGGTGAATTGCAGTCTCAGTAATTTCAATTCAAGTTAATTTTGTATCATTTTGTCAACTGAGTTTTGGTTCAAGCATTTGAATCATGAATCTGGTATCAAGGTCTTCGCCTTTGCAAATTGATCAGAAAGTCTGCTGTTGTCTTTCCTTTAATAAAAGCGAATAGTCTTCTGAAAAATAGGAAAAGAAAGATTTGCATTTTCATCAGAATGGCACTGATCTGATTTTTAAAGGTGGAAAGAATGATATTGGTATGATATACACAGACACAATAAACACATATAGCAAGCAAAACAATATTTAGACATTTATAGACAGTAACAAAATGTAATAGATAATAAACAGTAACAGTGCAAAGAATGTCGGGGAAAGTATTGCACAGAATTCTACAGTAATCGCTCAGAAATAAATAGTATTACAGAGTGGGTTTTATAGTGAACAAATGAATGTTTTGTGAAGCAGTTCTGGTCCATTCAGACAGCTGCCCCCCCCCCCACAGCCCCCGCCATGTCATGACATGATTGACACGGCAAGAAGGACAGAAAACATCATTTTCCGAACAGGAGAACAGCGTGTGTGACAAAGCGGCGGGACGCCGGGGACCAGGTGCCTTGGGGACCCAGCGGCTCGCCGGGGCCGTGGCAGAGACACCGCCAGCGTGGGGCGCGAGTGCAGCGGGTTCCAGCCGGGCCTTTATCGGGCTCATTAGCATATCAGCTGTAAGATCTCAGCCAGTGAAAAGGGGGCAGTCAGCCTTTTATTGGCACGTGCAATTAAAAGATGTCAAACCAAGTCTCTCTTACAATGTTTAGTCTTGCCTGTCAGTGCGTCAAACATTATCTAAAAGGGCCTCAATTACAAGAGGAACCGAATAGAGGCCCGAGTTTGGCAGTGCTTCCGAGGCCCCGGGGTCTCGCAGGGCGCAGAGACGGCCGCGGCGGCACAATGGGCCCAGAAACACGATAAGGGGGTAACCGGAGAGGCGGGGAGTGACACGGGTCCCTTTCACTGTCCTGGGAATCGAGAGAGCGCGACTCTGGGATTCCTCTGTGGCGGTGTCATGTTAACGAGCTCCTCCAGTGCGCCGGGGCGCCGGTCCAGGCTGCCGGCAAGTCTGAGCTGGAGGCTTCGAAGGCGCCATCAGGTAACTGTAGCTCAGGATGGTGCCAGCAGCTGTAATGGCAGCCCGCTCGCAACGGCAAGGCGTGGCGGCGGCGAGGGAAACCATGGCACGTCCGCCGCCTGTTCCGGCTGCTCACCAACACTGGGCTTACATTTATTCTGTGACCGAACAGAGCAACAAGTTATAACACATCTCTCATCCTCTAAAACATCTGGGGAGGTGTCGACCAAATGGACACTCGGGAAGTCTCACAGAGATGGGGGGGGGGGGGGAATAACACTCTGGCCACCAGGATGAAACATGGAATCTCTGTAATTCTGAGCCCCAGCTCTGATGGTCCCCAAAGCAGCGTGACACTGGGGAAATGTTTGTTGCTGTGAGGGGAGAGCAAACAGGCTGAATAAATCCTTTCTCAGGATGTCAGTGTGCTGGGCTGAGAGAAAAATGCATCAAAAAATGGAGCAAACTGAATATAACTAGTTATTTTCTATAGCATCATTTTCCTTTGACCAACCCCTAAATAATACAAGACAAAAATGCTGAAGTTGACATAAGAGGTGGAAAGTTCAGGTTGAGCAAGTACAAATCCAGACCAAAATTTTGTTTCAACCAACCAGTTGAGCATAAAGAGTCACATTCACAGAGTACTCAGTTGGTTGGTTGAAACAAAATCATGGTCTGGATTTGTTCTTTCTGAACCAGAACTTTCTACCTCTGGCTGACAGGCCCAGCTATGTTACTCAGATATTTCCAGGAGGGAAACTCAAGATTTGAAAATGATTGGACAGGAATGGACTCCAGAGGGAGTTGGGCGTGTGATTGGCTATGAGCTGCCACATCCCTCCTTGTGATGTGGAAAGGTGACAGCGGGGCTTGGAAGGTCCATTCTATCAGGAAGTTCGTCTTTCAGCCAAAATGTGGACGTTTATCCAGCAGAGAAGCGTCGCGCCATATCATGACATCAGATGGCATGCTCGGCATCCGGCACTTTCTCCCTGAGCGTCGATAACCTCGTGTGGCGCTTAGCAAATCCACGGTAATGAGTATCATCCGATTTATCACTTTACGGCCGAGCCGCTGGGTTTCATTTTAATGTTGGGGAGAAGAGGGAATATGAAAATTAACCTCAATACCCTGATCCACCCCCCCCACCCTTGGAAATGTGCAACAGTTTTCACAGATGGCCATTAAAATAAGTCCTCAGAGTGGAGGCTATGCCATCACAGAGAGGTTTTAAATTGAAAGGCATAGCACTGCTCATTAGCCTAACACTCAACATCCGCAATCAGGCAGGAGAAGTCACGTCAGCCACAAGGGGGAGCCCAAAATGAGCCACGGCTGGCAAACTGATTTGATTCAACACGACATATCAAAGCGAATTGATAGCTATATCCCCAACGCTGCCTTCAGAGACACTTGTGATGCGTTTCGAGTTCAGAGGAAATCCGAGCAGCTTCTGAAGCCCCGAGGTCCCTCCCAGGCTGGACGTCCCAGCTGCCACACTGACGGCTTCCTACACTCTCACACCAAAGGTGCCTTTTGACAACCCTCCACCCCAATAAATACTCATATATACATTAAATGTCATAAAATTACAAATCCAACTACAGCATTAGGCTATGCAGGTGAAGTCCTCTTATCAGGGGCATTAATTTGACATTTGGTGACACCCAGAAAAAGCCTTGCAAATTATGGGCTTATGCAGTCATACTTCCTCATTAAAGCCTGCGGAGAAATGCTGCACGAGTGTGGATCTGGTCATGCTTAAGGCACTGATTTCTCGCAGTCTAAGAGGATCCACATTGCTAACAAGATATATACCTGCTATATAAACAGCTTGTCAGGGTCAAATGGATAGCAAAGACAAAAATAAACATCTACAAGGTAAATGATCATTCTGTATGTACACATTGCTAAATCTGCTGTTCCATGTTGGTGATTGGGAGCAAATTCATTAAATCTATTCATACATGGGGAAAAACAGAGAGAGAGAGAGAGAGAGAGAGAGAGAGAGAGAGAGAGAGAGAGAGAGAAAATTAAGGATATAGAGCCTGGCCATCTGCAAACATAAAAAGCCAGAAGATGCCACATCAATCAGTGTTGGAAAGAAAGTGGACCTCAATTGCTTCTGCGGCTATTATAAAACAACCTGAATCTGATATGCAAATGCATAATTTCTAACCTAACATCTCTGCAGTGATACAGAATCTATTTGGATTAATCTTGGATTCTGACCATACGAGTCTCAAAAAGGCAATTAAAGGAGACAGGACGGCAGTCACCAGTTGCAGGCAGATCTGAGAGGTCCTGCTACCCCCCAGCTGCCACTTGACAGTGTGTCACGGGTCTGTAAGCTCACGACCTCCTTTGAAAGGATGAGAGCGTCATTGTGGACGCTCGCTGTTTTCCGTGCAATTTGGCAGCTGCACGTTCTGGCGAATTTCAATGTTCCTTGGTGACCAGAGGCCCACCCTACCGCTCACTCGGTGCTAAAATATCAAATTTTACCACCCCGAGCCAAGCCTCTGACATTTTGTTTGAAAATCTAGAAAATACCGGATTACTGATGCTGTTTTTTTTTTTTTTGTTTCGTTAATTATTTTTTCCCACTCATTACAGCCACGGAATGAAACCACTCCTCCTAGTCCTGATTATCTGATTGTTCAAAGCTAAGATTGCTGCGGGACCAACGCCTCCGAAGGCCGGGAAGTCTGTGGGCGATTCTCCACAGCAACTCCCTGACGTGGGCTCCTCCGAAGCCGTGATTAAGCCTCCCCTCCCAAGTCAAAGAAACCAGGGCACAATTTTCGGTAATTGGCACACAGATCAGGAACCGCACCTCTAAGGATCTGGGAGATGTAAACAGGGCTGATAGCATGAAGAGCAGCGACGCAGAGAGCGCAAGCAAGCCCCGATCAATACATCCTTAATTGGCATCAGGCTGATCACTTTCTGCATGGAAATTACAGCAGAAATCTTACCTTAGCCAAGCAAAACATGGCTGAAGAGGGACCCTCAAGGACTTGTGTTAACAGCACAACAAAAACCCACAAGACTTCAAGAAGAAATACAAGGGTCTTTTTTTAATCACTTTCAAAGTCAGTCACAGTCATGACAAGTCCTAATGGCACAAGATGACTAAGGGACATCCCATTATGCAATGTACAAAACGTTGGTTTTCTCCAAGTGCTTCAAAACCAAAAGACTTTCCAGGTAATGCCTGAGAACACAAAGCTCTGCGAGGAAGAACCTGCTGGCCCGTGTTAGAGTGGGCTGTCAGTCCCTCGAACGACACGACCGATCTCACCCCTTCCAGGTCACTCCCAGACTGATTCCCAAAACAGTTAGCGACCGCTAGGACCTACATCGGCTGCAGCACTGGGAACGCATACGCAAACAACCACAGAAAGGGCTCTATAAGGGGATTAGGGTGGGATATGGGTGGCAGGTCTCGCGTGGTGGATCAGATTCGAGCCAGGCGCTCGATGACCCGTCTGTAGTCTGCTAGCAGCTCCTGGTAGCTCTTCTCCAGCTCCTGGTGCTGCAGTTCTGTGTCCATCTGGCTGATGTGAGAAGCCAGCTCCTCTGGCCTCAGACACTTCTTCATCTTCACCATTTCTCTCTGGTTTTTCTGTACACACACAAAGCAACACGTCAGTAAGAGGCCTCGGATGTCTGAGGCAGACAGGGAGCATCACTGAGATTAATAGTTTAATGAGTAATGCAACGAGGCTATCGCCTAGGGCCCCAGCATGTGTCAGGGACCCGCCCCGCCCCGCCCCACCCAGGGAAAAAGGGAATGGTACGTGGTTAGTTAAATCGGAAACACCTGACCGTCCACGCTGATGTCAGCCGAGGGCCCCCAGATAAGTTAACATGCCCCCTGGATGACAGGGAGTCTTATCATCTAACGCTTGGGGGTGTTTATTTGTATGCAGCCTCACACAAGAAGGGTGGAGCGAACTCGTCCGAGTTGCTATGAGAAAGGAGGTGATTTAGTTTAAGTCTTATGGATGCATATACAAGTGCATGAGGCACAGGAGCAAGTAAAGAGGAACCATAACTGATACGGTGCTGCTACAGCACAGGACCAGGTGCCCCCGTGCACAGCAGAGACCCTCGCCGCATGTGCACACGCACACATGCATGCACACCCAAGGGGCCAGACAGCATGCAGCTCTGGGAACCTGCATCTAATACTGCACACATGGCCCAGGCGAGGGGAGCTCTGCAATCTAACCGCCGCCTCCGTTCCCAGGCTGAGAGTTGCCCCATCTGGTCTCCAGATCTCCTGCCTGTGCTCCTCCCTGTTTCTCGTTCCCGCTTCCATAAACGGGTCCGCGTCGGCGTTTACACTGGGTGAGATGCCGCGTCTCTCTCCCGGCCTCATTTACAATCCCAATCCCATATCCAGACTTCATTACATATCCATGAACGCAAACGACAGAGCGCACATTCAGATCATAAGTATATGCAAAAATCACACACACAAGACATTCAAGAACGACCTCTAAACGGGACTCGAAGAGTCGCGAGTCCTAAATGGACTCCTGCCTGTTGCGAGGCAGCCCTGGGCGTCTTCCCCCTCCCACCCATCCTGGCTGCCACAAAATGGGATTCCTTTCAAAAGCATTGTACAGTAATTTTATAGCATAATGGAAAAAGGCCACAGGTAAATACAAGTTGGGGTAGGGGGCCGCAAATGGACGGCGGGCGGGACGCGCTTCGAGGAAGCAAGCGGGCGGCCTAATGAAACTTCAAAAGACCCGTAATGATGCTGGAACGAAGCTTCCCGCGGCCATTAAGTCCCACCCCCCGTTTGATTTTCTTAAAGCAGGTGCGCGTGTGCAAAGCAGCACCGCGTTCCCGGAGAGCGACCCCGGTAAACGACATGCAAATTCGCTGGACACTTCTTCGTCGCCACGGGGATCCGGCGATGGGCACCACACGAAATTTGTGGAGATCCCAGTTAGCACTGAGAGCCGGTTTACCTCTCCGTGTATGCGGGGCCTATGCGGACGGGCAGAGCGTCGGCGGACGGTAATGGCGTCCAACATTGCAGTGGGAGAGACCTCAGCCGCAGGACATGCAGCGAATCCGCGAAGTCGACCGCCGCCTCAGCGCAACGCTGGAGAAGTTATGCTCAGAACCTGCGATCCTCTGTAATCATCACGCACATTACTGAGGCTTTAGCCAGACACCTGGCTTTACACTGGCCTTACGGTTTCAGAGTGTCCTCCGAAACGCAGGGTGGTTCATACCAAAACACAACAAAAACAGGCTTTTGATGTGCATGAGCATGTGAACCAGGGTTGGGGCCGTTCCGGAATGCATGCATCGATTCCAATCCAAATCAGGAAATGGAACTGGAGCTGGGATTGGAAAAAATACTATGGGGAACAGAACTGGAGCTGAATTTGAATTTCAGGGCAATTTAAATTCCAACTCTAGTTCCATTGCATGATTTGGATTGGAATCGACGAGTGCATTACAGAATGGCCCCAACCCTGGTGTGTACAGTCGACATCACGCTCGTTGAGTTATGCACACACCCTGCCCTCTTAAACGCAACTAATGGGATTTAAAAATCCAGGACTGTCCGTTCATTCGGTGTTCATGCTCTGTAACCTTGTGTGGAAGCCCATTTCTCAATTTAGGGGAGTAATAGATTTTTTAAAACCCTTTTCGTATTAATATTGACGACTCAGAATGTAGGACACACAAATGATTATTAAACTGTTCAACTTCAACACACACAGGTGAGCTGCTTGAACTCTCCTGCCCTCCCCCCCCCCCGCTTAAGTCCAGCAAACACACCTTGTAGGGCCCAAACAATCTCCGTTTGACCTCCAGCCGGTATGACTTCGCCTTCTCCTCGTCGCTCATGTCCGTCACTCGCAGGCGCAGGATCTCATACACGCGCCTGGCATGTTTCTGAGGCGACAGGGGATGAACGCATCAGAACTCGTGACGTGCATCTGTGATCTTTTTTTTAATGGGGTGGAAAGAAACTTAAATCGAAAAATACGAATGAAACAAAATTTCCAAGTTTTACTTTAGAGTTTCATCGACCAAACGCTGCAACAATCCCACGAGTAATCAGCACTGTTATCCACAGGCAGTAAAGAGAATTAACTTAATTGCTTCCCTATAAGGAGGCTTAATGAACAAGTCAAAATAGTGGCGCTCACTCAGGAAAGGGGCCTCTGCTCTAGGCAAGACTCAGGTGCTGCGGATGCAACTGATCAGTGACTCCAAACGGCCGACTGCAGCAGTGCTGTGGGGTTTGGTGTGTGCGTGCGTGCGTGCTCACCTTGTTTATCTTCAGCTTCTCGCGGGCCTCCGTCGCCATGGCGTCACTGAAACCCTGGCTCAGCTGCTCCGGGGCAAAGGATGACAGCGGCTGGCAGAGCTTGACCAACACAAAGTCTCTCAGCTTCACGTAGCTCTCGGAGGGATCTTCCGCTGAAACCAGAAGCACCGCCGTCATTTTTATTACGCATCGTAACGACCCCCCCAATAGTATATTAAAAATAGTCTCAGAATTGCGCCTTGAAGTTGGCCGTGTAGTGAGATTTATACACTCCTACAGCACCAGTGCAGGGATACGACTGGAGAAACAGGTGGAACGCTTGCGGCTGCTCAGAATTCTAGAGATTCCCACGCTTGGGTGACTGGAGCAGTGTGGCTGTAAGGCCGGGAACGGCAGGCATTGGGGGGGTTAATTCCACATCAGACGGCCTGCCTTCAGGGCAGTAATTCTGCCCCCTCCCCATGACCCCCTTCACCCTAAAAGTACTCGCCTGCTTTCCTTCCTCACCCGGGAGAGATGGTCGGCCGTCTGCAGCGAATGCGGATATGCGCTGGCTGCGTTTTTAAAAGCAGGAGATTCCACTGGCTGAAGGTGTACGATCTGCACAGATGACCCCTAATAGTGCATTAGCAGGTGTAACTGGTTTCTAGAGGGAGGGATTTGGTTTTATGAATGAATGAATGTATATTCCCCTGGAAAACTACCCATGAACCATTTCTGTGTTGTGCATTGGACCTTCTAGGCTTTGGTCTTTGCCGGGACGCAGTGGGGGGGTGGGGTAGGAATGTGTCCCACCTGTGATGTCCTGCACCAGCGGAGACGTGCAGTAGAAGCGGTGCACCGCCTCCAGCAGCTGTGCCCCGTGACCTTCTCCCTGGAATGGGGGCAGCACCAGCATCTGGCTGCGTGGCAGAGCGGTGGGGGTGGGGCGCAGCGCGTGGGAATGAAAAAGCAGAGTTAGCAGGCTTTCGAACGGTCATCAGCACTACATACCATCAGCTGGGGCTCGATCGCTGTTAGAGACACACAGTAAACACAAAACAGCCCAAAATCCTGATTGACAAAAACAAGTACCGGCCCTTTAAATCCCAATAACCCACTGGCAATGCTCATCTAACCATTAAACAAGTAACAAACCCATGATCCCTCTGTTCCACACTCAGACTATTAATGAATAATGATCGATTAATACGATCACTGTCCTCATAATGATAGTTTTTTTTTATTATGCCCATCAATGCTTTTTTATCACAATTTTCCAAACTACTCAGACTTTGTGAGATGGCAGTGAGAACCGGGTTTACAGACACACAAGCCGGTAATTTGGGACAGCGGAGAAGGAGACGGAGATGTATAATTCCGCCCCCCCCCCCCCCAAACTCGGCAAAGAAAAGGAGGGCTTATTCAAGCCCAGCAATTACCTTACGCGTGGCCGGGTTTTGTCTGGGTACACGTAGTAATTATACACTGTCATGTAGGCAGCGGTGGCGTAGAGGGTCTCTCCGTCCTTATTGTACTTCTCGAATCTGTGGACAGAACGTACAGACGAGCAGGTCAATCGCGGCCTCGTCTCCGGCGCCGGCGCACGGCAGCGGGCCGCCCTGTAGGTACACCTGCCGCAAGCTGAATGTATAATGTACTTAATTGGAGCCCAGCAACTTAGGCTGGGGTGGGGGGGGGGGATGGGGGTCCGACCTCTTTACATCACTTCAGTCCATTTGCCCATTGTGGGCCTGAATAGAGACCAAGCCAAAGGAAACAGCGGCAGAAGCACTTTTTACTGTTTAAGCTCCATTCAGCCTTTCAAAAGACAACAGCATTCAATTCAACTCTTGGCCTGGAAAAATAAGGGGGAAAAGAAGGGGGGGGACAAAGGAAGCTCTCGGCAGATCGACAATGCCCCCGCCGTCGAGGGGGGACGTGTAATTAACCGGGCCTGCTAATTGGTGGCAGGGTGAACAAAAGGGGGCGCCGGGCTACGGCGAGAGGATGGGGAGGGGGGGCCTCACACGAGGAAGTAGGTCCAGCGCTCGTCGTCCACGTCGATGAAGCTGGCCGTCTCGATGAACCACATGAGGAAGGTCTGCAGGCGCGCGTGGTATTCCCGGAAGCCAGGGCACGCCATGTCCGCCTGGGGGGGCGGGTGGGGGGGTTAACGTCGGCCAGATCGGCAGCTGCCCGTGCATGCAGCATCCGGCCCCGCAGAGACGGCCCCACCTTGTAGATCTGGTAGGTGATATCCTCTCCGTCCTCCCCACCGTGCACCGTGTACGTGTGCAGCAGACTCCCAAACGGCCTGAAGTTGGCCTCCTTCTCCAATAGCGCCACAAAGTCATCCGTGTTGCTGGTGAAGCCCGGGGGGATGATCTCACGGATCTTGCCTTCCACGTTGTCGGGCTGGGGTGGGGGAGGGGAGGGGGGTGCGCGTCACAGCCGTGTTAGCAGAGAGCAGGGGTGACTGCGTGGCAACGCCATGGTGACTCTACTGGGCAACGTCTCTACCAGGCTTCGGCGTGCGGGGAAGGTGCAGGACAAACGGGAGATGCTGTTTAAACCTCTCTGCAGGTTTGCACTTTATTTACCAGGGAAAAAAAACAATAAAACCTACAGAAAAAGAAGCCGGCTGTAATCCCATAACCGCTTACGGACAAATGGGTTCAAACGCTCCTTTACTGACAGGTATATCCTTGCCATTGTAACATTCCCTGCACGTAATCAATGAGAACGCATAGTGAAGAAGCTGCTGTTGTTCATCCATTAGGGTACACTCCAGGCGTGACTGACGGACGGCACGTGGAATTAGGACAGGAGAATGCATTCCCCGTGCCTCAGAAAGACAGGCCATTAGGCTATTAGGACTGTCGGCTGAACAGAGCCGACCCCCCCCCCCCCGCCCAGTACTGAAGGCCACTTAATTGAATACATTTACTACTTATCTTAAACCATGAATATGTGATGAAGCCCCCACGATTGCGTATTTATGCTTCTCACCAGGCAATAAAATTTAATGAATTAATCTGGATTTAACAAAACAGCCCCCCAAGCATGAATACAAGCCCATCGTCTCTAATCCTCGCCCACAGATTCAATCGAGTGACTTGGGGGGGGTTGGGGGGGGGTGCCACAATGGGGCCTCATTCCGTGGATTTCTCCCAGGCGGAGGGAGCTCGACCGGCCTGTTTGCATTGTATCCATTTCCACGAGGGCCTGCATGAGGACACTCGGCATTTAGGTGCTAAGCTGCCCTTTCATGCCGTCCCGCGCCTCACGATGGTCGCCGGGCTCCACGCAGCCCCGCATTCAAAACAGGGAAATTAAGACGAGCCCCGGACAAAATACACCACAAAAAGCCAATGTGCTGCACTGCTAATCCCCCACACCCCCCCGCCCCTTCTCAGGCATCACCTAAATGTTCGGCTGGCAGAAATGCACCTGCGGCAGAATGGCTCGTCAAATTTTTTTTGTGGGGGGGTCTGTAGGCCGGGGACAAGCGGGCAGCATCATCTGTGGGCCCCAGTGTGAGTTCCTTAAGTTTTATTTCAAAAGGAGGCTTCTGTGTCTTTAGGTGTGGATCTAAATTGCATTTAGGGGGCTTGTTGTGTTTGAGTAGCACCACCGGGATGCACTCGGGGGGGGGGGGGGGGGCACCGTGTTCGTTAGTGAAAACGATCTTAACGGGAGCAGAAAGTAAGCCTGGGAGAATTGGGGCTTGATCGAGCTCTGCAGGAACGCTAAGGCGATTTATTATGGGGAAACGGGGCACTCTAATAAAAAGGAATGGATCTGATCCCCCATCTATGTCTGCGGTGTACCTTTTATCCCTACGGGCAGGCTACATGACACCATTAACAAACTAAAAGCAAAAACATACAGATCTACAATTTGCATTCATCACAGCGATAGAGCACTCAGAACTCCAAGCTGCAGGCCCGCATTTAACTGGAATGACCATAGAAATAAAATTAAATAGCCAATGGCCTTGACATCCAAAGGGGCTCTTCAGCATTTTATTGAATTACTTTTAATAATTTTTTGCTCCAGGAACAACCCAAGCATCCAAACCTAAATGTTCACAGGGTTTTGTAAGAAAATAGGCTTACCTACTGCAGGAGGAACTCCCTACACAAAGACGCTAAAAAAGACCCACAAAGGTCTCACAAAAATAAATAAATAATAATTAAGGTCTACAATGAATAAAATAGTCAGAACTCAAAGCATCAGGGCTCTTGGAAAAAGTGTAAAGCAGACAAGCAAAAAAAAAACTACTACTATTAAAGATAAACAAAAACATTAATAAATCCTAAGCTGAAACTCAAACTCCTTTTTGTGAGTGCCAAAGAACAGGTGACTTCTGAGCAAGATTAACAATAACCCACGCTGCAGGGGGCGCTATTGCACTCATAGAAAATAAAACTGAGCCAAATGTGCCGGAAGGCGGACCTGCGAATGAGATACACTGGTGCCCCCCCCCCCCCCCCCCGCTGACTGTGCTGCACAGGCACTCAGCCGGGTGACTAATCTCCCAGCGCTCATGGGGAGCGTGAAAAGCTTGCTCCTTCAAAGCTGGGACAAAGGGGGGGAGGTTTAGCTTCCCCTTCCCAGGGGGCACATCGGCCTGATGGAACATGAGATCCTTCACATCGCTGCTGTGTGTGGGGGGGGGGGGGGGGGCAAACACCATGCAAGCCCGAAGACAGTGGCCCAAACCCACACGCAGCATTAAGGAGAAGCTGCCTGACATCTCCACAACCAATCAAACATTCCCATGCACATCACCAATCACCAATCACTGCCCGCTTTCACTGCCGTCTTCTTACCTCCACGCAGTCAAACTTCTCAGACACCTTCGATGTATATTTTACTTTGAAGAGTGTGTTCAAGTTTCCTGCGGTGTAGTACAACTGAATCTGAAGACCTTTATAGCCAAATGCCACTTCACTGTAATAAAACAGAAATACACAGATTTCAGGATAAAAATAGACTTAGGGGTTGCATTTATGTAATACTGTTTAAGTACCATATCCAGCTCTTTGAATTCAATTTTGGAACAGCTGCCGATGCTTTTTAAAACTAATTCAATGGAATTAGTAAGAGGGAGAAAGTGAATGAATGAATTCTGCTATGACTATGGCTAGAATACTGCTTTCCTAATGTCAGATGTAACCAGTTTTCTCTGCCCCAAGTCAAACACCATCCCCTCAAAGGTCCACATAGATGTAAAATAGACTTGAATAAAGATTAATCGCAAGATGAGTCAGGAGACAGTTCAGGGTTGTACAGCAAGGATGCTGAGCTCTGTTTTCAGTGTAACACATTACAGTAGTGTTTTCCAATCCGGTCCTCAGGGACCTGGAGCCGGGCCACATTTTTGCTCCCTCCGAGCCCCCTGCCAGACACCGGGAGGTGGGAGGGAGCAAAAACATGGACCATTTGTGGGTTTCCGACGACCGGATTGGGAAACACTGCATTACAGGAACTGCAAATTGTCAACTCATGTCTGTCAACCCTTCACTCTAAAATCTGAATTAAATACGGAACCAACAGACTAAGAATCGTTTGCAGTCATAATACTAACTAACAGCAGATGGAGATTTCAGGTCCAGAGAGTACAAATCCAGACCAAGATTTTCAACCAACCAGTTGAGTACTGTGACTATGACTCTTTATGCTCAACTGGTTGGTTGAAAATCTTGCTCTGGATTTGTACCCTCTGGACCTGAAATCTCCACCTCTGGGAACCATACAAGTTAGATAAGTGTCTTCAGCAGAAAGTTCTGCCAAAGGATCTATGAGCTTTTGAGTTTCTGACGTGACCAAAATCAGAGAAAAATGTGAGCGTGGTACTGCCCCAGGTGAGAGGGCAGTGGGATCCCAGTGACAGAACATACTCATCTCCATACAGCTGGTGACTATACTCAGGGTGGAACGTTGTGCTTTCATCTTCCACATCCTCTGGGAAACGCACTGCAGAGAGGCGGAGTTAGGGAGTGAAATACTCTATGTGATTTTGAACAATGTGATACGTAATTAAGACTTAAGAAAAGTCTTAAGTCTTAAGAAAAAAACACTTGTAGACACTCCTGTTAAAATAGTCCTATCATTCATTTTCCTCACAACCCAGCAACATGCCAGACATCTGATAAAAATGCAAAACTCAGACGGAAGTCTGCATACCAAGCTTCAGACATATCGCTTCATTTGTGTCACATTTGTATTCTGCCAATTTCTTCTCCATCGCATTCATCCCTGAAATGTAGCAAAAGACTGAATGTTAATCTTGCAATTTATATGTATTTCAACAGTTTTTGTTTTTGATAAATATTCATGCAGTAGTTTGAAGAGAATCAAAGTTAGTCTGAATAAAATCACAAGCAAGCCATCTGGGAGATGATAATCTCTTTCAGTCTAGCAGATCTATATGAGTAACAGTGGCAAAAAAAACGGCAGATTCACACAATATTCACAAGTTTAATATTTTATATTATCCAGCTCTTTCTGCCCCTAATTCTTGTTCACCCAGCTGGATAAAACGAGTCCAGAACCTTAAAAAAAGGTAAGCACCCGCTTATTCCCTAATATGCAGTTACTGGCATTACAATAATAAAAAAAAAAACATTATTAGACGTCACTATCAAAGCGCCCTGTTAAAGTATCAGCATTAAAAATCTATTTAATGCACTGTCGGTATTTCCTATTAGACAGCAATATAAAACAACACGTGACGACGGATGAATCCGCTCGTTCTTAATTTTAGTATATAAGTTTACACGTCAGAGGGCGTGGTCTCAGAGCGTGGCACCGTCAACAGACTAAGAATCGTTTGCAGTCATAATACTAACAGCAGGATGAAACAACGTAACAGTAATAATGCATCGTAATATTTAAAAAAAAAGGCACCAAAAAGAATTTTAGAAATTATGTTTTTTTTGTTCGAATGGACAACTATTTGTCCATTTTGGCAGATTTTGTCAACCATCCTACGAAATATAAGGAAGCTTTTTGATATACATGCTGCTTAAGCGGCAAAGGTAACAGATAGCCAGACATTTACATTCAAAGAAACAGTACAGTGGATTCGCTTTCATTTTTGAGGTCTGTAATTTAAAGGTCTGTAGCGGCTTCTGTGATGCCAGCTAACTGGCTAGCTACGTAGCCATCACTGCATCACACCAAGACCATATAAAACCCAAAACTAACCTAAAACCCTTAAGCTGGAAAATAATATACATACAGCAATCTACAACGATAACGTACTGCAAACATGAGGAGAAAACTGGCAAAAGTATTTTAGCCGAAATTAAAGTTTTTTTCTCATCAGTATAACTTACCCGCCATTTCGCTAGACTGCAGACGGGAAGCGACACAAACCGCGCGGCGTAGTTTACTTCCTATTTACTCACGTGTTTCCGTTTGCTGCCTACGTCTACCGTAAATTCCCATCAAATGCGCAACACTGGTTTATTATACTATCCACAGCACTTGTGCCTGGGCTAGAAAAATCTAGCGAATATGTGATACCTTGAAAGATTTAACTGAAACTTTAAATTGTCCACAGTGTATTTATTGCCATTTATAATATTATATATCATTAAATATGGTATTAAAAAAATATCTTGCTGCTGTGTAATACACTACATATAAAGTAATACTATATATACCCCGCGGTAACGGCACTGCGGCTGAGTGACTAGCCCTTGAAGTCCACGTCTCTGTCAACGGCTCTCGCATGTATGCCGCGTGGGTACTCTGCATTTCCCCCTTCCCTGGGATAAGCGGTTATGGATTGATAGTTTTTGTTTTTTCGACAATAGTACGTGCAGATATAGTAAAAAAATAAACATTTTGAATTCTGTTTTTGTTATTGTATTTGACAAAGCATAACATAAATCAGACATTGAACGGTATTAGTGTCACAACTGGATAATGTAGTCTAAATGTGAATACGTATATTTATTATTATTATTATTATTATTATTATTATTTGCAGTTATCAGGGTTTTAGTGATTATTTAAAACAATATTTAAAACACTTATGACAAGAACAACAACAAAGGAAAAAGGATGCATTTTAATTCTTTAATTGCGTACGTCTGATATGTTGCTTAAAATGCATGCCATGCAAACAGTCTGGTCATAAAGGAATCAGAGGGGTGCCAGTTTCCCTATTAATGAAAAACAACACTGAATTTTTTTTTTTTAATTCTTTATTTCAAATAGGTGTAGGACACAAGCTAACAAACACAAGATGTCTCAATCAAATTCACAGGCCTATATTCAACTCCATTCCGCCCCTGTCAACAGTTTTGGAAACTAATTATTTGTGGAATCCTCCCACGAGTCAAACAATTACACAATTACCGATGGCAATGTAATCAGTAATCAAGCTTACAGAAAACAAAGTAAACAGTTGAGTGTAGGGCCCTTACAAGTATCATACAAACACTCAAACATTCAGTGAAAGCGGAATTTCTAGAAAGTATTGATTATTTACACAAATACTTTCTGTCTGCACTTTCCACGAGAGGTTCAGATGCTTGTGTTTCACCTGACAGTCATTTCTTCTGCATGAACTGTTTACATCGGAGCTCTGTGACTTGTTTTGTCAAGGGCCTGATGCCGGGACTGCAGAGATACCTGGGAATAATCCTCTCAGACCCATTATTTTGCTGTTACTTTTTCTGTAACATGACGTAATGCATGACCTTGCATTCAGGCAGGATATAGATATTCTGAGCAAACTCACCAGGTGTCTCAACTGAACACTTCTCTAGCAGACACTTGCTGTAGCTTAACAAGTAAAACATTGTGCAAACATATGATTGGCTGGCAATTGGCATATATGTGTATGTGCCTTGTGATTGGTTGGCAGTTGCCCATTATGTATATATGTGTGCGTCTTGTGATTGGCTGGCAAAAAGAAATGGTCATGAGATCATATCCAGTAAGCACACATAAACTGTACCCTTCCTTCTACTGCAAGTCACTTTGGATACAAGTGTCAGATAGATGTATACAATCAAACTTACATGTACTATTTGATGTTACTTGTAGACTGGTAATTCATATTATAGTTAAAATGTATACTGATAATGCTACATTTACTTATAGAGAATTGAGAGCAAATTTCATATACTTTAATCTTTCATTGCATCTTTTCTGACACTGATAATTCTTCATTGATTTAAATTATCTGTTACCAATATGTCTGTTGCAGTTCCTGGATGCAATATTACTGAATGTCATAATGATGACTAGGTGTGCGATGGTAGTTTATATATTTGGAATATTGGTTTTATCTCAACAGATGTAACAAGGTCAGCGTAGTAGCTAGATATTTACTGAGGAAAGCATTCAGGGATAATCTCTTGTCAAATTTAGCCCTAAAAGTAAAGGTTTGCTGTCTGTTACTTCACATTGACGCCATTGTGAATAAAGCAGTTAACCCTAAAAAAAATTTAAAAAGGTTTTTTTTTTTTTTCTAGAGAGTGAAAGCTCAATAAAAATAAATGACTCTGTAGTATGGAAGGCATGGCAGGAGCACTGAACTGTGCAAAAATGCTGTCATTATCCCTGCCACAGCAGCCTATCCAACAGATGCACCTATGTCTGACTTACACAATAATCCTTAACTCTGGATAATTTTACCTCTGCCCCTGCGACGGCACTAGATTATACCTTTTCTGAGTGCAATGTCTTCTGGCCTCTCACCGTGTTTATTGGCACTCTGACTGCGGGCAGTGGAACACATGCAGTTTGACTTCTGAACCTTCAAGAAATGCCACTAGATTTGTAGCTTTGTTCATCCGCTGATCACTTAGCCTATATTTTCTGGACAAGACAGCTACGTTTTTTTACCCCTGCCATTAATTATACGCTTCGAACTGACACTTTGTAAAAAAAAAAAAAATCAGTTATCCTCCCTCTCGTGGGATATACGCAGTATCTATTACTTTTACTTTTATATTATTTGTGAATATTAAGCTTGCAGGAGCATCAAACTCAATTCACTACAATTCACTGAGATGTCACTTGTATCACTTTTAGTGCACTGAGAAGAGACCGGTGTGATGCACCGATGCGGACTTTCAGTACGAAGACTGACGCTTCTCGGACGGGCAGGTACGGGCTTGAGGCATCTCCCGCTAACCGGGATATTAACTTTCCCAGTCGCAGTGCGATTGCGCGGCACGTCACTCCCAGCATGGCGGCCAAGGTGACTCCGACGCCTCTGAGTTTATCCCTCTTGCTTAAATTTCTCTATTTTTTTAAAGCCTTTTGTTAAGTGAGTGGCGGTGTGTTAAGACATTCGTATTAAATGAATCGGATTGTTAAAAGTGCACTGTAAGTGGCAGGTATCATTTCTGCGTTTACGGCCGGCTAAGTTAACTGGCCTTGGAGTCAGTTGCACGCTGTTAATTGTAACGTTTTTTTAGTTAGCTGCTTACTCTGAAAATCTGTTGATATTCAGAATAGTTACATTGTCATTCCTGATCGTGTGCTGGTTACTTTGTTAATGACCCCGTTTTTAATAGCTGTATGTTGTCTGTGACTTTTTTGAATTTCCTATTGATTTCATTGACTTCCTTGAAGGCAACTTGTTCTCTTTCATCTTTCACGTTCGTAGTTTGATAGGAAGTTTATCTGATGATATTGGCAGCGCGTTTCTTTTAGCTTGTCCGGTAATCTGTCTTTTATGTGCTGGTTTCTTTCCTGTAAAGGGTGCTAAATGCAGTAAATCGCTGCTACTGTGGATTGTTATCTTCTGTCCTGTGTAATTTACTTTGCCATTCATAAACGCGTGCGATCATTTCCCCCCCATATCATCACAAATATCCCTCTCTCATTAAAACCCCTCTTTGCGGTGCTTTGCCTAGGTGCAGTCGACCAGAAGAGCCGATCCTAATGAACTGAAGACTATCTTCTTGAAGGTAAACTATTTCGATCGCATTAAGGCAATATAATTTGTTATTTATCTTAATTGCTTTAACTTAATCTTCAGAATTAACTCCGGTCTGCGTCGATGATAACTTCCTGCTTGGGCTGTTAAGATGTCTGAAGGGTGTTTAAAGGTCGATATCGTTATTTGGCCGCTCCGTATAAATGATTCGTTTTCGGTACTTTATCAATGTAGTTCTCCGTGAAAGCTAATATACGTCATATATTTGCTTTATTCACTATGTAATCGCCTAGATAATCTGACATTGAAAATGCATGATGCTGGTATTTCTTTAAATGTGTCATTATAGTTGTCATTCTAAACCCACTGTCATTGACTCTCCCAATGACTATACTCAAAAATAATAGTATGGAATAGTATATATATATTAATACTTCTGTTCCTTCTTTCACACAGTCCAGGGCCAGGCCATCGGTTTGACTGTGAATTTTCTTGTGACCTGAATGACATGTAGTTGGGGTCTCGTCTTAGTCACCACTGAGAGTTTTGTTGGTTGTGGAGGACTGTCCACTCGTATCTATGAAGAGAGTAGAAGGCTGCCTGAGTGTCTCGTGTAGCTCGTGTCCATTGTGTGAGTGAAAAGGTCAGACTCGCGGCTGGGCTAATTCCGGACCCGGAGATTCTCCTCGTGATTTATTTTAGACGCTGACATTTGCGTGGTCTTTGGAGATGTGCTGCCGGAGTGTGCCCGCCGCGTCGTGCTTCTGCTGTGTCGGCTTGCCGTGTGTGTGTCACTGGTGTCATGGCCGCTATGCAGGGAGTACCGTGGCCTCCGTCTGACTTTATGTGGTGTGTGTGTGTGTGTGTGTGTGTCACTGGTGTCATGGCCGCTATGCGGGGAGTACCGTGGCCTCCGTCTGACTTTATGTGGTGTGTGTGTGTGTGTGTGTGTGTGTGTAAGTGAGTGAGTTTTTATGTTCCCCACATTTCTTCCTGTACCTAAAAAATGTGTGTAGGTGAATCAGTATCTCTAAATTGCCCATTTTGTTTGTGTGTGTGTGCGTGTGTGCATGTGCACGCGCACATGCATGTGCCATCTGATTGGCTGCCAATTGCGTATATATGTGTGTGTGCGCCTTGTGATTGGTTGGGAGTTGCCCATCATGTATATATGTGTGTGCGCCTTGTCATTGACTGGCAATTGCCCATCGTCTGTATACGTATGTGCGGCTTGTGATTGACTAGCAAATGCCCATCGTCTATAAATGTGTGCGGCTTGTGATTGGCTGGCAATTGCCCATCGTCTGTATATGTATGTGCGGCTTGTGATTGGCTGGCAATTGCCCATCGTCTGTATATGTATGTGCGGCTTGTGATTGGCTGGCAATTTCTCATGATCTGTACATGTGTTGCGGCTTGTGATTGGCTGGCAATTGCCCATCGTTTATATATGTATGTATGTATGTGTTGTAATTGGCTGACAGTTTCCCATCATCTGTATTCGTGTGTGTGGCTTGTGATTGGCTGGCAATTGCCCATCGTGTATATGTGCCTGAGAGACTCCAGGCTCACTGTAACCCTGTACTGAATAAGCAGTTATAAGAAATAGACAGTTAGACCTACTGGGATGTATTCCCAGTAGTATGGCCCCTCCCAGCCTGCTTTCCGGGAGGTTTGTTTCATGCACAGATGAGGAGAGGCCCATCTGCACGCTGAAGTGCAAGCGGGCGGCTGTAGTGGCGGCGCGCATGCAAACGAGAGCTCTTTGTTGCAGGTAAAGTTGCGTGTTTGACTCATCGCCTTTTAACAGTTGCAACCACGCCGCCCCGGACCACTCCGTGCCAGTTTAGCTGCCCCGCAGTCATCGACTCAATAACTGCGACAAAAGTTTTTAATTCGCCATGAAAAATTAATCATCCAGTGGGTCGTGCTACTGTAGTTTAAAACAATTGGATAAATGGGCTACTGTATATAAGAGGACCATTCACACCAGTTATGAAAATTATGCTTCAGCGATTTGCTTCATTTGATGATTAAGTGCTTGTTAAGAGGCATGTAATGTTAGTGAAATCAAGCGTAGTGGTATAGTGAAGCTGTAGATAAATTGGTTGGAATTAATACTCCCTCATTACTGCGGTATAATTTTCTGTTCTTGTGTTTCCTTCGATTCCTATTCTGAGATACCTGTGCGGGGTGTGGCTCTGGGGGTTAGGACTAGGTCACTGAAATTAGAAGGTTATTAGTTCAAGTCCCATGGTCAGTAGAGTGATTTCACCACTGCGCAACACCTTTAAGCAGTTGCTCCAGGAACTAGCCGACCCTTCTTTCTCAGAGTGTATGTTGCTTTGAATAAAAGCATTTGCTATGGAAATAAAGGTGTTTTGTATGGCTTTTCAGTTTTTTTTTCTTTATTTACCAATTCGTATGGGGTCTTATTGAATGGTGCGTAGAGTCGACTCTTCTGCATCGCGACTTTCCCCGTCGCAGTTTCGATACCTCGGGGTCGGCATAAGAAATTTTTTTGTGAGTTTTGCGAAAGCCGCAGACGACATGCGAAGGCCAGCACATAAGCGGATTAATAACTTATAAATGCGTAAAATCTGTGTGCAGTGCTGTTTTGGAGGATGCCTAGGGCGTGTACAGAAGCCTGTCACATGATCTCTCGCAGTGATCTCGCAGTGATCTTTGTATCTCGCCTTCCTTGTATCTTTAAGCATTGTCTCGCTCCACTTCTATGCTTGCTTTACTGTGGTTTGTCCCAGATCGTGGGGGACCTATGACTCAGACCCAGGTGATGAGGATGGGTCGGCTGTGTTTTCCCATATTGTTGTTCACATCTTAATATCTTGTGTGTTTGAAGAAACAGTGCCAAGCTAGCACCCTCATGTCTTTGTTTATCTATTCATTATCTTTTAAGTGGTGTTGTACTCATTTGTGCTCATAAATGGTGATATGCGAGACTTCTCTGCCTGGCTAGATTTGCACATGAATTTCTAAATAGGACCTCATTGCTCTTCTGTTTGGAAATAATCGCGAAAACATTAAACTCATCCTTGGCGATGCCATGGAAATCAATCCCCTGAGACACTGAAAGCTCGGCCGGATCATTCTTTAAATTTTTGTTTTTTTTGCCTGTTTTTGTTTGTTTTACAAGGAGGGTACTTTTAAAAACGCTGTTTGAAGTAATTCACAATTTGACTGGAGTTTTAATGATTGTATTGGGTTTTTTAAGTATAGTATAATAGCACAGTAACTGGAATTGGTTCAGGGGAAAAAAGTCTAGAACATCTGGATTTTTTTTTATGGACATCTGAGTAGCCTGCCTATCTGTGGAGGTGTTCACAGACAAAATGACGGGGTCTGGTTCCAAAGAAGGCCTTTCTGCATTTCTGTGGGCATTAGCAACCTCAGATGTACAGTCAGAGGAGAGTTATTTAGTTTCTTAGCTGTTGAGGCAGGTAGTGTTTTGTGGGCGTTCCTTTCATACAAGTATGGCCATCACTGTGTGTGTGTGTTTCCACAGTACGCCAGCGTGACGGATAAGGATGGCGAGCATTACATGACTCCCGGTGACTTCGTGCAGAACTTCCTGGGTCTGCACACACAGGTCCATCACAACCCCAAGACCGTGCAGCTCATCGCTGCTGTGGCTGACACCACAAAGGATGGGTGAGCTAATTTGGGGGGGGGGATGTAGGGGTCGGCGTTCAGCAGAAACGGTGAACAGACCTTTACGCTGTCTGAAATGGATGACTGAGTTGGCTGTGAAGGCTGCTGTTCCGCTCTGCTCCACTCTCAAAGGTTCAAGAATTTCCAGAGTCAAATACTTCCAGCTTCTGAAAGTAAAAGAAATGATCAAGGCCTCAGCCCCAGAGACGCTGTGCTGTTTTTAATTTAAAGCATTACAATCGTCATCGGTTTCGGGGTGTAGTTGTATCGCATCTCTTGAGGGTCAAACACAAACGACAATGTGGAAAGTGGTGAGGCTTCTGTTTGTTTGGGTGTCTGCTAACTGAGCACCTCTCCTCCCCAAACAGATTGATCTCTTTTCAGGAGTTCCTGGCCTTTGAGTCTGTCCTCTGTGTCTCAGACGCCCTGTTCATCGTAGCCTTCCAGCTGTTTGACAAGACCGGCACGGGCAATGTCTCCTTCGGTAGGAACCATCCGCCTGACTCATTACCTATGATGACACACGTTTATGCTGCTGTTGACGACAGTCAACATGTCGGGCCATTATGGCCAAAAGCAGAAGGCCAGGAGGTATTTCATGAAGCAGGATGTCCTGCTTTGTCAGATAACTTGTCAGGTTTAAGGTAGTTTGAGCTACATTTAAGTGTACGAAGAAACAGTCCATTTAGCCCACACTACCTTAAATCCAACAAGTTATCCAGCTAAGCAAGAAGTCCTGCTTTGTGAAATGGTTTGAAATTCAACCTCGCATGCAGAGAGACGCATACCGACACACAAGCGCATGGCTCTCTTTGTAGATACAATGCACTGTTTTGTAATTCATTTAGTTATTTTCGAAAATCGAATCGATCCTCGTTTAAATAGTTAAATTCTTTCTAAAGAGGATTAGTCAAGCAATTCGATCCTGTAGGTTTGTCTTTCACATACTTGTGTCAGTGGTTGGCAGAGCTGGCAGACATTCTGGGGAAGCATTCCAAGCCGTATCCCAGTAAAGGTCTCGGCTGATAGTTTGATAGTCTGCAGCTATGCTTACTGGGGCCTCACTGGCTGGCTGGTCAGTGCTGGCAATGTAGCCCCCCCCCCCCCCCCACTGGTGGCCTGGTCAGTGCTGGTAAGGTATGGACCCTCCCCCCCACCCGAAAGAAAACAGATATTTGCATCAATTTTGTCTGCTTGCCAGGTTTGCCCTACTTCCACACACTAGTAGAACAGGTTCTGTTGTGCAGAGCAGTAACTTGTCATTAATGCAGTGTGGCTTGTGTACCAAGGTTTACAAATTGCATTTTGGTTCCAGGAAAAAAATAGTCTATTTGTTGATTGTACGTCATCTCCCTCAGTTTTGTTTCAGCTCTGCCACATCTATGTGCCGCGCCCTGACATTTATTGGTTATCAATTCTGTTATTTCATTGCCCGCCCCCTCTTTTGTCTCATTTCCTTTGTCCAGTCATGATGTTTGATTCTCCTCACGAGACACACGGCAGCAGTAGCTGCTCTTGGTGTTTGTGTTCCAGCGTTTCTGTAAAACGCGCCGCGCAGGTCAAGCATGTCATAGCTACTTCGCTGTAATTATCAGGACAATGGTGTGGCATTTTTATGCAGCGATTATTGTCGTGTCACTTTCCTGTCATTGCCTGAGGGGGATTTTTCATATTGACCTGACCTCAAGTAGTTTTTCCATGATTAATAAGTGAAAGTTTTGGTGAGAAAATTAAATATTGACTTTTTTGTGCTTATGACACAGAATGACACTACTTTTGTATTTTGTTTATTAGCATTATTTTCCAAGCCTGTTCCCTTAATTTCAGCAGTTTGCTCCTGATTTATAATGTTCTTTTGATGGTGAATTAGGGAGACGCTACAATCGGCCAGAGCTGTGGATGAAAGTGCTTTAAATGAGTGTTTGAGTCAGTTGTGGTGGTGTTGTTGCAGAGAATGTCCGAGACATTTTCAGCCAGACCACGGTCCACCAGCACATCCCGTTCAACTGGGACGGCGAGTTCATCAGGCTGCACTTCGGCCATGACAGGACGAAGCATCTCAGCTACTTGGAGTTCACGCAGTTCCTGCAGGTGGGGGCTGTGCGGGGGGGTGGTTGTGGTTCCTGCTACAGATCAGTTGCCAAGGAATTTCCAAGGAATTGTACATCGCCAAAAAACAGTGTGGTAGTAAATGGGCTGCGATGGGATGGTGCTGAATCCTTGGTTATTCCCTGTCCTGCTCCCATCGCTTCCGGAAGAGGCACCGGACCCCCCGTGACCCCGCATTAGGCACCGGACCCCCCGTGACCCCGCATTTCACAAGTGGGTATAGTGAATGGATTGATGAACAGAATGGCAAGTGCAGTGCAGTAAGAAAATGCTTTTTCACATTAAAAAAATACTACAATTTTCATTTTTTTTCCACCACACACTTCACAACCCACCAGTTAAGAAATAGTGCTGTGACTAAGGAGGGGGGGAGGGGGCCATGCAGACAGGAAGCGGACTGTAGTTACCCCATCAGACTCACACAGGACATGTGCAGCGTGGCACCAGCACTACGAGGTTGGTACTGGCAGGAGCAAACGAGTATTCCTGCAGCCGGTTATTAAAATAGTGAAGCAGCCCTTCTGCGTCTTTTATAGAGCCAGTAAACATACAGCATAGCTGCATGTGTGAGTCTGGGCTGAGCGAGAAGCCCCTTGGGTGCGGACTCAGCCCCGGTAGCCCTGGCAGCGCACGGCGGGCGATGCTCTGCAGGGGGCTCTGTGTCATGGCCCTGGCCGGTCCTGCTGAGCCAGGATCCACCTCTGCTTTTACCACGGGCCGTATTTCCACGCGTTATCTCTCTGTGCGGGCAAACCAAAGACTTGTGGGAGGGTGTTGATTACTCATGGTGGGTGGCACTCGCTGTCTGAGGTGATGTGACCCTCTTTACGGGGTTGGGGGATGTTTGGCGGTACCTGGAGTTTCTTTATCTCCAGTGTGTTTGTAAGATTAAGATTAAGATTGGCTTTATTGATCCCTGGTGGAACTTCTGGTGCATACGGCTGCGAGAACGTAGATGAAGTCTTAAGGCAGTAAACATGGTGCAAACAAATTCAAAAAGTACAGGAACAGAATATCCTGAAAAAACAAAGTGTTAGAATTCGGAGGAAATAAATATTAAGGGTAATAAATTAGCAGTGGTAATCCAGATAGCACCAGCCTTGTACTATTACATAGGTGGGTCACTTGCTGGCTTGTTACGGGTGGGGGTAGGGGTGGTATTTTGGGAGGTGTTGAGATGTCTCCTGTCAATGTCTAATCTTCATATCGGACATTTTCTGTCCATCGTTGCAAAGATGGCAGCTGTCCCCCGTTTTGACCTTGGTCGGGTTCTCAGGTCCTCTGCCCCCCCTCCCCCCCCCTTGGTTGGGTTCTCAGGTCCTCTGTAACCCCCCCCGTAGGAGCTGCAGCTGGAACACGCCCGGCAGGCCTTCGCGCAGAAGGACAAGGGCAAGAACGGCGCCATCTCTGCCCTGGACTTCAGCGACATTATGGTCACCATCCGCCACCACATGCTGACGCCCTTCGTGGAGGAGAACCTGGTCTCGGTGAGTGGGCCGCTCAGGACTCCCGGTCCCTGCCCTGGGGGACACCCCGGGACACCCCCACGGCAGCCCTGTCATCCATCGGCCTGTCTCGGGCAAGTCGAGTCAGTCACATGATTACAGTTCGGGTGAGGCTGGGAAACAGTCCTGCCAGCTGATAATTCAATTACTGAGGGGGGAAAAAAAAGGTACTAATCCAGTAATTTCTCAAGTGCTGCACTTCTGTTTCCTGTTATGAAGTTTTTCAGTAGATACTTTCCTTTTTAATGAGGCACCTTGTCTGGCTCTTTCGCTTACAGCTGTGTAGGTGTGCAAGTATCTTTTTGTGTTAAATTAGATATTGATTTTAATCATTTCTTTCCTAAAATGAAATCCGCCTTGTCCTTCACAGGCTGTAGGGGGCGGTACATCCCATGTGGTGAGCTTCTCCTACTTCAATGCCTTTAACTCGCTGCTCAACAACATGGAGCTGATCCGCAAGATCTACAGCACGCTGGCGGGCTCTCGGAAGGACACGCTCGTCACCAAAGGTGCCTGCCCTGTCAATGTGCCCAAGACGGTGTGAGATGTTGCAATATCCTGCTAATGGTGGTAAAGTTGTCATGTGACCTGACACCACAGCTGTCAGACCGGATTGGAAGTGGTTCTGGATCACGTCCAGGCCAGGCAGTTTGCGTCCAGATTAAACTTATTTCCTTCACAACATCAATAATGCTTCATATACACCGTAAAGTGGCTGGGTGGTATATGAATGAATGAATGCCTTTTATTGTCACTATACACATGTATGATGAGATTAAGAACAGCACTTTCAGTGCAGACATGTACACACGACAAACAATAAACAAATAGTGCAAAAGTTCATTTGGAATTTGGAATAAATAACTAAATAGGGTTTTAAATATATGAATATACAATGTGATATGCAGTGTGGGTTATCGCACATTATTTAGATATTACACGGTAATAATGATCATGTGATATTGCACAGTATACGGTGTTGCACAGTTATCAGTACCATTTAGGTAATGGATATTGTTGTTAGAAGGTTCAGCCGCATATATGCCTTTTCATGCGCTGCCCGGCCCTCTGTATCTACTGCATGACAAAGACGGTCTGCTCCCTTTGCCCATCAGAAGGTGCTGTTACTCTCAGCGAGTTGCTTTCGTCACCCTGACGGTCCCCCCCCCCACCCCTGTCCATTTCCCCCAAACCAGAGGAGTTCATCCACGCCGCCAACAAGTTTGGCCAGATCACTCCCATGGAGGTGGACATCCTCTACCAGCTGTCCGGCCTGCACTCGCACTCCGGGTAACCTGCCCCTCCCGCTCGCCGACCTTTATCTGTACTATGGTGTGTAGATCAACCCCCCCCCATCCCAGACGTATTTAATATTGCTCATGTAATGCAGTCTGGGCCACCATTAACACCTCTGTTTATTGGGTGTCTTTCTCACACACTCTGTAAAAGCGGCCTCTGAATGATGGGTGGGGGGGGGGGCTGCATCCCGCTGGCGTCCTGTGTGCCTGGGGTGGGGGAGAGCTTGGCCCGCTTCGGGCGGTCTGCGGCCAGATTTGTTTGCCTGTTGTTTATACGCACAGCATATTAAACCCCCCAGTTAAGAGGCTGTTAAGAGGCCAGTGGAAAATGTGACATCAGTCTCTGCAAGGGATGCTGGGAACAGTCGTAACGACGCCCCCTTTTGCGCCCCAAGGCGGCTGAACCTACCGGACATCGAGAGAATAGCACCCTTGGAGGAGGGAGCCCTGCCACACCACCTGGCCCAGATCCAGAGACAGGTAGATGAAACACTCATGGAGCTCCTGGCAGGCAGGGGGCGCTCTTGAGTAAAGCCCCTGAAAGCTTGCTGTTACACACAGATATACTGTACACCATGACCTTTAAAGACACAGAACTGTGAGCCTTGGTACAGATAACTGAAGCACGATTGTCAGGGAAACTTGGGTACAGGCAATTCTCAAATGACGTAAGTAGTCTGTTGTACAAGCTCTTGATGAAAGTCAGATTTGCCTTTACATACCATTCAAGATGCCATTTAAGGTATACATTGCATGAAAAGAGTGTACATTTGCTTTACTTCTGAGATAATGTGTCTACGTAATGGAATAGGTAAATACGTTGATTACTGTGGTATACAGCAATACATCATGCTATTGCGAACACTGAAAAGGGCAAGTTGGTGGCGACTAGTAATGGAGATCCTTTCTATAAATAGACCACCTAAATTGCGACCTGCAGTATTGGCCAAGATTGACACATTGGACTGATACTGACATCTTCACTTTTAACGGATATTGGCCAAAACCAGTATGTTAACCAGTGTATTGTGCATCTCTAATAAAACTGTATAATGTTTACTTTTTGATTGCTTTTTATAATTTTTATGAGAAATCAAAATTTGTATCAGGTTTTTCAACAAATTTAGTTATTAGATTAGTCAACTAATAATAAAAAAGTCATTAGATTGATAGCATTAGCTGCAGCGCTAATTTCATTCCTGGCACATCACCTTTTGGGGTTAGTGTTTCCGTAAACTCTATGCATCTTTTATTATTATAATTTTTTTTTTGCGTAAATCTGGATTTACTTATGTCCGTTTCACGCAAGTCAAGAACTGCCTGTAAATGGTCACGTAAATCCCAGACAGACGTCATCGTCTGTTACCTCACTGCGGTGAGGAAGGACCGCTCGTAATATCCTCGCAGTAAAAGGCTGCTGCTTTTAATGCGAGGTGCCACATGAATGTGGATCTGAATTGTGTAATGTGTTCTCTCTTTTTTTTTTTTTTGGGTGGGGGGCTTACTAGTGTAAAGAGCCCCTGATGGTCTTCATGTTAGGGTTAGGGTCCAAGAGCTGTTCCCGTCAAAGCAGGTGGTTAGTCCTGTACGGACCAAGGGGTGGGTCATACACCCAGGATTTAAACGGAAAAGTCTCTGATGTCAAAAGCGTCGTGGGGGTGGGAGAATCGGGGGTGGGGGGTCAGGCATGATAATCCAGCAGTTCCCGCGAGCCCCTCTCTGGAAGCGGGTAATTACGTGCAGGCTTTGATCATAGCAGTGCTCTCGTTAGCGGTGCGCCCACGGTGGGCTCCTGCTGTGACCCAGGCTGGGAGGGGGCGTGGCCTGGTGGAGCCTGGAGGGGGGTGGGCCGGAACGCCGCGCCGGTAGATGCTTATCTGACCGCGGAAAAGCTGGTTAGAAAGTAATCTTGGCTTGGGCTGTGAGGGGCTGGGTACATGTGGACAAACATGAAAGATGAAAATGGCTGCCTTGCCGAAGGGGGTGTCTTTCTGGGGGTTGATGCCCCCACCCCCGACATTCTGGCGCTCACTGCCTTGACGAGAAGTGCTCTCACTCCTGTATCTGTCAGTCAGTAGTTAGTTGTATGGAAGTTGATTCAAGTGCACCCCCCTCCCTGATTTGAATCCTGGTTTCTCCCCCCCCCCCCCCTGCCTCCCACAGCAGGCCTATGGAGATATCTCCCGGCCAGTCTGGCTCCAGGCAGCCGAATCTGCCTACAGGTTCACCCTGGGCTCCATCGCCGGAGGTGAGTGACACATCCCTGGCTTTTGGGGGAGGGGGGTTTGGGTAACCTGAGCCGGGCAGGTCGGCACTCTGTGATGGGCAGGGGGGGCCTTTCATCCCCGCCTCTGATCTGTCACCCCGCATTGTGCTACCTCGTCCCCACTGGCTCCAGCCTGTCGTTGGGCCTCAAAGTGACTCATGCCTTCAATCGCCGCTGTTAGTGGGGGCTAAGGGTGACCCATATGCCCAAGTCTCTCTCCCCCAAACCACCCCCCCCCAGAACAAACGCTGACATACCGCAGCTGGGAGGTACAGTTAGCCTTTTTCATGTCAGACAAGAAGTGACACACAGCTGTTTATGGTGCTGGCGAGTCAGACGCTGCCCCTGCCTTTGCCCCGCCCACCGTGGCCCCGCCCACCCGCCATGTGGAGTCACAGCTGTCTGACTAGCTGCTTTGTTACCTTTTCTTTGATCTGTAGGCGGTGCCGGTATCCTAAATCATAGGCCTGTTTTATGGACCCTATATGATGAACAGTGAGTGTATGTGTGTGTGCGTGTGTGTGTGCGTGTACGCGCTGTCCCTGACGGTGTGTCCTCTGTGCCCCCTCTCGCAGCCACTGGGGCCACAGCGGTCTACCCCATCGACCTGGTGAAGACCCGCATGCAGAACCAGCGCTCCACAGGCTCCTTTGTGGGAGAGCTGATGTACAAGAACAGCTTCGACTGCGCCAAGAAGGTGCTGCGATACGAGGGCTTCTTTGGCTTCTACAGAGGTAATGGTGCTGGGATCTGGACCCTGTGGGTGCTGGGATCTGGACCCTGTGGGTGCTGAGATGCAGGGGCCTCAATTAACCAATAAGGTTCACCTCCCCCCACTTTCTTGATTGACAAGTACACCAATGTAGGAAAATAACTTCTGTAAGTAATCAAATAGAGCATGGTGCTAACAACACAAAGGTTGTGGGTTCAAATCCCAGAAATTGTAACCCTTCACTTTACTGTAACTGACTTTAGGCCTGTCATTCCTTTCCGCCTCCCATACTCCCACAAGTGGCAGACCCACACAGTGGAAGCTCCCCATAGCTGCATGCCATGATTGGTCAGCCTACATTCCTGTCAGCCCCAGTGAATGCTGGGAACATTGTGTGCTGCTGTGAAAACCAGCCAGACCCCGGCGCTGGCTTTTTTGTAGCTGTCCCATGCTCCCACCATGACAGGGCGCCCCGAGGTGCTCAGCATGTTGGACCTGAGCATTTCATTAGTGCAGCCTGTCAAATGAGCCAGCAGCCTGGCCTGAAACCAGTCTGGGAAAATCATCGTTTCCAGTTTAATCTCTGTATTTAAAATCACTCAACTGTTGGGTAGGACTGTCCATTTAAAAAAATATAAATAGCATTAATCACCTCATTTGTCTCTGTATTACCTGCCTCACTTTAGACTAAAGCTTTTGCCAAATAAATAAATGAAAATGACTAATAAATTAGTATCACCAGAAAGTACAGGAAAAATCTGTGCAGTTTTATAGAAAAATAAAACATAAAAGTTAACAATCCCTATAAAAACAAAGCTGGGAATTTGCTGAAGGAAATCCAGGCGGTGAATTAAAGCTGACATATGCTACATTAATATACGGATATGCAGGGCTGCCTAATCGGCATGAAAAGGCTCCTTCTTATGATCTCTCTGGAAATGGCTTTTTCCCCCCCCAGGTCTCCTGCCTCAGCTTATTGGTGTCGCCCCAGAGAAAGCTATCAAACTCACGGTAGGTCTCTGCCGTGCTGGGAACATGTCCAGTAACAGGCGCCCGGTAGGAAAGGCTCTGGTTACCCACTCCAGGAGAATGGGGGGGGGGTGTGGTTGAGGGCCAGATTCTCCTCCTGTTCTGGTCCAGCTCATTCTTTGGTGTTGCTCTACAGGTTAACGACTTCGTCAGGGACAAATTCACCGAAAAAGATAACACCATCCCACTGTTTGCAGAGATCCTGGCTGGCGGATGTGTGAGTCCCGTGGGGGGGTTCTGGGAGGCTTGGGGAGGGGGGGTGGGGTGGGGGGGGGGGGGCAGACAGCGATCCCAGCTTTCCTTTGTGTAGAGCAGGGGTGGCTAATCTTATCCGCAAAGGGCCGGTGTGTGTGCGGGTGTTTGGGATAACCTGTAGGTCAGCTGTTCAAACCCAGGTGTGAGGACCCTTCAGCCAATCAGTCCTCTAATTAGTCCTCTAATTAGGGAGCTGCAGCAAAAACCTGCATACTCAATGGTAAGATTGGCCACCCCTGGTGTAGAGACCGGTTTGACTAATTTTCCAATTTTTCCCGGATGTGAAATTCCCTGCTGATGGCCTTTTCCACTGAGAAGATGATCTGATTGGTTTTCTCAGAATAGTTCACGTTTTATCCACCTTATTGAACAAACATAGATAATGCACAATAAGTTCCTTACAGTAGATGGATGGTAATTAATGGGATTCAGGGCGGGGCAGCGGGATTTTCAGAAATGAGCGATTGCAGGTCCACCAGCATATTCCCTGTGTGTTCCTCGCCAGCTCTGTCTGTTCTCTGCTTAGGGATCCTCGTTGTTTTCCAAATAGCTCTCAAGCGTAAATAAATAGGCTTGACTCGGGCACAAAGTACAGTACGGTGCTGTGAAAACACAGTGTGAGGTCATGGGCAATCTGCAGGGGAGAAATGTCTTTGTTTTTCTGCAGCCGATTTCATAGGAAATGAGTGGATTTGCGCTTTGTCTTGCTGTTACAGTGAAACGCAGATAAACTGAGCCGGCTTGCTCATTCCTGGGTGCATATTATGGACATAGGTAATCATTTGCAGGTCAGAGTTGTTCTGGAAGGTCGAAACAGGAAGCCGTCTTTGTCCATGTTGACACCCTACATCTCCTAGTGGGGAGTCTGACTCTAAATATGCTAGTTAGTCTCTGAACCCAACAATTAGGAACCGTTTCAGAAGTTACAACCCCGAGCCGCTCTATTTTTGTCCCGGCTAAAAATATATATACACGCGGGCCGCCTTCCATGTCACATCCGCACGGCCCGCGTTCTGAAACGCCAGCAGGAGAGCCGGAGTCATTCCTGCTGGCGGGTGGCCTGGGAGGAAGTGGCGGTCTGACGTGTAGGGTGGGTCACCTCTGAGGTCACGACCTCTGCCAGGCCCTAATTGAAGAGAGAAGCCCCGCAGGGGTATGGGTACAGCTGCCCAAGGCCGGCGTGATTGAGTTTGACAGCCAGGCTCGTACCAGAGGCCTAACCTCTCAGTGCTGTGTGCGTAGGCCTGGGACACACCTGTGTTTAATAACCACCACCCCCAGGAAGATTTGCTTGGTGGTACTGCCTCGTGCCCCCCCCCCCCCCCCACACGTGTCACGTGACCCCCATCTGTGCATAATATCATTTCCACGCTGAGGTTGGTAAATGGAAACGTGTTTTCAGTTTGTCCGGCCTGCCCGTTTCAGGGGTGTGTGTCAGTGTTGTGTGACTAATGCAGATTGCTAGGAAAGATAACTGGGGGGGGGTGAGGGGGGCACAGGGGACTTATGAATGAGCCCTCAGAGGAGGTGGCCGTGTCCTCCCCAGCCGGATCTGCTCGGGCTTTTTTTGGACCGGAGCTCGGATGTTTACAGAGGGAACCTCTGCCCCGTGTGTCACAGAGTATCGCGGCAGCGTCGATTAGATTTTCGACGCGTGATAAATGGGGGCCCAGAGTCGACGCCTGGGGGCATTCCTGCCAGGTCCCCTTGGGGGGGGCGAAGGGGCAAGAGGGCTGGGGCCGGGGGGTCAGGGTGCAGGGTAGGCTGGAGATGTAGCCCTGACCTCTGCAGCCTCCTCTCAATGCCTGCTTGTTCTCCAGCTTATCAGGTCTATCTGCTACAAGGAGTGTAACAAAAAAACCCTTTAATTGAGTTTACACATCCACTTTGGTCAGATTTAGATCATTATCGGGCCACGTCCTGGTAGCTTTGGCAGTGGGGTGAGTCGGTGCAAGGCTGGATTCCGGGTGCTGAGGCCCTGGGTTTGTTCTGGGGGAGGAGAGAATCTTAATCTGGACAGTCAACAGTGGAAACGCGGCCAGAGCGCAGAGCTTTATGTCAGGTAATCCTCACTGATGGGTGGCTCAAGGAAGCACCCAGCCTCTTATTTGCAGAATCTGCAGTGTTTAACTGTGGAATTACATGGATTTGTGGTGGTTGATTGAGTGGATGTGGGACAGATCATGGTCTGGAAGGGGCCCCCTCCGGTGTAGGCTTCTCTCACAACCCCCCCCCCCCCCCACCACCTCTCATGCCAACTCCCCCCTCCCACATAATGACATGTGTTCCTCTGCTGCCCCCACCAGGCAGGAGGATCCCAAGTCATCTTCACTAACCCGCTGGAGATTGTGAAGATCCGGCTGCAGGTGGCGGGTGAGATCACCACAGGGCCCCGTGTCAGTGCCCTCAACGTGGTGCGCGACCTGGGCTTCTTTGGACTCTATAAGGTGCTTACCGCCGTGCACGCGACCGGCTCACTCCGCATTACCGCCATGCACGCCACCGGCTCACTCCGCATTACCGCCGTGCACGCGACCGGCTCACTCCGCATTACCGCCGTGCACGCGACCGGCTCACTCCGCATTACCGCCGTGCACGCGACCGGCTCACTCCGCCTTCCTGCTCGGACACCCCACCGGCTCACTCCGCTGTCCTTTCAGAGTAACAGACGTAGACTGCGCTACACATCCAGCATACAGCCTGAACACACACCTGACTGGCATCTCTAACACACCAGCCTTCTGCTAGCAATGTGCGTCACAGTGACAAAGGGTGAAAGTCACTTACATGTCACACGAACATCACCTGACTACAGCAGTATTAAAGATGAGTAGGGAGGCAAGAGCCCACTGTAGACTGCATAGTCATGAGCGTCCAACACGTAAATAATTGGTCTGAAGTAGCATAGCTGAGGGAGGGGAGCTTCCTGGATTGGGACAAAACAATAGTGGTGGAAATGTGGAACATGGGGGAAATAGTGTAATTGTGTGGAATGATGAAAAAAGACGGTGCTCCATGATCCACAAAGCATAAGAATGCAGTTATTCATCTTCCAGGGTCTTTCCTGGAAACTGTAGGTTGTGGTTTCTGCTCCCCCAGCCTAAGCCGATGGAGATTCCTTGAAGAGAAGGGAACGAGATTTCCGGAAAACAGGGGGGGGGTGGGGGGGGAGTCTGGTTAGAGTTGGTTTTATTAGCAGTATATATTTTTTTTTGGTTGCCTCACCGATCTTTTGCACAGGAGTAAATCGTTTGACCCCCAACAGTCACGAAAACAGTTGGTATGTATCTCCGACTGTTATTGTGCTCTGTGACGTGATGAACGGCATCTGCCTTGTTGATATCGGCTCTCTGGAGTGACTTGAAGCAATCAGGGACTGTAAATAAAGATCTTCCAAAACCGCTGATTAGAACTGCTCCCCAGACGTGAGCCGCGGACGGCACCGTCTGCTGACGCCGGCTTCGACGCCGCGCCGTGACAATCACACAGTCAGCCCAAACCGGTGTTTATGCCACTGGCGGCGTGCAACGGCAAATTAGCGCGAAGATTACGCTTCCTCCGCCCGCCGCCGCCGCCCGAGCGCTAGCGGGATTTCTCGCATCTGGCGCCATGTGTTCATGTCATGGCCTCCTCTTTAATGAGTAGCAGACAGTATGGAGCTCCTCTTTACAGCATGCATTTCTTCCTGGTGATGTGGTACCTGAGTGTGAACATTTCGGAGGGTGGGGGGCTGCCATACTTTAGTGTACTGGTGTATAAAAAAAAAAAAAAAACATTTATATTGCTCACACCAGTATTGTCAATAATAATACATTTGTGTGGCCACAGTGGACCCTCCCCAAGCCCCCAGGGTCTTGTTTGAAGTTGGTGGGGGGGGCACCGGGTCAGTGTCTGGGGATCCTCTGGTGCATCATTAAAAGTGCTGTGAACAATCACAAAAAAATTACCTGCAAATGAAATAATGCGAACCGAAATAAAGCCTGAATTGTATCCGTGTTCTTAAAACAAATTTTTCAAAAGCAAACAGTTTTGCTTTATTTAACGGATGCTTTAGAACCTTACAGAAATTCAGCTTTCAAAAAGTCAACTAGCTGAGCTGAACTTCCATTGAACGCCCAGCTACGAGTTGCTTTTTCTTTAGCCGCATCTCTGCTCGCTAAAGAAACTCCGTTCTCTTTGAGTGGTTGGTGTCTGTTAGAATCCGCCGCTTGCCGGGCAGGCCGCGCCGTGACCTCTGTGCCGTCCGTCTGTGTCCCCAGGGAGCGAAGGCCTGCTTCCTGCGCGACATCCCCTTCTCGGCCATCTACTTCCCCGTCTACGCCCACACCAAGGCGGCGCTGGCGGACGAGCAGGGCAGGCTAGGGGCGCTGCAGCTGCTGACCGCCGGCGCCATCGCAGGTGACTCATTAGGGGATGATTAGCCGCTACAGACGATTACGCCTCTACGCCGTTTCCTCCCCCCCCGCGGCCGCATCGGGCAGCTTGTCATGTAATGGAGGAATAAACCGGGAACGCCAGCCCCCGGCGCCCCGACAAAGTCCCTCGCCACGGATAGCAGGGACCCTGGCTATGGAGACCTGCCCTGCTAGCATTTTATACCGGACAGATTGTCTGCATTTGTTATTCATGACATGGGTGTTTGAGGTATTTTTGGTAACTAATAGTATGGAGGAAACTTGGGGGGCGAGATTGCTTGCTTCTAGTATTAAAAAGCACAACGGCGAGGCATTAGAGTGAAATAGCGTCCTCGGGGCTTGGGGCTAATCATGCGATGCCGCATTGTTGAGGTGGGGCGTCACATAGGGGTCAGGCCCCAGGAAAGGGCTTCATTATGCGCCGGGATAAATCTCCCTTCAGGCGTCCCCGCCGCCTCCCTGGTGACCCCCGCTGATGTCATCAAGACGAGACTGCAGGTGGCGGCCCGCGCGGGACAGACGACCTACAGCGGCGTCATCGACTGCTTCCGGAAGATTCTGCATGAGGAGGGCTTCCGTGCGCTCTGGAAGGGAGCGGGAGGTAGGCGAGCCCCCCCCCCTAAATGAGTGGTGTCATGCCCAGGAAAGGAGGCCCGCCATGGTTCCTGTAATTGGCGGAACCACTGGCCGGGATGCGAATTCTGGAATTCCGGCTTGGTAATTCCGCCCCTCTTCCCCCAGCCCGCGTCTTTAGGTCCTCACCTCAATTCGGCGTCACGCTGGTGACCTATGAACTCTTGCAGAGATGGTTCTACGTCGATTTCGGCGGACAGTAAGTGGCCGCGTAAACACTTGCGCTATCACAGCATCTACCGAGGCGGATGTGTGTCTGTAACCCCACCCTGTTTCTGCCCCCCCCCCCCCCCCCCCCACCCCCCACCCCCCACAGCCGTCCTACAGGAGCGGAGCCCACCCCCCAGTCGCGAATCTCCGATCTCCCGCCTGCTAACCCAGACCACCTGGGGGGGTACAGCCTGGCAGCCGCCACCTTCGCAGGTGTGGAGAACAAATTCGGGTTGCACCTGCCCAAGTTCAAGTCCTCTGGCGTGCTGACGATTCAGCCTCCGCCCACCAGGGAGGCTCCCGGCTCTTAATGGCGCCGTCCAATTAGCCGAATCCTCCCTTGGTCCGTCTGCCATTTTCGAATACTTTTTTTTTTTTTTTATTTCTCCTCCCCTCAGAGTCTGTACATTTTAAATGAATTGCCTCAATTTCAATATGCGTGATCAGTGCTGTTTATAACCTGCCTCGTGTGGATGGCACACATTACTGTACATATTGTACATCTCTGTACAGAGACACCGTGACACCAAAACAGACCCAAATCACTCCACCCTCACTCCAGCCGTCCCACGGCGCCCTCTGCAGTCACACACTAGCGGCTTTTATGGTGTACAGAGGTTTTATTAACAAATTCTAACCAAGAGTGAATATTAGTAATTTAATGCAATTCATTATATTTTGTTGAAATAAATCGTTAACATGGATCAACTTGTGTGTTTGGAGACAAATTTTTGGATACTGAAGGGGAAAACATTAAAGGCAAAGAAACTGACACATGACAGAACAAAAGAAAACGCTTAACTTCTGGACACGGTTAGTGCATCTTCAGTGAGCGTGTCGTACAAATCTCGTCTTCATTTTAACACGGCAGCAGAATGGTCAAGCTACTAGCATCTCTATGGTGCTGACAGATATACAGAATAAGGTATCACTTTGATTGTTTAAAAGAGAGTATATACATGCAGATCTTCTATTCTGGGGCACAGAAAAGTTCCCCCATGATGTAAGCTTGATGTAAGAGTCTAGGTGCTTGGAATTTCTGGAGTGTATGGGTAGTAATAGGAGGTATTTCTCAGAAGAATTAAAAAGTTTTATGGAAAAAGACTAATCTAAGAGACTGCATGTTTTCCACATGCGTGTTGCCAAGTAGGTACTGAAATGCCAAATGCGACATTCAGATCGCGCTCTCAGAATGGTGAGCGTTCAGGTTAAGGCTCTGGATTCTTGCCAGCGTAGAAACAGAGCATGCAAGTGCTGTTTGAGTAGTAGTGTTAAAAAAAAAAAAAAAAAAACATTTAAAAAGCTGTGAAGATCACAGCCCAGGAAGAAGCACCAGGGAGGACGGACCGCAAACGGTCTGGTTAGATAAATTAACTGTCTGCATATTAAAAGAAAAGTTTGTTGCTGATTAAAAAAAAACAAAAACTGCGGCGACCCCTGAGCACAGATGACGCCCTGCTTGTCTTCCTACATCAGGTCAGGAAAGCCATGATCATGCGGGCAGACGCTGGGCGGCCAGCTCCTCGGCCTCGTCGCGGTTGTCGTGGATCTCTGCCAGTGTGCGAGCGAAGCGTGTCCACTCGTCACTGCGGGGCACTGAGATTTGCTGCAAAAAGAAAAAATGAAGTCATGAAACGCGTGCAGTGTCCTGCTCCGTACAGCTCTGCTAATTAGCTGGGGGGGGGGCATGAGAATACAGGCGATTTTTCTTTGTCATGCTGGCCCTGGAGACCCTAGGCCATGCCCACGAGGGTTGGGGGGCCGCAGTAGGGCTCTCCATGAGGAGCTCAGCTGCTGGTGCCCCATCCGCCGGGTCCGTGTTTGACAAAGGGCTGATTGTACACCACACACCAGCCGGTTGGGGTGGGAGGGGTCGGTGCTAAGTGTTAGAACCTAAACCAGAGGCACTGGCCCTGGCACCGAAATCTATAGCGGATAGCAAAGCAACAGGCCACGTTTCACTATTTCTTTGTTATCCTGAGACCCTACAGAAATGTGCAATAAGATGTACTGTGACATACATCTTTGCCCCGTGAAATCTTATGAAAGTACCTTAGCAGTGACTGCTTTTTGAAGTTATGAACTCAAAGCTGCTCTGCTTTTTCTGGCATAGTTGCAATGCACAGCATGCGGCAGGTTGAAGGGCCTACCTCCCCGACGTCGTAGATGAGGATCTGGCCGTCGGAGTCGCCCACAGCCACTTCTCTCCCTGACTGGGCCCATCGGACTCGATTCAGGGCCGGATTGCCCTCCACCGTGATGCTGGCCGTAGGGACCTGTTAAAAGCGTCGGCTGGCCTCAATCGGAGGTGGCGCATCTCACACCCGTCACAATAGCGACTATTATGCAATAAAACGACAACTTCAAGAAGCTTGACTTTAATGAACTGCCATGTTCAATTCACGGCACAAAAAGTAGTCTACGGTGGGCACACAGGGACAAAAGGCACCTGAACGCCTCAATATAAATAACAAACCTAATCAGCAACAGCAAAAATACAGATAATTTTAACAAAAATAAACATATTTGAATTTAACGGTGACATACAGCATCGTCTTACAAATGCAGTAATAACAGTCATGTTTCTCCCATCTCGCGATGCTGTTTTATGCAGTCAACCCGAGACCAGTTGATGAATCATCTTCAGTCCAGCTTTGTGATGTTCCCTCAGTCTAAGCATAGGCTTTTAATGGTCATAATAACTGCGGATGCTAGGGGCCTTGAATGTTCTGTGCAGTTTACCTCTGTGTCATTGTTGAGGTTCCAGAGGTCGAGATGACCAACTCCATCCACACAGGCAAACAGGGCGGGGTGGATGGGCGACCACATGACGTCATAGACGTAGTCAGAGTTGTCCTCGAAGGAGTACAAGGGCTTGTTATTCTGCAAGGAACAGAGGAGACAAGAATATGTAATTGACCAGAACATGGTCATGGCATCATAGCTTGGCACCAGGGACACTGATAGGTTTATATGAAAACAGATGCCTGGTTGAACACTGGAGCACAGAAAAAACACCACGATCAAAACCAGCCTTATAAACTGTCAAACCTAATTCTGAAACATCTTTGACAGAACAGATTTTTGTTCTGTAAGCATGTACTCAGTCGTCAATGTCACTGTTTGGGACTGGGACTTTCTGGAAAAACCCGATATCTGCCATGCCAGTGGCAGTGAAGTCTCCACTCTTACCTTGGTGCTCCACAACTTGACGGTCCAGTCGAAGGAGGATGTGACGAAGAGGTGGGAGAAGTCGATGGGGCCGGCGGCCGTGTGGCTATGGATCCCCGTGATGGGTCCGTGGTGGCCCTCGAACATCTCGCTGATGCCCGCTTTGCTGGAACACACAACGTGAGACATGCCTTCAACACGGCATGATGGGATACGAAGGGCTCCATTCTTCCCACCCCCCCAGGGGTGAGTCTGCGGGTGGCACACCTTCCATGGCGACAGGCGGTGTAGACCGAGCCATCCTCGCTCCCTACCACGAAGTTGTTGACGTCACCGAGGGGGAAGGACATGGAGGTGACGGCCACGGCTTTGGATTGCTTAAACACCAGCTCGAGGCTGTCCTGTGGGGGGGGGGAGGGGTATCATATTCCAGTTAATCTCTGGCAGGACCAGCACACACAGGCACACCGTAACACAAGGTACTGCAGAGTGACTTTAATATCCCCCATGCTTACAAATACCCACTTTCCTGTCACCTTGCACATCTGGGTTCATATCACCAATTTCTAATCGTGTCTTCCCACTTCTTAAACTGCACAAACATACACATATGTGCAAGTGTGTGTGTGCACACTCAGACACACTGCTCACCACAGTGATTCTCTTCGCACATTATTCCCGCCTCAGCTAACACTCCTAACATGACGCTCACATTAACTTGGTACAACTTCTGGAATGAAGTTGAGTTTAAACGAAAAAAAAAAAGAAGACAGGAAAAAGGTTTTATTTGGAAATTCCCTCCAGTAAACTTTCTTAAACCTGAGAGATTGATGCAATTGCAACATTATAAACAAAGAGCCTCGTGAAAAAGACTTATTGATTGTATGCATGTCTGGGTCACGCTAAGAGGCACTTAAGATAGCTATACATGTGGTTTTTTTAATAGAAACTCCAGCTACTTTTGTATAAATCAGGCGGCACACGCAGGTATTCCACACGCCGCAGGGTGATGGGGGGCCTCAGCCTCGTACCTGCGGCTGGGACAGCATGTCCAGGCTCCAGGAGCACATCTTGCCATCCGTGGAGATGCTGATGAGGTTGTGGGCATTCTGGGTGCCCACCACATTCACACAATACACTGGGTGCTGTGGATACACACATACAGGAGTTTTACTTCTCATAAACCCTCCCATAAGAGGCTGTGAAATGCAGAAGTCAGCATGGCATAGAAGTGCAGCATGAGGCAACATCGCAGCTAGCGGCCCGGCTCGCCACGCGCCCGTACCGTGTGCGCTGCGGCGGACAGAGGGGTCCTCTGCATGGGTGTCCGTTTGTTGCTGCGGTTGTCCCACAGCACGATCTGGCCCGAGTAGGTGCCCCCCACCACCAGGTTGGGGTGGAACTTGGCGAAGGCGGCGGACATGACAGCAGACTGTTTCGGGGGGACAGGGAGAGCGTCACCAGAAGGCCCGGCGGAGTGACCTCACCGAGGTCGTGCACGTCCGCGCCAGGCCACGCTGAAAACCACAACCGCACATTTAACCAGCTAAAAATAAGGCAAGGTCCCATTCAAGTGATCCTGAGCAGCATTCAAGTACGGAGTCATGCCTTAACCTACCACTTTCCATTACCCACTGCTGAGCAGTCGTCCGAAAACGACAAAGTAAATTAAACAAGCTATGGCTGAATTATTCTTAATCGTCGTAAACGTGGTGCCGTCTATACTTGATTTTTCTAAAATTTTAGAGAGACGGGGAATTTTTCTGCTGGTTCAATTTGAGGCATGAAGGAAAGATGAGTTCATGCCCGTTTTCTGTTGTACTTTTTGCGAGAAATACACCTCCAACAACATCCGCTGCACATGTGTTTTCACTCAGTCTGTCCTGCTCTGGTAAACTCTGGCTGAGCGGTTTTTAACCATGCTGCCTGCTTCTCTATTCAGTAACATTTATTTACGTTGACTATTTTACAGCCTTTTGAGTGAAGTACTTTACAATGACTTAAATCAGAACATCCTGCAATGACAATTATTCTAGATCTACTTTACCTGAGCATTGTAGAATGGAAATGTTTTAGAATTTACAGGTTTGAAGTGACCAGACATTCTATCTTTTCTACAGATGTTATAATGAGTTATTTTACTGCTAAAAATGCTCAGTGTTGAAAGTTAAGAATTTTACTGCGACTAAAAACAGAGCATTCTACAATATTCTATTCAATTAATTTACCTGAGCATTCTACTGGAACATTCCAGAATTTCTGGCTTTTAAGTCACTTGATGTTCTATTTCTTTTACCAAAGTTCTAATTGTTATGTTACTGCTGTAAATGCTCACTGTTGATTTCCTAACAACATATGGCTGTTGCTGCTCTATTACTGCTTTTGTTTACAGGTTGGGGGCAGTAGAAGTACCTGGTGTTGCTGCCCCCAAGGCAATGTGTGCTGCTGCGGTGACAGCACATGCCATGTGAAATAAGATTTGAGGGACGTGGGTGGGGTGGGAATGGGAGGAAGCGGATGGTAGGGGGGTGGGGTTCCTGCGGGGGCTCCTGTAGCCAGAGGGGCTTCTGGCTCCTACCTGGCAGTGGAAGACATACTCCGGCGTGGTCTTCTTGTACTTCATGTTCCACACCAGGGCCACGCCGTCGGGCTCATGAGGGGCGTCTTCATTGTTGTTGTAGGAGGCGACCAGCAGCTCGGGATACTGGCAATGGGCGAAACCAGCAAAAAGTCATGAGAGAAAGGAGTCACGCTGGCTGCGGCTATGGGCGAATGCCCGACAGGGTGCATCAGTGACACAGCTCCCCCTGGGCTTTACTGCAGGCCTGCCCCCAGCTGGCCACAAGCTCCAGCGGACTCATACGTATAATGGATATAAAGAGTCACCCGGTTTACGATCATACTCAGCATACTGTAGGAAAGCACAGGCATTAGGACCCTGCAGACACACACGCACACTGGAGCTTGGGTGCAGGAAAGGGAATGCAGACTTCGAACCCGAACACTCCAGTTGTTACCTGGGGAGACCAGTCCAGGCAGGTGACCACGCGGTGCTTAGACCAGCGCTCATCCACAAACTGTCTGTTCAGGCTCAGTTTGGCCCCAGCCTGGATCTCCCTACAACACAAGACACACACAGTCCTTCAGTCCAGCAGGGGACACAGCATGACCAGGCTATGCTGAAGGGCCAATGGTAACTGAGAACTGGGAAATGGGCGGGGCTTCTCCATACCCCTCCTTCTCCTCTAGGTCCCGCCCGCTGTAGTCGAAGAAAACGTCCACGTGTTCAGAGAGGGCGCGCTCCACGATGCGGGTGCTGTGGTCGAAGAAGGTCATGAACTCCTCCGTGTGCAGTATCTGCAGCTTCTCCTCGTCTGTCAGCTCGTGTGGAGCAACTAGATGATGTGCACACACACACACACACACACAGACAGACACACACACACAAACACAGACAGACAGACACACACACACACACACACACACACACACACACAGACAGACAGACAGACAGACAGACAGACACACAGACAGACAGACAGACAGACAGACAGAAAGACACACACACAGACAGACAGAAAGACACACACACAGACAGACAAAAAGACACACACACACAAGTCAGGTATTCTCCTTGTCCTATTCAGGGTCTGCAGCCTAATTGTACAACATTTAAGTCTGGATAGGTAGCCAACCCTTCGTAGGGCACACACACCATTCACACACTCATACACCATTCACACACACACACACCATTCACACACTCATACACCATTCACACACACATACACCATTCACACACTCATACACCATTCACACACACACACACCATTCACACACTCATACACCATTCACACACTCATACACCATTCACACACACATTCACACACCATTCACACACTCATACACCATTCACACACACATTCACACACCATTCACACACACATACACCAACGGGCAATTTGGTAACTGCAATTAGCCTCAGCATGTTTTTGGACTGTGGGGAGAAACTGGAGAGCCTGGAGGCATGAGGACACGGGGAGAACATGCAAACTCCACAGGCATGGAGCAGAGATATTAACCCCGGTCCCCGAGTCGTGAGGCATCAGTGCTAACCACTGCACCACCGTACCACCCCAGCCATAATCCCCACAACGACAACCTCAACCCCCACCCAGCCCTAACCTTAACCATAAATAACCAAACAAAATACAAGACTTTTGACATTTTTAATTTTTTGACTGCAGTCACAGATTTTTAGATATTGAGTTTCTTATTATGGATCGAAAAAATGTCCCCACAAGTTAGAAATTTACAGGTTTTTATCGGATTGTGGGGACATCTGGTCAGCTGCATCTCCTGTAGCACTACTGCTGGTCTCTAGTCTACACAACCATAAGGAGGTGCTGTGATGCTCCTACCTTCCAGCTCCTCCTTCTGGACCGGCTTCTCCTCCTGGAGCTCCTGCACCGGCTGGAGAGGGGCGACCTCCTCATCCTCATCTTCCTCTGTGGAAGGTAAGATGCATGACAGCATAACTATCGCCCTCTGCAATCTGCTGCTGTAAGACATGGGACTCAGTTTTCTAAGAGAGTCTTGCAGGGCTGTATATTAGGGGGCTAATTTGTCTCAGTTGGTCAGAAAAGTCGTAAGGTTGCCGGTTTGAATCCCATGCTCAGCAGAGTAGCCCCTATCTCCTCTGGGCCCTTCAGCGAGGTCCTTAACCCCCCATAAAATGCTCTTGGGGAACTGGACGGATGGCAGACCATGCGCACAGACCACAAGTTTTGCTCTATGTGTGTACATCTTTAAAAAAAAAAGAAGCAGAGCAAGATATACTATACTACATACTATATTACATACTATACTAAAACACAGTGCGATACACCTAATCTTGTGCAAATGAGAAGTAAAACTTTTTAATTCTTTGAATCTAGTGTCTCCTGGGAATATATCTATTATAAGCACTAAATATAATAATGTAACTTGACAAGGACCGCAAGCCCAAGAAGGTACTGTATCATAGGACCAAAATCATATGCATAGTATTCAGAAATTATACTCAACACAATGTAAATCCAATGAAGAATCACAGACAGCCAGAGCGCAGCACTACGCCACGACATGACACTCCAACTCCAATTTGAAATGTAATTACAATGGAATTACAGTGCAGCCTTTATGGGACCTGCCTGACTCTTTATGGGAAGCGCAGACCGTCAGCTTGTGCTAATCCCATGGAAATGAGCGGCGGTGCCCCCGCTGGGACAGACGGCTCCGGGTCAAACGCGAGGGGCCCGCTCCTTTGTGTGCCACAAAGCGGCAGCTAATAAGTCACCTTCGGAGGCGCGGGCGCGGCCAATCGCGCTCGGCCCGGCGTGGGCACGGAAACGGGATAATTTCGCGTCCTGCCTGGCATTGTTGGGTCTGTCCCTACACAATGTCCCCTGGCTGAAAAGGTCTCCAGTGGCCCGCACGATGAAGTTTGTCATCTGAGCGCGAGGAAAGAGACGGCGGGGGGTCCCCAGCAATACTGCCCACCCCCAAATCCCCCACCCCCCACCGGGCCCTTAATGAGACTGCAGCCATTCAACAGGCAACGCACTTGTTAGTGCAGACATGGGTTCCCGGACGGCGCTGATAAGACAGCCTTCCGGGTCAGGGGCTGCCTGGGCAGAGGGTGCGGAGCAGCTGGCCTGGGAGCCGCTCCCATGGGCCCGGCCAGCTGACGGCAGAGTCAGGCAGGTGGCCCCGCCCGGCGGTGGTGTCAGGGTGGCACCGAACCCACCCCCCGCCCCCCCGTTTCTCAGCCGCACAGCAAAGCCCCTGCAATTACCCACCCCTCCTTCCATCCATGCGACAGCTATTCAACCCCCAGGCTCATAAAAAAATAAATAAATAAATGCGTCCTGCGGGTGCAGACATCTGCAGAGCCGCATGCAGCCCAGTCCTCTCCAGAGCTCCCATTCGGGGGCGCCACTGGTCCCCTGCCCCCCGTAACCCGCATTCGCAGATGCGCATTTCCGCATGTGATGCACAATTATATAATCAAAATGATAATGTCATCTGACAATTCCTTACTAAATACAAATTGAATTTTTTTTTTTTGTATTTTTTTTTCTCTTAGATGGCTGGGGGTGGCGATGGTGGTGGGGGGAGGGATGTTCTGAAGAGTTTACAGAACTGGGCTGATGGCGAAAACCATTTCAACATATGCCCGTATTCCAGCACCCAAATGGGGAAGGGTAAAATCTCTCCTTTCAAGGGTCTCAATCAGGCTTAAAGGAAAACAGTAATCACTGTCTTTCAGCGAGGCCCAGCCGTGCCGCCGGCCCTTTCCCTGTCAATGCAGCCAGAGCAATCAACCTGCCAGACATTAGCAGCGGAAAGACAATCTGAAAATGAAGGGTATAATGCACCTGCCAGCCAAAATGGCCATTTAGGGAAAAGCATGTGATCCTAGTGACCCGGCTGGGGGTGGAGGGGGGGGTGCGGGCGAGAGCGCGCCGCGTGGGGGCGGGGCGGGGCGCTGACGGGTGGAAAGGAACGTTTAAGAGAACCGGTGGAGATGGCAGGCCCCCTGTGTGCGGACGCCCCCCCACAAAGCCTGCCCAATTATGTCTTTTCTACCGCTTAGAAAATGAAAGCTGGGGGGGTAGGGGGGTCAGAGTCGGACTCTGGGGCCGGATAATGACTGGGAGCAACATAAAGGCCTGGGCTTTTTGTCGCGGGATAATATATATTAATGCAGACGCGGGGCGAACTTGGCGGGGGACCGTCGTTGTTCGAGCACAAAGCGGGAGTCAGTCAGCAGCGGCCGCAGGTGTGCGCCTCCGGGACGGAGGCCGCCGGCTGAAGGCGTGTGGCCCGCCGCCGAAACCTGACTTCGGCTCATCCGTTTATTGAGCGGCCCAAACAAATGGCGGCTCCTGGCGGTCGTCTCCACGTGGGTGGGCGGGCGGGCCACAAAGAGCGTCGGCGATGGCGCTTTATCTCCGCTAAATGCCTCTATTGAGCCGCAGAGACATCCTGCACATGATGACGGGCCGAAAGAGACACCTGCCAGTCATTATGGTGGAACGTGCACCGGCCTCACCCTCCAGAAAGGCCGCCTCTTCCAGAAAGGCCGCCTCTTCCAGAAAGGCCTTTATTGTCACAGTGTATTCCTCAGTGCTTGCATCAACGTCGACCCATAAACAAAAACCTTACTTTTCGAAACCATTTTTTGATATTAAATTCCATCACGGTGCTTAAAAAACACACATGCAAGGCCTTTGTATTCAGACAATACAAGAAGCGTGGCAGGGGCCTGCGACGAAATGATTAATTTGCAAGTTATTAAGTTAACAAAGGATGAAATTAAGCCCATTCGTTTGTAAGGCAAAGGCCGGCTGTTTAGGATAAAACTGAGACGGACAGGTGATGTCTGGGTGGGAGACCTGATCTGCGGTAAGGTGCACAGACTGACCCCCCCAAAAAAGAAAAGCAGACAGGTGCTTATTTCACCCAGAGATCACAGAGGAGAGACGTTTAGAGCCGACAGAGATGGCCAGCACTTCAGCAGCAAGTCAGTCATCGCGGCCGCTCATCAGATGACGAAATCGGTCTGCAAGGTGAACCCCCCCCCCCGTACCCCTGCCAAGCTGCACCGCCCTCAGACATCCCGAACGGCTTCTTAAGCTCGGCGTGGGCACTGAATCGGAACACGCATCCTGCATTAACGCGCCGCACTCGCTGCTGCCGCTTTCTGCGAGGCGCCGCTCAATCCAGGTGAAATCATCCGTGAAACGGGGGGCATTTGTTAAGTGAGTTTACCCTCATCCGGCTCCAGTTACTCTTCAGGAAGCTGTCAGCTTGTGCGTAGAGAGCGGCCTCTACCAGACCGCCGGGGGAAACGGACATCCAGCAGTAACCTTGGGGCTCCATAGGGGTGGCGTCTATATATAGCGAGTGTCCTGAGGATTCAGGCCCTTTGGCCAAACAAGGCGGCATAATATGTAACTTTTTTTTTTTCTCCCAGCGAGTCACCATCAACCACGATGCTAAAGTGACATGAGCAAACCGTGACTCAGGGGGCAAGTCCTGTTTCAGAGGCGCTCGCTTTGAACAGCCAGACGGGGGAGCGGCTGACGCGTTCCACCTGTGTCTAGACGCGGATTTAGCACGGAGCCGCAAACAGTGAGGGGTGGGGCCCTCGCGGGGCAGGTCGGGCCCCTGCGGGGCTGCCTCCCGCTTTCCATCCCGAGATACCACATTCCGATTCTTCTCCACTGAATGTCTTTGAAACATACCCGTTCAGCCTTCCGTCTTGTACATCGGTAGGTCGCAGGATCAAATCCCACCGTTGGGCCCCTGAGCAAGGCCCTTTACCCCCAAATGCTCCAGGGGTGCTGGACACCGGCCAGTCATGCATCGTGACCCCCCCGTCAGCAGGATGGGGTAGGTGAAAAGAGTCACGGCGCTGTTACCCAAGCTACACTTAAATACGCCATCACAACCGGAAAGGATACAGGTGCGTGGGGACCCTGCACTCTCATCACGGGGTGGAAAGGTGATTACATTTAAAGCACAGCACTCTTCATGAGGGTCCTTACGCCCTTTTCATTGATAAAATGTTTTAACCTCCCTCTGAATTTTAAGTGATTAATACAATCAGATTTAATTACACCTGAAATTTCATATTTCCTGTGATGCCACACTGCAGCTTGTGCCGCGTGCCTCCATTTCCGCCAGGAATCTTTGGGCATAATTACAGCCGCTCGGCCAAGCGGCGATAATGAATCTGTCAAATCAGCCGGAATCCTCGGAGCGTCGCGCCGATTCCCAGCGGGACCCGGCGCACCAAGACAGAGCCACCGGCCACCGCGGAGGGGTGACAGGAAGGCTGGAGTCTAACTTCCTGCTGGGAAACCAGGGCGGCTTTTTGTCTCTGTAAACCTCCTAAAGGAAAGATCAGCTCGGATGGATCAGAAAGAGCAGTGTTTCGCGAACACATAAAAAGTGGATTTTTTCTAAGCTACCGAGGATCGTCAATTACAGTTAACCCGGGGTGGGGGGGGGGGGGTCTATCGGGGGCCTGATGGCAAGGCCTGTTAGCGGCAGCCTGGGGAGGCTCACGTTAATGGACTGAATGGGCAAGCGGGGGCAATTATGCTCTGTAATCATCTGCGAGAGCCTGGGGTGGGGGGGGTGGCGGGGGTCCACATGAGGGGTAAGGCTTTTTAACCTTCATAGCGTGGAACCATCGCCCAGCTGCATTGGGACCAAAAGGCTGATGCGGGGCGGGGGGGCTGATGAAGTGATTACAAGCTGGCAGACGGGGAGGGGGGGCGGCTGCCAGGAATCGTCCTTGGTTAACACACGGTTACCTCCTCCCTAGCATATAGACGTGCCGGGTGACAGTAGGCTGATAATTAACATGGTGCTGATAATATGTCCGGCACCCAAGTCAGTGTCAAGGGGGGGGGGTTCATAATCCTGGACTTGCCCCGTTACCATGAGCGACTGTGGAACTCTGAATATTGATGAGCCTTTTGAAGGCGGCAGCGATGAGCACATGGAAGGCGGCGTGTCACATGTCACACATCTCTACACTGCAGGTACACTAGCAAGTATCCTGCTTCTCCTTCCCCGCTCATGCTGGGGGGGGGGGGGGGGGGGCGCGTCTAGCGTGTGTCAAGGCGTCCCGCTCCCACTGGTCTGATCGCGTGACCTGGCTGGCCACATTTAACCCGGAGGAGAAAGCTGTCTCCCATTAACAGGGGGACTGGGGGGGGTGCTCTGTAAGGGATGCATATAAACACAAACTAGCCCAGCGGAGCCGGCGAGGCCGGGGGGCGAGGTGCGGGGTGGGGGCTTACCCTCCTTTTGCTGCGTCACCACCGGGGTCTGCGTCTCCTTGGTGTAGGACACGATCTCCCGCGGAGGGAAATCCACGTGGGTGACCTTGGCCATGCCCAGCTTCAGGGGCCCCCGCCTGCAGGGACAGCACTGCATCAGATACACGGGCGGGGGGGGCGGCCTGTGCTCAAGCTGGACCAGCCTCAGGAGCCAGAGCCATGGGGGTGGGGCATCATTTTCCAGTTTCAAATGACAATGAGGGCGACGTCGGGACATTGGACAGGAAGAGGGAGAGCACAGCTGACGGACGACAAGGAGGAGAAGAGATGAGAGATTGGGCCATACACAGGAGCGGGGCCACAGGGGTACTGGTCCCTGATGAAAACTGATTGGCCTTTTGAGTCCCCCTCACTTGTCACTCACTGATTAAAAACATAACATTGGCTAAAAATAAAGCCGGCCCCTCTGTATGAATTATGGCCCCTCTTATGCACCCCACCTTAAAAATTCCTAGAATCACCCCTGTGATACATGGATGGAATGAACAGGGAGAGAAAGAGTATTGAAGAGGCCAGTACCCCAGGTCAGAGTGAAGCTGAAGAGTAGACGGGTCAGAGTCCCAGTGCAGAGTCCTGGTTAGTGTCACAGCAACAAGGCAGCATTAGCGAGAGAGGGGGGGGGGGGGAGGGGGGGAGAGAGAGTCACCGGAGCAGAGAGACAGGTGAGTGTTTCATAGGCATGACATACAGCTACACTCTGGCGTGCCGGCCTGACACACACACACACACACACACACAAAAACAGAGTCTGGGCTGTGAATCACCCACGGCTGGTCCTGCAAGCCACCGTTGCAAAAAACGTAATTCCCATGTGTGCCGGAAGCAGCCCGCCCCGCTGGGGGGAAATGAGTCATCGTATGGGGCCTTCTGGGGGGAGGTGGGGCCTGGCCCTGAAGGGACATGGGTGGGGGATAGGGTTTCCAGAGGGGGTCGGGGACATAATTTGGGGTTAAGCACGGCCCCAGGCGGCCTGGGACACGGACCTTTTGTCAGTCGTTTAGCGCGGCGCTAATTAAACGTCATGCTAAGAAAAATAAACAGAACTTTTCTCTGACCGTCACAAGTCATTCGTTGTATTCATAATTTATTTTGCACAGAATGACAGTAGCGACATATCTGGGAGTTTTACTGCGTAGCAAGATGCTGCAGGTGAAACGTGTGTAAAGCAAACAAGGTAGGACAGGGCGAGAGGCTTCCGGCAGGCCTCTGGAACTCGGGGACCGGCAGGCCTCCGGAACGGGGGACTCATGGCTGTCAGGGGTTTCTGGGAGTCGTGCTCAGCTGTCAGACAGACTATGAGCCCTTTTTGATACACCCCAGGACTAGACGTCTCACATACTCTGCTTTAAGAGTAAAGAACGCAGCCACCGTCCAGCGGTGAGAGGATAAACCCCCTGAGAGGAGGTCGTCGGGCCGAATCATGAGTGGCACTGGCTCCATTTTACCTATCCTGCCAAACGGAGCGAGCCAATCGAGATTGGGCACAAGGAGGGCGGGGACCAATGGGGAAGGCGGAATCCGCGACCGTGGCCCGGGCTTGCATTGGCGGCTCTGTTCCGACCTGTGCTGGCGGCGTATCAAACGCGGAGCCTTTGAACGAGTCGGGAGATTTACTCTGGGGAGACAGTAAGCCACGCCCACTCTACCATCCGCCTACTGCATTCCTGCCGTCGCCACGCTCAGCCACCCCCAGGCTGCGTGTGGGGCTTGCCGGAAACGGGAGACATGCTCGTACCTGGGTCCCACGCCGCCGTCTCCGGAGTCCTGGCTCCCCGCCTCACTCGGCGTGCCCACGGACTTGGAGGTGGGAGACGTTGGCGGCAGGACTAGATAGTGAAAGAGACAGGTATCCTCTGTTACTACTCGCAGAGGCTGGGCTGCTCCGGCGGGGTGGGGGGGGGGCAAAATAAAGGGGCCAACAAGCCATAAGGAAAATGTTCAAATCAACAATTAAAATAAAAACATGGAGGGGAGAGAGGGAAAGAGGGGAATAAAGGTTAAACTCCATTGGTGGGCCTTCATGCGGTAATGCAGAACTCATTAACATTCCGTAATTAGACAATTAATAATGACACGCATGGCATTTTAATGCTGCTTCACATTAGCTACCTTCTGCACCAGTAAAAGAACACATTTAGTCACGTAATTAGCATAATAAAAGTGTTAACAATTCTACCATTTTTCAATTCAAGAGAAAACGAAACGTACAGAGGTGAGTAATATTACTCCAGAGATTCTATACTCATCCCTGTACACCAGCATTAAATGGGAGCTTAAAACAGAGGTGATTAATACAAGGCCGTGCAGCCCGGGACTAGGAGAAGTATTAAAAGAGCTACTGCAAAGTAGCAGGAGTTACTCACTGCTGGCTTTTTTTTTTTTTTAAAGTACATAAATACCACACACAATGTAGCACAGCGTTTTGCCTGGGAATGTTTACCATGGTCCACTTGCGCCCCCTAGTGTTACATTTAGAAAGCGGATCGGCCCCAGCATCAGTGTGCCAGCTGTCCATCCACCAAGTCACCGGTGCCCCAAGCGGTGACAGTGACTGCGGTGAGGTGACAGAATGACGGATTGCCCAAAGACGTGCAGGGCGCCCTTACCAACGGGAGCCTCGGGGGTGATTCCCATGCTCTGCAGCAAGGCCTCTGCCTCCCGCCTCTTTTTCTCCAGGTCCGAGTCGTCCGGCAGCGGCCCGGCATCTTTCCGCTGGTCCGCCTGTGGGAGGCGCAGAGCACGGGCACATTCTCGCACATCCACGTTGGATCCTGCCCGACCTGCGCTCACAGGGCTCCCCCGAGCTGCCTACAAGCTGGTATCCCCTCACCATTAAAGGGCCGGTGTTGGATTTCTGGTACCAAAACTATAGTGGTGCCAAAGCTGCGGTGGTACCTACCACTCATTTCAACCATACCTAGATAGACGATGGATGTGCTGAACCTGTTTAATGTTTTGAACACATGTTATTTGAGGACTGTCTCAAATAGCCTTATCTTCTGTTGGGTCCTACAGATCTGTGAGGGTGCGGCCATGAATCAACAGATGACACTGTTTGGGTATTATCTGAAATTATTCAATTATTCTAGTCTAATTATTCAAGTATGATTGTTTTGTCTCAATGAACAATCAATTGTACTTTTAAATTCACATCCGGCATAATACCAAAACGGTTTGGTTGTAGAACCCGTAGTGAGACTCTAATAAAATACAAAGCATCACAGTTCGGACCTGATCTCCATTATTTTAGATTTATTTTATTGGTTTACGGCCTTGTTTCCTAATCCGGTCCTCGGGGACCCACAACCAGTCCAAGTTTTTGCTCCCTCCGAGCTCCCTGCCATACCGTCCACATTTTTGCTCGCCCTGGAACCTGGGAGGGAGCAAAACCATGGACCGTCTGTAGGTCCCCGGGGACCGGATTGGGAAACAATGCTTTACGGTGTCTGTGAACCAACGGCATTTATCAGAGAGCTGGCAGAGGGCCTGATGCAGACCCCACACCATCCCAGCCTCCAGCAGGTGCTTCACCTCCTTCTTTTTCCGCTCCTCTTCTTTCCTCTTCTTCTCCTCCCTGATCTGGGCCAGGCGCTGCTTCTTCCTCTCCAGCTCTGCTTTCAGCTCACTCTTGTCCGACATGCTTGTTGTGGAAACTGCGAATGGAGACACAGAAACACCATGTTAACAAACCCTTTCCCAGCACAGCACCATACGGGAAAGACAGGAGCTTGGTCACACAGCTCAATATGAACAAGCTATTCCTAGATCTGGAACCAAAACACATGCACACCCGCCACCCACAACCGCTCACAGCGCTTGCGCACACTTTAGTCTCATTCGCTCGATTATTTTGCTCATCGTTCGGGGTCAGATGAAGGACTTGCGGGCACACGCTGCCATCGAGACTTTGCCAGGGGTCTTCCCATTAGCACAGCCCCTGACCACCTGGTCTGTAAGCCTCTCTCTTACGCCAAAGCCCCATTCAGGACCCCTTTGTGCGTCCCGCTCGGTGCCGCGGCCCACAATGCACCCTTATGGAGATTATAGGCATAATCTGAAGAGTGTCTTTGTCTATTGCCTGGGAGCATTTAGCAAGCTCTCCATCAGCACACAGCACCTGACCCTTTCAACTTCTTCTATACCAACCACTTCACTGCATTTTTCTTAACTGTGAGACTTGAAACTAATTAAATTAAAGTGCCACCTCTTCTGCATTAAACACGGGCATCAAGGATGTTTGAAAACCATATATTGCATTCAGAGTTTTCCTTATGTCATCGAACATTGATGAAAACGAACCATATTGCTTTTTCCGTAAGTGACAGCTGTGTGCTACTCAAAAATTAGGTTATACAAGCTGTATTCAACACAATCTCATTCATCACTGCAGAGAACAACATGCACTGACATTCCGCCAGTTTAAATCACAGGACAAACTGTTTTATGTTCAGTTTAACTGATACATACACCAGAACAAAAGCACATAGTGTGGTCTCTTGGTAATCACATTTATTGAGACCCTGAGGGCTGTGTTAGACTCCTGCTTTCAAAAATGCAAGCAATTGGCTGAAAATGATAAAACCATCACCACTATTGTAGGGAGATCATACCAGGGAAAACATTTACAGCACAATGGGATAACAGTTCCTCATAATGCCAAACAAGACAAATTTAAGCCAAATTAGTAGGTTCTCAGTACCATCACAAGATTTCATATATAAATTTTTCTACTTAATTTTAAGATATCTAAAGATCTTGAAAGCAGTAATACTACAGACTATAAAGAGCAACAAACTGAAACCTGCTTAATGAACAAGCGTGAAAGATTCAAATTCCAGACAAAGGGAACCCCATTCTTTCCTTTGATACGCGAAAGTGGCTGTCTGAGTATTACTCTTACGGTCGTCGTTTCATCTTTCACTCTAGCTTAAAACAGCAGCGCCAGTTCTACCAGGGCCATCTTGTGTAAATAACTCCGGCAGCCTCCAGTCAAGCTAATGACGCGTACGAGTGCTGCCGTGTAAACAGCCTTTAAAGCGCAAAACAGACGGGCGGGCACCAGTGAGGCGCCACCTAGCCGTGGTGTATTAAATAAATAACTACATACATAGAAAACATCTAAGGTTCAAAAAGAGAGAAAGAAGAAAAACAATGACTTCATGAATGAATCATCAAACGGGACCCAGTCTGTAAAAAAAAAACAAAACAAAACTATTTGCTCATCTCTGACAAAATAACATAGTATAATGAAATACACTTTAATTTGGGTTTTACTACAGAGTGCATTGAATGACATCACTGTCCCTGTTGCTGAATGACATATGTCACTGTTGACAACGCTGAGTAAACAGACAGAAAGACAGACATCAGATAGATAGATAGATAGATAGATAGATAGATAGATAGATATTCTTGTACTGCATAAGACAGTTACCTATTCATTAATTAAACAGCGCTATAATTACGGGCACCACCAACATAGAAACGTAGTGGCTGTACAGCTTTAGCTTCCACTTAGCATTATGCTACCAAGACTAGGAATAGAAGCCAGATTATAATTTATTTGCACTTCAGGGATTATCTCCTCTTCGGAGCTTCGAAGCAAATGATGGTCTGCAGCCCCACCCAAATCTCTGTGTACTGAAGGGAAATCAGTAGTGATACAGTGCGGAAAAACACAAGTTCGCCGCAAGACATGATGCAATTTGTGTTTGTCTTGAACCTACTTTTGGAGATATACCCTTCCAACCAAACAATATGGAGCTGTTAAGTTATTATAAACCAATTCCTCTACAATAAATAAAAGCTAACTACTTAGCAACGGCTAGTCCAGACTTAGTCAGCTTCCCGGCTATTCATTAACGAACTGCTATGTGGAGGCTGAACAGCTAAGACAATAACAATTATTAATATCGCATCGACAATTTATTTATCATGAACTAACCTGAGAGAACTCCTGGAGTATTTTTCCACAGACGAATGTCCTTTGAATAAACTGCTTGCTACCTTTTTTCGGATTTGTTACAGTGGTGCAAAGATGGAGAGTTACGGATTCCGAGGAGGGACAAACAGCACCTTGTGTCAGAACATGTGCGCGCCCTAGCGGCCCTTCGGGCACTCCGCGGAAAACTTACCCTAACAAGAGCGTTACAATGTGGGCCTGGTGTATCAGTACGTCCCGCCTCTGCTCTGTTTGCATGTTCTCCTTCTGCTTCCTCTCGCAGTCCGAAGACATGCACTTATGCAGATGCTACATTGCCCATAGTATCTGTGTGTGCCCCCCGGTGAGCTGGTAACACGTCCAGACTGCCCCGCGTGTTTTGGGATTGACTCCAGGCCCCTTGTACTTCATAAGCAATTAGGAGACGAATGAATAAATGAGCTGATGCTGAAGTTTGACGAAAGTATATAGAAATACCCGCGAGGGCAGCGCTTATATCGACAAGGCAGGGATGGTTGCATAACATGGAAAGGAATTGGGGTCATTTATGGACTTTTTTTACACATAACAATTAAATCAAACTGTACAAATAAAGCACAGGCTATTGCAATATTCCGTTATTCCTTCTATGTTTTATGTGAAACAAAAGCTGTTTAAAGTTCCGGAGTGATGGACAGAGCAACCAGGAAAAAATAATTTAATGATAAATTGTATCTTCTGCTTTGAGCGCTTATACGCTACTATACAGTCCACGTGCCACAATCAGTGTAACGTGAAATATAAATAATGTAGTGAAACGACTTACATCCATCTTTGCTGAATTATCAAGTGCAGAATCTTATCAGCTTTACAAGAGAACATTTCCTCTATTCGTCATGGATATTTTAACAGTGGTCAGAATCCATGTTAATGGCAGGAGAAATAATTAAGACGTCTGAAACATTAGTTTTGATCAATTTAAATTGAAAAAAAATGTGCATTTGAATTTAATTACCCTGTCAACCGTTTTGACAAGAAATGGAAATGAAGGATTCCAGGCTGCGGATCATCAGGGACGCAGTAAATGTTTCCCAGCATGACGTTCCGTAAGCTCCTGACATAGAGCACAATCCACTGTGAAGAGCCGTATCTCTCTTGTTAAATCAGCCGATCCTTTCCAGAAGAAAAACGCCGCCTGTGATGTTTTGAAACTTTTTTACAGCCCAGGAAATGAACACTAACGTGAATATGTTAAGAGAACCGTTTATAATGAAATCCTCTTTTCTTTAGCTAACTGTTATACTCTTGCTTTCAGCGTAAATTTGCTATTTGATATGTAGAAACCTTTTCATTATTTGCATATGTAAATGCAGAGCTCTCTCTTTTTCATCGCCTATGAAAGTGTGTATTGGACGGGGGGGGGCTATTCTATTTTCAATGCCATCAAAAAAAGTAGTACGATCAAAGAATAAAGTGGCTATTATTTGAATATATAAGGAATATCCTATGGGACAAGATGATTATCGGGCTCGGCACCGTGAGAAGATGTGAAAGTGCTGTTGTGACGAAAGAATCGCGTGCCTGTCAATCGGAATGTCATTGAGGTAAGAGGGGCTCGTAATTACGTGTCAGACACGTTTCCCGCGGCAGGCGAATTTCAGCCCTGGGTACTTCGATCAATTAAAAAAAAAGGATTTGCAGCACTTCCTTCGTAAGTATCTGATTTGACCGGAAGATATCCATCCATCCATTTTCTATACCCGCTTGTCCTGTGCGGGGTCGCGGGCACGGTTGAACACAGTTATTGAAAGACAAGCGGTTTTTGGTGACGGAATGGTCATCTTTGAATGATGGGGCTTTCACGCCCGGTATTCTCTTACACCTACATCTTCACGGGCATCTGAAAGACATGAGAATTCAACACGGTCTTCACTTTTAACTTTCTTCATTTTTCACGGCCAAATATATCTTAATAAAATATAATCCTTCCCTTATTAAATCTTCATAGTGACCTCACTGAATTCACCTCTTGAGAGCAATAAGGGTAATTAATTCAGGGTGATTCAGGGTGAGTTCAAAGAGACGAGAAAATAAACATTTAATTTTTCAGACAATCTTACAGCTTTTCTTTGGTCCCCACGAGTGTCTAAGTGAATTCTGGCCAGTGTAGATTCGCAGACGGGCAAAGGCTGTTTTTAGCTACTCAAGGGTGACTGACAGCAGGTGAACATACAACGCAAAAACAAACTGGAAAATGGCAAGTAATTCGTTTTTGCTGGTGTTAGCCACTATAGACCGAACAGTTATTTCTACCAGCTGCATACCAAAGGCAGCTTCTCAAATGTCCAGCAGGGGGCGTTATGACAACACGTCTATTTGGATGCGCTGCGGCCCAAAGCACGTGCCCCCCTCCTCCTGATCTCAATCGGTTACTGGAAAAGTAACCACACAGATCAAATTTGATTTGGTAAAATTACTGGTCATTGCTGGCCTAATACCCACTGATATCCCATGTGTTTCACACAGACGTGACTGAATAAAAGAGTGTTAGGACGAGCGTGAATGAGCCTCATCACCACCCTGCGTCCACAGCAATTTGAATGCCAGTATGGCAGAAACAGGTTTATCGGGACGAACTTGACCTAGAGCCTTTTAAAAGCACTTCACTTATAAATAACGTATAGTTACGTGGTAGATGAATTACATATTTATAGGGAGACATTTTGAATGAGTAAGAATTACCCTATGGCACACGTTCCTGTAGCTGGGAGTCATCTGACCCAAAGCCTCAATGCAGCAACTCTGCTGACTAAACACATTTACAAGGCAGATTCCAAAAGGTCACATTACCGTATTCATGTTGGTTAACCTAGACAGTACTCCGGTTTTTATTATAAAGCACGCTCAACTGCCCAATGGACACAATGGATGTATTTGCGTGGAATTCTACGAAAACACGTTGTGCTTGTGAGGCATCCAGTTTTAAGCGATTATGCACGTCTAGTGAATAGGCATCTAATGCAAGGCTGAGTTACGGGTACTTTATAGGACGTAAACAAATTCTGGTATGACTTAATCGTTACTTTAAATATCAAAATATGAATTACAGTACTCAGATTTAGAAAGTGATTATAGAAGCGACAGATATAAAATCTCCGATAAATGTTTTGCACTGGTGTCTGACAATTTGTGATTTTTGTTAAATATCCCTAAAAGTGCCCGAGTAGCAAAAGTTGGTTTTAAGCGTTCCATAAGAACCTTTATGTGAATCTTAAAATTTCAGAAAATAATCAAACGTGCCACTGATTCCTTGAATAAGACTGAATTCAGTCACGATCAAAATGATACGACTCCGGCCAGACTGTGTCCCACGCCATATACTGTTCTGAATAGAAAACCCGGGTCAGCACAAACGTAGCAGAGGCGAAATCTACTGCAAAAGCTGCCAGAAAGGAAAACTGAAATTGCTTGTAATGCTCCATTTCCGGCCATAAATGTAATGCGCAGCATTAAAAAGCAGACAGATCTAAACATATAAACAGAACCGGAGGCATTTCAAAGTTGGGAGTTGGCAGTCTTCAATAGACATACCATAGCCAACTCTAGGAATTTAAACCATTTTACCACGTAATATTTTTAAACAACATTCATCAGCTTTACACTGTATATACAGCGGTGTTCAAAATCGTATTTTAAACACATGAACATATGGTTACGCTGTTTGTGTTCGATTTTTTTGTACTCAGTCCATTCAATTAAACATTGCATGTGTAAAATATGTATAGTATTAGGTTTCCCGTGTCATGCTCAACCTTCTCCTAGATATACTGATTATATTTTTATTGGATCACTTTGTTACAACATATAAATAATATAATATGTTTTGCTGTAGCCTACTATCTGCATTTACTTGGCTGATTTTAGATTTCGGCTGTGGTTTCAGGTGGCTATTAAACACTTTCCTGCGCGTTTTCATTCGTTTGCCACTCCCATGACAGAACTGGTCTGGATAAGAAAAGAAATTTGGACTCTTTACAAAGGTTCAACATTTATTATATTATTATATGTCAATATAAATATTATAAGTTAATTTCAACCTTTTGTAAAGCTCAGTGGAAATCAGTAACATGAGAAGCACAGCTAAAAATATATACATTTAGTTGGTAACATATGCAGTAAGTCCTCCCCTCTGGATGCACTTCAGGAAGAGGAAGAATGATTTATAACAGGACAGTACTGACTATACCACCGGGTTTGTCAGGGGAAATGCTTCATTAGCATTCACTCATGTTGCCATGGAGACCGGTGTCGGCCATCCTTTCGTCCTCTCTTAGAGTCACTGCCAAAACTGCAGAAAGATCAAGCCTGGCCTCGTGATCCCCTCCCCCCTTCCAATCGCGTCATTTTAATAACACGCTGTTAAATTCTCTATAAAATCAAATGCTACACATTCTAACTGATAAAAACTGCAAAGATCCGCTTAAACCTAATCTTATATACTCAATAAAGAAATATATGTTTGTTTTTCTGGTATGTATTTTCTGCTGTGGTATATATAGATGAATTGTTTTCGCAATCCCTGTACTGAAAACAGCTTAAGAAATGTCTTTGGAATTGTTCTGTTATGGCCGGGGCTTGAATTAGAAGTGGAATCTTCTGTGTTTATTCCTGGAAAGAGATGAAAAAGTGTCTAAAAACTCCATGGCTAATTATGGCTTTTTGGTGTTTCAGTCATGATGATCACAACTCAGGTCATGTTTTTAATTGTCATTGATTCAAAAATTTTTGTTGCGTCCGTCACCCTTTTGTTAAGTTTATTAAAATGCCAGTAACAGCAAATAGGAGCAGTTACTTGTTGTTTAGATGCACTGGTTTGCCATCCAGGGTGTGATCCTGCTTTGTTCTAGGGTAAGTTCCAGGCCCCCTGAGGCCCTGATCAGGATAAGGTTAGAAGAACGATGGATGGATAGATTTTGATGATGTCATCAGATGTTTGTTCATTCTTATGCTTCTCAGAATTGTCAAATTAATAAATCAAAATAACCCAAACCTGGAGTTAGTGCAGTGTAGAGGCTTACACCTCCAGTGTGAGGCACCCTTGTTCATTGTACATGGAGTTTGTATGTAATTCTCTTCTGGCGTCTAAAACATGCGGTTAGGCAGACTGACATCTCTAAATCACCTGTACGATGGACCGACATTCAGTCCAGGGTGTCCCCTGCTTTGTGCCCTGTTGCTGCTAGGATAGGCTCCAGGGTCACTGCCACGTTGTACTGACCGGAACGTGGATGAAACGCCTGGATTTATACATAACCCCCACATCTCTGAACTTTATAGGTTATACGTTTATAATTAAGGCAATGGATACTATCCCTACTTAGGATACCTGGGTTAGAAGCTTGAATTATTTAAATCTTAAAGAGACTTTTGTTTCTGTAAACATAACACTACAAAACGGACAATCATAGCCAGAGCAAGTGTCATATTCCACTTCCAAAAGAAAAAAATTAAAGAAAGAGTGTAGCCTTTATGACAATATGCTCACACTGCTTCATATTCATTTTCTTTAAGAGACGGAAAAAAGCATCCATGGAGCCGAGCTTAATGTTTACCGAGGCAGAATGTGTTTAACGGATCCTGCCAAGTTTTGGGAAATGAAGGAGAACTGTGCGTTCTCGATACTGTGAAAACATTCTCATTTCATTTGGCCTTACGCTGCAAAAAAAATAAAAAATCCCACGAGTAATCTGTCAATTCATGTATTGTGTTAAACTGAGTCTTGACAAGTTAAACAAAACACATGACAGCTGCAAAAATGTGTTATTCATTTTATCTTCTGATTCCGGGAATTGCTTCTGTGTAAATCATTTTCGTTACATCAGCTGCTGTTAACTATTTTTGCGCTTGTCCTCATTGGCTCCCTGCCCCCAGCACTTCAAATGGATTATTTCTCATTTCACAAATATCCCTAAAAGGTCAAAAGCCAAATATCTAAATTTGTAATGCCTAATTTCTATATATATGCCTGTGTCTATGTGTGTATATAACAGTGCAATAAAAGGAAACTCAGATCTTACCTTGGAAATACAAGAACACATGACTCATATGCTGCTCATTAGAATAATATCTGTTCTGCATTTAACCTCTAATCTCTAATCTAAGTGGAATTGACCCATGCAGGTGTGATTCGGTGTAATGCAAAAGGATAAACTCATTTTTCTCTGGCAAAAGCTAAATCAGAGCCAAAGAAATAGCCGAAATAGGCAAAATTCTTCTCAGAAGTATAATATTTTTGTGCCATTATTGTCGTTTGTGTGATTTTGTCAGTTAAAATTGATATGATAATACAGGCTTAATCTTAAAAAATTATTAATAGGAAATTGCAGCAACAGAATATGTGAGTGTTTAGTTTATAATAGACACTGCTGGTGACATGTTAGCAGTCATAATCAGGTGGGGCAGTTTTTTTTTTTTTTAATGGGACTGCAATGCAACACACTGGACCAGTAGACTGGATACACCTATAGTACAGATTAGACATGTTCACAACATGTACCCTATGCATGAAGTACATATTCAATATGCCTCACACGTAGCACATCCCCTCAGCATTGATAGAGTGATAAAAACAGAGAGCTACAATCAGGAGAATTTAAAAAAATATAAATATTTAGCAGCACAATGGACTACATAGGAATGTTTAACTTCAGGTCACGGAATCCCAGCCCTGGTCCTTCTGATTACATGCTCAAACGACACCACGAGAAGTGATTTACGGTGCTAACAAAAAATCAATTAAGATCCAGTCCCACTGCACGCTTGACCAAAGTCCTTGTGAGGCAGAATCGCACAAGATAACATCTGTACCCTCGTGCAGGGTATGTTCTTTGTGGGGCTGCCGCCATTATTCATGCATTACTCAGCTTCCTGGAAGGTCTTGGCCTAGTCTACTATTCTGTCTTTCAATGAGTCAAATCATTTTCCAGGATTTGAACTTTCCAGTGTTCTCCATAGCAGATCCGTTTAATCATTATGAAATCTCCACCAAAACATACGCGACAAACTGCTAAATTAACATGGGATTTTATTGTGTAGGCGTCTGCGTGTAATGGCTACTGGCTGTTATAAGAACGATATAATCGGCCAGGAAATGTGACTCATGCTATCAAAGATCAGGCCCAACGTTCTGCCCTAAATCTCAGAACATTAGTACGTTTGGTGGCTTTTTGGCTGGTGTCGGCATGGCCTCTTATTAAAAGCTGTGGTTACTGACTTACGGACAAACAGCTGCAGTCGTTTACTGGCATGTGACTGTAGAGAACTAAAAGGAGTTTGCAGCATATGTTTACAACTATAACACGTTAAGCTTCGCAGTGGGGCGGCTCTGTGGGTAGCATTGTTGCCTCGTGTCTCTGGGCAGGCAGGTTTATATCCCACACGCTATGTCTGTGCGATACATGTCTGTTGGCTTTTCTCATAGAGACAGGGCTCCTCAAATCTGGCCCTCGATTCCAAATCCAGGCCTTGTTTTCAGTTCTCCCAGGTAGATAGTTTAATAATTACCGATTCTGATTGATCAGAGGCTTCACACCTGATTCACAGGTAAAGGAAGGCTGGAAAACCAGCAGTGCTTGGCCCTCAAGGACCGTAATTTGAACAGCAGGGTTGAATAGCCCTGCCGTTCCCAACCGCAAATTGGGCAAACTAGTAGAGAAAATGAATGGATGACCATGATTTTCATTATTTTATCTTCCACTGTACTCTATTTTCTATTGCATGAATCATATGAAACAAGTGAAATCTTTAAGACGTTTTTAATCTGCACGAAGCACACAAATATGGGTAGTTGGGCTACCCAATGTGAGAGCTGACCTTAAATTATTTATTAGCCATTATTTGAGACCAGTATGTGGCTCTGTGGTATAGGCATCTGTGCCTTGCTCAGAAGGTTGTTGGTTCCAAATCCATTCCCAGCAGAGTGATCTTACCACCAGGCCTCTAAGCAAAGCCTTCACACCCAAGAGCTTCAGATACTTGCAGACTTTCTCAGCTGTATGAGTTACAGATTTAACAAAATTACAAGTTTTATTGCTGTATTTTTTAATTATCAAGAGAAGAAAAAGCTTCAATGAAATAAACAAATAATAATCAATTGTGTCCAAGAAGTATTAATTTATTTAAAACAGCATTATAATTTGACCATTTAAAGGAAGAGGGTCATTAATCTATGTCAAAAGGCCAACCAGTTCACTGAATAACAGTATTTCTCGCTCTCTTGATACCAGAAGCCTGAATATAAACCCAATCCTTGCTTGTTTATCGATTTATTTAATGATTCATATTCATATATTTATATTTTTCAAGGTCATACATAGCTTTTTTTTTTACAATGAGTTTTGTTTATTTGTTTATTGTTTTTAATCAGTCCATGTTCATTTTTATGTCAATGTATTTTTTGACCAATATATTTTTCCTCTTATAGACTAGAGAGAAAAATAAATCTAGAAGGTTGCAGTTTCCATTGTTCTAAAGAAATTGTTTGCATTTGATCCTGCAGGAATGGGCTGCTATAAGATCCCTAATTGAACGGGGTGATTCACATCTCCACGCGCTCGTGTATCCGTCACTTGTCTGTCGTTACATCATGATTTGTAATGTCTGCAGACTTTCTTCCTTTCTGCGGAACAGTCAGACTGGAAGCAGCTACCGGTTGTGAGGCTTCTAAACAAAAAGATCAGTGACAGAATGATCTTTTGTGGAGAACTTTTTGTCCTGAGGTTTTAACAGAACCACAAGGGAACCATCTGTCATGTGGTCTCCTGTTTTCTTTGAGCCGTGGAAAGTTATTGACCCCCAATGCATCTTCAGATCAAACGTCAAGAAAATATCCCAATAGCTTGTGGTGGTTCACCAAATCGTTCGCCATCACTTGGTGTTTAATATACAGCATGAGCAGTAAAATAAAGCTTTATGTTTTCGTATGCTACGCACGAGCAGCTACCTCTCTTCGTTATCTTTCACTCTACTTCCAAAAAGCATTCATGCTCCTTGCTTAAACTGATATTCATTTCTTTAAAGCAAAGATGCTTATTAACCCCAGTTGCACAAACACATCTATTTGGAGCATGTCTGCATAATTTAGCGACACAAATATAAAACAACATAAATAATAAAATACCGTATTCATGCTAATATTACAATTATTACTATGGCTACTATTTTAACAGCAGCAACAATAATAATGAATAATAATGCTTAATAATGTGGTGCAGGTTTCCCCCTGCAGTCCAAAGACAGGCAATAAGGCAACATTACACACATTGTGTGTTAGTGTATGTGAGTGTGTTATATATTTATATATACACTGGCCTCCTGGCTCAGCTGATCCCTGTGCTGAACAAGCTCCACCCCCGTGACACGAATAATAATAATAATAAACATCTTCATCATCGTCACTACCACCACCATCATCATCAAAAATTTATAAATTATACAGAAGTTTTTTTTTTATTTTCCTGTATATTCTTTCTAACTCCGATGGCTTGCTGCCCCAGCCTGGGTTAATTTTTGTCTTGCGCCCGTAGCTTCCGAGATGATCTGGAGGCTCCGAACCCCCCCAAACCTGTACAGGATAAGAGGGTGTAGAAAATGGATAGATAGACAGATGGGTGGATCATGTTTTTTTTAAAAAAAAAAAAAAAAAAAAAAAACAGATCTTCAAAATCCAAACCTTGTACTTTTCACTTCATTGCCGCCTTTTCCGGGCCACTTTCACAAAGTTTTTTTTGAAGTCGTCATGCTGACTTTGGAGCGCGACGCCTCTCTCTTAAGCGAGATGTCTTCTCTTCATCTGAAGGTTTTCTGGTAGCCATTGTCTCCATCCGCAGTCACCTTGACACCACTGCCGCGGCTCGTCAGAATAAACGCTAACTTTCTCCCCGTCAGCTGCGCAGCCCCGGCAGACATTTGACGCTTCTGGAAGGTTCTGGCTTTCATCAAATGGCAGCAGCCAGTAAGTCGACTGACTTCATGATGCTGAAGATATTAAAAAGCCGCAGTGAGTGCAGTGCCAGGGGTTAGTGTGACAAGACTTAACAGGATATCACTGGACACACCTGTGTATTCGACCAGCTACAAGGGACATTGTTTTTATCTAAAATATCTTTCTCATTCTTTGCCATAAGTAATTAATTTTTTTCCCTTGTGGAATATGGCTATATAGACATAATACCCAAAATCTCACTGTGGTGACTATGTTTCACATTCAACGAAAATAAAAGCATGTAGTGCAGCCATGTTCCTTAGGAATTTTGTAAACACCTCTCAAAACAATTTTACACAAATGTTGACAAGCTCATGCTGTGTTCTTATTGCCATTCGTATTCCGTCCTGGCAATCTACTTTTTCTCTACATGCCCGAAATGTTTTTTTGAGTAGTCCCCTGTTTCTATAGAAACCCAGCTCAAGCCTAACAATATGGTTATCAGTGTTCAGGTGTGTAACTGGGCTTCTACCCTTTCTTCAACCAGATAGAATTTGGTATAAAAACAGAATGGTAGTCAGAGTACTGAAACATTAACCTAAACAAATCATAAGCTGTGACTCCTATTTACACCCTGCAGCGAAATGATCACACAACTGTACTTCTGCATATAAAGGCTTCGGACATTTTATCTTTTTAGAGAACATATTATAACATTTTTTTTGCAAATATTTTGTCAAGAAGTAAGATTAATTTTGAGTTATTTTTCACTTTGTTATAGAGGCTTTTGGTGTCAATTCCATGACAGGGTCAAGGTGATCTGCTGCATTGAGGATGTGTTATGATTCGATGTGATATTTTTCAGAAAAAGTGGAATGATCAGCAGATGTTGGCCACAGGTGAAACCTTTGCATTTCCTGCGCAGCATCTTTTTTCATCTTCGACACACACACACACACACACACACACACGTAGGGTAAACATATCCTTATGGGGACCGCTCATTCATTTCAATGGGAAAAATGCTAACGCTAACTATGACAGCCTTAACCCCTACCCAGCCCTAACCATAACCATAAGTAACCTAACAAAATACAAGAGTTTTTGCATTTTTAGTTTTTTCATAGCAGTGACCGATTTTTATAAAATAGAGTTTTCCCTTATGGGGACCGGTTTCCGTTTATAAAAAAACGGATATTTATCACGTTATGGGAACATTATGTCCCCATAAGGATAGGTAAACCCGCTCACACACACACACACACCTACCCAAGCAAAAATCATCTCTGGGTTCCACCTCGACTAATGTTCTTTATCTTGCCCATTCGCCCAATGTAATAGGTGCCTCATCCATCGCTGATCACCCTCTTTATTTCGGCCCAAGACCAATTTTCTCCAAACACGCTCACACCCTCCACACCTCTTTCCTCTGCCACTCAGAGCACATCGGACTGCATGATGAAGAGAATGGATCCAAGTGCAGCTTAAGGAGTTTGTAATGATACGATTCACAAGACGTCCGAGGCCAGGTGGCAGGCAAAGTGCACAAGCCATAATCCACACACATATAGGCAGGCAGAAAAGGGTTCTGAACGGAACCCAAAACCAGAACTGATAAACAGAAAGGGGCCAGTGAGCAGGCGGTCAAGCAGAACAGGGAAGACACAGGAATGGCAACAAACACTCAACACCAAACAAAATTTCAAAGAGAGGAAGATGGCGTACGTATGTTTTGACTAATTACGATCAGGTGATCTCAATATTTAGGTGAGGCAGGGTACAGGATGGCTGAGCTGGGCACGGTGGAAGGGCTGTGGCCTGGTTGTAAGATCCAGATTCCAGTGACAGGACACGCTGCTTCATGTCCTCCATTCTTCACCCAGATTAGTCACCGCCACCATTTCCTCTCCAAGCACCCAGCAGGTGGATGGGATTCACGCTGATTCATGGAAGAGGGTGTGGTCTGCCCCTCCTCTTCAGTTGGTACCTGACAGATCATCAATACGGCGTTGCAGTGGGCGTCCTTCGTTAACTCCCCAAAGAGAGAACAGCCTCTGGCTGCAGTGGAGCGGTTACTGGACACAGACCGTTTAGTGGTTAGCCTACTGGTAAATTGGCAATGACTGAAGGGAAAGTTATCCATCTGAGTGGTACTAAGCAGACAGCAGTACAGAAAAATAAATAGATTGGTAAATAAAGTTATGGTTCTTTGCTTGTGTGCCCTCTTAAACACACTCACAAAATTGTGACAACTTTTGGTTACATCCAAGGTTATATTTGAGTTTAAAATACGAACATTTTTGTCTGATTTTCTAATTTTATTTCAAATTCATGGTGATATTCTCAATTCATAGGAAAGCTTGTAGCATATATGAGGTAATTTGAATTCTGTTTACAGGCTGGCTGCCAGCCAGAACTCCCTGAAAGCCATAATAGATTTTCCTCTATCTCATAATATTTAGATTCACCCTCTTAACCTCTCTTTAAGATGTAGAAATGAATGGGAATGTGTCATTCAGCAACATGCAAGTAGTATTTTAAAATATAATTTCACACATTTAAATGCAATACTTTGCATACATTTGACACCCATGCATATAGTATCTTGATCTATACTGTGTATCTTCACATAGTACTTTGAGATACTTAGTTTGGCTGTTTGATGACGCGTGTTGGGATCTTTGCTTACATGGCTTGGCTTACTGGCAAGTTTGTGGACTGTTTATGAGATACTCAGTCAGCAAGAGTGAAGCGTTTCCACGAGTAAACACAGAGTACTTATCACAGAGTAATGTCTAAGGCAGGTGGTGAATACTATGGTATGAATAGAGTGAGAACATATCTCACTCTGATTGGTGTAATGTTTTTTTTTTGTTATAATACAGATACCCCATTTCAGTTTGTTCAGAGGCATCTTAACAATACCAGTAAATTTGCCATTACTATCATCCAGTATTACAGAGTAAATGTATGACATAAGCACATTCAGTTTATAAATATTTGTATAGACACACCTCAGTGCCTTAGTCAGATTCTGATGTAGCTTATGTGTGAACAATGTGGTTAAATTTTTCCGACGTGTACTGTTCTTCTGGCCTAAACATCGCAACGGGTCGTTCCAAGTTGAGAATACAAAAGCACAATATGATCATGATATGATGATACGAATTGGCCCGCCGCTGTTAGAGTACAGAGACAGATGCAGCTATTCGGCTGATGAATCCTGTTACTTCAATTTAAATGTCAGCCTTTTGTGTGGGATTTTATCCTTTTGGAGAAAAACAAGAGGTTGCGAGGCAGAAATGAAGGCATTCTCCTCCACCACACACACACGTATCTTAATGTCTTATCTATATTCTTTCTCCTAGTGTCATAGCCTTTTATTGGCCTGAGAAATACCCCCTGCTCCTTCTCAAAAGCAGATAGATCTGCCATATAGCTGTTGCAACTGTTTCTGTTTATCATTTGTATGGAAAGCAGCTTCCAGCTGACCAGGAAAATCCTTTCTTCGGCCGTTTATTCCCCGGTCAATTTTTTTTTCTCAGTGTATTCGACCTGTCATCATTACTCCAGATTTTTTGTGTTTTTTTTTTGCTATTATACCTTGTTAATACTTATTTATATTATTTTTTCACTGTAAATGAGCTTACCCAGTTCAGGGTGTTTGGTCCAGCATTGTTGTCATTTGAACATGGGCGGGGCTAATAACTGCACTCCAGTGAACCTCCAGTTTTGGAATGAGCAATGGCAAAATCAGACAGTGACACCTAAACGGGCTGCATTGGACCCTGCCAGCATGTGAGACTGATCTACTTAAACCTACAGAACAGCACTTTCTTGGCAGAAAGAGAACTTAGAAGATCAGAACTCATTAAATAGTAAAATAGGTCATCTAACCATTTCCCATAACACAAAGTATGGGTACTGTGAGTCAGGATCCTACACAAAGATGTGTGCAGCACATGGTAGGGTAGGTCCATCACAGGGTGCATTTAAAATACATTTGGAGAGTCCAGTTTGACTCAGTTGCATAGGTTTAGACCAGGGGTCTCCAACCTGGAGAGCTACTATCTAGTAGGTTTTCCATTCTACTTGGCTTCTGATGAGCCACACCTGTTCTCAGGTAAACAACAGGAACAGATGTGTCTCATCAGAAGCCAGGTAGGATAGAAAACCTACTGGATAGTAACTCTCTGGGACCGGAGTCGAAGACCCCTGGTTTAGACTGATAGACTAAACCATGTTATTGAAAGCATGGGGAGAACATGGAAACACCACACAAAATGGACAGAAATCAAACTTTCAAACTAAGTCTTTAGCCTTTGCATTGAAGAAATCCTACAAAAAACAGTATGGGATTTAAAATTCAGGTACCAACTGTACATTTACAGCTAACGAAGACAATATAGGCTTATTCTATTGAGTCTACAACTGAAGGGTTGTGCTACATGTCAAATGCCCAAGACAAACATTATCCATATACCTTCTGGATGTTCTTGACAACGTATCAACTTATGAGGTTTGTCCAACTGTTCAGTTCAGTCATTCCAACTCACTGCCTGTCGTGAAGTTACTGGGTGTGACAGCTGAACCAGTGAGTACAGTGACTTGGGTAAATATGTATGTGAAAGACCTAATTTGACCCAGGTGTTATATGAGGAGTGCAATAAATAGGTGCTCTATTAACCAAATCTGGGGGGAGGAGCGCAAAGGAACCTGGGAAATTCGAAGGCCCATTGCTCATCCAATAGTACACAACCTTTGTCTTCTATCATGTTGTAGTCAAGCACTAAAAAGTGTCTACAACGGAAAGACAGCAAACTTATTTTGGTAGTTTAGAGAAAGCAGTAAATACATGAAACCCATAATTCCAAAGTAGGTCATGTATTTTTAAAAGATTTGGGCTAAATGCCATAGAATGAAGCACCTGTCATGTCAGCACCTTGAGTGCATATGGCCATAGTTATAGGAGTAGGATGCTGCTTGTTGATTCATGAAGCTGATGTGGAGAAACGCAGAGATGTTTGGGACCAGCTGTAAATGGAAATAGTCTCTGGGCACCACATGTGATTAGCAGCTCTGTGGCCAAGGAAAACCAATATCTGCTTTTACAGTTTCCTCAAGATTTTCACTTAGCTTGAAGTGACATAATAATCCCCAAAATGTCTTTTTAATTCCAGTGCGACATTTTATTGTGATTGTTGAACACTGTTGTAACCTTTCTGAAAGGGTAAAATCACATATTTTGGGGGGCTCTTTCACTTGTAATTGGATGTGTGTCACTTCAGCAAACGTCAGCTCTGAATTTATTGAATTATGAAATTCTGTGACATTCAACGAAATTCTGCTCATTTATGAAACATGAAAGACTCGGTCATTTTTGCAAAATTGCCAGTGTAATCTTCGAAAAATATCTGCCACTAATCACTGCTAAACAATGCAAATAAAATGTAAAATATTACCTTGGATACCAAATGTGAAAATTTAATTTATTCATATTTAAAATGAAGTATGTTTTTCACATGTGTGCCTAAAATAATGAAGTAGAATTTCAGATAACAAAAATACTCTAACACCAAGGTTTAATGTAAAATAATTTTTCTTGATTCATCTCCTCAATTAATACAATTATGTGTGATTTTCATAGTTCTTAAACGGTATTTAAATATCAACATGACCTTTACGATGAACTGTTTCAATATAGTAATTATAACAAAGTGACCTATAATGACACACAAAATGAACGCATCAGTTATAATGTAATTCAGTTTAACTACAATATCTGTAATGTATTTTAATTCGTAATAAAATTCTGTATCGTACGTGTAACCTGTTTGAACTCAAATTCTCAATTCAGTTCAGAACTGACACGCAACCCTGTTATAAGCAAACACGACCAAGAATTTATTTGGTTTGAAAACGTCTTAACTGAAGGACAGTGTAAATCTTTATAAGGTTGTGAACCATTTATATAGCTTGCAACTGAAAGATAAAGGCGGGATTAGCTATTGCGTCCGTCCTAGAGTCAAGTATTTGAGGGAAGGACATAGGAATAGTAGTGAGGATGCATTGTTTTAAGGATAATCGCTCATGTAAATATTATACCTGCAATTGTCTTAAAGAAAATTTTAGAGCTACCAGAATAATTGATGCCCTCCACATTTTATAGTGATTTTTTACAGCTTGTTTTAGTTGACTTTATGCTAACAGATGTATACGTAGTGGACAGCTTCCAACAGTGTTTTATGCAGACAGATATACAGTAGGACACTGAAATTATATAACAATAATGTAACGTATGCGAATATATGCCGACGACAATATCGGAAGAGGATGGGAAACACTAGTAGACTTATTATTATAAAATATACATGCATGTTGTTCTATATATATTTACATTTAACTTCCACAAAGAAACTTTATATACGCATGCACACATGGTTAACAGATGGTCATGTAGTTTTACAAGTTAGGCAATAGTTTTTATAGGGGAAAACTAAAAAAACGGAAATTGAACGGGATAGTAAGACCTAACACAGTCCTTGGTTCTCTGAGATTCGAGTGCATTAACTTTTCCAACGATAAATAACAGAATCCTCGCTGGATTTTACCCTACAACCTACAGCGTATAAATCAAAGCATTTCAAAAGCTTTGATCCAAGCATTATGAATATATGACAGTCGTGCTAAGTAACACAAGCTGATACGTACGTGTGATAGATGTAACGTATACGTGTGTACTATTCATTTAGTAGGCTAATCTTTGTTGACGCTGGCAGGGGTTAAGGTTACGTCATATATAACGACCAAAATGAATTATGGGTAGAATAAAACGGAGTCAGTTCTTCCCCATGTGTATATTTTTGGAAATCGAGCTGCATAGTTGAAAAAAATAAATGTATATACCAAAGCAATTGTGTACTGATAGTAATTGAATACAATAACTGTAATTAATTTTATTAATATAACTTTGGGAAAATATCGGCCAAAGTAATTCTTTCTATCAATATTTATATTTTGTCTGAGATTTTTATGTAGGTTGTTTTTAAACCTTATGTTGGACAGTGTCCATCAGGTGTTTTTAACGACATTTCTTATTCTGCCTCTTCAGTCCCACTTCATAAGCTAGACGCGAATTTGGTGAGAATGAGGAATCTCAAAATCAGTTTTTCATTGCATTTCAATTCTGCTTGAAAAGGCACCGCAGGCGAGCCCCGCACACGCCATGCCACTCCGGAGCACGACATTTTCGGGGCGGTTTTGTCTTTCTTTTTAATTGTTATTTATTTGTTTCTGTCTTTGCCGTCAGTGGCGTTTTTCGGCCGAGCGACGCGTGACGCTGGTGGCGAAGGGATCCGCTGACGGGCTGCTCCGAGACGCACTGCAGAGGAGTGGAGAGGTATGTGTCAAAAACATAATAAGATTACATATTAATATTAGCTATTATGGGATGCATTCCGTTTGTTGCGTCCGTGGTACCGGCGATGCGATCGCGGGGGATCATCGAAGTTTCTTCTACCATTGATGCGTGCGCCTGTTTCCTCTTTCGTCCTTAAAAAAAAAAAAAAAAAAAAAAAAAGTAGCTTGATGAGTGTCCAAAGTAACAGTGGAAGTGGTGGAAGTTTGGAGGGGACGCCATCTTGGTCCCAGGTCTCCGCGTCCCCAGCACCGGGTTTGCTTTCTCAGCAGCATCCCGCAGCGCCGGTGAAGGCCAAGGAAGGTATCAGGAGAATTTTGTTGCTCTTTTATGCCGCTTTTTTTTTCCAGGGTGGAGAGTTTGTCGGGAAATCGCAGCCCCCGGTTACGCCGAGGCCATGGACAAGGTAGCTTTGCTCGCTTACTGTACTACAGTGCAGCCAGTCAGTAGGTGTCTGCTCATTATGGAGCCACCAAGACTGAAGCTCAAGAGGCCGTGCGAGGAGGGAAAAAAACGCCTGGCCGTGTTTATTTGCACGTCGGCGGGCTCGGGTGCGAGAATCGGGGCTGTCCGATTCGGGTGGGGGGGTCTATTCCAGCATTAGATAGCAGCATCAGTTCGCGAAACCGGCTCGAAAATATTAGTGCATTCCCATTTTTAATGCTCGCTAAAGATGTGCGAAGATAAACAGGGTCGGATCCTTTGACATTATGGAGGACCTCTGGATTTTGTTTTGGGAGAGTTTTTTCATCTTTTCCGTGGATCGATTTAGCGGTGCCACCGGAGCTGCTCTTATTAGTCGGATAACCAAGTAATAAATTGCACATCGAGCGAGTTGATCGAGTCCAGCGACACGGCGTTTTGTGAGCCAGCGTACATGGCAACTAGCAACTTCCTCGGCTTTTTGGCATCATGTCGAGGATGGAATATTTTCATTGCAGTAGGATGAGTAAAGTATGCCGTACACTGAGCACATAGGACTGCTCGTCTGCGCGACTACAAACAAGGGCAACGGGCTGAGATGTTTTTAAATGTAATTTTCTTGTTCCACAGTTTAACAAGTCGAGTAATATCTGCGAAGTGATCTGAATGTTGGATATTGCCAGCGAAGGTCTTTCATTAGGGTGGGTCATTAATGTCGGCTTCGATGCTTTTTTTGCAGCGTTGGCTTAAACACTTTTGTAACTAATTTAGTCTACCTTTAGGGAAATACTTTTTTGTTGCTAAAATGGTGGCGCGACATAAAACCGGTGTATTGCTGTCCGTGTCAATGTTAAGTAGTTATACAGAGTTTGCATCTGGCGTTTTGAATGTCAGCTGCTCAACCCGGTTAATATCATTTCAAGTGATTCTGCTAATTTTTTTTCCCCAAGTGTATTTTAAACCGCATTTCCATATACCTGAAATATGTTGGTAGAGAAACGTGCAGTCTGATAGTAAAGCTAAGGGAGAGGACATGTATGTTGGGAGTACACGGAACACGACATCGTTGCGTCATTGTGCCGCGTGACGTCATAGCCGCGACACGGGGTTCACCAACAAAGGCGAGGGCACGTGGTCCTTGTGCACCTGGCGCACGGCATTGTTGCGTCATTGACGTTTTGCGTTCTGTTACCACATCCTGTATGCTTGGAACCACTTGCAACAGAAGTTGTGAATGGCTACTGACATGTTTAACGGAGGTGCCTTATGAAAGAGCTTCTGGATGGAGTCCAGCAACTGCAATAAAAACAAGTCTGTGTTGTATGAAGGGGGAAACATTAACAGACGCTGTCTGGTTCTGTGTATTTGTGTATTTTCCCGGTTGTCAGTGTTCAACAGAAGCATTTGCAAGTGTGTGACATCTATTTTTCTGATTGCAGTTGCAACTTGGCAATTGCAGCAGAATTCGGTAAAATACTTTGCAAGTGCATTTAAGTGCAAGCACAGTTTCCTCTTTGGCATTTAAAGAAAAGCTGTGTGCTCTTTTCTTTGTAGGTCATGGAGGACACACTGATGTTTTGAGCAAAAGGGGGGGGGGGGGAAATCAACGTGGGCTATACAGTGGTGTGATGAGAGAGATCTGGGGGGGGAGATGAGGGAGGGCATTTACATTCACAGTGCCGAGACTCACTGCCGCTAAGAAGCATAGCAAGCTGCATGCTAGTACTGAGACTCCTTGCTTCTAAGGAGCATAGTGCATTGCTTGCCAATGCTGAGACTCCTAAACTTTAAGAATCATGGTAGAGCTAAGTCTTCTCAATTGTAAAAGCTTAAATTGCTACAATGTAGTGCTGATGCTTCTTTTCAGTCACTTCAGTTGTGTGATTGTTTGCTCTTTTTATGTACATTTATATTGAAATAATCCTCCTCATCAGCAACATTAAGATATTTACCGTCCAGAATACTGATTTGTCTGGCTGTCACGTTCACATTGTGGGAATGTTTCAGATTTTTTTTGCATAAATCCATTTTACATAACTTCATTCAGTACAGGGTCATCTGGAGCCTATCCCAAGATGCACAGGGTGCAAGGGGAGGGGGACACTCTGTATGGCATGAGAGCCCATTACTAGGCAGGCGCTCACACACTACGGGTGATCTAGAGATGCTAATTTGCCTAGCCGCGCATTTTTGGATGGCCAGAGGAAATCAGGGTACGCAGAGGAGGCCGCTATGAGCACAAGGGAACACATGAGCGTAAGTGGACAGACCTGCGTTTCAAAGATCGCTTCTTCGTGTTTGTTTTTTTTGAGTCTCTTCCTGCCATTTTCTGTGTGCGTCTTCCCGAGCACAGACGCAATTGCCTGTTGTCCTGTGGTCATCCGCTTGACTAGCCTGGCAGTGTCAGAAAATGTCTGAGTGGGCAGTGAATGCTAGGAGATGGCACCGATGCGCAGACCTGATTTAGGCCTTGTCTGATTGTCTGGATGCTTCTCTCTGTTTTAGCAGAGACCTTTAAGGGCTTCAGGAGGGTCTTCTAAGGAATTTAAATTTTTCAGCGTGGGTGGTAATAGTATTATTTATTAGATGACATGTTATTCATCAAGGGCTAATTGAATCTCCTTTCACGGGAACATCGTCAGTGCTTGTGCCAAACGCACATGCGGCGAATGCCCTTATGGAGTGCGAGGATAGAGAATTGGACTCGTGACCGGTCCGTCTGCTGGTACCTTACCGGTGTGTTTGCTGAATTGATTCAGGGCAGCCACCTTGTTTAGAGGTATTACCGTAGATGCCAGCTGTTTGGACCCAAGCCATTATTGCGTATTAGACTTTTCTATGTGTTGGTCTGCTGGGTTCATGTGGTTGGTTTTAGAGCTGGGATTTGAAGGTAATACCAGTCCTTTTTTTTGTTTTTAATTAGTATTATTTTTGGATTTTGGGGGTGGCAATTAACCTGAGCGTAATAATTGTGTTTACCACATGGTAAGACCTGTGTGGTCAGAATGTTGGGTGTTTTAGTGTTGTTTATGTTTATTAAATATAAAAATAACAAGGTTTATGGTGATTGTTATTACCGTGAATCATTCGTGTAATGACGGACAGGCAGTCATTTTAAGTGTTGAGGCATTATTTGAGCATTTTTTTTTTTAGCTAGGCTGATCTTTGACACTTTTAGGTGATTCTTGTATGTTTTTGTTTGTTTTGCTATGATTGATTTTAATCTGGACCCTTTGTCATGGTGTTCCCACCCACGTTGCTGTTAGGGCAAAGTTCAGGCTATTTTTGAAACGCAAACAGGCTTGGCCGTCATAGCACGGTGCTCCTTTAAAGGGATCCTTTCTGTGCTTGGACACTTCAGGAATACAGCTGTAAATGCTAAACTGGTCACTGTCGCCGCACCGAGGAAATACTGTCAAAAAAAACAACCGGCCGTGACTTCTGGAGGAAATCGATCCTCGTCACAAAGACGCTACGGACGGCACCTGATTTGCCTCCGACCGGCTGCTGGGATGGGATGGGATGGGGGTTCAGTCCCAGTCCCGCAGTGAGGTATGTGTTTGCACAAGAGCAACGTTCACAGTAATGTGTGTGCCTCACGCTCGGGGTCCTCGTCGACGTGAAAGGAACGGTCCGCTTGTCCTCGTTCCCAGACCCATTTAAAACCTGGTGCTGGAGATTTAATGCCAGGGTGGTGTAAAAATATACCTGGGAATTTAGTGAATATTGGCCACCACTACCCACCTTCCCCCCTCCACTTAGAATTTTCAGGTTACCTCAGGAAAGACTAAACACGTTTCTGTAATTTCTGTAACATTATCTTTGAATAAGCTTCTGTTTGCCGTTGGTTTTGGGGGCTGGGTGGTTAGAATTCGGATAGAGGCACCATTGCTGTGCGTGACAGATGCAGACGGGTGACGTGCGTGTCACACGCTGTGTGACCTCAGCGCAGGTGCCGACCGTCAGCGCATCCAGGTCAACCCGGGGGCCGCCTCACTGCGCGAGGAGTTCATAAAGATGGGCCCCCTTTCCCTTTGCTTGGCATGACTGGAATCAGATAAGGACCCTCCCCCCACCCACTGCGCTGTCGCTGGGGGTGTTATTTGGGCGAGGAGGGGGGTGAATGTGTGAATGGTGTCTTTTCACAGGGCAGGAATATTGGTAGATTTTGTGCATTTTGCAAAGTTTTGGGTCATTTCATTTGACTTTTTTTTCTCAACTTAAAAAGTCAGTGTGACGATACACTAAGAATCATACTTTTGTTTAATGCACTGTTCACTGAGACGTTTGTTTATATAAAAAATGGGATTCAAGGTTTATCCTTTATATCCTAGTCAGGCTTTTTTTACCCTTGCAATAGCTGCTTTTAATGACTAAATCAGCACCGTTTGTTCATTAGGTTTAGAATTTTCCTTTGTGAGAACAGAACTTCGGGACGGTGAGGGCAGTGTCATACAGGGTCCGGCCAGCCAGCAGTGCAGTGGGGCGAAAAGTAAAGTACAAGTACGGTACAAGTGAAAAGTAAAGATGTAATTTCGCTTAGGAACTGTGGATGTGAGAGACGGAGAACGGAAATCAAAGGGCCCTTTGCTGTACAGGTCTAAGGCTGGAGAAATGGGACCTAAAACTCTAAGTTATTTAATCTGCTTTCAGGAACAATGGCAGGTAAAGGGTATTATCGTTTATAGTCGTGGTCACCTCACTTTCCCTCGGAACATGCCCTGGCCCCACCCCCTCTCCTCAAACCACCCCCCCCCCCGCCCCCGAACAAACAGGTGGCACAACAGGGCTTAACAAACCGTAAAGAAATGTATTCTCCCGGCACCCGGACGATCCTCCCCGGCTTATCTTGAAGCTGGTCCATGATTGGCTGACGTGGTTGCAGTGGACCTCATCCGCCGCCAGCTCCTTTACACTAAGCCTCTGCTGCGAAATGAGACCTTTGATTAGCCCCGCAGGCTGAATCTGTCGCTCGGCATGTCGAATAATTGTGATCCCCCCCGAAGAATTTTTTTTTCTTAGATAGGAGCATTTCAGGGATGGAAGAAACGTAGTGAAGAGTCACATTAGAAAGATCCAGGTTAGGTTGTTTTCGTTTGTAAAACGAAAGGTTGTTTCTATCTTGCTTTTTTTTTTCCTGCATATGACATACAGAATGTTTCGATAGCTCATGCATCGTAACGCGTCACAGCCAGTGCAGAGCTGCGAGTTCTTTGCTAGCGTTCACGCCGTTGCACAACTGTTACACTCGGAGACTGCGTGAACCTCGTATGGAGGACGAAACCCGTAAGCCCGCCCCTCTGGAGGTGTGAGACCACAGCATCACGTCTGTATTATAATGATAATGATCGTGAAAGACCCCAAAAATCGTAATGCAAATCCAGTCTGGCAGTTCAGACAGAATACAAGTAGTGTATTTTAAGAACAGTGGAGAGGATGACAGTATGTGTGTTTGGCCGCACAGTTCCATGTTTGTCCATGTAGTGTCTGCTGTGAGATCCCTGTTGCGAGTTTAGTATAGCGGCATATGGGCTCTCCATGACTCCACCACTTTGCAGGTCACGTGATGCCTTTTCTTGATAGCGTTTCACTGACTGGTCTAAGGTAGGAATACATGAATCGCACTGGCTTCCTGTTTTCTGGGAAAGGCTCCAGCCCCATGCAACCCTGACCAGGAGATGCAGGTAGAAGATGGATGTATGGATTTATAAACTGAATGTTCGTATAGCTACTTTATGCCTCGAGTGTTAGGATGCCCTGTGCCCCGCCCTTTGTGTCATGTGACTCTGTGCTCCGCCCACCCTGCCGTTTTTTGCAATCACCACAATGCAGCATGTACTGTAAAATGTCGGGGTTTATTTGTAATGCACTTTCTTTTAAATCTGAGATAGAATTAATACTTTTATATAATTTAGTTGCTTTTGTGCTGGATTAATAGTTTAATGCACCCAATGGGACTGCTGAACTAAAGTCGCAAGATAAAGTCACCAGATTTGCTGAGATGAGGCTGTTTTCACTAAGATATCAAACTGCACAAATGTTCTTTGCAGGGGTGTTATGACGAGAAATATGGGTGCATAGATTTTAACTGTGCAACTGAGTCACCACCCAGCGGGTAGTTCAGAAATATTTTGTTTTTTTTTTTATTAGATTCAAAGTAAAATGCTGTGGATCCACGGTGGTAACTACTTGAGCAAATAAGAGAGTACAGGCAGAGTACTTAGCAATGCGCTTCGTGGAGAGCTTAGCTGTGGATGGTGAATTCAAATTAGGTTTATATTGCAGTAGATGTACTAGTAACTAGCATTCAGAGTATGATCAGGAATATGTCATCTCTGACATCACTTCTGAAGATATGACCTCTACTTTTTATTATGTTATAATTGCAAGTTGATTTAATGTTTTTCTTCAAAAAACGGCATCTAGTGACCTGACATCTGTTCTTAACCGCTGTCTGTCATCCGACTTCCACTCTTCCCTTTCCATCCATCCTCAACAACAGTATTTCCAGGCAGACGTAGTAGTGTGTATTGAGTGGAGGACATGATTCTGTTTCTGGTTCCTCATATACAAAAAAAACTTTTGTTCATTGTTTTGGTGCCGGTGGTGGCGCAAGGTATCCAGTTAAACACACAATTATGACAGAAGTACAGAAAGCTATAGAATTAAAGTAAAATGTAGCTGAAAATAGACATAAAAATGTGCAAATAGTAACTGAACATGTGTATATATAAAAGCAACCAGGTATAGGGTACATGCAGAGAAGCTCATGAAATCAGTAATGAAACTCCTACCTTGAGTGATTAGATATGAAAAAGTGTGCTTCGCTTGGGGAGAGTGTGTCGGGAAATTTAAAGCCCCCACCTGACTAGATCAGCGTCTAATTGGTTTGAAGGAGGTGACCCATGAGAACAGAGGTCGAATAAGCTCCACAAGCAGGACTGATGCCAAATTCGAACCCGTAACTCCATATTGAATCTAGTTCATGTTTTTCAGTGGAAGCGGCGTATGCCGAACCCCGTCTCAGAGTCTGATCGCTAGAAGAGCATCTTTGGGATTTTGTATATTGTCCTCAGGATCCTAAGAACGCTAAGGATCCAGTGGTTCTGTATGAGAGCGGCAGACAAGGACAAAAACAGCAACAGCAGCAGAACAGGTTTCCAGCAATTGTCTGCGCCTAGATCATTGCTTGACCTGACATTTCAAATTCTGCCGTTGACCTCATTACTGCTCAACCAATCAAAATGGCGTTGATCTCGGTCCGAAGGCAGCCACCAGAATGCCTGTGTTCCACCCCGCCCCCATTTTAAGATTGTCCCTTAACCCCCCCTCGCCCCACCATGAGATGATGCATGATCATTTGCAGGGAATTGTGTTCTGCTCAATATTAGCAATGCAATCAGTGACTGTGAGGCAAATTGTTATAGGTGGTGAAGTCAAAATATGTTTGATTTAAGGAAACACCGAAAAGGGTCTAAATGTCAAATTTGGTTCTACACCTACGCTTGGGGGTATTAAAGTTCATTAATGCAGTAAACTATTTGCTTTGAGGTAATTCCAGTTAAGTGTCTTCAAGGTGTGGAGGGACTGGTTATGTGGTGTACTTCAACACATTAATAACGGATAGGTGGGGGTTGTGATGATGTGGTGTACTGGTTAAGAGTGTGGGCCGATTACTAGTGGGTTATCGGGTCAAGTCAGAGGGGCTTTAACCTAAATCAGTCCTGTAAAATATCCAGCTGCATTACTAGCCTTCTATAATGTGCATTTGCCCACAGCATATGCCAATGGTGTAATGTTAGGAAGAGGTGTATAGCCCTTGGAGCTACGTGGTCTGGCTGATTTAACGAGTCCTGCTTTTCCTGAGGCTCCTGTTTTTGCTGCAGATGTTCTGAAGCATCGCAGCTACCTCAGTCCTGGGCTACATGCTGTTAAGAGGAAGGCAACCCGTCGTCAAGGAACCACATCTGTTCCTGAAGACACATGTGCCAATTATGCTGGACAACCTGCACTTGGCATCGCCATTTTACTTATTTACTTTCTTGGCGAACGAAGCAAAAAAAAAAAAACGTCTTTAGGACTTAATGGCCATGTTGATATATTTTTTTAAGGAATTTGGCTTATAAGATTAATTAATTGGCATATGAAGGCAGGAAACACCCTGGATTGCATGCCAGTTCATTGTATGGCTCACACGCACACTGTAAGGCCGCCTCTGCTGCATGTTTATGGACTGTGGGAGGAAACGTGCATGAAAACAGGGAGAACATGCAGAATGCGCAGGAAACTACTGCAGAAGCCTGGAGGTGAAACGCCTTTACCCCCTGAGTCAGCGTGCTACCTTTATGCGCTTAATCCGGGCGCAATAAAAGCCATTGAGCTTAGCTGTGACTGATTCATGCCATTCTTCTATTAGAAAGAAAATATCGAAAGGGATATTACAGCAATTGTTATAGATCTAATCTGTGAAGTTTGGAACACTCGGCTTTCTTAGTCCTCCTGGATGGCCAATCGAGTAATTTTCTGATTTTGGAACATTACTGCAAAAAATTCTGGCTGGGATTGAGTTGCAGCTGGGAGCAGTAGTGTTTTTAGGTAGACTCTGGGAATTGATCTTTTAATGAGCTTAGTGGAGAATGGTAACATTTAATACCACTTCTGATTCCAGCTGCCTTCAGTTGTCCAGTACGGATATGTTCATCTTTTTTTTTTTTTTTTCCCCATTTTGGTCAAGATGAATCACAAAGATGTTTATTACATCAGTTCCTGTGTTGAATTATGGGAAAACATGGCTGTTATAGCTTTATATCAGGATCCATCGGTGGTCCATTTTTATGTTGCATTTTGTGACTGGATAAACCATACGGCCATGTGGTCGAGTAGTTTGCACTCAATTCTTAAACATCTTTTTGGGGCATCATTTTTGTTAGTGAATCCCGTTAAGAGGAAGTGTGATCATGTATCACTGTGCACTGGAGAATTTTCCAGTGTGACCTGTGGTTGTCTTAGAAATGAGACTTTTGTGTGTGATTACAGTTTACAATTAAATGTTCTGTGCTTGTGTATTTATTTAATTTTCACTTGAAAAAATCTGTTTTCTGTAATGTGAAAAGCACTTACCTTCTGCTAGTAATTCTGTCAGGCTGGTTCTCTGCTTTTTCTTTTGGCTTGATTATTGCTCTGTTAATCTGGAGGCATTTGGGTGTTCTGCTATTGACATTTAGCATCCTTGGGTCTCTTTTACGCTCCTAGTTTCTGACTAATGGACAAAACAAATCCAGCTTAGTTCAGCCTAATTTCTGCTCAGCAAGACAATAGCATTAGCGGTGGCGTAACCAAGCTCCTTTTCTGCTAAGGTGGCATCTGTCCTTGGTGCCTAGGGGCCAATAAGCCATGATCTTTTGTCCCCATTGGGTATTTTATTCTTCACAGCTTGAACCTAAGCTTGTGCAGCCATCTTGCTGTCCGAGACTGGTGCTATGCTAATGCCCTCACACATCTTAAGTGCTCTGTCTGAGGGGAGAATCAGGCTACAAGCTAACGAGGACTTAATAAAGCCGTTCTGAAATTACATCTGGTTGCACACCATTGGGCACATTATGCAATTACAGTTGTATTTCGTTTTCTCCTCCCTTGTGTTATGGATGATTTGAATGTGTCCTAGGAGTCACTAGACATGCTGTGGTGTTTTGGCCTTTGAGGCTGATGGCCAGGGATACCTGGGTAATGTAGTTTCCTGGGAGTAGGAGGAGCATGCTGGGAAGGATTGTATGCTGAATGGGAGGGGCTATAGCTATAGGCACTGTGGATCAGGGAGCTTTGTGAGTGTGTTTCTGCCTGGAGCATCTGGGTGTAGGAAGTGTGCAGCGTTGCTTACAGAGTCACATTATTTAATAAGATTGTTATTGTCCTCCTTGCTTACTTGGATTTGATGCAATTGGCAGTAAACTTTCCCAGTAGCTCCCAATAGGTGGGGCACAGTAATCTTTGAGTGGGTTCACTAGGTTCAAGTATAAAAAGTGTTATTTTAATTTAAAGTCAAGATTTGTCCAGTGTATTATTTTTATTTCTGTATAACAGTGGCAGTCCTGGTTCAGGATTTAAATAATAATAAAGAATTTGCAGTGAATCTCTGTGTGAAATGAATCTATATCTGGATCTCCCTAATGGGGTTATTTTCTGAGCTCCAAGTCGAAGTGTTTGTTCTGCAATAAAGGAGAGCTCAGAAACCTGTTAAGCTCGACATTTCATTTAGTTATCATGCGTTAATGCGCTGCGGTATTTAAAATGAAATGGCCAGCTGCGGTGGCCCGCATTTCCGCGATGAGACACTCTGTGTAGTTTGGATGCAGTTTCTAAGTCCCCCATCCCGCATTTGGGAGGTTGCTAGGTAACGGGCTGCCGGCGAGTCGCTCAGCGAGTTGAGTTGTGTATGTGTCAGGAGTCGCCTGTCCTGGTGCCTTTTAATGTCTCTGACGGCGATGTGCCGCCCGCAGACAGCCGCCGTTAGCCGTCATTATTAACGGAATTTGTTTTACGTCTTGGGCAGCCCCTCCCGTGGCGTGACAAGCTCGCCGGTTTATTTTCCCCTCATTCGGTTGGTTTGGGTCCTGGAATCCCGGTTAAGCTGGGTCTATTTCCCACGGCATCCAGGTTCAGCATCTTCCAGAGCTGTAAGCTGGCCGGGGCTCTGACATTGAGAAGGTGACCTTCTTCAGGTCCAGCCCTGCATCCCTGACCTCTGCACTCTCGTGAGCAGCTGGAGTTTTGGTGCAGTGTCACTGTCACTGGCATCACTGCTCCAGTCCCCCCTGCATGCCTGCTGTTGCCTTGTCTGGTTGCTTAGGTGTCCAACTATATCACGGTCATGATGAGGTGCAGTCAGATCTTAGACAAGGTTTTAGTATTATTTTTGATTATTTGTACATTTTATTGAATGTAAAGCAAACTACTTGAAGATGTGACACTATAAGCTATTCTGGGATTTGAACCAGCAACCTTCTGCCATTTCTCTTTCGTCTACACCAGTTTGCATTGGAATCTTGTCTTCTGGCTGGTAATGATTGTCAGTAATCTGACTTGCCTGGTTCCCTGTGGCGGTCACAGCCGCCACGTTAATCAGAGTTAGCGTCGCTGCCTTTCAGCGGCTTTTGGGCCCTGTTCATGTCATGCTGGGGGTCATGTCATGCGGTCATGGCATCCGTTTAGTCGACTGATGGCATTTCTGCCACTGTCCTGGGCTCAGAGGCAATCCCACAGCCAAGCTATTTATACGCCAGCAATCGTGGTGTGATTTCATAAAGGAATGAAACCCTTCCTGCACTTGTCCTCCTTCACCCATCCCATCCTGTACTCATCCTTTATCTCTTCCTGTACTCATCTGTCACTCGTCCCTCCCTGTACTCATCCTTTATCTCTTCCTGTACTCATCTGTCACTCATCCCTCCCTGTACTCATCCTTTATCTCTTCCTGTACTCATCTGTCACTCATCCCTCCCTGTACTCATCCTTTATCTCTTCCTGTACTCATCTGTCACTCATCCCTCCCTGTACTCATCCTTTATCTCTTCCTGTACTCATCTGTCACTCATCCCTCCCTGTACTCATCCTTTATCTCTTCCTGTACTCATCTGTCACTCATCCCTCCCTGTACTCATCCTTTATCTCTTCCTGTACTCATCTGTCACTCATCCCTCCCTGTACTCATCCTTTATCTCTTCCTGTACTCATCTGTCACTCATCCCTCCCTGTACTCATCCTTTATCTCTTCCTGTACTCATCTGTCACTCATCCCTCCCTGTACTCATCCCTTATCTCTTCCTGTACTCATCTGTCACTCATCCCTCCCTGTACTCATCCCGTCACTCATCCCTCCCTGTACTCATCCCGTCACTCGTCCCTCCATGTACTCATCCCGTCACTCGTCCCTCCCTGTACTCATCCCGTCACTCGTCCCTCCCTGTACTCATCCCGTCACTCGTCCCTCCCTGTACTCATCCCGTCACTCGTCCCTCCCTGTACTCATCCCGTCACTCGTCCCTCCCTGTACTCATCCCGTCACTCGTCCCTCCCTGTACTCATCCCGTCACTCGTCCCTCCCTGTACTCATCCCGTCACTCGTCCCTCCCTGTGCTGGTCTCCCTTGTCACTCGTCCCTCCCTGTGCTGGTCTCCCTTGTCACTCGTCCCTCCCTGTGCTGGTCTCCCTTGTCACTCGTCCCTCCCTGTGCTGGTCTCCCTTGTCACTCGTCCCTCCCTGTGCTGGTCTCCCTTGTCACTCGTCCCTCCCTGTGCTGGTCTCCCTTGTCACTCGTCCCTCCCTGTGCTGGTCTCCCTTGTCACTCGTCCCTCCCTGTGCTGGTCTCCCTTGTCACTCGTCCCCTCGTCCTGTACTTCTCCCTCCCATCCCACCATGTTTGACTTCACTGATCTGTTTCTGCCGCTCTTACCATAATGATGTTGGCATCTTTGGTAGAATCGAATCGCTCGGTTCGTTGGGGGGGACCTCCATGGTTGTTTATTTCCTGCCCCGCTGTTCTTTGTGTGGAGCCGCGCATGCCTGTCAGAGGCTGGACCCCCCCTCCCCCCAGCCAGAGTCCTCCCCAGGAGACAGGCCCTTCTTGTTCCTTGCAAGTGTGCCTGCGGAGGTGAAGCAGCCATGTTGCTCAGCTAGCGGCCAGTGGCAGGGTGCGGGTGGGAAAGTTCTGCAGGATTCCCGTCTTCCTCAGTCCACCGGGGACTTCTCCCCTGTCGGATTTCACAGCACTGCAAGTGCATTCGTCAACATTTTGGGCAGGAGGTGTCTGGATCGCCATAGGAGGGGGAGGGTGGTTTTCATTTCTTCACCTTATTTACTCATTTTTTTTCCCGGCGCCCCTCCTGATTCTCCAGTCATTCTTACGCATGTGTATTCACTGAAGTGGTGCTGAGAGAAAAGTTTTAAAAAGATGCCCCCACCCCCCCTCTGCATATTGCCTCTTTGTCTGACACGACCTCCATTACCCTCCGGGGTGGAGCCAGTAGCTGGTGGGGGGCCCCCCGCTCTCTGGTCCCACACCTGCAGCCCCCTTAACTTTCCAAGCAGCCATGCAAAAGCTTAGCAGGTTGTTTTGTCTTGGTTGCATATACTTCTCTTAGTTCTAATTAATTTAGTAAGTCTTAACCCCCTCATTTATTAACTTTTACACTCCAGAGGGGGCGTGGCTAGTTTGGCTTCAGAGCAGTCTTGGAAGGATGTGTTAAGTTGATGCAGCACCCCCCATTCCCAAGAGTTTCTGATGAGCAGACACAAGCATGAACATGATTTGGCTGAAAGTACCAGTGAAATGCGCCCCCCCCCCCCCACCTTTTTACTCTGCATATTCATATTTGCACTGTGTACAGGGGCTGTCATTTATTAAATTTTTTCCATGTTAAGTGGTGTCTTGAAGACGGTAAATTTCAAAATGAATTTGCCCTTTGGTGTCGACACGAACAGACCGTACTAATGGCTGCCGTTCCCGTCGATGTTGCTGCTGGCGGCTGTGCACACTCGCATAGTCTGCCGAGAGTGCAGCGCCGCGGTCGTCCGCGGTCGCCGTGCGCGGTCTGAGCGCGACTCGCCGCGTCCTCACTGGCCCTCTATCTGCCCCCTTCCAGGTGCCATGGACGAACTGCAGAGCCTGGATCCCCGACGGCAGGAGCTGCTAGAGGCCCGTTTCATGGGGGCCGTCAGTGGCAGCACTGGAGGGAGCACCGGCAGCACCAGTGGGGGCGCTAAGGTGGCAAGGACAATCGACCGCCCCCCCCCCCCCCCTCCCAGACAGGGCATCAGACCTCAAATTCCTGGGAGGTGTTGGAGGAGGAGCACAGAGCAGATTTTAAAGCGAAACTGTTAATTCTTCAGTTCAGTGTAACATGTACTGAAACTGGAACTGAAATGTGCAAATGGCCGAGCTGGTACCTGAAACCTCAATCAACTGAAAAGCTGTTTTCACGGTCTCCATCTCACCACTGTGTTTCACTTTCTAGGGCTTGACAAACAATGAATGTTCCAACCACAGTTTTGGAAGCCTTGGATCGTCAAGCGACAAGGAATCGGAGGCAAGTCTTAATTATTCCTGTTTTAAAAATCGACCCCCCCGCCCCCAGTGATGGTTCTCCACGTATGGCATAGAAGTCGTGCCCAGATGGGGGGTGCTTTCTGACGGCTTGTGTCTCAGGCCTCGCTGTGTGCCTGAGCTCCTTCCCGCTGCTCTGAGCGGAAATGCAGACTGGAAATGCAGTCAGGTGACCTGCGAGGCCAATGAGTGAGGGAGGCTCGACGTGTGGTCGGTACTGTGGCGCCTCAGGTGGCTTATTGTTTAGGTCTGTGCCCCCCCCCCCCCCCCATCCACACTGCCAGACCTGATGGTGGAACAAATCACAGAGGAGGGTCTGGGCTTGTGTAGGTATGTCCCAGTGCCTGTCTCTGCTGTGTGTGTGTGTGTGTGTGTGTGTGTGTGTGTGTGGTTTCTCTGATTCTGTTTTGTGCATCTGAGTCTGCTGGTGGTGTCTCTGTCTGTGTTTGTCTGCTCTCTGTATGTCCCTCTGGTTTATGTGTGTCTCTGGCTATGTTCGCACTACTGTATTAACATATCTTTGCGGGAGTTTCCGAAAGAAAAGATCTGCCTCCGCAGTACTGTTATTACTAGTGTAAAAAAACAAACTTCAGCGTTCACACTGCTTGGTGTAAAAAATAAATGACGTAGCTGACGACAACACAAATAATTAGCTTTAGCATTTGTGTAATTGTACATATTGTATATAAGAGGAGTTGTTAATGTGTATATTTCTGACATTTTTCATTTGCACTTTTAACCAAAGCTTTTTATATGTTTTTTTTTTTTTGTTTGTTGTAGCTTGAGCGCATGTCTGTGCATTTTTTTTTGTCCAACCAAAATTTTTTGGTTATAGAAGCGAAGTATATATTTTGAATAATTTATTTTGACTTTGATTAGTAATAAAGTTCAGTTTTTATAAATGCTTGACTGTTGATTAATCTCACACACAGCCTTGTGTTTAAAGTAAATGCACGTATTTAGCAAAAGCGAATTATACTGTAGTGTCACAAACACAAAGTTGTACATAAAAGGAACCACCACAGCAATGGCACAGGGATCCAGAAATGTAGTCGCTACACGTCTCACTCTCTCCCACCCCCCCACCCCCCTCAGTTTCAGTGCACTCTTGCTCTAATGTTCAATGGCTGGTCGTCTTTATCATAAGCTGGAGCTGCACTTAAACGTGGCTCAGTCTCCTTTTGAGTTTCAAAATAGTTGTAAACAGCAAACAATGGAGACAAAACCCAAGTGAGCAAAACAACATTTACCATGTAGCGAAAGTCCTGTACATCGTCCATGCTCACATGTGGCTGGCTTCTGAGGGAAAAGGCAAAGCATTCTTCATTCCTGTGAAGAATAACCAATTTGGAGAAGAGAAAGGAAGCTATTCAGAAAAGGGTTCAAAGTCCAAACCAGTCGGAGCTCACTGATGTATGTGTAACAAAATTTACAAAAAGATTCGTTGTTAGACAGTGCCTATAGACGGAAGGCTAAATTGGAAGAATATTTTGCGGTACTAATCGAAAATGTATGAGTGCAGACATACGTGTGTCTGCTCTCTGTATGTCCCTCTGCCTTGTGTGTGTCTGCGTCAGTCTGCGCGTGTCTGCTCTCTGTATGTCCCTCTGCCTTGTGTGTGTCTGCGTCAGTCTGCGCGTGTCCGCTCTCTATGTCCCTCTGCTTTGTGTGTGTCTGCGTCAGTCTGCGCGTGTCTGCTCTCTATGTCCCTCTGCTTTGTGTGTGTCTGTGTCAGTCTGCGTGTGTCTGCTCTCTATGTCCCTCTGCTTTGTGCGTGTCTGCGTCAGTCTGCGTCAGTCTGCGTCAGTCTGCGCCAGTCTGCGCGTGTCCGCTCTCTGTATGTCCCTCTGCTTTGTGCGTGTCTGCGTCAGTCTGCGCGTGTCCGCTCTCTGTATGTCCCTCTGTCTTGTGTCTGTCTGCGTGTGTCTGCTCTCTGTGTCCCTCTGCTTTGTGCGTGAATGCGTCAGTCTGCGCGTGTCTGCTCTCTGTGTCCCTCTCCTTTGTGCGTGTCTGCGTCAGTCTGCGCGTGTCTGCTCTCTGTATGTCCCTCTGCTTTGTGCATGTCTGCGTCAGTCTGCGTGTGTCTGCTCTCTGTATGTCCCTCTTCTTTGTGCGTGTCTGCGTCAGTCTGCGCGTGTCTGCTCTCTGTGTCCCTCTGCTTTGTGCGTGTCTGCGTCAGTCTGCGCGTGTCTGCTCTCTGTGTCCCTCTCCTTTGTGCGTGTCTGCGTCAGTCTGCGCGTGTCTGCTCTCTGTATGTCCCTCTGCTTTGTGCGTGTCTGTGTCTGTCTGCGTGTGTCTGCTCTCTGTGTCCCTCTGCTTTGTGCGTGTCTGCGTCAGTCTGCGCGTGTCCGCTCTCTGTATGTCCCTCTGTCTTGTGTCTGTCTGCGTGTGTCTGCTCTCTGTGTCCCTCTGCTTTGTGCGTGTCTGCGTCAGTCTGCGCGTGTCTGCTCTCTGTGTCCCTCTCCTTTGTGCGTGTCTGCGTCAGTCTGCGCGTGTCTGCTCTCTGTATGTCCCTCTGCTTTGTGCATGTCTGCGTCAGTCTGCGTGTGTCTGCTCTCTGTATGTCCCTCTGCTTTGTGCGTGTCTGCGTCAGTCTGCGCGTGTCTGCTCTCTGTGTCCCTCTCCTTTGTGCGTGTCTGCGGCAGTCTGCGCGTGTCCGCTCTCTGTCTGTCCCTCTGTCTTGTGCGTGTCTGCGTCAGTCTGCGCGTGTCTGCTCTCTGTGTCCCTCTCCTTTGTGCATGTCTGCGTCAGTCTGCGCGTGTCCGCTCTCTGTGTCACCGTGCTGCACTCACACAGAAGGCCCACAGATGCTAATGACTAACAACGGGCCAGGCACCACCTGTCGGGGGGGGGGGGCATTCTGCGGGGCCTAGCTCCCGGGGGGGATACGCCATACTGAGGGGGGTGGGACTCATTTCGAGCTCTGCCCCTTGTGGTTGGCGGTTTGGAGGCTCTGCTGGTACTGTGGTTTGAGTGGGTATTTTGTTTGTTTATTATTATTATCATTATTATTTATTCATTATTGGTTAAATTAGCATATTCCGTGAAGCAGGACGAGAGACATTCATTGTATCGTAGAAGTCTTTTACTTGTGTGTTTTTCCCCACAAGGAAAACTGCTTTGTCACCGATAGGAAGCGATGTATCGCTGTGTTGCTTCTGACATCACAGAGAAACGCTGCTGATCTCATCGTCCGCTCATGGACACCGTGGCCCGTTACTATTGGCCCTCGTGAAATATCTCTCTTTCCTGACCGGCTCGCCCGGGAGTATAAAATGGCAGCTGTTTCTCTCTCCTGTACCGATCGGGTTCTAGGTGTAATACGGAATCTCTGCCGTTTTCGTTTGTGTCCCCTCCTCCCCCCACCTTTGCAACCGGCCCCCTTGGTACATAAATCACTGAAACCCGTTTTCCTCCTCTTTTTCCCATTTCCCCCCCCCCGAGCAGGGCTCCGACGTGAAGAGGGGCAGCTCTCCTGCATACTCGGTACGTATGACTACAGCGCTTCCATTGGCCGGCGCCGATCACGTGACCCTTTGACGTGCGGGTGAAGCAGCACGGCCGTCGCCTCCGAGGCCTGACACAAGCTCGCCTTTGTGTCCGCCAGATATTAAATTATTAATGGCCGAATCGAGAAATCATCACCATCTAGAAAAATCCGTCTGTGGAAATGCAGTCATCGCTCCCCCCCCTCACCCGAGTGTCAAAAACCAAGGACCATGAGTCACCTCCAGATGGCAGGGAAATAGAATGTGCCGGATCCGTGTCGGGAAGCGGGTCAGTGGCTGCCTGTAGCCGGGGGACTCCCTCTGCTCCGTGGCTGCCGCCTCCCGCAGTCTCCCCTGCGTGTGCTTGGCGTGATTTCCTCAACAAACTATTTGTATCCGTTTTATGAGCTGCGTGTTTGCCGTGCTTAGGAGTGATCCATGTGTTTGAGCGGGGGGGCTTTTTCTAGTGTACGTTGGTGCAGGCAGGAGCTTTACTGCTTGGTACTGTGAGTGTTGATCTTGGAACCACGAGAACTTACCCTGCTGAGGGTCACGGTCAGTCTGGAGCCTGGAGCCCGTCCCAGGAATCGGAGCGAGTGAGGCGGGGGACACCCTGGACGGGATGTCATGGAAATCCAGTTTATACATCTCGTGCATAACTTGGCGTCCGTTTCGGCTTTTGGCCGTAGGTGTGTTCTGGCTATGGGGTCCTGTCCGCCTCTGTTCTGCTTCACGCTCGCCGTTTATTTCCATCCGGCCTGCTCATCATTCACCTCGTCCGTGGCGTGTAAGTTCCATGTCTCAGCGATGGCCAGAACCTCCTTCAGGGAGATGTTATACTCTCATCTGACAGACCCCCGACAAGAAGCACTCCGAGTCGTCAAGAGGCAGGAAGCGGAAGGCAGAGGGTCAGTCTGAGTGCAGCCAAGGTGAGGTGCCCTCCAGCCCCCCCCCCCAGGGCCACAGCCTGGGCCGATGGACGTGCTATAGCTCAGCCTGCAATACTCACACACTCTCCGTCTCTCTCTTGCAGGGAAGTCCATCGTCCGAGGAACCAAAATTAGCGACTACTTTGATGTGAGTGACTTAGCGAAGGACGCTAACTCAGTGTTTCTCCCCCCCGGTCCACAGGGACCCCCTGGTGCTCCATGTGTTTGCTCCCTCCCAGCTCCTGGTAGGATTGCCTGGGGGGGGGCCGAGGACCTGTTTGAGAACCACTGCGCTAACCCAATAGGGGTGAATGTTAATAGATATACTGGTCACGCCGCAGCTGTTGGCCGAATGCGTTCATTGTGGTTACTGGCCAGGTACCCTGTAGGGTTTGCTTTTAATTCCACAGCCAGCAGGTTTAACCAAAAGGACTGCTGTGTATCTAGGGCTGTCAAGGCAAACACAATAAAAGACAAATACGAGGCATATTACTTCTCCTGTATGACGTGAGCATTTCCTGCGTGTTTGCAGCTTATTTCAGGTTTGGTTTTGTAGTTATTCTGCCGTTATTCTGCATCACTGTCCCCGGGTGCATTTGGACTCTTCTCGATGGGCCCAAAGACTGGCTCGCTCCGCACCGGAGACGGTGTCCAGCACGCCTCTTTATGGCGATCTTTTTCTAGTTCCAGGGGGGGAATGGATCCAGTCCTCTGAGGGGTGCACCTCCAGTCATCCGCTCGCCCCAGAACTCACATTCCCACTCTGCTCCGGGCTCCACGGTGAGTATTCCCAGGAATGACATATCTTCTCATCATCCAGGAATCTTTCGGAGGAATTTCCCCCCAGAATTATAGATGTATTCCTCCTTGTGTTTGCTGGCTGTTTGTTTTGTTTTAGTCCATAATAGCATTTGTCATTTAGTGACAGAATGTCGTTCTGTGCCAGAATGTGGTCAGTTCTCTATACAGTTCCCAGTTACCATTTCACTGTCATTGCAATGAGAGTCAATGGGACTGATGGGAAATAGGATTGGAAGCAGCAGGTTTGAGGTCTGGCACTTTGAATTACCCAGCGTGTTGATGATTTTAAAAGCTGAGCACATGGCAGCCCTGAAGATCATCCAAATTATATGCATTTAATTTTTTTTTTTTACTGGAAATCCTGAACCTATGAATGCACGAGAACATATATTTTTAAATAAACAGGCCTTTCAATATTTGGTGTGTTTGTAACAAGTATCTCACTGTAACCAGTGAAATGTGACCAAACGTTTTGTTTGACATGTTCCCCCCCCCCCCCCCTCGTTTGTTGGCACAGATGAGACAAAACAGTTCATCTCCTACTAGCCTGTCATTTGGGGACCACATGATCCATTCAAGGCAACTGTCATTCAAATGTGTTCAGGTAGGGTCTAATTTGTTTGTTGTTGTTTGTGTTTTATTAGTTTTGTTTGCAGACCTGACCCCAGGCGATTTTTGTTTCGATACAGACTGATCTTACTGTGCTCAAGCTGGCAGCCCTCGAAAGTAATAAGAACCTGGACCTTGAGAAGAAAGAAGGGAGAATAGATGATCTGCTCAGGGTGAGCGGGGGCACTAATTAGGCGGGAAGGGGGGCCTGCAGAGTCTCGGTGATCTTTCATGGAGGAGTAAGTGGCATCAGGGATCGACTAGTTAGGTCTGAATAAACATCCTTCACTTTAACAGGGAAGGTGTTTGCATTACTTAAAAAAGAGCAGACTGCTTTAGTATGATGAATAATTTGATCTGGGTGTATTCAGCAAACCCGAGGCACTCCGGGGTTTTTTTGGAAGATCGCTGCAGTTTTTAGGAAGCAGCGCACAGAGCGACGCCCACTTTACATGCTGAACGGCGTCACGTTTTCCTCCCAGCTGTTTCATTTAATCCTCGTCTCTTTCCACAGGCAAACTGTGATCTCAGGAGACAAATAGATGAACAGCAGAAGTTACTTGAGAAGTATAAAGAGCGATTAAATAAATGTATCACCATGAGCAAGAAGCTGCTTATCGAAAAGGTTGGTGCTTGTCTTTTTTTTTTTTTCCCCCGTCTTTTCCCCCCCTCATTCTGCGCTTTTTGTTGTAAATGTGAGAGTTACTCTCGCCTCCTGTCTGGAAAGCGGATAACTGCTGTATGTACAGCTGCCCTTGGCAACAGACAGACGATGGCAAGGAGGGACCTCGTAACTGTGAGAGGAGGCTTCTGTGTTTGTATTTAAAGTACAAATCCGGAACAGTTCCGGCTTGTTCTGTGGGGACGCCATTTTGAGCGAGCGGACCTTAAAATGCAAGCCATGGCCCCCGGGACAGGCACGGAGCGCCCCTTACAGGACGCAGGGGGCATGACGGCTGTCGCCTTTGTGGTCCTCAGAGCACGCAGGAGAAGCAGGCGTGCCGAGAGAAGAGCATGCAGGACCGGCTGCGGCTGGGTCACTTCACCACGGTGCGGCACGGCGCCTCCTTCACGGAGCAGTGGACTGACGGATTCGCCTTCCAGAATCTGGTCAAGTGAGTGTTTCCCTGCCACTCTGGAGATCTGGCACACAGGACAGAGCAGTGAGTTTTTATCCAAAGCGAAGTGCCCATGAGGATCAGAGAACAGGGTCAGACTGTGTCCCAGTTAGGCTTAATGGCCTCGCTCAAGGGCCCAACGGTGATATGATCAGTCTGCTGGCTGCGGGATTTGAACCCACAACCTTCCAGTCAATAACCTGCTGAGTTGCACAGCGCCCCGTCTCATTTCCTCACAGTGAAATATAGCACCTCTGCTGGATTACTTGACCCACCCTGTAATGTTATGGGTTGTACCCCCCCCCCCCCACCTACCCCACACAGACAGCAAGAGTGGATCAACCAGCAGAGGGAGGAGATCGAGAGGCAGAGGAAACTCCTGGCCAAGAGGAAGCCACCATCCGGCAGCAGCTCGCAAGCGCCGGCCTCCAGCTCCGAGCCCAAGCAGAGGAAAGCCAAGGCGGTGAACGGAGCCGAGAGCGACCCGTTCATCAAGCCCAGCCTGCCGCAGCTGTGAGCGTCTGCCTGGGTGTCGGCGGAAGGCGGTCGACGTTTCCATGCGACGGCTTGTTAAACCTTTATTTTTTCTTTCCCATGTATGAAAGGTTAAGTGTAGCGGAGTACCACGAGCAGGAAGAGATCTTCAAACTGCGACTGGGGCATCTTAAGAAGGTGAGTTGACTGTAAATGTTTGTGCGAGACGCGTCGTCTTGACAGATAATCTGGGCGGGGCTGCTGTAGGCATGCTCGCTGCAGTACTACCTCAGGTGTTGTTATTCTGTGCAAAACCTGTCAGCGGTACAGACAAACGTGAAGCTCACCCCCCAACCCCCCCCCCCCCCACCTTGCCCGATCTCTGTCGGGGTGCCAATCATTTATAGGAGGAAGCCGAGATCCAGGCTGAACTGGAGCGTCTTGAAAGAGTACGCAACCTTCACATCCGTGAGCTGAAGAGGATAAATAATGAGGACAGTTCACAGTGAGTCTGGGTCAGCCCTGGGGGGGGGGGGTCTGTCCATGGAGGGGGTCCGTGTTTTGGTCAGTTGGGTGCGGCCTCGGAAATCGGCATAAGGTCTTGCTGGAGTGCCCGCCCAATGGTGGTTGTAATAAATTGGTGTTGTGGTTGAACATCATTCAGAATGTGTGATGAGGCAGATCGTGTGCCAGACTTCAAGGGGATGAATACGATTTCGTTTGTTTGAATTTTATATGGGCACCTCAGCAGGGGATCTGATAAAGTTTGAAAACTCTCCTTTGTTACTGGTGGGGAAACTTTTCCGAAAGTGAATTTTATGCAGCTCATACAACTGCATCTGAAATTATTAAACAGGTTAAAGTTTAAATACATTTTCTTATACGGCCCTGAATAAGCGATGCGAACATGGTCTGGCAGTGTTGGGTGTTTTTGGACTCCGTCGGATTTGGCTTTTCGAGGTGAATTCGGATATTTTTTTAAGCAGAATTTTAAAACGCTTAAGTTTTTCGTTAACTGCTCCCATTCGTTTGAAGGTTCAAAGATCACCCGACTCTGAACGAGCGATATCTGCTGCTGCACCTGCTCGGACGGGGGGGCTTCAGCGAAGTTTATAAGGTGGGTAGATGCTGGGATGCTGAGTTTGGCTGCTGGTCCGGTAGCACTGGTTACGTTACGCTCAGTCTAACCATACGATATCCGCAGGCCTTCGACCTGTTTGAGCAGCGGTACACCGCGGTCAAGATCCACCAGCTCAACAAGAACTGGAGGGAGGAAAAGAAGGAGAACTACCACAAGTATGCTCCCCCTGCCCCCCCCCTTCCCAGCCGTGTGGGCGGCCGTTAGTTTGGCGTGGTTTGTTTAGCCCAAACCCGCCATGTTCCACCTCGGTTATTCTGGTAATTGTGATTTCCCTCCCTGTGCGCTCACCGCTGCCAGGAAGGGCTCTCTGTTGATGAGCTGAAATCGCCAGATGCACTCATAAAGTAAAATGTGCTTCCTCCATCATCCTGATCCCTGAACATCCATCCATCTTCCGTCTGTCCATCCATCCATCCATAACTGCTTATTTAGTTCAGATTTCAGTGTGCCAGGATCCAGGGGATCCCCTGGACTGGATGCCAGTCCATTACCAGTCACACGCACTCGCACATAAACACGGTATCATGCACTATGGGCGATTTAGAAATGCAGATTTGTCAAACCACATGCCTATGGGAGGAAGCCAACACAGATACACTGTAGAACTTCCACAACCAAAACATCCAGAATCCTGTTGATGTCAGGCCTCAATATTCCCCACCGACCCCTAAAAAGACTTTTCCTCTACTATCCTGCTGCTGCTGGGCAGATTTTCTGTAACGTGGCTCCTCCATCGTGCTGAAGCCTCTTTCTGTGATGTGTTTTCTTGCAGACATGCCTGTCGAGAGTACAGAATACACAAGCAGCTGGATCACCCTAGAATAGTGAAGCTGTACGACTATTTCTCTCTGGACACGGATACGTGAGTCATGGCCGATTTGTGTTTATTTTCTTGTTCAGTACCCAGAGGGAGTGCCATGTTCAGACACTGACTGACTGTCAAAGTGTGATACTTGGTTTTATTCTGACCAATCGCGAAGCGGTGTGGAGGGGGGTTGACCACGGCACCGTTCCAGGGGTATGGTGCAGTGGGCTTTAGGCAGGAAGGAAAGGAATAATGTGCGCAAAACACCAGCAGTGACAGGAGGGAAGAAGAGAAAACAATGCTGAGTCACCTTGTAACAACCTGCTCCCCCTAGTGTTTGGAGGATGAATTACAACAGATCTAGTAAAATAACGAGGAGTTTTGTTTGTCACAACCCATGACTGACATTTGCAGCTTGTAGAGCTTACTTTTTAGAGAATGCATATATCCTCATTTAATGGGGCCTACTATATCACCAGTGTGGAAGAGCTATTTGCTTAATGGGCTGGGTTTGTACACTGTCGTATATGTATCTTCTGTAGCGGGTTTTGAATAGAGACTGATAGGGGTGCGTGTGGCTCCCCCTGCAGGTTCTGTACGGTATTGGAATACTGTGAAGGCAACGACCTGGACTTCTACTTGAAGCAGCATAAGCTGATGTCGGAGAAGGAGGCGCGCTCCATCGTTATGCAGATTGTGAACGCGCTGCGATACTTGAACGAGATCAAGCCGCCCATTATTCACTACGACCTCAAACCTGGTAGGTCCTCTCAGGTTCATTGGGGCCCCTGAGCTCAGAGGTTACTGGGAAAATTCATCTGAAACCCAGTTGTCCCATTATGAGTCCATATGTATTTGCTTTTCAAGGTTAAAAGAAAAAAAAAAAACTTGAAATGGTTCTACAAAAAGCGTAAACAAAATGTGTTTTGTTTTATATTCCCAACAAATTCATGTAATTAGAGTTGTTGATGTGAGGTTTTATCAGCTTTTGGAATTTTGTTTGAGGACATTAGCCTTTGTGTTAGATAAACCATTTGCCCTTTAGAGGAGCAGTTTATCTCCATGACCTTTATTTTGCCAGACTGCGGTGGTTTGGTGTTTTCTGGACACTGACTGTGGTTTCGGTGTTTGCCAAGGTAACATTTTGCTGGTGGACGGCACCGCCTGTGGGGAAATCAAGATCACGGACTTCGGCCTGTCCAAAATAATGGACGACGACAACTATGGCGTGGATGGGATGGATCTGACATCACAGGGAGCGGGAACCTACTGGTGAGAGGAGGCGTGTGTGTCTGGAGGTGTGGCCGCTGTTCGGGTAAAGCGAGAGCCAGCTAGCGGGTCACATGCACCGCATGGAGCCTCTGACTTCTCCGCATCGTCATTAAAATAAAACTTTATGTTCCAATCTATGGAGATCGATAGATTTTTTTTTTAATCACTAATATACACTAGTGGCCAAAACTGCGGAAACGCTTCCATGTTTTTAGAGATTGCAGAACTGTATTCTGCTGTTGCTCCGGTTAACGTATTTCATCATCCAAAGTATATTTGTAACAATTCTTTGATTGTTTATAAACTTTACCGCCAATATTCGTGTAGTAATTTTTAAAGCATAACACCAGAAATGCGAGGTGTTTCCACAATTTTGCTGCTGGTGTATATGTTAAGTTAAACATAAATGCAATTTCGAATGTGGGGGGGGGGGGGGGGGGGGCACACTGGCATAAAACTAATATTTTATGTTAAATGTGGGGAGGTCCAAATGAATAATTGTGAGGGGGACACGCCCATGATGCACAGGATTTTATTTTTTTTTCTCTACACCTGTTTTTGAAAACGGTAAAAGTAAAATATACCAAGTCATGATGCCTGCTGACATGGTGCGATTTGTCACTCTACCGAAAATAATTGCCCAGACCTGCTATCATGTACCTGTGCAGGTTGTGTCAGTGTGAAAACTGAGTGTTTTATCCCGACGTTCAGCTCCGTCTCCTACATCTCTGTTAATCTCATTGCTTTCTTCCATTTAGGTACCTACCTCCCGAGTGTTTTGTAGTTGGCAAAGAACCTCCGAAGATCTCCAACAAGGTGGATGTTTGGTCCGTGGGGGTCATCTTTTTCCAGTGTCTTTATGGAAGGAAGGTAAGGATTCCTGCCGCCCCCCATGTTTCCAGTGCTCCAGACTGGTTTCTGGATGCCCATCCTTTGTCTTGTTTACCTTTTCAGCCATTTGGCCACAATCAGTCCCAGCAGGACATCTTGCAGGAGAACACCATACTCAAAGCCACTGAAGTCCAGTTCCCTGTCAAGCCTGTCGCCAGTAACGAAGCCAAGGTGAGGAATGATTTTCACCATGAAACATACAGCGTTTCATCCTCAATGTCATCCATCGCTGTTTGATTTAAGAGGAAACGCAGATTTTTCCCATATGTACTGTTATCAGGAGTTGGCAGTGTTTGCTGACATCTAGTGGACAGATTTATAATCACGATTTCTTGCTGTCTTGCACCTGGCAACTTTGGATGGATGGTTATGGAATGCTGTTTTCACCAGGGCTTCATAAGGCGCTGTCTGGCGTACCGAAAGGAAGACCGCATCGACGTGCACCAGCTCGGTAGTGACTCCTACCTGCTTCCACACATGAGACGGTCCAACTCCTCAGGGAACTTGCAGATGGGTGGTTCTGGCACCTCCGCCCCCCCCCCTTCCGGCATCACCTCCTACTGAGAGCTCACTCCGAGCGACAGTGTTCTCGACCCACCCCACCCCCCAAGGCCACGGCAACCACTCGGCAAGTGAAAAAGGACTCAGCCCCCCCGCGGGCCCTTCGGATGTTGCCGTGACGACGCTTGGTTACCGCGTAGGACACGCCGGGCTACATATGGGTGTTTACTTTCAAGGAACGAAAATGGACGTTAAAAACAAAAAAAAACAAAAAAAGAAAGAACTGATCTTTTTTTTTTTTCTTCCATTTCAAGTGGGGCCTGACAGAGGCCGCAGATTCAAGAGCACTGCGTCAAAGTAGCTTGAAACGTGACTCCTGTAATTTGAGTTGTCTTGCTGGTTGGATGGCCTGGAAGACAGAGAGGGAAACAGGGCAGCCTGCTGTTCTAAGGTCTCTGCGTCCGCCCAGCACGGAGGATTAAACCGCCGTCAGTTTATTTCGGGAGTCCCGTGGTTCCCACAGCAGTCTTGCCGTCGGCGGCGATGCGAGGAAAGGGAGTCTCGCTCTATGCCGAGCGCCTCCTTTGAACCGGGGGGGGGGGCACAGCTGTCTGGCAAACTGAGGACTCAAGGGCGCCCCCCTCTCCTCATGCAGGCTCATACTGTGGAATGCACAAAGTAACCAAATGTAGACAAACTGCAATGTATAGAATCCTATGCAGGAAGATTAAAAAAAAAAACCCTCTTAGAAAATAAATGTATATTTACTGTACAGGAGTCAATTTCAGTTATTCTTGAATTTCAGCAGATTCTGTACAATGTTTTTTTTTTCCCCTCCTTTTTATTGTAAATCTCTTGAAATGTGTTTAATTTTTGCTGCTATAGGTGTTTTACTTTGGAATAAGGCAGCATGGTTTAATATTTAGGTACAAGATTGTACAGTTCTGATGAAAAGAAATATCAGTTACTGGGAAAAACACAGCATGTTCAAAATTGGAGACTTTGGCTGGAAGCTGTCCTGCGTGGGTTTTTTTTTTTTTTAATTTTTACTTTTTTTTTTTTTTTTGTATTTAAATTGCGCTGGCATGGGGGAGTCAGACAGCCAGCACTGAATCAGCTTCAGCACTGCAGTGAGACTGCTTCACTGCAGTAAATCTCTCTATCTTCTGCAGAGTTGTCCACCATGGAAGTACCCGGACTGTGTGTTTGAGTTGAATCGGGTGACTTGACATGGCGTGTCTGCATCGTTGGACAGCAGAACGCCACACATTGTGGCCGCTCTGGAAGACAGCATAATTTGATGTAATAACGTAATATGACGTTTCGGTCAAATTCCGCCGTACCTGTCAATCTGTATGTCCCTCCTATTCTTCAGCGATGACGGGCCTTGTGTTCACCTCGAGGTGTAAGGTCCCCCCTTACTGTACACAAAAAGGTACAGTGACCCCAAAATAAATGTACCTGGGAAAGCCATAAAGGAGGTGGTGGACGTGGTCGAGCGGCAAGACGGCATCTGAGCGCCTCGACGCGCCTCAGCTTCCTGCTAACATTTGTTGTCATTAAAGAGAATCCATCAGCACTGGTTTTAAGACACTGGTTTCCTTTGTGATCCTCGCCATCAGAAATGGGTCAGTCCTTCTCACCGATGTCGCCCAGCTATTTTTAACTTTTTCCCTCTGTTTTTGCAATGGGGAAGAACAGCCTGGTGGCAGAAAGACAGCCAAGTTGTCTTGTGTTTCTGCCACTGCTGTCATTTGGTGTAATTAGACACGCATTATTTATACAGGCCGGTTTGGAGCGCAGCTCTGCAGTGACGTCCCTCTTGCCCTTGAAATTATTTCAGCATGTGGCCTCCGGTTGCTACATTGATCCTGGCTGTGAAATACAAGCGGCGATACAGCACCTCACTGTACTTTTAGCCATTTGTCTTCATTCGGCACATGAAGGAAATAGCAGGAGCACAGACCAACCAGAGTCTGTTTCTGCACGGTTTGGAAACTGTGGCTTAAATGGTCTCTCGTGCACTAACATTGTTTAGCTCCTTTAAAAAAAATGACAGTTTTACAAATGCATGCAGCAGTTTGCAGTAATAGGGCTTTTGTAACGTTGTCTATTGCCTGTCTATTCTAGTGTGGATGACTCTAGAACCGTTGTCTAGGTGATGGACGGATGACAGTACGGAAAAGGCATTGATTAGCCCACGTAAGCACAGACAGCCGATCTTGGACATGGCGTCTGTTAAATACAGTAGCATTAATACGGGCCCTGTCCAAAGCACATCAATGTGTCATTATATAAATGACTCAACATTCAGAATAAAAAGCACGACAGAGGTGTGAAGCTCATTTGACAGTATCTGGCCCCCATGCTCGCTACGCGGATGCCAGAGGCACAGCACAACGCCACCCTGCCGTGAACGTCTGACCTGCCTGAGGGCGGCGGCCTACGCAGGGTCATGTGGTACGTGATGTCAGAGGCACAGCACAACGCCACCCTGGCGTGAACGTCAGACCTGCCTGAGGGCGGCGGCCTACGCAGGGTCATGTGGTACGTGATGTCAGAGGCACAGCACAACGCCACCCTGGCGTGAACGTCAGACCTGCCTGAGGGCGGCGGCCTACGCAGGGTCATGTGGTACGTGATGTCAGAGGCACAGCACAACGCCACCCTGGCGTGAACGTCAGACCTGCCTGAGGGCGGCGGCCTACGCAGGGTCATGTGGTACGTGATGTCAGAGGCACAGCACAACGCCACCCTGCCGTGAACGTCTGACCTGCCTGAGGGCGGCGGCCTACGCAGGGTCTTGTGGTACGTGATGTCAGAGGCACAGCACAACGCCACCCTGCCGTGAACGTCTGACCTGCCTGAGGGCGGCGGCCTACGCAGGGTCATGTGGTACGTGATGTCAGAGGCACAGCACAACGCCACCCTGCCGTGAACGTCTGACCTGCCTGAGGGCGGCGGCCTACGCAGGGTCTTGTGGTACGTGATGTCAGAGGCACAGCACAATGCCACCCTGCCGTGAACGTCTGACCTGCCTGAGGGCGACGGCCTACGCAGGGTCATGTGGTACGTGATGTCAGAGGCACAGCACTGCGCCACCCTGCCGTGAACGTCTGACCTGCCTGAGGGCGACGGCCTACGCAGGGTCATGTGGTACGTGATGTCAGAGGCACAGCACTGCGCCACCCTGCCGTGAACGTCTGACCTGCCTGAGGGCGGCGGCCTACGCAGGGTCATGTGGTACGTGATGTCAGAGGCACACCACTGCGCCACCCTGCCGTGAACGTCTGACCTGCCTGAGGGCGGCGGCCTACGCAGGGTCATGTGGTACGTGATGTCAGAGGCACAGCACTGCGCCACCCTGCCGTGAACGTCTGACCTGCCTGAGGGCGGCGGCCTACGCAGGGTCATGTGGTACGTGATGTCAGAGGCACAGCACTGCGCCACCCTGCCGTGAACGTCTGACCTGCCTGAGGGCGGCGGCCTACGCAGGGTCATGTGGTACGTGATGTCAGAGGCACAGCACTGCGCCACCCTGCCGTGAACGTCTGACCTGCCTGAGGGCGGCGGCCTACGCAGGGTCATGTGGTACGTGATATCAGAGGCACAGCACTGCGCCACCCTGCCGTGAACGTCTGACCTGCCTGAGGGCGGCGGCCTACGCAGGGTCATGTGGTACGTGATGTCAGAGGCACAGCACTGCGCCACCCTGCCGTGAACGTCTGACCTGCCTGAGGGCGGCGGCCTACGCAGGGTCATGTGGTACGTGATGTCAGAGGCACATTACCAAACTGAATTAGGTCACCATTCCAGGAGCAAATCGTATAAAAAAAAAAAAGTATTTTTGGCAAGTTTGTCAGGTGTCAGGTACTAGGGTCCTCAACTATTTTTCATGAAGGACCAAATTCCACTAGAACCTCAAAGCCAAGGTCCACAGTACATGAAAAAAATTGCCCCAGTTGTCAAATCAGCTGTTTTTTTTCATATACAGTAAACCTTGTGTTTGGGGATTGACTGCAGTGGGTTCAGTTGTATTTTAATCTGCATCTAAACTGCATCCAACCACCATCCACCAACTGCTGACAACCACTCTAGTCCATCTAGAGTTCACTCTTCATCAACAGGTTCCTTAACTGGTCAGGGGTCTTGCAAACAATCTCATAACGGAACAAGACCACTTCAGCCAGGGCATGCCAAGCTCCTCCAATCAGCTTAAAGCTTTATGTCGGTGTGATGCTGATGCAAACATTAACACACTTTAATCCCTGCTTTGACCATGTCAAACCACAAAATACTTCAATATGGACGCACTCCCTCCAGTATACAGCAATGAATTTTCATAGCTTATAAAACAAAGAGCTTAGAGTCATGACAAAATACAACTAAGAATAGTGTAAAATTCCTTGAGTTTATTGCTTGTGTATGATGACATGGTTATTTTTCTGAATGTGGCCAACAGCGCCCTCCTTGGGTCTCCAGCCAAACAGCACCCATTTAATTCCCAATAACTTCCCCCTGTAGCGTAGGGCGTTAAGTACCCTGCAACGAAATACTCCTCAAACAGCACACAAAGGGCACCACACAATGCTCTGGATTTTACCGGAAAGGAGCGGTAGAGCTGGACTGTCTATCGCTGCTATACGAGATGGGATACACAGAACCAAAAGAAACATTTATGTGGTGGTAATGGAAAAAGGAAAAAAAGAAAAAAAAAAAGAGGGAAAAATATCAAGAAGTGGACCAAAACCTATGGTTTCCCCAAAACAAACTAGCGCGCTGATCAGTGAATGATTATATTGGGATGAATCACAGGGCCTGCAGACAGAGACTATGTAAAGTAGAGAATGTGAGCGGTGAATGTGACCTTCACTTCACTCCCTTCGCTGTTCCTGCCGACATGCGGAGCCCTGCTTTCACTGTTAGGATGTGCCTTATGCAGTACGGCGGGTTTCTCTGTAGGGACGTGCAATCTCTCCTGCGACTGAATAAATACTCTAAATAGAGCTGGTCGGGGGGGGGGAGGGGGTTGCTGTTACGAGGAGGCGGAGGATGCCTCAGCCTTTGTCACGTGCGTCTCCATAGTGCCGGACTCTGGGGGTGCGCCCCCGTCACTGGGGGGGCGAGGAGAGACTGCGGTGGCGACGGCGTCCAGAATCAGAGCAGCTGCCGGATCAGCCAGACCCGGAACAGCGGGCGGCGGGAGCGACAGGTCCGAGACTAGGGGCAGCCGCGTGGCCAGCTGGGGGGGCAGCATGGTGGGCATGGGAAGCGGGCCCAAGCCCGACAGGCTCAGGGGCGGCAGGGAGGTGAGGGGGGGCAGGCCTGCAGGACGAGAGCATAGCAAGGAGCCAATAACGCATCGCTGCCTCAAAATACCTCTATGGAGCAGCGTTTCTCAATCCAATTCATGGGGAACCTCAGGCAGTCCACATTTTTGCTCCCTCCCAGGCAGTCCACATTTTTGCTCCCTCCCAGGCAGTCCACATTTTTGCTCCCTCCCAGCTCCCAGCATGCTTGTACCTAGTATTCGGTTTTCATGATTGGCTGGGAGCAGGGAGGGAGCAAAAATGTGGACTGCCTGGGAGGGAGCAAAAATGTGGACTGCCTGGGAGGGAGCAAAAATGTGGACTGTTACCAAAGACCTGAGTTTAGAAACACTGCTTCAGAATAACAAAAGAATAATTCCCATCTGTATTTATGTGACAGTAAGCTACCAATCCCCGCTAATTCCAGGGAATGCATAAGTGCGGTAAGTAGGGCGGATTTACAGGCAGGGAGTCTCACCTGCTGTGGATGGGGGCAGCGACCCGATCCCTGGTAACGAAGCGGCAGTCGGGTCCGGTAGCGTCAGGTTCACGTTGGGTAGGGTGGGAAGCGGGGGGAGGCCGCCTGGAAGGGTCATCAAGCCTGCATGGGCACAGCGTTTTAGCAGAAAACAAAAATTAGATTAAACCCTAAACCAGAGTCCAGGTGCTGTAAAATGGCATAGAGTAAAGAGGTGAAGCTGACCCTGTAATGTGTTGGCTGGGCTGAGGGGCGAGATGCCCGCCATCGAAGGGCTGACTTGTGTGGGCAAGAGAGGCACAGTTGGGACACCTTGAAACAAGACGCAAAGCATTGAAGATATAATAATTAAAATCATAAATTACAGCTGACAGGCAATGGTTTGGGGGCTGACAGGCAGCATGAAGGACGAATGCCATGCATTGGGAGTGAAAAGGTCAGGAGGTACCTGTGTGTAGAACGCTGGGTATTGTGGGCGTGGCTGAGCTGATTGACAGGCCAGACAGCCCCTCTTCAAGCCCCGAGGCAGCTGGCGGGACAGCCGCAGGTGGGCTGACAGCGGAGAGCTGCACCTGGGCATGAAAATGATTGATTAGTATTTGGGAGTATGGTAAGGTCGCCACCTGCTGGAATACAGACGCACCTACACGTCTGGGACGGAGGCGTCAGCGATGGCCGACAGTGAGAAAACATCAGTTCGGTGACTTTGGATGTCAGCATGAGGGCACCACGGAAAATGGGATCTGGCCGCACAAATGCAGCAGATGGCGTGTGACTGTGCCAGGAGCCACGGCGCCAGTGAATATAAATTGTGGGAGAACGTCGGTTAAATCGCTCGGGGAGTGACTCTGGGCCTCTCAGATATTTTTCATCCAGGGTTACCGTATCTCGCTTTGTTGACGGCGACCCAATCATTCGCCAGCAAATTTCACGAAGACAGCTTTGCCTTAAAATCCACAGATTGGAAGCCGAAACCCCCCGTGTTCATCATTCATCAGGGATACCCAGTGGAGGCACTGACTTTCTGCCGGAAATTCCAAGCAGCTGGGATGCCTGTCCCACGCTCGTCTGCAGTGGCCTCACCTCAGTGAAGCCGTCCTTCACTGGGCTGACCGGCTGGCCGGGAATCTGCTCAGGAAAACTGATCTTCTTGCCCTCTTCAAACGGCCGGGTCGGTATCCGGTGGAGATATCCGTAGCCGATGCCGCAGCCCAGACTGGAGAGAAACAGGAAATGAGATGGATTCCATCATACGTCGGGCTTCCCTGGATGCCAGCCCCTGCCCCCGGATGGGATCCACACCTGCCCTCTCCGCCCCACGCGCTGTTGGGCGTGATGACCACCTCTCGGCAGTTATCCGTGTCCGTGTTGTACACGTACAGCTTCAGACCTTTTCCTTCGTGCGTTTCGATTAGCGAGAAAAGGTCCTCCGACTACAGAAGAGCAGCAGCAGTTAGGGAGATTGAAAGTGCTCAGTGCACAAACATAGGAGGAAACATTAATGCAGTGTTTCTCAAACCAGTCCTGAGACCCCCCCCCCCCCCCCCCCCGACAGTCCACATGTCTGCCCTCTCCCAGCCAAACAAAAACACAGAATACCAAGCACATGTGTTAGGAGCTGGGATGGGTCTCTAAGGACCGAGTTGAGAAACACCGCACCAGACCACAGCTACACCTTCAAGAAAATGAACGCATCTGTATTACATAAAGGGAGAAAGAGGGCACCTCGTTCATGACCGTGTCTGCTCCAATTATGTAGTCCGTGTGCGGCCGCAGTCCAGCCAGGGCGGCCGGCGAATTGGCCTCCACTTCCTGTCGATGACAGGAAACAGGGCTGACGTTGCGTGCAAAATCCCCCAGTTGTGACAGCAGAGGCATTTCAGACAGCAGAGGCCTTCACCGCATAGCTACACACGCTAATGACTTTCAGGGCCATTTATTACGGCACAGATTTCCTTGTTTGTTTTCGCTGGGAGCGGTAGATTTGCGGCGCTCACGAGCGGCAAGAGAAACAGATGGCAGAGGCCTGCTGGGAAACGCAGTTCGCAGGCTTGAGGAGGAAATACATACAAGATGCCTGCTGTACCGAATAGTAATGAATACAGCCCAAAGCTCGCGCACGTCAAATAAGACCCCTGTGGTTAAGAGTACATGGGTTCAAGCAGATTATTCAGAAGAGAAGCGGAGCGGAATAGCGACACTTTATTCATCTGCATGGAGAAACTGGGTTTACAGCTACCTATTCCGCACCCCGTGAGACACAAAGACTTCACAGACAGCTTACTCTACAAAGAGCACGTTGAGGGAGGCGTAAAAAAGACAATTTCCCCACGAGGATCAAAGTATTGATGATTATTATTATAATTTACACAGACATTTCGTCATTTTGGTGAAGCGGGAGCAACATACAGAATGTATATAGAGGAGAGAAACTGAAACTAAAGTATCGACCCCATCACGCTGGTATCAATCCGATAACAATACCAGTATTGGTATCAATACTATCGATAGTTGGATCAACACACCCACCTCTAACAAAGACATATATACATGTCAGGGCAAGATGGGTGGGCAGTCAGCCAGTGTCCAGCGCCACTAGAGTTACTGGGGGGTTAAGGACCTTTCTCAGGGCCCAAAAGACAGCATCTCTCTGCCAGCCACAGGACTTGAACCGGCAACCTTCTGATCACAAGCACTAACCCACAAAGTCACTAACCCATACAGCCCCCTACAAAATCAATGTTAGTCATATTAACCAGAAATCTGCCCCCAACCTTGACCTTTTCCACAAATATTAACCTATTATTTTTGCTCACCTGTATCTATCTCATGAGGAAAAAAATAGGATATGGAAAGTTTATCTGGTGACCTGATTTTAACAAGCTTGGTGCCAAAGGCTGCCAGGGTCAGCTGACTTGATTTTCCCCTAAATAAGTTACGCAAAAAGCAGTCTGGTCAATGTACTAGTTCCGAAATATGTGCGCAAAACATCACCAGCCTTCAGTAATGGCATGTAGTGCTGTGGAAGCTGCTTCCTGATTGGACGCGGGTATACCCACCAGCACATGCCACACGTTCTCATTGGCTCCCTCGAAACTGCAGAAGCGGATGCTGACCCCCAGCAGCCCCTGGCCGCCCCACATGTTGCTGGGCGTGACAGCGGTCTCCCTCAGCTCCAGTGTTTTGCTGCTGTACACCAGCATCTTCACAGGCTTTTCCACATTCACCTTCAGAAGGTCCTTCAGAGTGTCATTATCTTTGTTCTGCTCCAAACAACAATGAATAATAATAATAAAAAAACATTAGTGTCCCAGTATAAGTGAGTATTAGTCACAGAGACTAAAAGAACATGGTGAAGATAATGCCAGTATTATTGAAGGCAGACCAGGCTTGCAAATTACAGCTCTCGGTCAACATGAAATTTGAAATATTCTCATAATTACTTCATGCTGTGAAAAACACACTCAGAAACTATAATCTCACAAAGGTTAAGGTGAACCGCATCCTCTCTGCCTTGATCAAAAATGTGGATGATCTGAAAAGGTCCTCCAATTAACTTGTAAGGGGTGAAATCACCACAATGGGCATAACAATAGGATTCATGACCCACGCCCCCTACAGGACATCTGTGAAACAATCTTGTGTGTGCAGAAAACCGGTCCGTGTCCAAAGAGACACTGCACAGACCAAGCTGCTATAGAAAATGGATGGAGGCATACATTAAGATATAGGAGCCCTTCCGTTAACGAGCACCGCTCTCTAAGTACCACAGTTCTGATTCTGTAGTGCTCTTTTGCAGCACTACGAACACTGACTGTCATGAATCTCCAGCATTAATACAGGTTTTGTTCCGTCAAGGGAGGGGAAGAACGTACCAATCTATTGTTATTTATAGAAACAATAAAGTCAAAGAATGGCTCCAATCCTGCACGGTGACCTGGGGAATTCTCTTGTACCTGTAGAAAACGAGACCAAGTTTCAGAAACGGTTAAACACCTGGGTGGGAGAATGACTGTTTTTAACAGGTTCTGGCCCTAAAACACTGCTTTAGTGTCGCCCAGTCAATGTAATACAACTTAAACAGTACTTAAATTGTTATAATATAATAAACGAGCTTTTAATCTGAATAAACTCAGGAAACGAAGGGAATCACACAGCAACGGTGGCAACAAAGATCAGAGCTATGTGGGACCCACAGCCCTGCCTAACAAAACAGCCACCTTAACATTTTAACACCAAACACGTCGACACGAGGAGGACACGGGATAACGCGGCGCACCTCGCTATTGCACCGGGGCCAAAAGAGTAGCAGACCAGGGTCTCATATACACCAGTAATCACACACAGTATATTTAACTAAAATCTAACTAATTCATCTGTCAATCGCTGGCTGAGGTGCCAGGTGGCATGCTGTCGATTATGGCCTACCTTTGTATTACACGGGTCACATTCTAAATAAAGAGCTGTCAGTTTACTGAAATGATTTTAAACATATAACATGAATATATTGAGTCAGAATCGGTTCGCCAGTGAGTTAGCCCTCGGTGAGCACCGCTAAATATCAACTAGAAATGGAAAAAACGAGTGCAAAACTGCACGTCATGCAAATTTTTAGTAGAAAACCTTAATCGTGTTTGACATAAACTAAAGTCGTGCAGTGAGTTAAATACACTTGCGATTGCAGCGCTCCCGCATCATTAGTAGGCCGCAGCTCAATCCCCGTGTTCGGTTAGCGAGCCGCGCGGCGTCCAAGGGCTCGGAGGCCGCCTAAACGCAGATCACGCCAAGGCTTCAGCCCGACAAATGACGGCATGAAGAATAAAGTCGCCTACTCTGAGGACGTGGTAACCCTCCGACCCTCCTCCGGGAATCTCGACACTCTGCGATCCCCCCATTTCTCCCCCGGTTCTTCCTCGTTTGTGGCGAAGACGCGACTCTTCCCCAGTAGCACGGCCGAGCTCTGTCCGCCGCCGGTGTTCTTACGTGGCACTGGGATCCAGGAAGCACGGACGCCGGAACGCGCACTTCTCGAGCCGGGCTGTAGGGGGCGCTACGGGACACGGAGGGAGGCGATTAGTATTGCTGGTGTAGGTGTGTTATTACTGTTCCTCCACGTTACGTTGCATGGGGTTTATCCAAATATAACTAATTATCTTTACAGGAATAGAAGACTGGGCAAAAGCGCTGAAAATGGGACTTGAACGTTGCTGATTAATCATCTATGTTATTATACAGCTCCGTTTTTTAACAAGCCGAGACCAAGTTGTAGATAGAATTGTAATAAATATTTTCAAGACAGAGATCTTCTTTAGATATATTAAAGAAACATGCTAAAATTATTGTTGCTCGACACTGTAGATGATATATACAAAAGTAAGGAACTGAAATTCTTTGCAGGGTCTGCGGTGGTCCGATTTCTTTCAGCGGCCCCAAGATATGCTCCGCTGCCTTGTGTCTTGTGCTTTGTTTTTCTGGCTGCATGTTGCCAGGGTTGCGGGGTAGACAGGCACATGCAGAGAACAGAGATGCTAATTCGTCTAACTGCGTGTATTTAGACTGCAGGAAGACCCTTGTGCAACTTAGGAAGAGCATGCAAACTCCACGCATACTGGGGCTGGATTGGACCACAAGACCCTGTAGGCAACAGTAACATTAGACTTTAGATTTATTATTTTTTAATATCCGATGGAACTAGAAAATATGAACCATGTATTTGAAGTTTGTACAAATGAAAGGTGACCTGGCACATTTTCAGAAAGCACTTACAGTCATAGAAGTCATCGGCACAGATCCAGCCCACAGAAGTAAACGATAATGGTAATAATGATAATGATGATAATTAAGACAAATACCATAGCTACTAAGACTGCAGATGTTTTCTTTCCAACCACGTTTACCATTTTTGGCCAACATTGTCACTAAAATATACAGAGAGAGGACAATATAAGCCAAAATGCAGTTACAATCCTACACAACAGATCATCCATCCATTCAGCCATCCATCCATCCATCTTCCAACTGCTTAATCAGTACTGGGTTGTTGGGGGTGGTTCCTGACACAAATCATAGGCAGCATGGGGCACCGTGCAGGGGGAGACTCTAGTAGGGATGGCAGTAGGTGCCAATCAGTGATTTATAAACATTTTTATTTAGGCACAAGAGTTACATTACTAGTGGGTTTGAATATCACAACAAGAGCTGTTCCTGATACCTACCAGTGACTGACAGTGTCCACCTCACAAGTAACAATATATTTTATTTTCTTGCATTCTCCATTATGTAAATCTAACACTATCCTTCCTATGATATTTGAAGAATATTTAATAGAATTTTTTTGGTGAGATAAATAAGACTATAAGATAATGAAGGAAAAAATGTAAATAAACATGAAGGAATATACTGCTGGATTTTGCTGAAATTGACCAACTTGGGAAATGGTTCAGCTCTGCAGTGAGTGCAATAGATAAACAACAGAAAATGAAAACACATAGATGAAATGGGAAATGCAAAGATGAGCAGTCTTGGATCTGTGAAAATTGTCTAAGTTCATTTCATTGTCTCGGCCCGTCTGGGGCCCCCCCCCACAAAGCTAAGGCGTTGTTAGCTTCTACAGCCAAGCGTACATCACGGAGTTCTTGCAGAAGACTCTGTCTTTGCTTTTGTGTGTGCATACAGTCATATATAAATTGCGATTCTGCTGTTTCTCTAGCTAGCTCTATCAGTATCTGTACCCTGGTCCAAAGGTGTACATTCAAATTTCTTCTAATCGTGTATCCTAGTCAGCGTTGTGGGGGATAACATTTATTTATTGTTTGTTATAGTTTTTTATTGTAATTTTGTTACAGATTGAAGAACAGATGACTGGAGACTTTGTTTTCCATTTGGAGTATTTTAGCAGAACAATGCAAAATATATAAAAAACACTTCAATATAGCCAACTTTTGTATTGTATTGTATTGTAGAGACAAACTGGATTCAGAGACGCCTTCATACTCTGCTGTTTGTGAGCAGCTTTTTTGTGCATTATGAAAAGACCAATTTTCAGGCCGGGATGAAATCTCAGTCGCATAATGGTTTCGGCTTTCCCCGATTCTGCACCTCTTCCAGTCGCCACCGTCCCCGAATCTAAACATAAACGATCATTATCCTTTGATCCATTTCACTGCGGCGTGGAAAATAGCCGTGATCTCCGGCCAATGCTTTCAGGGAAAAACGCTGGAAATTGCGCGGCGGGCTTATGGATTTTTAGGGATCCATTTTGCTTTTTTTTTTTTCTCCTTTTTCAGAGAATCTGGAATGGCTGACCATTGTTATATTGTTATGGCTGATCACGTGACGGGCATCGATGGTCTTGTTGTTTTTCCCTGCATGCAACGTAAAACACCTTATTAAAATGCTGTGCCGTTGCCTATCACACCTTCCCTGATTCTGAGCCTCTGCCGCACTTTGAGGTTTCTTAACGAGTGTCTTCTTCCAGCAGCACATAGCAGGATTTTTATATAATAATATGTGGTATTATTATTTATAAATAATCATGGGTATATCTCCAAGGTTAAGAATGCCAGCTGCAATGATTTCCCTCTAAATCCATTGGAGGGTTGAGCCACCCACCCTGACAGCAATAAGGGGGGGGGGGCAGACATGACAGGGATCAAAGATGTGTGGATGCAGCCCCTGTCACCTCGATTCTAGGGTATTCCGTCTCACAGGCTGCAGCTGTGGGCCCCATTTGAATTCGTGAGCTAATGCAGATCTCCTAAATTGATTTTGACGCGATTAATAGCGGCCATGATTGTGGACAGGAAATCAGTTTAATTCAGTAGCAGACGTGTTTTGAAGAGACACTTCTTTGTGACAGTTCATTACCCCCCGGGGGTTGGGGGGTGGGAGGGGGGCAGTGTTTAAGCAGGCCATGGAAGACTGAGCTCCTCTGTCTGGGAAGCTGGTCAAAAGGAGCCGGGGGGGAGATGGGGGGGGGGGGGTGGGTAGAGAAAAGGCGGAGGCACAGCAAACAAGGCAAACAAGGGTAATAATAAAATACTCAGTCATATAATTGTTGCTGTTAATTACAGCTTGAAATGAAAGGAAAATGGTCTGTATGAGATCTATGAGCTTCCATCCTTCCATCGCTTAAGTACAGGTACAGGATGGTAGTCTAGACTCTCGGGTAGACCTGTGACTGTTTGCCTCACATGTTATCATTCTCGGCACAGATATTTGGTGCCTTGCAGCTTGGGAAAATATGGGACCGCAATATGGACGTGTACATTTTACATATTTAGCAGTTGCTTTTCTCCAAAGCGACGTACAAGTGAGACAAATAGCATATTGCAAACATAAATGCTGTTAAAGAGTCAGCTAGGCATATGAGCAGCATTAGCCTTAGCATTAGCTTTAGCCTTAGCATTAGCTTTAACATTAGCATGCTGGACACACGCTTTACATGACAAAACTGCTCTTGCCTATTTGTAAATACCTCTCTTTAGCCTTGGCCTGCAGCTCAGTGCTACTGTCAGACCGGGTCAGCTGCCATCTTTTATTACCCCAAGCGTGATCTGTTTGGGGTCGCCCACGGGGCTGCATCATTATAACCTCATAATGGCTCCTCGTTCAGTCCTTCAGCGAGTCCTTGCCGTAGAATAATTACTCTTGGTACTTGCTGATTCCTTCAAGGTAATAGAAAACAGGAGCTAATAGCTTGCTTTCCAGTTTAACAAGGTACCAGTTTGGGATTTACCCATTGCTCCAGGGGAGACTTAAGCAAGTCAATACAATTAATCTCTGCTACATATTTCTTTATTTGCATGTAAAATTAGTTAACACATCACTGTAAGCATTGCAGTTTAACTGAATGAGCATGAATTGTAACAGTAATAAAATTAGCATTAATTAATAAGGTAATTTCACTGATGTCACTAATTTCAAGGAGGATCCTTTTTTATTGTTAAACTCGTGCATGTTCTGTAACGGTCCAGCTGCATAAAATAGTGATTTATGTACTGCGCATTTTTGTCTAGAAAACAATGCTATGTTATTTAAGAGATTTAATATCATCTTGAATAAACTTTCTTCATCCGGAAGGATTTTACAGCCATGATATGAGCACAAAAGCTTTTATGGGCTTTTTAATTCTGCTTACTTTTTATGTCTCTGCTCCTTAACTACAACTGGAAATTATGTTGGGATTCATATTTTTCCTTGAATTCCTTTCAATAAAACCCATTAATATGAATGGCATTTGACTGCAGCCCAGGTCAGTGGCTTTTTATGAAAACCATAATTTTCCACAAGTCAAGCTTTGATGGGATCAATAGCCAGTCGCCTTTAGCGTAAACCAGCAGTACGCGCTGCATATCGAATTAAAGGCACGAAAGATGAAGGGTGTGGCGTGTAGAACACAGCGGATACACGGCTTGGGGGGTCACACCTGCAGCGATCTCCCTCCTTAGACAGCTGTAAATCTGCTCCCTCATTTGGGTTTCAGTCTCTTGTACTTTGTGGCTCAGTGGTTTAGGACATGGTGCCTGAGATCAGAAGGTTGCTGGTTCAGAGGGGCGGGGCCACAGGAGCAGTGACCCCAGATGAAAACTGATTGGCCCGTGGTGGGCCCCCTCCCCTGTCACTCACCAATTCTAAACATATTATTGGCTAATGATAAGGTTTGCCCCATCTGTATGCATTGTGGCCCCTCTTATGCCTGTCCACCATAAAAATGATTAAATCACCCCTGTCAGTTCAAATGCTAGGGTTGTCAAAATGATTTCGCCATTGGGCCCTTGAGCAAGACTCCCAATTGCTCCAAGGACTGTCTGACCCTGTTTCCTCAATTACAAAAACCGTATGTCGATTTGGATAAAATGTAAAATGTGTATTTTATGTATTTCATACTGTGCGGGGGGCTGGGTGGTTCTGAGGTGATGGGTGCCCCACCCTGCATGAATGCTGCACTATAATAGCTGCATGAATGGGATGGTATGCGGCTTGAAAACCCTGTAACCCCCCCCCCCCCCCCCCCCCCCATTATGTTTAGCACTATAGCAACTTTCCTTTTCTGATAATCTCACAGCCATTATGTGACCAGGGAGCTTCTGCAGCTGCATGAGGCAGGATTTGTGCCGTCAAATGTAACGTCAAAATAAACTCGGTATTTAATAGCCCGTACAGGAAAGACTCTTTAGCTGCATCTGAGCACAACGGGCAAAAACAAACACAGGGGCTAGTCTGCCAGTGTTAAAGTTTCATGCTACGCTACAATTCAGTTACTTGCCTTTTTTAAATCTCCAAAATGCTACAATAGCAATAAAAACGTACCATTTCATTACATTATCTGTAGATGAAATGTATAAAAAGGTGTTATGTGCAGCAGTAAAATACCAACAATAGGTTTTGCATTATGTTACAGATGATAAACCCCCAAGTTTATCACCCAGGGAATATAGCAGAGTGATTTAATATAAGAAGCAAGTGGATGTCAGGTGAGTTACTAGTTCTATAAAGTACACAACTGAAAGCAACCGAAAAATGAGGCTGGGAATGAGTGTCCAATCTGCCTTATTCATTTTCATTTACTTTCAATTATTTCCATAGGACTGAAACACCTGCTTCCTAATTTGCACTGTAATTATCCATCAATCTAATGTAACTTAGACAATACTGTCATCATTACCTCTCTACGATTAACTAATGAGTGACTCGGTTCAGCTTCTTCAGATAGTAAGCTGAAAATTAAACCAAATGTATGTTGATTTTATGTTAAGTTATGATAAGAGATTATTGCGTCACGTTTTTATGTTTTGATGTAACATGCACAATAATTGCTAGGGTGTTAGGTACCCTTGTCGTCTTTTATTTTCAAACGAAATACTAAGAACATTTTTGTTTATTAGTGGCTATTATCACGGTAACGACAGAAGCAGTACAACTGAAACATGTTCGATACTCATCTCATTATGTTTTGAGTAAAGTTATGTTTACATCCTTCAAACAGGCCTCTGTACCATGATAATATCCATCAGGCATATTCCTAGACAGCTGTGGGTCCTGAAGAGCAGGCCTGAGCTGCACAAGGACCCCTGTGTCTGACCAAATATTACAAAACGGCTTCCTGAGCCATCTGAGAAGCTGCAATGTTATGCTAAGGTTAACAAACACAATTCTTGCAGCCAGTGGTACTGAATATAAAGAATACACGGGCATAGATATAAAACGAAGAAGAAATGTGAAATACAGTAGTGTCCCCATAGCCGCAGGAAGTATGTTCCAAGAGTTACAGCGGATAGCCAAATTCGCGGATCCCATATATAACCCGATTTTTATGAATATACATATTGTAATTGATAAGGTATGCACAGTAAGACAATCTCAACATTAAATGCAGTAAGAATAAAACACATTGTACATTATTATACAGTAATAAATTCTCAAGAGACGATAGAGCAATGAAAACATATCATGTATCAAGGGATGACAGAGCAATGAAAATCATGATTTTTATAGCCCTCAGAGGATGAAGGAACAATGAAAAAACATACCGTTATACATTGTACAATTTTTTTCAGACCGTGGGTAACTGAAACCGCAGTTACTGAAAATGCAGATATGGGAGGACTAGATTGACAGATTCATCTAAATAATATTTGTCCGGTACACAGATAATTCTCACGGAAGGGCTGTGCGTTTGAATCCTGAGATCTGGTTTCTTGGTTTTTATGGCTATGGGTTGGGTGGTTGCTGTCCTTCGTCAAACTAGAATAATCCCTATAAGTTACTTGACCAGAGGGCTGACGCAACCATGACTACAGCAATACACAAAGCCATTCGATGTTCATATGGAGATTTTATTAGTACTGTGAATAGGACAATGTTTTGCAATGGCATGACTGAAGTGTAAAGTGCCAACCTTATGTTTGCGATTGCATTCAAAGAACAGAGATCTCTGCTCTCAAAAAGTCACACAGGTACACTGGCTTCTTCTAAACAATGTTAAAGGAGATCGTCATTCCTGTATTGTTTAAAATCAATATAAATCAGAAATATGTAATGCATATGGCAAGACTGAAGTGCTGAATTACGTGATCACACTTTCATGGAGTTGCCCACCTAATAAAAATTTAAAATATTAAATTATATATATCATATATAATCAGTACACATCCTCCCACCACCCTGGATAAAGATTCCCCGTTAGCATTAGCATTGTGCTTCACGCTACATGAAAAACTGGGCACACTGGGACTGCTGGTGCCTAATTACCTACTTCAACTACCAGCTAGGCTGATGGGTGACTCCGGAACATTCTGTCAGCGCAATATTACAGTGACGCATCACAAACAATCCACACAGGAATTTGTCTAAGGTGTAAGGTGTCAAAGTGATGTTATATATAATTATGTTATATAAGAGTTTTTGGAGTATTCACCAATATGCATATATGTATATAACTCTAAGGGCAGAACATATATGTGTTTTTCTCTTTCTTTGGCTCACAAATACAGTTAAATGCTTTATATTTACTTAAACCTCTCAAGTTGCTTTACAATATAAATTAAGATACATTACTAATGGGCGAAAATGCTACAGCTGTTTGACACTGATCATTTCTTAATATAAACAAAGCCGTTTCTTCATATACCTATATCATTGATATTACAATTGTATGAATGAATTTTAAGGTAAAACTATGGCGTCTATGTCTGTTCACACAGGCAATTTTACAGTACTATACACGGTCTGCACAAAGTCCATTCTGCCTAATAAACAGCTATAGAGTACAGAATGTGTTGCAAAAACTGTGTCTCACAATTTCCTGGTTATTTCACACTGGGTGGGAAGATCAGGTTGGAAAGAGTGTTTGCAGGTCAGGCTTAGGAATTACAGCTTCAACGAAAAGCATGGATGGACAATATAGAGCAATTAACATATATAGAGTGGTCATATATTTCTATAGTACATCATGGCATTTCTTGAGTATACTTACGTCAAAGAAGCTTAGGGGATCATTTGGGATCTCTCAGTGAGCACGTGGCTCCAAGACTGAGTGGGATCATTGACCCTGATATGTGATGTATAACGGAAGAGTCACAGCTATAGGACATAAGAGACTGTAACAAGAGCTGGTGGGATTTAGGGGCATCACCACTACCAAGAAGGACCTACCGTACCGTACCGACTACGATTTAAAAATCCCACAGGAGAAGCCCAGACCTCAACATGATAAGGGGCCACCAGGCGTCTTAAAGTCCCTGCAGAGCTGGTTACGTTCTCGTTGGCTAAAGGTGGGGCCTACAAATCCTGGCCCAGCCTCTCGATCTCCTCGATCAGGAAGTCGATGTCGGACTTTGTGGCGGCGGGATTGGAGACAACCATGCGGAAGAAGTTCACTTTATCTGCCTGAGGCTGGTAGCCCACCATGGTGGTCCCACACTCCATCATGAGGGCTTTGATTTTCGGTGCCACCTGGGTTGACGTAAAGAAAAGGCAGATGTTCATCCCGCTCCCGCCTAAACGTGGCAGTCAGCGATGTCTCATGCAGGGGTGACAGTCGGCCTACCTTGTGCAACCTCTCATGCCGTTCCTCGCAGTCCGGCATGCCCCTCAGGCTCGGTGGGATGTACCAGAAGCAGACGTTTGTGTGCTGAGGCTGCAGAGAGACCCGAAACAATCGTTACAACATCATCACCAAACTGCCACCAATAACTAACAGGTCAGAACGCATACAACAGAAATAGATCTTCCTGCACATGATCTTGAGACGAACACCCCCCAACCCCCACAGATACATCCTGACACATATTTGGCATAGAACCAATAGCTTTAAAATTTAATATAAATTATTTTTTAAATAGCAACAGAACGGTTGAAGAGAGGTTCCTTAAACCAGAGGTGGAGATTTCCGATCCAGAGAGTACAAATCCAGACCAAGATTTTGTTTCAACCAACCAGTTGTGTCACAGTCACAGAGTACTCAACTGATTGGTTGAAACAAAATCTTGGTCTGGATTTGTACTCTCTGGATCGGAAATCTCCACCTCTGCCTTAAACTGACTGAAGGAAATATTATAACTGGAGATACAGTTTGTATGCAAGAAAATTCCAAATTTTCTCTGCGCGGCCCATCCACAAAACTGGGGATCTATAAAATCTGTATTTCTGTGCTTACTTGGGTTTCTGTAATAGAGAACCATCAGGGAGAAAGAGCTATGGGACCCAAAAAGGTGATAAATCTGTCTGGGCATCCACCCCTGGCACAAAGCCATACCTCCACCCCACCCTAGTCAGGAGACCTAAAGTCTGCATTCGATACATTAAGCCACCCAGGACTCGATTATTAATGAAACAGTGCTGTGGGCACCACAGTTAATGGGATCTGCTTTATATTCGTGACATATCTCTCTGCCCTGACACCTTATGAAGGTAATCCATTGGCCACGTCTGTTATCTTTGGGAGCAGACCAAGACAGAAGGGGGGGGGGGGGGGGGGTAGGCTCACCTCTCCCTGGAAAACCATCTCATATCCCTCCCGGTCTTTGATTTTGTTGTAGAGATACTCAGCGAGCTCCAGACACTTGTTGATGTGCTGCTCAAAGCCGATGGTTCCCTGGTGAAGTGGACAAGAGGAAAAAGAAATCAGTGCTGTCAAGAGTCACATGATTCCAGATCCATCAAGAGCCAGATCCATCATCCAGATCATTAAAATGAAAAAAAAAAAATACTATGTTCAAGTTCCATGAATAATCTATCCATCCTCTGTAGCTGTGTGTCATTTTTAGGGTCACAGTGATGGGCACAAGGCAGGGAACAAGCCAGGATGGGGTGCCAACGCATTGCAGGGCACAGTCACACACCATTCGCTCACACACCATTCGCTCACACACCATGCGCTCACACACCATTCGCTCAAACCTGTAGCCAATTTGATAACTCCAGTTAACATCAGCATGTTTTTTGGACTGTGAGGGGGAAACAGCAGAGAAAAGCCCATGACAACTGGGGGAGAAAATGTGAACACAGAACCGCGGCAGAGACTCAAACGCAGGTTCCAAAGGTGTGAAACAACAGTGCCACCAAACTGCCTTCCCAAGAACAATCACAAAGACAACTGCTACTTCTATACCAGCATACAAAACTGAGCCATCTCAAAAAGGAAAAACGAATTTAGAATGTAGGACATGAAAATAATCATTTAAAAACGGCCACTGTTGACATGGTGAAGATATGATTTGGACTTCCGCAGAAAATAATTGCCCAGGCCTGTGGTAAAATATTTAAAAATATCTAGCATAGCTGTACAATGTTCCTAAATGGCACTGAATTATGTTTCACTCAGAAGTTTCTCAGCATTTTGCAGGTGAAGTCTGACTGGAAAATCTCAGCGTTTTTGCATTTAGGGAAATGCACCTTAGCCCTCCACATCAGCCAGAACTTGAATATGTCCACGTGTCGGCCGCACTGGATGGCCTTGTCCCCCGTGTCGTAGCTGACATCGTACTGCTTGTCCTGCTGGAACAGGTAGCCGGCGCACATCTGGTTGCATCCCTCGAGCAGGCCCTGCAAACGTCCAGGAAAGCGCGACGGTAAACCGTAGGACACATTCTCACAGACTATGGGCTATTTTGAGACACCAATTCACCTAAATGCATGTTTTCTGACTGTAGGAGCAAACTGGAGCACCATTAGAAAGCATGGGGAGAACCTGCAAAGGTCGGAAACCACAGAAACTTCAGTGCACCTCACCGTTCAGCCCCCACGGAAACAAGCAACTCACATAGTTAGAAAGAAATAATGCACTAATGTTTCGGTGTGTAAACTGTCGTCATCGAGAAGAGGGGTTTAATGACCCCTGAGAACCTTGTTAAGAGCAAAGGGCCTGATAACCCATGTTAGTAACAGGGTCGTTAAAGTATCAGCAGGGTCACATGCTTAATAAGGAATGCAGGTTTGTGTTTTTGAGAATCAAAATACGTCATTCAGAGCAGACAATAGCTACATGTGTCCTCCGTCTGTCTCTCCTAAGATGCTGGCTGTCTGCATCCGGATGCCAGTGTCTGAAGATGGGTTAGCTTCTTACCTTTTCTCGCACCAGGATGGCGGAGCACTGCAGGGGCACGCCCATCATCTTATGCGGGTTCCAGGTGACCGAGTTGGCCCTGCGGCAGCGACAGCAGCAGAGTTAGCGCACTGCCCGCCGTGCCACACCTCCACTGCGTGTGGGTGAGTGGGCGGGGCCAGCGGTCCGTACCTCTCAACGCCGCTCAGCTTGTGCCGGTGCTTCCTGGACATCAGCAAGCTGCCCCCCCAGGCGCCCTGCCCAAACGAGAGGCGGAACTCTCACCCCATCCCGCACGATATCACGCGGCGTGCTATCCGACGGGACGGGGGATGTGTGAGCGCCCGGGATTGGCCGAGGCGCTGTTAGTACGTGCTCCGGGATTGGTGATTGGTGTAACACTCACGTCCACATGGAGCCACATGTTGTACTTCTCACAGAGGTCTGCGATCTCGTTGATGGGGTCAAAGGCGCCGTACACGGTGGTGCCTGCTGTGGCGTTCACGAACAGAGGAACGTGTCCCTGTGTGAAATAGAATAGAATGCCTTTTATTGTCATCGCACAGATGGACATCGTACAATGAAATTTAGTGCATCCCCTGGATAGTACGTGTAGTATAATATAATATATCTTACATATTCAACACATACATGTGCTCTACATATTAAGCCAGTGATTCCCAACTCAGTCCTCGGGGAACCCCAGACAGTCCACGTTTTTGCTTCCTCTCAGCTCCCAGCGCAGCTGTAACAGGTATTCGGTGTTCCTGATTGGCTGGGAGCTGGGAGGATGCAAAACCATGGACTGTCTGGGGTTCCCTGAGGACTGGGTTGGGAAACACTGTATTAAGCTGCACACACGCAACAAATAAAATAAATAAATAAATGCAACCTTCAGTGCCCCCGTATGCATACATATATACAAGGTGCAAGTATATATATAGAAAATAGTGGAGTAGTTCCATTACAGTAATTACAATGAGTCCAGGGATATTGCACTTTTGTCCCAATAATGCCATTTGTAACAGTGAAAGACATGTGATCAGAACTTTGCACTTAGATGCAGTGAACAGTTATTTAGCAGAGTTCAGTTCTTTGACAGTGCTCGGGTAGAAGCTTTTCAGTAACCTGGGAATGTGCATCCTAATAGATCTATAACACCTTCCAGAGGGCAGCAGAGTGCAGAGGTGGCAGCCTGGCTGATTTTCGTGGCCAGTGGTCAATATCTGGGTCTGAATATACACTCTAGTGAAGGTATCTGGGTGTTGGTAATCATTTTGTGCCGATTTGATAACTCTCTGAAAAGCCTTGTTGTCAGACACGGAGCTGCTAGCAAACCATAGCAGGATGCTACAGGCAGGGGACGGAGATGCCATGACACGTCACACTCCCTGTTCTCCTGACGTATTTGTTGTCTGGTGCTTAAACGCTTACATACAACACAATCTACAGCCTCGGATTCCACTCTGCATGCAGCTGAGATTGAGAACTGACTTTGGCCATTTACTGCTTAACCACCACTAAGGAGGAACTTTGGGGCGCACCTTCTGCTTGGCTGCGATGATCTTGGCCTCCAGATCTGCAGGAATTACTCGCCCTCTGAAAGGAGAAGGAGAGAGGCCCTTAAACCCACTTCTCATGTGCGTTTCACAAGTCGTGAGCGACATGCGTGCCTCCGCGCGTTCCCACCTCTCGTCAGATTTCAGCAGGATCACGTTCTCTACTCCGAAGCCCAGGGCTGCCCCAGCTTTCTTTATCGAGTAGTGGCTCTGTAACAGAGAGGGGCGGTCCCACACGCTATCAATCAAAGCTGTAAGTGCTCCACAAGCACAGAGATTGGAGCAATCAGATAAACCACACCCCCATTTCACTCCCTCCACCAATCAAAACTCTCAAGGATAAAGAGTGTAGCTCGCCAAACAATCTATCACAGGTAAGTAAACTCCACTGCATTGCTTCTGAAATTCATTTGGTTTAATCAAATAAAGGCAAGGAATGATAATACAAAATTAGGCAGTCGAACCCAGGTGTGTCAGAATGGGTCTGCCTGATAGGCTGGGAACAGGACATACATGTTCTGAAGTGAAGAGGATCAGTTTGGGCGCTGCAGACATGCCTTTGGTTTTGACCTCTGGGAAGTATTTATAGCGCGCCACCATCACACTGTACATGTTGGATATTGCTCCACCTGTAAAGAAGATGACATCATCTTCCAGGGACAGAGGAACTGTGCCAAAGACATGAACACAATGCCCTCTACATGGAAACAGGGTGTCTTTCTGTGGAATTTTTCCAGGAGGTAAATTTGCCATCGCTATATATGGACAGAAGGCAGTCTCGAGGTTAAGGACATGGACTTCAGGTGGCAAGTTTGCTGGTCCAAACCCCTGGAGAGCCCAAGTTACCGTACCCTTGAACAGGGGTGCTGGACTTGAATTTCTCTAATGAACTGTTGTCCTAAAAATTTGGGGTTTTAATAGTGGATGTCTTGGTAAGAGCTTTCAAGGTTGTTAGCTAAATTAATATAGGTTATAGACTTAGGACTGTACTGACCTGGTGAGAATATTCCATCTCCTTCTCCACCTGGCCATCCGACTATCTCCCTCATCTTTCTCAGAGTCAGTTGTTCCATGAGCACGAAGACTGGAGCAATCTCATAGGTGAACCTTAAAGACAGGCCACGCCTTTCCGTGTTACTTTCCAATCAACACAAAGATAGCCTCTGAGAAGCCTCATCCAAACAAGGCTGAATGCAAAATGAAAAAGTAGCATTATTTTTAAATGGAAAAATGACATGGGCTTTGAACTCTTGTTGCAGATGTTTATAATGACGATTAAGACACAGGACATTAGAAGACAACATTAACTGGAGCATACAAACCAACAGAGATTCACAGAGATTTGCAGCATGTTAAGCAGTATGCTGGCAGTAGTGGGGATGGGGAGAGCTCTGAGGGGTGGGGATGACATACAAAAACTCACATTTTACTGGTATTATACCTCTGGGCTCTGTAATGGCCCTCGACATCTATTTTTATGTTTCATTAAATCTGTTCTTAACCTTTTGGTTTTGCTCTCTGAAAATAACCACATAAAATGGGCCATGTTCCTCAAGGCGACCACTACCTCCTCAGCGAGAATGTTACCATAATCTCTGCAGCTTCTCAAACATTTTCAAATAACTACAAACGGACTGACATCGCAACAAACAAATGCAAACATCATCTCAAAGGAGAGAGAGGTACACCGCATTCGAATAAAATCAGCATCTAGACTTTCTAATTAAATCTGTTCATTTGTATTGATCGAAATGAAAAGACCCATTTGATTTGGCAAGAATGGGAAGGGACAAAGCAGAGAGCCATGGTGCGTGGAGATAAGAGCTCATTCAGCTTGAAATGTAGCTTCTAGGCCAGGGGAGAGAAAAGAGGATAGACAGTGGGCATGAAGAATCAAAAGAGCCCTAAAATGTGGGATAGATACAGCCTCGCTTTTGGATGCACTATGCAGTGGACTGTGAAATACTGATGCATTATGGTACCTCATTCCAACATCAGTCAACCGTAATAATGCTGTATATTGCGTGTAGGTGCTTAAAGAAACAGTGTCGTGTTATTTTCTTTTGTTGCCATGCCTTTTTCACAAGATGTGCAGAGGTACAGATTCGTGAGGGGTTTTTTTTCTGGCTTTAACAGAGAAGAATAAAAATGGAAAAAAAATCTAAACCGGTTCAAAACGATTATTTTTCTCAAGAAAAAGCTGCTCTTGATTCATGAAAGTTACAGTAAAGACCCTGCTTTACAGACCAGTATGGAAGGGAAAGAAAACATAGCTTGTCATTAGGAAAAGCATATTCTGCAAGCATCACGAGAGTCATACTCAGAAGGTAACAGGAGGCAGCAGAGATGTTCAGGGGATTCACACTGACGTCCCTTTTTTGGTAAAATGCACAGGTGTTTCCCCAACAGTCCGTTGCCGCTGCCGGACCCGGCCAGTTACTCTACATTCAGGTCCAAGTTTGTTGTTTCTGATATTCACTCAAACCAACCCCTTCCATGAGTCTCAAAAAATCAATAAATATCTACCAAGTAGAGTCAGAAGGTTGAACAAGCCACATATCCTAAATAAGGACTGTGTTTATTTAATGTGCAAGTGCGTGGTTTGAATCGCGGTAAACATTTCTGCTGACTACATCTATGGATACCTTCACCCCAAAACCTTACGACAACTGACACAGACAGGAAGAAACAACACAGGTGACTGAACACAGTCGCAAAAATACCTGCCACAATTATTTATATTCATGATGATATGCACTGAGGACGATTTTATTACACACATTAAGTGCCAGTCAATAAGTGTCAGGCGTGACGTTATAATAACCTCATTAGACACTGGAGAAAAAGAAAAGCACAAATGTGCTCCTCTCTGCCTGAGCACGACGAGAGCTGCCTTGTAGGGCAAGCGCCAGCACTCTGTTCTTTATTTTTCAAAAGACCCAAATACTGGATGGAAATTCAAAATCATACACAAGGCAAAGAACCCTCCAAAAATGCCAGCGAATGACAACAAGGTCAAACACCAGTGAATGAATCTGAATGAGCTCCGAACGATTAACAGCCAAGCTCTGTTTGTAAACCCTTAGTCATATTAGGTCTCTGGTAAGTCCTGGATGTGTTAAGATCCTAGGAATGTCCCTGATGAAGGCAATTCTGAACTTCACCTGTCCCCAGATAATCAGGGTAAGGGACACAAGCAAGTCTATGACTGCAGGAGGTCAGTCCTGGGTGATGCATTTTCTTGGTGGCATTTCATTTAAAAAATGACTGAATGGTTGTGAAAACAAAAGACAGCTGTTTCATGATGACTATGGGGGGAAAACTGAATGAAAAAAACAGACATATGAGAAAGTAAGCAAGCGGTGTATTACAGAAGGTCTGTAACTGAGCATTGGGGTCTGGATGCGTTTTCTGGGGAGAGCGGAAAAAAAACTCAATCTACAATGATTAAGAAACAGGTGAAGGGAGTGCGCACACTTTTGGGACTCCCCCCCCCCCCCCCGGACGGCCACACCTCCCCTCACACCCATCTCACAATCATATTCCAATGGCAGCATTTTCAACCTTTAGCTGCTCTGCAAAAACACGTCGATGTATAAAAGCGTGCGAATGCGCCGTTCCTCTGAAGATCTCCGTAAGAGTCGGAACGTATCATCCATTCTATTCCTCTCGGAATATCATCCTGAGTGGTGACAAAGTCACGATAAAAGGCTTTGGAGGTGACAGCCACAGAGTATCTGTGTGTCCTTCAGTAGGGCCTGACACGCCCCACCATCATTGCTGGGGGGGGGGGCAATGCTGAAATTGCCCGGATGCAGCAGTCAGTCTACAAATACCAGTGAGCAATGAGCCACAGTCAATGGAGCATTAACCTGTATCTAGGACAGCTTACCCCCCCCCCCCCCCACCCCCCTCCCCACATTAGCATACTGTCTCCCTATGCTGGTCCATTCTAAACAAAAGCCACCGCAGAATGATCACCTTTATTATTCTGCAGCTAATTCTGCCCAATTGAGGCTCTTATCGAAAGGTCTCAGAGGATCCAATTGTCACTAGTCATTGTGTTTTTTCCTGTGGATTGACATGCATTGCACAGAATGGACCCCCAGCCCACAAAACCATGAACGCTGATCAATATGCAATTTGCTTTGCTCGAAGGCTCCTGCAGCGCACTGTTACGGCATCACTGAAATCAACAATAGAACAATACAAGTCAATCCTTTAGTGAGAATAGGACGAACGATCTATCTCATTTATTAAAGGCATGATGCCAGTCGGAGCATGGCATTCCCTCAGTGCCTCATCAACTTAATATCTGACTCCATCTTAAAATAGATTGTCATGTGACATGAAATAGGTCATGTGACATAACCCTGACAGATATCTGGGCAGATCTATGTCATATCTGAAGCACCTAAGCAGAAGCCTTTTCTGTGTTCCTGCTCCACTACGCACATTTTCTTACTTAAAGGGACAGCTGCATGATTTTAATCTTCCGCACCCTCCCCCCCCCCCCCCTCCCCCAGGGAGAAAGCTTATAAGCCTAAATCAGAGTTTGAGTCTACTGAGCTAATAACCACACATATATTACAAAAGTTATTTTATTCATGAGCATTTGACTACCTCCTTATGTAATGCCACAACACAGGACAACATCCATTAAAAACAAAGATAAATAGCTCCTGGCTCTTGGGAGTCTAAAAATGTTTTTCAGATTATGTGGGCTGTGAAACATCCCATGAAGCCAAAAATGATAAAAATGATCATTTACTGCATGCTTTGGGAGGGATAAAAAATATTATACAGAACCACTGTGCCGATTAAACAAACTGATGAATATGAAACCAGGCTGAAACTCACATGTTGGTGTTTGCAGTGGAGGTGAGCCACTCTCCTGCCAGGCCGATTATATCCAGGCCAGATGAGAGCTGGTTAAAAAACCTCGGGTGACCTGTAGGGGGCGCAACCTTTAATATCAGCTTTGTCTCTTTTCAAAATTTTCTCGAATTTTCACTTCTCATACTACAATATCTGCATGTGAATTCAAATATGAACAGGTAGGCCTAGGTGTAATGAAACTGTTACATGAAATTCTTATAAATAAAGCATTAAAAGAGTAAGTGTGTAGTGCAGTGGGTTAGAGATCTATGCCCATGTCCGAACGGTTGTGGATTCAAATCCCATGGCCGTCTGAGTATCATATCGCTGATGGGCCTCTGAACAAGGCCAGGAGACCAGCTAGACATGGTGCACCCCCTGGCAAAATGTCACCCTCCGACGCCCCCGAGTGGCACCTGTGACCCCATGGCTAGTTGACTCAGCTCTCAGTATCTCACACGTATGTCACTTCGGACATAAGGTCTTGCTAAATAAATAAATGTCTTGCAGATAAATATGATTCATGCACAAGTGCTGGCAGGAAAACATCAGCACCATGGACAGTTCAGTTCTGCTGTGCCTCTAATCTGATTTTTTCACTAAAACCCATTGACTCAATTGGCCCTAATCCAAAATCATATACTTGTAGGAAACTATGAAATGGTTTGTACAGGATTCCCACATGAGCCTCAGTAGAACACGAAGGCAGTATTACAGTGAATTCCTGCACAACCTGAGGTACTTGGAATCCGTGGCATTGTGCACGACGAAGTAAAATGACCGTCAGCCTTAAGGCAGGATTTACGCTGCTCTTTTTGTGGTTTAGAGCCTTATTCCTGTTAACGCGAAGTTAAACTGCCATAATGTTGGTGTGTGTGAATAACCTGAAGGGTCTGCAGTACCTGTCCTCACTCCGTACTTGAGTGTGTCCCTACAATCGACCAGGATCTGCTCCAGAGACTCCGGCTGGTCGGAAAGGTCCAGATTGAAGCCCTCCATACCCTCAAGGAGCTGGTGAGGGTGGTGGAAGTCCAGGACTTTTGTGGTTCTATCGAATGTCTTGTGGACGTAGTTTGTGAGGATGTCAACAACTTCCAGCAAGAACTGTATGGTTTGCTCCTCTCCATTTTTGGCTGGTAATAGATCTATCATTCAAATGGGAAAAAGTGTCATTTCTCCTGATAAAAACAAATAAATGGTACATAACAGTAACATTAATTCATAATTATTATGAATGAATCAATAAATCAAATAAGCACTGCACACAATCAGACAAGATTTTAACGATTTATTGACCACCTAACAAAAAAAAAAAAACAAATATGAAAAACAGGTCAGTCATATTGGTATTTATTTAATCTTTCGGTCTTTATCTTTGATCAATATTCCAAGTTTAAAGTTGACATCAGGCGTTCAAATGCATGGATAAAACACCAGCCGTGATCTATTATAATAATTTCACACTGTTATTTTAATATGTTACTATATTATGTTCCGGTTTTCTTCCCTTCTAACTCGTATAATCAATTGACAGATCGCTACGTCAGCAGCCAAAACGGCTTTTACGACCCACAGTTGTTTTTACATGTTCCACGTTACAACTGGGTTTAAAACAAAGATAAAGCATAAATATGATATAGGCCTGCTGTATATTCCAATTCAGTATAACTTTTCTGAATCACAAAATAGTTGTCTTCCAGTTACTTCCGGGAAGTGGAAATGTGATTAACTGCCACTGTAACAATCCCATTTAACTGAGTTAGAGAAGCCAAGACGCCAAGCAGCTACTAATAACACAACCTTATGGGGGCGCCGTTTACCCCGACTGACCTCACCAAAAACATAGGCTACAACAAATGGCTCATTGCTGACATGATTTGGACAATTCAAAAAGAACATGTATTGATAAAAAAAAAAAAAACTGGAGGGAAATTACTGACTTACCTCTAGCAAAAAGATTGGAGAAATCGGTCTCTGTCCGTCTTAACTGTGAATCGCTGTTTTCCCAAGAGAACAGAGTCTTGGACGTTTGGCGGTCCTTCAAGGAACCGCCAATCCTGCTCTTCTCTTCGTAATTGTTGTTCTTCTGTAAGAACCCTGGATTATTAAATGAGGAAGAATAAGGGTTAGGCGATAAACTGCGAATTGGAAGATGCAGTTATTCTAGCGTTGGTACTTTGGAGATCACTGAAGATTAAAATTAAATTAAACTATTTTGTATAATGCACACATGTAATCAAAAAATATAAAATATGAAATTGACATCTAGGATTCCTTGCAGTTATCCACTTTAAGCAGGATAAGAATTATTTTTTAATGTCCTTTGCTCGGCTTGCTAAGGGAAGTTATGTTTGTAAGAAATCATAACTTCCGTACGGCATGGCAGTGCATAAAAACAAACAGACCTATAATGATCAAATTGTAATATTTGGTATTAGAGCTGCAAATGTAATACAATTACATAAATAAGACGAACCGTGTGATATCCTCCCAGGAGCAATATAAACGTTATATCGATCGTCGTTTCTCGTGTTTGCCAGCAGGGGTCGTTCTGTCCATGTTTCGGCATAAAAAATATGATTTCAATAAAATCGCTTGTACTTAGTTTGTGGGTGTGCTGTTATTTTTTAAAAGTGAATTTATATTTACATGCCGTGCTTTAGGCCCAATTTCCATATGGAATTTGAAATATGTATTGAATAGCCCACATCTCTTAAATATCTATTTCTGAAAATTACGAAGGCAATGGAAGAAACCAAATGATATATTTATAGAAGCAGGCCTAATACGAGCATTTTCATTTACCCCCCCCCCCCATTCATATAGTATACAACAACAAATAAACGCAGGACAATCGACTTCCAAAAATCGACAAAGGAAGCAATAGCTAATCGAATCACTATTATTAGATAACATGCATATTGTGCATAACGATGCTGAAGACGAACGAATTAAATTAACTGGCATAATCGTCGGATAAAAACTGGATTCACACAAAGAGCGCAATAACAAGTAGTGACATATATGTCACGCTTCGGCATTTTCATTAATATTGCAAGCTAAACTACAAACAACAATTTCAATATGCAAACCAAGCATATATCTTTTCTCAAAACGGTCAGCATATTCTCACAGCTAGTACTGTAGTCAAAGGCATTTACGCTAATTATCCAGCACAGATATGGAGCGTGTGACAATGCGGACCGAATTATCGCAGCAAGGCAGATAGGCAAAACTGGACTTTGCTTTGATTGAGGAAAAGACAAGATTATTGCTTGGGGATGTTATTCGTGCGTGGAATGTTGTTTTCAAATTAATTAACGCTCAGTCATCGGACAATATAACATTCCCCCTTTTGAAAGAAATAAGTCTCGGACGTCTCGGTCGAATTAAAATAATTTAAACATTCATCAAGGTGAGTATTGCTTGGTGACCTTTTTTAAAGATTAAAATAACACTGACAATCGGTCTTTCGCCACATCATGTTCCAAATGAACAAACAGGAAAAAAGCATGTATGTCCAAACAAAATAAAAAAAAACAAATAAAACAAACATTAATGGACAAATATCGAGGTTCATAATTAGTCCAATCCACCAGGAACAAATATGGACAAATTTATCTTTTAAAAGGGCAGATTCTTCCCACCGTTTCAGAGCTAAGCCGAACTAAGCTGTTCATACAACCGTGAAATGTATTACGGCATAAAGATGTTAGGCTCCAAAACTTACCACAGATCTTCAGTCCCAGTTTTCTTGTACATCCGTGTGCAACTCCGCACCAGGAGTCATAGGCTATAACAAAATCGGAAAAACTATTGAATAACCTGATTGTATATTTACATATTTATTTTATCTGACACTGAAAGCGCATGACGAGAAAACGATTTAAACCACGCAGATAATGAATGCCGAATTACGGAAATGTAGATTAAAATTTCTGCTGCCTGGGGCTCCCGCTCTCGAGAACAGTTTATTTTTTTTAATCCCATGGGCCAATCAATAAAGATCATCTGAGACGTGAATGTCTAATAAACATTGGCACGAATCTGATGGCAGTTTAAAATAAATGAGCATGAAATGGGGTCGTTGGGGGGGTTCAGAAATTAATTGAGTGAAAAATGGTATTCTGCTAGATCGGACTTGCACTGCCAGCCTCTCGTTCATTTTAAGATTGGCCTGATCAAAAAACACATCAGCGCGTCACACACCGCTGTCCCGCAGACCCGCTCTCGCGCGTGCAGGGGCCATTAGTCCTGCTATTATCTTATGCGCCACAAATCTCCTAGACCCACAGATAATCTAGCGGGCTTTATTGACACATTAATTCTTGTCTTTATTTTGAACCAATTCATATATGGTATTACTTTTGTTCTTAAAGTACATATTTAAAAATTATGGAATGCGTTGGAGCATATCAGGCTAAACCCACATAGCGGGTACAGAAAACGAGCACACTAAAATAGTTTAAGCATAATAGCGCGGCATTATTTGGGACTGAATGCACAATTTGAGTTAAGTTACGTGACATTCACTTTAAAATGAATTCTATTCGAACAAAACAATGTGCGACGTATACTGCGAGTAAATAATTCAAATAAATAGCACTTTGTCCTTTTATGATTAATTGCACGATTTTCCGATTTGTTACAAATAAAAAACGTGGCAGCGGTTTACACCGGGACGTCAGTAAGATGGGCTTCGTAGTGGCGCCAGCATAGTTGACAGGGATGTGACACACCGACAAGCCGCAGGCAAAACAAGCCCCAAAAAAAGACTGGCACGATAACTGAATCGCCGCCGTATAAATGCAACGAATCAGGCGCTATACAGTATAAGCATCGATACACTTTCCATGATCACTGGTTATGTCATTTTCTCACATCCATTTCTTGTATTCCTCAGTTTTTCTTAAAGCAAATGCATCCTATTTTAGACCAACCCAGGATTCTCGTTGATATTTAAATCTAAAGAACAGACACATCTAGAAAACAAGATACAAAATACAACACGCTTTTTGGTTATGTTTGTGCATAATATAATGCTGAATATTATCTGCATCAACGAATTCTGCTATTTATTTTTCCATAATGGTCATATTTGCCAAGCTTCAGCCAATGGTCTTTTTAATTGCATCGTTGTATTACTGGGGGAGAAAATTATACGATGGAACACATTTTCCTTTAATAGGTGATAGGAAAAAATCGTTGAGCCGTAACGTCTGGCCGTTTGCCTCTCCTCTGCCTCCGCTCCTTTCCTCTGACATCACAATAAGTCAGCGCAAAGCGAAAGCCATTAGGGCCAATTCAGGGCGCCAACAATTAGCGCCACTTTTCACATAATTGCTCTTGGAACCGCTCTCTCAAACGTTTTAAGTCATAGCCACAGTAATGTGTCATTTCCCCCCTTCTGGCTTGAATGTAAAGTAACAACAACAATATTAATACTACAAATAATAACCAAAGCGGATTTATATAATAATAATAATAATAATAATAATAATAATAATAATAATAATAATATGACTGTGATTTTTTAAGTGTTCAATGACACATGTCGTACTTAAGCGACACAAGTAGCAAAAAGAAAATCACAAAAAGAAAAACGTTTGAATTACGCATTTAAAATATTGTCATTCTATTAATGAGGAAAATGGGGGAAATGGTAACCTGAGGGCCTCCTTCAGAGCGGCGCCTCCACCACCCAATCTGAGAACAAAGTTCATCTTTCAAGCAGACGTGGGAGGTCGACCCACCCGTGTTGGGTTGATTTATTGGGTTACAATGGAACGTGTGGCACTGTTTTTTTGTTTTATAAAAATAATAAATTATGAAGCTTAGCATAGAAAACGGTACTAACTTATATCACATATTTATCGGTGATATACTAACCTGAGAGCGGTGGTCGTAAATTAGTCGAGCTGGGATCCGGGTCGCCGCTCGAGGATGAAGGGGCAGACGTCGCCATCGGTTCTAAGACAGAGATCCGTATTCCTCACGCGATAGTACTGTATAGGGACTCTAATTTCATCTATGATGAAAATGTACAGTTCGCTGCAGAAGAAAGGGGAATTGGAAAAATCAGATTTGTTGTAGGCTATCGCATACAATTCTATGCACAAAAAATACCCAAAAATCAAAGAAAGAAATGCAGGGACAAACCAGACGGTAAATTTGGTGAAATCGGGGATATTGATGGAGTCTATTTATTTTTAAGTTCAATGGGCACAAAAGTTGATTTGGCGTGATACAGTATTGAATAGTATGCATATTTATTTAACGCTTGTTAAAACTGAGAAACGGGAGAGAGCAGCACATTTAGGGAATCTTCGATAACATCAATACTTTCAATTATATGGATATTTGGAAAGTTTAACTGGATTGAAAACTCGTTACATATATAATTACTCGTGGTAGGTGCAGATAAAACTAACAGCTAGAAAACTAAAAAAAACTCTAGGGTTTGATTGAATTGCTACGACAATTTGTTTTCTAAACTCGTATAAAGGTTGGTTTCACTGAGAATCTCTATTATAAATGTTAGAATGCTATTGGAAGGATTATTTTAAATAGGCATATATGAATTAGCATTTATAATTATATAGTTTATATATCTGTGCAGTTTTCTTATTGTGACATATCTGATTGACCGATTTGTTTATTAAGCAAACGATCTGTTAGAAAACCACCACATCACAGCCTGTAAATATCTTTCTTTAAAATGGTTACGAGATGAAAACGTGATGTATTTCTATGGCATTAATTGCCACCCCGTACGTAATATAAAATAATGCATAAAATCGCATTCTTTAATCGTGTTAACAGTTTTCCTTACAAACATGACATTTTCAACGATATTGACATGCACAATTAACCAATACTATTCCACTTTAGATTTACAAGGAATGTTCAATGAAAGATATTCGCTGTTACAGATATTAGGAAACCCAAAGGCATTAAATATGAGAGACATCTTACCGTGCCGGCGAGCAGACACAGGTGTATGCTGTAGGCGGTAGAGTCCGACAAACTATTTCAGAACCAATTTAAAACCACAGAGCCATACAACGTTATGTGCGCTTATAACATTCCCAGGAAAACGTCGTCTGAATATAAATAGATTGCAAGATTTCCATCCGTCGTGACCATTTTGTTGAAGCACGTTACATTTACTGTTTTCAAAAGCGTGAATCGCCTATTTATCAGTTACTACGCACGTATGAGTCACGCCAATATACCTCCTCTGGTGTTGTGCAGAGTTCATCCAATATCAAACGGATTCACTTTGTCGGCAGAAAAATATCACGAAACGTGATGACATTTGGATGCGTTTGACTGCTGACGGGGATTTGTACCGTCATTAGCAATCCCGATCACGCAGATGGACTTTAGACATTTCGTCCTGTGAGTAACTCATCACGTCCCAAAAACCACCATATAAGCAGACAAAGAGGAGAGAGGGAAGTCATCAGGTGCCCGGTGCACTAGAAGTCAATCTCTCTTGGAATCGAGGAAAACTACTGCTCGTGGGGGGAGGGGAATGTTTTGTTCGAACCCCTTGACACTTATTTAAAACTGTCAATACCCATGCTGGGTAATTTTAATTACAATGAACCATCACAATTCGGCGAAGTGGGATCTCGCCTTCGTAACTGAATGTCTCGGTTTTCGGAACAAGCTACAACCACAAGATGGCAGCAGAGAATCAATGAGCTGGACCGACCGCGATTCTGTACAAGATTTAAGGTTTTAAATGTCAGCACGGTTCCAAAATCACTACAAGTCCTCAAAAATTATAGGGAGGTGACAAACACCATAAAATGAATAGGAATTCTTACTACATTGATATTACATATTAAAACATTTCGGAAACTGCAAACCAGTTCCACATTGTGAAAGCTACACGCGCTAACTACTTTTAAAGTCCGATGTATTTTGTAATAAACAATAAAGAACAGTACAGTTTAATACAAAACGAGTCACGAAGCAGCCATTTCTCGACGTTCCGGGGATCCTAGTGGAGGCGTCGCTTTGTGTGGATTTCAGTACTTGGACAGTTCCCCTAACGCCTTTCAGCCAGACATGATCATTTTATATTCAAAAATGATTACATGACGTATACGCTTGCTACAATGTTTATCTGAATCAATTAATTATTAGGTTGCAAATACATTCATTAGATATGAACTATAGAAAAAAGACATCCCGTCACCTGTTAATTGGTATATGAATAGCTTTTCTTAAGCTTAATGGATGCCACTTCATTTCTAAGACGTTCTATCTTAGAGCTTGTCTGTGTAGGATTTGCAGGCATTGCGCACATATCATAACATTTATTGTACTGCACTGCACTGTGTGTCATCGCGACTTCTGTATAAAGCTGCACCTCCCGCCGTCTCGCAATGTTTTGTACAGTCAGTGTTATTGTGTTGTCACTTTTGTTACACATAACCCCGTGGTCACACGTAAAAGCCTTCAGTTTCTCTGGGTGTTTGGCAATAAACACTAAAATGAACTGAATAGATCACCAATATAAACAGTTTCTGCATATGTCTTGAACTAAATTTCCTGACTATACCGGATGACGTCAAACAGTAATAAAACAAGTCGCCATGTACGCAACTCTAACGGAACTGCATTTAGGACATATTAATGAAGAAAAGGAACCATGTTTTAAGAACATTTGTAATACAATAATGTTGACAGCAGATGGCGCTCGTTCACGATACAACTGAGGTACTGAAACTCGCCAACGTTTCTTTCTGCCGTGTTACAGTTTTTCTGAATTGCTAAAACACTAAATCCCATTGTAAAAACTAAACTATCAACTACCAAAACTCTTTCATCAAATCAATTCCACAGTTGTCAAAATCTTAAACACTATTCACTTGGTTAGGACACAATTTGCAAATCTGAATCTCCCATTTACCAAAACTCTAACCACATTCTCAAACACAAAACACATTTAGCAGTGTGGTGCACTTGTACCCAGAATGATGCACACAGGCTACAGAAGTTAAACACAACTAACACACTGTTTTCATCATTTACACACTACCACTCAAAATTGAAAACACATGTGTCCAATCAGTGAACCCAATTAGTAAACAGTATATAAGCCTAGTCAAATGCAAATGGCATGAGTGGATCCAACAATGGAGCAACACAATAGAAGAGGAAGAGGAAGAGGAAGAGGAAGAGGTGGTGGGCAAGGGCGAAGACCAAGAAGAAGATCTGTAATTTCAAATGAAATTCGAGCAACTGTCATAGATCATGTTCTGGTGCATGGCATGACTATGAGGGAGGCAGGGCAACGTGTACAACCAAACCTAAGCAGGTTCTCAGTGGCTACTATAATCCGGACCTTCAGAGAAGAAAACAGGTAAAAAGTATACTTGTCTCAGTAAGGGGACAGTGAAAAATATTTTCTCCATGGTACTGTGTTTGAAAACATTTACTGAATAAAATATATATGTATGTATATATGTATACTTCTAACTAAATGTTTTTTTTTTTAGAATTGAAAGACGGCCACATGAGGGTGGAAGAACACGCATGTTCTCACAACACCAGGAGACACTTATTGTGGATATGGTCCGTCAAAATAATGCAATTCGACTGCGTGAAATACAGCAACAGATTATAGAAGACAACATACATTTTGAGGGAATAATTAGTGTGAGTCTGTCAACAATTGACCGTGTCCTGCAACGCAACAGGATAAGGATGAAGCAAGTTTATCGGGTACCATTTGAGCGAAACTGTGAGAGAGTGAAAGAGCAACGATGTCAATATGTGCAAGTAAGTAAACTTTTTTACAGTAAACTCAGTACTAGAATGTATCCTGTATTGTCTGGGAAGCAGCACATGTATACATCATACTGTGTCATTTACAGAACTAAATGTAGTTTGTTTTCACTGTGTACAGAGAATCTTTGAGCTTGACTCAATGGTTAGGCCTCATGAATACATCTTTGTGGATGAAGCTGGATTCAATCTAGCAAAAAGGAGAAGAGGTCGCAACATCATAGGTCAACGTGCCATTATTGAACTGCCTGGCCAGCGTGGTGGAAATGTAACTATCTGTGCTGCCATCAGCAGCTATGGGGTTCTCCACAGTCATGTTACTGTTGGGCCATACAACACTGAAGTACTACTAGCATTCCTAGATGGCCTACGGGATGCTTTGCTTGAGCAGAGAGATCGCGAGCAGACAGAGCATCCCATGTATGTTATCATTTGGGACAATGTGAGCTTTCACCGTGGTCAAAGAATTCGCGATTGGTTTCACAATGAGCAGCATTTTATGAATGTGTTTCTTCCACCATACTCTCCTTTTTTAAACCCTATTGAGGAGTTTTTCTCGGCATGGAGATGGAAAGTATATGACCGAAACCCTTACACGCAGGAAAATCTGCTTCAAGCAATGAATGGAGCATGTGGTGACATTGGAGTGGAATCTTGCCAGGGCTGGATTCGGCATGCTAAAGGTTTCTTTCCCCGTTGCCTTGCAAGGGAGAACATAGCATGTGACGTGGATGAAGTCCTGTGGCCTGACCCAGCACAGAGGCGTGATGCTGAGGCAGAATAATTTTTCTGAATATGCGGTACAAATATATGTTTTTTTTTTTTTATGTAAAACTTTTTTTGCTGCAGTTCTTTTTTGTTTATATGTGTGCTTTTTTGTTTAAATGTACAAGGATGAATGAATGAATAAATAAATATTATTTTCCCGCTATCCCACAGTGTTTTGTACTTATTTATGTAGTGTGTAATAGTTGCTAAGTTGTGTTTGCACATTGGCTGGTTTTGTGTGGTTTTTGACAGTAGTGCTTGATTTTGAGTAAAGTTAAAATAGTTTTGGGTCAAATGTTTGGTTTTGCAAGACAAGTTGAAGGTTTTGTGAGTGTAGCTTGAATTTTAGAATTTGTGTTTAGTGTTTTGAGACAAAGAGATGAGATTTTAGGAAATGTGTTTTAGCAATTCAGAAAAACTGTAATACAAGGCTATTTGAGTCACGATCCAAAGCCATCCTGTATCCGTATGTCAGTTAATAATTGATTTTAGGGGCCCCTCAAGGAGTCATAGGTGAGGACATTGGACTGAGACCCCATAATGCCTTAAATTCCAAGAAATAAGAAAGAATTAAAAGTGTCTGCGTAACAAATATTACGTTGAACTGTAATATTCTGAATGAGGGACACAAAAACAACTTTGAAAAAAAAAACCAAAATTTGAAATAAATTGTTATCTAAAAGTACAATCTTTTAGATAATTATCTTTATAAAAGCCTGCATTGTTGGTGAAACGGATCTCTGATATGAATTTACTGACAGATTGAAAAAGTATTGGTGTTGGGATGAATATTGAACACAAACACTGAGTAGTATATGCTGTCAGCTTAAAGAGAGCCTCAATCTGCCCGGCATGACAAGCGTGTGACGTGCGAGCTGTGTTGTGCGAGCCCTCAAATGGCGTTTATGAGTCTGCAGATTGTCACTGATGGACTGAAACAACATTATGGACACGCTGCCTGACAGGATTTACTAGAAACACAAAATCTAGGATGGATTTTTTTAAATGGCTCTGTAAAAGTCTGTGAGCAAATGTCAGCATGAGATAACATTGCTAGAAGATTCAGCACACAAATGATCAGATCACTGTACGTCTAATGATCATGGAAACGAATGTGGTGGTTATGCAATTTTAGCATTTTAATTGCAATCATTTACCCTAACATTATCGATAATGATGCTGTACATATATGACATATTGAAAAACTGCTGAAGGGTGCCCTGAGGCTATTACATAAAACAAACATAACACAGATTCAATTAAGCGTCGACAAGTATGTTAACAAAATAAATATCACGCTGTCCACCTTTCAGTCCGCACGGGTAATGACCTTGTTACCCAGGGCTTGCTGGTTAAAATCCCACATAGAGCCAAACAGTGGTAATCGAGGTAAAGCGAGATAACTTTATATTGCTCTTTTTTAGTAGCTGTAGTAACAGATTTTAAAAATGAAGCTGTTCTGGCTAAATGTTACGGTGTGACAGAAGGGACAATCCACACAGAGGCTTGGAGACAAGGGGTTTTATTGTTACTCACAAACTAACAAGACACAAAGGGGCTGCGAGGGGTCAAAACAAAGGCAGGAAATAAAAGCTGGTGTCACTTCATTTGTCTGCACGTCCATTATTAATAATTTTATATATTTTTTTACATCTGTCAACTATTACGCAATACTAACAAGCTGAAAGGAGCCATAGCGCCACCTATTGTAGTGGAGTTGGACATGCTTCGGTCAATAAATTGATTCCCCTCCCATGCATGTATACTGGGACAAGGACAGTAGTCCGATTAAATGACATAGTAAGCTATAAGTGTAGCTCGACTTAGCTTTACATGTAAGCATTACTAAATCAACCAGAACACTAAGGGCCACGATGAACAAGAAACAGGTGAGCAAAATCAATAATCACTACTGACTCAAACACTAGGAAAAACTAGAAACAAGGCTACAGAACATTACTACAAGACTAGATACAAGTAAGGATAACAAAGAACAATGGTGCAAAAACCACTTACGGAAATACTAGAACAAGATAACCAACAAGATAACCAACAAGATAACCAAAACTCAAAATTTTCAACAGATCCCTCCACAGCAGGTTCTCAGCCACATACTGAGTCCATTCAGCTGCACAGCAGCTTGAGAAGCAGGGAAACACACTAGGGACTGTGACAGACACTAAACACAGAAAGGAACAGGATGGCCAGTGACACCTGCTGGCCAAATGGGAAAACGACAGACAGCAGGTACTGATCCTGCCACTAATGTCATTGGCTATTAAGTCATATAGAATAAATTCATATGCTACTTTCATTTCTAAAATGGGGAATATACTGAATGTATGAAGCGAGTGCATAACAGATGGCAGTTTCCTACTGGAATTTCGACTCCCTCTCAGATTCCAAATGCACATTGGTTCTCGGGGACCCCAGGTGTTCCACCTTTTTCTCCCTCACAGCTCCCTGCTGGACAGTCTGGGGGTGCCCAAGGACCAGGTCTAGGAACACTGTTCTACTGAATAAGATGTATAGCAGCGAGAACGTAGTGCACAGACGAAGATACATATAGTGTCAAACATTTAAGGTGCAATGACAGTACACATGTAGGATATCCTGAGAAACAGGACATGTTAATATTATAGAAATAAATATTTAAATATTTAAAGAACAATATATTAGCAGATGATTTAGTGAATAAGAAACAATTTAACTTTTGATTAAACAGAGAGTCTGGAATACAGTTCTTTCAGACACTAGCTCATAGGCAGGGGTAGTAATTTCAGGTCCAGAAAGTACAAATCCAGGCCAAGGTTTTGTTTCAACCAACCAGTTGAGCATAAATAGTCACAGTCCCAGAGTACTCAACTGGTTGGTTGAAACAAAATCTTGGCCTGGATTTGTACTTTCTGGACCTGATCTTTCCACATGGGACACAAAGTCACTCAACTGAACCTCCACCATTGCCACACAGCACACTGCCACACACAAAGAGAAAAACCTGTAGCCAAACACACCCACAAATAGAAAATAGATGGATAGGCCCCAATTGTTTTAACATCACTATCTGAGGTTGAGATTTAGTCAGGTTTTATAACAGATCAGGGACGGGGAAGGGAGAGAGGGCGATGGGACGCAAAGAACAATGACAAGTATATTGTATCTTTTTTTTTTCAGATATCTTGTTACAACCCTGTCCTGGGTTATTCCCTGCCTTGTGCCGTAGCTTCTGGGACTGGCTCTGGAGCCCAGAAACCCTGCATCAGGGAAGCAGGTACAGAACAGAGTTGGATGGATAGATTTCCATGTGATTCATGTTATGCATATATCTCGTGTGTACAGTGGTCATAGGGGGGTTCTGTACAGGGGACATGAGCTTATCCAATCACCGACTGGCATTAAAGCATGACAGAGAGGCTTCCAGCACTCATCAGACCCTAGTGTGACATAGGCCTTTCCAGAAAGACATGGATTCTTAATGCTTCATGTCTCTGCATTAATGGAGGTTGCTGGGAGTCGTGCACAGCCAAGAATATCAGCCGAATGGCGCCTGTTGATCCAGACGCAGCCACAAAAAACACTGATGTTCTTAAAAGATGAGGTAATCTATTTTTTCCCTTCGGGCCTTACTACCGTTTAGGGTATAGAGCATTTTCAGCATCCTCTGATGCAAGCTGACCGCTACTAAGATTTGCTATGACAGGCGGGGGGGGGGGGGGGAAAGTACCTGTCACTTTTACCCAAAAGATTGTGCCCCTGTGTTCTTCTTTTCAATCACACAAAATTTGCCAAGGAGGTAAAATGTATTAATTCATCCCACTCGCCCCCACAAATCCCCCTCCACCCATCTGTCCCTCGAAATCACAGGTGGTCACTAAACATTTCTACCTTTTCCTGGGCACCTTAAATATCCCAAACCTAATAGGCTTTTTAAATCAGGAATCCTCAGTAATCAGGAAACTTCATGCTCCACCAATAATGGGCCCTTAAAGGTCTTAAATAAAACTGATGATTGATACATTTATCTTCTTATCCTGGGTAAAGGGGTGGTGCTTGATGCAATGCCAGGAAGCACATAACACAAGGTACACCCTGGGCAGGATGCCAGCCCCTCACAGGGTACATACATGCCCTTACTTGGTCATGCTACTAAAAATATATTACATATCTTTAGATTGCCGGGGGAACTAGTAACATACAAACTCGTAGAAATCACAAACACAGAATGGAAGCAGGATTCAGACCCCAACCTGTGAAGTTCTGAGTCTACCCCTGAATTATACCTATTTTTTTTCATTAAACTAAGTAGACAACTTGTTTCTTGTGTACAAAAAAGCCCTAATTTATATAATACTTTAACCAAAGCAGACCCTTAAAAACAAGTTTTGACAAAGAATAATTCTCATGCATGTGCTGAGAGTGGTGAGTGGTCCTCACAGCTGTCACTCAAACAGAACAACCTCATTGACATATTAAGCCCCTCCTCTTCATCCAACTGACTGCAAGTTTGGATAGTAGGAGGCGAGCTCAGAATGGAAATGATTTGTGCTCCACTAGCTTAGCTTCATGCTAATCCAGTCCATCACCAGACATCCTTGACGGGAGCTGCTTTCCTCTTACTTCTCTTACCGCTCCTGTGTTCATTCTCGATCTTGATACCTCTGCTGAATGAGGCTTTGAATACTTTGGGCACATCATTCTTTTTGTGACGATATTCATTTGACGCATCATTCAGCCATTCCGTACCCCTTTCCGTTTTTTTGGATAATAAAAAGCAGATCTTCATAAACTGCTGTGAATGTGAAATGTCTGCATGTGCCTCTCTACTCTGCTGTGGGTGGGTGACCTTAAATCATTTCAGATCTAGTCTATGTATCACTTGTTTGAAATAAGAGACTTACACAGCGTTTCTAACCTTGTATTTGCATTAGTTTCTATCTTTCACACATTCATTCATTTTCATGTAGCCGACACCTTTATTAATACAATTTATTAACACAATTATTTTTTAGATTTTGAAATCTATAGTATAGTATAGTATAGTATAGTATAGTATTCTTAGAGGTTGACTTCCAATTCTGCACCGCTGCTAATATCCCTCCTCCTGAACTCTGAGAACTGCTCCTCAGTGCTGGTCTTATTTTACTGGTCTAGTCCATTTCCTCGTTGCGAGGAAATGATTAATATGATCATGATCCAAGCATTTTATTACTCTGCTTTTCTCCTCTTATGTGGTTCCATGTGCTTGATCTTCCCAATAAGTGTGTTACCTGTTCCCTCTCTCTGAGCGAATGTGTGTCCAGCTTCTCTCCTGTCCGTATGTAAGCCTGTCTCACCCTGCACCCCCCAAACAGATCTTCTGGCTACTCAATCCCTATATCGTTTCCTAACTATAACATTGGCTTAGCGTATTTGTTTTCTGTCTGCTCCGTGCCTGGACCCCCACTCCCTGTGACATTCTGTTACTATAGTATAGTATAGTAGAGTATAGTATAAGCAATGAGTATCCAGCCTGTTTGCATAGCAGGCAAACAACAGGGATAATATTTTGTTGGAAAATTGGATAAAACCTGTCGATAACCTTTTACACATCTAACAGTAGAAGCAGTATTTTTACCCAGAGTCAAAGCCTTCAGCTTATCTGCCTATTTCATTACTTCTGAAAGACATCGTCATTCATGTAGTTTGCAAATACGAGTCTCTATTTGATTAAAAATAACAATTAATCACATTTAAGTACAGGTTAATCTAAGTAAAGGTTTCAACCTCCCAGCTCTTGTATAAAGTATGAATAATGGATCAGTTTTTATAAAAAAAGTCTAGAAAAGACGGCAATTTCCATACACTTACATGACTGTTTGTTCGACTGAAGCCCGTCATCTCACTGTTCATGTGGTACACAATCCCTCACAGAATATATTCCATCTGGAGATACTGGTTTTACAGATACAACCAGTAGACCTACCTGTTGTCTTCACTGTTCGCTCTGGTCAAAAGGCTGCAAACGGTTAGTTGCATTTGTTTTGTTAACCTTCCGTATTTTCTGCTTATTTTTCTCTTGGTCTTTGAGAGCCTTGTAGTTTAACACCCCCCTCACCTTGTTGACATGGGGTGGCTGACAGGTAAAATGCAGGGACCCACATCAAGTTGTTTGTAAGGATTGTAGCAAGTGATTTATAACAGAGAGACAGGACAGGCAAGGAAGGCAATTGTCTGGGCCCCCCGAGCTGAAACGGGGGGGAGCAAGGGCGACAATTACAGAGCACATTGTAACGACAAATCTGCTTTATTTCTGTTTTTCACAAAAGTTTAAATAAAGGAATTGTGTTTATTCTCTTTCTTGATATTTATTAATTTAAACTTCATGGTAAATAATGGTCATAATATTGAGTTGAAGGGCACCAGAATCCCTATTATCATTTATTATTGTCATTTATAATTTTTTTTTTTTAATAGTCAAGCAAAAGTGTTTTTCATGACTGCGGTCTGTGTTCATTCTGTTTAAAATATAATTTCTAAAGTATTAGGAGATAAGTTTTTCATAAATTATTTACATTTTTATGAAAATGCATAGTACTTGACTATATTTTGGAACTCTTTACAATTTCAAAATTTATTGCAAAGGCAAATAAAAAGACAGATATGTGGAAATTATTACAAAATGAGACGTATATATTTAAGGTTTTTTTTGTCTCATTTAATACACCTGTATATGGGCACCATTAGTTGCACGAAGCACATCAAGGAGGTACTCGATTCCTTGTCATGTTCGCTGTAGCATACCCTCATCAATGGGGGCAATGGCATCAGTGATCCTCTGCTTTAGATTAGTGATGTCCCGTACCTTTGTTTGCAATGTGATTAAAAACTTTGATAACTACTGAGTACATAGAACAAATCTGATGAAGATATCTCATCAATTGCCTTTGTAATACATCTTTGAAATTGTAAAGAGACTGTATGAACACCCTGTATATTATTAAATAATATATAATGCACATTAGTTGAACAAAACAATTAAATTCCATCTGTTTTCCATAACTGCATGTCCGGCACAGCATCACAGACAACTTGGATCCTATTGCAGGCATTACAGGGCACGAGGCACCACTATAGGGCAACAGCTCCAGTATAAAGTAAGGGCAATTTATAGGCACTAATTCATTTGACTGAATGTTTTTGACCATGGAAAGAAAGCAGAGGACCTAGGAGAAACCAGTGCAAACACAGAAAGAAGATTCAAACTGCACAATCACAGCTCCAGAGGGTGAGGTTCAAATCCAGTACCGCAGGTATGAGGCTACAGTGAAACTGAACTAAACATATTCAGGGGTAACATATGATTTTGATAGCAAGAGCATAAATAACTTTGCTAAAAGTATCAGATCAAACAATTCATTTTATATAAATTAAGATATACAATGAACATTTAATTGGCAAACCGTATGGTACCGGAATGTTGCTGCACACATCAATTAACAAATGACAGGTGGGAACATGTGGCAAGTATTGATACTAAAATGAGAAAAATACCAGCAATTTGTAAAATGCATGGGTTCCAGCACTTGTTTGATTTCTGAGTGCTGTGAAGCAGGCCTGGATGTTTCGGAACATAAAGACACAGAAATGTTTAAATAATCTTCGGTACATTCAAGCTCAGTAATCCTGAATACTTGAATCAGCAAAGCTAATGAAGCCATTTAATTCCCAATGTCTGCTGTCAATAATGCTTTTGGCTTTATTTATTCATTTAAAGGTCCTTTTAACCTTTTTTTCTCCCTCTTTATATAGGCTGCATGCACACACATAAGTCTGTGTATAGAAATTTATATACACAAATGTATATATGTGTGTGTGTGTGTGTATCTGGCCTTCATTGTACCCCTCTTACAGACCAGTGAAAAATAACTTATTTTTATAAGTTAAAAAGTTAAAACTAAAAAAAACTTATTTTTAGTTTATGTGTATCGCATACACATAAACAAAGACTTCAATAAATCTGCAGTAGAAGTACTTTTTTACACTGCTGTTGTAGATTCTTGTGCTGTTACTTACTTTACTTGATACTGTTATTCATTTTGCCGCTGCTTGAATTTGTATTTTTTTGGTCTTGTTTAGTACTTTTTAAAGACCATAGAGTAGCAATTGTACTGACAATAAAAGTTTCATTCATACATTCAGTCATTCACACACACACACACACACACACACACACACACACACACACACACACACAGACACACATATGTATATATTTTTTAGACTGATACACATACCTGCATAGAGACTATAACTATGAAACAATTATGCGGGGTTCCATCGGGTCTCCTTTAACGTGTATTCTTTTCTTTTGACATTTTGACATGGGGGCTCATCCCGAATGCCTGTATCTCTTGTTGTGAACCAGCTGTCACTGTCATGTGACTATCACATGACAAAACCATCTCCGCTGCCGTTCTCACGTCCATTTGTCCATTTATGACAGTACAAAAAAGCTAAAACACCTGTTTCTCAGCAAGATAATCTGCTAAATTTGAGTCATAATTTAAATGGAGTAGTTAGTATTGCATTACAGAAAAGCCTTGAAGAGCAAAACCTTGTCATATTCGGTTATATGAATACAACTGTTTAGTAAAACTTGGATAATTAGCTTCAACGGATAAACAGTCGAAAAACAGATTAGAGAAAGCATTGATCTAACACTGAAAATGCGATAGTGACAGCACGTTGTCATGCAAAAAACAAAGTGAATTACAAAATACGTTTTATTTTAGCTTATGGAAGACAGTTCTCAATTCACAAGAGGGAGCTGATGGGGTGAAACGAACATCTGGCAGATGTCTTTTTGGGTAAATTAATAAATATTGCTAATGTTGTAAATTATGAACATCGACGTTTTCAACTGTATCGAACAACTGAAAGGTTGATCAAAGCAGGTCTCATGTATAAATACTGCAGAGCATGCTATTCTTCTGACAAACAATAGGATATTAAACTTTTCGTGACTTTTCGGTATGAAGGCCTATATTTCGGGCGACTCACGATGTATTCAGAAAGATTTTAACTGCATAACATATGTATATATTGACAGTTTAAATCAGTGTTTTCATCTTTATTCTGGCAATCGCTATTTTTTGGAACTTTTGTGCAATAGGCTACTTTGATCTTTTACTTTTAGAAGAAGCCCTCGAGTCTGATTTGAATTAATAGATCTGGCATTAATTTGCAAATAAATCGGATGTAAATACAATTAAGACGCCAGAGTTCTAGATGCATTCAGTTATTTCCACCACATGTGGTTAACTGGTGTATTTCATCTTATATTTCAATGCTCTAATTAATTATAAGTATCAATTTTATGTCATGCATGGATCTGTATTTTCCTTGTGTTACATGATATGTATTTACCTGTTAAACCTGATGCATCTGTGGTTTAGATATTTGTTTTAGATATTCAGTGCAAAGGAAAAGATGCTGGTTCATTAAATATATTATTTTATATTATGTTATAATAAGACCTCTAAGGTCTTTTAATTGGGCCTATAATCTTGTCACAGTTTAAGGGGGCATCGTGACCCCACAGTGCATTTTAAAAATAAGTATGGGGGCATGTTTATAATTCCGAATTAATTACGAAAGTATATTAACGATTCTTTCCGTAAACGATTCCATCCATTAATTGCCGTGTCTTGTATATATTTAACGGCTGTGTGACACTTACACTGTATATTAGCGCTTCCATTAAAAATGAGTGTCTTAAGTCAAGAGCTTAACAGAACTTGTCGTTCACTTACATAATGGAGTAAGACTTGTTGAATTCGGATTTAACATCTCTCGTTTCCATCGGAACAGAGAAAATAAAAACTCTATCCGGACGAATTCGTTAAAACATATACGGCAATTGGGCAACTTTGGGAATAGGTAAAATATATCACTTTTTATTTCCACACAGTATAGAGTCGTTTCTTTCCGAAAGCATGCGAAGGCGCCCCGCAATGGGACAAAACACTTGAACACTTTCATTCAACAAAAGCTATTAATTGATTTATATACAAATAAGTTCTTCCACCGGAGACAACGTTCGGAAAAAAACACAAGTTCAACAATTTGAACTTCCAAAAATATATATATATATATACAAGAAATACCAGCTGCTGGGGGCGAAAGTTTAGTAAGGTCCTCCAATGTACTTAAAGACGAGTAGGCTATGTCTGGACATATTTACACATAGCAAATCAGTATGTTTCCACTTGACGACCATGAGTAGAAATTGGTAATTCCTCATTAGTAATTTACAAATAACTCCTTTAAAATGATTGTTTTGGACTGGAGGTTCTGTATAGATATATTGCACAGGGACTCCGTAAGCGCCATTCTTGCACCCTAAATGCTTCGGATATCTTCCCTTTTTACTTCGTTTAGGGACTTTTCTTGCGGTTTGACCTTTTTGTTCTGATGCGTTTTGACATGCTTGGCTAGATGGTCGCTCCTCATGAAGCGCTTACAGCAGCTGGGGCAGACGAAGCGCTTCTCGCCCGTGTGCGTTCGCAGGTGTCTCTGGAGCTCGTCGGATCTGGTGAAGCTCTTGCCGCAGAAGAGCCAGTTGCAGACGAACGGCCTCTCCCCCGAGTGCCACCTGAGGTGCGCTTTGAGGTGCGAAGTCTTCCCGTAAACTTTCCCGCATCCGGGTATGTGACAGATGTGCTGCTTTTTCTTTCCCGGCTCCTCGCTGGAGCCCGAAGACTGGCAGTTGGGGCATCTGCATCTCCGGCATCTCCGCGCCGTGGCCAGGGGGGACTTGGTGTGAAGCAGGGCTGCTATCTGGGTCTGATATTGAGCGAAATCCGAATGTCCTAGAACCAGGCTCCGCTGTAAGGGGAACCGAGTGGTCGCAAGAGATGAGGGGTGACTGACGGGATTTCCCTGCTGAAGGCTCCACCAAGGGATATCCTCTCCCGGATTTGGGGAAAGCTGTCTCGGCTGTTGATGGATAAGACCGGAGTGGCCAGGAACGAAACCCGGTATCGCAGGTGCGATCGGGGCTGGCGCTGCATATGTAACAGCAGGGACGTAGGTGGGTGGGCAACTTGACTGTAATGATTGCACGGAACATGGTAACATCTTCACTGGGGAGAACTCATACGGATAGGTGGGGTCGGCCGGTGGCGTTAAAGGCAGTTCGTGATGAGGACCGAAAGAGGACTGAATGTGTGCAGGGAGCTGGGATTTAGGGGAAAGTCCCAAAGTCGGATTGCTGGAGAGAGCAGCCTGCGTGTTTCCTTCGTTGCTCCAGGGGTGAAATATTCGCGATGGAGAGCCGAGGGTCGTGTCATATGGGACTTGAAGGAAATCGGTTGCGTTTGATCCGTGATGCCCAATCCTGTTACAAGTTGCCGCTAGAAGCGCCAGAGGTGAATGTTTGCTCGACTCCGGTGAAGAGTTTGGTGTACGGTCCTGTAGATTATTAAATTATGTTTAATTTCACTGGTTTTGATATATGGTAGCTAAACATTTTAAAAAAACATATGGAATTGCGAACTCACAAAATATACATTTTGATAGGCAGTTTTAGCTTTAGCACAACTAAATAAAAGTTATCTGGCTCCTTGCTGTAGGTCTGCGCAGCCAAAAGTGGAATTCGGTATTCTCATATATGTATTTAATTGAAAACATATTTCAGCTTCTGCGATAACAATATAATAATACAAATAGCTGATCTTTTTACATTGGCTCTTTGTATGGTACTGTAACTGACAAAGGGTCGTGATATAAAAGTTCTGTCCAAAATAATCCTCTAAGAATGTTCTAGCGATATATGGTAACTCGGTATACATACCTGCAGAAAAGCCTGCAGTGTGTCGTTCCGTAGTACAGCCACCGTAGCCATGTCCAACTCTGTTTATATTCGTCTCTTTTTTGTGTAATTAAAATAACTTAAAAACTAACGCGGTTCCAGATTGTCATGTACAGAAGTCTTCCAATGGTCAGCTCCTTCTCCCGAGATATCCTTGGACTATCTGAAGAGTAGGGATCACTTCTTAGAATTTGATAAGGACTTTGGTGGGCCGCCAGCCAGTCAGAAATAAGATTTATTACTTTGAAGTTTGCCGCTGCCCAATCATCAAAGAATAGCGGCTCTTTGAGAGGGGAAAGCAAATCCTTTGAATCCACAAAGCTCCTATGGTGTGTTTGTTGGTCTGGATAAAAGAACTGATTATTTGGGGGGGGGGGGGCGGGGGTGGAGGGGGGTGGGAAGGGAGGAGATAAAGGCGGGACAATTAATGAAGTAATCACTATGTGGGAAATGTATATACACAAATAATTGGATTTTCTTGATCAAAGACCCCCATGCCGCCCGGAGACCCCGGTACTGGATGTTCTAGTCATCTGATCCCCTTTTTGTAATTAAGGATTTGTAGGAGAGGCTCACGCGACAATGTCACATTGTTATCTCTCGAGATGGTCAAGTATACCAACGTTCCGAAATTTTACAGGACAAACATTACAACTTTCCCCAGATATGTGTGCGTGTCTGTGTGTGTAGTACGATATAACAAAATATTTTACATATAACAGAGTATTTGCAGGGTTGCAGGCTTGATCATTTATATGCAAAAGTGAATATGCTAATATTATATTCCATTTTCCGAATGCTTAAGTGTAACAGCCCAAATGGGGGCTAAATCTTTAATGATGCCTTTGATCCTAAGTCTGTTTATTTCCCTCTTCTTAGTCACTATTATAACCATTCAACTGTAAATCAGGTTTTAAAATGAAAACCACACAGCTTCAAGAACCAGCTCACTTCTTCCCATTGCAATTTTATTAACTATTTAATGTTTGAACTGAATTTAAGTCAAGAAAGCGTTTTATTTATTTATTTATTACCGTTAATCATACGAATAAAAATATTTATATCCGTTTTATGTTTAAAGACAAGCCTTTATAATATAGCAACACCCTGGCAACAAATGAAAAGAAATTGCTGAAGTAAAGATCATGCACGACACGGTTGGTGTATGAAGACGAATCGCCCTGCATCACAACACGTGGCTGACAGAGCTGCCGAAGTGCAGAGGGTGACGGCTCTGTTGATTGATTCCCAAACAGTCTCGGCAAAGAGATAAGCTGGATGAGGGAGGGGTTTCCTATGCTGAAGAAAGTGGGAACATTTTCCAACTTCCCCGCCCGCTGCTCCGCCTTAAGCGACTCGAGCCCTCCTCCAGATGGGAATCCAAAACGATGCACTTCAAACTACGAATTTGCAAAATACAAAACCACAATGAGCATTCATTTAAAATTGATTAGAGAATACCTTAAACGTGTTAGTGACCCCAACACATAATTATTTAATTGAATGACTGTTCATGTGTAAACCAGGAATAAAATAAGCGTATGCAGGAGTGTGACGCCAGTTGTGACTGATTAAGTGTGTGTAAATCTGGGACGACCACGATCTTAAATACATACACAAAGATCTTTTATCTAGCTCTCCTGTAGAAACAATCGCGGTCCTCTGAAGCTCTTTTAAGCTGTAGATTTTGAATTAGATCGGCGCCTTTGAAGGGATTAGTTTACCAAGTTCTCTTCCACGGATCCACGCAGGGAATAAGGGGATTTTTTTCTGGTGGGATTTACATTGAACCATCTAAATAAACTGAAAAGGTAGTATATTGGAGCTTGTTAATTGAGGCCTAAGTAAATAGATGATTATAAATTTTATAATTCATAAACTTTGCTTAATTAGGCTAAACCTACATTTGGGTCTGGTTTCACTGCTAGTTCAATGTGATGTGCACCATTTGTAGAGCGCTGGGGCCTTCACGCTTTCTGCAGCATGTCTTTTATGGGGATTAAAGGTGACGTCCCCCAAGAATGACGTGAAAATTGTTTTGATTATTACCGTATATGACGCCGTCAGTACCCAAAGAAACTGATCAATAACCATTACATGCACCTAGAGGAGAGATCAGCTACTATATCGTTTCTAGAAATTTCTCCCTCTGAGGGTAACAGGTCACACATCTGTTACCATGTTCAATGATACAGTTGTGGTGGAGTTCTCACTTTAGCAGCTAAAGAAGTATAATTGCAATGTAATACCGTGTGATTAATTTCGTATTTGTCTGTATTACAGGTACCCCGTAACCCTGAACACGACACCCACAAGAGATTAGAAGATGGACGGATGATTTATAAAAGCTAAATGACAAAAACTTTTTAGTGTGAACTTTAAACTCAGATTGTTTTGCGTTAGAATAACTAGATACTTTATACACTAAAATTAATAAACTCAATACGCACATTATTACAACTCGGCTCAATTTACCGTAATTTTGCCTAATTAATACATAGTCATTTTCTTTGAGATTAACTTAATGTGTTTAATTCTTTGTGTATAAAACAATTTACTTCAATACTTACTTAAAATGGTTTAAGAGTAAATAATTCTGGGCCACTTCCCATGACTATTCCCGTGTGATGTGATGATATACAGATAATCTATCCATAAATGAGTGACCCTCTCATTTCTGTTCTTAGTTTGAATGAATGTTTGTATTAAATGGAAACAGCATTATCAATTCATGCCACAAACTTTGTTTTATTTGCGAACAGAACAGAATAAATACTTTATAAGAGCTGTTGGAACAGCACCGCGCCGTGCATATATTCGGTTAAAAGTTAATTTAAACTTCATAATATGAGCGACAAACCCGAATAAAACCGAATGTTAATGCAGCTACTTCTAATGCTTTTTTCGCTGCCTTATAGACTTTTTTCTGTTTTCTCATGGAAAACTAAAAACATTAGTTATTAAAAGAAACCGGTGTTCATTTGTGTAAAACAGGCGCGAAAATCGTTTTTATCAGTTCAATTAAAATATATTACATACATTCTCGATAATGATTTACGGTATGTATTTACGGTGTGATTTAAAAAATAGTTACTTTGAACGGACAAACTATAGCCTTAAATGAATTACAATTCAACACATAAGTAACCAATCAAATAAAAAATGAAACAAATAAACTTTTTCCAGCTGTTAAATAAAACAAATTTCATGATCTCCTGGTTGAGTTTATTACGTCCTATTGACGTGGCTGTTGATTTCTCAAAGGAATGAACGCATAGGCATTTCCAGTGGATTTATAGAGAGTCAAGACTTAAGACAAGGCTTAAATGCGATCCAGGAAGCCTCGCGACAGATGGGAAGCCGGCAGCCACGGATTCCTGTTTCAGTCCTGATCATGAACCACTATTACCGTGTCACGTGTGAGATCGACATCTGAGTTTCCTTAGTGATCTACAACAAAGTGTAAGACTAGGCAGGCATTCGACGGACCTTTGAAGCGGCACTCTGGAAAGGGGAGCTGCCATTGTCCACAGTGTCACCTTTGCTCGCTCCAATTTTCAGCCATTTCCCCTGCAGCCATATACCGGGCTGAACTGGGATTAAAAATTGACCCTGAACTTTGGGGTCCCACACAATAAATTTTGCCAAGCAAGGGTGGGGGGTGGGTACATATTCCCTCACATGGCCTTTATAGGAAATGGTTGAACATATGGGAACATATACTGATAGATAATGGTAATATAAAATTCAGCTCTTTGTATCGTGTTGTCTGTAGGTCAGTTTTGCATTTAACACTTTTTTTTCCCACATATCAGAGAGCTGGCCTCTCCTGGTGTCTATTTGATACCCTGGCAGGATATGAGCCTTTGATTTGACAAGGGCATTGTACTTCCCAAAGGCCCATTATGTGGCAATAGAAGTGACAATGGCAAGCAGAGCCTTTGAGCAACGAGAAAAGGAGCGAGGAGGAGGATGCACCTCCGCTGTTTGTTTACGACCTGACAAACTTGAGGCATCAACTACGGAAGAAGATTTTTACTGGAAAAGCTTGGATACAGGGGCGTCCAGCTCGACTGGAATAAGTACAAGTACAGTGGAATAGTGATTGTAGCTACTGTAGCTGAATAACAGCAGTGTCAGTTATATCGTTATGAGAGAGCCTGTGAAATGCGTCCATTCTCACTCTCACCACGACCCCAGGCTCCGCCCCTTCCCTTAGCTGATCAGCGATTTCTATAATGATATCACGTTTAGCTCCTGTTTTTTAATGTGTACAGTTGCTATTCTGAATTATGCACAAATCACCAAGCAACTTCTTCATGGTCAATTTTCTGATGAAATAAATATATATTTTAGCAGATATATTGCTTAACACAAATCCTGTAGGTATTTAGTTTTTCTCTTAACGAGCCAATAAATATCAGCACATCATCGCCAATAAATATCATTTATTCGCTCGCTGCCTGGATCTGATTGTTTATTTCCCCGCATGTTGATTCTGTCCCCTCGCTGTTAAGCTATTTTGTAAAACACCGGGCGACTTTTTCCGATGCCCTCCGGCAGCGACGGAGAGACAGATTTCCTCGTTCTGCATCCCGCTGTCCTACAAGGGGCCGCGGCGCCGCGTCTCACCGGCGGGCCGCTCTGGATCTCCGCGGCGGCAGCTGCTCCCGCCATCTGGGCCGGCAGCGCCGAGGCCAAAACGACACAGGTTACGCCATCCGCCGTGCCAGATCCTGCCGCACCCCCTTCCGGTTTCACAGGCGAGGGGGCTAATAAGATTTTCACGCTCTGATTTTCAACAGGGAAAAGAGCTGAAAAGTTAAAATAAATAAATAATAGCTGGGGGGGGGGGGGTTGGATAGTGCTTCCCATGTGCCCAGGCCTCCTTTTAGTGCTGCCTCTATCAAAACAGCTCAGCGACGCTGCTTTTTATTGTGTGACTAAGCGACCACAAGCCTGCCTGTGCCCTGGCTCACAGATGGGCATCAACAGCAGCAGGGGAGCCTTCATTCATTACCAAGATTACGACAAGTGGAGGGGGGGTGGCAAGGGGGGGAGAAAGAAAAAACTTTTGAGGAAAGGTGCTCTTTCAACGTTCCCATACTCTTTCATCAGCCCGTGTCGCACTTTGAGCTCATGCAAATTCGGGGGAATTGAGAGTGGAGAGAGAGAGCCCCCCGCACCCAGCAAATTGCAGGTGTGAGGAAGCTGAGACAACAGCCGCCGTAACCTTAACGACACCCGCCGTCGTTAGCGGCCCTTTGATCAGCGGGTCCGCCGCCCCTTTTATCTCCCCTGCCTCCGTCGCTCTCTCGCCACCACCTCTCAGCTGGCGGCTTGCGTTTTTTTTTCTTTTCTTTCTTTCAATCCCTCTTCAGCAACTTCCTCCCCCCCCCCCCCACAACATCTGCCTGACGATCACACCCGTCTTTCTCGCCGGCATCGGTCATTAGGCCCGTTAAGAGCGCCGAGAGCCAGCTGGCCGGCGGGGTGGAGAAGCGTCGTGAATTCGGAAAAGTGGAATCTGCCGCTGAACTTTCTGTGCGCTGTAAGAATGTATTATTCCCCACTCCATGGTCCCAGAATGCTCTTAACGCTTCACTTCCCTCTGATTTTAATACTTGTCATATTAGATTCTTGCTGTGTTAGAAAGGTTTGCGTAGCATTTTCTCTAATACTGCTTACACTTGCAGCCAAGCCAGGGGTGTAGCAAGAAATTGGGGGCCCCTTTAATCTGCCGGGGTATCCATTCCCCTACTGGACCCCTTTAATCTGCCGGGGTATCCATTCCCCTACTGGGCCCCTTTAATCTGCCGGGGAATCCATTCCCCTACTGGGCCCCTTTAATCTGCCGGGGTATCCATTCCCCTACTGGACCCCTTTCATCTGCCGGGGTATCCATTCCCCTATTGGGCCCCTTTAATCTGCCGGGGTATCCATTCCCCTACTGGACCCCTTTAATCTGCCGGGGTATCCATTCCCCTACTGGGCCCCTTTAATCTGCCGGGGTATCCATTCCCCTACTGGACCCCTTTAATCTGCCGGGGAATCCATTCCCCTACTGGGCCCCTTTAATCTGCCGGGGAATCCATTCCCCTACTGGGCCCCTTTAATCTGCCGGGGTATCCATTCCCCTACTGGACCCCTTTAATCTGCCGGGGTATCCATTCCCCTACTGGAACCCTTTAATCTGCCGGGGAATCCATTCCCCTACTGGACCCCTTTAATCTGCCGGGGTATCCATTCCCCTACTGGACCCCTTTAATCTGCCGGGGTATCCATTCCCCTACTGGAACCCTTTAATCTGCCGGGGAATCCATTCCCCTACTGGACCCCTTTAATCTGCCGGGGTATCCATTCCCCTACTGGAACCCTTTAATCTGCCGGGGTATCCATTCCCCTACTGGAACCCTTTAATCTGCTGGGGTATCCATTCCCCTACTGGACCCCTTTAATCTGCCGTGGTATCCATTCCCCTACTGGACCCCTTTAATCTGCCGGGGTATCCATTCCCCTACTGGAACCCTTTAATCTGCCGGGGTATCCATTCCCCTATGGAACCCTTTAATCTGCCGGGGTGTCCATTGCCTTACTGGACCCCATTAATCTGCCGGGGTGTCCATTCCCCTACTGGACCCCTTTAATCTGCTGGGGTGTCCATTCCCCTACTGGGCCCCTTTAATCTGCTGGGGTATCCATTCCCCTACTGGACCACTGACCTGGACATTTATTGGAAGCTCAGTCTCATTGCACGTATATTTGGATTGTGCTATTCGTCTCGCTTAGCGTCTGCTAAGTAAAATAAGGGCAAACATTTGAAATGTGTCGTTTACATACATCTACTGGTCTAATAGCATAAAGCATACATAAAGTGCCCAGTTTTCCCAGCACGTTACCTGCGTGCAACTATAATATGTCCCTAAGATCTGCTTTTGCCACATCCCTAGCCAATAGGTTCTTTTAGAACTGTGAAGGTATTGGAGAAGGACTCTGCTGGCGGTTTCTGCTCTCTGAAGTCAGGCATTACTGCTAATATAAACAAGGGCATGTGAGTGGAAGCATATCTGATTATGGGCGCTCGCTGCGCTCCGGCCCCGTGAGCTGCTGAGGCCGTCCCGGACATTCCCACGTGCTGCTTTTTCCATCCACAGATACTTCTAATTAAAAGCACTGTTTCGAGCCGGTGGCCGGTGTGTAACGTGAACCACGTTGGACCGGAGCGGCCGCACGATTTATTGTGGAATAAGGAAAAGGCCTCGTGAGGAGACGCTAGAGGAAACAGGTGTTTAGTTTGCCTGAGTTATACTCTCCGTGTCGCTTTCCAGGCGGCCCCGTTAACAAGGAGCTATGCTGGATGGACTCGGAGTTACTGCATTCCTCAGCAGTACACCAAGAAACCATAACAGTGCTATCCAATTAAGTGGCCCCGACAATGACATAACCCCCCCCCCCCACCCCCAAAGACAGGAACAGCCTTTAACTGAGATTATCAGTGTGAGTAAGGCAATGGACACCCCGGCAGATTAAAGGGTTCCATAGGGGAATGGATACCTCAATGATCTATTTATTCAATCCAACATATTTTTTTCACCCCCTTGTGCTGCTGCTGTATTTCTTATTCCTTACATTCACATTGCAGTGTGTATATTAACCCTTGCATCTGGCCCCCCTGTTTTGCAGTGTAAATACAGACGCTGCGTATGGGGTTATGTTCCAATAAAGTTTCGTAAGACGAAAATATTGCAAGGTGAAAATGCATTTTAATACCTACACCTAACCTAACACACAACATAGCCTGGCCTAGCCTACCGTAAACACACTTAGAACACCCTACATTAGCCTATGTCTTAGCCTACATTTGGGAAAATCATTAACACAAAGCCTATTTTATAATAAAGTGTTGAATATCTCACGTAAGTTATTGAATAATCCCATCGTAAAGTCGAAATATTGTAACACGGACATTCATAACCCTGTGTAAACCCTCTCCTGTCACTGCTGTAGTATGTTGCCCTTTGATCCTGGGGGAACATATCAGTGTAAACTTCATGTCAGTGTAAACTTCATGTCAGTGTAAACTTCATGTCAGTGTAAACTTGTATAAGCATGGTATGACAATAAAGCCCACTTCACTTGACTCGAAATGTCACCAAAATGTTAAAACTGACGGGCCTGATGGAACTTGCTGAGTTGTGTGGGATGAAGAGCCTTGATCGTGTGTATGAGGAGCGAGACGTTTCTAAGACGTACTCCAGTGTGTGCCAATGACCTGCTTTGCTCCAGAGAAATGTTGTCTCTTCAGGCCCTGGGATGATGCAGGGGGGGAGCTAATGGTCACTGTGATCTGCTGCAGTGGAACCAAAGCAAAATGCGAGAGGCTTACAGCCCAATCTCAGCGTGACACTTCCCAGAGAAACCATTTTTACGACTCAAAAACCTATGTAGGCATCCCTGAGGACAACTTCACTATATCGGATTTGAATATGCATCCATGACTAAACTTAAGCTTGTTAAAATAACTGAACAAAGCCCAAGGTTATCCTCAAGAAAAAAAGATAACTAAGCAATAAAAAACACATTTATCTGTTACACATACAAAGTGTTGTCTCCTCAGAGTGTTTGGTCCATCAAACAGAATATGTTTGTTGAGTTTAACTGCAAACATTTGGAGAATTATGGAGTAATAAGTGAGGTTCAGTCAGAGAATCCTGGATAACAGTCTTTAGGAGATAGATGGTGAGTCTCTCTTCACCATGGCTGGCAGAACACAGAGAGAATGAGGCTGAGCATCTCAGCAGCTTCCAGTGAACATCAGCAGGACTTCCTCAGTGGCATCACTCAGCTCGTCCCTGTTAAGATAGGAATCTCCACGCAGACCCTGGGGTGTCAACAGAGGAAGATGTTGCAAATGATATGGAAATTGAAAAACGTGGAGCAGCAAACTGAACTTGCCGGCGCTGTGAGGGAGATGAGCGTGGACCTTGTGGAAGGAGCTATGCCGTCAGGAGAAGAGGCTCCTCTAATGACTTTGAATGGTTCTGAGGGCAGCTACACCCCATATTGGGGGAATGAAAAAGATACCTCACACACGGATTGTGTCACACGGCGGTGGTTTGTGTTTCTAATGCAACCTCATTCTCAACCAGACCCCGTCGTGTCACCTTTATGTCATTGCAATGACCCCATTGAAAGAGCACAACAGCCATCTAATGAAGTACCATTATCTACACTGATCACCATGCCATCCCTATACAATCTCAATCGTTTATACCCTCTTTTGCTCTAATGTCAGGTCTTCAAAGAGTGACAGATATGACCCCACAAAAGAAAATCTTTTTCGACATGAACAATGTATGAGTAATGATTGAAAAGTCCAGGTTTCATTCTACAATGATTAATTCGCAGCCCTCTCTGTCATAAACTAAGTCTTATCAGAGTGAGCACATCTATGAAGGCAGGGGTTGGGTTCTTATTCTTGGGAGCAGTGAATGTCTTATGTGTAATGACATGATATGAGGACCATGCAACTAATGTGTCATCCAAATTAATTTTCCTCTGTCAGAGAGGTGAGGACTGATTAGCCAGGAAAAGGGAATGAAACTTGATATTTGTTCTAAAGGAACATGGACTGTACATTTACCAGAGATGGGGTCACTCACTCACAACTTGACTTAGACTCAAGTCACAAATTTGATGACTTGGAACTCGACGGATGGAAAGAATTGGACTAGACTTGGACTTAAGGGCAGATGACTCAAGACTCAAGACTTGAACTTGACTTGGACTCTACGACTCGAGAAGAAACTTTATAATTTCAGTGCATATTCATTTTCTGCTGTCTACATTTTAATTTGGAAAGATGTATCACTCTGCAAATGCACGAATGTAAAACCTGTGTGAGGATAACTGTAAGTGGACACTCTCTTTTCAACCTGTCTCTGCCTATAAAGGATGTATCCTACAATACACTGGTGGGATTTGGCTGCAGCAAGTTTTAATCGCTAAAGGTAAAAGTAGAGACTCAAGTTACATGACTCCCGACTTGGACCTGAGACACAAATTTGATGACTTGTGATTCAACAGCAAAAGGCTTGGACTTGACTTGGACTTGAGGGTACATGACTGAGACTTGACTCAGACTTGCAATGTTTTGACTTGAAACTTGACTTAGACTCACCACGACTGACTTGTTCCCATCCCTGACATTTATATTAACCAAGCAGACGTTTTGAAACCAAAGCAACATATAATTTAAAAAGCCAGGTCCTCAATTGGGGTTTAAGGTCTTTGCATAACGCCTCAACGGTGAAATCACTCATTCGACCATGGGGTTTGGACCAGTGTCCTTCCAATCACAGACACAAAGCCCTAATCTGCAGAGCAAAACACGCTGGCTAATTATCCTCATAACTTAGTCTAAAAAGGTGAAGGTCTTCAGTTTACTTAATGCTCAGCCGCTGCTAGTTGGCTGAGAGCAGCTGAGAGGACTGTTACTCACCTCTGAGAGATGAGTGATTTTAAGGGGTGGTGTGGGGGAGGGTCACACTGTGGGAATCCCTTCGTCAGTCATTCAGCCGCACCTTCCAACAGCATGAGTGGACCGTGATCGAGGGAGGGGGACCGCCTGTTTGCGCCAGGCCACTGGAAGAGCTCCATATAGTGACAAAATGCCATATTGCTTTCATTAGAAAATGTTAATCATTCAGCTCAGAGCGATGATGCAATGCTGAGATAGAGTAGTAAACAAGCCTCGTTAGAGTTATTGACCTTCTGTTGGAAGCCTGGCTTTAATTTCCAAAGGGCGGTCAGGGATTGAGAAAGTTTCCTTCATGCTCCTCCTGTTTAAAAAGTTTCAGTTTTATCCCGGTAGCATCCTGTATTTCCCTCAAAGGTCTTTAAATCTTTGAGCCCCCCCCCCCCCCCCCCCCCTCCAAAATTCATAGAACTCTGTAATTCCAGAAAAGACCCGTTCTGTTTACAGCCACGGCGAGTAGGAAAAGCGGCTGTTTATCCAACTTTCCCCGGCTTCCCTTCCCTCCCTCCCCGGCAACGCGGCGCTGTCGCCGCACGAGGGGCCGAGAGCGTGCCGCCAGAAGAGGAGCGGCGAGCCATTAATTTTTAATTCAAAGTGATTTCGCGTTGAATGCAGGCAGATGCTGATAATATCAGAAGTCACAGCATAATTTTTTTTTTTTTTGATCAAAGGGCTGAAGAGAAGCCTGATGAAGCGTCTTTGCTCCGCTTTGATAAACCGCATCAATTATTCACCGTGAAGGCAGACATCCCGACATGAAAGCTACAGATAAAGAGGGTAAGCACATGTCGAAGAGGAGGGCTGGGGAGCACAGGGCGGGGCCGCGGGGGCTGGCGCAGGTAGCTTTGATTGCATTATTGTCTGGAAACAAAAAGGCCAATCACCACGCCCGGGCTCACGTTGTGCCCGCCCCCCAGCTTCTAACTACTTATTCTGGTGGGGAGCCCAGCAGGATTCAAACCCCCAACACTGAAGGTGTGAGGAGGGGCTACTTGCTAAGCCACACTACCAAACAAAACTAGCCACCTCAACGCACCCTAAGGAGTAATTCATTACAATTAATGGATGACTATAAAATACAGTAGAAAAATCAGTTCAAATAACAGATGAAAAAAAAATCCATGCAACCACTGTATGTTTGGAATTTTCATAAAAGCAGATTTTAATATATAACAGGTAGATTTAGACTGCAGTTTTCATTTGGTATCAGTCCCTGCTAAATTGTGAAGCTGATTAGTGGCGGATAAACCATAATCACCTCATCTACAAATAAGGATTCATGACACAATTTATCGTGAGCGACTGTGATCTGGGGGAGATAGCAGCAGTAGACGTACCGCGGCTAACGATGTCTGAAAGCTGTAATGATTAGCAAATTTTCCATTCCCTTGAAATTGCATCAAAGCCCACAATCATCTATAATTGTTCTCGACAGCCTAAAACAAGGAGTGGGATGGAGGCTGCAGGGTCCGTCCATCGCATCTCACTTTGAGGGCTCCTCTCAGGAATCGGAATGCGATTCATATCTGTTTAGAACTGGGTTTTTTTTTTTTCTTTTAAGCCATAAAGTTCTGAATGTTCATGCATCAAAAAATGCAAAAGAAAAAGCAAATTTTCCAATAATAATGTCCATCTGGGTCATTCTCATTACCGTCAAGCATTCAAATCTCTAACTTTTAAAATTAGTTTGAGGACAGACAAATTATATAATTTCATTGTCTATACAATGAAATTCATTATCTTCTTCAGATGAAGAAATTACTTAATCTGAACATATCTATATCTACACAGTAACATGCACTGTATTTTATTATAGAATTTTTTTTAATTCTGAAGTTTGTAGATTAACCCATCTATGGTCCATAACTCTTTAAGTCTTTATGTGTTAGAGCAGGGGTCTCAAACTCCAGTCCTGGGGGGCCGGAGCCCTGTGTAGCTTAGTTCTTTCCCTGTTCCACCACAAATGATTCAGCTCAAGAGCTGTGTGGTAATTAGCACAAGGAGTTGAATCAGGTGTGTTAAATGAGGGAGAACCAAAGGACTGGAGTTTGAGACCCCTGTGTTAGAGGGTCTTTAGGAGCCTGGGCAGACACAGAAATTCACCAAAGTACAAGTTCGTGGACTGTGGGAGGAAACTTTACCGACACAGGGCGAACACACACTGGGCTGGGAATCAAGTCCCACCCCTGGAGGAGTGAGGCTACTGCGTGAGTGAGGCTACTGCGTGAGGCTACAGTGTGAGTGAGGCTACTGCGTGAGTGAGGCTACTGTGTGAGGCTACTGTGTGAGTGAGGCTACTGTGTGAGTGAGGCTACTGTGTGAGGCTACTGTATGAGTGAGGGTAGAGTGTGAGTGAGGTTACAGTGTGAGGCTACTGTGTGAGTGAGGCTACTGTGTGAGGCTACTGTGTGAGTGAGGGTAGAGTGTGAGTGAGGTTACAGTGTGAGGCTACTGTGTGAGGCTACTGTGTGAGTGAGGTTACAGTGTGAGGCTACTGCGTGAGTGAGGCTACTGTGTGAGGCTACTGTGTGAGTGAGGCTACAGTGTGAGTGAGGCTACAGTGTGAAGCTACTGTGTGAGTGAGGGTAGAGTGTGAGTGAGGTTACAGTGTGAGGCTACTGTGTGAGTGAGGCTACTGTGTGAGGCTACTGTGTGAGTGAGGGTAGGGTGTGAGTGAAGTTACAGTGTGAGGCTACTGTGTGAGTGAGGCTACAGTGTGAAGCTACTGTGTGAGTGAGATTACAGTGTGAAACTACAGTGTGAGTGAGGCTACAGTGTGAAGCTACTGTGTGAGTGAGGTTACAGTGTGAAGCTACAGTGTGAGTGAGGCTACAGTGTGAGTGAGGCTACAGTCTGAGGTTACAGTGTGAGGCTACTGTGTGAGTGAGGTTACAGTGTGAAGCTACAGTGTGAGTGAGGCTACAGTGTGAGTGAGGCTACAGTCTGAGGTTACAGTGTGAGGCTACTGTGTGAGTGAGGCTACAGTGTGAAGCTACTCTGTGAGTGAGGTTACAGTGTGAAGCTACAGTTTGAGTGAGGCTACAGTGTGAGTGAGGCTACAGTCTGAGGTTACAGTGTGAGGCTACAGTGTGAGTGAGGGTAGAGTGTGAGTGAGGCTACAGTGTGAAGCTACTGTGTGAGTGAGGTTACAGTGTGAATGAGGCAACAGTCTGAGGTTACAGTGTGAAGCTACAGTGTGAGGCTACTGTGCTGCCCACTGAGCGACACTGCTACCCATGTCCGGAACAAATATTTTAACATTCATGAAATACGTATGTATATACACAAATATATAGCAGGAATCATGCACTTCAGACTCTCTCGCGTCATCTCAGACCAGTCATACAAATTTCATAAAATATTTATAAATTGTTGTCAAAAATTGGTTTGCCATTACCTTTACATATTTGACACGTTTCTGTCACATACACTGGGTGTGTTAGACAGACTGTTATTTGTTGGGTCAGAGCTTCACGTCCAGATTTCATGATATAAATTCTGCACCCCCTTTGAAAATGTTCCCTTGGGGCTTCCCCACCCAATTTTACATATGATTTTATGTTTTCAGGGGCCCCTGTATCTGCTGGCGTATCCCTGCCCCTACTGCGCTCCTGAATGTCACACTAAATCCCTAATTCAGCATGAAACACAAAAAGGCCCTTTTGGTGACAGGGATGTGGCCCTAAGGGGGTGGGGGGGGGGTCCCTATGCTGGTTATAAGCTGTCTTAGACGGGAGCAGCTGCACTGTGAATGGAGTGAACATGGTGGGGGGGGGGAGGGGGGGGCTGCCCGGACCCGTTAACCTCACACAGCCTGATCTGAGGACAGGCCAAGGTTCTCCACCTCCAATCCAGCTTGGGAAAAAGGCACCGTTTGATCCAGGCCGCCGCCCCCACCAGGCACGGTCCCACCCATGCTGGGCCTCGCGAGCTCCAAGCGGGGCCAGACGGAGGGGGTCAAAGGTCAGGCTGTAAGACACACGCGGCGCGGCTGGGCTCTGCCCTCGCTGACGGCCCAGAGGTGCCCCAGACAGATGGCCTGTGCCGTACTGTGCATTTCGCTTTTAAGCCCGTTATTAATAGCCGTAGTCATGCACACTGAGAGAATCTGCTCCGCGACATTAAAAGGCCGAATTCTTTTTAAGGTAGCGGGCTCCTTCGGTTTTCAAAGGCCGCTGACGTCAGCTTTAAATACAGAATTTTAAATCCGTTGAAAGTCTGAGCACTCCACGTAAATAACATAAAAGAAGAGCTAAGGGGACTCGGCTGAATAAATGAGAGCCATGCTGCTTCTCTCACGGACGCCGTAGCAGGACCACCTGACGTCCCCGTCGCCGCAGGGAGTCTCCTCAGCATTGTTTATCCGGGGGGGTCGGGGGGAGGGGGGGTGCCCAAAAGGCAGGGATTGGAGAGAAGAGTCATCAGTAGGCTGCTTTGATGTTTCAACGAGTAAGTCTGTCTCCCCACAGCATGCGCACCAAAAAATATCCACGCAAATCCAAACGAAAAAGTCCGGCAACTTTGGGGGCCCATTGAACTTTTCCTTTTCAGCAAAAACCCAGTGACATGTAACCTGGTTATGATCATTCCGGTTCCATTTCTGAGTTCTGAAACTCGAGACTCATTTGCTGCATTAAAAGGAGCATCAGTGGGAAAGATGCCACGATGAAAGCCCACGCGACACAGACACACACTCTCATCTGCGAGGGGTCACAGCTACCACAGCATTTCAGTGACCCTGAGATTGATTACTAATGTCTTTCTTGCCCATAAATGGCGGGCCATTTGCTTTGAATTAGCAAATTCCCCAGGTCCTGCAGATTACACTCCAAAGGGCAGCCCCTGCACATGTTTTACACTAACCACAGACGGAGGATGTCGCTACTTAACAGCCATTTTCTACACTGAAATCAATCATCTCTGCTGACGGCAAGGGCCCCTTCTGATTCCGGAAGAATGCGCACGGCCCCCTCCGTTCCCGTGGCAATTTGAGGCTGGGGACTCTACACGGAATCCGTGCAGCAACACTCATTACTTTTGGGGCGGGGAGGGGGGGGGCTTTTAGGTGCCAGCTTTGTAGATCAGTGCCATTTCCAGTCACATCACGGGGGGGTTCCCCAATCATCCATTAATCCGCTGGACCCCAAGAGGAAACTCGGACATGTTTATCAATAATGTTAAATTATTCATATTTATTTTTTGAAAGGGATGACTGACAATGTGGTGCAGTGTTTTCTTCTGATATGTACATTTTTCCCTAATTGGAATACCATAATTAATTCTGTAAACCGATACTACTCCTAATTAGCATACCTAATTTGGTCAAAATTAAAATGAATCAATATAATGGATACAGAACAGCTGATGCATATGTAGTTGATAATCTTGCACAATAACAGAGCTTAGTGATTCTTTAGCTCTATTATTGCCGGCACAGCAGAACGGTAAATATCTCTCATGTCACTGTAATCAGTCACACTGTGCTGTCATGTCCTGCCACAAACTGTAAACGCAGTGAAAGGATTTTAAGTCAGATTATGTTTAGCTTGCACTTTCTATGAGATGTTTGTAAGTGAATGGGAAACTAAAAACTGTCCTAGCGAATGCAGTGAGGCTTCTTATTCAAATGTGCCCTCATTTAACAGACCAAAGGGAAGCGACGTCACCTGAGGAAACATTTAGTGGAGATTATAGGAGTTGAATTTTAGCGCTGTCAGTGTGGATGAGTAGTCTGGAGTCATATCCTGTTAGCTTTCCTGTCTGACGTTAAGAGGATTATGATGGCTGGGGTGGACTGCATTTTCTGCCATTCCGGTAGGCTGAGTCTTTCTATCCATCTCGAATCTCCCTCCCTGTAATTTGCCGTGCATAACCTAATTGTGTTTTGGGATCTGGGTGAATGGAGAGGGCAGACACACAAAAAGCCGGGGATTACGGGGCATCACTGAGCACTGGGGGAAATGGGCAGTTTGCCGTCTCTGACACTGGACTGGACCCCGACGACCGGGGGTTCTGCCCATCGCCATGGCAACGGAACTTGCAAGGTGTGCAGGAGAATGTGGGTTTCACAGTGAGGGATCCGTCAGGTGGGCTTGGCCAGTTTCTGTAATGATGACTTTGTCTATCAATAGGCTGGGCCTGTAGGAATCAACCAAGACCATGAGACTCCTTGAGACATCCCTCTTGAACACTGCCTTGCTGCTGATATCTGCGTCCGTAATCTTCAAGAAAGTCAGTTTGCATAAATAGCTGATCCTTTGGAGATCATAAAGTCAGTGCTGCCTGATCCCCTCCCCGGCTCCTGTTTACACCAGGGGGAGTCTGTATCTAGCCCTCTGATTGTGTCCCTAATGGACAAACTGCAGAGGGTTACCCATTTATACATTATGTCGTGCGGCGTAGCTGACAAAGATTTCTCAGACAGCGATCCAAATCAAAGTGAAACTTTCCATCTGTGGCTGCCCATGGCATGAGTGACTGAATGGAACGTGCTCTCTGTATAATGCTGGATGTTTAACCTGACAGATAACCCACAGACCACGGGAACGCAGTAGACGTGAGAGTCAATAAGCTGTGTTTTAAGTTGGCTGAAGTAAAATGCAGTGCTGGGCTAATTTGCTTAAGGACGGAAGATTGGTCATGATTCAAGGGTGTAGATCTGTGCGTGGATGGTAGGGAAATGTTCCTGCTTATATTGTAGGAGTGCCGTGTGTTTTTTTGGGTGGCGGGGGGGGGGTGAATTGGGCTGATTTGGTCCCACTGCTGAAACCAAACCTACACCCATGCCAGAATCGCCCAAATGCAGATCAGGATCATCTCATTGTTCCCTCGTTCCTCAGCTCACAGCTGGCTCAGGGTAGACAGCAGCACCTTCACATCTATCATGTACTTGGAGACTTTCCTGGTCCTCCGGCTGGGTTTAGGGTCAAGTCAGGGCAGACATCTCCCTGGCTGCACCATAAGGGGCCGTACGTGTGTCTCGGAACACTGTGACCGCGCCTTAGACCCTGAACGTGACCGACACCCTGTGGGGAGCGGGAGGTGGGGACGGCGGGGATGAGAATGTAGGACGGAACCTTTGGCGCGAATGTTCATGCGACTTTCCCGGCCCCAGGACAGAACAGGCCTCGCTGGAGCTCAGATCAAAGCACTCCTCAGGCAGCCGAGCCACTGTGGCCCCTAAATATTCAAATGCAGCTTCCTGGAAGAAGCAGGAGCCTCAGGCAGCCTTCACCATGGAAACAGAGCTGGAGACCGAGAGGGAACCTGATCAATCCCAGAAGGTCACCAGCAGCCCTCCGAGATCGGCTTTTCTAGTTCTCAAGGCTTTTGGAGTTACTGTCATGCTGATGCAAGGATCCGTTGTCAGAATTTGTCGCACGTTGTTGTTCTGAAAATAGAACCTGAGGAATGGGAATAAACTGGGATGGACTGATAAAAATCTCAGGTGAAAGGGGTTTAAGACCAAAAGGATGCCGGCTTTTGTCTTGTGTAGTAAAAGCCTCTTTTCATGCCGTTGCAGTGATGGGAGAAACATGACTTTGAAGTCCACAGTTGGTAGAATTACTTTACAACGTGACTCAATGCCTGGTTTTACTCAATGGGAACTGAGTCAACCAATGAGAAGCCGGATGATTCAGTCAGTGATTGGCTGTGTCAGAATAATCCCGCCCCCGGCTGCCTCGTTATTCTGATCGCTGCTTCTTGTCTTAAGCCAATAGCATGTGTCAAAGACTTCCAAACACCTGCAGTTCACATTTCTATATTTTTGAACACTGATTCATAGAAACTGGAAGTTAGGATGAAAATAAATGGGAGATTATATGAATAATCACAATAGTTGTAGAATAATAAAATGGATGGAGGTTTGAATCATGGTCCAGCTGTGTGTGTTTGGAGTTCCCCTGTTCTCCTGACATTCCTAGGGTTTCCTCCAATGATTCAAAGACACTTATTTAGCATGTGAATGTGATAAAAAAAAAAACTGTTATTTTGACACTGTGGGGACCACTCTTTTGGTCCCCACAAGGAGTAACTCAGTTTTATAAAAATCTGTGACACCAATCAAAAAAACTAAAAATGCCAAAAGTCTTGCAATTTCTTTAGTGGTGTAACTTTAAGGTTAGGGCTAGGTAGGGGTTAAGGTTGTTGCTACCATAGAAATGAATAGAGAGTCCCCACAAAGATATGGAAAGCAAATGCGTGTGTTCATTTGTGATGACTGGGCACCCTGTACAGATATACCTCAGGCCACGTAGGCCTACAAGCAGCTGGAAGTTAAGTAATAAAGGATTCCATGCAGTAGAGATCAGTCTGTCATCAAATTAGCCAAATAATTAAAAAGAATCATTTGTTTAATGAGCACTGTTGCCTCACACCTGCCAGGTTGGGGGTTCAAATCTTGCCTCTGCTTTATGTGTGGAGCTTGCATGTATCCTTGGGTCCTACAGACTTCCTCATTCCAACTAAAGATGTGCAATTAAGCTAACTGGAAACTAGTTAAGCTAACTGGAAACTCAAAATTGCCTAGAGCTTATGACTGGGTGTGTGCCCAGTGATAGACTGGCATCCCAGCCAGGGTTCACTCCAGCCTTAAACCCTATGATTCCTGGGACATCAGCACCCCCCCCCCCCAACCCTGACCAGAGTTTAGAGGTTGGATGGATGTCCTGCTGAGATGTTATCGCCTGATTTGAATACCTTCTTAAACAGCTGCTCCTCTAGGCCACCTCTACATCAGCTGCCACGCTCTTCTCTGTATCATTTACACGTCCTTGCGCCTCCTCCCCCCCTCCTCCTCAGCCCGGCCCCTCTGCCTCACTGTCCCTACATTCCTGCAGTGACACCTGCAGTGACAGTAGACACGCCCCCCCCCCCCCCCCCCCACCTCTGTGTGTTATTACTATGCATATCGCTATGTTAATATAATCCATCGCCCCAGGCAAAAGCACGAAGCGAACGTACGTCAGACACATCAGACCTCACGTGTTTTCGTATCGGCACTGTGGTGCGGCCCGCCCAGGGTGTCCCGGGCTGTATGTTTTTAATGACAGGCTGGGGGAAGCTGGAGATCAGGGCTCTGAGTCACTGGTGCCACATTAAGACACCATCAGGGGTGTGGGAAACCACCTATTCCAGGAGATCAATGCGTCCTCAGCGGCCTTGAAGACAAGCCGGCGATAAATGATTAAATCATCATGTGAAATGTTTTTCAGTGGGATTCCCTTCTTTACGCCGCGGCGTTTCCTGTAATTACTCGTCTCATCCCATCTCTGCATGTTTTCTCTTTGCATGTATGGGTCCAGATGCACCACCCCCGACCCCCCAGCCACTTCCCACTGCAATTTCCATGGCAATTATCTTTAAACCCCATTTTGTCTGACAGTGGAGGGCAAACGACTGCAGGTAAAGCGCTTCTGGCAGCCCAATGTGGCACCAGGCGATCACTGAGCTCATGCCAGGCACAGTGAAAGGGGAATGACATCATTAATAGTTCACATTCAGTCACTGACAGTACGGAGCGTATTGATTCTTAGGCATTTTCTCCGTACTGGTGCAGCTCTCGAGGAGAAGATGCCAACACATACACACATCCTCTCATTTTCAATTTTTATCTGTGAATATAAAAGGGGGCTATAGGAAAATATTAATCTGCTTAAAAATTTTAAGTACATCCACCAAAGGATTTGGCTTTCTCTCTTTTTTTTTAATCTTACATATGCTCTGCAGAGTTCCTGGCAGAAAAACTGTACGTTTTCTTCATTTCATCCTTTCAACATCAAATGGCGGGCAGCAAAAATTGGATCAGACTTCAAAGGCTGCTATGTGCTCCAAGTCACTGAGTGACTTTCTATTCCACATATTGAATTCGAGCAGGATATCAAAGTGCTACCAAAGAACCTGAGGTCTTTACTTAAAAAAAGGGGGGGGGGCTAACATCTGTAGAGAGGGACACGCAAAGACAAATCACCTCAGGGACCCGTGGGCATTTATCCTGGGCCACAGATTTTCGGCCTTTTCATTGCCCCCATCCAGAGTGCCATCCCGCTGTCTGCGGAATCACGGCTCGGGGCAACCGGGGGCTGTTCTCTCATGGTGCTTTACACGACAGCGTCTGTTCCCATTGTGACCTCGCCCCCCCCCAAGTCAGAAAGGGTGGCCGGCTCGCGTGGACTCAAGTTCTAAGCTGGATCAGAAGCCTGGACCGCCTCTTTGCAAGGCCTCATTGGGAAACATTATCAGGAGGTTCTGAGCGAAACAAGACATGTCTGCCATGTAAAGTAAACTCCAGTTACATAAAGAAGACTCAAGTTATTTAAAGAAAACTCCAGTTATATAAGGAAGATTACAACTATATGAAGAAGACTCCAGTAACAAATTTAGACTTTATATTGTAAACACTACTATTATTTTTCTAAATCCTTCTAAGCTTTGATAATACAATGACATAATTGTATTAACTTCATTGTTTTTAAGAAATATATGTTGAACTTTTCCGGCAGAAAGACAGGAACAATAGCCATAAGCAGGGATGTCGTGCCATACAAAGGCAAAACGCCGCAGCTGCATGTTTTACCAAAATGTTATGCTATTACAGATACGTTGGTCTCTGTTTTACCTTGTGACAAAATATCTTACTTCAGCTGTGCTTGCTTTCCACGCTACCCACGTCACATTCGGGTGGATCGTCAACAAGCCTTTGACGTCCTACTTCTCCGGCTGTCAGCACAGTGACTGTTTCGCTTTCGTAGGGCAGTATGTTGGAGCAGCATCCTGGCTCTGGGGATAGCCTTTGGGGCTGTGATCAAAAGGTTGTTGGTTCGAATCTCGCTGAAATGCTTCAGGGTTGCTGGATGAATGACTCACTCTCTTAAAGGAAAAACAGAAGAATTCAAATGAATTAGTGCAAATGACGCATTTAATTTTCCAGGGTGACCTCTACCTTATTGCCTTGCTCCAGGCTCTTCAAATCCCTGTTTTGGATAACTGGCTACAGTAGATGCATGGATTACATACGAAAAGTTTGCCTGTGTCTGCTAAAATTAAGGTACACAGAGAGAAAGGATGACAAATCCAGAGTTCCCAGGCCTTGAGTTGACTCTCACAGGAATAAAGCTAATCTAAGCCAATACCGACCCCTGAGCCCCTCCAAATAATAACATAAAAACATAACAAGGAATTTTTCAAAAGGCATTTTGTGTGTGTAAATCTGTTTTGCATTGTTGGTTTTCCAAATGGCATCATATTACCCAAGTCAGCAGAAGTAGCACTACATAAAATCATCTGTGTACTTCTGCCAACAGGAAGCCTCTTTGTTTTTCCATCAGATGTCCCAGTTTCTATATTTAATTTCAAAGTCCTGAAAGATGAGGAGAACAGATCTCCATGCCAAGAAATAGATTTTTACCATGGATCCAAAGGTAGGCTGCTTTCAAAGCTACAATCCTCCTTCTCAGATATACCCAGGAACCACGACATGATCACTGACTATGATGGTGTTGTAACGTATAGGAATGTGTGCCAACCGGCTGGAGTGTGAACAGTCTCACTGGGGCAGGACCCTTAGCCCCCACGTCACCTTAAGGCCTCTGTCTCCAGCAGTCTGGGGCTTGCAGCAGTGATCAGCCAGTCACAGGAAATTTTTTTAATTTGTCTTATCTGAAACGACGTACAAATGACAAAGCATGGTTAGGCAGTCCCTGGAACGATTGGCAGTTAAGGGCCTTGCTCAGTGTCACCGATCCTAGAATTTGGTTTGTGTGGGTTATTAGGCTCAGTAATACACACACACACAAACAACAATGATTTTCAGCAATTGCGCCAATAAACCATCACAGTCAAATTCGTGTTCATGTGACATTACTGAAACCAACACTTTCATTTTCATTAAACATGCACATTTCACAAAACTGAATGCATTTTTTTCAGAGATAAGTAGCTTCAGTTTATGAGCTTCAGTTTATAGCTACAACAATCTTCAACATTGCAATTGTGCTTCTTTGTAGAATTAAAAAAGTTGTTAAAATTATTATATTGTAAACACTACTATTGTTTTTCTAGATCCTTCTAAGCTTTGATAATACAATGACATAATTGTATTAACTTCATTGTTTTTAAGAAATGAAAATGTTCAATGGAAAAGCAAATGGAAGCTGTGAAATTAACGCTGTGAACCTGAAACATATGTAAACATGGAATAAATGACTTATGCATTAAGCCACAAGAAAGCACATTAATGTGTGGATAAGAGTAATAACAGCCGCACTCCTCCAGGCCTCCCTCCGATAGGCCGACACTGCGTCAGGCCGCACTCCTCCAGCCCGCCCTCCGATAGGCCGACACTGCGTCAGGCCTCCCTCCGTCGGGCCTCCCTCCGATAGGCCGACACTGCGTCAGGCCGCCCTCTGCCAGGCCGCACTCCTCCAGGCCGCACTCCTCCAGCCCGCCCTCCGACAGGCCGCACTGCGTCAGGCCTCCCTCCGTTGGGCCGCCCTCCGATAGGCCGACACTGCGTCAGGCCGCACTGCGTCAGGCCGCCCTCTGCCAGGCCGCCCTCCTCCAGGCCGCCCTCCGACAGGCCGCACTGCGTCAGGCCTCCCTCCATCGGGCCGCCCTCCGATAGGCCGACACTGCGTCAGGCCGCCCTCTGCCAGGCCGCCTTCCTCCAGGCCGCCCTCCGACAGGCCGCACTGCGTCAGGCCTCCCTCCGTCGGGCCGCCCTCCGATAGGCCGACACTGCGTCAGGCCGCCCTCCGACAGGCCGTACTCCTCCAGGCCGCCCTCCGACAGGCCGCACTGCATCAGGCCTCCCTCCGTCAGGCCGCCCTCCGCCAAAGCTCCGCTCGCTGAAAGCTCTCTGTCTCCGCCTGGTAACATTAGACACAGGGAGATGGAAGGTGGCGCCCTAATCGGACTGATCGTTAGCGCTGTCCCCGGGCCCCACTGAGACGCGACCGGCCAGGGGTCCTGTCTTCAAAGGTGAATCGCCTGCCTTGGAAGGTGCTTCCCAAACCAGATGTGTGGTGGATAAGGACCCGTGGGGGCTGGAAGAAGTACAGAGATGCGGGATACTTAACAGGGGGGGCTCTCCAAGACAACACTGCTGCCCCCCCCCCAGTTCTGGCCCACACTATTCCCTGTCTCCAGGAAAACATGCCTCTTAAACCTGCCCCCCCCCCCCCCCCAAAATCCAGCAGTACTTACAAGGGATTTAATGGAGGTCAGGCTTCTGGAGAGGAGCCACTGACAACAATGCAAGGCCCCCAGCTCCACCCCACTACCCCCAAAAGCCCCCCCCCCCTACTCATCCCAGCCCCCCCCCGGAGCGGCTCAGAGGAGGACTAGGGGTATGGCCCATAAAGGTTAATGTGCCCGCTTTGATCTCTCCGAGGGCACAACGGCTAAGAATTCATTTACATGGCAGATGAAAAGGTTGACAGTATAAAAAGGCATCTTGTTTCGGGTATGATAGTGCGCCGTAATGGGCTGGGAATGTGAGAGAGGAAGTGGGGGGGAGGGCAGAAGGACCGAGCCCCTCCGCTGCTTTTACTGGGACCGAGATGAAAGGGATGGAGAGGATCTCGATATGCACCATTCTCCTCAAACATGGAGACCAAATGCTGCCCCGACTTTCAAAAGCTCCTCTTCATGCATTATTAATTAATTATTAGTGTTTCATGGGAGGTTTATTGAGATCAAAAAGGCATTACATCAAACCTTACAGTCTACAGGCCTCAATGACTTTCCCTTCTTATGCTGGTCACAAAAGAAAATAAAAAAAAACTTGGGTCTTCTTGGAAAGAACCGACATTCCAGGATGTAAATCCACTCCTTAGATTTTTATTTTTATTATATGCTATTTTCGTAGTGCTGTGTGGCGTTTCCTGAGAACAGCGCCTTGTTCATAGCATAGCGTTTACCTGATTGGATGGTAGGATCTACCCTCCCTGCTTCTGATTGGTCAGCCTTTCTGATGTGTACGGTGTTTCCCTCCCCGTGGGCACCGGAGAGATGGAGAGAGGGAGAAGGTAAAAACTTGCGATCGGTCGCAGGGACTCAACCAGCGGCATGCAAGCTGCACAGAGGCTGGTCTTATTAAAAACAGAGAAAAGCCAGATGGCCACATCCACCTTCTTTAACACTGACTGTTGTCCCAGACTGACAGTCTCTCCATTGATCCCAGTATCTTTGCTCACTGAGGCCCTGAAATTATTAACATACATGTACGCAGCATTACATTCTATTTACATTGTAATATGTTCTCATTCTGGAATATTCTGCCTCGCCCCACACTGCGCTTTCCAGCACAAGTTTCAGATCAAAATAACTTAACGGGACAGCTGATTGTTAAGCACGGATGGATGGACAGATGCTGGTTTGGAGGTTTTGGGTGGTATTCCACTACTGGAGTCAGACTTAGGCGGAATGGAAGAGGCCAGCGAGGCCCAGCTGAGTGGGTGATGAAGCTTACAGGGTCACGCTCCCGGTAAATGGCCACTATTAGCCTGAACAGCTGCGTGCTTCTCTGCACCAGGTGGTTGCAGGTTCGGAGCAGCAGCCAAAATTGCCTCAGCCTCTTCTACACAATAACAAATAAAAACAATAGGGATCCAGAACCACTGGTGTTCAGACCCCTAATAATGTGACAGGAAAACCCCTTTTCGAATATGAACATCTATCCTTACTGAGTAATAAAAATCCCAGCATTCAGGTTAATGAAATTCATTTATGTGGTATATAAATGGCAAGAAACATTAATTTTTCTAAGCATATGTTATAGATCCACCCTCCTTCTATCTATCCATCTTCCAACTATTTATCTACTATGAAGTCAGGTGTATGAAGTCACAGAGGCAGGGGGACACTATGAATGGAATTCCAGTCCATTTAAGGCACTAAATATGGCCTTTTACATTAAATTCATTTAAAAATGAATGGGGGGGGTTTCCTAGTGGAGGGACGGTGAATTCATTTACAAGGTGCAAGCTGTCTTACCAGATACTGAACAATAACTAGCAACAACTGGTAGAGAAAAGGACCAAATGACAGACAAAGATCCTCCAAACCAGTGTTTCTTTACCCGGTCTGTCTGGGGGGGTCTCCGATGACCAGTTTGGGAAGCACTGCTTCAGCCACCCCAACATTTCACTCGTACTCAGCCTGGTAAACGATCCGTTATAAGCTGTCAACTACAGCAGGGAAAACTGAATGACAGTGAAATTAAATACTGTATGTCTCCCCATACCGAGATCCCAAGCCAAATACAAGGGAAAAAATAGCAACCAGGAAAGTAAATACCATCTAGAAACAAACAACCATTAATGATTCCATCCCAAATTATATTTAATGACACTCCCAGGGCCACTGAAGGACACAACTCCCCTTTGGTCCCATTTGATTCATCATCCTGGGAATCAAGAAAGTAGCCAATTTTGCTACCTATTTAGAGTACATGTATAAAAACAGTACGTACAATTATGAGTTTGATAACCTTAAAATAAAATAATTGTTTTTTACTTTGTTATAATACAGCTTTCTTAAAATATATTTACTAAAATACATTTTTTCTTAAGATGGACAATAAATAACACAATTATGAATGTCAAACTGCTCTTTTTCTGAAAACACAAAAATGGAATAAGCCATTCTGAGCTTCATAAACACTACACTCATGGTCATCACAATGAAAGTGAAGAATCAACAAGACGACTGAGTTGGGAGGCATCTAATGTTTTATTGTGCGTCACTGTCGTTGTTATTGTCTTCGGGAAGGACGGCCAGAGTGAAGGGACAAGGAGAAGCAAAGTCATGGGAGCAAAAAAGGACTTCTACTGAGGTCCGCTGTTAGTATAGCAGTTAAGGACATGTGCTTACATCCGGTAGGTTATCAGTTTGAGTCCCCCAAAAGGCTCTGGTCTGGTGCCTTTGTGCAGGATGCTGTATAGTCTCAATAATGCAAAATTGGCATCTCCTTCTCATATGACCACAGCCAACAGTAAACGTCCTCTACATATGTAAGTGGTGATGGCAAACCTGACCAGGAGATTCTGTGCCATTGTTAGGGTGGCGCAACATGTGCAGCCGCAACCAACCCCCGCCTTGTAGAGGGCCCCCCGCCCAATAGTGAAACTTATCTGGATACCCCATCCATCCATCCATTTTCTGTAAATGCTGGTCCTACTCAGAGTCAAGGGGGTCTGGAGCCTATGGGCACAAGGCAGGGAACAACCCAGGATGGGGCGCCAACCCATCGCAGGGCACACTCACACACCATCGCAGGGCACACTCACACACCATTCACTCACACACCATCGCAGGGCATACTCACACACCATCGCAGGGCACACTCACACACCATTCACTCACACACCATCGCAGGGCACACTCACACACCATTCAGTCACACACCATCGCAGGGCACACTCACACACCATTCACTCACACACCATCGCAGGGCACACTCACACACCATCGCAGGGCACACTCACACACCATCGCAGGGCACACTCACACACAATTCACTCACACACCATCGCAGGGCACACTCACACACCATTCACTCACACATCATCGCAGGGCACACTCACACACCATTCACTCACACACCATCGCAGGGCACACTCACACACCATCGCAGGGCACACTCACACACCATTCACTCACACACCATCGCAGGGCACACTCACACACCATTCAGTCACACACCATTCACTCACACACCATCGCAGGGCACACTCACACACCATTCAGTCACACACCATTCACTCACACACCATCGCAGGGCACACTCACACACCATTCACTCACACACCATCGCAGGGCACACTCACACACCATTCACTCACACACCATCGCAGGGCACACTCACACACCATCCACTCACACACCATTCACTCACACACCATCGCAGGGCACACTCACACACCATTCACTCACACACCATCGCAGGGAACACTCACACACCATTCAGTCACACACCATCGCAGGGCACGCTCACACACCATTCAGTCACACACCATCGCAGGGCACACTCACACACTATTCACTCACACATCATCGCAGGGCACACTCACACACCATTCACTCACATGCCTAGATAATAGTTACATGTGAGTAAATGGTATTACTAAATATTCTCTTTTTTGGCTTAATATTAGGGCTGTAAAAGTACACGTATTCATCGTGTACAGTTTGGTACATCATGTTATGGCACACGCAATGAAAGGAATTCATATATTTATTGACATGAGGGGAACCTAAATTCACTAGCAGATGTTCAACACAAAAACATTATGCTAATTGTGGCTCTGAGTTGGTTACAGACATTCATAATCAGCAGTTTAGGAACATTAGAGTTTCCCAGTGAAGTACATTCTAACTGGATAGAGAGTACTAGATAAGACCAGGTCTGTCTGTGGAAACACATCCAACATACTAAGTCATTTGAGACGACGTCCTCTGAGTGTGTGTTCAACCAAAGCAAGGCAGAAACAGCCGCTGTAAAGTCTCCCTGTGGCATTTAAATTTATCTTGCCAGAAAATTCAGGCTGGTCTGAAAAATAACTATAGGCAATAGGGCTATTAATCGCTACAGATATGCAGCCAGACTCAATAGTAGAGAACACGCAATTTAACTTTTTATGATTGTTATAATATTGTACTTATTTATTTTACATAAATGCTTTTACAGTGTCCAAATTAGCGTCTCTTAGATTTTGTCATTCAGACACTAATTGTGTTTGTGTTTGCAGCCTTAATAATAATTTCAAGACAAGTTCTGTTTTCCCTGCTGTACCAAAACTGCACTGAAGAGTGAACCCAAAGCTGAGGTTTGTAACGAACCGTGAATTTTGTATACCGTTACACTGCAAATAAATATAGACTGGAAATACCCTTACAGGTTTTCTCATTTGCTAAGACACGCTCAGTGAAACTGGGATTCACTTGATCTTCATCATCACATTCTTAGCACAGGAGAAGTCTTCTCTTTCAAATGCCTTAACACTTTTTCATTTGTTTCACACATTTTTCACACCCTTTGTCAAAACAGTCACCACAGATCTCATTGAAAGATCCCAAACTCCATTGGATTCACTGTGTTGAACAAAAGGAAAACATCTATTAACAGCTGATAGAAAGTACTTGCATAATTATGAATATCCAATGTACCTGTGTGAAACTTGTTTGCACAACTCTTCAATCAGCAATCAGTCTGTATACCTATAAATCAAGGCGTATATCAAGGTTTTTCACTGGGTGCAAGAGAGGATATTGAATGTGATGTGGATGAAGCCAGGTGGCCCCATCGTCAAGGCAGAAGAGACTGAGTATCAATAGTGGCTATTTTTTTTTATTTATACTTTATTGTAATAGATTTTATTTTTATTTTCTTAGCATCTGATAGATGTTATTTTGGTTTACATGTATTTTCTGTAATATTTACAGTATTTCAGGTTTTGGCCACAGTTTGAAAAAAAAGAATGTCATGGAATCAATAAAATTTGCATCAAAGCATTTCTGATTCTGGATCCAGTTCTTTGCAAGAAGTCAAATTTGACACAGCCTATGTAGAAAGATAACAGTTGGCACTGGTAATGACAGCTATGTAATAGGCTACAATGACAAGCAATGGTGCACTGATTCGCACTGAGCGCTGCATTTTGAATTTTGTTGTCCATTGTGTAATGATTGATTGGAAGAGCTCATACACTTATTTGCAAGTTGTGCTGTTTGAAGGCAAAATTTGCTTTTGTTTCATATTTTAAATGTTTTGGCATGGTTAGAGCCTTTTGCAAATAAAACGTGCCACTTTGACCATGAGTGCCACTGTTTAGGCCTGTGTGTTAACTGATTTGAAAATGTGGAGTTTGAGTTGATTGCAGCATCAAAGCAATAGAGAAAAACTGTAATCTAAATACGATCCTGGACATGCAATCACATAGCCTTGGCTAACATAACCTGCACAGCCATGCTGCCGTTTGGCGCTAGCTAGTCCAGAAAGTCCAGAAGGGTCACATTGTACACCATCGGTGATCGGTGAGCTGTTACTCTTCATTATAGTTGCATCTGTATTACAACATCCAAAGAATAGCCAGCACAATGATTTCCATTACTTGGTTTACGTTGGCCTCAGCTGGGGACCTGGAACGTTGGGTCATGCTAGACCTCATCCCTCCCCAGAGATGTGCCTGTTAAGGATGAAGAATTTTTATTTGTCATTGTGTAAGTGGTTTACACAAGTACAGTGAAGTTTAGTAGCAGTTTCCATGACATAGATAACTTAGATACATTCATATGTACATGCTTACACACAAGACACAACAAACAAACAAACAGTAAAATACTTATAAAAACTATACACATGGCATATAAGTTATCAATAAATAACCTGTAACCATATGGTATATATATATATATATATGGGTATAACACTGTTGATGCAAACTGCAGCAGTAGCAGCAGAAAATAAAAATGTCAGTCAGACCACAGTGGAATTAAAGGGGGTAGGGGGTGTGTGTGTGTGGGGGGGAGGGGGTGTGTGTGGGGGGGGAGGGGGTGTGTGTGTGGGGGGTAGGGGGTGTGTGTGTGGGGGGGGAGGGGGTGTGTGTGTGTGGGGGGGAGGGGGTGTGTGTGGGGGGGGAGGGGGTGTGTGTGTGGGGGGTAGGGGGTGTGTGTGTGGGGGGGGAGGGGGTGTGTGTGTGGGGGGGGAGGGGGTGTGTGTGTGGGGGGGGAGGGGGTGTGTGTGGGGGGGGTAGGGGGTGTGTGTGTGGGGGGGGAGGGGGTGTGTGTGTGGGGGGGGGAGGGGGTGTGTGTGTGTGGGGGGGAGGGGGTGTGTGTGGGGGGGGAGGGGGTGTGTGTGTGGGGGGTAGGGGGTGTGTGTGTGGGGGGGGAGGGGGTGTGTGTGTGGGGGGGGGGGGGTGTGTGTGGGGGGGGGAGGGGGTGTGTGTGGGGGGGGGAGGGGCGGTGGCGGTGGGGGTGCGGTAGGGATGGCAGGTGGAGTTCAGCATGACAACAGCTCCGGGCTACATATGTAATCGGTATGTAACTGAACGAGAGGGTCACAGACGGTTGAGAAGCTATTGCCTGGACTATACTGAGTTCCGAAGACTCGTGTGAGCAGGTGAAAAGCCTCCATTGATTCATTATTCACATATCGGCTCCTTTTCCAAGGTGTGACATAAGTTTCAGTCGCATTTCATCACAAAGCTAAACGAAACAAGCACATGTGACACCGACATGACACAAAGCCACCGGACGCCATGGCACCCAACTGGAAGTTTATGCCGGCCGTAATCGCTGTTATTATTATTGCTGTTTTCTAAATAAAAATAAAAGTGCTTCACAGAATTCAGTTTGGAAAAAGATTATGAATGTCTGTCCTTTCAATTTTAGACTCCTGAAAAAGTCTGTGATATTCTCGTTTGTAATCTCACTATCACTAGAATTGTAAAGGTACAGAGAGGCAGGGAAATTTAACATTAATCATCCAAAAAGTCTCTCTGCGATCTAGAAATGGCAGCTAAGGCGAGTGGCATGCATGGCTAAGACAGTCCGGAGATGTTTTATAGGTACTACGGCACTCGTTAGACGCGGATGTCCCTGAAAGAAGGAGCCATTTAAGGGCTCGTTGCGTATTGGCCTTGTAAAGCCGACGTACACATTAGCCCTAATGGTACCCAGCTCTGTACTGTGTCGGTGCTGTGTGGCTGCTTTTAGAAAAAATTGCTTTCCCTGATCACCAGTTTTAAGCTCAGTTATAGGAAAAGTCTACTTAATTAGAACATTTGAACATGATGATACCTTTTGTCACATTGAACGTATTTTTGTATTTACTGCCTTGCTCTCACATGAAACACACAGACAGGTGAGAGTGCAGCTTGGGGTCAGACATTTGTTCAGCACCTCTGGAGCTGGGGATAAGGGCCGTGCACAAGGGACCAACAGTAATACGATTAGTCTGCCGGCCACGGGATTTGAACCAGCAACCTTCTGGTCATACGCCCCACAGGGATCACACACTGGCCCCCATGTGTCCATATACTTAGCTATGCTCCAAAAAAAAATCAATGGTCAAGGGTCCTTGAAATAAACAAATACGGTTTTCTAAATGAAGCAATGTGTTGATTTGGTAGCATCTAGGTGCCAGCCAGACAGCCAGACAGACAGACATTTGAAGACACCAGGACCCCCCCCCGCACACACAAACAGGATGGTCACATCCAACCTGCTATGCTCCCTCCCCCAGACGATGACGGATACCTGTGAGAAGCCATGTCCCATCTGCTCTCTGCCTTGTTTATCCGCCACTATCAGGGACGCCTGCATCTTTCACACCTCCCCAGTGAGGTTTGCCAAACACAGATGAGGTCGCTTCCCAGCAGCAAAAAGGCTGCAAAATCTGGTGCTACATCTCTCATGTTTAGTTATTCAAGGAAAGGAATGGCAAAAAATGAAAAAAAAAATACTTGTGATAGCCTTAGAATTAAGTGTCTTTTATACTAATTCCTGCTGGCACCTGTTGTGCTTTGATGGTGAACACAAAGAGAAACCCTCCCCAGCGTCAGACGTGCCTTTGATATGAAATTTTATACATTTTAATTAGTTAGCAGCCAGTCAGCTGCTGCACCACGGCACCTATGACAAGATGCTGCATAAGTTAGGTGCAATAATTGAGAGAAATACAGAAAGGGAAATATTAATAATGTGCTGATATCACTGTCGTATGTTAAAATAGAAACCCAGCCGTATGTTGTTCTAAAGAGTTGACAGATTAAAACAACACAGTCCCAGTGCAATCATGTAATGACTGTTATCATCATTAATGCTAATTGGCTTTATCTCTGTACAAGACAATGAGAATTTATTCAATCCATCCATCCATCCATTTTCCATACCCACTTATCTTATACAGCTGGTGGGGGCCCAGCGCCTATCCCAAAAGCAATGGGTCCAAGGCAGGGAATAATCCAGGACAGGGTACCAACCCATAAATGGGGACCAAAGCAAAATTATTGTAAGAAATGACTAAGTATGAGTTCCTCAGTATATCATGGTGAGTCAGGTTTACCAAGAAGGCTCTGAAATGCATTTTTGGGAAGATCTACATTTATAGTTATTATAACAATGATGCAATAGTTGTATTTTCTAGCCCACATCCTTCAGAAGGTTAGAAGCCATTCCATGAGGTGGCCTTGTTTCCCACTTATCCAGCAATGGTATTAACCTTCAGACGGCCTCTAATCACAAGCCCTCTAGGTGAAGCAGCACTCAGAGAAACTGAGTTTAGATATCGGCACCTTTATGAGAAACTCGCTTTCAGAATCGTCAAAGAAAAGTTGCCTTCCAGCGGTGTGACTAAACCAGCTCCTGCCCGTTCTCCGTGTGGTCCCTGTGCACCGGCTAATTAAACTCGAAAACATCTTAAAGCTGCGCCATAGAAAACATCAGGAATGTATCCTGCACCTTGACTGATCAAACGCAGACAAAACTCCCCAAGGAGCCAGACCCACATCCGAGGAATCTTGTGTTTTTGCCCTTCAGAGGACTGATTCTCAATTAGGGGTTCGTTTTCAAGTTCCTCAGCATGGTTCATGTTCTGAGTCAGCTTCTGGGCATGCATCTGATGGTTGGCTGTGTATTGACATCTTTTTAAATGTTCGCTACCTCTGAGGGTGCTCAGGAACATCTCCCATACCGCACCTACCCTAACAAACATTCTCATGATCGTCCTACACCACCTGTCCTTCTCCTAAAACTTTCTCAGCAACAAACAATCCCAACCTGAAGGAAACATGGTGAAAAACCAATTAGCATATCAGTCAAGCATGTGAAAACATGTTGGAAACCTGAATAAAAAGAAAAAAATCAAAGTGAATCCATGTTTTCATCAGTAAAGTACAATCATGACTGCATGAGGGTACAATGACTATTGTACCTCATTGCCAGCTTAAGACTTTGCGTATTCATTTTCATTGCCATTTCCAAACAAAGTTCTTCTCATATTCAGAGCAGAACACGCAAGTTTTTGAAAGGAAGGCAACCTCGAGTAACATCGCTGCAGCTCCAGCACCTCACTGTAATTAAGGGCCGTGTTTTTTGCAAGGTATATTTTGCAGTTCTCTTCTAGGATGATGCGATGTGTCTCTGGAGAGCTAATCAAATTGCCTGCCAGATGTGTGTTGTCCCTGGCCCCTTCCAGGTAGATGTCTCAGGGTGGGAGACGCATGACACCACTGGTGATTTTCATAGCGTGAAGACGATGTTGCCTCCCCACCGTGCAGATCCACTGGAGAGGATTGAAGAAGACCATGGAATTATAAGGGGTTTAGACAAGCAGGGAACCTTCAAAGTAGCTAATGTGGTAAGACTTCACATCTTTAAAGGGTATGACATTACTCCACATCTCGATGTTTTTAAGTACGATGATGTACTTTTGGGGTTGTAATGATGGCTTTTGATGATGCAGTAATGGTTTACAAGCTGCTTCCTTCTGAGTGATTTTCTCATGGATCTCTGCAACCGAGAAACAAATATATGGGCTAAGGAACTGCACTAGCAGCTAAGAAGCTAAATTCCAGGAAGGAGCTCCACGAAACGCCAGCTAGTTAGTAACGTGGGCAGACTTGTGTGACCAATTAGAGAAGAAATAATTTCGCAGGGGGGAGAGAAAAGTAGGGCGACGCTATTTCAGTTTTGTGGAGATTATCCAGATGCTCGAATTACTGATGTCACAGGAAGCAGCTAAACGCGAGGAAACAGGTATTTTACCATCCCCAATACCAGCACCTCCTACTGTTTGCAGATGAGCAGAGCTTGACTATCATCAACTGCATTGCTTTGTACTTATATCATTTCCTTGCCACAAAATATGTTTGCCATTAAACGGGGTGGATGTACGATGTCTGTAAATGATGTTCATAAAAATTCTAACTACAACACCATAGTATGGTGCCCTTCTGCTTCTGCATGGCAGTAGTGTGAGCAATAGGAAGTTATAGTAATGTTCTCTCTTATTTACGTCGTCAAAGTCCGGCGGCAGTCCTCCGTAAAACCCGCCCAGTCTGTGTAAAGTTTATGTTTAGATTTTAGCTGATGCTTGCGCAGCAGTTAGCGATGGGGATCCGTTCTGAGAAATGCACGGTTAGTTGAATTTGTTGTGTGAATATCATAGAGAGTACGCACCAGGGCAGGAGCTAGACATCCCGGGCCCCTGCGTTGGCCTGGCACTTTCAGTCACTCGACTGATTTTGCAGAGTGGGGGGATTTTAGGGCCCCTACAAAGCGTGGGGCCCCCTGAATTTGTTATGGTATTCATGCCTCCACCCGCGCCCCTGGTACTTACACAAACCTAGATGATATAGCCTACTACACACCTAGACTGTATGGTATAGCCTAATACACACCTAGACTGTATGGTATAGCCTACTACACACCTAGACTGTATGGTATAGCCTACTACACAGCTAGACTGTATGGTATAGCCTACTACACATCTAGACTGTATGGTATAGCCTACTATACACCTAGACTGTATGGTATAGCCTACTACACACCTAGACTGTATGGTATAGCCTACTACACACCTAGACTGTATGGTATAGCCTATATAATGATGTAAAAGTACAGATTAGTGAATACATCAACCAGTAACATAGTTGTTTATTATCATTACCAATTATTGTGTACTGTACATAATTGCATGTGCTATACTTTTATACAACAAGCAATAGGCAGCATCACCGCAAACATGTGAGTTATGCATTGTGCAATGACGTTACAATGGCTATGATGAATTAATTTGTTCCCTCATTTTAGTTACATTGTGGTCCCATTTTATTGGTTAGTGCCCACAATGTATTAAAACGTGGACATGTTTTACTACATATCCAGTCTGTAGCCTAGTGGATCACTTTCATTTAGGCCACTACATATCTGCATCTGCTGGTGTGGACAGAGATACAGTGGTACCTCAGAACTCGAACTTAATCCATTCAGAACTCCGGATCGAATCCTAAAAAGTTTGAGTTGTGATTGAATTTTCTCCATAGATCGAGTTCTAGGTCTGGTTGGATGGATGGATGGATGGATCCGGAGTTCGGTACGGATTAAGTTCGAGAACCGAGGTACCATTGTAATTGGTTCCCGGCCAATTTTTAGCATTTAAACACAAAATGAACCGAATAAAACAAGAAGCATATACTGTACTAAACACATCTAAGCACATTTATCAAAACAGTAATTTTGTACAGTAATAAAATAAATGTATCTAAACAATATGTAAAGTTAAAAAAAAACAATGTGTCCTGGCCCGATTGCCCCCTCGTTAACCCCGTGTGGAATCCCAGTGTGATCAGCTGTTTATGGTTGTTGTCATTAGTCCTCTTTATTTTGTCCGCATTTCAGTTTGTTTCCCCAGTCCGGTCATTGTATTGTCCGTCTGCGTTTTGTAATTACACCCCGTATTCCCTGATACCCTGACGTCTGCGCCTTTGTCTCCGTTCAGTTTCCGCTCTGCACGACAATATTATTATAATTAATTTATTAATGGTTTATTATTACAGTTTTTCTGAATTGCTAAAACACATTTCCGAAAATCTCATCTCTGTCTCAAAACACTAAACACAAATTCTAAAATTCAAGCTACACTCACAAAACCTTCAACTTGTCTTGCAAAACCAAACATTTGACCCAAAACTATTTTAACTTTACTCAAAATCAAGCACTACTGTCAAAAACCACACAAAACCAGCCAATGTGCAAACACAACTTAGCAACTATTACACACTACATAAATAAGTACAAAACACTGTGGGATAGCGGGAAAATATTTATTTATTCATTCATTCATCCTTGTACATTTAAAAAAAAAAAGCACACATATAAACAAAAAAGAACTGCAGCAAAAAAAGTTTTACATAAAAAAAAAAAAAAAAAAAAAAAAAAGATATTTGTACCGCATATTCAGAAAAATTATTCTGCCTCAGCATCACGCCTCTGTGCTGGGTCAGGCCACAGGACTTCATCCACGTCACATGCTATGTTCTCCCTTGCAAGGCAACGGGGAAAGAAACCTTTAGCATGCCGAATCCAGCCCTGGCAAGATTCCACTCCAATGTCACCACATGCTCCATTCATTGCTTGAAGCAGATTTTCCTGTGTGTAAGGGTTTCGGTCATATACTTTCCATCTCCATGCCGAGAAAAACTCCTCAATAGGGTTTAAAAAAGGAGAGTATGGTGGAAGAAACACATTCATAAAATGCTGCTCATTGTGAAACCAATCGCGAATTCTTTGACCACGGTGAAAGCTCACATTGTCCCAAATGATACAGTTTTTCTGAATTGCTAAAACACATTTCCTAAAATCTCATCTCTTTGTCTCAAAACACTAAACACAAATTCTAAAATTCAAGCTACACTCACAAAACCTTCGACTTGTCTTGCAAAACCAAACATTTGACCCAAAACTATTTTAACTTTACTCAAAATCAAGCACTACTGTCAAAAACCACACAAAACCAGCCAATGTGCAAACACAACTTAGCAACTATTACACACTACATAAATAAGTACAAAACACTGTGGGATAGCGGGAGAATAATATTTATTTATTCATTCATTTATCCTTGTACATTTAAACAAAAAAGCACACATATAAACAAAAAAGAACTGCAGCAAAAAAAGTTTTACATAAAAAAAAAAAATTATATATTTGTACCGCATATTCAGAAAAATTATTCTGCCTCAGCATCACGCCTCTGTGCTGGGTCAGGCCACAGGACTTCATCCACGTCACATGCTAAACTCCTCAATAGGGTTTAAAAAAGGAGAGTATGGTGGAAGAAACACATTCATAAAATGCTGCTCATTGTGAAACCAATCGCGAATTCTTTGACCACGGTGAAAGCTCACATTGTCCCAAATGATAACATACATGGGATGCTCTGTCTGCTCGCGATCTCTCTGCTCAAGCAAAACATCCCGTAGGCCATCCAAGAATGTTAGTAGAATTTTGGTGTTGTATGGCCCAACAGTAACATGACTGTGGAGAACCCCATAGCTGCTGATGGCAGCACAGATAGTTACATTTCCACCACGCTGGTCAGGCAGTTCAATAATGGCACGTTGACCTATGATGTTGCGACCTCTTCTTCTCCTTTTTGCTAGATTGAATCCAGCTTCATCCACGAAGATGTATTCATGAGGCCTAACCATTGAGTCAAGCTCAAAGATTCTCTGTACACAGTGAAAACAAACTACATTTAGTTCTGCAAATGACAACAGTATGATGTATACAGTACATGTGCTGCTTCCCAGACAATATAGGATACATTCTAGTACTGAGTTTACTGTAAAAGTTTACTTACTTGCACATATTGACTTCGTTGCTCTTTCACTCACTCACGGTTTCGCTCAAATGGTACCTGATAAACTTGTTTCATCCTTATCCTGTTGCGTTGCAGGACACGGTCAATTGTTGACAGACTCACACTAATTATTCCCTCAAAATGTATGTTGTCTTCTATAATCCGTTGCTGTGTTTCACGCAGTTGAATTGCATTATTTTGATGGACCATATCCACAATAAGTGTCTCCTGGTGTTGTGAGAACATGCGTGTTCTTCTACCCTCATGTGGCCGTCTTTCAATTCTAAAAAAACCATTTAGTTAGAAGTATACATATATACATACACACACATACATATATATTTTATTCAGTAAATGTTTTCCAACACAGTACCATGGAGAAAATATTTTTCACTGTCCCCTTACTGAGACAAGTACTGTATACTTTTTACCTGTTTACTTCTCTGAAGGTCTGGATTATAGTAGCCACTGAGAACCTGCTTAGGTTTGGTTGCACATGTTGCCCTGCCTCCCTCATAGTCATGCCAGTGATCTATGACATTTGCTCGAATGATGTTTGAAATTACAGATCTTCTTCTTGGTCTTAGTCCTTGCCCACCACCTCTGATACAGACACCACTTCCTCTTCAATTGTGTTGCTCCATTGTTGGATCCACTCATTCCATTTGCATTTGACTAGGCTTATATACTGTTTACTAATTGGACATATGTGTTTTCAATTTTGAGTGGTAGTGTGTAAATGATGAAAACAGTGTGTTAGTTGTGTTTAACTTCTGTAGCCTGTGTGCATCATTCTGGGTACAAGTGCACCACACTGCTAAATGTGTTTTGTGTTTGAGAATGTGGTTAGAGTTTTGGTAAATGGGAGATTCAGATTTGCAAATTGTGTCCTAACCAAGTGAATAGTGTTTAAGATTTTGACAACTGTGGAATTGATTTGATGAAAGAGTTTTGGTAGTTGATAGTTTAGTTTTTACAATGGCATTTAGTGTTTTAGCAATTCAGAAAAACTGTAACATACATGGGATGCTCTGTCTGCTCGCGATCTCTCTGCTCAAGCAAAGCATCCCGTAGGCCATCCAGGAATGTTAGTAGAACTTCAGTGTTGTATGGCCCAACAGTAACATGACTGTGGAGAACCCCATAGCTGCTGATGGCAGCACAGATAGTTACATTTCCACCACGCTGGCCAGGCAGTTCAATAATGGCACGTTGACCTATGATGTTGCGACCTCTTCTTCTCCTTTTTGCTAGATTGAATCCAGCTTCATCCACAAAGATGTATTCATGAGGCCTAACCATTGAGTCAAGCTCAAAGATTCTCTGTACACAGTGAAAACAAACTACATTTAGTTCTGTAAATGACACAGTATGATGTATACATGTGCTGCTTCCCAGACAATACAGGATACATTCTAGTACTGAGTTTACTGTAAAAGTTTACTTACTTGCACATATTGACATCGTTGCTCTTTCACTCTCTCACAGTTTCGCTCAAATGGTACCCGATAAACTTGCTTCATCCTTATCCTGTTGCGTTGCAGGACACGGTCAATTGTTGACAGACTCACACTAATTATTCCCTCAAAATGTATGTTGTCTTCTATAATCTGTTGCTGTATTTCACGCAGTCGAATTGCATTATTTTGACGGACCATATCCACAATAAGTGTCTCCTGGTGTTGTGAGAACATGCGTGTTCTTCCACCCTCATATGGCCGTCTTTCAATTCTAAAAAAAAAAACATTTAGTTAGAAGTATACATATATACATACATATATATTTTATTCAGTAAATGTTTTCAAACACAGTACCATGGAGAAAATATTTTTCACTGTCCCCTTACTGAGACAAGTAAACTTTTTACCTGTTTTCTTCTCTGAAGGTCCGGATTATAGTAGCCACTGAGAACCTGCTTAGGTTTGGTTGTACACGTTGCCCTGCCTCCCTCATAGTCATGCCATGCACCAGAACATGATCTATGACAGTTGCTCGAATTTCATTTGAAATTACAGATCTTCTTCTTGGTCTTCGCCCTTGCCCACCACCTCTTCCTCTTCCTCTTCCTCTTCTATTGTGTTGCTCCATTGTTGGATCCACTCATGCCATTTGCATTTGACTAGGCTTATATACTGTTTACTAATTGGGTTCACTGATTGGACACATGTGTTTTCAATTTTGAGTGGTAGTGTGTAAATGATGAAAACAGTGTGTTAGTTGTGTTTAACTTCTGTAGCCTGTGTGCATCATTCTGGGTACAAGTGCACCACACTGCTAAATGTGTTTTGTGTTTGAGAATGTGGTTAGAGTTTTGGTAAATGGGAGATTCAGATTTGCAAATTGTGTCCTAACCAAGTGAATAGTGTTTAAGATTTTGACAACTGTGGAATTGATTTGATGAAAGAGTTTTGGTAGTTGATAGTTTAGTTTTTACAATGGGATTTAGTGTTTTAGCAATTCAGAAAAACTGTAATAATAAAATAATTAATAAGAAATCTTTATTTTTAAATGCATTTTATTATATAATAATAATTACTGTTACTGTCTATCATTGTCTAAATGTATTTTTACTGTCTAAATATATGTATTAGGCTAGTGTAAACATGCACGGTGCTATCACAATGAATGCGAGGCTGAGACTGAAGCGTTACCCTTTGTTTCCGCTGTGAGACGTGCCGCATGACTTGACTCATTTCCCCGCACGTACAAGTTGTCTTAGGTCGGCGTTCACAGTTTGACTTCTGAGATTCAGATCGAGTTCTAGGTAATTTTTTTTTCGAACTGGTTGGTTCGACTTTTAAGAAATTCGAGTTCTAATGAGTTCGAGAACTGAGGTACCACTGCAGTTTAATTTTAAGATTGGAATAGCGTGGTATTGGGAAAAAAAAATGTTGTGTCCAGTTTGGAACCAATACCGACCACAATTTATCCTGTGTTTTCCATCTGACGCCCCCCCCCCCCCCACCAATTTTTATTGTGGCCTTTCAGCATGCTTTATTGTGAGGGAAGTCCAATACAGATTTCTCCAGATTGCCCTAGATTGGAATGGTCTTGGAATGATCATTCTTAATTCTCCTCACATTGCAAGCAGTTGTTATTAGCGAGAGGCACTTAGTACGGAGCCCCATGCCTATGTAGAATATTGAGTCAGGTTGCTTTACCAAACTAATTCATTCCCTCGTTCTAGTTAAATTGTGGCTGCATTTTATTAATTCATTCCCATGATACATTAAACCGTGATACATATAGTTTTTATCATTATGTCATGAGGGTCCGTAGAGTACAATAAGATGCTAACTGTACTTCCTGCAAACTGCATGATCCAACGTTTTATAACATATAGTCACAGATCTAGTTCTAAAATGTATTTCTAAAGCATTACAGATGATAACTGTTTACACATCTTCTGCCATCTGGCTGCTGGAAGGTCCTACACATCATGTCAACGTGAAATTCCCTCAGATGGTCATGATTATATGCGTGGTCTTATCATCTGAGTAGTCAAGCACTATAAACACTTAATGTCAACAGTCTTGGCAGAAATGAGCAGAAACGCTGAGGGTTATGGGGAAACAGGAATGCTATTCTATATAATGAGACTCTCCTTCTTAAATCGGGATTTGTCCTCAATAGCTTATTAAAGAGGACACAATATTAGCATTCTAATGGTCCTCTCTGCTCATGACTTCATCAAATTTAATGAAGCAATAAATTTTTCATAGTGAGTCTATACAGCAAAGTGCATATCTTAATATTTTATTTCATCAAGTTGGGACAGACAGAGGGAGGTATGTCCAGTGTTCCGACATTGGCTGATGTTTGCACAGATGGACTTTTTGAAGCTCATCCTGTGCTCACTGTTGTTAGATACCGGTGCCGTAAAATACCTTAATCTTTCCGCCCGAGGGTTTTGATGAAATAAACGGCTCTCATATAAACTATAGCTATAAGTCCTCTTTACAGAAGGCTGTTGTTAACCATTTACAAAACACAAAAAGGGAGGATTTAAATAAGACATAAAAATTACGGGCTTCCTGAGTTCTAAACATGTAATACTAATTATTCATAAGAAGTAGATCAAAATGAGTCATTTTTGTATCTTACAATAACATGTTCTCAGGATGGCCACTTAGATATAATAATGCATGCTCTTGGTCCCTGAAAAGCTCCATCTGAATGACCCAGATGCACTTCAAGTTCATCATCTCCTTCAAATCCATCAAAGTCTTTGCCACTCCATTTGAGTCACCGAATACCTCTTTCATGTCATCCATCGATGCCCCCAGAACTTCAGGGTCATTTCAGATGAAAACTTCAACCTCTCCAACAACACTGGATCTAGTTCTGGCACCAGAACAATCCACAGGATGGGTCCCACGACAGCTATACCTCTGACTCGTCACCCTCCAGAGATACTGGAGGGATCTTATTAAACCTCTTCTCTGTGCACATGCCTCTTAGAGTCAATGTCCTTCACTATTTGAGTCTGACCTCTAGAAGGTCAAAAAAATTAACCTTGACTATTATTTTCGTCTAATTTATTTTAGCAGATGCTTCTATCCAAAATGACATACATTATTGAGAAGACAGGGTCAGACAATCCCTTGAGCAGTTGGGGGTTAAGGGCCTTGTTCAGGGGCCCAACTGTGAAATCACTCTGCTGACCCTGGGATTTAAACTGATGACCTTCTGGTCACAGACACAATGTCCCAACTGCTGAGCCACAGGCCACCCCATCAGTTACTGATGCTCAGGCTGAAAACACTTCTCTTTAGGTCTTTCTTTACTATATGTATAAATTAGCCTTTTGCCACATGATTTACAAAATTGATTGACAAATAACAAATGGGTACCAGGCAATATTACTGTCGAGACCAAAATGCTTACTAACTGAGCAAACAAATGACCCTGTTTGCTGTCAGATTTTGACTTTGTTAAAATTCCTGTGAATTTTATTGGTGGAGCATCACTGAATGTCTGATAAAAACCGACAAGCAATTCACTGCCAGGATTTGTGTCAAGCCCGATCGTCCGATCCTCCCGTGTGCCACGCCCCCTCATTAACCTCATGTGGAATCCCCGCGTGTTCCAGTTGTATTTCAGTCCGCATTCAAGTACGTTTCTCCAGTCCTGTCATCGAAGTTTTTTTCTGTTTTGTACCTCATCTGGCTGTTCTACGGAATAAACCCCTTGTTCTTGACTCACCGTCTCCCTGATCCTGATTCCCCGATCCCTGCTCGACCTACGGTCTGACAATTTGTTTATGCTAATAACTCTAATCAGTTGGCTGTGTTTAGAATTATGATTTTTCAATTCTATGTTGTACCTGAAACTGACTTACATATGAAGTGAACAAACAACAAGTAGGGACTGAATTAAAATAGTAATACATTGGAAACCTCATATAGTGATCACATCTGTCCATGTGAAATTGATCACTATAAGCGGATGATCCTTATAACCGATTTTTTCTTATTCTTTGTCTCAGGCAGATACCCATATAATTGATATTTGTATATTTATTACATTAACATAAGGTAATAGAATGGACAGCCTTGCCGTTTACCGAATTTTATAGACTCTTTTAATACTCTCTCTTTTCTCTTTTTTATACTCTTTCAAAATACAGGACAGCTGTTTGAAACACTTTTCAAATTACAGTACTGTACAAATTAAATCACTGAACTGTATAACAAATACACTATAATACAGTACTCTGTATAAAATATAGCTCATTGTGGTTTTGCTGCTGTATCTCGTTGGCTCGTTTTTGGCAATCTATCATAAGCTTTGAGTCTATATTTGTCATTGAGAGAAAATTACTTTCTTTTTCCCGTCATGTTTTCTGTGGACGCAGCATTAGCCTCAGGTAACTAGCCAGAAGCAGATGGAAGACCGCAAGGCAAAATAGCACAATCGAAGCAATGTAAAAAAATGTTTAAAAAATAGCGTAGTTAAATTTTTCTGTGTGTTGTAATGTATAAAAACCCAAAAATGAACACAGTAAGTGGACTACTCGATTACTATAAGCAAATTATTTAAACAGTATTTGTACAGGAATGATTCTGTCTGTCTGTAGGTGTTTTGGGCATGTCCAGGGGGAGACCCCAGGGCAGATCCAGGACACGTTGCAGAGATTATATCTCTTGGCTGGCCTGGGAACACCTTGGTATCCCCCCGGAGAAGCTGGAGGAGGTGGCTGGTGAGAGGGAGATCTGGGTATCCCTGCTTAGACTGCTGCTCCCCTGACCCAACCCTGGATAAGCTGTGGAAAATGGATGGATGGATGGATGGATGTATGAAAGATGAATGGATGGATGATTCTGTCCCAAGCTTTTTGATCAAAATAAGTACTTCTTCACTATAACTTGATCAGTACAAGCGTTTTCCACTGTAATGCTGTCATTAAATCCTGTTAAGCAAAGTCAATTTTCTTGGAAACCTCAATACGGAAATGGGTGTTGTTAAATGGTGCTTGACTCACTAGTACAATGGCTCTGGTTCTTATCTTCGGCAGGTATGTGGGAACCAACAAAAGAACAAATTCCGTGGGAAAAAAATGGGTATGAAGGATTCAATATTAAGCTCTTTCATTATAAAGCACTGTTTCACAGTCCAGAACGTTTCCCAGCTAACAGGGAACATTCCCAGAACATTACCCAATGTTGTGTGAATGTCTTCTCAAAGTTGACCCAGGAATGTTCTTACTGGAACGTTAATCAAGTTGTTTTTCCACATTTTACATTTTAATAAAGGTTCTGTCAAAGTTAGCACCTGAACATCCTTTTAATGCAGTTAATGCATTATAAACATAATTTTATTTAAGCACTATATGGGTACACCAAACTCAGCCTTGAACCCCTGACCTTAGCAGTGCAAAGCCACAGTGTTACCCACTGCCCTACCACAGCCTTCATTTACATCGCTATTAGTCTTACAGTAGTAGTGGGATAATGTTCTGGAAACATCATGTAAACTGGACTTTTTGAACGTTTCCATAACTTAAATGTAACCCTTGCTAAATGTTCCAAGAATCAAAATTTGTTTATGGGGTTGATTTCTTATTAACTGTCTCGCAATACTAATGGTGATTCCTTATTTGACAGGGACCGAATCACCATTGGCTCATCTACTGAAGTGACATCTCACCTTTGCAGCCTGGAAGTGACATCAGTGGAAAACCTCTCCTGTGGGTTTGTCATTGATATACTGTAACTTGACACACAATTTAGCACCATAGAAATTGTTGGTGATGAGAGCAGTTTGCCCATTAGCACCAATTTAATGCAAGACTATAAACACATTTGAAAGGGGAATAAATCACCTGCAGCTCTTAGAATTAGTACCAGTCCAACCTCTCAGGCCAGGTTTACGGCAGTGAATTATTACTTGGTCAATAAATCATGGGTGGAAGAGAATAAGAATCATACAGAAGTTTTTATGTATATTATTTGTAAGTGAGGCACGTCTATGAAAAGGAATTCTCTTTAAACAAACATAAGTCACGACTCAACTTAGGAGGCATGATGACAGGTACTGTGAGACATGTGAGCGGTGGGTAATCAGGCCAGCTGACGTCTGCTGACGGTTTATACGACTGGAAACAAAGAGCAGAGCCTTGCTTGCAGCACCGACCCCCTGAAAAGACTCTGCTTCGGGGGGGAGCAGCACCCAGCTGTAATCCGGCATCGAACTCGAAGGGCCCTGGATGAGGGTTAAAGCGGCAACCTCAGTGGGGGGGGGGGGCTGGGTGTTGGCTGTGTGCTGCATACCGGGCACTGTAAATAGCCTTTGTTTCGAAGGTCCTCGCAGATGATGCAGTGAACCAGCTAGAACCATGAAGATACGATGTGATGGACTGGACGGTGGGGGGGGGGGGGCAGCGGAACACGCCAAGTGGCTGGAATGGCAGGTAGAAATGCAGGTCATTGGCCTTGTTCCCGACGACTGAACTACGGAGATCCGGCAGCGGCATTCCGTTGTGGCATGAGTTTGGACTTTGGTGCTCTGGGGGTCTTTGATTGTGCCATGCTAGGATTTTACAAGAAGAACAAAGTGTACAAGATTCAACTTTAAGAGGAAGAAACCAAGTAGAAAGGGGAGTAAGTCTATAGATAATTGCACAGAAATTGTTTTGTACTACATAAATTATTCCATAACTCTGTATAATAGAATAGAATAGAATAGAATGACTTTATTGTCATTGCACATTTTCTTGCACAACGGAATTTGCAATGACTGCATCATCTAGCATTGTAATGTTTGTCCGGCAAGTAATATTGCACTGTTTGCTCAGCAGGATTCACTTTGCATTGTACAGTACATGGTTGAGCTGACAGTGAAGCTTTACTTGACCTGTCTTGGAAAAAAAGGCAAGTGGTCTAATCATGCTCTAAGTACTGTAACTGGTTGCAGTTATTAGCAAGCATTGCTAATAGTGGTATATAGGAAGAACTTCGAGAGAACTAGGAGTCCAATTAATTTTCCGAATTAAAATTGAATAGGGATAAGTATAGTTAGTAACAGCTGTGGGAAGAAGAGAGAGACCCTCCAAGGAGACAGAGCGCTTTTAAATTAGCGCCTGGTTCGTCTGTATTAAGTGAACATTGGGGTGAAAGAGCCAATGTGGGGCCCCCCAGCCTGAAGGAGGCTCGGGGCTCTGGGGGCAGTGCGGCCCTCGCTCAGCCGGGGGGGGGGGGGGGGGGCGCGGACATGAGCCGGCCCCTACACGCGCAGCAGTGAGCGCCTTTCAGCGTTTTCAGGCAAGCTGATCACAAGATGTCCAAATGTTTTCCCTGGCTGTATCTTCAGAGGCTAAACTGTGATTAATAGCACAGAAAGAAGCCTTTGAAGCAGGATTGGTGACATCAAAGTCCTAATCCATGGGTGGCAGGGTTTCCATAATGAGTGGGAAGCATTTTAACACATTTCAAAGAGCTTACGCCATGAATAAACAATGGACTGGCGCAGATGTGCCACACACCTTTACAAACATACACACCCAGGGAGCCCAACGGACACCCCGAGCTTCCGGTGGCGTTAAGGGACGGGACCGTCACCTGGGCTGAAGAATCTGCCGTTTTAATGGCCAAAGTTATGGCGTAATAAAGAGGAAACGGATTACTTCTGAGCCGTCCTCATTTCCGTGCGGCTGGTTGCGCGGCTGGTCAGAGGGAGCGAAGGCTCGCAAAACAAATCCGAGGCGTAGCTGGGAAATGAGTCAAGCGTCTGTGGCAAATCAAGCGAGATGATCAGGAACGCTTAACACCTTTTCCATCTATTCCTCTTCCCCGTTGCATAAGTCGGAGGATTACCTCTCAGATATCAAAGCGTCGGTCGGCACATTTTTTTTCTTTTATTTTCAGCAGATTAATGAATCTGGATCCAGGTCTGGCTCTGTACTGGCATACAGCTCGGTTGAATTAATGCACGGTCACTTCACAAATGCGGTGGAGACAGCCCAGAGCACCACATACCGTACACCAGCCATGCACACGCCTGTGTCTCTGTGTGGGGGACTTTCGTTTTTAGCGAATCTGATGATTTTATAACTGAATCATATTTCACAATGTTTTTGTATTGTATACAAAAAATACACAAGCATGCATTTCAAAGATTTCTCATTTTCTGTTTGCTGCACAACTGTCTCATCTTGTTATCATCCATCCATCCATCCGTCCATTTTCTGAAACCACTGGTCCTATTCAGGGTTGCATGGGGTTCGGAACCAATCCCCTTGTAATTAGAAAACTAATTTTATTCACTTATATATGGGTTCCTTACGACTAGGCTACTATTTAATCTTCATCATCTTGTCCTGTTTTTATTGCTCTTTTTGAGCAGCTGCCCCCTGTTACACTGTATATTGTATACGGTGTTTTGTTATCAAATGCTTGTTTAGTGTTGTTATTTTTATTTGTTTTAAATTCTTGCCAAATTCCTCGTATACGCAAACGTATTTGCGGAGAATAAAACTGTTATTTTGTAGTTGAAGGATGTTTGGGAAGACTTTGTGTCATACTTGCCACTGTAGTCGTAATCTGTTTTACGTCTTGTCTACATATGCAGGGACGTGGGGCCTCTCAGAGACAGAGACAGAGAGAGACAGAGGAAGAAAGATCATATGCAAGCAGGAAGGAAACTGTCTCAAGAGTCCATAAAATTAGTTTAGTTTTTATTGCCTGCTGTGTTTGAATTTGAAAAGAAGGCAGGCTCTTGCAGTGCAGATATCACCATGTTTGAAAGGCAGGCTCTTGCAGTGCAGATATCACCATGTTTGAAAGGCAGGCTCTTACAGTGCAGATATCACCATGTTTGAAAGGCAGGCTCTTACAGTGCAGATATCACCATCCTGCTGCATTTGTCGTCTGCTGTTCACATATCTTCCTGAAAAGGGAAAACCACAGAGCACCAGGAACTCCATGCAAAACGCCCCACACCCCACCAACCGTGACCCAAAGAGGTCATAAGTCAGTGGTTCTCAACCCAGCCCTCAGGTTCCCCCAGAAAGTCCACATTTTTGCTCCCTCCCAGGCCCCACCACACCCATTACCAGGTATTCAGCATTTTTGATTGGGTGGGAGCAAGAATGTGGACTGTCTGGGTGAACCTGAGGACTAGGTTGAGAAACACTGTCCTAAGTGATGGGAAAGAGCAGATTTTGCATTGTTTAGCTGTCAAGCTGATTTGAACAACCGAAGTGTGAAGCTGCATCACACCCAAAGTGAACCTCTGCGAATGACCAGTCCAGCATAACCAGTTTCACCAGCACCTTACTTTGGCTGCTGTGATTCTTCAGCTATTAAAATTCTGCCCCGAGACACTGAACATATGGCACTGGACTCCAAGCGCCAGTTCTGTTCCCTCCCTGCCATTGCTGCTGCATCTTTGAACAATTTCTTTAACTGAAAACTTCGCCTCACTGGATCAGGCTGCTGGATGCCTGCCAGCATGCTTAGCTCTCCTCTTTTAGTACGGAGGGCCAGGCGCTGCTAATTAGGGCAAGGAATGTAAAATATTTTGTAAAGAGCTCTTTTACTATGCAATGGGCACTAATAAAAATGACTGAATCATTAAGTTGCGCTTTGGTTTCAAACAGCCTGTCGAAGACGGTTAATTAATGGCCGATGGGATCATCACAGTCGCAACAGAAAATACTTTAATGGGATTGCTGCATGTGTCTTCCATAACCACATAAGGGACGCAACGAGTCTGGATTCTATCCTGGAAGCACTGGCCACAGGGTTGCAGATATCCAGGGTGCGGTGCCAGCCAATCACAGGCATGCATTTCTTTGTGAACCATCCGCATATGTGCATCGTCCATCATTGATAATCATGTGATTGGGGAAACAGTGGAACCCATGCAAGTGAGAGGAGGGACTCAGTAAATGAAGCAGGAAGGGGGTTCAAAACAGGAAGCCAGTCTAAACAGAACTAATATGAGCTTGTCAACATTAAGTGCAGGTGCATTGGTTCACATGACGTCGACACACAAGTCACATGATGCACATAGCTACAGGAAGGCAGGCTCCTGTAGCTGATCCACCTGCATTTATGGCAATTAAAGATTGCAAATATTACTTTAACGTAAATGTCGATAATAATTTCCTTGCCTCAATTTTTTACAGATGGATAGCATTCTGAAATAAAAAATAAAATGAAAAAATTGTGGTATGATGAAATTTTACTGTTGGGCAAGGCCCTAAACCAGTGTGCGAAATACCCGTCAATATTCGGGGGGGGGGGTCCCCATCTCCCTATTGTTGCACAATACCGATCTTGAGACCCCCTAAAAATGTAGCTTTTGAGGCTTTCAGGGGGTTAATCGGGGGTGTCGGACCCCCCGTATTTCAGACACTGCCCTTAACCCCAACTGCTCAATAGAATGGCTGACACTGCTCCCTACATTCTATGTTGCTTTTGTATAAAAGCATCTGCTAAGGAAATGCAGTCTCCACTGTCAGTACATGATTGTTGAGCAGCATGTGACTGTGGTGGTGAAGGTGCTGTGCTCGTGATCTGAAGGTTGCTGATTCAAATCCTCTAGCCAGCACAGTAATGTCACATTAACCTCCACTGTATGTGTCTTTGGATAAAAGCATCACCTAAATAAGATGAGGTATGATCTGACATATAAAATCATGGCTGAAATCACTTCTGTATAGGGTGTCCCTGTGTCCTACAGTAGCAATACTGTTCGTTTTGTTGTGGGTCACTGAGCCTGAGGTCAAATTCACATGTCACTAATTCCTCCAACCACCAAACAAACACACAAATAAATAAATCTTTAGTGCATTTTTTAAAAACAGAGACACACGGAGGACCAAACCAGGGCTGACCTCTCTGAGTCTATTTTACAAAAATAACGTTAATAGGCACAAACACATCAACACCCAACCCGAAACAAGCATTTAATAATTTACCGATTACCAGCTAAAAGCAAATAATGCTTGCATTTCAAAAGGATAGCAGCATTCTTAGGACCCCACTGAAATCGAGCCAATTCTAGGGCATCATGCAAAATTAAATAAAAACAAAAACAAAATACATCAGCCCTCATTAAAAAGTATAAAAAGTGAAAAGAAAAATAAAACAAAAAAAACTTTAAGAAGTTTCCATTTTAAAAAATAATTATTGATATGTAGCAACACTTTTTGTGATGATACAATTTTTGACTGTGACACTTGGCATCCCCATTGCCTGGGGGGGGGGGGGGGGTACCAGCTAACAGAAGGATAGATCTCACCATCTCAGCACCTCCTTAAAGAGCGGCCCCCGAGCAGATGGGATTAGCATTAGCATTAGCATTTCCTGAGATCACGCTCTGCTTTCGCCCAGAGATGCGGTGCTTCCAGGGGCCGTTGCTTTGAATGTCACCCGTTATTGTCTGGGCGGCTCCATCACCAAACAGCCGCGGTGTAATTGGCTTTCGGGGGCTTGCTGCAGTCGCGCCTTATCATGGGAGGCTGTTCCAGTGCCTGGCGCGGCGGCGAAGGCTGGAGAATCCGGCCAACTGCTGACTCAAAGAGATTAGCATTAGTCGGGGATGTGCTAAGCTGGGACCCACAGTGTGTGAGAGATTCTGTTATGCACCTTGACAACAACAACAGCAGCAACAACAAATGAAAAAGCACTAAAACTCTGGAGCCACTGCAAGTATACATCAGTCCAAGAGGATACATGGGCTGTTTGCTTGTGTTCTAACCTGATGGACTGTTTCTTGCATTGGATAAAGCTCAGTAATGACGTGTGGCATTAGTTTGCCCACCATTCATACTGAAATAATTGTCCGATTATCAGATTTATGCATGTATTTTGCATGAATGAAACTGTTTCAGTGCAATCATCAGAGTTGGTTTCCTGGTTGGTTACTTTAGACCACAAAACATACTTTGCGTGGGTCCACTTCTATGGCCTCATCCGGAATCAGATGTCTGAGGGAGCTTTTTTCCCAATAAGGGAGTCGGAATAGTTAATCTTGCTCTGCCAGGCCAAATTACATCCCCTCCCACTTGAAGTGAGTGTTGAAGCAGGGCTGACTAGACCTGAAACGGAAAAATCTTTCCCCGTTATAAGTGAGGAGGGGATGACCTTCAAAGATCAAACCCAACATACTGGTGTGCATCTCAGGATGAGCAACATGTGCTACCTGAATGCAGATCACCGGAATCACTCTCCCCGCCAGCCTGCTCCCATTCTTCCAGCCTCTCAGATCGTCAAGAAACACTGGCTTCCGACATCACTGTGCAAAGCGAACCGGGCAAGGTGTGTGGACTGGGGCACAGGAAAGTATATTTCATGGCGGATGGCGGTTCCTCCTACTTCAGGGTTTAGGTGACCCATGTGGAGATGGAGCTTGTATGACAGACTGGGAAATACAAAACTCATAATTGCCATTTAGGTGAGAAATAATACTAGTTATTTTCCATGAGGAGCAACACAATTGGATGTGGGAGACAGGACGAATCCAGTGAGGTTTACTGGGGACCAGAACTAACAGAACATGTCAGTTTACACCTTGAGTCATGAATCAGGGAGAGATAGGGAACAGAAACCCTGGTCACCTGACTCACCCTCCCAACACAGCTACCCTCCCTCCCATCTCAGTCTGGGTATGACACTTGTCAGGGGCAGGTTGGCTGTTTCTGGGGCCAGACTCAAAAAGATGCTTGACCTTTAGGTGCTTATTTAATGTTTTGTGAAGGCTTCCCTCCAGGTTTACCCCTTATATTTAGAAAAGGGTCATACAGTGAACCCCAAAATCATCATCACTAGGTAACTACTTGCTTTAGAATATCAACAAGATCTGGATTAACTAGCTCCCGCATTAACTAAGCGACTACAGTTAGGTGGTCAGTCAGATACCTGGTTGAAGGTGAGATGTTGTGAACAGCACCTGCAACACTAAATAGCACAGAATTTCAGCACTTAGAAGAGTTTTTTTACCAATGGGGGGGGCGGGTAGAGCAGGTTAGTAAGAGAGCTGACAGAGGACGGAGAACCTGCCTTGTCATTCCTCTCTGTTGTACCTGTTGCATATGTTGCAGAATGGTTTTTTTTTTTTTTTTTGCGCATAGAACTGCTGTCTTCAGCTCAGCTTTGCTGACCCGGTCCTCCTCAGGTATATTTCTGGACATGGATGACGGCAAACTCGCAGTGTTTTTCTGCCCCTCTAAGGGTGCGTTATGCTTCGCTGATTTATCATGTTGGGTAGCATCACTTTTCCCACCATGACCTACACTAAAGTCTATGCGACAATGTTTACAAATGTTTAGAAAACGCACGGTTCTGATCCACGCAGTTCTAATTAGTCAAATCTGGGTAAGCCTCCTCCCCTGCGTGAAGTTCCTGCACAGATACTGACCCTTTTTGGCAGCTACCCCGCCATTCCTGTCTTCATCCATTGTCCTACATTTCGCCACCTGTTTTACTGGCGGGGGATTGTAGCAAGAACAACAGAGACTTATTAGCCTGGTTATGTATGCCTAACATTACATAAGGTTAAAAATATGGATGGTTTACGGGAAAATATTTAAACAAATGGACAACTGGAAAGAAGGCTAAAATACGGGAGGAACCTGGGAAAATGAGAGGGCTGCCAAGTATGATTTAGTGTAGTCGCAGTTTGTGACCAACAGGGGATCCTACGCAAATACGTGGTTTGAGTGGTGGTAACCACTGTGGCTGATACCACTGTACTAATACAGCCCATTCCTGGGCATCAATGAGCAGTGTTGGGGAAGTTACTCACAAGAAGAATCCATTACAGTTAGAGTCCAGGTCCAGAAAGTACAAATCCAGACCAAGGTTTTGTTTCAACCAACCAGCGGAGTATAAAGAGTCACAGTCACAGAGTACTCAGCTGGTTGGTTGAACTGTCTGTAATGGATTACTTTTGTGAATAACTGTAAATAACTGTGAACACTGTAAATGAGAATGATTTTTCCTGGTCAAAGAGCAAAACCAAACAGATAATAAGAAATCAAAAGGAATCCAGTTATAAAACCAAAAAATTCAGTTCTACACACTAAATGAAAGCCAATCTTTCCTGTCTATCAGGAAAGTCCTTTGCAGAAAATGTCATAAGAAATTGTCATATATATATATATATATATATATATTGTTTTACAGTTATGCATAATATATCACCCTTCCAAATGAGCTAATATATATTCCGTTTTACAGCAATAACATGGAAAAAAGTATTGAAAAACAGTTGTTATAAAATCACAGCTGAACACAGTAGTATACAGTGACACACTGGTTCGTAATTGGCCACAGAGACACAAAGGTTTTTTGGTACCGTACGGCCCAGTGCAGTGAGAGACGCATATCCAGTTCAGGCATCAGAATCCCCCATGAGGCTGAGCCAGACTCAGCCAGCACAAACACACTCATCTGATCTGGGAGGTCGTCAGGCCTGGAGGAATTCGACTGCATGAATATGTCCCGTTTCCTCTGGCCAAACAGCAACATGTGGGACAAGTTCTGCCCCTTAGTGGTTCAGTGATGAACATTTACTGCCTTTCCTGTGTGTGATTTCAGTTCCAGTGACATTAAGGCACCACAAGTACCAATTTGGCGCTTACTCTGTTGGCATGGCAACGGAAGATTGCAATCTACATTTGCGCAGATGTACACATACCTTTCATAGTCATGAATGTTCTCGGTGACGAAGCACAACCTAAAAAGTCGTCTGAATAATGATCATGTCCTGTTTTCCTGAAAATATTTAACAGTCAAATTCATATCAAAGAATAACACCCTCAGGCTACGTAGCTAAACTCTCAGCACAGTCAACAATTTAACTATAATGACGTGGATAATGCTCAGCTGCTTAAGAGTTTACACCTTGTTTAATTAGCTCAGGATCACACTGTGATTTTGAACAGACTGTAAGGACTGTAAACTCTCCCTGAGACACTTATGAATAAGAACTGCCTGAGTTTATGTTTGTAAGACCGCCACCTAGTGACCAAAAGGACCCCGCTGGAGAAAAGGCAGGATAAACCACAGGGGACGATTACAGTATTATCCTGCTTAGAGACAGCAGTCATTCTGCAAAGCAGTATATTCATAGCATTAAATCATTGTCATTCCCTAATACAATCCTTGATGTTCTATGGGTTAGAATGGCACTAATTCCACAATGGTGATTAGCGATTAGATATAGTCAGGCACACAGCCATGTAGTAAAATTAGGGGGTTTAAATCCCCCCACAAAAAAAAAAGAAATTCTGGCTACGTGCCTAGACACAGGGTGCTGTTTTTCTGAAAACATTTTGTTCTGTGAAGCGCTGCGTTCGGTGAGACTTATGATTCGTAGGGGCGGGAATCAGGAAAGACGGGACAGGAGAGACTGACCACGAGTGCTGCAAGCTCAGCAGGCAAGCGTGTGCCACTCCAATAAAGGAAACGCTAATGTGAGCAATCTCAGAGCCACTAATGGGCTGCATCTGGTCCACATAATGCTACTTCAGGCCCCATGGACACCATGGCAACGGTACCGTTTTATAGAACATTCTAACAAGCTCTAAAAATGGCAGCACATCCTCCACTATGCTTAATACACTGTATTTTCTGACATCAAAATCAATGCAACCACGAAACCAACTTAGTGCTCTAAGCTTCAGTGGAGATGAGGGTGAAATGTAAGGAAGCCTTATCAAGGCACCTGTTTAGGGAGAGTTACATCTACAGGTTATGCAACAAGTCCTGAGGCAAACAATTTGGTTTTAAATTATCCATCCGTCCATCCATCCGTCCATCCATCCATGCATTTGTCTATCGTTCTCCATTAGAAAAGGCTTTGACAGGCCAAAATAATTAATTATTTTAGAGCAATTTGCTCCAACCCTTCAAGTGACAGTGGCTTTGCTAATGAAGAGCATTTCTATTTGTAAAAACTATGTAAAAGGGGGTTTTGTTTCTTTAATAAAAATAACAGTTATTCTTAATCTCTTCTGCACTTGGAATCCCATTACCATTGGTATCAGTCTGGTAATACAGTTTTTTTCAATCGCTAACAAGCGCTTACCCATACTTCAGATACTTTTTCTAAACTCTTAACACAGACTCACACCTACAAAACACAATTGGCCAAATGGATAATTTTCTTCTCAAAAATACATTTTGTTAAATATATACTAACTCTTCATTTCAAAATAGAACACATCTTTCTCTGCACACACTAACTTTACAAAAACACTATAAATCTGACTCAAAATGAAATTATTCTGTCAAAGAATAACACTTGTTTTCACTTCACAAGGTACATGCAGTCAATCAAAGTACACCAGGTTTCAAAATACTGGCTATTATTGACATTACAAAAACTGCATAGACTTTTATGTTTCAGTTTTACAGGTATTTGCATGCAAAACATGCAATCCACCATTTTGACACCAGAAATGTCTTGGTTGGTAACTGTATGTCCACATGTACAGTAATGTTCACATTCAAAAGCATTCCAGTAAAAAGCAAACAAGTTTTTTTTTCTTTACTGTTTACTACAGGAGGTACAGTAGAAACACGGTATGATAGAACAGAAAAAGTTTTACAGTATTGCTTACAGTGAACAAAATATCCATGAAACACACAAGAGCATTCTGAACAAAAAAACAACAGCAAAAAGCCAAGATAAAAAGGGGGGGAGGGGGAGGGGGGCTAAAAAAAAGGCAAAAAATTTGCATCTAATCTCTGCGATCTTCAGGGTTAGGCCACATGTTTTCATCAACATCACTCCTCAAAGTCTTGCCTTATAAACCCCTCTGAGTCTAAGCCAGAATGGAATAAGCTGTGGTTGGCCCAATTTACCCAACATAAATCAGCTGTGTGTCAATTATTCAATTGTTTGTTTATTATCAGCTGAGATATATTTTTGATATTGATATTGTTTTTGAACTGATATCATTGCAGAAGCAGAGGTTTTTATACTGTATCTAAGGTTTGGAATATTGTTCTTGCTATTGTGGGATGTTGTGTGTTAACATTCGTAAATACTACAAAAACAGTCCATAATTTTGTTGGGAGGTATAGCTTGTCTGTTAAGAAAATATAAGCATTGTGGAAATGTGTTCACTGACTGCATATTGGGTGAAAACGACATGAAATGTGTGAATGGTATGGCCACAAAAGACCGATGCTGTGCTAATTGTGTTTAGAGTTTTGAAAATGTGACAACTGTTTGGACAAACGCTTGTTAGCGACTGAAAAAAACTGTAAGAACTTGCAGTGAGGAATCTAATTCCAGTAGTTTCATTCCTCATAGAGGAGGTCATCCCATCACGATGGAAGTACAGTGTTAGGTCATGACCACAGTACAGATACCGATGAGTCTTTGGTCTGTTTGTGTACTTCAGGTTCACTGCATTGGACTGCAGGTGGCACATTCCACTTACCCTCTATGTCCTTAGAACCATAACAACATTCTCAGAACCATAGTAATATTCTCAGAACCATAATAACCAATATTCTCAGAGCCATAACAATATTCTCTGAGCCAAAAAAAAAAACCATAACAATATTCTTAGACTCACAACAGTGCTCTAAGAGCCGTAACGATATCCTCAGTCCTGAAACAAATGTCCTCAATCAGAATGTTAATTTTCCTCTCCAGAAAGCACATTTAGCAGCACCAATGAGAAATTGCCTAAAGACCCCATAAAACGACACCAAAGACGGTCATGCTGAATAACTGCAAAGGTTTCTGCACAGGTGTATGCAAAAGACACTGCCGTAATGCGAGCTATTACGCAAAAGGGCCATTCAGGTTGATACCTGACATTACATTTCAAAAGTGAATGTTTACACTGTGAGAAAATTGTGGAAGGTACAACAGATTTTTAAAAAGATGAGATAAAACACAGCAACACAAATCTGTATTAAACAAAAATGCATGTATTTTTTTGAAAAGGGCTTGCTACAATTAACATTCTGTACTGTATATATCATGTCATGACCCCTTAGTTCAAGTTTTTAATTATGTCCTTGAGTTATTATATTATGCAGAAAATGTTCTTCCAGATTACCAACAGAACCACTTGCTAATTTATAATTAATTGCCATGTGCAAATAACCCAGCCTCGTCTTATCTTCTCTTCTTTCAAAAAAAGGAGAAAAATGCAACCAAAAGATTTTGAAAGTGCTGCATGTCACTGGAAATCAGCCCAGTCCTGGGCTGCCTGACCATCCACTGCCTGCCGCAGAACGTCAGTGCTGCATGTCACTGGAAATCAGCCCAGTCCTTGGCTGCCTGACCATCCACTGCCTGCCCCAGAACGTCAGTGCTGCACTCTAATCATCCTGAGTCAGCTCCGCGTTCCTCTCCACAGGACATGAGGGTACGCGTTCCTGTGCTCCATGACGTTCGGGCTGTGCTTTCACGCAGCTGCTCAGGGTAACACAAGCTACATGTAGCACCATTGGTATCTTCTACCAGAATAAATAAGATAATGAATTACAGAGTAATGTTCTAGGTTAACAAAGAACTTCACCTCTTCCCACCTAACCCTCTAATTCGAATCTGAATGGGAAAATCATGATTTATATTTTGAAATTTGTTTTTACTACTAATCCTATTAACAAAGGTAACAATTCTGCTTTTATTTTGTGGATTGCAGTTGGAGGTAAAGAAATTATTTTGTGTTTGGGGGAGGGGAGGCAGCAAACATAGGAAGCCATAACTCACCTATCACAGTTGAGATATGAATCGATGATTATATTTTACTATGTTTGAAACACTTAATACGTACATGTTCCTTAGCTTAGGGAATGTGACAGAGCAGCCAGAGCACCTCAAGGAGTGAAGAAACGATCAGAAATGTAACAGACGCTTCTTCTTAATAGAGGTGCAAAATAATCAGCATTTATTTATGACTCAAGGTAACATTCTGTTTATATTTGTGATTCATCACTATCAGTAACACTAGTGTTTTTTGACACACAGAATCTAATCATTTTACTGTGTTTTTTACGAGATGACCAACATCAGTAATACACTATCAGGTTCATGCACCTGTATAAGACTTGCTGTAGTTGAGATGGCCAACAGAAAGATGTCACAATGTTCCCAGGGAGATTTTTTGGGGGGTGTATGGCAAATAAAATGGAGCTGGGAGATGAAAATTAAGGCCAGTCTTTTATGTTTCGGCAGAAGGGAAACTCGGGAAACGTAACTGGCATTTGGCCTGAGAAACAACTGGGATCAGGAAGTGACGTCTGAGTGTGTAGACTGGGGGGATGAAGCAGAAGCCTGTATTGTATTACTGGGAATTAAAAAACAGGGGAACTACGGTGGCTTGGTGGGACAAATTTTAGTCTCACATGTCCCCCTGGATCTGTATGTGTGTGTGTGTGTGTGTGTGTATGTGTGTATGTCTGTGTGTGTGTGTACAGTATGTGCGTGTGTGTGTATGTCTGTGTGTGTGTGTGTGTGTATGTCTGTGTGTGTGTGTATTTTCCCCATGTTCCCAAAGCTTTTCTCCAGACACGCCAGCTTCCTCCCACAGACCAAACATACACCCTAAAGCAGCGTTTCCCAGTCTGATCCTTAGGGACCCACAGATAGTGACTGAGAGCTCAGAGGGAGCGAAAACGTGGACTGTCTGTGGGTCCCTGAGGACCGGACTGGGAAACGCTCTGTAATGGACTTATATCCCATCTGCAGGGTCTCCTGGATCATGGCCTTTGCTTCCTGGGACTTGCTCCAGGCTCCCCATGATGCAGCAATTACAGAAAAAAAGGAATAATTAAGCAGAACTGACGCATAACTTCACCCCACCATGATGCTGAGCCACAATGAGTTACTTCAGCTGGTTTAGTTATTAGTCAGTCGCTTTGGGTGGGGGGACCTAGAGACTGTCCCAGGCTGCATAAGCCCCAAGCCTGAGGTGTCAGCCGGACTGGATGCCAGCGCATTGCAGGGCACTGACATGCACATAACCATGCAGCCTATTTGCACATAACCATGCAGCCTATTTGCATGTATTCAGACCGCAAAATGAAGCAAGAACAAACACGACATGGGGAGAAACACTGACTGTATTACAGAGCAAAAAATATCTACGATCAACAGCTTCAGTCATGCCAATAAAAGTGATGGAGGGGAACAAAAAAAAGATTAATTTGTAAAAAATTCATCCATCCGTCCATCCATGTATTCATCCATCCACCTTTTTTTTGTACCCACTTGTCCTGTGCATAGTTGTGGGGATCCAGAGCCTAACCTGGAAGGTATGGGTGCAAGGCAGGCAATAAACCAGGACGGGACACCAACCCATTGCAGGGTGAAAACATTCTTATCAAAGGGTATAACTCCCCATGTTTTATCATTAAATATCACTACAAAAACTTTCTTTACAAACTTCCCCTTTGCTGATGCGTAGATTAAAAATAATGATAATAATAAAATCCGTATTTGATCATTTGATCTAGTAGTACTGCTACTCCAACGAAGGACGGCAGCCCATTCGGTCTATCCTACAAACGTAGCTGCAGGTCTTATAAAATCTGTCTCTCAGGTACAAGCCGTTTGTAATTATCCATACTGTAATCTGTTCTCTTTACGACTGCTTCAGCACAAGCATCGCCGCCTCCTCGGCCCTCGGCACATCAGGCATCCTGTGAGGAAGAGAAACCCTGCCACCCGATGGCCAGTAGAGGCATTACACAAAGCGAAGCTTTAGGCAGGGGCCTCCAACTTCGTTTCAGTTAACGGGCCACCTTGGACCCAGTCCAATCTCAACTTGGCCGGAACAAGACAATCTATGTGTAGTTGGCTAATAACACATTAACATCGTCGTTAACCTTTGTTTTTTTGGCATTTGTGTAATTTGTGTAAGATGTATGGTACATTCTGAATAAACAGTTTGGTCTTATAGTGGCAAAGAATTTTATGCTCCTTCAGCACTGTAGTGCATCCCCCCCTCCCTCGCCTGCCCACTGTTAAAAGATGGAGATAGAGGGTTTTTTCACTTTAAAAATTGAAATGCGGGACTTCTCAAAGTGCCTGTATTCTAAAATCATGTTGTGAGTCGGATTAGAACCTTCATCAATATTGTTTTTAATAAGTTCACGACGCAGGCTGCATGAAATGAGGCAGCAGGGCGGTTCTGGCCCAAAGGTGCCATCTGACATCTGTGATCGAAGGTCATTGCAGTCTCCATGAGGAGAACCAAGGTTCCCCGTCACAGTGCCAAAGACCCTCAGAGGCACCGTTATCTGATTGGATGTGGTTTTGGGGGCTCTCTGCTAGTCACTACTCAGTCTGGGGGGGGGGGGGGGGGGTTAAAACACTACTGGCCACAAATTTATAAACTTCATATTTCACCAGCCTGTCACTTATCTGTACAATGCAGAATTTTTTTTCGGTATAAGATGTAAAGAAAATATATACAAGATATATACAACAGTGGTTTATCCAACATTAGGTTAACAAGCTCAACAAATTGTCCAAAAGAATTGGCATTACCTGGTGACATGTCTGGTTGGGGTTCAAACCCATAATCTTACTATATGGATACACGCCTAGTTGACAGCTAAGGCTGTACGTTTGTAAGCTGCAGTGTCTACAGAGATCAAGCGAGTATTATCCTTATTCTGTATTCCAGTTCTCAATAATGCCATGCAGCATTATTCTGCGAAAACAAACATGCTGTCATACTCAAAGTTATAGAAACATTGTCCAGCAATCACAGAGGGGGCACACAGGACAAACTGCGCAAATCACAGGGCAAACTGCGCAAATCACAGGACAAACTGCGCTTGTACGAACTCCGCGTGCCCCCTATCGGGACTGGACACGCTGGATGGGACAAACAATGCTCCCAACATCAGGTACCACACTGCATAACGTCACCAGAATGGCGGGCAGCTCAACATTAACAGAAATAGAAGCAGATCACACATCAACCTTCACAAAGAAATAAAATGCAAGATAAAACCGCAAAGGTGCGTTGAGCCCAACTGAGCGGCATTGCAGGTGCTGCCGATCACGCTGGAAGGGTTATCCAAGCAAATTTAAGGTGGGGACACCCCGGTCGGCAAAGTTCATGTTGGGGAACCTCAAAGTCCAGAGCCGATCGATTTTTATCCCTGTCCTCGGACCATTATTTCTATATGCCAAGCGAGATTACTGCCAAGTTTTTACAGAAGTAATTAAGTTAAGTAATATCTGAATGTATACGTCAATATTAGCTAACTTTATACAAAATCAGGTTTTGGGACCCTCAGGCATAATTTTTTACTAATTGCTTACCCAAGCCCAATGGAGAGCATAGGCATCCAACGAAGAAAGACACAGAGCGATTAAGTTTCTAACCAGGGAGGACAAATAACCAGCTCTGTAAACGGGTAACCTAGAACTTCAAATGTGTAGAATAATATGGGCAGAGTGAGAGATCTGCCACCAAACCATAAGAGAAGGCGGACACCCAGAAGCGCCCTGACAAAAACAGATTTTAACGACTGAATACGTGTTTTCTGAATACCGGCAAAAGCGTGACCCCCCCGATACGTCAGCCCAAGCCCTCACCGGCAGCCTGTTCCCGCAATGGAAACTCCCAGAATTCATTAGTGTCAGAACATTAAGCAGAGGTCGCGGCTATTAACGCGGCGACGTGGCTCTGGATGCTAAACACCGGGGCCACTTTGTCACAAGGGATTGCAATCTGGTGGCGCAATTACGGGCACTGATGATGCATTTATTATGGCGAATGACGGCAGACCGGCTCAAGCCAGCCCGCCAGCGGGAGCCGGAGGACCTGCCTCGATAACATTGTCTGCCCAGTATTTCGATTTTAACAGCACACTGTCCATTCAGATAACACAGGACCAGTGTTACGAGCAGCAACCTCCGATCAAACACTCACTGCTACTGAGTAAACCCATCATAAACCCTTATGCATACGTGCAAAACAAATCCTAACGTGTACATTATCGAACTTTCAACTGGGCACTTGGTATGGTAAGAAGGTTAATCTCTTTTCATTATATTTTAATTATAAACATTTACTAATGTGTTAATTATTATGTTTAAAATTCCTAAGTTTCGCTGCGCTCAAAATTGAGACGCAGCATTTCCGTCATATGTCAGCTGAGCGTTTTACTGGATGTGCATCTACATTACTATTTGCATCTCTCCATCCAGATTGATAAGTCGACTTAAACAGACCCTTTACAATATCCTGTAGCATAATTTTGCATCTGTCAGAAAACTAAAGGCAACACAATAAGGACTTATAACGCATAGGCTAAAAGGGGCAGAGGACGCTGGGATATGTATGTGTGTGTGATACCACACTGACACCAAGAAACGGAAACACCACCCGTAGTAAAAGGATGATGGGTTAACACCGTAAGACAACGAATTATAATGCACCAGGCAAGTCACGGAGGAAAAAAATGAAAATAAGGTCACAGAAAATGAATATTACATATTATGGATTTCATACCGCGACTGCGTTTAATTTATCACTGCCAGCCAGACAGGGCCCGGGAACTGACAAATGCACAGCAAAGACAAATAAATGAGTCAATTACTTCAGTGTTGGCTTTGCAGCTGTACGCTCTGATGTGTTCATTATAAATAAAGAAATAATAAGCCCAGCCTTTCAATCTGGCCAAGCACTTATAATAGCTGAGGAAACAGGGAGAACCACAAAAATTATTACTCACGAACAGACCCAGCAGAAATAGATTTTTTTCCCCCCATTATTCTGCTTTTGCTGCTGCCGTTAGCATTCCGCGTAGCCGAGACGCTCTGAATGCCTGTTTGGGGGAAACGTCTTGTGTCCTTATTTGACCTTGTTTGCTACATTACTAGATTTGACCAAATAATGACTCGTACACAAAAACGTTTTGCTCTGATTTGCGTGTGCGTGAGAGTAATAACAACAACAACAATAATAATAGTAATGACAATAATAATAATAATGATGATGATGATGATGATGATGAGCCACATTGGTAATCATGACAGTGTTGATCAGTGACTCTGCGGTGCTTTCGCTACACATCCTGCCCCTAATCTCCACCCACCAGTACTCATTCTTACTCAAAATCCAACAGCATGTAACTCCTTTGACATCCAAGGGCCAAAACGTTTCCGCCATCTCTCTCTTGTGCTGCTGAGCCACAATGAGTTACTTCTTCAATACCCTCAAAGCTATGTCAGCTACCCCAGTCTGCGGGAAATGGGGGGGGGGGGGGGGGGGGGTTACGTCATGTGGTTCCCTGGGGTGGGAAGGACCCCTGAGGATAATCCATGGTAATGGGGGCTGCTGACAGCCGCTTCCTTTGATTTCACCCCCTGCATGCCTCTCTGTGAATGGGCTCACTGGCTGCATCCAGGGACCTCAGCGGGTCTAAAAGCATGACAGGGAAGCATCATTCTCCTCGCATGCAGGTATAAATACTAACACAAATGAGTTAAAACGGAGGAGAAAGCTGTTCCCTTTTGTTCAGAAATAAGTAATGAATATCAGTCGTATCCATCCATCCATCCACCCACCCATAACTTCCTATCCAGTAGAGGGTAGCAGTGAACCTGAATCCCACACAAACCACAGGTAACGAGATAAATCAGGTCTAATTTAGTTTTCATTCATTTTCAATAATTCATTATAATGCCTTAAAGCAAAATTACCAAGTAATTATGTCCATAATCTGAATTACAAATTCAAACCAAACTCCTAAAACTGGTTTTAATTTTGATGGATCTAATCTTGGTAATTATTGCTACTTAGGAAACCATTTTAATTATTATTTCTTAATATTTGTCCTGTAATATTACACTGTATAGAAAGCCATTCAACAGCACTGGACCACCCTATCAGTAATAATACTCAGTTTTTTTTGTATTTAAATCAGAAATATGTCAGACCATGCATATTGTCTGAAGAAAAACTCATCGCAGTCACAGGGCCTCTTTCCATAATGATTATTTCTGCCAGCTTCTAGCATTAACCCTTAGAAGCAAGCGAGCAGTTTATGTTAATGTGCTTATTGAGCGTCTAACCCCAAGCCTGTGGTCATACTCCCAGGGGACTGATAAGCCTGAATGTTCACTGCGGAAGGTGTTATGTAACAGAAAACAGAGATAAGAAACAAGCAAGCTGACCGGCTTGATGGGATACGTCAGGAGAAATCTACAAGAAAAACTTTGAATGACCTGAAATTGAACTCGCAGTACTTTTTAAAGGCATCTGAGGAGCTGGATAAATATCACAATGATTCAATGAAAAAGCACTCGACTGTTCATCAGTGCAGAGTTTTATTACCTGTAATATACAGCCACACTGGAAATAATGATTTTTCTGCTGGATGCCTCGAAGAATGCTTGGTGTCGTACTTGCACATTTTTTAATATCATGTTAACTTTTTATAATTCTGGCAGTTTAAACTGTATTTTATGCTCATCAGCATTTTTCATTAGTGCCATCTGTCACCTACCATACCTGCTTGTCCAGTATCAGGTGACGGTGACCTTGGAGTTCAGCCTGGGAGGCATAGGGAACAGGCCAGGGGACACCCTGACTGGGATGCCAGTCTGTTACAGAGCACATAGTCCTGGCTGTGAGAATGGAACCCACAACCCTCTATTGAGAGCAGTGGTGGTCCAAGCTCATGTGGCATCCCAGACAAACTTTACCGACTCAGGGGAGAGGTCACCTGCAGTTTGGTAAGTTGGCGCCCCCTCAATAGAAAGCCCCCCTGGGCAATTGCCCATCCTGCCCTTGCCAGGATCTGGCACCAGTTGTAAGACTACAGTACCACCTAGAAGTGCAGAGCGATATGCTTCATAGTCTGTTGCTCAATGGATTATGGTACTATTCTTGTGTTCAGGAGGTTATTGGTTCTAATCCTAATACTGGCAGAGTGATTTCAGTGTTAGATTCTTGAAAAAGACCCTTAACCCCCAACTGCTCTAAGCATTGTCTGACTCTGCTTTCTCCCAAAAGTATGTTGCGAAATCTAAATATTTAGAAAAATAAGTCAAAAATAGAAAAAAAAACAATCCATCCACTCAGCTTCCAACCACTTATCCTGGTCTGGGAGGTACGAGTACCTATGGAAATACTATCCAAATAATTTGACTGTGACAAATATGTTCACATTTGACACCGGGGTAACCACCACATGTGTCTTTTAATGCTCCCCCCCCCTCCCCCCCTCCAAGCGGCAAGTGAGTGATGATGAAAGATCAGCATCATCTGCCGAATGGAGGCCAAGATGATGTCAGCAGGTAATTCTTCTGTGGGCAGCAGTTTGAAGGGGCAACGGATCCTGAGGAAAGTGCTTCTACTGGCAGGGGTCAGATCACGGTGCATCTAGGCGAGAAGGGATGCAGCAGCCACACCGGCAAGATCATGCACCTCACATTTACTGAGCGGATGCTATCCAAAGAGATGCACTTTTTCCTGAAAGAATGCAGGGTCAGACAGTCCCTGGAGTGACTGGGGGGTCAAGGGCCTTGCTCAGGGGGGGCAACAATGAACTTACTCCTGATGAAATCACTCCATTTTAAATTCCCGGTGAACTAGTCACATAGCAAACTAGTTATGAAGTTGTATTTGTGGTTTATAGTTAACAGAGCATATATTTTCTCTCCTATAGAGTTTATATTGAAGTTTATTTGACATTTATTCAATAATTATATTTTATTTTTGTTTGTGATATATTACCTTTTTTCATTTTTGTTATGTAGTGTTCATCATGCCTACTTGTATCTCTGTCTATCTGTAGCAGAAGCAATTTCCCTCTGAAATCAATATTTTTTTTCTGAGTCTGATTCTGAAGACCCGGGGATGCAAACCAGCAACCTTCTGATCACAGGCACACCACTGCCAATGTTGCATGGTGTCTGTCAGGCTGTGTGAATACAGACGATGACCAGGAGGGCAAAATCACTGACTGATGCATAATTGTCTCAAAAGTTTAGAAGAATATTTACGTGTTTCCTTGTGATCCCCAAGTCAGTCTCTAATGGGTCATTTGTGATTCATCCAATACTGATGCCTTCTTTATTTAATAAGTACCAGAAATACGCATCATATTAAGCTGTCAGTGGCAAGCGGTGGTAGCGGAAGGCGCAGATCTCAAGGCTTTTGAATATCAACACTCAGCCGAGCTTTAAAGGGGCAGCCGGTCGTGAAATTCATTCAAAGACCTCTGACAACATTGCCACTTAATTCAGCGTCCAGTCATCCCGGCTTTTGTCGGTGTTCTAATCCCGTGGACCTTGAAGGTGCGCGAGTGGGTGGGGGGGTGCAGCATGGCCAGGGGGCTGATAAAGGGCAGGAGAGTAGGAGTTGAGGAGATATGTGGCGAGCGCTACCTTATTTTGTGCTCCATCTGCTATAAATTTAGCTCATCCATCACCGAAGAGAAGCCTTGGTCCTTGTCCTCAGGGAGTTCATGCGAGTCACCGAGGGGAACCGTATCGCTCCTGCTGCCGACTTGCGACACGTCCGCAGGCAGCCATGCCCACGGTGCGGTGACATGAGGGGACGAATGTACTGGTGCCCTCAAGTGTCAGTCCTTTGCTCTGTGAAGTTCTGTTGTTTCAAGATGAATGAATTGGTAAAGAGCAGGGAAAATTAGAGACTCTGTCCAGTGGCTGTATTTACCACCACACAAGCCACACATTTGTCTGGGGCCCCTGAGGCTAGGGGGCCCCCTGTTGGCCACTAACAGTGACTACACTATGGGGGGGTGGGGGGGGAAGAGGCCCCAATGTGACATTTTCAGTGGAGCTCCAGAAACTATAAACCCATTTTACCATAATAATTATTTACCTGGAACTCTATCACTTGCCCTCTGTTTTGGTGGAACGTGACTTGGGTGTAACTTGACAGATCCAGAACATTTGTGATAACTCTCTGAGATGTATGAAAGTGAACTTTGGGACGACCTCCCAAAGTGAAATAGGAGTGAAACAACGAGCTGGCAAGGAGAACCATTTTAGGATTGTGCCCTCCTTCAAAATCAAGGAAAACATTATGTGATGAATGGGCTACAAGTTAAAGTGATTAATTGTCATTGTTGACAACAGCAGAACAATGAAATCACAAGGCTGCTTCCCCATTAGGCCACCACTGCCAGAGCAATAAGAAACAATGCAAAAAAAATGGCTAGAACCTCATTTAACAGGAGAACCTCCTACATTGCAGAAGTACGCATGACAGATGGAAGGGCTGACATTTACTCAATATTAATTGGCCACGTTTCTTTGTGGATAGCTTTACAGTTACATGATTTAAATGATGGCGGGCGAGCAGATGAAATAGATGTGGGGTGAAAGAGCCAACACAGACACCCAGAACAGAGGTGATTCAGATGAACTTCCTGGAAACCCAAAGAAGACACCGGCTATTTTATTCTGAGAAAGGAAGATGGATTTTCTTTTTCCCAGAAGGACACGGTTCATCTTTCTTTACAGTTTTTAGCTGCCTGATATTTCTGCTTACCCCAGGAATTCAGACCCTAAACCTGGAGCAACAAAATGCCCACAACTTCATTCATTTAAGTTTGTATATTAATTGTCCAGATTACTGAATCAAGTCTTTAATAGACCAATAATAGATCTGGCCATTTCAATTGTTTATCAGATCAGGGTCAATAAGATGCAGCATCTGTCCCTGCAAGTGTCATGTTAAAGACATCTAGAGACACCAGAGGGATTAGAGGGATATACTGGCAAATCAGTCAGGGCAGATGTCCATTAATACCCTGTTTTTCCTCCACAGTACTGTACTTATTTTCATATTCACCCACTTCCCATCTCCATATGTTATACTTATTTTGATATAGAAATGTATGTATTTTGCCTTTTTGTGTGGCTGTGGACTATGCAGTTTGCAGTTACGAGCATTATGTCCTCTGGCATGATATAAGTATTTAGATTCTCCTGAGCTGAATGTCCTTGCAATTGTAAATGTGCAGGATCGTGGGGGGAACACGCACACTCCACATGCACATATCTGGTCTTGTAGGCCTGAGGGTCGGTTCTGCTACTGGATGAGCAGCCATGTCCCATAGATAGGAAGCAAATGACTCGGTCTCAGACGGCAAAGACTATTCTGTCAAAAGACCCAAGATGGCGAAATGTAGGGAGCTGAAATTTCTGGGTATAATTACCTGAACAGACCAGCCAGGAACTGCAGTGTTTACTTCATCCATCACAGGCGCCCGTAACGTTAAGAACAGCACAGTCTGCAGGCCGGCAGTGAACCCCGAACGCCCAGGCCGCTGCTCTGCTCCACAGACTTTACATTATCTCAGGACTTTGTCTGGAGTGGCGGCACTTAACAGGCCACTGATTCTGGAGACCACTCTCCTAGCTAATGATTTCATTAGCCTTTCCGGGGCTCGCCGAAGTGTCATCTGCCTGTTCCGGGGAAGCCATGCGCGTCCAGGCGGGCACGGAGCAGGCCTGGCTGGCCGATCCAGGTGGATAAACACTTCTCTGGATTTTGCCAATTACCCACTTTCCTTGCAGCACATCTCCTCTGGCTTCGCTCATGGTTTTTAGACTTCAGGTGGCAGACAAGAGGACTCCCCTCCATAATTCCCTATCCGTTTTGCCCCCCTACAACGTACATTTAGGGTGACCACATAATCCATGTCAGTGGGGACACTATGAGCTACTTCAGGTTTCACAAACTACATTAAAGCTGAAAGGCCGCTGTGTTTGGCTAAATTGTTTGGTTCGTCTTGGTTCGTCACAGCAAGATCTCGGATCCAGGTCTTTATAATTGAAATGCTAGTTTACAAACCCTGTCCTAGCTCACAGTGCCCCCCCCCCCCCTACATGGATTAGGTGGTCACCCTACGTACACTAATTGGTCTTAAAGGTGCACACCAGATTTGGTCATTCATTCCACCGCTAATTTTCTGGCTCTATCCCTTTCATAATCACTCCATTAGTAATATCTATAATTCTACACACAAACGCATTGTATTCAACATGCAAACCCGGACTCTGAACTTCACATGAAACTACATGTTCATGCAGATTCTGCTTACATTGATGTTAGTTATACTTTACAGAGACGTTGAGATAATTCCTGAGGAAGCCATGAAATAAAGTGACGGATTTCTCCGCAAAGAAGGATGCTGTAACAGATCAATGTCTGGCCGCTGCTGAGCTCTCACCTCTTGGTCCTCACTTAACTTCTCCTCCCCCTGCTGTGTAAGCTGTCACCAGACCTTTAGAAAGAATTACTTTGGTGTGAACTTGAAGCTCCTTCCTACTGCCAGGTTTCGCCAAACTATGGATAGCTACCTTTAACACCCTATACCAAATAATCGGCTAAAGGACAAATGAGTGTTAGATTAATATACCTGCATTGATTTGCATCAAGTTCTAGAAAAGTCACAAGAATGATTCAGGATAAAAGTTTCAGGCCATTTTTTGTTTTAAGTCAGGTGTCACTCATGCAAATATTTGGTTCCAAAACCCAGGGGGGGGTCAAAAGGGGACACATGAAATCTTTTTCTGCTGGGGCTGCCTCTCCCCCCACACTGAGTCGGCATGGTGAGGCACCATCTGCGCGGCTCAGCACGCGGCGCTTCTGTTCCGCACACCCCCCCCCCAGTCAGTGAGCTGGCCCCATGGCCTGCGAGGAATCGGCACCGCCGACCTGCCTACGGGCTTGTGGGCTGCTCCATCTGCCGACAGGTAGGGGGGGGGTATGGTCCCTCAGAACCCAGCCAGAGCACCCATAGTGGGTCAAACGCTACATCTACGGGGCTGACGGCAAGGACGTTTCTCCGCAGAGTCCCTCTCTCTGAAATTATGCCTCCATCCATTTTCCATATCTGCTTATTCAATTCTGGGTCTTGGGGGGAGGGGGTTCGCATATCCCAGCCAACATAGGGGATAAAGCAAGATATCCTGCATGGGATGGGTCAACTTAATGACCACAAAACCTAAAGGGTCACCAAAAAAATACACACTCATATTTTATCATGCTGAGTATTTCATCTGTTAAGCCATCAGATGCCTCATATGTTTCCAACACCCAAAGGACCGCATTGCCTCAGCTTTACACTAGGGCAAAGGGTGAGTTTTTTGGTAGGCGAGTATCGATGCGGTAAAAACTCACTTCCCCATCTTAAGTGAAACTGAGTAGAAGAGTCTAAACAGAGTACATCAGATTAAAATCGTAATGGATCAGCTTTCCCCAGCTAGGGCATGGTGGTCTCCTCCTGCAACACTTATTTCTTTTACCTAAAGCCCTGGCAGCTGAGCTATCACTCTATCTAAGGAAAGAATTAGTTTGCTCGCCAGAGAGGTGCATTTCCTCTGACAGAGTGTCAATACAAGGACAAATAAAGAAGGCCTGAGCTCTGTACTCTGTCCGCAACGTGCCATTAGACCCCAGCATCAATGGGCCGTGACAGGAAGTGCCCTATGTGGCGTCTAGGGAAGCAGTGAAAATCAACCAATCAGAAACCAGCTGGTAAAAGAGGGATAGGGGCATGGACCTGCCTGTCACGTGGGAGGCGGGAACAAGAGAAGCAAGGGGCTGAAAGAAGTGTGACCGTGGTTGCAGTGCATGACATCACCGTCTCACACAGGGGAAAATATAATTACCTGACGGAGGGTCACGGGGGCCCTATCAGGAGAGCCTGACTCCTGCAGTACCCAATCAAACAGACACCTGGGTCACAGTCTGCCCAGAGGATGGGTTTATATAAATGAAACATCTGTATGAGGAGATGGTAGCAGAGTTGACGCTGCTGGAGCGTGTAGGGAACGTGTAGGGAATATGCCAGGTGACATCTGCCAGGTCCTCCTTGGATCAAGCAGCCTGGCACCGCAGGGATCCCTAGGCAGAGCTCAGCCTCCACCTCCGACAGCCAGAAGCTGCAGCAGATGGCCCAGGGTCCACGTGCGAAATCCTACATTCCCAGAGACAGTCTGGCGACTTTTGTTACATCACAGCACATCCGAATGCTGACACGAAAAGGCATTGTGGACAGAGATCGCAGTGATGGAACGGTGTCGTGGTATAGGGTGCTCATGGCACAGCTTATCCTGCGACTGCGTGTCAGATGTCCCTCTCTTTATGAACCAGGGCTAAAAAAAAATCTATTCAGATCAAATGAAGAACATTTACTGAGCACACTTTAATCTAAAATGACATACAGTTGAGAAAGCAGGGTCAACCAGTTCCTGGAGCGATTAAGGTTAAGGGCCTTGCTCAAGGGCTCAACAGTGACATCAGTCTGTAGACTCTGGAAGTTGAACCTGGCACCTCCCGATCACAACCGCGGTGTGCCAACCTGCTAAAGCACACATCACCCCCCAAAATAAACCACGAAACAGAAAAACAGCACAGACTGCACCTGGGATATGTTTCAGAAAAGGGGAATTCTTACTTAGCCGGATAACTTGATGGATTTAAGGTAGTCTGGGCTAAATGTACGTGAATGAAAATAAAGTCCATTTACTGTAAAATAGGGTACCTTAAATCCAACAACTTAACCAGCTAAATAGAAAATCCTGTTTTCTGAAACAGGCCCCTGTTCTATCAGTCTTTACCACTTCTCTTGAATATTCATAACATAGGAACTCTGAAGTAATTAAATTGACCCTGCAACTTCAACTGGCCTGAACCAAACATGTTTGATGTCAGGAGAACAGCAGCTGAACAATTCTGCCATGATGAAAAAGGCATCATAGTCTAACATCCATAAGGGTCACCCTCTCTAAATTTTAGACAGAACAAGGGAGATCTGCCATTCTGGATTCTCTGAGATGCATTCAGTGATATTCCATAGTGGCATATTATAATGAAAGTGTTTATTAGGTTTTTTTTAGTATGTACCGTATCTCTGGACAGCAGCCACCCCCCCGATTTTGTGACCCACTGATTGTCCCAGCTGACTTTGCACGTCAGGGCAAACCTTCAAGGTGGCCCTATAATTTCCATGACACACTGGAACAGTCCTCTCCCAAGGCAGAACTATGGGTGACAGCTTAATCTCAATATGAATAGAGCTAATCGCAAATGCAAATTGCAATCAGAACGGTGAGATCTGGAGAGGGGGGACAGCAGAGGGGGGACAGGAGGAGAAAAAAAACCCCCAGAAAACTAGTCGTGATAATTGCACAACGGTGCAGCAGATAACAAAAGAGGTTGAAGGCGGATTTTTATCAAAGCTCTCTGTCGATCAGAAGCCCGAATGAACAGCAATGAGGAGGAAAGGTGGTCTTGGGTCCTGATCAGACATCTCAGTATGGAAGCCAGGTCCACATCACCTATGCATAAAAAAAGAATAAACGATTTTCTGGATTTTATGTGTTTATCATTCAACGATGCAGCTAAGGTCATTTCTATCCGCATTAGAAGGGAAACTTGTGTTAAGGTTTGAGGCAGAGATAATGGAATGCATCACATTTATTCTAGGCTGCATACACAATAAGGGGCGTGACAAGCATGAATATAATCCTGTAATTACTATAATGCCTTCTGTTGACTTCTAATTTGACCTTACTAGGCAATGGGGTAAATTAGCATCTTTTATGAGCCGTTTGCAGTGTGATGATTGGTGGAGAATCTGGTCTCCTGCCACTAGAGACACATGTCCACGAAAATTTGGGATCTTCATGGGAAGATCAAGGGCCCTTATTTGAGCACCATGTATGTAACCCATAACATGCTTATTACATACATTCATCGTCTCGTCACCATACAGTCATGGCTGTGTCATTTAAAGCAAGGCATTTCAGTAGGAATCTCCTGAAAAAGCATATTTTCACCTGTGAAATTTCACAAATTCAGCGATGGAATATAAACACAGTACTTTCTGTATGAGACACTTCTTATAAAATCCTTTGTGGTTTTTCTCACCCTCCAGAAAGGGGTGATTACCCCAACCCCCCCCCCCCACAAGATTGTTTTCAAATGCTTTTCAATAGCATCAAAAGCAATTTTAAGCAATTCATTACGAAGCGTGCATCCAAACTGCAAGCTGACCTTGATTCTTTTATATGATTTCAGGCAATGAGGCAGCATGACCTTGAAAATTCACCCCAGGAGGCAGTTTGAAGTGAAACACAGAGGAAGGAACATACTGCTGAAAGAACTACTGAAAGCAGAGAACTCAGAACTGCTGAAATCCCCACACTCAGAACTTCCGAAATCCTTAAATTCAGAAGTTCCCAAAGCCCAGAACTCAGAACTGGTCAACGCCCAGAATTCAGAACTGGCCAAATCCCAGAATTCAGAACTGGTCAAAGTCCCAAATCCCAGAACACAGAAATACCCAAAGTCCAAAACTCAGAATTACCCAAATCCCATGACTCGGAACTGCCCAAAGCCTAGACTGTGCACACACACCTCCCGCCCACAGTTTACATAAACAGCACTGACCTGGTTCATACTCCGTTTTAAAGGTCACAGCGATGCCCTAAACACCAAACAGCGTGTGCATCCAAAAGGCCGCACCCCCCACCCCCCGGTTACCAGCCCAGCGTTAAACACGGAGCCGCAGAGCGAACTCGACATTTCTCAATTCGTGACAGCAAAAACTGCTGACCTCAGAATCCACTGGCAAAGCACTTTTTATCAATATGTTTCATCATAAACGAGAACTTGAAAGTTAAGTAAAAGCTCCGAGAAAAAGCGCAAGAAAATATTACATAAGCGGAATGAGATCATTTAACAATTACCGCACAAGCACACTCCACTGTCTACGACCATACAGCTGATCTGCACACAAACCAATTTCAGGCCAACAGTGACTTAAATAACAATAGCGTGAAATAAATTTGAACACAGAAAGACTAAGGAATAGCACAGGGTCTGGAACAGTCACTGTCCGCACATCACTTTAAACTGGCAATAATAATTTCAGATTAAGTGGGGCAGCCCTTTATATCAGCGGGAGACCACTTCATAATTTCAAACAGAGGAAATTAACATGCCCAGGGCTAGTCAAGTCGTTTGCCAGACATCTATGCTTTAATATACAGAAAAGGACCAAGTAACGAACTTTAAATTATAAAAATATTAAACATAAATATATTATTCAGGATAAGGATCTGCCCAAATGTTGATGTTGGTTGCGTCAATAAAAAGTCTGAAATTATACATATTTGTCGGGAAGAAAGATAGGAAAATCACTCCGAGTCGTGGGGCTAAGCAGAAATAAAACGGATTCGCTGTCAGCAGTGTCCCATCTGTTACATGGGGGCTCCTAAGAGGGCTGACAGGAAGGCGGCGAAGCACCGCAGGACTACGAAAATACTTCTGTCCGCAAACAGGCGATAAATTGCCGCCTTCAGCTATTCCGCCTCACGCAGCGAAAACAAATGGCCAGCCGTCACCATCACCACCGGCTCCACTCCTCCTTATGCTGTCAGGTAGAAGGTTCCCCTGTGACGTCATGGGGGCTGACCTCGCCGTCATGCGCAAAAACGACGGACCCCAGTTTATAAAGTGTCACGCGGGGAGCTGGTGTGACAGGGAGCTAATTTAGAATCGATGACCCCCCTGTTATTACAGCTAGTGCAATTAGTGTCAGTGCTGTCAAGGAGCATTGCCGAGGATGGCGTACTCCGGAGGGCAGCCCATTAGCCCCCCCATCGCCAGAAGTCCTTTAGGTGTTACACATAAAAGGAGAAACAGCGCCCTCTGCTGTCATGAGGCGACCAGCGGAGATTGACGTCTCTCTCCGTGGCTGGCCATCGTCTGCGGTGTAGGAGGTGACGACTCCCTACAGGAGAGAGGGAAGAGGGCGGGAGGCGTTTTACAGCTGTGAAGGGGTGTTGAAACTCCAGTGATTGTGCCATTACTCACAGCTTGTTTGGGAAGCAGTGTAAGATCTCAGCAAAGCTGCTCTGGGCAGCGTCTTTGTGCTCAGTTGCTTTCTCCATCCTGATCATTAAGTTTATATTACATGATATATTATAGCACTTATGGGGTGTTGTGTCTCACTGGATTGGTATCTCTCAGTGGATCGGCATGTTGCATCTGTGATCTGTAAGGTTGCTGGTTCAAATCCCAGGGGCAGCAGAGTGATTTCACTGTCAGGCCCCTGAACAAGGCCCCTAACCCCCCAGTCGCTCCAGGCACTGACTGACCCTGCTTTTTCAACTGGATAAAAAAGTCCGCCAGATAAATAAAATGTAAGTGATCCTGGTATCAACAAGGCCAGCTGCATTTCAGGAAAGTCCTTGATAACTGTGCTTCCACACATATCTCACAGAGGACACTGGATCTGTGAGGCTGCAAGATGCAACAGATATGATCAGGGATGGGAGGGGCTGCAGGATCCCACGACATCACGCACAACAGGCAGCAAATGGAGTGTTTTAGCTGATGCTCATCCAGGCTTCATATTTCAGATACTCCGTGGGAGATGACAGCCATAATTCTGGCTGGATGAGTGGCACTGCCGTTCAGAATGAAGGCCTCTAATGGTCACATGCACGTCTGCTTGCAAATCTCCCACCAGTAATGGAGTTCCATGAATCACCGCAGCAGATAAAAATGGGGGGAGGACAGGCGTATGATCCAGAGTTGCCTCATTGTGTTTACAACCCTGTCGTATTTAGGGTTTATCCTAAAGTATCTCAGTGCTCCCTGTGCAGAAGAACAAAACGTCTCTTTATACTGTATCTCACGCTCTTCTCATCCTCCTTGAAGTACTGAACATTTTCTGCTTGCCAGAGCTAGATCACATGCCACAGCCAGCTTAGGGAAGTTAATTCAGTCCATGGGATGGTTGTTCTCACCCATTCTGAAAACCTAGTTAGGACAGAACCCCGTGTTACTGTCCGTATCTGCCAGCATAGTGGCTCGCTTCAGTGCCGCACAGCTTTTTTTGTTAGTCAAAGTGCAGATTACCCTCTAGTGGAAACAGAATTCCACTGACCTGGAAACAGCTTACTTTATGAAGCCTGGCTCTGAGCTGATAGGAGAAGGAGGCATGCAGAGTGTTCATTCCCATTCAAACAAACAGACAGTGAGGCAGAAAGGGAACGAACATTAGTCAGCACCTCTAACCTTCAAAGCCTCAGAAAAACAAAGCTAAAACAGAGCAAACTACAAGTGATGAGCTAGAGAAAAAGGGCAGTAATACACTTCATGTCCAGAACGGCGGATATGTCGGATATGACCTATGGAAATGAGGCACAGAACCAGAAAAGACCTCTATGCTCATATGCATGTGCAAATTTTAGCTCCACACTCATAGCTACACACTTATGTTCTTGTATATGCATAAGGAAGGATAAAAACACGATTTGCAATTTCAGGATCTTCATTATATGGTTGCTCCCTTTGATAGTTACTTGATATTAATTCAGTCAATCTTGAGACCATTTTTGTAGCACAAAGACCTCATTTTAAACTGACCCGCCTTTCAGTAATAATGCTGGACCATAAACCCTGATATTACTGGGGTAATTCTAAATTATAATATTCTATTCTGTCATGCAATGTACAGCCACATGCAGAAGTCTTAGGCAGCCAAAGAATATGATATTTAAATGATCTTCATGTTGGTGTAAAACTAGCTTTTGTGCTTTTGTGCCTGTCAAAGTGAATTAGCTTAGCCATCTCTAACTGTCCGCTAAAATCACCCCAGTATTTGCAGCAACCATACAATACACCCATGTATTTTTTAATGCAACCGCTAGCACACGTCATATAGCTAATCAATATCTCATGAACTTTTTTAACTAATTAAATTAATGCATTAAGTGAGCTGTTGGTGAAATTTAACAAATGCATGGAATGGCTGAGGTGCCCCTGAGGAGGTCTGGGACCTGAAGTGGTGTTCATCTAGCCGTCCAACTAGATATGAGTGACGTTTTAGAGAACAGAAGAAATTCTTACTCATCTTTATTGTTACTCTTAATTTGCATATGTTCTAATGCTAAATTGTGTTTTTTGTTATGTGTAAAAGTGTACTTATTACAAAGCAATAAAGTTATGGGGTGTTGTGTCTCACTGGATTGGTATATCTCAGTGGATAAAAAAGTAATAGGAGAGCGATCAGAAAAATATTCAAGTAAAAAACAATAAATAAAAAACTGAGCAGGAATCAGTTCAATTTGTCATTATTTGTATGTGTTTACATGTTGTAGTCATAGAGACAGACTTCTATGTGTGTGTGGGTGTGGATTATGTTCATATTACATTCTGGGGACTAAATGTTTCCCATAATGTAATAAAAATCAATTTTTTTATGTTGTGGGGACCATTTTTCAGGTCCCCACAAAGATCTGTGAATGCAATCCAAAAACTAAAAATGCCAAATGTCTCGCATTAAGTTTGGTTGCTTATGGTGAAGGTTAGGGCTGGGTAGGGGTTAAGGTCATCATGTTGGGATTAGAGTTTTCCCCATAGAAATGAATGGGGAGTCCCTACAAAAATATAATTATAAACCTGCGTGTGTGTGTTTCTGTGTGCGTGCGTGTGCGTGTGTGTGTGTGTTTCTGTGTGTGCCTGTGTGCGCGCATATCCCAGGAGCTCGTGACAGGAATAATCTCAGGCAGAGCTCCTGGGAATGATGCGGAGGGCGGTGTAATGAAGGACAGAGGGACGACGGGTGAGTCAGCTCTGTGGTCATGTCCAAACAGCGACACCGGGCTCTGGAGCACTGACATAACAAGATCCTTACCAAGAACTCAATACCAAGAACACTCCTGCTCAGATGGGGGCCCAGTGGCTACTGAAGTGACCATGGACCACAAGACACAGAGCAGAATTCTTGGATAGCTGAGAGGAGCAATACAGTAGGCTGATAGACAGGGACTGTCCCTATTGGGTACATTCACTCTTATACTGTATTGTGGAAGAAAGATGTCAAAACATATACACCATCCATTTTATCCAAAGCCTTTACATTTATCATAGCTGGTGTTCTGCCTTCTGAGTTCTATATTATTACCATGACGACAACTGTGAGGTGTAGTGGGATCCCCAGGTACATAAACACAAAATCTCACGGGCTTCTGGGAAACGGAACACTTCCTGCATCAGCACCAGCTGCTATACATTTTACGTTACAACTTAGCTTATTGGTGGCAATTACCAGCACAGATCCTTTTAGGGATCAAAAAGTACGTGAGTTAGTTTTAGTATCCATACTCTGCCTAAAAAGAAAACTGAAAGTAAAACCACAACATGGTCACATGGTTGGGCAGCTGAGTAACACCATGTGACATCATGACTTAGACCTGCCCTGGAAGAAGCCACCCAGACGTCATCTTCCATTGTTGAAGATCAGATCCAGTCCTCAAGAACAGAAGAACAGAGGACGGTAAAAACCCCCAGATGTCATTTTTCCCTGCCCCAAATATCAAGGATATGCCGGCTGCATCCTCGCCGAATGAGACCGATCCCATGATTCATTGCTCCCCAAGTTCATTCTTGGAAGGCAAGTTAGCAAGGCCAGTCTTGTCAAGACCACAAGTGCAATCTTTGTGTTCTTGGTATTGACAAACACCATTAATTAACAATATTGCCCTTTTGTCAACCAGAATTTTAAATGTGTAGATGTGTCTCTAGGGGGCAGTAACACATGCCATATCGCTTTATAACCCAAGGTGCCGTCCATTGCTGCCAAATGGGGCGTCACTGTGGTCCTCATCGATCATTAGGCCGCTCAGGTAGCATACCAAGGAACACCACATGTACGTTCTCGCGTTGTCAGGTGACCTTGGAGGGATGGAAAACAAGCTTGGGTCCTAATTTGCATGTTTACACATTTCGGCTTGGGGTGTCAGTGAATATTACAGGCACTCATATGGCAGATATGACCCTGCAGGGAGGCTCTACACAGGTTGACAACTGACACGCGTGACTGACACCTACAGGACAAGGGCGGCATGTCACTCCTCAGCACACTTGATAGATTTATAAATCGCAGCTCAGCCAGACCGACGGGGTGTCACAACAGATCGATGTTCTTTTAGCATCATTTATTTGCTTTGCTGCACTATAATGTCCTTCTAAAATGACCCGTCCATCAAAGAGGTAGGCTTTCTATTTTAAAAACAGACCGGATTTTAGTGGCATAAGAGCCCAGCTCTCTCCAAAAAAAAAAAATTAACCGCTTCATCTCAGGCTAATAATTATAAGGGAATGTGATGATAAAATGTAAGATGTACAGCCCACAGGACTCAATATCAACTCGGAAATTACCCAAAGGTCTAGTTGGAGAGACACTGTCATTATGGCTACATTTTATTTTATACCAATAATAAAGGAGGCAGTGACATGGTATTAAGAAAATGGCTGGTGTGATGTCTCCATTTCTCCCAGTAATCTCTAAGACATTATCCTTCTTGCAGTGATCCAGGGCAATCACCCATGTAAAATTGCACACAGTCGTAAAGCACTGTTTTTAAAGGCTGTGAAGCACTTTGACTGTTTGTGCACACTGTGTACATCTGCAGTATTTATTACAGAGAAAAGCCTCATGTTCCAGAATATAAAACAGAATATTTACACCACTTGACAAGAAGTGTATTCTGTATCCTGGTTGGAAAATGACTAATTTGGAGCCTTGCGTTGAGGAGCCAAATACAATGTAAATGTTTACAGATATGTTTTTTTCTGTTAACTTTTAACGAATATGAGATAACTGAGATGGATATGCAGCCTCTACCCTGGTTCTGATAACCCTATCGTAAGGCGAAAATATCATAAAGCGAAAATGAATTTCAATACAGTACACCTAACCTAACAAATATCATAGCCCAGCCTAGCCTATCTTAAACATGCTTAGGACACTTACCCTACATTTGGGCAAAATCATTAACACAAAGCCGATTTTTTTAATAAAATGTGTTTGTTATTATCGCATGCAATTTAATGAATAATGTACTGATTTGAAAAACATTTACCCATCGTAAAGTCGAAATAGCGTAACACAGACCATCGCAACCCAGGAAGCATCTGCAAACCTATGCAGACACTTCCTGGGTCGCGTGGCATCGATTAACCTTGTACCGATTGTTATTTAATAACAAAGTTTAAGTTCAAGTCATAGAAAAAATGTCGGGCTAGACTGGACCTCCGAGCAGGAGTCTTTGGGATAGTGAACGGGTGAATCTCAGTACTAAGAAAGCAAAGACCATACTTGTGGTCTTGCAAACTTGCCTTCCTTCCAAGAGCGATCTCGCAAGATCCTGAGGACAAAGAACGCACCAAATGTGGATTGTGACAGATGTGTACTTGTGTAGCCTACTTGCTGTTTCATTATGCTACACGCCCAGCTGATTACCATGGCCGTAATTTTATCGTAGTATTTAATAAATGACACATAATCGAAATGTCCAGTCTAAATGACTAATTATTCCTGGCATGATTAATTGTGATTTTTTTCAAAATACTATCTGACAGAATCCCTTACTCCGATTAAGATAACTTCAATTATGGTAGTACAGTTATGGTTACCGCCTTCTTCCTCCGCCATCACAACAGCACGCAATGAATCATGGGATTGTTCTCATTTGGCAAGGATGCACCTGATGCATGCTTGAGATTTGGGGCTGAGCAAGACCATCATCCTGCATTTTTACGGTCTTCTGATCTTGTGATCAGTACTGGAACTGGTCTTTGGCAACGGAAGATGACGTAAAACGGGTACATGAGAACGCAAGTATGGTCATGCAAGTACGCATATTGAGGTTCAGTTACTGGCAGCAGAACAGAACATATGAAGGGATGGAGGGTATCCACAGGTCCAGTGTGTCCTTTGGGAGTAACAGTGAAAACTGGAAGTTCAAAATATCCCTCTAGTCAGAGGTTTATCTCAGGTTTCAGGTGGTTGCATCAGCTCCAGAATTCAGTGGCATATGAATAACCAATTGCACGTATCCATGTGTAAACAATTCAGGTAGACCGGAGCTGTCATAAACTCTCGTAAACCGTGCACACCAAGTTTCACGGTTGTATTCAAGCAGAAATTTTATTCCACACAATTAACTGATTAATAATTTTTTTTTGATGAATAATTTCTGGTCAATTCACTTAAAACTACAACAGCAGAACCTCTAATTCACTCTCTCTCCGCTCCTTAAGTGGCTGGACTGCAAATCGATGATCAGGTTTCAGAACTGGACAGAAATACACACAGACTAGTCAATGTTTTTGTATTCCATTTTCAAGTGGAATGGTTGAAATGTCAGGGTGAGTGAAACATGACTGAGTTATACCACTGTGCTTGAAAGACAATGCAGATTGTGTGTCTGTTATATTACATCCCCATGTTTCTTTGGGCGTCTGTATGACCAAAAATAAGTCCAGGGGTTGAACATGTCTACCACAAACTGCAAATGAACCCCCTACCTGTTTCCATATAATTATATGTAAAGAATTTAGTAAAAATGTAAGCAAAGCCAGTAATGGCAGGAAAGGATGTATTTATATCACTGACCCAGAACTGAAATTTGAAATGTGACCCCTACCGCTGTGTTTTGGGAACAGAGATTTTGCCAACTTAAATCTCGGCAGGTTATTTTCCCACTGAAGGCCTTTTCACGTCCCTGCAAGCATCAACAACACGGCCTTGTTTCCAGCACAAGCAGGAAGCCCATTACCACATGGCAAATAAAACCCGATTTCTGCCCATTGACCTGGGCACCAGAACCTCAGCAGTACTAATGCAGATGTTTTCTGGTTATTAAAATCTCACTGTATTCATGGTATCCTCTGTTTGGGGATATGTCTTCCACTTGAGTCGGAACTCCATGGACGTTTCATAGAAAATCGCTGCGGAGACATTTCTGCTGTGCTCTTAGGTCAGAGGTCATGTCTTTCTGAGTGGTAAGAGTGGCAGACGACTTTGGGTGTCACTGGTGGTGGAAGTTTGTGAACCCTTTGGAATTATACCGGATTGTCTCCGGAAACGTGATCCAGCAGTCTGATTTAACAAATAGAATTTTGAATTGCCCCATCTTAATTAAAAAAAAAAATAGTTCAAGCATTCAGGGTCATTGATGGAAAAAAGTATGTGAACCTCTAATATAATGACCACTTGAAAAGAGGGTAATTGGAGTCTGGCGTGCCGATCAATTGAGGTCTGAGTTTTACCGACCCTGCTGTGCTTGTCTGTGTGTGTGTATGTATATATTTGGTGCATTGTGTGTATATATAGACGATCGAACATACAAAAATTATGATTACGATTGTTTGGTAAAGCCGTGTGCAATCTGCCCTCACGCTTCAGGAGCTCCACCACACAGACTCAGACACACTGCTCTTCTGTTGTCTTTCCTTCTGCTGTGGACAGAATAATGGGTGGTTGTAAAACAGAGCAGGAGATGTGCGGGGTACAGCAAAGAGCTTCCCCGGCAGTCCTGACAGGTTGGAGGCAACACAAGAAGAATCTCTTAAAGGGCCAGTACAGGCAGATCAGGCGTCACATGGCTCATCTGCAGTCAATTATATGCCATTAAGTGCTCAGCACAGTGCACACGGCCAGGAATCTGTAGCACGATGAAGAATAATGAGATTTGCAGCAGAGATTTCAATGTATCAAAGTGTGGCATTCATTGGCTTCCATATTCTGCTGTTTACCTTCAGCTGGGGTTTGAGTTAGCAGCATTGCATACTTTCACGGATGGAATCGCTAATTAATGCAAATGGAAACAGAAAGATGCGGCTATATGCAGGCGAATGCCATTGTTCTATCGTTGTGTCACACCTCCTTTCATGGCATGTAGGTTTAGCATAAGAAGGAATATATTTAACAGAAAAGCTGAAAAGAGGCATTTTCGCTGCATATCTATAAATTTGGAAAAAAGAGCTGCCCAATACATTAATTTTGGTTAGTGCAGAAATAATAATAATAACAGAAGCAAGAAATATTGAGTCAATCATTCTTATATTTCAATAAGTACTCTGATTACTCTAAGTACTCTGATTACTCTGCCTTCAATAGAACCCTGAAAGTATTGCTAGGTGATATATTATTTCTTAGAAACGCAGAGGTAGGATATATTTTTTAATCCTTCTGGATTTTCATGGAGCTCTTGATTTTATTGTTTTTTTACCCTAAAGCACATGCAAATTAAATCAACCCTCCATTAAAGTGACAGGTGCAGTAGAATTAGTGGCCTTTATCAGCACAGATACTGTAAGTGTGATTTCACGTTAACAGCAATACCTTCTATATTAGATTGACTGCACTGAGCAAAGAGGCCACGCTGGAACAGAAGTGAACTCCTAGAGAAGATGAACATGCAGTTCCAGGAAACTTAAAGGACACAAATATATCAGTGTAAACCTAGCGAGGATGTCTTCTGCTGCAGCAAATGCAAGCAGGGAGAGCTGGCGAGGTTGGTGATGTTGGTGATGTTGGTGATGATGATGATGATGATGTATGAAGGTGCAATAACATTGCTCTTGGAAGACCTACTGGGGAGTGGAACAGCAGATAAGGAGGATAGGCTCCTCTCTGGGGACTGTGTGAATGCTCTGAAGTGCCACCTCAGCATTAAATAACATTTCTATTGAAGCTGAAGCAGGGAGGGTTTATGGAGGAGGGGTGATAACTAATACTGAGATTTCTCTGAGGATAGTTTCATATTTACACAACAAAACTGCCCACAGTGCATTTTTTGGAAGTGGTAATGCTGGTGGTATATGGCTGTTTTGTAACACTGGGTTGTTTATGTAATGCAGTGGTGATGCAGGGTGGGCACTGGAGGTCAGGGGTGCTCATGTAGTAACCTCTGAATCCTAAAAAAAAAGATCATACTTCAAGTACACTGTTGTCTGAACTTCAGAAATTCAGATAAGTTTTTAAAGGCTTTTGGTATAACAAAAATTGTAGATTTCCACCGCGGTTGATATGGGGTTCTAGAGACTGCGGGCAAAAGCTGAGATACTGTGAAGAAGTGGAGCAATGAAGGTCATCGTCACAGGCCTTCTGTGGCTGATGGTGCCGCAGTGTAGGTTCTAGTGTGTGACAGTTCAGTCTACAGCTAAGTTCTCAGGTGTTGTGCGTACAATGAGGAAATCAGAGTGGTTGAAAAGTTCATGAAATAAAAAATTAATAGTTTTATATTGTCACAAGAATTCACAACACAAGATAATACAATAAAGTGGAAGAAGCAGAAACAGCAATAATATATATATATATATATATATATATATATATATATATATATATATATATAATATTATAACAAATAACAATAATATATAGTAAATGGTGGCTTGCAATCCAACTTAAAAGTGTATGGAGCTACCTGTGGACTGTGAGCTGTGAAAGCCACCCGAATCTGTCCATTCGAGACATTTCCTACAGGCTGTGTACCCGTCCAGCCACCCAAGAATGACTGCCGTTTTAAAACTTCTCATTCAAAAGAACATACGGCTGTCATGTATGGCAAAAAATGGGCATCTCATGCATGACTTACATCAGACAGGCTGTCTGGGTATTCTGGGTCATACTAACAGATACGGTTCAGAACACTCAAGATGCACTGGATGCACAAGGCCACTGACTTGATCTAAGACAGCCATGACTGAGATTCTTTTTCCAAAATAAAACATTTTACCATTGATAAGAGCTGCATCGTAACAGACCGTGTGTTCAGATACGATCCCACCGATTTGACTAATATCTCATGTGGGGTCATGCCGACATAAATGAAGTTGACGTGTAACAGATATAAAACCGCAGCCTTTTCCTCTATCTTGACGTTTCTTGCAACAGATTTATGGTGCAGAAATTCGGAGTAACTTCGTTTTTAAAGCCACGCTCTGCTTCATTAAGACTATGGGTCTTTTAATCCAGTACATTTTGAGCACAGAAAGCCATAAATGGAGGTTTTTTTTTTTTTTGAAGCACAGACAAATAGGATTTCAATAGCTGTTTCTAGCTAAGGGACAGTGACTGAGTGCCCCGTTGTTTCTGAACAAATGACAAAGCGGAAAAAAAACTGTTTTAAAATAGATGAGAATACCCCAGAGGAAACATTTAGCTTCTTAATGGGGTGTTTGCCCACCAGTTAAATTTTTATTCCAGAAGACCGCTAATGTGTCTTTAATAGCCCCATAATAAAGAGCTCACGCTAAATTTCCAGAGATTGAAGAAAGGACAAAAAATATGGATAATGATGATGGATATTTTTGTACACCAACTTCCCAAAAGAGAAATAAATACAGGAGTTTGCCAGTTGTCATTTGGTTTAATTGCGGTTAGATTAATGTGGTGCAGAATTTGTTAAGCTTTATAAAATCTGGATCACTAATAAGCCAGGAAACTGAAAAGGTAACAGTTACAATCCAAATGCAAGCATGTCACTGCAGCTTCCAGACGGAGGTCGAGCCATGCGGGATTGCATGCGATGACAAAATGCGGTGTGTGACCCACTGGGTTATGATGCTGTGAACGTGATCCGAAGGTTGCTGGCTCAAATACTTTGAGCAAGGCCTTTAACCCCCAACTGCTACAGGGACTGGTTGATCCAGCTTTGTCAAAAGCAAATGGGTAATGCTTTCAATTAAAGGCATCCGCTAAATAAGTTAAACGTAAAATGAATTAGCATGGATCACTGCCAGGCAGTGAGGCCCCCCTCTCTTTACCCCCCCCCCATCCATATTGGTGTGCCGGTGTTCCAGGTTGTCCACACAGCAGATCTGAACTTAAGCAATGGCATATAACAGCCTTTGTCCTACAGCATGGGCTGCATTTTCTCAGCCAGATCACAAGTGAAACGGGATATGGGGGTCATATCAGGCCGTCTGAGTGATAGAACCACAGCAACATGCAAACAGGTCATGTATGTCATTTTACCCTAACACTACCTGAACCTGAATCATGTAGAAATCATGACTGCGTGGTGTGGAACAGAGGTGATTCTAAGATTTGACCCTTAGGGGTCCCCAGAAGAAATGTTGATAGCCACCCTCCCTTCCCCACATGATAAAATTTACAAGGGGGGGGGGGTTCCTGATTATTAAATTTAACAAGGAAGGAGTACAAAATGTGTACAGAAACATGGGACAAATCACTACCAGTTATAGAACAATTATGTTTTAGGGTGGCTGAGACAAACCCCCCCCCCCCCCCCCCCCAGAAAGGGAGAACCGCCTATGGTCTGGAAGTGAATTGTGAGTGTGGTGTTTCTCATGGTGAATAGTGGTAAGGGGACCTGCTGCACTCTCTCCATTGTTACAGAGCCTCTTACAGTTGTCTAGTTGCCTCTCCTGTACAAGGAGCATTTAGACCAAATGCTCTAAGTGCTACTTTAACTGCATGTTGACCTTAAGTAATAAATTATGCACAGGGTGAAGCAGGGGTCTCCGCCAGCTTTACACGGCTCGGGTCCTCCGTGCATCATTCACATTTGGCAGAAGATTATTTTTAACTCCTGGGCTCTGATCAGCCCCGATCAATCAGAGCAGGCTGGCACGTCAGCCATGCCTAACCCATATAATGGCTTTCTTTGTCTGCTAATAAAAGCCATTTTTGAGCTTGACCTTAATGTTGAGTGGACTGGAAAGACACTGTTTCCTTAGAATTGCTGCCTTGAACCAAATTGGCTTTATTTATAGGCTGAAATCATTCATATCAAAATTTTCAAAACAATAACCTGTCGGATTCATATACAGTGATCCGCCACCTATCGCGGAAGATGCGTTCCAGATCCATCAGTGATGCGTGAAAATTCGTGATATAGAAAGACCATATAAACAATTTTTTTATAGTTTAAGTCTTAAAATACCCCTCCCACACGCTTTAAACACATGTAAACTTATTAAAACAACACATATGATATGTGGATGTCGGTCTAAGGTAACATAATAATAATATGTAATGTATATGTATGTGATTCCATTTTAACGACGGCTTTATTCCGAGGAGCTGCCGCCCTCTTTCCTGTTTGACTAAAGGAAAGTGATGCGGTGGCTCTTATATTCTTCTCATTCTACTTGATGTATCGTACCGTTGATTCATTCAAGCCATAATGGCGAGCGATGTCCGTGTAACGCTTTCCTTCCTAAAGCATATCCAGGAGTTTTGCCTTCTCCTGAATGGTCAAGGTCTTCCTCTGGTGCTTAGGCTCACTACTACCAGAAGGCTTAGAAGATGCAGGAGAGGGGGATCACTGTATACAGTTATCTGTCCCTTTGCCCCTTGCTGCACAGTGTTGCAGTGTGCAGTGTCACCATATGGTGGGCGTGCTACAGGAGCAAGCCTGGTGTGGGACATGCACCCCCCCCCCCCATCCCGACCAGTCTTATGTGACTGCCCCCCTGCCCCCCCACCGCCTCCTCCCACAATGATTGCCATAATTTCAGCCACTGCACGACACAGTGAAATGCCCTCCCTGGAGAGTTCAGCTGCCGCATGAGAAAAGATCAAGATACCAGCAACCACTCCCCCCCCCCGAAATCTCACCCCACACCCCCTCATCGCCACCCGCACTCCGCTCGTGTGTGAATGTCGTTCCAAGGACGCGACGGGAAAGTGGGGCCCTATCCACGCTGCGTCGGTCCCCCCCCGAAAGATTGAGAGAGAAAGGCCTTGGGTGTAACTCCCCAGGCAGCGCAGAGCAGATTCGGGCAGATAAGCGGCTGCAGCTCTGACCCGAAAACACCGTGACCGCCGGTCGATTCCCAGACAAAAGGAGTCGCCTCTGACCTCCAAAGCCTTAAATGATGACCGATTATCACAGTGGCCATTTAAACAGAACTGAGGCTTTCTAACCACCTGAATCGACATGGTCAATCGCATCGAAAAAAACTGCGAACTGAACCCACCCAAGCCCTGTGAACATATGTATTTCAGACCTATGCACAGCAACCCAGTGATTCCTCTGGCATTCAGGCAGACCCTGAACATTTAAGCAGATGATTCTATCCAAAGCAACACACATTAATTAGCAGTGACCAAATAGTCGTGGAAGCATGCTTGCATTTAAAAGGTTGCTGGTTCAAATCCCTGACCAGTAAGCTACCACTGAGGTACCCTGAGCAAGGTACTGCTCTCTGGGTACTAAATAATAGCTGTCCAGTGCTATGTCACATATGGGTTAAATTCATATTTTGTTGTGGTGTGTCAACAATGACAATCACTTCACTTTTTTTCAGAAAGAAGGATCAAACAATCACTGTAGCAACTGAAGGTTAAGGGCCTCACCAGGGGCCCAATGGCAAAATTATTCAGCTAATCCTGGGATTTGAACCAACAACCATCCGATCAGAAGCACAGCACCATGCATTTGCAGATGGACACCACAGACTATATGGCTCCCAGGGGTCTGTGGTGATGTTGCTCTAGTTTCCTGCTATTGACTTGCTTTGGCTCCTGCAGATTCTAACAGCTGTATTTCAGCAGTGCTTTGAGCAGCCGCTGGAAAGAGACAGTGAAGTGTTTCATGGGTTGACAAAGGTTCAGAGAGAACATTCTCCCATAATATGCTCAAAAAAAACTTATTAAAAGTACTTTTTATTACTAATTTTCTCGGCTACGCCTGGTGGACAAAGCAGATCATTTGTTTTGTTAATTTTCTGCATCTCTGCTGCTATTGATTGTCCTCTGCTAAAAAAAGAGGTGCATATGCACTGCAACCCCCCCCCCCCCTCCCCAGTGAGATTTGTAAGGGGAGGGATTCTGCACTCGGCGCTAAATGCCCTATCATTTGCCAGATGCAGCAATCATCTGTATCTATGGCAACAGTCCGTTTTCTTTCTATTCAGCTCTGCACCGTTTTTTAAAGAAGCAAAACTGATTTTTTTTTTGGGCGTAGGGGGTGATGCAGAGGGGGAGGGGTGGAGAGGGGGGGGGTTTGGAGCTGGGGGCTGGATCACGGGGGACATTGTGAGCGGAGATGTTTGTACAGGACGTGTCGGTCATCTTGAAGTGACACCCCAGGGACGGATGTGCAGTACCAGGCTGGAGAGGGACACGAAAAGGACCCCAGGCACCCCATGATCTCCTTGACACTCTTCCAGGTGGGGGTGGAGAAAGGGGACAAGGTGACGTGGCTTCAACTATAGATACCGACTCCATGCCATTTTGCTGCTTCTTCTGCAGGTGACCGATACTTTGGGGATCTTGCCTCTCCAGCACACGGCAGGACAACACATGCAACACGCCTTCTAAGACCCAGATAATCCATGTGCACCAGATCACGCTCTGCGCTGGGATCAGGAGTCCCAACACGTCTCAGTTTGTGAACCGGACTCATCACTCTATGGAAAACATTTTGCATCGTCGAAAGAATATTGCCGCAAGAATCTGAAATTCAAATGACTCCTTCACATTTTCTTAGTGCAGCTGACATAATAAGATTAACGCCACCTGGGTCTAGAAGATATTTCACCATCTAATGCTCCAGCAACAGTGAATCAGAACAAATATGTTTAGTATAATCGCTGAATTAAATGGCTGAATGAATATTTCATCAAGAGATAAAAAGTGGCAGAGAACCACAAATATCACAAGTTGGCCATTTAAAAATGGCTTACAGTTTAAAGTCAGAGAAAATGTCTTGGTTTCCCTCTGGTAAACAAGGTCCTTCTCTGCCCAAATAAGGACGGTCCTCCCAAACAGCCACACTCACTGGCAGTTTTCATTGTGGCCGGTTCCTCAGAGGAACCTCATTCAGAGACACGGACTTGCTGTGACCCAGAGACAAGCCCAGCAAACAGCTTGTGAGGACGGTAAATGAAATGCCCCCTGGACGAGCTTCAGCCATCTCCCGACCCTCCTGTAACAAACAACAGACACAAGATGACTTCCTTCCTGTGTGTTAAAGCCCTCTGGTGACACCTACTCACCTCCTGAGGGACACTGCGGAGGACAGAGACCCCAGCAGTTCGGAGTGACTTCAGCTGATATTTTTAAATGACATACAGGACAACGTCAGCCATTTTTGGGCCAGTCTGTCCCTTAAATCTCACAAAAGTCTCATTAACCTACTTTTTGCTCAGTATGACCTGAATTAAATGGTGTCACAATATCTCTCCACCAAACAGGCTGTATTAATGTTCAATAAAAATTGCGAAAATTGTGATTTTCTTATATATTGTTCAGCTGTAAATGACATTTGTACATCTACCCTGGAATATATACAGCGGTTATGCCACTAACAGTGCACATGCAGTGTTAACAATAAATGATGGCACTGCATTGTGAGCAGGTAAAAATGGTGAGAACATCCAGGTCCACCTGCTTCCACTAACCTACCCATCTATCCCAACCAGCAGCGGGCTAGAAAACAGTTTAAATGGCACCTTTCTAACTTGTCTGGCCACCTTGCAAGGCTGGCATTTGCAGAGGGCATCACTGCAGAGCAATGAGAAAGACATGCCACAGACTGAGTTCTATGCTGGTGCAACACTGCCCTCTAGAGGCAGGGGGCTGTAAAATCAGACAGTCACAATTTTCAGGGAAGAGTGGGCAAGAGCGTGTATCCGTCACAGGAGACAGTGACGTGTCAGAATAGAAAAGGGGGCTCCGTCAGCAGCTGCTCACTCGGTGACTCTGGGTGACTTTGAAGGAAAAGTATGCGGGTGAGATGATTGCTGGGTGGTGCTGAGCACACCGGTGAGGAGAGGGCTGGCTGACTCAGTGAGAAACGTCTCTGGGTACAAGAGCGTCACGCATCCTCCAGGTGGCGGGTCCAGGAAGGAGACAGCTCCGCCGTAAGACCCCCCCACTGACTGATCAGTGGTTTTACTGCCCCCCCCCCCCCCCACCAAAGGAGACAGCAATAATGTTCACTTGCTTATTTCACATCCCCCTTCCAAGTTCTTGAATCATCATTGCTGCCTCATTGGTAGAGAGTTTGGCGGGGGCTACTATCCATGACCTAACTGAATCAGTACCAGGATGCGATGTCTCTTCCTGCAGTTACACAACAAATTTCCCTAGGATGCAGGATCAGGTACTGAAGTATGGTCCAACCTCGGCGTTGAAGACGAAATCGCGGCCCAGACTGAAGGCTTCAAAACCTACCAGACCTACGTTAAAAGGTTCCTGTGTCCTTGAATGGAACTGGCTGCCCACCCCCCCCCCCTCCCCCCCCCCAATGGTGCTGGCCACAGAAGTGCCTCCTCGCCCCTATTGATTTTGCTCTGCTACTATCATAGCTAATAGTGCCTGCTGTGGCCTCTCTCACCGTCCGTGCCTCGCCCCAGAGATAGATGTGCGATGGCCAATCTGACGAGTCCTCTATGCTGTCCACCCCCGGGCTGCCAGCTGAACTCTATCAGCATTTCATACTTTTCCTCACTTCTTCCCCTTATCATTCTCCCTCATGAGGCAGGTTATCAAATTCCTCGTGGCTGCGGCAACTCAAACCTTACTTTGCAGATACAGCAAGGCGATTTTCCCCCAAGAACCACACTGTTCATCTCTGCGCATCACGATGCCGCCTGAAGGAAAATAGTTCAACCAGCTCGCCACCTATCTATCAGCTCGATGACATCGTGGCCTCCGGGAAATTGGTCTTCACTTCATCTGATCCCAGAACAGTTGGCCAAGCTTCACTGGGCTCCTCTCGCTTGAGGTGGTCTTTCCCCACAATCCTTTCATCCCCCATCGTTGCTGCGACCTCAGTGTCCCTCAGAAGGCGCTAATCCTCTGATTTGACATCTTATCATTGTATCGCCTTTGAGGATTGGCTGGCATTTCTCTTCTGCTCTGGGATTAATCACCAGAAGAGAGCAGCTACACTATTGTTATAAGACATTTGCTACTTTTCACTTCACTCCAAGGATAAGCAGCTCCATAAAGTGAAACATTTATGAAAGACATTCTAGAAATCTATACACAAAAATGATAATCTATCCAACACTTAGCGGATAACATTGTAACTTTATCAATTAACAGTTGTATATGATTTGAATCGAAGAATGGCGTTTGTAAATATCTGTTCAGCATCTGAAATGATATTAAACACTTCTATCGTTACACCAAACACAAATGTCTGACACCATAAGTCTAGACACCTAAAATATATCCCTTCACTTTAGCTAAAGGGTGCAGTTTCAGACGCCAGGTCCCCAGCAATGAAAGGTCCATCAATCATGTATAATGTCCTCTGCTTCCAGGGAGCCTCTCACCACATAATATACTAAAACAGCACTTGACCCATTTGTTCCCTTCATCTCACCTGACGGGATACAAACGGCCCACCTGAGACTTCCCCTCCCACTCCTTGCCGTCTCTAATCGGCACATTTTGCAATTTGTGCGCTGAGCACTGGTCCGCTGGTCTCCAGTCTCACTCAGAGGCACTTCGTTACTCGCCCCCTGGGGGGCCTGGCGTGGCTCTTTATCACAATCTCCTCAGTCGACACTTTCAAGCTGCTTCAGTTCAAGCTGAGAAAGACGGTCAGACGCAAGTGTAGACATTCAGGCTTTCATGCACTGAGACACATTCTGCAGATCTGCTGATTGTTTACTGTGATGGTCCCTCAACTCCGATACAACTTGAGGTAAAAGACAAAACATTTGATGGTCGTAATAATCTTTCTCTCGATAGTCTGTGAAGGTTTGTGTGGGATTCGACAACACAAGGTCAAGCGTAAGGGAAATAGAATCCATAGTAAAGTAAGGTGTGAACTGGAGATGATGAGGTGCAAGAGTAGAGGATGTGTGAGGAGCATTCAAGAGGTCAAGCACTGATATCACTGTTACACAGCAAGTCAATCCATTATGAAAGGAGGAGGACCGACAACATTGGCGGGATCTGCCAGCAATGACGCCCAGATGGCTCTGACTGAACTGATCTGTTTTTCAGAGATAAAAACAGTCAGTTGGGCTTTAAAGATAAGAAGGAGGAAAAAGATTTTCATGACCTTTTGGCAACCTTGTGAAGTGACTCTTGTCCTTCCTCTTGATTCAGTTTAATTAGTGCTGATTTCTGTTCCCTGTGTGTGTGTGTGTATGTGTGTGTGTGGGGGGGGGGGGTGGTCAGCTCTCTTAAAGGGCCAGGTCCCCATGTTTTTTTCCAGATAATTAAAAAGTTACTCCTAGTCATCTACTACTAGATGACTACTATACCTGTCAACCTTTTCTGCCCCCAAGAGTGGCAGCAGAAGTGTTAACGTTCCCAAGACTGACAACCTGAAAGGCTAACAGATCAGACCCCAGGCAGAAGGTGGCAACTTAAGGGCTCAGCTTTCTTCAATCAATTCTATTGGTGTTCCTATGGTGCGAATGGTGCAATGCTAAAACCGACAGCATTGCGCTCCTATAATTCAGGCACATGTGACACAGCAGTGTCATAATGCTGCACCACTGTCAGGCTCTCGAAATGATCACATGGCTGCGATAAACCAATGACAAGCTAAAACTTTCTCTACACTCTTATGTATCGTCTCCAGTATATTTCAGCACCACGGTTTTTGAGAAGAAATTTTTATGGTCTTGATTTTGAGTTGATTAAAATAGCACGTTTCCTAAAATAAGACTAAAGGGGGGGGGGGGGGGGGTGCCATTATCCCAAAGTTACAGGCTTGCCCCATAGGGGCGGGGAGGCAGAGGCTAATCCTTTCTCCTCCCAGGAGAAAAAGCAGTTTTGCATTGATAATGTTTCTGCGTCAGGCTCCATCTGCCTGCCACTGATAAGAGTGCGGCTGTCACAGAGGAATTTTCCACTCCTCTGGCAATTCGCACCCGCTCACCGAGTACAAGCAGGCCAACGTGAGCATCAGAGACACGGATTTCACAACGCAGGAGTGGGGCCATGGGGGGGGGGGGGCTGCAGGGAGGCATGGGGGGGTGGGGAGGGACGCTGAGAGGCGATGACGAGGGACCCTTCGGAAAGCAGTCACAAGATACATGTTTCCGTGACGACGGCAAGTGGCCACGATGTTGACAGAGCACCTCCTGTGGTGATTCGGTACATGTTTCCCCCACCCCGACATGAGTTTGGGTCTTTAAAGACGTCACAGTGACCAACCGAGGAGAAAAAAGGTGACACATAAACCAATAAAAGGCGGAACACAAAAAATCCATGCAAGGGGAACTGATGGAGAGACATAAGCAGATGTGGAAGGAGAAACACCAGCAGATGTGGATGAGAGACACCAGCAGATGTGGATGAAGAGACACAAGCAGATGTGGAAGGAGAAACACCAGCAGATGTGGAAAGAGAGATACCAGCAGATGTGGATGGAGAGGCACATGCACCCTTTAGTATGGATCGTCTGGTGCTGAGATGGCATTGGCACCCAAGGGCGGCTTTGTTGTTCCTGGGGTCCCACTCCAAAAGTCACTTCAGGGACTCCCAACCACCTCAAGTGTAGTGACTGCTTGTGACCAGCAGGGGGCTCCCAAACTTCAGGGCCCCATGCAAACACTTCGCTTGAGTGGTGGTGAGCTCCAAAAAAGAAGAGTGAGGCATGACCATGGCCCATTTGGAGAACTGACACCCCAGTCAGTAAAATCACTGATCAGATGAAGCAGGAGAGCAAAAATATCCTGCATATAATACATACAATAAATGCAGTGATCCTTAGAATAGGGGGCAGATATTCCAGATCCCCCACAGCTGGCACCACAGGGGCAGCACGTGCACCGTCAGCACGGCAGCATTAAAGAACGATCACGACGCGGAGTCTGGTTAGGAAGAGGTGAGCAGCTTGCTGCGTGCTGTCAACGAAGGGAGGGCACAGTGTGACAACGACAGGTCTGTCAGTGCATGTTGTCGCATTATTTAGCATGTCGGCGGGGGGGAAGGGGGGATGGCTGAGCCCCACCCCTAAAACATACTGCTATAAGTGGAAAGGGGAACAAACCCTTGGCCCAAAGCACTCGGTTCATGATGATTCTCAGTAGAAGACCCAGGAACCCAGAAGCATGATCCAAAAATCTTAATTCATACAGTTTACAGACCCACACGTTCATCATGGTGACGGATTTTGGAGCTGCTTATTCACATTTAATTCTGAAGCACGAATACCACCGATCCCCCAATAGCTCTATTCCATCGAAATGACCCACTGTTCTATGAGCTTAACCGAATGTTTATATTCGCTGTATCCTATCAACAACCATTTGTCTACAAGAGCAGGCACATTTCTGCCACCAATCACTTCTGAGCAAATTTATTCCCCAATGAATTAAATTTAAGAAAAAGCCTAGCAAGACACTTGATGCAATTTTTACGCAATATTTTAATACATTAAACACATAGATTAATACTTTAATTTTTTAATACATTATTTTTTGTATCACCATGAAATGAGCAGACTTGAATATAAAACCTCCTTTAAGGAAGACAGAGGGGACACAGGTCAAACGGACCAAAGGTGACATAACGTTTGTGTGAGTAGCACTGCCTGGTCCAGCAGGTCCTCCACGCGGAGCGCTGTCCCTACCCCACCATCCCAGCCTCTTTCTGGGAAGCAAGTGCTTGGACAACAGAGGTGGGTGTACAGATCCCTACCCCCCTTCTTTGGCACTAGAGGGGTAAAATCTGATATTAATACAGACAGCCACATGTTCAGCCAAGCAATTAACCACAAATAATGAGATTTTCTTCCAGTCGTACGCTCCCACCTCAGGATTGATGTGAGAGGCATTTTTCAATCAATAACCTGAAATGTGCCTCTTTGACAGATGGAATCATAATAATCCAACTTGGGACAGCACTTTGCGTCCTTCTGCAAAGCCAGACCAGTTTTATTATATTAGCTGATGTCCTACTGAAGTTTTCAAGGTCACCCTGAAGTCGTGAAATTAATTCTCGGTCAAGTTCAAGTCACAGAGAATGTTACTGATCTTCAGCTACCACTGGAGGTTGTTATTCACACAAAAGCACTGAAGAAACGGCAGTGAAAGGCTGACGTAAATGGTGTCGTCGGCGCGTGATATGAACCGCCCCCCCCCCGACCCCCCCCCATCGTTAAGACTGCAGGCACCATAAGCAGCACTAACAGTGGGAGATGGAGAATGATCTGGAATGAAAGCTCAATCCTAGGGAATCTCTCTGCGTGTCACGGGCGACCTCGGCTGACGCAGGGCGGGAAAACGCTGAGAGAGATTAGCGTGATGATGTGACAGAAACGGAATGAAGAAAAATCCAGCAAAGTCACATTTTGCTCCTGGATTATGTAAATATACAGAGATAACGAATGTAGATTTAAGCAGATGAGCACAGCCACTTTACACTGTAATCTTGGCATAACAGTGTTCAAGACCGGATCGTACTCAAGTTCCAGTTCAACCAGGTCTGGAAAACAGAGAAGCATTTTTATGATGCTCATTCGCCGTTATGTAACACGACCCAAAAAGAGAACAAACAACAGAGCATAAATAGAAAAGGACCTTTGAGATTAGGGAACCTGCAGGGGGAGCAGCGGTTATGGCAGCATTCTGTCAAGCACCGGGCTGCCAGAGTGGAGACTGGTGCCCTCTGGCACCCGGGGGGGGGGGGGGGGGGGTTGGGGTCTCGTGAGGTGTGGGGGCCCGGTCAGCCATGGAGACACTGATTCCAGCTGACTGCAGCAGGGGGGAGGAAACAGAAAACAGGAAAAACAGGCCCTGTCTGTCCTGGGGGCAGCATTTGTGGCGTGACGGGGGCTTCACACCTCATCTGCCTTGTCACATGGTGTGGAATCACATGGTGGCAGAATGGACCAATCAGCAGCAATACCTGGGTCCATGCTCACTGGCAAGGGCAGGGAGGGTGACGGATGGGTGAGGCAGCCCCCCCCTTCTGGGCAGGTGTTTTTGCTCCCCCTGCCCGGCCTCCCGCCTCTGGCGCCATGGGGCTGAAACATATTAGGTACACGGGAAGCCCTCAGCGAGAGAAATTAATATGCTAACGACTTATCAACAGCTCTAATTACAGCCCGGTGTGTTATTTGCATAAGGTGCAGGAGAACGGTGGCAGCGGCGGGAAAATCCGCCGCATTCAAACCTGAATGGAGACAGAAGACCTTCGCATCCCAGCAGCAAGGAGGCTGTTCATCGGTAGATCAAAAACCGACAGCTTAAACTAGCTCAAGTTACCATGAGGACAGAGTAAATTTGCAGCATTATACAACAAAAGGCATAGTTAAAGCATCCTCAAGAATAATTTGACTTTTTGACAGACTTTTCATTGCAAAATGTCCATGTTACAGTTTTTCCACTTCAGGATTTTAATTTTTGACCAATCAGGAAAATTCAATGAAACAGGAATTCTCCACTAGTCCAATGATTGAAAACAGTAAAACTGTGTAAACAAACAGACCAGACATTACAATTCAAGCAATATTTGTCTGAGTTTATTTTTACCAACCTAAGAAACATTCTCCGAATCCACAAACACACCGTTACAATGACCTCATTTCCTCATGCCATGTATGAAAATTAGCCTAGGGAAAATGCAAATGATAAATTAGGCTATTAAACTGGACCGCCAGCCTGTCCGTTACGGGGACCCAGTTAAGGCACTGGAGGTCTGCAGTGAATAACTGGTTTGGTTTAACAGACAGGGCCACGCAGTGGAGGAAACAGGCTCTGTCGCTCTCCGCACTGGGACCAGCACTGGCCTGAGGCACTTAGTTTACATTTGGGTCACCAAGGTGACATTGAAACCAGCAGGAAAAATATGGGGTGGGGGGGATCTCTATATAGAAAATCCCAAACAGAGGTGGGTTTACAGTCAACACATGTCCATTTATTTATATATAACCTCTGTATTATCTTGTGTTAATCAGGACATAGAAAGACTTCGGGCCAGTAGCAAGATCAACTTATGAAGAGGAACCCTAATTTTACATCAAGGTTAAGTTTTTTGGCTATTATTGTCACAGGGCACTTAAAAACAGCACTGCTTCGGGAAATTTAAATCCTAGTTATATGGAAGTAGTATCTCTGAGAGTATGGTTTTTTTTTATCTTAAAATGGTGATCTCGGCGGGAAATCAGCCGTCAGCGTCCAGATGTGTGGAGAGCAGCAGACGCCAGCAGGAAGGGCTGACAGAACCGTCCGCGGCTGTGAAACGGGAACGACAATAGCAGAGCAAAACTAATGTCCCAGGGAACAAAGGCTGCCTTTTCCCATTTATGAAAGTTACCTGCACTCTCATGCATAATTTTAAAATTCATTTTCGAACAGAATACGAAAAGTAATTTCACAATCGAACAATACAGACAACAGAAAATGTTTAATCTTCACACTTTGAGTAATTCATTCGTGTTTGGAAAGAATCACATAGACAGACAACAACATAACGGTGAAATAAAGACTAAATATACGCATTCCATAAATTGCAGTTGCATAACTTAACTGTGTCATATAATCAAAACTAATTTTCTTATTTCTCACTCGGCTGTAAATTAACAAGCGATCAACTGGAATCTGGAAGAGCGGGGTCTACTGAGAGCCTTATTTAAAAAGACAGTTAGTGGTTGGGGGTCGCGGGGGGGCGCTCACATCCCGGGAGGGAAAAAAAAACAAGTCGCTGGTCTGGTTAATCACCGTGACCATCTTCAACGGAGGGTGACCGAAAGTTTTTCCGGGTTCAGAAAACTTCTGACAAGGCAAACAGCTTTTAATGGGTGGCATTGAAAAATGAATGAACACTCCAGCAGGGCAAAGCTGTCCTGAGCACCGGGTAAGTCCGCGTTACGGTGTTGTGCTCAGGGCTGGGAAGCCGGTGTTCTCATACAGACCTCACTATGGAATCGCCTCCCAGCATCGCCAGTAACTTATCATTTTTAAACTTAGAATAAATTATTTTTGTAAATAACAATGGCAATTAAAAAGGTTATAAAAAAACAGAAATCATTTGTGCAGATCAAAGTCTGTTAGCTCCGCTGCATCCCGTAATGGCACCTTGTTATCTGAATTTATCTGTAATTTGCTTTTTATTTTCATGTTTATTTTTTCTCTCTTTTTATTCTGTATTTTTCTTGTGTAGAGCACTTTAAATGACCACAGTGTATGGAAGGTGCTATGCAATTATAAACTTGCCTTGCCTAGATCACATAAACATTATAGATACTTGAAAGGGTGTGTGAGGTCAGATGGGCCAATCAGAATGAATGTCAAGAGAGCAGAGGACAAAACAGCCAATCAGATAGGTCTAGCCCAAGAACAGCCAATGGTGAAGAGTCTCAAAATGTGTTATGCAGCAGGTGGTCACTAGCTTGTGAATGCTAGCTAAGCGTGATGTCACCAAGGACAATCCGAGGACAGCATCCCTCCTCAATTAGCTTCACTCTATAACCAAGCGCCTTCTGTGGAGAGACTGCAAAGCTTTATTTAGCTTTCCATTTCTTTTAATACTGTTCCTATTTACCAGAAAGACCTCAGAGGTGATTGAGTCTTTCTAACAAACTCTCAACTGTACATCGTCATGGAAACTGCAGTTCCAGGAATCAAGCTGTCCTCTGACACTCATTTCATGAGAACATCTTATCCACCATGACAGCATCCTGCTTTTCTCCTTTAGATGTACAGTGTTGTGGGGCATGAGTCCCCCTCACTCATAACACTGAAGGGTCAGCGAGTTGAGGTGGGTTGGGGTTAGAAGGCAGCCAGTAAACACGCTAAACAGACACTTTCCTGGGCCGGTGTCACCACAATAAGAGCTCTGGCACTGAGGGTGGCTTTCCTTATGCTTTGAGGCTCAGCAATGTTAAACCCCGGAAGTCCTAATAAACCAGCACTCCACTCCAAATGGGAAAATGCACAAGGACTCCCAGGGTATGGAAAAGGGCTTCAGGTGAATCCATCTAACCATCCTCCAGCGACTCAGCCAGTACAGAGCCGTGGAGATAGCCTGGCGTCTATCCCAGGAAGCAGGGACACCATGGATGGGATGTCAATCCATCACTCACACGATAACACATTAAGGGCAATTTATTGTCAGCAAGTCACCCATCTGCATGTCTTTGGACCACAGAAACTGACAACGTCCACGATATAGAGAGAACATACAAACTCCATACAGAGAGCAGGGGAAGGAGTTAAACCCAGAACCTGGGAGATGTGCTGTCATTCTGCCTCAGAATGCAACACAAAAACAATCATTTTTATGGCAACAGATTGTTAACTGCAGCATTCCTGTCTAGGGCTGTGAAAGGCGTTGTGAAAGGGAAGGAAACCACGCCACAGACTCCGCTGTGATCGATGCGGAACTGGGAATTAATTACTTTTGTGAAATTTGTTTTAAATGTTAAAAAACTTGTTCAATTTTCGAGTAAATGTTGGGAAGAAATGTCAGCAGGCGTGGGGGCTGATTTATGGCTTAAGGTCACACACAGTCTCGGGGGAGGTCACCTCCTGTTCAGGGGCGACGAAAAGCATCCTGGCAGGAAACTCATCGTACCCAGTCCTGCCCTGCGGCACTCAGCGAGACGTACAGCACCTGAACAGAGAGTAGCGTAGGTGGGAAAGAGAGGTTAACAGTAAAGCAAGTTTGTGTTTTGGTTAATATTACTTTATGTGCTGGGTGCTATTATCGGATGTGAATGGACAAAACAGCCAAGAACAATCCCTCAAATGAACTTCAATAATCTAACAACTAGACGTCACAAAAATGCATATTAGACACACGCCTGTTTTAGTGACTATAGACTGACTTACAATCTACACGACTAACGATGAGTCACACATACAACCAATGTGTTTTTTCTTAATCAAATAAACGTACGTAAGCTACCTTACCTAGTGCCTGCCGCACTTTATTTTCTGCTCTGTGATATCGTCCTTCTCAGAGAAAGGCTGTCTGTCAGTTATCTACATTAAATAGTTTCTTTCTATAAATAGGCAAAGTGGGATCATTAAAAAGCAAAATGGTGCTGAAAATCACTGAAATCGTCAGTTATCTTCCACTCAGCAGCGTTCCTCTGCTAATCCGCCCAGCTTTCTCCCCCCCACAGCCCACGAATTATGAATTTCTCATAACAGAACGAGACACTGGTCCTTACACTGAGAATCAGATACGCCACTGAGACATATAATTAACCTTTTTAATGGGGCAGCACTTCATTTGAATAAGGTTCCCCGTGCACAGAGACAAAAGGCAAGCTGGAGAGGCTTAAACTCAAATTATTCATTACCATGCAAATGCATGATAAAATTTTGCCTACATTTGCTGGATTTACTTAGTATAAAGTACATCGCAATGACAGCTTGAACAGATTCCTAACTTGTCTTTTAGAAAATTTAATGCATAAACAAATACAGATCATGTGGAAAGAAACAGAAAATGCCAAGGAGATGAGAGAGCATGTATGTCAGCAGTAAGCATTATTATGTTATTAAGAATATTTATATTCTGGTATGCACCCTCACGTGATGCCCTGTCCTGTCTGGGATACGATTCAAGCCACTGCAACCCTGGTCAGGATAAGAGGTTGGAGGATGGATGGATGGATGGATGGATGGATGGATGGAAGAAAAAATGTATATCTGGAGAAAGCTAATCGGTAAAAAAAACAAACATTTTTCTTCAGAATATCATTAGATTTAAACTCAGCTTAACTGAAGTTCAGCAGTAAAGTTCTAGAATCTGAATAACTAAAGCCGACTGACTGATTTCCATGAGAGAAACCCCAGACATAGAGAAGAGAGCTTAATTCTCATAGAGCACCACACAGAAACACTTAGACATTTTTCATCCGCTAACCACGCTGTGTCAGGATGGCCCATGTGAGTCGACGCAGCTATTAACGGTGATATACGTTATGCCCCGAACCAGCGGCGCCGCTCCCGGAGGATGCTTCCCGACTAATTTTCACTCTTAACTGGACCGCTGGGATGACAGGAGGGCAGAGGGTTGTGTCGCTGGGGTTTAAAGGAAAAAAAATGAACAGCGGAAATTTTTCAGTTGTGTTCACAGCTCACTTCGGCTTAGGTCTGTTCTGGGGAGGTGCATGAATATGGATGCATGCCAGTTTTTTCCCTGCATGTCCCCTTTCCTAAGCTCCATTCACCGTTGTGGACCAGAACTTCGATTGGTCAAGTTCAGTACCACCCTATAAACCCACCTCGAGCTTCTGGAAAGCTCTACCGCTTTACGAGCTGTCAGTCAGGACTATTGCCCAAAATAGGCTTGAAGAATGGAGCCAAGATGGCAGGGCTGTGGCCTGGCTCTGACTACTACAGACTCACCACAGCCGTTAACAAAATGGACTCCCTGCAACATTGTTTGGTGCTTAGGGTCACCGTTTGTTCAGCCAAAGGCTTTATTACTGTACCCACTTTCAAAACAAGTCATGATGTACCAGCAGTGCTGTAACAAGCAAGTGAACAAGTGCGTGGAATGCTTAAGAGTTCTCCTGTGCAATTAGCACCATATGTAAACAGATAACTGACAGATTTTCCTTAACTGCCTGGGTTTACATTACAAGCTATAGTCCTAACAATCACCTTCTGGAAACCGAAACCAGCTCTGTTCATCCAGATCAGAGGGGCACAAAATGGGTTAGTTTACTTAATCTCAGATGTAATATATTCATATATTCATGGAAATGTTCTAATTGTAATTACAGAATAAATAAATTGGTGTAACTATTGTTACATCAGGGTCAGAGCACCTTAGTGATTAGCACTGTGTCCTTGTAATTCCAGGATTGTGGTCCAAATCCTCTGAGTTTGGATGTTCTCTTTGCATTCATGTGGGTTTCCTCAGGATCTTACAGTTTCCTCCCACAGTCCGATACATGTGACTGGGTGAACTGGCGTGTTTAAATTGCCTGCGAGTGTGTGTGAGCCCTGCTATGGACAGACGTGCTAAGGACAGGCGTGCTATGGACAGACATGCTAAGGACAGACATGCTATTTACAGCAGTCATTCTGCCCAGGATGTCTCCTGCCTCATGTCTAGTTCAATGTGGCTCTGAGGTGACAAAGCAGTTGTGGAATATGGATGATTGATGGTATTACATCCTCATAAAAAAAAGATTAAAATATACATTTGTACCGTTCACAGTCCAAGACAGGTTCAATAAAGCTCTTTTGTCAAAAGGCACGTAGACCAGTTGTAATAATGCTTTGTCTTGCTCTGTTTCTATGTACCATTCTGATATCTCTAAATTACATTCCATTTATTCTAAAGCAAACCTACCAAACATATGAAAATCAGACCAAAATTGAGAAAGTGGGTTAAATCCAGACTAATAAAACAAAAAACAACTAATAAAAACTTTATTAGTTTATTATAAAAACAGTGAACCACACAAGTTAAGGAAGTCCAAATTTACAACCCACAAACGTGGTGATGAAATTAAACAGAAGAAATGATCAGTACTATGTTATATGACTTCATGAAAAAATGTCCAAGTGATATTGGCATCTGCCTTATAGATTTCAAAATAAAAGAAAAGGAAAAATAAAAGAAGGATTAGATTTCCTTATCGAACAAGTGTGAAAAGTCCTTTATGGGCTGAAGCTGAAAATGCACAGACAAATTTCAGATGGCAAATGTTTCTAATTTGGAGCTATTTCAGATAACAGACTCAATAGTCATTATAATGGTAGTGATTTTAAAGCTGTACTTTAATTATATGATTACTAATAACCTTTATGTAACTCAGAAACAAAAAATAATGATTGTAACGATTGTCAGGTTTCACTTGTCAGGTTTCACTTAGCAAAATATTTAACAGACGTAGTTACTTCTCCTCCAGGTCAACCCACAATACAAATGTCGCAGAGTCCAGTCCAGAAAATCACCACCGTCCTTCAAATGAGACGCTTGAGTTAACCCGCCCATTCATCCCCATGGCAACAAAGCCGTGGGTGACAGAAACCAATAGGGTGAAGGGGGAGCGGCAGCTTTTACAGAGACAGTCATTTCAGTCTGTTAAGGACAGAATGTCTTGTGCCTTCTGGGGCGAGGCAATTACCCAGCATCCTTCACTTCCATTCATCTCACATACAACGGTTTTCCAGACTTACCATTGCTTTTGTACTTCAAAGAGAGAAAAGGGTGGTCTTTTTGGGATACAGCTGTGTGAGATATTAACTACTATGTTTCTCTGAAACTTAACTGTCAGTTAATTTGCGATTCTCAGGCTAGAAGGTAGGAAGGCTCTTTGGCCCTTTTGTTCTGTCAGCTCCACCCCCTCCTTCTCTCCCGTTCTGGAGCCTGCGGCATCCCCATGGTCTGACTGTGGATAAAGACCCATGATACAACGACATAAACAAATGCTGACAGGAGTGCCACAGCCCAGCGCCTCCCGCTGACAGCTCCAGGGGAAAAGGCACCAGCTTCCAAGATACGCGAGCCCCCCGTTTTTTGCTCGCTGTCTCCTGCACGCTCGCCGCCGCGGTGAGCTCCCATCCGGCAGGTGTGACGCCACCTTTCGTCCGTGGGTTAAGACAGCCCAGAAATAGGTCATCATCGGGTGCTTATAGTCTGCTCCATCTTCATTTGCGCCTACTGAAGGCTGGGAAACAGGAATGGGAGAGGCAGTGAGCGAGGAGGACAAAACAGACGGCATTCCTCCTCCAGACCACATTCATCTTCATTTCAGATGCTGTCAGGAGGACCCTGCCTCTTGTTACCAGAATACAAAATTTCATTTCTCATATAGCCTAAACTCCGTGTTATAGAAATGATTAATGGCTAAGTTTAATGCACCTTTAAATGATATACCCTTCTGTATTTATTGTTTTGAGATAACCAAGTATTTTTTCTCTCTTTGTTCCATCAGGTTACAATATAGTTCATGGGAGTTATTAGTCGGCTGACACTCAGAGGCAGATGATGCCTGGATTTCATGCAGTTTTGATTGGGAAAGCAGCTGCAATATCCAGTGCCATAGATCAAATGTTTGACAGATGCAGTTTTCCAGAGAAGTGGCCTCGGACACAGATGTAGCATTTAGCTATAGGGCATTCTGGGTGTGGAATGATCCAGGCCCAGTGCTACTGGGATGTTAGTCACCCATGAGAAGAAAGACTGAAGCCATCTACTCGTCCATGTCCAAAGGTTGCTTCTTTTTAGTCTCTCTCCTAGACATTGTCCTTGTGTCATGTGACAGAGGCATCAGCGGTCAGGGACAAAGAGGCTGTGCGATTGTGGTGGGTGAGACCGATGTCGGGCCCTGGGAGCTCCTGGAAAGCTCACACTGGGCCAGTGGGCTTTTTGCCTGCTGATAGAGACCCGCCTTCATAAGTATCCAGGATCTCGGCGAGGATGGTGGGTTAGAATCACACACAGGGATTTTTGGGTCCCTCCTGGCTTCCTAGCAAGCAAGACCTCTGACTTCTGCTTCCAAGGTGTTTAACAGCACCTCTTGTTGGACAACCATCAGAATTTAGGCTCCGCTTCACGTCATCGAATGGACCTGCCTAATAGTGTACTGTTCTTTGTTCTTATTATAGATAGCTATTGAAAATGCTTGTTGCCTTATTGGCACGTTGCCGTCTCAAGAGTATTCTGTGAATTTTCTATGCAGGTGTCACGTTTGATTACTGTCATACGCATCATACCCAGCCATGACGTAAACACAGCCCACTGCATAACTATAACACTGGCACTAGGATCTCAGGACACAGACGCATAGCCAAGCACGAGGAGTTATTGTGCTACTGCTGTGTTTCTGACACAATGATTAAAATGAGGAATAACTCAGGCTAGCGGAAGGCATTACAAGCCAAAGGCAAAGGTTGACATTATTCATGTATGTTCTTTCCAGTGACCAAATGACAAAGAAATTGCAGCTTGCCTACAGGCTCTAGAACAAAAATCAGTTTTTAAAAGAAAACAGTTACATAACTGCTTCAATGGAATTACGAGGCTATTTTTTAAAGGGTCAGAGAAAAATGGGAAGGGGTAGAAAATAAATTGTGCTGATTCCAGAAACCTTTAAACAAAACCGGTCAATCAAGTTGTATTTAGTATGACAAATATGCACCAGCAAGTTAGAAAACTCAAAAAGGCAATAAAATAAATGGAATTAAAATTAATACTTGTCCTCTTCAGAGCAAATGATCAAGCTGTAGATACAGTATTAATCCCAAAGGAAACTGCAATTGTAATTTTACACTTTATTTTTTTACTCAATTTTATGCTAATCTTTTAACATGACTATACACAGAAATGCAACTGTAAACAGTTTATACAGACTGTTTGATCCTGGAAGCTGGTAACCAAGGGTGACTGACCATGGTTCGCCAATCCCACACTTGGGGTCACATGACTGAGCTTATGCATACAGTACCATCAGTATACTGTGTAATGCAATACGATGGGGATGCTTGTCATTGGTGTTACATACTCAGACAGTTTAGATAAAACAAACACAATATGTTTGGGATCATGTACGATACCTATTCTCTGAATCAGACTTGGGCAACTATTTCATAGAGGGTCAAACTCAAGCTTCACACTCTCAGAAGGGACGCCATTTTTTCATGATTAATTTCATCTCGTGAAAAGTACAGTAATAGATTTTATATATTTTACTACACATTTTTTTCAGAGAAAGGTTTCTGTTCATCTTCATAAATTCGAACATAAAACCTTATGTTTTTTTATTTTAATGACGTTAAAAATGTGTCCCACGCACTAGGCTTTTGTCCAGGTCTCCTCTAAAGTCTTAAATTTGCACGACGAAATACAGAGAAGGTATAGTTCTATGCGATACTGCGATACTGCAATACTGCGGAAGAGGGTACCGTAGATCACGCTGCAGTGAGTGTTGAGGCTTGGGGAGGGTGACTTGTACTCTGCCTGCTTCACCTTGCATGACCTCCAGAAGCTGTCAGCAGAGTGCTGAGAGGAGCACATTGTATTACACTACTGTTTGTCCTAACCCCAACGCAGTCACCGATCAGCACCCCCAGGGCCATCTCAGGGCCCAGTCTGCTGCGTGACGGACCGACCTTTGATTCCCAACGTGAAGAAACATTTTCCCTTCCTCATAGGAAAATTCCCTCTTAGAGTGTGGAAATGAACCAAAATGTGCGGTAAAAAATTAAGAACTGGACCCTATATGTGGGATGCATTAACTACACCAAAGCGTCATACTTCATTTTATTTCGTCATTGGTACTCGTTTCAGTCCGCTTATCAGGATTGCCAACTCTCACGCATATGGCGTACGTACGTGACTCCCACGGTTGCAGATATTCACGCTCACGCAAGAAATCTTATGGCAAATCTATATTATTCCATTATAAACCTAAAATTTGCTATATCAAAAGCGCTGGAGTTGGGGTTTCAAACCCTACAGACTATTAAGATAATAACATGGTTACATACATGTAAATTCGTGTGCAGACTTGTCTCGAATAGAAAATCTCACCCCACCTAGCTGACCAAAGTTGGCAACATTGCCACTTATATTCAATGCATTTTGTCCAAATCGCATATGACTATACATTTTCAATGACCGAAATCCAGCATCTCCCTATAGCTCTTTCTATCAGCATGTTGAAATTCGTGCTCGTCAGTAAGCCATCAGGAACAGGCTTTTTAACACTTTTCATTGTATACCCATTTGGATCCAAACAGGGTCTTTAAAACCCCTCTTCCTTCACATCCATCACAGGTTTTGACGTTTCACTGATCTGCCGCAATATACTCAGCTTCAGACCAATTATGTCTCGCTGTCAATTCACCGTCTGAATAAAAACTTACCCATCAAAGCGGCGAAGGCACAATTAAGCCGAATAACGAAAACGCCACAATGAGGCGGCTGAGTAACGTAGCCAGAGATTAAACATCTAATAATGAAAATAAGTGTCTGTTTTCTTGATACAAATGAAAAATGGCTGCTTTATTAATCTCTTAATTAAATCTTTTTGTCGGGAAGCCATTCGCTCCTTTAGTGATTAGCGGATAATGATAATGTAACATCTTGTCGACTTGACAAGAGATCAGTCATTCTCTAGCAGTATGAAAATACACGCCTGCAGAAACAGACTTTACAGAAAATTGAAAAACAAGGACCTTCCTGCCACGTCGTTATGGACAATGATGATACCTTAAATGACAACATAATGAGGGCTTCCGGCTTCGTTGTTGATTACAAATTTCCGATACTGATGCATATACAAACCTTTACGTGCAAACAACAATGATTCCTTGAGGCATAATGTTAATTAAAAATAGACGCATTTAAGCCTAAAAATAATTTTAATAAAAACACGGCAATGCATAAATATGGCAAAACATCTTTGCCCTGAAGGTCCACCTTCTACTGAAATTAGGCAGTCTAACTGATTTTGCTGTTATTTTTATAGAAATATTAACCGATCGTTAATCTGTCTTGCCATTCAGAACAAACATTAACATATGCCTCCAGACTGTTTGTCTATAGGAGCAAACTTGACAGAGTTTGACAATAATGTAAGTTACCATTTCAACATACCTTTAAGTATAATAATCAATTATTGCTGAGAACGCAAAACAAATGTTTGTCATTGCGGCACGAAGAGATTACTGCTCTCATTACTATAAAGCAGAATGTACGTTATGTTAAATTTGCATTGCATATTTTCTGCACAGTCATGCATGGGGCATATATATAGTGCAATGAAGTCACGGTGGTTGTCATTGAGGCGCTGCAAGTTATACAGGAAGAAGATAGAGTCAGTCATTCATATTCAAAGCGGCAGCACCGGCAGCCCCGAGAATGAAGGTAAAATGATTTACCAGGCCGCAAATCTCTGCCGAGATTTAATAGGATGGTTTTAAGTTTTTCTCCAAGACTTCAGCTGAAAAATAAATGGGAGATACAAACACAAAAATTAGAGTAACACTGAAAAGCAAAAACTTATATCCTTAAGGAAGGCAGTGTCCTCGTAGCTCAAGAACGTCCTCATATTACAATGCTTTATGCAATTTTATACATTTTATACTTTTTTCTTTTTTTAATTGTTAATGAAAATATTCACAATTAATTATTCTTTAAATATAACAGTAACCACGTATTGTAATGTCCCTTGAGACAGTGAGACAATAAATGCTTGTAAACTGCTTACAATTCAAATAAATACATTTGGAATTATATCCTGCAAGTGAACATTATGTTTACACCACATTGCAAATACAAATATTTCAGGAATGGCACATTTGCGCCTCAAATTACAGGAAAACGTTTGGAGATTAAGAATGCTACATCATGTAGACTTCCAAGGGCAGCAAGAATGAGCAGTGCTCAGAACAAGAACTGAACAACTACGCAGCGTTAAAAATCGCAGCGGTACTGTGGAGCAGTAGCACCATCTAATGACCATAAAATGCAATTGAAAGGATTATATGGCGTTTATATGACAAAAAAGCTAACATAGTTCTAGTGGAGCCGGAAAAAGAAGACAAATTTTTGGGGCATACGTCTCTGATGTCTGCAATTGTCCAATCACAGAATATCTAAAGGTTACATTAAGTTTTGTTATTCCATTAGTCATCGAACACTGCTCTTCAAACTAATGTGAAAGCTTACACGTTTGGCTGAGTACTGCATAGAAGTAGGCCTGCCACATACTAAGTAGGGGCAGGACTCAAGTTTCAAGTTTTATTGTCACATGTTCCTAATAACAGAGTGAAATTCCTATGCCACAGTTGCATGGTAACGGACAGGTGCATTGGGGGCTACAACAAACGGTAGTGTAATACAAGACAAGTCAGTGCAAGATAAGCAAGTAGCCTCAGTGCAATGCAGGACAAGACATTGCAAGATAAAAGAGTGCAATATAAGAATGAGTAAGCAATAAGTGGATAATAACTCAATATTGATAAAGTGCAGAACTTAAATATTAACAATGAGTAATATAATGTTTAGTGACCTTATGGCCTGTGGAAGGAAAATGCCAACACCTCACATTAAAGTATTGGGACTCACCTCTTAATCGTTGAATTCAGGTGTTTCATTCAGACTCATTGCCAGGGGTTGGGCTTGGCCCCTTAGTTCCAGTGAAGGGAACTGTTAATGCTTCGGCAGACCAAGAAATTTTGGACAATTCTATGCTTCCAACTTTGTGGGAACCGTTTGGGGAAGGACCTTTTCTCTTCCAGCATGACTGTGCTCCAGTGCACAGACACACTCCAAACTCTTGTGGAAAGCCTCCCCAGAAGGGTGGCAGCTGTTATAGCTGCAAAGGGGGACCAGCTCCATGGTGATGCCTATGGATTTAGAATGGGATGTCATAAAAGTTCCTGTGGGTGTAATGGCCAGGCGTCCCAATACATCTGTCCAGATATATAGGAATCTTTGAATTGATGTGCCATATAAATACTTTTAAAATACATAATTTCCCACCCATTAAGAACTTTTCAGTTACATAAAACCAATGAATAAATTGCATCTCTGCAACACAGTAGAACTTACCAGTTAACCAACGTGTCATTGCAGACCTTTGTTGAAACTTACTGACATGGTGATTACAATACAGGAGCTTACCACACTCCCCTTCTTCTAAGTAGCTGGTGTCTGTGCAAAATAAACTGCAAAAAACTGCAAAATAAACAAATTATACGTAGCGCTTCCATGTAACCTAATTATAGTAACATATGTCGTATTTATAGAATTGACTGAAATCTGTGTTTTTTGGGTTAAGGACTATTGTTTCTACCTAGGAACCATATATCGTTATGCTTGTTTCCTATCGATCTATTTTCTTTGAGACATAACAATGGGTGCTTCCGTGCCGCTTTGACATGCTGTATAGTAGGGAACTGTACATTGATTTGACTTTATTCAGTCTGTAAAAGACACTGTATTAATTACGATAACTTCAGTCCCTTCGCAACGGCAGGTAATATCATTTTATTTTTATTTCATTATACCCTTAGCCAGAAATGTGTGAAACTAACTACATATACTGACCGTTTAAATGACGGGTATTGTACAATGGATCTTTTTAGAATTGTAGTTTAAGAATGTAGTCTAGGTTAGCTGGTGGTCGTAAGAAAGTTAGATGTAAATTTTTGCACACAGTGGAATCTTGGAACTCAAACGCCTCTTAACACTACCGGTTCGGACCTCGGACTGGTCTGTCAAGAAAAATCTAACTGCAACTCGACCTACTGGGATGCTGATGCCTATGAATTGCTGTCAGTGTCCCGGTACCTTTCGACCGAGTTCGACGTGCGAAAGCTGTGTTCTTGTGTTCGGTGTGATTTTTTTGTACTTTATCTACAGTACAGTTAGTAATACAGTAATCATGACCACTAAGAAAGTGAGCAGAGATAGCAGCAAACCAAAGAGGAAAGTAGTGAGAGTAACTAGAACTTAAAAAGGAAATTATATATATAGCAAGACTTGAAGGTGGTGCACGTGTATCTGCTCTCTCTGCGGAGTATGGGATTTATTTAATGTTTATTGCTGTTGTAGGTGTGTTTTTTTATTGATTATCAGAGGTTTTATAATTAGTCAGATAAGTAGATACGTTTAAATAAGCATCATTTGGGAGTCTTAAACGAATTAAATTCATTTGCATTATTTCTTATGAGGAAATGCGACTTGGACCTCGACCAAATCGGTACTCGACCAGCCTTCTGGAACGAATTAAGTTTGCTCCAAGGTACCACTGTGTATAAGGTTCCATTCGGAACACCAGTACCCTGCTAGCTAGCTAGATAACTTTAAAATTACGTGTTTTTTCCAACAGAGAAAATCAGTGTGCTTGTATGTACTGGGGAAATTTGCAGCTATACAAAACAATTCTATTATTTGGTTAGTTGCTGAGAAAAACAATGAAACTGAAAGAACTAGAATCTTGCCTTCAGCAAGTGGATGTCTTTGAGGATCCAAAGATACTTCTTGAACAGTACCCTACGAGTCCCCACATTGCAGGTGAGAGATTCATTAATTGCATCGTATTATACCCGTTCGTGAGCAAAAATACAATGTAACCGGTCAACTGTCCCTGTTAGTAAGACATATAATCGTTTGAATGTTTAATCCCATGGGTAAGGTAGTTTGTTCTTCTTGGATATTTTCAGCCCATATGCTGTACACTATACACAACACGTTCGATGACATTGAGAACAAACTGGTAGCGGACCTGGGTTGCGGATGTGGTGTCCTGAGCATAGGATCTGCTGTGCTCAATGCCGGGTACGTAGCCTTTGGAAGCTATAAAAAAAAAAAAAAAAAAAAAAAGTTTGCTTATCTGATTTGGTATAGATTCACTTTTTTTTTTCCTTTGACAGATTATGTGTTGGATTTGATATTGACCAAGATGCATTGGAAGTATTTAAAAAGAACAAGGAGGAATTTGAACTTACAAATATTGACATGGTTCAGTCTGACGTCTGCTCCTTAGAACTGGCTTCTAACACCAAGAGATATGACACTGTTATCATGAACCCTCCTTTTGGTACTAAACACAACAAAGGTAAGTTAACAAAGCTTGATCAGTGGCCTGTACTACGAAGCGGGTTACTGGCTTATCGGGGTAACTTGCCGGATTTAAGGTACCAGTTTAAATGGACTTCATATTCGTTCACTTACATTTTGCCCAGAATATCTTAAGTCCGACAAGTTACCCCGATAAGCCAGTAACCCCGCTTTGTAGTACAGGCCCCAGGTATGTAATTTGCATGTTCTCAGTGTCTTTGTGGGCTTAACTCCATACCAGCCCCCCCCCCCCCAAAAAAAAAAAAACATGCTACGGTTAACTTCAGGGGTCAGCTCTGGATCCCTGTACCCCTATAAAGGACAAGCAGACATGAAAAAAATTAATATGGACAAGGTTAAACTAATTGCCATTTTCCTCTACAAGGTATGGACATGCAGTTCCTGAAAACAGCACTAAATATGGCACAATCATCAGTGTACTCTCTTCACAAAACTTCAACACGAGAGGTATGTGGTCTGTAGAATCTTTAATGTCACCTTCCTCAGGTGGTACAGCTGAGTAAAGAAATGCATTTTTATTTCTTAGCATGTTCAGAAGAAAGCAAATGACTGGAAAGTAAAGATGGAAGTAATCGCAGGTATGCAACGATGCTTTACCAACATTTCACAAGGTTCGTCTCGTCTTTTTAAAAGTCTCAATTTTTGCCCCCTCTTTACAGAACTAAGATACGACTTGCCAGCATCGTACAAGTTCCACAAAAAGAAATCGGTAAGATTTTACTTCCTATAGATCAAAAAAATCTGGATTTAATGTTGGTTACATGTAAAAGGGAGTTCTACAGAATCAAAGTTTTTTTTTAAAAGCATTTATACAAAACAAAAGAAATCAATGGTGCATTTTGAAAAGTAGCAACTACAGAAATATACCACTAATGTAATGGGTAGATTGCTTAAAAAAAATCTGCACTGGTAAAAATCAACTAAGGGTGCAGACACATTCAGACTTAACTGCACTATCTTGCTCATGAGGTTTACACGTTATGTGCATAAAGTCTCCTTAGTGGCCATTCTGGACAGAAAAGAAAGAACCCTTTTTTATAATCCCCTTGAACTGCAGGTTGACATTGAAGTCGACTTCATACGATTCTGCGTAACGTAAAGCCAACACAGGAATGGACTCAAGACGCACTCCTTTCATCGGCATTTTGAATAAAGGCTGAGAGCGAGTCTTTGTGGTTTCAGTTCTCTGAGCCGTTTTCCGTCTTCCCTTGTTTTGCGGCGGGTGCCTCTGCATCTCCCTCGTCAAGAGGTCTCTTCTTTGGGCTTTGAGGTGCAGCTAGAAGCATCAAAAACAATCAGCCATGTGGCACATCCAACCGTATGACAATGCATGAGAAATCAAGCTTGTTTTGTAGGAATTATAGTATTGAGTAATTGAAATACAGAAGAGGAAGGCAACTGAGCAGCATTACAGTAATGTAACATTCATACCATCATCTTCATCACCACTGTCAAATTTAGTCTTCTTGCCCTGGTATTTCACTTGGGCTTGATCCCTTCCTCCCCTGTCCCTTCTGCCTCCTCTTCCTCCTCTTCCTCCAGATCTACGCCCACCTTAAATAAAAGGAAGGTTAACAGAAGGCACTGCTGTCTCATTCAGGCAGGCACACTGGCCAAACCACACGTACCTCTGCCCCTTCGCTTGTTGAGGGACTCCTGCTGGTCCTCCATAATCTTCTTTAGCGTTTCCTTCTCCACATCTCCCTCCAGCACTTCCCACGTTACGCTTTTGTTCTTTACTTCTAGTTTGCCTCCATGAGCTGCAGTGGCTTTTTCTAGTGCTTCTCTGGCATTTGATTTAAAAAGAATGGTACCCTGGGAAAAAGAGCATGTGCATGAAAACGACTGCTAGCAGACTTGTTCTAGCATTAATGGTGTAAGCAGCTGCTGTAATGAGTGCGCTGCCTCACTTCACGTGTGTGAAGGGCAGGATCTTACCTCCTTGGCTCCTCTAGTGAAATCAATCCATTTGATCTGACCATGTCCCGAAAACAACTCGTGAAAATCTTCCCTCGACGTCTGCTCCAGATCACCAGAGAACTTCAGCAGGCAGCCTGCCTGTTCATCTAAAGATTTCTGCAAGAGAACATGTGCATTTGCTGCATAAGATTTGCTAATGTTTTCATTTAAAGCATGATGCATTCCTCAGCTTCGGAACAGCTACATGTATTCCACTACATTAACATTTTTAAGTAGACGCTTTTGTCCGAAGTTATGTACAAGTGAGGCAAATAGCATGAATGTTTGCAGTGTGCTGTCAAAGGATCAACTAGGCATTGGGGCAGCCAGGCTGAGCTTCCAGTGAATGCCCAAGTACGCGTGTAAGCAGTCTTGGAGCAGGAACTACACAGCTTCTAACAAAGAAACATTCCCTTAGGAATCCACAATAAGCTTTAATTTAAATCACAGCCACATGTAAATCACTCAGCTTACCATCTCCTCCTCCTCTGCTTGCTTTTGTTTTTCTTCTTTTTCACTTTAATAAAAGAAACCCAAACAGCAAATTACCAATAAGCAGAACCAAGCAGGAAAACAGCATTAAATAACTGATCTGTTCTTGCCACTTCCTGGCCTGTTTATTCCGACAGCGGCTTTCGATCCGGCCAGGGAAGCGGAGGGAGACGGCGCTTACAGTTTGGCTTTAGCCTTTGCCTGCGCTCTCTGTTGTTTTCTGTCCTCTGTCTTCTTTGCATAATAATCCTCCCTGAAAACACACACACCCATAAACAAAAGCCACAGCACATGTGACATAGGGCTGCACATGACATCGAGATTATGTGGCACACGCACAACGATCACCAGGGCTTCAGATGATGGACGTGAACATGTGTCCGGGCACCACCTTTCCTGAGCTATATACACGCTTACTTACAGCGACAATATGATAAGCAGATTAGTAGCCTAAAATATTGAGGCGTATGACGACACCCAAAGTTAGTCATCTGTATAAATTCTTAATAAACGTCTGATTTTAAACTGCATAAAGTACTGCAAAACCAAGGTTTTTTAAACCTTGTCTATCCAGAATATCTCAAACAATATTGTGTGAGCTGTCCCTTTCTTCACCACAACTTCAGTGCTTATGGCTTCCATGATTTAGCAAAACAGTAGCATGTGGCGTGCTCTGCTAATGTAATAAACATAAGGATATGCCGAATTTCTACAGAAAACTAACTTTTGGGCATCACAATACTCATTCAGCAGTCACACGGCCTGCAGTTCAGACCAGATAATCCAGCTGAAGCTAAGCTGGTTTAGGCCTGGCTAGTATGTCAATGGGAGACCAACTAGAAAAGCTGGGTTGCTGCTGGAAGAGGTGTTTGTGTGGCCAACAGGTTAGTCTGTCCTGTGGTCTGTGTGGATCCTGATGCCCCAGTGCGGTGACAGGGACACTGTGCTGTAAAAATGGTGCCGTCCTTCGGATGAGACTTAAAACTGAGTCCCTGAGGTCATTAAATTGCCCACTGTGGCCCTTTCAAATCTGGTCTCCTAATCATCCGCCGTATCCAACTGTTGAATTCTCTCCTGCCCTGTCACCACCTTAGCTACTGTGTGGTGAGCGTACTGGTGCAGAATGGCTGCCATTGCATCATGCAGGTGGGGGCCACAGTTATGGTGGTTGAAGTGGCTCCCCATTGCTTCTATAAAGTGCTTTGGGTGTTTGAAAAAGTGCTTTATAAATGTAACTTTCATCTCATTCATATTTTAGGCGTACCACTAAACTGCTTACCAAATCGCGGGTGTAAGAAAATGTCTATAGTACCAAAAAGCCAGCATCTGGACACACATTTCACCCATCATCTAAGCCCAGGTGATTACTCTGCATGCACCTTATCACGATTACATCACACAGCGATACTGTGCAGCCCTACCAATGAAGCAAAAGGATTACATGTGCACGTACTTTAAGAGGACAATCATTTCGTTGTCTTTAAAATTCTTTACATCTGGACGAGCTGTAAACTGCTTGGCTGATTCTTCGGAGTCCAGAACCAGGAAAACTGAGCCCTGGTTGTAGGGAGAGAAGCATTAATGACTGATGTCATTCCTATCTGAGTGGCGAGGGAAGTGGACTCAGGCTCTTACTTTAAACTGACGCTGTAAATTTCGCCTCATTTGTATATTTTCAATATTTCCTTTTCCGTTAAGCCATTCCTGGACTTCATCGAGGGTAGTTTCCAAAGGAAAGCCTTTCTGAAGAAAAGGAAACGTTTAATTATGAGTAATAAGACCAAACACTGATGATGGATGAAAAGTGAGCGGAATTCATAAACTCACAAGGTAGACGGATTTGTGTTTCAGAGCATCTTTGTATTCATCGTTGACCTCTGGAAGAGGCTTGTCTGGGGACCTTCTAATCTTTGTCTTGTCCTCACTGATTTCCAATAGGCCCGTTTTTGACTTCCTTAGGGACTCGATTATTACACTGAAATCTGTGGTTAAGCGATTCAGCCTGAGAGAGAAAAGACGACAATTACCATCTGGCAGAACATTTCCAAAGCAGCCTTGCCTGTAGAGACAAATAATGATTACTCCCCCACAGCCATGCATAGAACAAGTGGGCACAGAATATGGATGGATGGGTAATTCTTTTGTGTCAGAATCACTCAGACACATTCCCCGTCAATGTTTTGCTCCATTGTTTCCTTTTATAACTAATATTTCAACTATATATTACATATTTAAATTATATCAAAATCATCATTACTACTACCATTATAATTATCATATAATTAGTACATCACCCAAATACTAATCTAGTGTTTTCACTTTTCTGTATGTGTCTTTGTTAAACGTTGAATGTCCTTTGTAATGTCATTTTTTGTAATGTCACCTAAAAGCACCACCAAGGCATATTCCTTGTATGGAAACATACTTGGCTAATAAAAAGGATTGCCCGTGACCAAATAAAAAATGTGAATTACCCTGACCATGAGATTATTTATTGTTTCGAACCTAGACACAATACAACTTTCCCAATAATGTGCAGCTATGTAGTTAACTAACAATGAAGTGAAGCAGCATCAAGGTTACTTCCGGCTAGCCAGCTTTCAAAAACTAAATGGCGGCCCCCAAACCCCCCTCAGCACTGGTAAGCGTGGCCCTCCTTCAGTGAAAAACACAACTACATTGACACTTTCAGGTAGCGCTACATCATTACACCAGTAGGTGGCGCAGAACCGCATCTCTCTGGTTCATAGATCTCGACAGCGAACGCAGTTTTTAAAAAAGTGCCCTAACCGAGATCATTTTTATTTTCGTTAGTTTGATCGATCACGAACTAACCAAAGCAAATTCACGGTGTTGCTTTGGTGTGACAGACTGTACATGATAAGTTCTAGAGCATCTTTCCAGCCCATTAAAGGGATAATTTGCTTACCTGTTGAATTTAATCATGGTTTCAAGCGGAACCCACCCATCATCAACTTTCAGCTGCTCTTTCAGGAACTTGTCTCTTGGAAGATTGTGGTCGCCAAAGTAATACTTGGGGAGAAAAGCAGGCATTTAATTTCCCCACCTTACAGGACATTGCAGTGAATTATTCTGACGGCTGTTATACCGGCATTTACCTCGATCTGTTCTGACACTTTCTTTTCAAGGGGGGTTAAAGCCTCGTTTTCAGCCATTTTGTAATCTAAAATGGGAGAAATGATACAACAACAAAAAATGCATGTAACAAAATAGAATTCTAATAGTTTGTTTGCACATACTGCAAGTGTAATGTGACAAAACACGCTTTCGCCAAATCACACTGCTAACTAGCCGTGATTAAATAATCAATCAAGTAGCGCGTTTTCGGCTCCAGTCTCAGTAAATCCCGCTCTTTCCATTTCCTATCAAGTCTAATTCGCGTCGTTTACCTCGTTTTAAACCACGTAACCGTGTGTTTTTCCGACCTGAACCTTTCATTCAAACGCACCGCAAGTTCAGCCGGAGCACATGAGGCTGCCGGGGACCCACGCTGTGTCTGCGATTAACAGCCTCCCTCTCAGAAAGGCGCCCATGGGAACCATTGAGTCAGGCCCCAAATTAAATACAGACGCCGATGCGATGTCCTTCATGAACAAACGAATACATTTATACCAAACGTGTTTTAATTCACAATTAAGTTACATTTCCTTAAATACACCCCGCAGGCTCACAATAACCAAGCAACCCTTGGCCAAATAACAATACACGGAAACAATAAATAACAGCCTTACCCACGGTTCTTTACATGTGTTTAAAACAGTACGCGGTACGAAATTCGAGAAAATAATGAGAATTAACCTTAGTTGGTACCTGAGCACGGACCTGGAACCTCTTCTCGGTAAAACGATGTCAGTCACTGTCCCAGAATTCAGCGCGCTTGTACGGAGCACGCCATGGGCCAGAAATTATAAACCGCGCCCCTCGTGGCCGTACTACAAACTGCAGCAGGAGGTGGCTATGAAGTATTGTAGGTAAGACAACGAGAGAATTAATATATCTACATCTTCACGAACTGAGTGTGCATGCTGTTCACAGGGCTGTGAATGTTCATTTAGGATTTTGAACTGCGCTGCATGCATGACACAATGCTTGTCAGGAGCAGTTACAGACATTCTTACCCTGAGTTGCAGGAATCTAATTTTGAAGCTCCTTAAGGGTTTCCACAAACTGTACAGTTACAGTAACAAAGAAGGAATAGTACCTAGCACTGGGGACCCATATCATGGTCTCATGGTCCAACATCATCAGGGCACTGACTAACAAAGCAAAACAGAGGCTGCACTTCCTGTGCACACTGCAGGAAATCAGCTTGGAATAGCAGCTACTAGTGTCCGTTTACCATTGCTCTATCAAGAGCTCACCTAACCTTAACCTATAACATCACCACCTGGTTTGGACATTTCTCTGCAACAGGCAAAACTGCTCTACAGTGAATCATCAAGAAAGTAGAGATTACTGGCACATTTTTTTCCTTCTCAGCAGGACATCTACACTCACATTGTCTTTACAGAGCCACAAACATACTCAGTGACTCATCGCACCATGGACACCATTTGTTTGAACTGTTGCCAACTAGTAGAAAGTACAGGGCAGTCAGAGCCCACAAGACCAGACTTAAGAACAGCTTTTACCCCAATGCAGTGACCAGGCTGAACCAGGCACTAAAAAGGGCTCACGAAGGACTTCTTGCATTGCAATATACTTTACCTATCCATTTGTATTTTGCACATATTATTTTGTACATATTGTTAAATATTAAAGATATTGGCTAGATATCAAATTCAACAAAAGCAGTTACCCTGTTAATATTCACACTTCCCATGCAGTGCAGGCAGTAGCCCATCTATTAAATGGGAATAACTGAAATACACAAATAAAATTTTATTATTTCAAAGTCCTCTTTACTGTTGCTGAGGTGACAGCAGTTTCCCTGAGCTGATTTAAGCTGCAAAAATATACCAATGCATCTGACAAAAAAGGCAGGGGCTGAAGCCACATTCTTAATGGACATACATTTCATGAATATACTTTCAAAAAGCATTAATACAATTTATTGGTCAAACAGAAAGGGATACATTTTATATACTACTTTTAACTCTTATTGCTATGCTAAACTTACTAATTCTGGAACAGTTTGTCATTCACAATATACATCCTGGTTAAACAATATTAACAAAATGAAAAACTCAAATCCAAGTTTAAACGCCATATAACAAAGGCACATGTAGAAATCTGCACCCATCCTAAAGACTAAAGACCCATTCTTTGTGAATGAATAGGCTCCACTGTTCTGTTGTGACACAGTCTTGTCCACTAAGAATGGGCCAAGATCCTCTCTGAAACCACTGTTACAAAGCAGCCTTTGAAGGTGGGAGAAAATAATACTAATTATAATGCAATTAATTGAATGTTCTCCTTAAATATATTGCATATTAACTTATTAGATAGCTTTTCATCAATTCTCCTTTGCCTGGTGACACCAGCCTTCCCAATTAAGCTGTCTGGGTGACAATAAGTGAGGGCCTTGGGACACATACATGCAGAAACTGTCAGTGGATGGCAACATTCTGATTGTCTGGCATCTCTCTAAATGGACTGCTGAAGCTAAATCTTTGCAGAGTATATAACATTGACAGAGTTACACGCTAATTTTTATCTTGCGTTATCAAGCATAAAATTGCTATGGTTAATGTTTTCTACCCAATGCTGCTAATGACAAAGGGAGGTTGATTAGCCAGCACAAAAAGAACCGCAACTAGAAAGAACAAGATATTTTTAACAGGCTACCGTCTGATACTTTATATCAAATTCATACCCTTACCTGTCAAAGTAATGAGACAGTGTGGGGATCTTAAACTACTGCACCAACAAACTAAAACAGTCACTCACAGAAAACCTTTTTGAATGTTTACAAACCAACGCTGCAAAAATCAATGACACATAGTCAACTGATTAAAATTTCTTAAAGGGCACGAATGTACAAAATAATGAGGCATTAAAAATACTTGCTGTAGCTGAATACGATACATTTTCCAGATTACCTTAGTAACCTCATCCTACTATTCAGCGCATTATTTATGGAAATATTTTTCCTAATATACATGTACCACCATCACAGCCCGAAATTAATCCTTTAGAATAATTCAGTTCTAACTATCCAACTTAAATTCTGCATTAAGGAATTCACAGTAAGGGCTGATACAAATTCACCTGTGGTACATAGGGCTTTATTGTAATACTCACCTTCACAATCTATGGAATCTTATTTGTTTACACCATAAAGCTTGAAATTCTCATTCACAGGAGGATCAGGGGTAGGGGCCTACATGTGTAGCTGTAATACACTGGGGGGGTGCGCAGTCCAAAACAGGAGAGAGGCATATTTACACATCTTGTTCTCTATATCATTTAGCATGTAAGATATGGAATATTTAGCGAGAATTCACAAAATCACTGACTTAGCAGATAGGGCTGACAGTTTTTTGGAGGAGAGGAGGGAAGCCATTTCAGTTTATTCTGTACACTCAGTTTGGGGCATTCATCTGCAACATCTCCTCATGCCAGGTACCCAACTTAAGAATTTACAGATAAAAAAGTATCAGAATACAATGAAAAAAGGAAACATCTAAATCAAACCAACTGAAGCAAAACAAGTACTGACAAAAATCAGGTGAATTGACAATTCTTTCCAAAGAACAAGTAAAAATAGAATCTTATTCTCTGAGGACATACAATCCAACATCTCCATCACTGATTTTTCCTCTTACAGTATTTTAACAAAAGGAACTTAGACAGGCAGATAAATTCTCCTACCACTGTAGCACATGGTAAGCGCCAATTGACTGTTTACTTTACTATTGACTTCAACAGCTCAGATTTATCTGAACCAGCATCAGTCATACACAGCCAATGTATCAAACTAATCTGGCATTAACATCATTGAAAATCTGTTGTAGGAAACAAAAAGAAGGTCCATTTAGCCATCTGTCGTTGACAGAAATCAATTCTTTTTTTACAGTTGTACACATTATGAGGGGGGGGGGGGGGTGTTGGAAGGAACGTGAGAGAAGAAAGCCATGAGAAACACAGAACAGCAACTAAGATCCACCCTATAACAAATATTACCATGGAGGCAAGTCAGAGTCACTTTGAAGGGGCCACTTTATACCCAAGTGACTGTTGTACAGCATTCACTCTGGTCATCCCATGTTGGTAGAAGATGGAACTTCACTCAAATCAATACAAAAATAACTCCAATCTCAAGTGTCACACCCAAAAACAACAAAACCAGCTTCTAAAGTTTTAATAAAACTTCAGTATTATAAATATCCCAGACTGCCAATTCCTCCAACAGTCAACTGAAGTTACATTTAAAAAGATCTCCAACCTGTCTGTAGCTGTATGAACCAGTTTTTTTTTTTGTTGTTCAGAAAGAAATGCTCCAAAGTGTCAGGAAAACTGCAAGCAACATTAATCGCTTTCATCTGAACTTGGGCTGGAATTGTACTTCTCCTTGCTGTGATCGCTCTCTTTTTCCTGGCTCTTTGACTTCTGGTCTTGCGCCTCGTCAGCCTTCTTCTTGTCCTCCTTAGCCTTGGGAGGCGGCTCCGATTGCCGGCCGCCCTCTCTCTTTTTGGAGCTGGGGCTCTTACTCCCTGAGCTCCTTCGATCCTTGTTTCTGCCCCTCTTTGCGGCGTCGCTCTCAGAGCTGCTGCTGCTCTCGCGGCTCCTCGACCGCTTCCTCCTGCGGGCCTCCTCGCGCTCCTTACTCCTCGACTGGCGGGAGGAGCCGTCTCTGTTTTGGCCGCGGTCCTTGTCAGCGCTTTTGCTCCTGGAGCGCCTGCTCTTCCTGCAGTCCTTGCTGTTTGTCTGTTCCGGGCTCCTCTTTCGGTCACGGCTCCTGGATCTACCTCGCCTCCGGTCCTCTCTGTCTCTGTTGCGCTGGCGGTCTCGGCTCCTGCTGCGCTGGCGGTCCCGTCCCCTGTCACGTTCTCTGTCGCGGGACGACGCTCGTCTGCCCCTCTCTCTGCTCCTGCTGCTGGACCTGTGGTGCCGCTCCTTGCTCCTAGACTTTGCCCTAAACTTCTCCCCATTCCTGCCTCTCCTCTCCTCCTTTTCCTTGCCGTCAGCCTCTGTTGCAGGCCTGGTCCCTTCTTTATTCTTCTCTGGTTCCTTTGCTCCCGGTTCTGCAGGTTTCTCCTTCCCTTTGGTGTCATTTCGCTCTTTGCTCTTTGATCTGCCCCTTCGCTCACCAGCTTTCCCTCGCTTGTGATCCCTCTCTCTGCTCCGTGATCTGCCACCCTTCTCCTTACTCTTACTGTGGCTTCGAGATCTGCCCTTCTTCTTGGCCTTGTGCTTGTTGTGCTTATCATCCTTGTCGTCCTTGTCTGTGTTTTTTTGGGCCTCCTTGTCTTTGCTTCTAGATCTGTGTGAGTGACCCCTCTTCTCCTCCTTCTTCTCTTTGTTCCTTCCAGGACTATCTGAAGCATCGTGTTTGTTCTCCGAAGTCTTCCTCTCCCTCCCTCTTACTGGCGGCTTCACAGCTTCATTCTTGTTCTCCACCAAATCACTCCTTTGAAATAAATAGAATTAATAAAAACGTAATTTAATACATTAATTGCATGACCACTAAACTCGATGACCCCCACAAAAAAATCCCACATAAGACAAACGGGTGCTAATTCTAAAAGAATTCAGGTTCAATCCCACACTAGAGACATCAGTTACAATCTTTCACAAAACTTCCTGAACCACTTTAGGATTAAGATACATGAATAGAGTCTACACATGTCTATGTGTCACTTAATCCCTACTGAACATGCCTTTTGTGCAGACAGAGCGTGCTTAAGACTTTTTTGCAATGATAAACACAGCAACAAGTAGAGGATGTGTAGGTGTCAAACACAACCCAGAGGACTCACTTGTCTCCCTTGATCCAGCGCTCTCCACTAGGTGGCCTCATCCTCTGGGCTCGTTGCATCTCCTGGCGCCAGTGCGGTGGGGTCTCGCTGCGCCGGAACCTGTCTCTCGACCTGGACCTGGAGCGCGAGGGCGTTCGGTAACGCTGAGGATAGACAGAAAAAGCAAGGCGTGTCACAGTTCATGGGACTGTGCTTCCTGATGCAGTCAATGAGCATCAGCTCTATGGGGAGATACTTACCCTTGGCCCCCTTCCTTTAATCTTCCTGCCAGATCTTGTTACCAGCATCCTCCGATACGACGATGGATGAGAATTCAGTAACAAGCTGGAAAAATGGCAAAAATACAAAAATCGCTCACTTCCATATATAACAATGACCATCACAAGTCTCAAGCCAAGAACACACCAAGGCGATTTTCAGCCATTGGGCTGTCAGTGAGTCAGTATGCTGTGTGTACAGAATGGTCGGATATGGTTGGTCCCCATCAGTACTCTTTTGGCCAATTTAGCATGCTGAAGCGAGTTGGTGAAAATGCACACTCTGATTGGACTGTATGTGTTCCAAAGCAAATTTTCCCTAATCGACCAGAGCCGATCGTTTGTTGGCCTTGGTTGGCGCTAGTTTTTTTTTGCTGTCGGCTCGGTGTGCAAACAGGTTTAGAATCACAAAACATACCTCTCCCTGGGTTTCTCCTTCCTTTTTTCCTTCACCTCATCCTCTTTTGGCTGCGGCTGGGGGCTCCTCCGCATAAGGAACTTGTTTTCTGGGATAGGGGGAATCTCTTCAGGCCTCACAGTGGAGATGGGCTGGACCTCGGGCTTCTCCTCAGTGCCGTCCTCATTATTACTGCTGACATCACAAAGGACACAGAGGTCAGGCCAACCGCTGCTCACAGCACGCAGGGATGTATGAATCTCACTAAGCTTATGCTTTATTGCAAATCTCAGTGCCACCACCTACCCTTTTTTCGGTTGTTTCTTCTCTTTCTTTTCCTTCTTCCTCTTCTTGGACTCTTTCTTGTGCTTCTTCTTCCGCTTCTTCGACTCCTTCTCGGAATCTCCCGACTCGGAGGAGGAATCTTCTGAGGACTCAGACTCACTCGAGCTGTCGCTGTCACTAGAGGCGCTAGACTTTTGCCTCTTTTTCTCCTCTTTTTTGGCTGTGGGAATATTTCTGGTTTGATTTCCATGCCACCATAAGCAAAGAAAACCTGCATTCAAATTTTGGCTGCGTTCACCGAAAATTAGACCAACAGACTCAAACAGATAATGCAAATAAAATACTCAAGTCTACTTTCAGTTAAACTGGAATAGCACCAGGACACACAAACCTTTTGATTTGGGAATGAGTTCCCCGCAGTTCAGAACTTTTACTTCTGCATAAGGTCGGCTGCTGGCATCCGTCTTCTGACTTTCAATGGTCTTAATCACATCTTGACCTGAGATTACCTGACCAAAGACCACGTGGACACTAAAATATGAACATATGGAATATATAATATTATATAACCCGCTGGGAAAAACATTCAGTGTTAACAATACAAAGCTGAATATTTGCAAGTCGCATTAAAAAAAATAAATAATTTTAAATACTTCTGAAACAAAGTAGTTATTCTCTGGTAAGTTAATTATGGTATTTATGCTACATCCATGAAACATTTAACATACAGTAACTTACCCATCTAGGTGCGGTGTAGGCTTTGTTGTTCTGATGACCATAATTCATTGTACAACATTGTTGGGGAAGAGAATGAACACAAACGAAATAAAACAAAAACAAAAACACAAACTGCTATTACTTAAATCAGAATATAAATATGCAACTTTGTTTCATTCATAGTAAGTAAAGACAAATGCTTATACTGGTAAACACATACTTACATGAAGAACTGTGACCCATTGGTATCTTTGCCTCTGTTTGCCATAGACAAAAGATACTCCTTATTGTGTTTGACAGAAAAGCTTTCATCTACAGAAATAAAAATTCAGAGATTTATCCCGTGATGCTGATGGTAACGCAGAACGCAAAACCAAACATTTTTTTTTTTTAAATCATCATTCCTACCTTCAAAGAATCCTCCGTAGATTGACTCCCCACCTCTACCATTGCCTGCAAAGACAGGCCAAGCACAGCCGATTGATACAAAGTCAACAGCCAAATCTGCAAGAGATACAAAGGTACATTGCACGCAAGATCCTACCTTCACTGAAGTCTCCACCTTGAATCATAAAATCCTTCACGACTCTATGAAACACACATCCTTTATAATGCAGTGGTTTCTGTGTGCCTTTCCCCAATCCTTTTTCACCTAGAGAACACATGAAGAGAGTTAAGACCAACAAAATCTCTGCTAATCACACCCCTGTATGCAAAACATTCATCATCACATGCTTAACTGAAGTATCAGCTTTTTAAAGTAAACTTTTAAGTAGCCTTTCTCATTCAGATATAATCCTATTATCTCTAAAATGAGCAGGAACAGTAAGACAGAGGTTTGAATCCAACAAAAAGAAACAGCATACAGAGAATGAATCATATATCAAATAATGGTCAGCACATCTTTACACATCTACACACCATGCACAAGCAATGGTGCAAAGAATTTTATCCATATTTTATCCATCAGCAAAGAATGTTATCCATATTTGGCAGTTATAACTGAAAACTCTACATAGTCGGCAGGTAGATCGGGACCTTGTTACCTGTGCAGAGGCAGCGGAAGTTCTCACACGTTTTAGGGCACACGTCAGAGAAAAGTTCAACGATAACTCTTCCCACTGAAAAAAATAGAGAGAGGTGTGACAAGGTGACCTGCACTTACGGATGAACGTGGGAGGGAAAAAAAACTACGTGATCCGCTCACCCAACACGTTGCTGATGCCGATGTCAAAAAAGCACCGAGGACGCTGCACCTTCACCCCCATGGTCTCCCTCGGTCGATCGCTCGCTGAAATATATCACAGCGAAAAAAACAATGCAGATGATAGCGTATCTACCGCAAACCAAATCCAAGTTATTCATTGATGGTTTCTGTAACTGTGCAGACGTACTACGATTAATCATGCATGTACGCATCCCGTAATTTGCACAATAGATAACGGCTTAGAATCAAACACCAGTACAGCTTTTCAAAGAAGCAAAGGAAATACACTTAAAACTTAAACACAGTCAAATCACCGCCTGGGACTAAAGCGATGAGGAAGACAGGACTAATCTGATCGGTTTTATAAAACTATGCACTTCTGCCACTAAAAAGGCATCCGAGAAAACACGGAAATCAGCGAGTCGTTTGCAATATTACGCAGGTAATGGACAGATTCAACACCCCAGGTATAGAGTCACGCTCACCACCGGCCCTCGTTACCAGCTTGCTAACACGAGATGCATGACTTCCAAGCAGAGGAAGGTAATAAAAACGTATTTTGAGTGCAAACTGGGTGCCCGGACGATATAAAGCCGGATCCGTTATGTGGATTTTCAGATGAACAGCAGCCCAGTCGTTCGGTCTTTAGCCGGGCTCATTCAAACAAGTGTGTCACATCGATCGCGCCCTTCGCGGTCCAGCGGACAGAATGCGGGCGGCGCACCGGGGGAACCGGCAATAAGAAGAAACACACGGGCTCCCTTTGAGAAAACCACCGCCTAAAGACGACAGTTCAGCCACAGCATGGTCGTTAAAGGTTTAACAGAGCGCTTGTCGCTGCTTCGTGTCTGGACTGTGGCCTGCATCTTAACCAGCTAGCTACCACATACAAACCAAAACGCTTCTTACACTGAGGGGGTTAAAAAAAAACCGCGACACCTATACATTTCAACTGAGAAAACGCGGCAATACGTTACAATTACAATTACGTGAAGACGGCTGTAAGGTTTACCTAAGCACGGCTTAAAACTCTCTACGAAAAAAAAACGAGGAAGACTACTAGGCTCTTCCCCCCTGAGTGTTTTCTAAAGATGGCGCTGTGAAGCGCGCTGGTGCATTTCGGGTAAAATCCGCCAGTCGACGCGCCAGTGCTCATCTTCTCGATCTCGCGGGCTCACCCCCTCCGGCGCGAGAGAACAGTTACAGAGGCGCAGCCGACTTACTGCAAATTGCGTTTTATGGCGAGAAAAATACATTGGAGAAGGTCGCACGCAGCTCTTCGTCATGTGCTCGCGAGTTTCACTTTTGCGCTCGCGAGTGGCATATTTACTCGTGTGAGTTATGACTCTGACGCCATAGAGTTAATTCATTAGTTGTTATTTATGTATTTTTTTTTACCAATTGAAACAAAATATATTAAAACCACTTCAGATTGTAGATGTATATACATAATATACACAAATGTCTGCAAATTCATACACAAACATGTACACATAAACATAACACTGTAACAAAGTATAGAATACAACATAATCCAGGAGTGATGCTATCTAAAGCTCAAGTAAGTTGTACTTTTCAATACATTCAATGCATTTAACACTGTTTTTGCTTCTCGTACATTTTAAAGTTTTAATTGCGTTGTTAATGCGTTAAGCTGTAACTGTGCATGACATATACAGATATACTAACATGGTGTTTTATAGCCAGGTTGAATTCCGCTCTTTGAAGTTTGAAGCGAGTTTTATCGATTTTTTTTTTTTCGAACAAACCAGTGTTTCAGCTATCGAATTTTCAAGGTCGAATTCAGATTTATACTAAAATATTTTTTAATAGTTTTCTAAAATTGGGTTTCTTTTGGAGTGTTTCCAACAATTTTGCAATGTAATTTTGGTGTTTCCAAACATTTTTTTAAACTTTAATTGAAACGTCGTGGGTTGTTGCGAGAAATTCAACTTAACCGAAATTTTCTAGACTGAAATACCTTAATATAACCCAATATATAACAATATGTTTATTACCGTAATTTATTCTTGGATGTAAATACTTGGCAGCTTTGACTCAGATTTTTATTTTCCTCCATATATAACCACTAAGGAATCTTCATCACAATGGATACTACAATTAAAAAAACAATCACAGGCACACAGGTTACAAATATTTATTTTATCTAAAAAGTACGCACATACAGGTTATGTTAGGTAATTAGTCGACAGTTGAAACACGAATACAACAGAATAATTGCTCACCGTTGCCTGCTAAGACTATACTCAAAAATTGATAATCTCTGTTATCTAATTAAAAAAGACTAGCATGTCATGGAAAGAACTCCCAATTGTGAGGTGTTTGATTTGGATTATAGCTGGGCCATCCTGGCCACGTTCAGGCGCATAGACACGCAGGATGATCTGGAGGCGTAGCGCATCTCCTGCAGCATCCCACCCCACTCTTTCTTTCCTTCATCATACCTGGAGGAAGCACAAAAGAACCAGCTAGTTACAATTATCCAGAGGGTAAGGAGAAGTTTAATAACATCTGCAGCCAGGGGTGCCGAAAGGTGGAGGGAAAGTTCCATTCTAAGGGCCCCTGAGCGGAAGGCGGCCTAGAAAATTTGCAAAATAACTGCATTGGTCTGGACTGGGGGGCCCAATATGATATGCCTGCATGGGGCCCAAAATCTCTAGCAACACCCAGTCTGTAGCAAGGGCATAACTTTGGGTTGAGTATTGGGGGAGTTGAGGTCTCCACCCATTTAGGAGGGTCCAGGGTTTGTATTAGAGTGACCATCCTAGGATAAATAGTTCCAACGAAAATAAAGACTTCCAGTTTTCTTCAGTGATTTCTCGTTACCGGCAGAAGAATTATTATACAATAATAATACAAAGATCTAGCATTGATAATTTTTTACAAGACCGTTAAGCTTACTGCCAGACATCGGTGACTTCGGTGGGGGTGCACTCTTTGTTCTCGCCCTCAACCATGGTGAACCCCCCCACTGCATACAGACTCCCCCCGCTGCTCACTAGGTTGACGGAGCTCCTTTCCTGAGGGAACTCCGTGAAGGCTTCCCACCTGAAAAGGGATAAGCACACAGGATTCATATGAACAAATCTCACGAACTGGCTTACTCTCAAAACAAATAGATACTTTACATCTTTATAAAAGATGGGATTTATTGCTACTTATGGAATATTCTCCCATTAATTGTCAATTAAAAGTTAACTGTGAACTTTTAAATCTTAGGGATTAAAATGCAGAATTTTCGGATCATTTAATTCCAGCTATAGACACAACAGCAAATGATAACTGAACACATATGACAGAATCAGACATACTTGTTGGTTCCAAAGTCATAGATTTCAGATGAAGCTAAAAGACCTTCTTCATTGGCTCCTCCAGTAACTATGATTTTTCCTTTGTGCAAGACCGCTCCAAACATCGCCCTTGCCGTTTTCATACCAGCCACCTCCCTCCATTCTGACTTCTTGTGGTTGTAAACGAACATCTTGTTGATGAATTTGCTGTGTCACAGATGATACTTATGATTTTTTTTTGTCCATAGTTAAATCACACCTATTTGCAGACCTAAACATATTCAGATTAATTTTATATAGCTGTCATACAAAATGTATAGGTTTGCATGTACAGTGAATGAGAACACGGACGTCGCACCTATCTTCAGTTTGTCCTCCAATGCAGTATACCAGGTCATTGTAGGACACCACAGCATGGCCAAAGATGCATATTGGCAACCTCTTGGATGCATGCCACTTCATTTTCCTGAGCGATTTACCAAAGACAAAAAAAAGAAAATTTATGAACCTCTCAGAATGATTGCCGACATCACATAAGGTGTCACATCTGTGATCTCAGCCATACTCGATATCGTAACACATCACTGAGTCGAGAGCATCGTTGGTCTGGAGGTCTCTCCCGGCCACGGCAAAAAGGAGGCCTCCACACTCTCCTATGCCGAACAGACATCTGGGAGATGGCATCGCAGGAAGAGGAATCCATTCAGTACTCAGACTGTCCAACTGAAACAAAGATAGAACTTTCACATAACAGGTTCTTGCTTTGTTAGAAGCTGTGTAGCTCCTGCTCCAGTGCTGCTCCAGTGCTGCTTACACTCGTACCTGGACATTCACTGGAAGCTCAGCCTGGCTGCACTGATGCCTAATGGACTCCTTGATTGCATGTATATTTGCAATGTGCTATTTGCCTCAATTCTATGTCGCTTTTACAAAAGCATCTTCTGAATATGTAAATGTACATAATGAAGATGATAAACATCTAATAACATGAAAGAAGGCATCCAATATGGCAGTGTTTCCCAACCCGGTCTTGAGGACCTGGAGGAAGCAAAAATGTAGAATATCTGGCAGGGAGCTAGGAGGGAGCAAAATGACAGACTGTCTGGGGGTCCCTGACAGTCCATGAATACTGCAGTAGGGGATTAAAAAGTAGTTTTTGGCGTAAATAATCATAACATTTCAAATGTCTATTCTGAGTTTAAGAATGATGTCATGATGATGCAATACACAAACATGGTGGATTACCTGGTAGAAGTAGCACTGCAGGGGGACATCCTTGTTCTCCTCATCCACAAACAGGCCCCCAAGGACATAGAGCTGGTTGTTCTTGGAGGTGAAACTGACATGGTTGCGTGGTATCTGCTCCGCCATGCTGGCCAGGAAGCACTCATTCTCATTGGCATCATAGGCCACAGCGGCTGTGTCGTTGATCATCAGGATCAGGTCCCGAACGTACATGCCGAGCCTGCGGACGTCATTCAGGTAGCCTGGCAGCTTCTTGTCTTGCTGTTCCCCTTCCCCGTTCTCTGTGCCCTCTGCAGACTCTCCCTTCTTTTCGTTCTCAGGAAGTTTCCCGGCAAAGGCATCTTTGATGACCTGGATTTTCTTCAAAAGTTCTGCGTCTGCCTTAATGATGTCATCCTTCTCCACTTTCTCCTTGAAATACTTTTCCGGCAGGAGTCGAAAGCGGATGTGCTCGAAGGCGTCATTCAAGGTTTTGGCCCGTGTCTCCCTGTTGCTCCTCACCCACCCCATCAGCGCCTCGAACACCACCTCCTCTCTCTCAACGTTCAGAACATCTCCACCGATGATCGCAAAGAGCTCATGGGGCGCCAGCTGGAGGAATTCCTCATCCTTAGCGACGATCTCGAAACGGTCTGCGATGTAATCTCGGGCAGCCACCGCCAGACGAGGGCAGCTGGTGACCAGGCCCAGCCTGAAGATGGCCAGGCAGTTAGCCAGAGACAGCTTCCTCTGTAAGTAATTCACACATGCTGTGAACACAGAGGGAATCTGGAAGCGGCTTGCCACAGCAAAAATGTCCTGCACGTTGTCATCCGTGAGTTCCAACTCTGCTGAATAGAGGTAGTTAATAATTATGTCCATGATTGTTGGGTCCATGTCCTCAATCACTACTTCCTTGCTGCTCTCCAATTCTTTGCCATCCTCAGTGAAGAAAAGATCTCGGAAGTAGGGGCTGCAGGCAGCCATGATAACTCTGTGGCATGGCAGGCTGCGGTCTCCTATTTTAAGAGTACAGTCCACCAGCCTGTTCTGGTGTAGTAGGTCCTTCAGGCCTTCCTGGAGGAGAGTGCTCTGGAACTGACGCAGATCTTCCTTCATGCTTTCTGGGTCCATTTTGCATGAAACGTGTCCTTTGCTATAAAGTCAAGGAGCGTTAGAGGCTAGAGGTCTTCTCAGCACACTGTTCCGGATGCGAAAGGCTGAGTAACATACAAAGCCTGGTGTGAAGCCCCTGCAATTTAATCCCATTTCTCTAAATTTAGACCAACCACCCCAGCCTATAGGAATTCAGACAAGCCAAATGGGAAAGCTGTCCCATCTCACGCAGCTGTCACAGACTGAAAGAAGCAACTGTAGGTCTTACTATGGAAGCTCAGCTTCAACACTATAACAACACTGGTGGCCTAAGAAATCATACAGAGCATTTTCTTCTTTTGCGGCATCTAGCCGCTAAGCTAACACCGCACTGGCAAACTAACTTTCAAACTTTGAATTGTGCCTGTGATGATATTGGATTTGGCCGTTTCCATCATTTTCACTGACTCGGTCACTTCGCTATAGCATGAAAATAGGACACGCCGGATTTCAAACAAACGGCAAAGCTAATATCCGAGAACTCTTAGGAGCAGGTAAGTGTTTGGCTCAAGAAATGACTGAGAAAGACAGGAAGTGAGCGTGTGAGGCTGGGGGTGGGTAAGAGGGCTATGTGTTAGTGAAACCATCATGCTTCTTAAAATAGCAATGACAAATGAGGAACAATTTACCTCCCCCAGCCAAAAAAACAATCTAGAATGAAATAATCACCATCTATCTTTACACTATTTACTAATACACACTCCTGAGCAAAAAACTCAAAAACTGCACAACATTAAGCCCCATTTTTTTGCCCAGTAGTATAATTTACATATCAGGTAAGTTGACCCTAATGTGCAATATCATTATTTTTTCTTTCAAGAGTTGACTTTTCTAGGAAATAAGGTCCAGTAAGGACTGATATAGATTCAAATTTTTTGGCATCTGCGTAATTTTAGTGGATTCTGGAAGTTTTAATTTTATAGAGAAAGTACACAAAATACGAGAGAGCTAAATATTTGTTTAAAAATGTTTAATTCAATAATGAGAAAAAATCTAACGATTGTGAACATGGTAATGTTTTTCCTAAAACCAACACACTTAAATCTTCAGCCAACAAAGGCTGTATAATAATATTTTATGCCACTGTAGGGAATATTATTATTATTGATGTTTGTTTAGTAGACACTTTGTCCAAAGTGACATAAAGTTGAGAGCGCAGCCAGGCAGCGTTGTTGGGGCAGCTGGGGTTAAGGGCCTTGCTCAGAGCCCCAACTGTGATGGTAGTACTTTTCTAGTCACAGGATTTGCATCCACAACCTTCCATATATGGGCACAGATGCCTAACTCACAGAGGTACAGAGCACCGCCAGACACTGACTAAACATAGGGTGCCTAAAATGAGGCATGATAGGCTGACCAATGATGAGTTTAGTTTTACAATCAAATTAATTTTAGGCAGGTGTCTGATTATAAACCAGGTAGCTGAAATTAAGCAGAAATCATTATTTTGTTTGATAAGAAAAGACACAAGTTCCTTGGCCAAAAACATTTTTAAAGACCTTTATCACAAGATTAAGATTGTGGTTTTCAATACCACAACTAACTAATGACAAATGACTTACAAAATGACTGTGTATAATATATTACTGTGTATAATTCATTAACATAGATAAAATAATTTATATTATGTATTATATCACAAACAAACATGGGAGGATTCAATCCTTATTTTGCCTAAAATATCTCCTGTTTCTACTAAATATTAAACACATTTTATCTAACTAAACATTAAATATTAACTTATTACTTCCCAGAGACCTTGAAGTGTAAACCCCTCCTTCAGTTTCTCCACAGCTAAGCCAAGCTCCTCAGAGAAAACAGGCTCCCGGTCTTGTTGCTATTGAACAAAATCCAAAAAGCCAGTAATTTACTGTTGAATCCTTATAAACAAAGCCATTTGTGTCCAAGGACTCAAAGACGAAATAAGAATATTACCTTATCACCGTCTGCAAAGTATGCCTTAGGAAAGGAAAACGCCAGTATTAAAACAAGTGGGAATCTAACAATATTTACACTCAGTTATGTTCATAATGTTCAAATAACTGAATGGGATAAAACTGAGGTTGAAACAACTGTAGATTTCTATGTGTATAAATTTATTCTACTGCAGTTGCTAGTTAATGAGTTTCCTATATAAGTAAATTGTCAATAATGCGAGATTCCCCAATTAATACCGTAATGTTGTGTGATAGTAAGATAGCATGAAGTACTTAACACGTGGCTCAAATAGTGCCTGAACATTGCCCTCTTGTGGGTTAAAAAATGACAATGACACACCGCATACTCACCGTAAATGCATCCGTCTGCAGGTCAGGCTCAATCTCTATATCATCTGGAGGCTGCTCCACCGTCAGCTCCTCCAGTGGCTGGGGCTGGTAGTGCAAAGGCAAAATAAAAATGACATTAAGTGGCGATGGAGGTTTAATTCCTCAAGGTGCAGCATCACCTGCAATCAGGCACACACCTTCTCCTCCATCTCGTAGTGCACCCCAAAGATAGGGCTTGCAGAGTAAACCTTGTGTAAGGAGTTGACCTCCTTCACTGTACTCTGCAGTTTCTCCACAGGGTCGATCTTGAAGCCCAGAACATACCCTCCTGTCTGTGAAAATAGCCACACATACACGTGATGCAACTATATGGCTTCCTTCCTTCCTGACTGTGAATTCTAGTGTTGAGTCTAGATTTTCAACATACCACATGGTATTTCTGGACCATCAATGCGATGGCTCATGTACTTATGTCTCAGAACCCTGACTAGAGATTTCTCATATAGTGTTGAACCTTTTGCATTTTTTAAAAAACTAATCATTCGTATGATGAGAAAGACAAACAATCAAATTTACCTGCTGAGAGCTCTCTATCACTAATGCTAGTCCAAACTTTGAGTCTCTTATCTTGATGGAGCGCTTTGGGGATTAAAAAGGAACAAATTTGGCAAACAATGCATGCAGTGAATATACTGTTTGTTGTTCTGTGTAGTGACATTATTCAATTATAAAAGCTGACGTCAAAACAGACAATTCAAGGACAGTAGTGGAGGTAAGTTAATTACACAAATGACGTCAGATCAGCTCAGCAAGAGTATTTTTAGATTACTCAAAAGGAGGGCTCATGGGAGTTTGACTTACACAACAATGTTCTGAGGAGAAGAAAAAAATGATTGGTTCAGAGAGATAACCAATCAGATTGTACAGCAGGTGTGTCCAAGCAATTAGAGGAGGAGGGACCAACCAATCAGATGTCTCAGTGCTACTTCCTCTAATTGCTTGGATCCACCTTCTCTACAATCTGATTGGTTATCTTTCTGAATCAACCAGTGGTAGTTTAATGGTTAGGGACACGCACTTGTAATTGAAAAATTGCAGGTTTGAATCCCCGACCAGCAAGGCACCACTGAGGAACCCTGAGCAAGGTACCGCCCCCAAGCACTGCTCCCCCGGGTGCTGAATTAGCTGCCCTCTGCTATGTCACATTGTCACATATGGGTTAAATGCAGAGAACACATTTTGTTGTAGTGTGTCAACAATGACAATTCAATTCTTCTGCCCTCAGAATATACTTGTGTAAGTAAAACTCCCACGAGCAAAAGGATGGTGTTTCGAGAAGATCGTTCATACGTACTATCTGCAGGTATGGGATGCTGACGTTGAAGCTCTCATTCGTGTTTGCGTGCCACACAATTCGCACGTTTGTGACAAAGAACGTCCCCAAGTTACCCTGCGAGAGACGAGCTTTAAAGCATTTCTGCTGAATCACCATGATTCAAGCCGGGTAGCTTTACTCGCTATTAAAAATGGATGGGTAGCGTGTGTTGGCTAAACATTCTCTGCCTTAAGCCTCATCAAGGTTGACAGTATTTGATAACACCAACCTGTCTTCCAATAAACATCTTACAAGTTATTAAAACACAAATGTGTAGTCAGATAAAAAAAACATATTCTACTTTTCCTCATGTTACTAAAAATTGTTGTAAAATTCTGTACAAATGCATAGTTCTTTGAGAGACAAGATATAAACCTTTTTTCCCTCCCAACACCAGCCGTGTTAAGGACTCTCCAGTGGTCACATCAACAGTCGAATGCCCCCAATTCAATGAATCTGCATGATGCCTCAAAAGTCATGCATGCTTTCATGATGATTTTAAACCACACACTTATAATGCACCCACTGCATTTATAAGGTGTGGGGCTCAGTGGGTTAGGACACTGTATCTGTGATTGAAAAGTCACTGCTGATTGAAAAGTCTCTGGTTTGAATCACTGGGTAAGCAGTGATTTCACTGTAAGGCCCTTGAGCAAAGGCCCTTAACCCTCAGCTGCTCCAAGGACTATTTGCTAAATAATAATAACAATAATAATTTAAAAAGTAAAGGATTGGTAAAGGATAGGAAAAGGAAAAAGTGGAAGTTAGTTACCCAAACATAAATATAAGCACCAAATAAGGACAATGGGTTTTCAAGATTTCACTAGTGGTACACGTGTGCTTTGCATAGCTATTTTCGGCATCCTCTGCAAGAAAACAGACATACCTGGTCACTGGATAAATTCCACACCCCGTTAATTTGGTCACACATCTGTTCTTGTGGGAAGAGTTTCAGCTGCTTGTTCTGAATAAGAGCCCCTCTTAGTTTTAGCTCACGGTACATTTTAGAGGTCTCATAAGCCCTCAAAAAACAAAACAAAAAGACAATCATAAACCACCCGAAAAGAATGTGAACAGAATCTGTAACTAAAATTTATTCAAAATAAGCAAATTTATTTCTGGCATGATCACCTCCCAGCTCCCACTAAACAATAAGAAATATAAGCACAAATTTAACAGAATACCTGTGAACTGCAATGACAGACGTGAACAGTCTTGGGCTTCCAGGAACAACGTTAGTGAAAATGAACTCAAATCTGGTATTATTGCATTTTGTCAGGATGTAAAGAGCTTCTGTGGTCCCTCTGAGTTTCTGAAATAAAGTATCCAATCTTTTAGGCGCAACATACAGAAAACAATATTTTAACGAAAAGACATGCAAATTGACAATTATTTTAATCTGAAAAACATGTACTCACTGAGTTGGCAGTCCTTGTTGTGATGTTTATGACAGAATTGTATCCCACAGCTTAAAAATATCACAACAGTGTTCATAGTTTCACTTTAGACAAGAGAATGAGTACAATGAAATATCCAATACTTCCAGCAGAGGGTAACCATACTCCGCAAATCTTCTGGTCCAGGATGCGTAATAGACTGCTTAGAATGAGCAACACAAGAAACTGACGTATTCAAAACAGTGTACAAAACGAACTTACACAGGTTCACCCTCGGCAAAGCCAGGGAATGCCAGATGATTCTCAGATTGGTCACCAGCAGCCTACCTAGAAAGGATAATAGTACAATGTAGCCTACAGTATATAGGCCTAAGTAAAACGATTAGTTATTGCATTATACGCGAACCAAAAGTTTTGTGGTATGTAATTTTCGTACAGTGGAAATGCAGTTATTTTTCTCTGCTAATGATATTGTAGGTTAGTTAACGGTTCAGGTTTAAGTTCCAATCTTACTGTTGTGACTACTTAATCTAACATACATCAAATCATACAATCTAATTAATAATATATATTTAAAAAAAATAGTTTTTAAAGTTTAGTAATCACGGTCTTCGGTTCTATGTCCGCTAGGTTATAGCTGTATGTTACTGTTGTGTGCATTTGTTGTGTAAACTAGCGGACTAGGCTGTGATGGCTCGTTAGATCCGCGGAATGTGCACAATGGCTCGCGCCTCTGCAGGTACCCCGGTCTCCGTTGTTCCCTTTGGTATCCTCAATGTTATCCAGGCAGTCTATCAGGACTTCACCGGCTCTCGTTTTCATATGCCTAAAAATCAAAATGGCAATGCAAACATCCAGCACCCTGAACGTGTATTACACACATGCATGCATAAATCATGCATACAATACCAGAACAGGTTTAGGGAGGAGAGGCATGACACCTGTTTTTACTACCAACGGAACACGACGTAAAATCAACCAATATTTAGAACGATGCGCATAAAGAAACAAGCTGACGCCTGACAGTATGATATGAAAAGCAAAGCTTACTGTGCTGTGATGTCAAACCTAACATCCCTGTCTTCCCAAATAGCGTCCAGCACAGCAGCCATGACTATCCGCGAGCGTCGGCTCCTCGCCCAGTATGGGGATGCAGGTCTACGTGCAATGCGATTTACCGCGTCTCTGGGTCACCGTGGTAACGTCTCAGAAAACTTATCACGTGCATGTTACGTAATACCGATGAAGAAATGAAGGTGTTCGGTGACGTAACCGTACCTACACTCACCCCCTGTTCAATCCTATGACGCCGTCCTCTGAGTGGGCACCGGCTTAGCAAACCGCCCCCCCCCCCAGCAAAGCTTCACCGCCGGCACCCTTTCGAGTATACGAAGTGAAATTAGGCGTGCCGAGGTTTGGGTTTGGCACTGGCAGTGGTTGCTGGCCAATAGGGGGCGCTAAAGCACCAGACCACTATAGTGGGTTTAAGTAATCAATTAACGACACATAACAAAAAGGTTGTCAGTATTCTTATTTATTAAAAAACAATCAAACTATAAACATTATCACGTTTACAAATACAAAATGAACAGTTGTTTTAGCATACTGCGTTCATTAAAAAATAGATACAAAATGAAGACATCAAATTTAGTGGTTAACCTGGTACCAAATGACGAACATGTGAAAGGCAATATCTACACCAATTTTTATTCACTACTTTGGCATATTAAAAATGTGCTTTTCAGACACATTTTAAAAAAGTTACATTCGATTCAAAGCACAATTTGCTATACAATATTACCCTTGTCAGGAAACAAAGAGTATTGAATATAAATAACTGCACGTTATCTTAACTGTGGAGTCTTGGATACAACACGGTCACACTGTTATATCTCATATAATCAAAACTGAACGGAAAACTAGAAAGGAAATGCAATTCTCATTGGAAAACAACAAAAATAATCTTGTGTTAAGCACATAAATATTCAGCATGTAAGATCTATTACATCAACCAAATCTGATTCAGGAGACGGTACGTCTCTGCCTGGCTCTTGTTTAAAGGTACAAAGAAAAAAATGTTTAATTGAGCATATTTTATGCTTACACAACCTTAAACATGTGTCCATATAGTAGTGTTAAGTTTATACGTTAATTCCGCATTCAACTGAATTATCTGTTGTGCTATAACAGAAATATAATTTTAGAGTAAATTGCAATAAACTGCATTCTTCTGAACTGATCTTCCTACTGTCAGATATAACGGTAATTAGTGTAATGAACGTTACTGTATAATTAAAATGTGACACACCTGAGGTGTGTGGACCCTCAATTTAAGCCTTATCAAAAGTATGCTTAACATATGAAACATTTCTTCCATGAAAATATACCCTGAGATTTGCCTATTTTCTTGAAGGCAACTAAATCAATCTAGCAATTTGTTTGTCATACACATGTACAAATTAAAGAACACTTTAACATGGCACGAATGTTCTATGAAGCGTCTTTTTTTCTTGTACATCTCTTCCAGTAACACGCTAAATAATACATAAAACAATGATGTGTCACGTGTTCTTTATTAATTGCTTCAGATCCAGGGATGCGAAGAACGCTTCTTCCTCAACACTATTTTAACTTCCTGTTGAAACAACAACACAAAGTTGAAAGCGGAAAAAAGGCATTAAGCCTTGTCAGGAAAATTTGCATCGTTTGCCAGCATCTCTCCGGGTCTCACCTGTTCTGAACTGCACACACGTGCTCTTGCACTCGGTCTCGGTGTCAAAGCGATTACCGTTCCCGCCGCAGCCTCCGTACCAGAACTGCGCGCAGGCGTTAGCCTGCTTGTCGTAGTACCAGCTGATGACATATTCGCGGCAGGCGCCCTGGTCTAATGTCAGGCTGCAGCGGGGATCTAGAGGGACTGGTTCTGATGGGGAAAATAGAATGTGAATCTGACGCATTTACCAACACTGACCAGTAAGCAGTAATGCTACACATCAATCATTCATTATAATTATTGCCAATTGCATTAAAATATGTCATAATGCAATACTGCATATGTAGCCTCTTGGTAGTAATCAGTAGTTAGGACCATTCCAAGGGCCCCTAAGTGACAGGGGCCCTATAATTGAATTGGTCTGAGGGCCTAACATGATGTGCTTCCATGAGGCCTAAAATATCTAGCGGTTCCCCTGGTCACACACATAATGTGGCATGTTAGAGATACCATTTCACCAAACAAGATGTGTACGGATTGCAGGAGGAAACCTAGTAACAAAAGTCATGCTGAGCTACTGACATCCTTAAAGAGTTTGGCTGTAAACAGTGTTTACCTTGAGGACGGGCTGGTGGTGGTGCAGGTCTGAACTGGATTGAGGTAGAGGATGAAGATGATGTCGATGATGATGTCGATGATGACGCTGATGATGAACCTTCGCCGCTGGCCACTGAGGTTTTCTTGATGGGAATGGCAGGTGAAGGACGTTCTACTGCCGTATCCAACACAGTCACACTGCCGGCTCCCCTTGCTGACGTGTCTATAGCTGTTACTTTTCTCTCTTCAACCTGTATAAGAACATTTACTCAGTCAGATGCTTGGTGTGACAATAAGGCCCCATTTGACTTGACTTGACTTTACTTGCTTATCATCTTATTTCAAGACAATATGGGTCCTTGTAATTAGACATGATTTCATCTTTGAGCAGCATTTATATTATGGGCAGACCTGTACACTGGATAGGTTGGGTTTGATGGACGATGGATTGTCTCCCCTCTCTGGGTTCTGGGTCTGTCCCCCTCCTTGGACTTGACTCTTGAAGGGATTCGTATGCCCGTTGTTCACATTTATATTGCTCCCATGGTGGTGGATGCCATAGCCATTGTTGCCATAGCCATTGTTACCATAGCCATTGTTGCCATAGCCATTGTTGCCATAGATACCGTTTCCATAGCCGTTCATGACACGGTTATAGACCAGAGCACCATTTTCATCCTCACAGAACTGGCTGACAAGCTTTGACTCCAGAGCTGAGACAAAGGATTCACAAGAACGATTTGTTATTTTTAGTGATAGTCAAGCAAAAGCCTAAACCTGCTATGTATTCATACATCTTAGCTTTGCCTAGTTATTGAGATAAAGCAAAACCTGCAAAACAAGTAATACAATATTGGTGAGCTTGAATATCACCTGGCAGGGTGTTGAAGTCATCGATAAGGTACATGTGCTCGCTGTCGGGGTCGGAGGCGATCAGGTTGAGTTCTCGTAAAAACTCCGCCTGCGTGGGGTCGGTGCTGTTGACGATGCCCAGCGCGTACATCTCAATGTTGGCAGCGTGCGCTTCCCTCACAGCGATGTCCAGCTTGACTGGCTCCCGCTTGTCCGTCTGTCCGTCTGTGATGACGATGGCCACCTTCCTGACACCGGTTCGGGCGCTGTAGAAGGCTTCCTGCGTGGCCCTGCGGATGGCGGTGCCCGTGTACGTGCCCTCACCCATGTAAGGCATCTTCCTGATGGCTTGTTTAACATCCTGCTTGGTCATGTAGCGAGCCAAGTTGAACTCCAGGTGAATCTCCAGGCTGTACAGCACCAGTCCGATCCTGGTGGCGTTGCGACCCACAGTGACGCGGTCCACCAGGGCTGTGACGAAGTCTTTGATGATCTCGAAGTTTTCTGGTCCCACGCTCTCTGAGCTGTCGATGACGAACACCAGCTCCATTGGCCTCTCTTTGCATCTAATGCCACAACCTGGACACATTAAGAAAACCATGAATTCAGTTCCGTTTTACGACATCTACACTCAGTTCACTGCAAATACTGCAAATACTGTGAATATTTTTTCCATCATAAATATCAAGAAAGAAAAAACTCACCGCAGATCTCTTTTATCATCTTAATGATGTCTTCTCTCTGTCAATAAATTTGCCAACAAGTTAGACAGGATACTGGTGTGCTGCTTCATAAAGTAAATGCTGACTATGTCTGAACTTACTGTGAGCCCAGTCTCTCCTTTCACTCCAGGGTTTCCCTGAAATGAAAAACTGTAGTTATTATTTTGTCTTTTACAAGTAATACAGAAGGAATAGAATATGTCAGCTCCACATTATGTATTAACTCAACAATAACAACAAACTAAAACATTTTCATTAGAAAAGTGTAGATACATTTTCAGGTGTGCATTTCCCGAAGGCTTTGTGATGCTAAGTAACTTATCTCATGCTTAAGATCAGTTGTTGATTAATGAGTGTTTCTCAAAACCCTTTGCAGCTGAAGTAGTTTGTAACCTCATTCATAAATTTACGAGTGATCTGATCCACTTGTTATTTTCTGGGATTCTTTACTTGAACTTTTGCCTGCTATTCTGTCACAGAGACACAGAATCACATGATTTTTTTTTTGGAAATGTAACAATAATGTTATGATACTAATCACAATGATGCTGATGATGACGATAATAGTAACAATAATAATAGGTTAATGTTGCAATATACAATTACAATGTAGGCAATAAATTTGATACATTTTGTCGAGTTATTACATAATGCGGTGATGTTACACAATGTGTTGTTACAAACCTAAATAAAAAAGGGAGATTTATTCATAATCCCCATCCATTTTTACTCTATCAGAATAAATAAAATGGGTTACCATTGTACACCATGTGATTTTGAGCACAGTATAAATGGAAAAGAAGCTTACTGGTGCACCAGATACTCCAGGGTCTCCAATATCACCTTTTACGCCCTTTAGTCCTCTCTCTCCCTGCAAGCCACGGTCACCCTGTGGAGATCAGGCATAGGCCGGTGTGACGTTCCAGGTCACTGTGTCCCTGTTCTCTGAGCCAAAATGAGGCGAAAAGGGCATGGAGGCGGCTCTGATTTGTGGACACTGTCTGACCTTGACCCCTGGAAGTCCTTCTCCTGAAGGTCCCCTGGGTCCTGTCATACCTTGCGACCCCTGTTCTCCCTGAAATTTTCAGGAAGATAAGAGACTGAGTGCATCGGTTACCCAACGACACCACATCTGAAGATGACGTCTGCGTGTAGGACAAGCCTAACCTACCTTGGGTCCCTGCAGACCCTCCCCTGGTGGTCCCAATGGTCCGGGAGATCCTTGTCTTCCCATAATACCCTGGAGTGGAAAAGCAGCATTTTTAACAGGGAGATCAGTTACATTGTGTTTACAAGCTAGAATTATGTAGTTCCTTATTCTGCCAGTGGACCTGGTTTGGTGTAGAAAGTTACCTTCATGCCAGATACTTAGAAGGTATTTACAACATACTATAGTCTGGATACCATAGGAGAAGGAGCTTGTCTTTATTAATATAAATATTTGTATTTAGACCTGCCAGGTTCTGCCAGTGAAAGCTGAAATCCATAATAGATGTCCTATAGAATGAAAGGCTTATTCTGGCACATTCCTGGCATCACTGGATGGTTTAACTGCTCAGTGTGGAACACAGAATGCTAGCGGCTTTCATGATGGAGCCGAAGGACGGCTTTGAAGCTAACAGGCTGCCGCATGCGGGTGCCAGCCTACCGCCGGTCCTGGTAGCCCTTCTCCTGGAGGACCGGGTGGCCCAGAAGGGCCCCGGAAGCCAATGTCCCCCTGCGCAGGAGAAAAGACACAGATAAGCACATGTAATGACCAGATGCCCTCTGAAATAAATGCAATGATTCATTCCATCCGTCTTATAACTGTTTATGCTGATTCAAGGGGAGACATGGAGACTATCCCAAGAAAGATGGGATGCCAGGCCGTCCCAGGGCACAGACACACACAGAGGCAATTTAGGGATGCTGATTAGCTGCATGAGGAAAGTGACACAGCACAGCAAGGACATGCAAACTGCGCAAACACAGAGCAGCACTTAACCCTGGAGGTGTGAGGTGACAGGCTACCCCCTGAACCACAACACCCACACATACATACCAGATGATGAAAATTACAGATTTAGAATATTATAATAGAATACTTTAAAGAACTGAGCAGGTGTAACCAAAGATCTTAAAGAGCAGTTTTTGAATGTTCTGTATAGCTTCCTACCTTCGGACCTGGAAGTCCTACTCCTTCTGGTCCTTGCTCTCCTGGAAGACCTGGAACACCTGGTGGACCCTAAAAAAGGACAGTCTTTGTGACAGACCCCGCGATGTGTGTCACATATTCAGTACAATTTATTTTTAAAGTGCCCAAACTGACACAGCTGTCCCAGAGCACTGCACGCATACAGTTATCCATCTACTTAGGGCAGTATTTCCAAACCTGGTCCTCAGGGACCCCAGACAGTCACTGATTTTACTCCCTCTCAGCTCCTACTGTTTGCTGCCACACATTTTTTAATTTCATGGGGCAATTTGCCCTTTATTTTTCCCAGGAAATTAAATGCAATCTCGTTAACAAACATGCATTATTTGCCATTTGCAAATGTTTTTCTTTGCCGACCCCTCCTTGCTCTCCATGGCTTGGGGGTCACAGCACAGGGTCAGCTAACATGCGGCGCCCCTGGAACTGGGGGTCAAGGGCCTCGCTCAGCGGCCCACGGACATGTGACTGTTCTGCCCGCTTGAACCAGCGATCTTCTGATCATAAGCATATAGATTTAGCTCGCTAAGCCACACACTGTGCTGTGATTTAATATTTACATTATTATTTGCTGTAGAGTACTGTGTGCATTTTACAGTACTGTACTAAATGTCTTGCCTCTCCCTTGTAAATATCAAGATACGCCCAAATTGACTTGCACCTGGTGATCCTTGTCCCAAACGGAAGCGCAAATTGACAGATACCTGTATGTATATAAACACTTACAGTACACTGTGCCAGAGTGAATCAGATATCCCATTGGCTGGACTAGTTTTGGGGGGAAATGTATGGGGGGGTCAAAGGTCAACTGGCTGCCCAGTCCTCTTGCTCATGCCAACCATACAAGGTCAATCAGAGGGTTAGCTCCTAATATCAGCAGGTAAGTGGTTGGTGGTCAGCTGGTCCAATTCTGGTCCACTGTGATCTGCTGCTTTAGGCTTCCTAGCATGCTATCATGATATGGTAGGTGTCACTGGTGAATATGGGAAAACTCTAACCATGAAACATATGTAAGAACCTATGGAGTCACGCCAGTAGTGTACTCACTATAGGACCTGGATATCCTTCGCCTTTGGACCCGTATGGGCCAGGTGGACCAGAACCCCCACGGTCACCCTGGAAACACACACAAGCCGCTATTAAGTAATGATACCTCATAATTCAAAATCACTTTTGTCGCACTTTGACTCTCTGGTGCCTGTTACCTTAGGACCAGGGAGTCCGTAGCCTGTCTCTCCTACCGGCCCAGTCGGGCCAGGTGGACCAGCGTCACCCTTGGAGAGACACAGATGTCAGCATGGTAGTGCTGTGGGGAAGGGCTGTAGTGAGAGATTACAGGCAGGGCTCACCTTCGGTCCTGAAATGGCACGTCCTGGATGCCCCGGCAAACCCAGTCTGCCCGGAACTCCGGGCTCCCCCTAAAAAAGAGAAGTGATGTAATCACCTGCAGACATTCAACCAAGCGCACACTTCAAGTATACACATCTTTATCGGGGCCTCTCCATTCATTTATATGGAAAAAACCCTAATCCCGACAACAAAAACAACCCTAACCCCTACCCAGGCTTAACCTTAAGCATAAGAAACCAAACAAAATACAAAACTTTTGGCTATTTTAGTTTTTTGGTTGCATTCACAGATTTGTATAAAATAAAATGAACACACGAGGTAAAACGTTTTTTTTTTTTTTATCATACTATGGAGAAATCTGGTCCCATATTCGGCCAGAAAGAAAATAAAAGACAATGTAGTTAAAAAATTAGTTAATTTAATTAAATTCCTGGTGGAAAAACTGAAGCCAGATTTAATATCATGATTCTCCGCTGACAGCCTTCACTAAATGAAAAAACAGAGCAGCTCTGTCCTTTGATTCCCAAGAAAAATGTCACACACATACAGATTTTGTCATTTTCCATGCTGCTTCTAACAGTACAGTCCTGAAATTTCTTAAAGTGTCACCAGTCAGTGACATCACAGTGACATCACAGTGACATCACAGTCTTCACCTTAGCTCCCGAATGCCCGGAGATCCCTGGAGGTCCTGGTAATCCACGGACTCCTCTTTGGCCTTGGTCCCCCTGAGAGAGATTTAGAGCATAAGTCATCGGTACGGATGAATCCTGAGGGCGGAAGAGAAAACGGATACCCCCTTACCTTCTCACCCTGGATGCCAATCCCAGGGCCCCCCTCAGGTCCCCGCAGCCCAAGTACACCCGGCTCTCCCTGCATAAGAGCAGGAAAGACAGTTAAACACACACTTAGATGTATACATACACCATACAGTGTTGCAGGCCCAGGAAATTCAATACAGGAAAACTAAACCACATAACCAAAGTCTAATGATTTTAGAAATAGAACCAATTACTTTATAATCCTATGACACACCTACCTTTTGTCCAGGGGCACCGTCTTCTCCTGGAATACCCGGAACGCCAGCCAGACCTGTTGATCCTGGCTCTCCCTGCAAGCGTAATAATTTTCCTTTTATCTGATCCTGAAACTCTCAGGTCATTTCGGGATTAACATGGCATTTCAATTTATCACTTTCAATTCACAAACAAAATGGCCACTTACCATGAATGAATTCTTGAAGACACAACAGTACAGTCATATTAAGTCTAAGTTGCATCATGAGATGTTTCTGCAGGAGTGTTACCTTTGGTCCAGGTTCTCCGGTTCCTCTTTCTCCTGGAGAACCAGTTTCTCCTGGTAAACCCTGATCTCCCTACAGAAGGAAGCATTACCAGAAAATGCTATAAGAGTGGAGAACTGGAGGACAGTTGGAGGATAGTATGATAATGAACATGCAAACTCCACACTCACACACACACACACACACACTCACAGACATACACACACACACAGACACACACACACACACTCACACACACACACACACTCACAACCATTCACACACACTGACACACACACACACACACACACACACACACAGACACACTCACAGACACACACACAGACACACTCACAGACATACATACTCACAGACATACACACTCACAGATACACACAGAGGTGTGAGACAGTCCCACCTGCACACAATGTAATGTCTTTAAAGTGGGCAGAATGGTTTATGTAGAAAATCCATACCTTGGCTCCTGGGAAGCCCTCTCCTGGTGGCCCTCTGCCCCCTGGTGGCCCGCGGGGACCTTCAACACCCTGTAGTAATGAGGCACCAAGTATTCATGATGAGAACCTGATCAAAGTGTGACTGAACACCACCCCCAACTGGAAGGCTGGTTCTTGCTGGAATAAACACTGAAATACTGAAACGAGGAGGTGGTCAGCCTACCTTCTCCCCCTGAATGCCCAACCCAGGAAGACCAGTTTGCCCTGGAAAACCTGGTGGCCCAAATTCTCCCTAATGGAAAGACAGAAAGTGAAGATTTAGATCTGTAAGAAAACATTTTTTAGTTAAAAAATGAGGAGGAGTAAGAATCAGGCCAAGTCTTAAAAGACAGAGAAGAACATTCTTAAACAGTGCCTCCTAGTGGACAAGGCATGGAATTTCGATAAACATGCGCAGTCATGCGCCGTATGACGTTTTGGTCAACAGCAGACCGCATATTAACCGGTTGCCCCATAAGATTATACTGTAACGGAGCTGCGAAATTCCTATGGCCTAGCAACATTGCAGCCATCAGCGAAACACATTATACTCATGTGTTTGTGGTAATGCTGGTGTAAACAAACCTACTGCACTGCCAGGCATATAAAAGTATAGCACATTGGACTATGTACAGTATATAATAATTGATAATGATAATAAACAACTTTGTTACTGGTTTATGCATTTACTATACTGTACTTTCATTGTTATTTAGGACATAGGTGTATAGTTATCTCTGCCATCTATGCTTGTGTATGTACACTCTATGATGTTTGTACAATGGCAAAATAACCTAATGACATTTCTCAGAATGTGTCCCCATAATTAAATGACGCATGACTGTACGTTGCAATGATCAATTAAAGTACATTTTTGAGGTTTAATGCATGGCACTCTTCAATGTGGATGTTATGAAATTTTATTCTGTTGATCCTATACTGGAGAAAAAAGTATTGATTGTGCTACATCCGCATATATAATTTGCTGAGTCAGCATTTAGGAAGAGGCCTTGCTCCAGCTTTCAGGGTTCCCACAATGTAATAACGTTTCTGCCTATTCAGGCGGTTTATTGCTCAGAGGACACAATCGCTTGTAACAAAGACATTCAGAGTTCACCCTCTCCCTCTTTGTGCCTCAGAGGTCAGCTTGTTCGCATGTGGTGCGTTTGCCGGCTGCTGCATTTACAACCCACCTTTTCTCCTTTGATTCCCATTCCGGACTGTCCTCTGGGCCCCTTCGGCCCCTCCACTCCCCGCTCACCCTGCGGTACAAGAGCCATCCTTCAATAAATCTGCTTGATAATGGGCTATGGAGTAACTCTGACTGCAATTGTGATGAAAAGCTCACTGTGTAATTTGCTTTTACAATATAGCATAAACTTGATACAAAATATATGTATATTAGGACTGTCAAAATTAACGGGTTAACACGGATTAATCCATCATCATGATTAATCTGATTAAATTTTTTTAACACAATTAACCCATCTGTAGCGCAGAATGACTCAAAATCCCTGAAATGTCTCTGTAAACCCATTTTGGGCAGTTTTGGTGCATTCCATTTGCCCTGGGAACTCGTATTCCGAGTCAGATTCTGAGTTTTGAAGCCGGAAGTGATGACATGCGCGCTCCTGTTTCTCGGAGATCTGAGAAATATCTCGGAGCAGCACAGAGGATCCCGAGTTCAGAATCCAAGATGGCTGTGCCTTTTATCAACAGAAGGGAAAGTTGTAGTTTTATACTGTTTAAGCACTACTTCTCATTTGTGGCTCATTCTCATTAAATCAGTCGCACACACTATACCGTCCAACTTATCTATGGACGTGTTGCTACGGAGTTTTATACGTAAAGCACAACGCGTAATGTGTTATCAACTGATATTGCTAACAATGGCTATTAACTCGGCTAGAATTGGATTTCATGATTAGTCGGATTATTTGGTCGGATTTACGGTAGTGAACGAAGATAAAGACCATTTAAACTGAGGTACCTTAAATCCAACAAGTTGTCCGGCTAAGCAAAAAATCTTGCTTTTTGATATGGGTCCATGGTATTGCACTTCTGTGGCAGATGGAATGCATCCGACTCGTGTTCAAGATGTTCAATAAACATGTTAAGTGCATATATATTCCCTTTTTTCTTGAGTCTGTTTGCTCATGCAAAATGAAATGTAATTAATATAGATTAAAAATGAAAGATATTTAATCGTGATTAATCAAAATGAATCCACAGCAACCCTGTGATTAATCTGATTAAAAATTTAAATCGTTTGACAGCACTAATTTATATACATGGTAATGATTTCCTTCCTTGCTCATACATTTCAAATTAGCCTAACTGCTACTTTACCATACATTATGGAGAATGTATTTTCAACTTGTGAGGAGGTAGACAAAATCGGTCCATCATAAATGATCTGAATTGACCGGAAATACATTGACCATATCATCAAGAAAGCATAACAGAGAATCAGCTGAAGATGTTCAACCTTCTTCATAGTGAAAGACGTGGCTGTTCAGGCCTATCACTGAGTCTATCCTCACGCCATCATTGACTCTCTGGGTTGGGTTGCCCATAACACGTGGCAAAGATCACTGAGTCTATCCTCACGCCATCATTGACTGTCTGGGTTGGGTTGCCCATAACACGTGGCAAAGATCACTGAGTCTATCCTCACGCCATCATTGACTGTCTGGGTTGGGTTGCCCATAACACGTGGCAAAGATCACTGACTCTATCCTCACGCCATCATTGACTGTCTGGGTTGGGTTGCCCATAACACGTGGCAAAGATCACTGACTCTATCCTCACGCCATCATTGACTGTCTGGGTTGGGTTGCCCATAACACGTGGCAAAGATCACTGACTCTATCCTCACGCCATCATTGACTGTCTGGGTTGGGTTGCCCATAACACGTGGCAAAGATCACTGACTCTATCCTCACGCCATCATTGACTGTCTGGGTTGGGTTGCCCATAACACGTGGCAAAGATCACTGACTCTATCCTCACGCCATCATTGACTGTATGGGTTGGGTTGCCCATAACACGTGGCAAAGATCACTGACTCTATCCTCACGCCATCATTGACTGTCTGGGTTGGGTTGCCCATAACACAGGGCAAAGATCACTGACTCTATCCTCACGCCATCATTGACTGTCTGGGTTGGGTCTGACATAACACAGGGCAAAGCAGATTCCAGTGCATCATCAAGTCTGCTCAGAAGATCACTGGCTGTGATTCGCCCTCCCTCCAGGTGGATTACAACTCCAGGGCCAAGAAACGGGCGAACAGGATCATTGCTGACCCCTCTCACCCTGCCCACTGCGTCTCCCAGACTCCCTCCCTTCTCAATTGAGGCTCACCAGGACTTCAGGACACAAAAAACATCTCATATCCCTGAGCTATGGCCCACCTGAACAATTGACAGTGCAAACCCACCAATATATATATATATATATATGCACATAATTACTACTGCCAGTATCCAGCACTGCACGTTTATTTTTAACTTATTGTAACTTAATGTTACTGCAAGCCTCGCTGTTGTCTGTCAGATGTCTCATGCATTACCATTCACGTAACTGTACTTTGTTGTTATATACCACAGCAAGAACCATGCGAAGACAAATTCCTTGCAAGTGTGAACATATATGGCCAAGAATAAACCTCATTCTTTACCTGATTTAAGCCAGAGCTCAGCTCTACTCCGTGACATGACAGCCAAATGCAGGAACTAGACAGCGGCCTCGAATCCGAGGCAGACAGCCACGACGGAACAATCCGCAGGGCAAGTCGCGGCATGCGTTGGAAACGCGTGTTTCAGAAGGCGGACATGCAGCGGTGAGGTGGGAATAGAGCTTTGAGCAAATGGAGATATATTGGGACAGACTGGAAGTCTATCCTAGGCAGATGCAGCACACGCTGGTATGAGAAACAGGCCAAAAGGGAGGCAAGGCAGGACGACAAGACAAAGAGGACTCCCGCCTGTATATGCCTCCTGTGAGACCCATGCATAGGGTCAGTTTGGCCTGTAAGCCACTGATCTGTGCAGTCTAAGCAATGAAGAGTTTCTCTAATATAAAATGCATATTTTGTTTTGTTACTATGTAATTAAATCGGAGGGGAGATGCAGGGAAGACTATTACCTATCTGGCTAAAATAACATAATGTAACATAATGTAACCCAACATAACACAATGTAACATATCATTATGCTATGTTACGTCACATCATGTCACGTTACATTACAGTACGTTAGGTAGATAAGTAGTAGTCTTCTTTCTGTCCCTCCCCCCTTAAATTATTAAAAAATTGCACAGGATTCCATAATTCTGTCACTAGCACTGTAATGTCTTCCCAGTCATGACTGCTGCACCGTTTGTACAGGAGGAACGTTATTTTATTTCACTGCATGTTGTACATGGCTGAGATGACAATAACTTGAATGAGATGACTTGGCTTGAACAAAGTAACAATGAGAGAATCACAGAACAATAGATTATTTCATCAAATGTATGATAAGGCCTGTCGTGTTACTCGTGTCAGTACCTTACCTTTGCTCCGGGGTGCCCCTCCCCTGGCGGCCCCTTTTCCCCTTGAACGCCCTGTGGCCCTTGAGGCCCCTGAAGAAAGTCATTTGAATCTTGTTAAATACCCCCGGCTGTAGGCACCAGCATCAACGTTTGTCCTATCGCAGGTCATCAAGGTAACAGGTAAGTAAGGGCTCGTGCACGACAAGCCGTGCATTATATGTTATTATACGAACGGCTGCAGGGATGAAGAGTCACTCGAGTGCATCAAGCCGCTTATGTCTCAGCTATCACACATTTGACTGACGTGTTTCTACCTAAAGACCTCGTTTTCATTTTTTTACAAGCCAAAAACATGTTCATTAGTACAAGTGCATTCATGCGCCAATGATTAAGCATTTTGCTTCTGCTAATTTGAAACTGTGTTATCAGTCTGGACTTTTAAGTAACGTTAAAGTTACTCTGATTCACCTGGCTGGCACTACGTGTTCAGTTCTAGAAATTTCATTAACACCCTTCTGACCAATCATATTGGAGAATTCAGCAGCGTCAAGGTATGAGTTCAGTTAACTTACAGGGGGGCCGGGTTCACCCACTCCTGGGAGACCTGGAGGCCCAGACCGTCCCTGGTGTCCAACATCGCCCTGTAGGTGACACAAACAGACGCAGTGAGATACAGCTGGTGACACTGTGGCCCACTGCAATATCACCAAATAATGAGAGATTCAGGTTACCTTTGGCCCGGCAAGACCAATCCCCATCTCCCCTTGGATTCCAGGAAGGCCAACAGGGCCACGTTCTCCCTAGAGAAGAACAGGACAAACAACCTAGCATGACATTAATGTTCCTTAGACTGGGGGGTTTCCAACCTTTTGGGGAGTTGGATGGAGGGGGATGGGGGGGTACAGGTCATTAAACTTGTCCACCCAGTGCTCCGTGGCGTGATGGAATACTGGCCGAGGACCAGTAAACCCGTCCGCGGCCATCAAAATCCCTACTGAAGATCTTTCTCCGCAGTGCAGCTCTGACATTCAGCCCTGTAAAGGCCTCAAAGATCATTATGGATAAGAGGCTACATTTCTGTTGTGGGAAGACTGTCTATATTGGGGCCTATGAAGGCCACATCAATTACTTGGTGATATAGATACACAAAAACCCTCCTAAGAATTAATAAAATCCTGGCATGTAATTATTCTGTAATGTTTGAAAATGCCCACAGCTTTTGGCAACCTCAACATATGTTTTAAAGGTATTTAATTTTTTCTTTTATCTAGACCCTCCCTAAATGTAATGCCATTTATATTTTTTTGGCTAGGAAAACAAACCATTGACACTCTTTTTAAATATAATTGCATTTAAAACACACTTGCTCTTCTTTTCATACATTTTTCACTGGAAGGGAAAAATCTTGCCTAGACCTGTCCTTTGATAAGACAAATATAACAAAGCGGATAAGTAAGCATACATTGGTTAATCTGATGCTTTTGAATAAGGGTGTATTGGGAGGATTAATGTAACATTAAATATGATGCTTGTTGGTGCAAACCATGCTTGAATGTTTAAGCATGTGAATGATCCTGTATGTAAATTCCCAAGAAGAGGTCCTGGCAGTAGCCGTGCAAGTCAACTGCATCGAGTGTGTGTGTGTGTGTGGTGTGTGCATGTATGTGTGTGTATGTATGTGTGTGTGTTTGTTGTGTGCATGTGTGTATGTGTGTGTGTGTGGCATGTGCATATATGTGTGTGTGTGTGTGTGTTGTGTGCGTGTGTGTGTGTGGCAAGTGCATGTATGTGCGTGTGTGTGTGTATGTGGTGAGAACAGGTCTCCATTTGTCACAGAAACACTTACGTCTAAACCTGGAAAAGTCTCATTTTGAGTTATTGTACAATGATTCTTAAAAATAGCCGAGTCAATTTTCAGTTTCCTATTCAGAAAAAAATGTTTGCTCATGTTTTACTGGAGAAGTTAAATATTCAGGGAAAGTATTACAATTTTTACACAAATATTTCAAGAGGTAATTTGTACCAGGTGCTTGTTAGCTGGGTCTGTGTCTGTTATAAAGGAGGTTGGTACAATGTGAGCATCACAAATCAAGGACAATTCTTTTATTTTTTGAGGTGGGGGTCATAACAGGGGCCATAATTCATACTGAGGGGTTAACCTTATTATTAGCCAATGATATGTTTTGAATCAGTGAGTGACAGGGGAGGGGGCACTCCGAGGACCAATCAGCTTTCAGTGTCCTAGTGGCCTCGCCCCTTTACTTGCCCCTGGTTCAAATTCTCTGTTAAACCATAATAGGGAAGGAGACAGAGGCCAAGCTGCTCCTTAAGTGGCCACTTGGGGTGTTCACCAGAACAGCTGACAGTAGCTCAGCGTCAGTCACCCAGACAGTGTTCCCACAGGAGAGATTCTCATGTGTCTCTGGGGTTGTGTAGTATGTGCAGACACTCACTTTCATTCCCTGGGGGCCCTCCAGTCCGAGGTCACCCGATGGCCCCTGGACTCCCTGTGGAAAATCAACAGAAATACAAACTTACAGGGATGCAGACCTCTGCTACAAGTACTTATTATGCAGGTATATGTCAGAAGTGAAATACAAGTGAGGACTGAAGAACAGAGGCAGCTGGAATCCCTGGAGCGACTGCGGTTCAAGGCCTTGCACAAGGGCTCAGCACTGATATGATTACGTTACAGACCGCAGGCTATGAACTCACAACCTTCAGGGCATAGACACAGATCATAAACACTGAGCTGCACATGGCGACACCATTTTTCAGGGGAATCACACAAACTTGTCAGTGGTCCTTACTGTATCTGAGCACATATAGTTAGACACATTCAGTATCTCGGATTGTACCACAGGGAAATGTCTAGTTAGCAATTTCACTTTTTTGTGCCCTTACCTGTAATCCTCTGGCTCCTCTAATTCCAACAGGACCTTCCGGACCCTTTAAAGAAACATAAATTTATATTCTTTAAAGCATTATATTATACACTTGATACCAAGCAAATTTTAAATCATCCCTTCAACAAATTCTTGTTTTCATCCATCCATCCATCCATCCATTTTCTGAAACCGCTTGTCCTATTCAGGGTCGCGGTGGGTCCGGAGCCTACCCCAAAGCCTATGAGCAAGGCAGGGATATCATAGATATATTTTGGAGTTCACTATTTATGTTACATCCACATTCATTCAGGTGGCTGGTGATTTTATTGTTTGCAAAGTGCCTTCCAGACATTTCTATGAGAGAAAATTGTATCAGACATCATACCTTAAAGGTTAACCAATATGAAGGTGGCTGTATATAATATATTAAATAAAAAAATGAAATCAAACTTTTGAGAACGTGAACGTACCCTGTCTCCCTTAATTCCTGGAATCCCACACTCTCCTCTCTCACCCTTCAGGGGAAGCAGAGAGACAGGCTCAGTATCATGTCATTAAAACACGTCCGCATGTCACACCACAGCCAAGCAACAAGGGCACCGAGCCCAGGATCTTCTACCTTGTCTCCTTTGTAGCCAGGAATACCCTGAAAACGAAAAATGAACAAAGTTGCTGACTGTGAAATACGCAGTACTTCCAACAAATCCACAAATATAGATTTGAATGGCAGCAGCTGACTATAGTTATGAAGCTGTCGGTGTCTCGCCAGTGACCTTTGCCCTATGCCGTACTTACTGATGACCCTTCTCGGCCCGGAAGTCCGCTCAATCCATTTTCTCCCTGTCAAGAAAAAAATATCAAACATTCCTTTCTGTTTTCTTCCACCTGCAGTGTCTTACATTCCGAATCTTTAATAATCATTCAACATAAATTTCATGACGTGTTCTGTGTGTTGATGATTTGGCCGTATGAAACCCTGAGGAATGTAGAGATATCAGCTATTTAGCGATTAGCGCGACAACACAGGCATGCCAGACTACCCATATATTCCGCCAGGGCATGAACTGAGCACACACACTATCATAAATTCACACACAAAAGAAGCATAGCAAAACGTTACAAAGGGAAGGACAAAAGAGCGCAGAGAGCGGAGACCTTCTGTCCTTTCGGACCCAGAGTCCCGTCATCACCGGGGCGACCCTTCTTTCCCTATGGGAATGAGAGGAGAGTTAGAGTCAGACAACGGACATTATGGCAGTCAAATACCTTTCAGTCATTTGCGTCTAATCTGCCATGTTTGGAGTTTGAACGCGATTAGGATGTTCCACTATGAGGAGGGCAGAGGGAGGTAAGTATCCATGAACATCATGCATGAAGAGACCTGTCCCCCTAATCTAACATGCCAATGGAGCTGGTCAATCACAAGACCAGGCGAAGGAGAACCAACAGTGCCCCTTCTCAGTGTGTCACGTAATGACTCTACCCTATAGGCCAGAAGGGGGCCAGAGGTCAGGAGGGAGGTACGAAAGGTGTCGGGTGGTTATGGGGTGGGGAGTTATGGGGGTGGTCAGCAGAGGTCAGGGCCTTCGAGGGCAAGCTGCAGCCTGACGGCGCAGTGAAAGGGCAGAACATGCCGAGCAACACCTGGGCAGCACGCAGCAACGCTCCCTGAACAGATAATCCCCACTCTGCATCCATTAAACTAATGAGAGCAATTATACCGGCCCCTAAATGCCGGGCCTGGGAATGCCAGGAATCCCACCGCCGAGAAGGGACACCTGGATTGCGGTTAAGCAGGTGTCTGTCAGAACAGACCTGGCAGCTGGAAATGAAGACGGCAGTAATGAGGCCGTCCCTTAACAGGACACCCTGTTAGCGAGACGCAGAAGCACGGGCAGATGCCGGGCCGTTAAACGCATTTCTGCCATGTGGCACAGTTTGCAGAGAATCGCCTGCGTCAGACGCTTCGAATGCTAACCTCTTTCTTGGGGGGCGTGATGCTCAGCCATTGTTAGCATATGACATGCTAACGCTGAAGCGCGGAGTGCCAGCAGCGCTGGGGCTGACTGTAATGGCTCAGACCGCCCCATGATCCCCCAGCCCCAAGGCTACCCGTGTAGCTGTAATTTATAGTGGGAACAAAGCCCTGATTTATTGAGTGCCGGTGAGCTGGCTGGAGAGGGAACACCCCACTGCTGTTTCCAGGGGGGATTTCCAAAAAAGAGCGAGTAAAAGTGCACCCTCTCACGCAGACGGTTACCGTGGCAGCGGCAGCTAGAACCCGGTACCCCTTAAACGAAAAATGTGAAGTGCTCGTATCTGTTTTAGCTTGCCAATAGCAAATCACTGCTGGAATGTAGCGCATCTTATAACCTGTGCCGGGGGCAGCGGGGGGTTGGGGCGGGGGCGGGGGAGGGGGATCAGAGAGTCTCCAGAAAACCACACCACTATCCTGCCTTACACCAAACAATGAGCCACTTCTGCCCCTACAGGTCATCTGCAGGTTTGCAGGCTTTGCGGGGACAGGTCAGTCTGCATAGGATGTGTTGACTTCGCTGGAGGGAGTCAATTGACAATTCCACAATTGCTTGTGTGTTGATACTTACGGCTGGGCCGCTTGGTCCCCTTTCTCCCTTTTCACAGGTACATCTCTGGGCCAGAGGACACTTAAAGCACAGAAACAGAATGTCTACCATTGACGTCCAAAGACTCAATGTCATATGAGGTTATGCAGGTGGTGCTACAGTATTAGGCTGATCTCCATTGTAGGCAATACTGAATGGAGGACGATTAAATGAAAGTAGGGCTTACCCCTTCATCAGCGACCTCTGCCTGCAAAATGGAGAACAGGGGAAACATTTTACTATTAAAGCAAATTGAACAACTGTAAAACTGTTTCAGCTGAAAGTAGCCACTGAGTGAGTTGTAATATCTATAAAGAGTCAAGGAGTGAAATCAGAGCAGAGCCATTATATGAAGCAATGAGTGCATTGAGATGAAAGCGCAGATCAGCTATCAAAGCTTTGCAGCCCTCAGGCCTTATTTCCTGCCCTGGGCATGTGAGCCTGAGACATAAATCCAGCAGGCTATCCTGCTAGCTGAACTCTGACGGCTTCGCGTACGGATCCTGCACAGTCCTGATGTGGAGTTTCAGCCTCAGGCTGTTCAGGAAATTTGTAAATTTCCAAATAGAAAAAAAATAAGAAGGACAAATGGGAAGAACTGTAAGAAATTGCCGGAGTTCCCGTGAATTTATTGTGTAACAAATAAATATTAAAGACACTAAATGTCACACCACAAAGAGAAAAGTGCTGAAATCATAACAATCTCATTTCATTTGGTATTTCAATATTTAATTTTTTGCAAATGAAATTTAAGACAGTTTCTTAATTCTTAAACTAGTAAAACATCTGGCTCATCTTCCAAACTTTGCAACCATAAGTGTCTGTTTAAATAACATCTTTACAAGGTTCTGATTAAACAGTTTTTATTCTAAGAATCAGCGATTATGACATATGATATATACTTTTTGGCTCAAACTGCACCCTGTCATTGGTAGCAGCTGAAGTATGACCTGAGATGTGAGACAATGGTCTATGTGTACACAGGGGGTCTATCCAGATTTATTCTTTCAGGCAAATCAGCGATTATGGCATTTGATAAACACATCTTGGCTCAATATCTGCCCTGCCACTGGAAGCTGAGGTATGACCAGAGATGTTAGATGAATGACAATGGATATGCAAGAGCTGTGGTCATGTTTATGTTTTAAAGCTGAATTTATGCTCCTGAGCTCTACCCCTAAACTTCCTTTGTTCAATCTATGAATCAATAGAATGTAAACAAGCAAAATCTAAACAAATCGATTGATAATATTAATGTTCAAACACATCTTGGATTTCAGGCAGTACACTGATGGTTCCCTTAAAAGGAGTTGAAGATGACTTGTAGCTAAATGCTTGTTTAAACTTGTGAAAAATGTAAAGGTATGAAGGACTCACAATTTCCTTGATGACCTTCTCCACGATGCCAGCATCCTGCAGGTTGTGGACGAAGCTGGTTGCCGGGGAGCTGGCAAGCAGGCGCAGCTTGGCAAGGTTAGTGGGCTCGTTGGCCGTGGGCGTGATGCCCACGGTGAATAGGCGTATACCCTGGTTCTTGGCATTGGCGGTGGCTGAGAAAATGTCGGGGTTCCTGGGATGGGTCACGCCGTCCGTCATCAGCACAGCCACCCTGACTCCACCATTGGCCGACTCCTCCAGGTAGATCTGGGTCATGTTGGTGATGGCGTAGGTGGTGTAGGTACCATGGCCGATGTAGGCGATGGGCATGACGTTGGCCTTGAAGTTCTCTGTGCCCCGCCACTGCTTGAAGGTCTGTTCGATGATCACATGACTGCTGTACTGTAGCAAGGACACCCTCCAGCTTAGGCTGCGCCCGGTCCTGAGCCGGACACCCGGAAGGCGGTCCACCACGTCCATGGCGAACCTCTTCTCCTGCTCATGGTAACCCTTGGCGTTCTCGGAACTGTCCAGCAGGAAAGTCAGCTCCAGGCTGCAGTCTTCATCTAAAATGGCTGAAAGGATTGGGGTGGGTCATGTGCAAGAGAGGAGCAGGTCAGATACACAGAAATTCAGCAAACACAGGCAACAGAAGCCAATCTTTTCAAATACCGTAAGACTTCTCAATCACCAAAATTCATTCTTAAAACTTATCTAAAGATGGGTAAAAATAATACATTATTAAATCACCTCTAAGTTCTTAAGTCTCATAATCACCTTAGCTGTTCCCTACCCTCATGTATAACACCCATCAGTCAACAAATCACTAAGCCAAGCATGAGAGATAAACACCATAAGAAAGTGCTTAGGTGTCCACGGACATCTGGAAAACAGATAACATGAAAGACTGATGGACTGAGACACGTTTATTCACTTTAACCGGATTGCTTGTATCTTAATAGTTACCATGTTTTACTTTTATAGCATCGACTTCAAAATTTATGATTATTGGCGACAGCTTTGATGTTGCTTTGGGAAAGAAGCTCAAGTTGAAACCATCTTACCTTGTCCATCATGCTTTTGTATGGTATTGCTGGTCAGTGGCCTGCTCTTAAACTTCCTTCCTGCTACTTTCTCCTCATAGAAGTCCTGAGCCCAAATGCTTTGAAGTCCTGTCAGCAAGACAAGGCAGACCAAAGAGGAGCCCATCGCTGCTCTTCCTACAGAGACAATGAGATAAGGTCTCAAGGCTTCTAATCCCACCCCTCAATCTATGCAGAAATGCCTGAATTGTCTTAGGAAGAATGGATAAGGATTCAGTCACCATGTGGGTAGTGTTTCATCATGCCCCGTATATAAAAAAAAAAATAACACACGTAATAATACAGTACGTTTATGTGCACATTCGTATACCAGCAGCTGTTGATAAATCTTATTCGCCAAATCAGCCCCAGGATGCTTCACTTTGGATCAGATGTGAAGGACTCACCTCAGGTAGCCCTCTGGATTCTGCCAGGTATGGATCTCCTCAGGGCGAGCGCGAAGAGAAGGGTGCGTGGCAGGTAACGTGAGAGCAAGGATGTGATGTGCTGTAGCTACCTCCCCGCGTGCGTGCCGGCCATCCCCAGGCACTGCGGCTCTCTGTGCAGCCCAGCCGCTCGACCGCCCCCCTTTTAAAGAGAGGTGGGACCACCAAACCCCCCACCCCCGACATCTCGGACTTGCCCACACTCAAAAAAAAATATATGTTAGATCTGTGATCAGCGGGGAGAGAGGGGTGGAAGGTGGCTGTGATTGTGACTCTGTTGTGAGATTTTGTCTGAAAACTGCAAAGTCGTCTTTGGACAGTTTGTGAATTTCTGAGGAAGTTTATTCCTCGTCAGCACCAAACAAAAACAGAACCATAAAAGCTACACCGTGGTACAGATTTAATGAAGCAGGAGGGCTTTCTGCTCAGTCTCTGCCCTTAGTGTCGTGAGCTGGCTTCTACAGCACTGCTTCATTCCAAAGAAATGTTGGTCTGCGATGTTATTGCAGGAGTGATGTGAAGACAGGGCTTCACTTTTGGGACAACAAACCTTACTGATGCAAACATAACATGTACTGCGATACTGCAATGCCTGCCTAAACAATTAATATACAAAGTAAAAATATATATATAATTAATGTGATATATTCTTATTGACAGAGACATATGATTTTAAATCAGACTCTGTTGGTCCCCCCTAGCTGCCAGGAGAAGCATTCCAGCTCCCCATGGCTGAGCGTCCTGCGTGCCAACAGCAGGAAGGAAAAAAAGAGCCTGGATTCCTGTTGCGAGCCAGACGGATGCTGCCAAGCTCTGTGGTCGTGTCAGCTCACGCTCGCTCTTTGTCTGCCGGACGAATCCCTCGAGCCTCCCGCACTGCTGAGCATGCCCCTCTCCGCTCAGCTCGTCGGGGCCTGTAAGGGGCCCCAGAAGTCACCGGCACATCTGGACTGAGCTCATGGGACTGAGAGGTGGGTGCTGAGGAACCCGGGGACACATACAAGTCTGGGGCACAGGAGGAGCCTGGTAACGCTCCCTCAACATGAAGTGACAGAACTCAATCTCCCATAATGCCATGCGCCTTGGTCACTTCCTCTTCCAATATCTCCCTTCTCAGTGAAAGCTAAGAGCCGTTACAATATGGGTCGAGCTAGGCTCGACCCATGACCACAGCCTTAAAGACACACACTCAACCCTTACAGCTATGCGGCATTCCAAGGAGTGGAGAAAACACACTTGGGCTAAAAGACAGAGGGAGACGGAGAAAAGCAGGATGGCCAGAGACGCCTGTTGGCTAAACGGGGAAGAGACACCAAGGGCAGGGCTGCACGGCACCATCCTGGACATATTGTATACTGAATTGTATGCTTCATGCATCACAACGTATTCCTATTACTTTTTGTTCTTGTTGAATAAAACGATTCTGTATGAATATGACAGTGTTCCTGGTGGGATTGTTTTCTAGCAGAAGGTGAGCCAACAGACCATAGCCTGAGACCCGAATGCTGGTATGTCGTGCACAGGGTCTCCTTGTCCTGTGCTGACTAGCTGAGGAACCGGGAAGCCCGTCATCAGCTGTGCTCCAGGTGACAGGCCCATTTACCTGGAGTTCGTGGAGCTGTCTTACAGGAATGTCACCCTGACTGATGGTTCTGGGGTAAACCAGCCCAAAGACTCCCCCTTCTCAATGCCCAAAGGGGGTAGAAACAAACCCTGTGTACAAGCCGGCCGCTACAAATTCCGGAAGTGGGAATGCCACAACTGGGCTTTCCTACAAAGTCCCACTGAGTGCGAATCCAGGGCTTGCCGATGGGGATGGGAATTGCTGCCTTTTTCAACATCCTACGATGCACTGTTAGCACTATTAGTAATATTTATTACTGCTGATAAGGGAAATGACGTCACATTGTGTTTTATTCTCGATCAGTTAATTAGTGGGGCAGATTTAACAATAATTAAAAAACAGATTGAACCGGTACGAATATTGAGACCGCTAATTAAATCAGCCCCAGTTAGACAATCCACATGTTAGACAACGCAAGGTCTCTGAGTAGTTGTTTTGTATTGGACGACAGGAACTTGAAGCTTATTACTATATATTTCATTAGATGTGATTAGAAACAACATGGAGCAAATAGCAGCAGCAGTCTCAGAGGGAGCTGAACACCCTGTGAAAACCTAAAGTAAGGCAACGTCGGCAGTATATACCACTGCAGACAGTAAACAATATTTTTCAACCACATTAGCTTAAGAACAGCTTATGGCTGCAAGACCAGACCTACTTAGGTATTCACAGATCATTCATATGTTCACTGTGCAATACCCACTCTGTAAAACTAATAATTCCATAAATTCAAAATTGTTGTCTACACTGAAAAAAGCGTCACAAGGGTGTAGCTGGTTTGACCTAAAATTTTCATGTAGGGTTGATGTATTACTTTCTGTAATGTGTTCAACTTCAGTTTTTTAGCTGAACTGACTCAATTAGACAAATTGCACCACTAAAGCAGAATGATCAATTGGGTCAAAGCTTAAAACTGAGCGTGTGCTTGGGTCACGCATGTGCAAGTCCTGTGCACGTCTCCGAGAAGAACCTCCGACAAGCCGCCATTACTGCGGTCCTCAGGTGAGAATGAAAAATGGAACCTGTAAATGTACATGTGTGTCCTTATCTCTTAGTCGAGAACATGATTGCATGTTAACGTTTTAAAGTTAGTGTTCGGTAGAACATAGTTACACAGCAAATGTGCCAGTGTTAAACTAACACTGCATGGTGTCTATATGGGTCCACACCTTTCAGTGTTACCTTTAACACTTTACAGTGTGCAGTGAGTGTTGTTTTTACAGTATTAATCTTTATTAACTCTAATAGTGTTCAATTTACACAATAGGGCGTTAAGTCAGTGAGTCTCCACCTCCACACATCTGCCCCATTTTAATATGCACACAAGTCATGAGGATCAGAAGAGCCAGCCCAGATTTACCCACCATCATGAGAAAGACTCTGACCAAAAAGGACCTTACAGCTTTTTCTTGTTTTGTATTGTAGCTTTGCTGGCTCAGTTCTGACTGATCGTGGAGATTAGGGAGCTGTGCAGGAAGGTGTCAGGACAGTTGTGATACCCTTTTCTGTGCAGCTCCTGGTACCACCCACTCCCCTGTAGACTAATGGTGCTGGATGTATATTTGCATAGCATGATACAGTACTGTCTTTGACTTAATAGTTGTTTTTTTTTTTTAATCCACTGTGATTGTGATGAATAGGGCAAGAGAACAAAACCACAGAAATGGTTCTTGTGTGCTAGCCAGTGACTAGGCCAGGTGGTTTAGCCTGTATGGTTTAACTAGAGAAGGCATGTTACTATGAAAAACTGATTGTTTTGTTTCTCTTCTAAGCCTAGGCTCTCTAGAAAGCACATCCAGGCCACATGTACTTCTACAATTGAGGTGTCTTTGGGGATGCACATATATAAGAACTACACTACTCAAATAAATAAGCATACACAGGCAGCCCAGAACAACTAACAATAAAATGTGGTAAAGACTAATATCAGTGCCATACCATCCTCTCTCATGGTGGGTTTCTAAAAATTAAGCTTAATGAAAATCTGAATATTAAATGAGCAAAGTGATTTGATTTGTTCTTCTATCCCAAGTTGTGGTCTAAAAACAAAAGGTACTGTTTCTGGCCACTGTATCTTATTTACAGCTATTTTTGCAAGGATGCAACAATGCGTTGTAATGCGGTGGACTGTTGCAGTAAACTGGCTTTTGGGTTATTTAGTTGTTCCAAATTATATTCATTAGTTGAGCATGAGCAGTTTTATTGGTTTTAAGTGCAAAAATCTAATGTGTTAGATTGACTACTTTAAGTTGAACTGACTTGAAAAAATCTATCACAAATTATATATGTCAGAATGAATAGTTTAATACGTAGACTGAATAGGTGTAGTTGCTGCTGGTTATTTGTTATGCGACTGAGAATTTATACGACATAGTAAACCGTTGTCCCCCCCCCCCCCCCCCACCCCTGGCAGTAGGTGGGGAGGGAATCCCACCTGGATGCCGCTGTCTAGAACACACCTGCAAAGTCTGAGCCATGCTTCTCCTAGGCAACTGGAAAACCTAAGAACAATAGCTAGCAAAAGACCAGGCCAGTTACAAAATGTACAGCTGAGACCTCAGTAGCATCTGGTTCCTCCGTAAGGAAGTTTTCTAAGGTTAATTATGTGACTTTCTCAGGAAATAATAAAGGACTGCAATTTTCATTTTTCCCCCCCAATGTCTTTTATATACCCCTGTAATTTTCCTGTCATTTCAATTTCTTTAGAATAATGTCCCATTTTTGGTAACAGAATGAAGATAAATTTTAGTTGTTTAAAGTTGCAAGGGGTTTTATTTGTGAGAGAACAAATAAAACTTCAAGATGTGTTTCTCTTTGTTCTGTGAAATCTACACAAAGAGACCCGACCTCCAAAGAAATAGTTTCAGGTTCTTGTTTTTAAACACAATTGAACAATTTCATATTTATATTAATAAAGCATTAAGAACATAAGAACATAAGAAGTTTACAAACGAGAGGAGGCCATTCGGCCCATCAAGCTCGTTTGGGGAGAACTTAGCTAATAGCTCAGAGTTGTTAAAATCTTATCTAGCTCTGATTTAAAGGAACCCATGGTTTTAGCTTCCACTACAATAGCAGGAAGACTATTCCATACTCTGACTACACGCTGTGTAAAGAAGTGCTTCCTCAAATGTATGACTTCAAGATGAATAGAGGTTGCTATTCAAATGCCAAATCATATTAGCCTCCTTCACATCCACATGTTGGTACTACTCTCTACATGATGCTTAAAGGTTGTATCATTTACAGGCTGTGTGGTTTTTGTTTTCTTTTTTTAATCTGGTGAAACCACAAATTATGACCTCATAGGAGGCATTTTTCAAATAGCTAAATTCTATGGAAAAATGTATATCATGCTTAATGATCCTCTGTGGTATTTCGGGCTTCTGGAGCAGTTATCAGCAGATCTGTTAGCTGCATGACACACGTAAGTTTTGTGGTCTGCACTTGCTCTGCACCCCGTCTGTCATTATTATAATTGCATTCCAAGACTGAAAATGCCATCTATTCATTATGGACATGTCATTTTCTTTGACTGTTTACAGACCGAGGAATTTATCAGAATTTTTTATTGTAAGAGTGCAAGTCGAAAATCAGAAATGTTAAAATCGTGAAATTATGATTGTTAATTTTATTCATTACTGCGTTCCTGGTCTTAGAATTCTGCATTCCTAATCAACCATATTGTTTTCCTTTTTTTTCCCAAATATGCATCTTGATTTGCATGCGTATCCATACAGGGTAAAAATTCGCTCCCCTGCTTTGCTGTTATGACTTGTTATTGCAATCTACAACACAATCAAGATGCACCCTTAAAGGTCAACCCTACCATACCAATTAGAGCTGTACTGGTCAATGTTCCCCCTGAAGACAGCATGTACCAACACGACGGAAACTGATCCTGACAAGTGTTCTAGCTCCATAAAAAATACATCTTAAGGGATAATAATTCACTAGCTGATTAATATTTGTGAGCCGTTGGTTTCAAAGACGACGGTAAAGAGTTACAAGATTTTAGCTAATTCGTAACCTATAATCATCATAGCAAACATCCTTTCAAGGACTGATGAATGCTATCACGTCACATAATATATAAAATGTTTGTTGTTAATATGCTTATGCCATTATATGGTACAAATTTACTCATCCTGACACTGGTACTTTTGCACTATTGCTAAAACAATATTTTTTATGAATTAAATGTTTTATATTTAAATATTGAAACAAACCATCCCTCTTAATGCAATTTGTGTCTTTATTTAGTGATACACAGAACACAGAGGGTACAGAATATGATATCCATACAGAGACATTTTTAATGAAAGTGAATAAATTTAGATTGATCCAAAGATGAAAAGCTTGGAAAGGCAGCAATAGTTAAACTGGTAAATCACATTCCCAAATGTTATTCTTGAATGACATAAATATAATAGGAATTTTCCAACTGATGTGCTCATGGCCACACCCAGTAAGACATCACTCTCATCAAAGCTGACACCTACCCAGAATGCACAGCTGCCAAAGCCAGTATAATGCGCAGCATATCCCCCAAACACAACCAACACAAGGTGATTTGTAAAAAGCCGTGTAGCGTGATGCAGATAAGCGTGCGCTAGTCGTAGGTGTCAGTGGAGGGCTGGCCATAGATGCAGCACACAGCCATAGATCAGGCCCTGCCTGTACAATCCCAGGTGTGCCCTGTAATAAAACCTCCCCTGACAGGTGGGGCTCTGACTGTGCTGGTGCACATATTTCAGCTACTTTAATTTTAGGATTCCGGAGCACTTTCACATGGAGCCCACTCCCCAGACCATAAAGCACTAGCGGAGGTTATAATCACCGGGGGTGGCATGAATGGCTGTCTGCTATCAAAGCTGCAGAGCATGTACCCCTGTCACTCCACACTCTCACTTGCTTTATCTATCTATCTATCTATCTATCTATCTATCTATCTATCTATCATCATAAGCAATCTAAAGAATTGCATCCATCCATCCATCCTTCCTTACTTTTTCCATACCTGCTTGTCTTATGCAGGTGTAACAGATCTGTATATAATTCCACTTACCTGGAACACCTTACTGGAACATACATTGTAGAGAGAGGATTGGCTGATACAACTGGCATACAATTGGGTAATACGTGGCGGGGTTTCAACTGAATTCGTCTGATTTGGGACACGCCATGTCAGCCTGCACAAGAGACAGAAATATTCTGTATAAATTATGATGAATATTGCACTGTTGTTTTAGAATTAAAGACAGATTGGAGACCGATTCCTTGCATCATCCTTTGCACACACCACAAAGAAGTTACACAGGCTCTTAGGCGTCTATCCAAGAATCGACAAGGACAAGGTTGGGAAATACTCAGGATAGAGTCCAACCCATTTCAGCTAAAGACCTACTGAGTCCAACCCATCGCAGCTAAAGAATTCCAGAATTATACTTTAAAACAATAAAGAATCTTGAACTGTACATGTTACTATTGTCCAAAATCTGCATTTTTACTCAAAGTTGTTATAACCCATTGTATTGAAAACCAGTAGTGGACGGAACAGTCTGATACTATTCCTGTGATTTTGTGGCTTTCTCAGGAAAAACACATACCATCCATATGAGGTGTATAGTAATGTGTGAAATACTGGAGTGCCTTCCAGGGTGTACCCTGTCTCTTTCATTTACTAACTATTCCACACTTCACACGTAAGCAATCCAGACACTGAGAAGGCATTGCCTACAGGAATTCCTGACCAGTTCCCTAAGCCTTACAGAAGAATTTTTTTCTCAAATTACATTAATCCTGAAGGCAAGATTTTCACAGAAGGAAAACAGAGAAAATTTCAAAGGAAGCCGGTGGGTATCATGCAGTGAAATATTTGATGACAATTAAACATTAGTGGTTTTTGTAAATATGCATTAAAACTTGCGCCCATAGCCACTGGGATAGGCTCCAGAGCCCCCACAAGCAGGCATAGGATAAGGGCTTACAGAAAATGGATGGATGGATGCATTAGAACATTAAGAAGTACTTTTTTAGAAATGGCAGTTTCATTAACGCCTGAATGCTTACTGCGTTTCATGGGCTGTCAGCAGTGGCCCGTCAGCAGTGGCCCGTCAGCAGTGGCCCGTCAGCAGTGGCCCGTCAGCAGTGGCCCACACAAACCACAGGATGTGCTGGGTTTCACTCTCACTCAGGCCCTAATTGCTTTATTGTACTGAATGGTTTGAGAGTCACCTCACCTGGTCATATCCTGAAGGGCTTCCCTCCCAAAGCACCATAACTGGACACCCCTGCTTAAGTCATTGATTATGGGTTTCTAGTCAAGACAATCAAGAGCCGCGGTTTTAGATTTTTTTCTAGTAATTTTAGTTGGACATGCAAATATTGTTAAAAAACTAAAAAGCTGTTATTATAAACTTGGGTAACACACAAAACATTTCGCATCTGTGGAATCTAAATAGAACTATCCAACAAAAGATGTAATACCTGCTCTTTTAATCTTTTTCAGAATCTTTATAAAGAAACTGCCACAAACAAAATGACTTCTAACATGTTCAAATAGCAAAGAAGTCTTTTAAAGAAAACAATTCAGACCAAGGTGGTGCGAGACCGAGACAAGACCAAGACCAAGGCAGGGCTAGACCAAGTCAAGATCAGATACAGACTAATGTTTGAGTCTACATAACACAACACACTACAAAATGTGGAGCACAGGCACCATCTTGGGGCTGGGCATTATGACCTAAAACTTGTGTCACAGTATAAGTTCAACCATGGACATTTTTTCTTAAAATTTCAATATGAATGCCTCTGTACAAATGTAACATCTTTTTCAAATATGACACACCTTATTGGTTGCATTTGAGCTTTTAAGCAGGACATTTTATACTGAATCACAGTACTGTGTTAACCCTTTGAACCCTATCCATTTTTGAGTGTTTTTCTATCCCTTTGATTTTAGACTTATTACATTGTATGTACATATGCCACATATGCATCATGATTTTGTTTTCAGAACATTCGGGGCTACTTAGATATGTCATAATTTGATGTGTAAATACTGACATAGTCTTGATATCCCTCTTACGAGGAAAAACTACTTGTGCCAATTAAAATTCTCAATTTTTAGTCTCATCTAATATAAAAAATCACAAGCACTACAAATATAATCTTATAAATCTTGAGATTAGAGTCTCTATGATGTGGGAATGCAGGGGTTTCATTGGGGACCTTTATATGGCTTAGTACTCTGAACGGATACATGGTTAGTGCCAGGCGGAAATGAAAATCTTTGCATCCATTTGATAACATTCAGCCCTCTGTAGGTTGATAATTTTCATTTCCATCAAATGATGTGGCATCTTTTTGTTCCTAACACATTACCCAGTCCATATCAGTATAGATATCTAGCATGACTTTTGTTTCCCTTTGAGATCTGATGTGTTTTCAATGTGTTCCTTTAATTTTTTTGAGCAGTGTATAATAAGCAGTTCCTGTATTTCATTCATTCATTTTAGTCACTAAATAAAAACTGACTGACTGTCATTCTATACTGGGTAAGTGATTGTGGATTGATGGACGGAAAAACTAAGTGATACACTTTTGTGAGGAAATGCTGCCCCCTATGCAGTTTTTCTTAGTGCTACTTCAGCTGTCGTTTGGTAGTTACCCATTCATCCATCCTCACTGCTTATTCTGCGCAGGGCTGTGTAGGCTCTTGGAGCCCAGCTCAGGCAGCATGCAAAACTAAAGGTATCTGAGCATATCATTCTTTCATAGTTTACTATTCCTGGCCAATTCATTTTAAAAATCCAACAAAACAAAACTATAATTTTAGCAATTAAAATATATTATAATATCAGAATCAAAACTCACTTTACTGCTAGTATGCATGAACATACCAGAGCTGATTGTGGCAGAACAACATAAGACATGAAGGGGAACAATTCATAGAACATTACGTATCAAAGGCCTAACAGTATTTTATTTTTAAAAACAAATTTTAACATAAAAGCGCAAAAAAATCTGAATTACCTCTAACATTGATTTTTTTACATTATTTTAAAAGGTTCATAAAGATAACCTTTGTCTATTACAACAGTACTAAATATGACTAGATTCACTCAGGTGCGCAACTTCAAAACCAGGTGTTCTGACAAAACGTCCTACTTTATCAAAACATCCTACCGTAGTGCTAATCGATAGCCCTAACCCTAACTCTTACCCTAACCATAACCCCCCAAAAACCCCTAAAACTCTTATCTTAACCCTAACCATAACCCCTAAAACCTAACACTAATCCAAAGACGGTGGAACTGCACATGCGCAGAAAGGCTCGCTAGAACGTCTCGATAGGTAGGATGTTTTGTCAGAACACCCCCACGTGGTACTAGGAGTCCGCGCATGCCCGATGAAGAGAAGTGCGTGTTTACGTGTTGACGTATACACGCAGGCTTACGTCTCCCCTTCGGAAAAGTTATAAATTGCTGTGAAGCTCCGTCCCCTTCCACCTTCAGCCATTTTAACCATGTTGGGAGCTGTGGGACGCTGCAGCGCGGGGGTTTTGCAGGCTTTGAAGCCTGTTGCCAATCCGCTGAAAACCTTCAGTGGAGCCCCGGCAGCTCTTTATTCGCGTAAGTTGCGTGGTGGTATCTGCAGAGGTGTTCTTATGGCGTTTATCCCTTTTTAGAGCTGCTGGTTTGCTAGCTGGCTAAAATGGGAGAAATGTTGCCATGCCGGCCGGATGCGCTTTACTTGAGTTTTTTCTTAGTGATTATGAATTGGACACTTAAGTACACGTGTCCTGCGCATTTTTGTATGTTATATTGTAGCTTTAAAACGTTATTGAACCCGATTTGCTTTTAAAAATACCAATGACCTTAGTCTTTGGGTCATTATCGGTTTCTCAGGAGCTAGCAGGCCACTGTGTTAACTTAATGCTGTTTGTAATGTGTGTCTCGTCTCAAGGCCGGGTAGTTGTCATTCGACTCATTGCAGGTTTCGCAATATCACTTTGTGCATGTTACGGTTATTTATTACTGTGGAAAGATGTGCTCTTGTTTTGGGGTCGTGTCGAATGTAACCTCCGATTTGACATTGCACTGACTTGGAATCGTGCAGTGATATGGCATATTGCCGGTTGCAGTATTGTAGCAGTGGAAACTTGAACTCAATGACAGACTCCTTTATGACAATCGGAAGCCATCATTTATTTTTAAATGAATGTAAATGGAAAAAGAAACACCCCGACACAGCGAAGGGATGTCATTCCATTAAAATCATGGTATCCACTGCGGTGAATTAGTAGCTCTTTGTTGAATTGATGGGGTGTCTTCGTAATGTGGGTTTCGTGATCAATGTTATTATGCTGATTTGCAATAATTATCAATGTGTAATCGTTATTTCTCCATGTTTCATACTTTGCAGGCAGGAACTATGCTGCTGCGGCTGCGCCGACGGCTAAACCCGCTGCCGCCGCTGGCCGTATTGTGGCGGTCATCGGTGCCGTTGTCGATGTCCAGTTTGATGAGGGCCTTCCTCCTATTCTCAATGCGCTGGAAGTATCTGGTCGTGATTCCAGGCTGGTGCTGGAGGTTGCACAGCATCTAGGTAAATGTCTCTTATAGAGTTTATCCCAATTAAGGTTGCAAAATTCTGGAAATTTTCCTGTTAATTCCCATATATTCCCATGGAAAGTTTCCAATTTGTAGTATTTCCAAAATTCCCCAGCTTATCTTCCCATGGAATGGAAATATTCTGCAAAGTTTCTGGAAATTTTCCATCCCTTTGCAACCCTAATCCCAATCAGTATTATTATATTAAAAGAATTTATAACGCATTAAAGTTTGACTTGTATTTTAGGGGAGAACACAGTGCGCACTATTGCCATGGATGGTACTGAAGGTCTCGTACGTGGACAGAAGGTTCTTGACACCGGGGCACCCATCAGAATCCCAGTGGGACCAGAGACCTTAGGCAGGATCATGAACGTCATTGGGGAGCCAATCGATGAGAGGGGGCCCATCACCACCAAGCAGTGAGTGAAGTTGCTTTCTTTGAATTTATCCACAGAAAGAAATGTGGTATGCTTTTTTTCCCAGTCAGAATAGCTGGGTAAATTTGATTGGTTTATAAACCTATCTTTGTTTTATCCTATGAGGGAACAGGGATATATTTGGGACCAACTTTGCAGGAACAATAGAGGTGGTCGGAGGTTAGGGTGGTGTTGCTGTAAAAGCTTCGGGCCTTTCTTGCAGGACTGCTCCCATCCACGCAGAAGCCCCCGAGTTCACAGACATGAGTGTGGAGCAGGAGATTCTGGTCACTGGCATTAAGGTGGTCGACCTGCTTGCTCCTTATGCCAAGGGTGGCAAAATTGGTATGTGAGGAGAAGCTAGATGACATCATACCTTTAGTGACCTGATTTGCTATAATTATCCTATTCCAATTAATACTGTTGTATTACTGTGTAAATGTATTACTTGTGTACAGTGTATTACAATTTTGCATGATAATATACTTTGGCACTACTTATTTACTGCTGCTGTACCAATATTTTAGTATCCTATATAATTATGTACGTTTTGTTCTTTCTGTTTGTATTCATGCTTAAACCCTATCCTAATACAGAATCAAATGTCTGCCTTAGGTCTCTTTGGTGGTGCTGGTGTGGGCAAGACTGTCCTTATCATGGAGCTGATCAACAATGTGGCTAAGGCCCATGGTGGGTACTCTGTGTTTGCTGGGGTTGGAGAGCGCACCCGTGAAGGAAATGACCTGTATCATGAAATGATTGAATCTGGTGTCATCAACCTGAAGGACACCACCTCAAAGGTAAATCTTAGGTCCTCACAGTGTGGCCTTTTGAGCCATTTGCGTTTTATGTTGTTGTAGAGACCAAGGTTATCCTGTTCCAGGTAGCGTTGGTGTACGGGCAGATGAATGAGCCCCCCGGTGCCCGTGCGAGAGTGGCTTTGACTGGTCTCACTGTTGCCGAATACTTCCGCGATCAGGAGGGACAGGATGTGCTGCTCTTCATTGACAATATCTTCAGATTCACCCAGGCTGGATCAGAGGTCTGTGGATTAGCTTTCCTTAAGAATATTCAGAGATGGTTCACTTATGGACACGTCTCCTAAGAACTCTAGCAACCTTCAGTTTGTAAATACTTGGAGGTGCATGGGTATAATCAGGGACCCTTCCAAAGGGTACTGGCATGTCTTTCTACAGAAGTTCTAACATGTTAATCTGTCCCAATGTACATTAAGGTACAAAGGTTTCCCTTCTGGAATTAGTTTTAATAGACCAAATTAAGTTAAATTCTGCAGCAGCCCTCTCATTCCTTAACCTTTCTGCCATTTAGGTATCTGCTCTGTTGGGTCGTATTCCATCTGCTGTGGGTTATCAGCCCACTCTGGCCACTGATATGGGTACCATGCAGGAGAGGATCACGACCACCAAAAAGGGCTCCATCACCTCAGTTCAGGTGGGCAAGGCTGGCATCCTGGATGTAGCACTGCTTAATTCTGCCAGGCCATGCAAATTTAATCTAGATATTTTCGAAATTCTTTTCCAGGCCATCTATGTGCCTGCTGATGATTTGACTGATCCTGCTCCTGCCACCACCTTTGCCCACTTGGATGCCACAACTGTGCTGTCTCGTGCTATTGCTGAGCTGGGTATCTACCCTGCTGTTGACCCCCTTGACTCCACCTCCCGTATCATGGATCCAAACATAGTGGGAACTGAACACTATGATGTGGCCCGTGGTGTACAGAAGATCCTGCAGGTATGACCAATTTCTACATTTCCATTGACTTGGACCACTGGTGCTGTGTGGAATTTTAAATGATGGTTCCCAGTTTTGGTTTCTTGCAGGACTACAAATCCCTCCAGGATATCATTGCTATCTTGGGTATGGATGAGTTGTCTGAAGAAGATAAGCTGACTGTTGCTCGTGCTCGCAAGATCCAGCGTTTCCTCTCTCAGCCTTTCCAAGTGGCTGAGGTCTTCACTGGCCATCTAGGCAAACTTGTGCCCCTCAAGGACACCATCAAAGGATTCAAGAGCATTCTGGCAGGTATGAACCTGTTAACTGATCCCTCTGCAAAGAACAACCACTTGCATGAATTTTAGCCAATGTTGGTTACTATATGGTTACTCAGCTGCTGAAAACCAACGTGTTTGACTTTTACAGGCGAGTACGATCCCCTGCCTGAACAGGCGTTCTACATGGTTGGGCCTATCGAAGAAGTAGTCCAGAAAGCTGAGAAACTCGCAGAAGAACATTCGTAAATCACTCTCAAAGTATGGGTTATGATAAAGCTTACAGTGGAGGAGCACTTTTGTGAAATGTACAATTTAAGTATGATGTCCTGTCATCCCGAAAAGTTTGTTTTCATTTCCAGGAGAAAACGAAACCATTAAAATCTGTCTTGTTGTAATAGTGTTTCTTCGTGATCCATGACTTCTAATCTGTTGTGATAGTGCATTTCAGGCAAACATAGCTGGACATTCATTAAATTATTAGAAACTTATTGAAAAACAAATGTTGTATTCTTGTACTACCACCTCTGCAGAGAATATGAACACTTAACAAGTGAAGGCTTATGTGAGCAGATTACAACAATTTTTATTCAGGCATATGGCACTGACATGCAACTACTACATCGATTGGGGAATGTCAGTCTGGTATTAACCGATCATTTGACGTAGTTTGGCATTTAATTCTTTTTCCTTTGCGAGGAGCTCGCTGCTGTGTTTTTTATAGGCCTCAAAATCCTAAAAAAAGAACAATTGGACATTGTTGAGCATGTGGTGTTGGAACAGCAGTGGCCCTTTACAGCTGACCCAAGAAACTGGGTCTGAACTTGGGATGGAGTGAAACCACTACTTCTGTCAACACACCTCCTTCAACTCGCTGCAGGCTTGTTCGGATTGGTCAAGGGCCGCGTGGAGGTCTCTCACTTTCAAATCTGCATTCACAGCCTCCGCTTCCGTTTCAAACCTTCAAAGGAAACATTTGGGTCACAAGTCTCCTCATTGCTACATTTCAAATGTCCATGAACCGGCAGCTTACCTCTGCTCTGCTGCTGCTCTGGCCTGCTCCTCCTCTTGTCTCTGACTTTCCAGGAGCTTAAGTTCTTCTTCTTTTTTCTGAAAGATGTTTTAATATTGACCTTAAATTGGTTTTAAATCTACTTCATCTGCATAAAAGGAAATAACTCATTTGAAATGTAAAATGTAAATTCTTTTTCATGCCTGTATTATTCTCTTCAGGGCTGACAGGTCCTCTAGCTCATCCTTCTTCGGTAAGACCTCCAGCTTCTCTTGCAGTTCAGTCGCTATCATTGCATCCTTTTCCCTTGTTTGTCTGAGCTGCAGGTTCAGCTCTGTGAAGAATGTATAGAAACAATGGGGATATAATAAAATACTGTGGATATTCAGAAGTGTTGGGAACAGCAGTTCAGTTAATGTGGCTGCATGACGCTCTATTACCTAATATATTGTGTTTTGTCTTAACGGCTTAAAACTGTAGTACTTTGCATATCATGAACACTCACCTGTGTACATGTCCACTGCATCTTTGAGCTGCTTCTGGGTGCTATGCAATTCATTTTGTAAAGAGGCTTCTTTAGATTGATGGAGACTCATGAGTTCTTTGAGTTTAGTCTGAAATCCAGTTGTTTTTTCCCTGTATAAATGAGAAAGGCTTAGGTTATATTATCTTGTAGTTAACAACATTTTGACAGTTCATTGCTTTATTAAATTGTTTATGCTCACTGATACTCAGACTCTAGATGTTTGTGTTGCTCTGCTAGATCCTTCAGTTCCTGGGTTAATTTTAGGATGATATCCTCTTTTTCTTTGACTTTTTCTCTGTAAAGGTTCTCGTTTTCTTCACGAAGTCTCTCGTTCTCCTCGGTCAGCTGCCCATTCTGCTTTTTATACTCGTCCTTGAAGCTAATTAACTCCTCGTGATTTGTTGCCAGATCTTTGAATCGCTGTTCCAGCTGTGAAGACCTCTCCTTCTCATCTTCCAGCTCTTTTTGCACATCCTGACGCAGGTTCTCCAGCTCCTCGTTGATCCGCTCGAGAGCCTGGCACCGCAGAAGCATCTCGTCCGCCCTGTGTTTCAGGATGCAAATCAAACCGGACTGCTCGTCTATTCTCGACCGCAGGACCTCCGTATCACTCACGTCGTCCTCGGACAGACTCCGGAGCTTTTCCAGTGCTACGTGAACATCATCCATGTCCTAAGCGACGGCAAACAAAAAAGCAGCCATATCACAATACACAAAACAACTTTTAATGAGGAACCTCAGCCAGGAAGACTATTATCGCTGACAAAGCAATAGTTGCATTGGTTTAAAAGCACCATGCATAAATGCGTCGCTAACATTTCCAATCTTAGCAACTAGAAGAAAGTAAATGCGCTGCACATGTGAACCCTGGACTGCTCACTATGTCAAACCTCTCCAGTTGCATTATAATTATCGGAAAATCTTTTGCACGTCGACATTTTACTGCTGTTTACAACCACGTTATGTTAAAGGTTTGTGTTAAATGCATTTGCCCGGAAATTTAAAATCTAACCCGCATTAGCGACCTGCAAGCTAGCCTAACTGTAGCTACATCGGGACAATGCACTGAACCCAGACTGCAAACACCCGAAGCACAGGGCGTGGATAACCAGGGCTATAAACTGGCAAGGCACCCCAGTGTATCACCTGCTTGGTGTCCGTGATCATCTTTTCGAGGTCCTTTGGGTTTTTGTGCGGTGATGCCATGCCTGAATCGGCCGTCAGTCTCCAGCTATGAGCAGCTTCAGAAAAACCATTGTTCAGCTTCTCTACGCCTCATTCGCAGCACAGTTTACCGATGGTCGGAATACAAAGTTTTAGCTGTTGCCAATAGCAACAGCCGTACGGAAGCCTCATTGGGACAGGGTTAGTGGCCGCTCCAGTTGTTCAGCGTCATTCATCAAATTAATTAGTCCATACTTCTTCTGCTGGACTGAAACATCTCGATTTCGTTCCAGACCTTTGCAGTATTCTTACGTAATATAGCTGGTGCATTCTGAATATGTAGGACTGTTTACAAATAGGATTTGTGTTTTATATATGCTTTTTTGTGTATGCTTTTTAGCGGTCTGTTGTATTGCAGTGCTTAATGTGCGTACACATAGTACAACGTAATGCTAACTTAGCAGTGATAAACGCAGCAACATCCACTATTAAGGCTTTTATATATCAACAGCAAGGACACACATGCTAAGTCTATGCATAGTTAGGCTATAAATATTTATTTAAATTTGATCATTCTTTCATCTGTTTTACAGACTTTTTAATTGACCTTAACTTGATATAATCCTTCTGACATAACATAAATGATTTAAAACATGAATTTTATATCAATGTCTGTGGTCAATGAGTGTTCAACACAGCAGAATAAATACATTTTCATGTTCATATTCTCTCTATATATAATAAACATTTTGCCACCCTACCCCTAATTTCAGATAATAGAATAACGGGAAAAGAAGATAAACAAATAAGTAATATTCATCATAATCAGCATTACTATGCAGAAAGGGTCAGTAAGAGCACCATTGCTGATTCTCAGGGTAACTGAGACAGATATGCATAAATGCGGGATTATGGGTTTGTAACATCCACCTGATTTAGACAAGCCACCCGGTCCTCTTTGGGTACGGGAAACAAAGCACAAACGATAAAGTCAGCCATGAAAGAGGGGAGGTAGGATATGGGGAGCCAGATAAGTCTGGCATCCCAGCCTGCAGTGTAACGGCTGCGGGGGTGTCGCGCGGTCAGGGCGTGCTCCATGCAGTGCGTCACTTTGGAGATGTCCTTACTGCACAGGAGACTCATGGCAAAGCTTTGAGCTTTCATATCTGCGGACAAAGGGAGACACCTTCTTCCAGTAGTGTTCCATGCTGTAGGCATTTTGTTTACCAATATGAGTCTAAATGTCACATCCATAGTACTGGAATTTCCTGTGACTATTAATTTATATAATTTTTTTTTACAAAGTAATGAGCAAATATTTGGTGATACTATCTGGAGATGACTCTTATGATTCAGCTTCATTTTGAAATGTTATGATATGAATTTGAATAAAATATTCACATCTCTAGTGGAGTTTATCTGACAGCAGAATGACTCACAGTTCTGCAAATACTTCTCCCCATAGGTTTCCTTGACGTCTATGTGAAGCTGGTCCCACAATCTCCTCAGGTCAGCATCTATAAGGTTCACGTTTGTCACGGCTGTCTTGAAGAAGCCTGGTTCAATGATGCTGACTTTCACACCAAAGTGCCTCATGTCCCTTCTGAGTGCAGGAATGGACACATGAAACACAAACATTCTCAGAAGACATGCAGTAACCATTAAATGATATACCTTTCAGAGGTACTGCATTTAAGCTAAAACACAAACTCCACACTCATAAAAGCAGGATTTGAACCCCCGACACTGGAACTGCGAGGCAACAGGGCTATTCCTGGGTCATCATACCATGTCTGATAGCAAAAACAAGTCTTGTTTGTAACTCTTTCAGCAATGAACATTATTATGTAGTTCAGGGTTCCCCAGTTCCCGTCCAGGAGGGCCAGTCTGCAGAATTCCCTGCTTCAAACACACATACTAAACCTGGCAATTAGCTGGTGATCTGAATAAGGTATGTTTGAGGAGGGAAATCTGCAAACTGTGTTGCAGGCTGGCCCTCCAGGACTGGGATTGGGGAGCTCTGACGTAGTGTATTGCTGGAATAGTGGAATTGTGGGTATTTATTTTCCATACCTCAGACTATCTGAGAATGACTCCACAGCCCACTTGGACACACAGTAGCCACCCCCAGTCAGCACCAGCCTCCCCATCACACTGGAAACGTTGACGACTCTTCCCCGCGCCTTCTTCAGCAATGGGAGGAGCTTGAGAGTCAACTCAATTAGCCCAAACAGGTTGACATTTAGAATATTCCTAAAATCCTCCATCTGCATCCACTCTGAGGGCCCAACTGGAATGGACCGGCCAGCGTTGTTGACAAGGCCCCACAGACCTGCGTGTGACAAAGTGTTAGACACAGGAATTCTACTCAGAACGACACTATGTTCATCTTTGACATCATTATTTCTATTTATATTCAATGTTTTGGACCATGTAATTAAATCATATGGTTATTTATATAATATTAAATATATTATTAATAGAAGTTATAAAAATACTTACATTTTTAGTAATTATAAAGACAAAAAAGTTTTTCTAGATGTCAGTTTCTTGACTTTATTGTTCACCTACATCTAGAAATGTCCAACAGCATTTTATCCTTCAAAGGTTTAATCTTCTTATCTGTGTTAATCTGCAGCCACCCTTAACCTTGTTAACACCTGAGGGATTGTTCCAGTTGGTAAGCTGTTTAGAGATGCCTCGTGGTAATTTGAAACTAACGACTGGAACCACTGCCCCTTTGTCTGACTTACCACAGCTCCCAGTTTCATTGTGCACAAATTGCACTGTGCTGTCGATGCTCGAGCTGTCCGTCACGTTCAGCAGCACTGCCTTCAATCTCCACGAAGTCTCTGCCTTTAGATCCATGCATCCTTTCTCCGTTAAACAGGTAGCTATCACGTGGAAACCTTTTTGGTCCAGCTGATGGGCAAGCAAGTTCCCAAATCCGCTGTCGCATCCCGTCACCAGGACAAATTTCTCAGTGATACTATCGACTTTCAATGAGTCTCTTATGTACCATGCAAGAGTGACGACAGCAAAAGTAGCCAGGATACATAATAATACAGGGTTTGACTGGAATGCCTGCAAAAGTAAAAGAGAAATGGTGGTTATATATAAAATTTCCCTTTGACCATTCTAGGATCAGCCCAGGATTGTCTGTTACTGCCTTGAAATTTTGTTATCTGTCACCTGAACCCACATTCTGTAGAATGCTTTTGACTCACCTGAATAATACATTCTCGAATATATTCCACTTCATATAACTGTATAATAGAATAAAATAAGTAAGAATTAAGTAATACATGTAATTGTACATTTATGTCTTTAATAGTATATGACAAAAAGGTATAGAGATGCCCAAAATTATACGTAAATGCTATTAGTTACTTACTGTGGCACCTTACTGTTATGGATTCCTGGATGTTCACTTTCTAAGACTGGGAACTACAACTACTAAGGAATGACTTACTTCTGAAGAGATTATATCTTCATCCATTAATCTTTAATGGTCTGTGAAATGCATCGGGGGAAAAAATCCTTTGTGATATAGTGATATAATCCTTTCTGTAGGAGAGCAAAAATATATCCAATTTAATTCAAATTTGAAATGATCCTGAATTTTGTCTTCACACAGGAGATGACACGTCTCTGTTCTCCAGCCCATGCAATAATCCTACTTTGTCTGTCACATCACAAGGATTATGCTAATATCTGATGAGTGCCACTGTATTTCCATTACATTATGTGCTGCTGTACTTACGCTCTTATTATTGCACATATATCTTATATATTTACACATTTTCTGAAGAACAGCTTTCTGGATATTAATCAATAATTAATAAATGAGACCACACTCAAGACAGTCGTGAATTAATGAAGTCAAGCAGCTTTTAACGACACACTGTATGGTGTTAGGTGGGCGGAGCCACTGCCTCATTACTCATCCCAGCCAATCCTCCCCTGACGAGCCTCACCTGTGGCTCATCATGAGGAGAGAATTGGACTGCATGTAAGCGCCCCTCTCCCACTAGGCACTCAGCAGGGGGGGCAGCCCCCATCAAGTGGCACAGCTGGGGCAACTTCCGGGGACACAGGTGGTGCTGGAGGGCTGGGGGGCAGGACAGGGACGTCCTCCGGGGCAGTAGGTGGCACCGCAGGGTCGGGGGGAGCAGCAGGGACAGCCTCTGGGCAGTAGGTGGCGCCAAAGGGTCAGGCAGTGCAACAGAAGTGACCTGAGGGCCAGCAGGGTCAGGAAGCACTGGGGAACAGCTTCTGGGGCACCGGGTGGTGTCGGAAAGACCAGGCGGTGCAGCAGGTGGAGCTGATAGAGCAGGAAGGGAGGGAGGAGACTCCCAGCACACAATGTCCTTGGGCTCCATCTCCTCAAGCGATTCACAGCAATAGCAAAACTTTGACACCGTGTGACTGCAGAGCTGGGTGTGACATCTGGGCTCCATCCACCACTTATCTTCTGCCACCAGACCGCACAGCAACTCAATCCATGCCTTTAACTTAAGGCACGTGCCTCAAGTCCCTGCCTGCGTCTGGTCTAGTGGGTCGAAGAACCAGTACCGCGCCAGCTAGCTGCCTTCCACAGTCCTCATAGTGTGACCCCTCTTCCTAATGCTTCTTCACCCCATGCATCAGTACCTTGTTATTCTTAGGCTGGAGTGAGACTTAAAACAACCCGAAAATTGAAGCTCAAATGCAACCTTAACGCCAAAGAGTCGGCACCCAGTTCCGTACAGAACCCAGCTGACCAGTTGCTCACATTCTCCACCAAAGCGGCAGGGGCTCAGGGACCGGCCCGCTCCACCCTAGGTGCAGTGCCTAGCAGGAACTTGTGAACGCTCAGTCAAACATGAGAGCGGGCGCACAACTGGTGTTTGCGATGCAGAAACAAACCAAACCAGCTTCATAGTCCGTGTCAGACACCTGTGAATGATTTGTATGGTTTTTTTTTTAACTTAGCAACACTCCAAACATGAATATCCAATTCTTGCGTTTGCATATCCAGAGAGAGTTACATATAGGGTCCAATAACTGGCCATCTGAAGCACAAAGAGAAAGACGAGGCCCAGCTTTAATAGAGAATGTGGCACTAAGTGTGTGAAAGGGTAAAAGGCTGAGTGCATTTCAGCTCACATTACTGTGAAGGTCCAGTCTGTGACTCAGAAAGGGAAGGGAACAATTCCCACAGTGTTCTTTAAAGACAGCAAGGAACTCTGCTCCATTCTACATTGTGCTTTGCCCCCATTTATTCTGCCGCATGCCTGTCCTATCTGCCTGAGACTCCACAATGTATTCTCCGATAAATGCACTACACACACACACACACACACACATGCATATACTGTACTGTATATGTGTGTGTGTGTGTATATACACATAAATACACACACATATATAGTCACAGACTTCAGCATAGTCAGTGAGGATGGCATTTTATCCACTCCGCCGTTTTCTAGGCCAGCTGGATCACACAAACAGTGTTCAGTGAACATTTAAGATCTGTGACTGAGATGGAATCACTTTGCATTTCAAAGCCCTACTGAAGTAGTTTTATTTGTTCAGGGAATTACAAGGAAGTCTGTATCCTGTGATTAGACAGCATCTTGTTACTAGAATCTAATTCTGGAATGCTATATTAGACAAATCCTGTATTAGGGGATAGTGTCTGGCTCTTCTCTGCAACCATCAGCACAAGGTCATCAGTTCAAATCCCAGAGTCATTTCACCACCGGGTGCCTGAGCAAGGCCCTTATCCTCAGTGTCTCCAGGGACTGGCTGACCCTGACTTGTGATCGCCATCGATATTTTACTTTTGACAAGAGTTTCTTCATATATAATATATGACTCCATTTCAGTGATGTGCACACTTTTCGAGGTGTGTGGTCAGTTGCTAGTATTTGTTGGCCGGGGGTGTCCCCCATGATAATTTTTTGCCATCATTGGTTATAGAAAAAGGGCACTTAGAACATTGAGAGTGGGGGGAGGCACTTGGATTTATTCAGGGGAAAGAGCTGGGTGCTCAGGCAGGTGCTGGTATTGGACCCAGATGGATGTTCTTATTTAAAACATAAGTCTTTGGGAAGATATGGCAACAATAAACTGAGTAATTAGAGAAACAATGTTAAGCAATTTCACTTAAATTAAATGGTTAGGGTGGGGTGTTGATATAGTTTCATTTGATTTATCAATGTATTTGTGTTTTAGTATTAGAGGAATGCAAATCAAAACTGGTGTTGCATACATACTGCAGGCGATGGAGAAACACCTCCCAGTCTCTTTGGACTGTGAGGGGCCCCCAGAGTAAGCAGAGAAAAACAAGGTAATGCAGGGGGGCCCAATAAAGACAGAGCTGGGGCTGGGAATCAAAGGCAGAGTATTAAGGCTATAACCTTACCCAACACACCAGCACATTACTTACAATACATATTGTGTTTCATTATTTATTAAATGAGAAAGAACAGAACAGAATTCTGAGCAAAGGAACTCAGTTTAATAAAGATGAGCAGCAATGAGTGTCAAAGAAAACAGACTCTTCAGAGTATCAGCCTCTTTATTTACACAATCCAGTACAAATCTGAATAGTCCAGTCAGATTGGCAGCTAGAAGCCAAGCCACAGTAACCTATTAAGAGGGGCGAAAATTAAACATCAGACAAAAAAAACCCCAGAGAAGCAGAAGTATAACAACATTAAAACATACTTACTATACTTTTAACATATTAAAATACACTAACCAAACTAAGACCCAAAGAACATCTGCTTAAAACCACGTACTTATATGAACTAAATTTGAATTTCTAATTCAGGCTTTGCAATGTCATTTCCTGATTACATGAGAATAATAAAACTTTACAAAACTACATAAAAATTCATATCTGAAACATCAATACTACTTTCCAATTAAAGTTTAATAATGTAATTAGCACACTCAACAATGAATGTATGTATTTTGTTACAGTTTGCCTATGTTAGGTAGTGATAGATAAGTTCACTATAGCAATATGTTGTTCCCATACTAAACAGAAATATGAGGCTATATCACAGATTTTGCTGGTTTTGCTCCCTTTCTGATGAGCAGGTAATCAGAGATGAAGGACGGCATGTAGGACAGAGGCAGCCACAGGAACTTGGAGTCCCAGCCTGCGGAGTAGCGGGTGCGAGGATGGACAGCACAGAGGGCGTGCTCCATGCAGGACACCACTTTCATCAGATCATCATCTAGCATCTTTTCCAGAACCGGCTTTTGGTGGAACACTGCGGCACAAAGGCGATTCAGATCACTGCACTGCTTTCTTTGAGTCTTTGAATTTGCATACGAATCAGTCTAGAACTTTTTCTTAATCTTGTTAAATAGCTATATTTAGCATTTTAAATAGCAATATTTCGCTTGTTAATAATGTCTTCTAAGTAGAAGTATCAGGAAACACATTGACTGAGGGATGATGGTATATCAGGATTAAACAATCAGCAAACATTCTTCTGAATTACAGAGAATTACACAACTTCAGTTGATACAATGGTAACACTTCACTTGAGGGGGCACAAGTAACTTACTAACTCAGTTATTACTCAGGTACAAATCATTAACAAATATGCAATGCAATGCAATTTTATTTATATAGCGCATTATCACAACATTACATTGTGTCAATGCACTTTACATTTCTGCCACGTAAGGACCCCCCAGTGAGAAAGCCAAAGGCAACGGTGGCAAGGAAAAACTCCCTAAGAGGAAGAAACCTTGGGAGGAACCAGACCCAAAGGGGGAGCCCATCCTCCAGGGGCCGGCAGATTAGTCAAACAAAACAAGATGATATGACTAAGCTAATACAGGGGTTGAAATATCAGTCTCAATACAGTAACTATACAGTAACTGCATGAAATACATGAATCATTATGACTGATGAATGAACATGGGACTAGTACATAACTAACATTTAGTTTCTGGTTAATAAATACATTAAGTAAGAGTGTGTACTACTACATTATTTGTGCCCCCACAACATGTTACTGATAAAACTTTAGTTGCAATTCAGGTATAAATGATAAAAAAAAAACCTCTATGAAACAAATGAGTTTTTATATGCAAATTACCTTTGTCAATGTAATCATTTCCATAATCCTCTCTGATTTCCTGTGGCAATTTGGCCCAAAGTTTCTCAAATTGCCTTTGAATAACATCACTGCTACTCATATTGGTTCTAAAAAACCCTGGTTCTATGCATATGACTTTGACTCCAAAATGAATCATCTCTCTCCTGGAAAATGAAGAAGAAAATTAGAAGAAAATAAGATAAAGAAAACAAATGCTTCCTTATGCTGTTTTTGTATGGTCTTACCTAATACTGTCATTGAAGGCCTCTACTCCAAATTTGGAAATGGAATACGGTCCACCCTGTAAACTAATCCGACCGAGCACACTGGCCACATTCACCACACGCCCTCTTGCTTTCTTAATGAGGGGGAGCACGCTGAGGGTCACGGCGATCAGTCCGTTCAAGTTAACGTCTAGCAGAGACTTGTAGTCTTCGATGGTCAGCCAGTCACAGGGTCCACACGGCACAGACACCCCTGCGTTGTTCACCAAACCCCACAAGCCTGCAGAAAACCCCACATTCACCAGTTAGGGTATTCCAGCTTCCGCAAGGTATCTCACGGAGAAGAGATGTTAGCGTAAGGTGAGTATTGTTAAAATGGGACACTTCCTAAAAATTTGCTCTCTGGAAAAATCATGTCAATGATTACAGAATCATCTCAATGTCTTGAATCTCAACTTGATACCATTCAAGATACATTAATGCCCCTTGAACACTATATTGAAGACAAAATTAAGTATTACTAAACATATATTACCTGCAAAGTTTAAATGTCCCATTTTGCCAGGAGTGCCATTTTAACAATACTCACCCTATACTAGAGCTGCTTGATTATGGCAAAAATCATTATTACGATTATTCTGACGAATACTGAGATCCCGATTATTTACCATAATTACTCTTAACAGCAGAAACAATGTATTTATTGAATCTTAATAATGAAACATATACACTTACACTGAAATTGAAACCAAAATAAAACTTTAAGATAACATACGTTGAACTTGTACAAATACATTTTTTTAATGAATAAATAAATTATACTGAGATGAACTGTTCTCTGATATTCAAAAACACTAAAACTTTTTCTTTCCCCAACTATACATATGAGAGTCGACAGCTCAGTCAACTGATATAAAAAGTGCAACTTAAAGATTTTTTCGAAAGAAAACAGGAGACAAAATTTCCAGCTGTGCTTAACAGTGTTGGGGAGTAACGAGTTAAATGTAACGGCGTTACGTAATTTAATTACAAAAAATTTTTAATTGTAATCCGTTACAGTTACTAGAGAAAAAAGTGTAATTAAATTACAGCTACTTATGGAAATATTCATGATTACAATTTTAGTTACATCATAAGATTGTATGCAAAACTTTGCTAATATCTTTAATAACAGTATTTTTTATTGCTTTTCATGTTTTTCTTATGCAAAACATTCCCCTTTGCTATTTCCCTCTATAGCCGAAAGTTTGAAACTATTCGATGCTTCTGATTGGTTATCCTCTCGCGTCCACACTTGTAGCGCCAATTCTGCTAATTAACTTGACTGAGCGGTCTGAGTTTCTGTTGCAGGCAATGGCAGACAAGGAAAGGAATGTATTCCATTGCTGGAAATATAAAAAAACATTTCCGATACATTACGGAAAAAGGCACAAATTTAACTGCAATGCAGTGCGTTTTTATCGACTGTAAACATGTCGATATCTAAACAGTCCATGCCCAACCTAAGGAAACATCTAGAGGTAAGTGCAGCTTAATGTAACTGCTACAAATAATTGAAAGTGCAAAATATGGTATACTGTATGTAAAAGAAAAAAATTAAAACTGAGTTCGTGGTCTACCGGTAGGTGTCCCCCCAGGCAAAAATGTGAAACCCCGCCTATGTTTGTTACACTGAGCAGGGCTCCAGATGGCGACTAAAATGGTCGCCAATGCGACTTGATTTTCTATTTTGCTACTAGTTTTTTCATTCTAGTCGCCGGTGGCGACTCTCTCTCTCAATCTAAGAAAAGTTTTAAAATTAAAGCAGCAGAAACGGCTTTTAATTATGTGCGGACACTCTCAGCCCGCGTCTACCTTTCCTATAACACTATCACGTGATTAAAACCAAACCGAAGGGAGGCATCATCTGACACGCCCACTCTGCTTCAAATGTCATCTCGCTGACTGCTGCGATAAGGGATCCGAAATAGAAGAGAATCGGGCCACGACTACTCCTCTAATTCCGTCCTAACTTTCCACGTAATACGCGAAATGGCCAAACGAAAAATTTCTGACTTTTTCTCAATGCCCACTCGTCCAAATCCTGCCTTGTCTACTTCTGAACGAACCGAAGATAATTCAGTCAGTGGGTTATCTGCGGTACAGCCACCGGCGTCCGGAAATGTACAGTTATTAAAGGATGACAACTCCGTCCTGTTAGCAAAGTCTTCTGCGCCCGCAGCTCCGACGCTTCTGTGAACTTGACGGATACGCGGTTGCATTATTAAAATAGGGAATCATTTCAGTATGAGATACAAAGAAAGATAATTTTTCTCGGTTATCATTTTTTTCATAATCAAGGGAAGCCATAATTGTAATTGTGATTAATATTCGATTAATTGCACAGCTCTACCCTAAACGCTAGAAGGGGTGGGTGAAAACGCCCAATAACACACCATCCTCTTACATATTCGGCCAGCATCTCACCCGTAATGTTTGCGATGCAAACGGTACAATCACAGTTTAGCGGTAGCTCGTCATAGGTTTAACTTCATATATTTCAAAGTTAAAAGCCTTAAATTTCATAGTTAATTTCTTACGAAAATGTAGTTTCAGTACTTTTGTTTAATGTTTCACTTTTTTGTAACCCATATCAATTCAAAATGCAATTTAGACTTCACAAATTCCCAAAAGGCCAATATAAAATTTAGACTGATAAATCATCAGCGTGGATGATCAGGGTAATGAAACGTTTTAATTAGGCTTGGGCGTATATGTTTATCATGGTTATATAAAAACATAACATCACAATACATACATGAATGCATATATATATGCCCGTTCAAACTCACCTTTTTCCCCAACTTTGGTTTTGATCAGTTCAGCCGCTTTGCTCACGCTATCAGTCTTGGTGACATCGAGGTGCACGGCGGTCAGTCTAGCGGAACAGTCTTTTTTAAGGTCCCCTTCGCCCTTTTCCGTTATGCAGGACGCGATCACGCAGAAGCCCAGCGCGTCCAAGCGCCTGGCTAACAGCCTGCCGAAGCCGGAGTCACACCCCGTGATGTACACGTACTTCTCGCATTCCTCTGACACTCTTTTCTTTTCCTTATACCAGCGATAGAGATAATAAAAGACCACCATCCCGAGCAGGTATTCATACATCTCTACAAAAAAAGACTGGCATTAATAAAGAAAAGGTATGCACATTATTAATAAAATTCGTGAACTTTGATGCTGATGCGTGACGCCATCGAAAGACTCCGCAACTCTGCTATGTACGTATACGTGGCCAGAACTTAACATTCGTGATACATTATATCGCGGAATCACGTTAGATACGAATGACAGTGAAGCTGTTACAATCGAGGCTGGCATGCTCACCTATTACACTTTCAGCGATTCTTGAATCTCCCCAAAACTACACTTTACGATAAACACTAACTCACCTGTTTGCAGCCTGTCTGCTTCAGCGTGAATAGATGAATGGGGTATTGATGACTTCCAACTTCCGGTTGTTTTTTTCCGGGACAGTACGTAACGAGCACAGAACGTTTCAAATTGATAATTTTATTGAAATGTGGTCGTCTGATGATTTCTTCAGCACTCGTTGCGCCATAACAAATATGTTGTTTACGCGCGTCAGTGGCTTGCCAACACAACGACCCATTTTAAAAGACAGGAAACATGCAGTCTGATATCAGGAAATCTTATGGGAACCGATTTTAATGTGGGTAGTGGCTCATTAGTTTGAGTTACTGTATCCGATTGCTGGGGCGTGGGTCCGAATCTCGAGGGTGCGTTAAGCAAGATTAGAAAACCGCTTTCAGTAACTATCAGTACGGTTGATGAGGGCCTATAGCTGTACACAGGGATGGAATTTTTCTGCTAAATAACTGATCTATTTAAGTTAAATATTATGACGTGCATTTTTTTTTTACTGTCCAGTATTTTTACTGTCAATATTACTCAGCTCAGGCGATTGGGTGAGCTTAATCTCCAGCCTTTTGTATGAGTAAAGTTTTACATTTACTGCAAACAAAGTGTTGGGTTTTGAACAAAATATTAAAACAATTTAAAATGTAGTTTTGCATGAAGTACACATCTGCTAAATGTTTAAATCTCAACATTACATAACTATCCTGCTTTGCTTGTTTGATTTGACTCATTTCAGCATCATACAGTAAATGAAAAACTCAATGATTCCAGAGCCATATTAGTTATATTGTGTTCACATAACTACAGTGCCTGACAAAAGTCTTGTCACATAAGGACGTAACTTAAAAAGGCATATAACTTTATTTCTAATCAATCAATTGTTACAATGAATGGATCAATTTAATGCCAAGGGCTTTCACATTAATAACTGGGTGCAAAATGAAACAGTCAAAAAGTGTCCTGATGTTCACAGCTTGTTAAAGTCCATAACACCTGTTTTTGCAAGGACAAAAGTCTTGTCATGTCTTTTAATTATTCAACCAATCACAAATTAGAGGTTCACCTGTGACAAATATTGTAATGAACATAATCCCAGGTGTGTATAAAAAGATCCCCAGCAAACCAGACCTTCACTTGAAGTGCAACCTGACTTCTGACAACATGCCAAAGAGTCAACCACAGACCAAGTCTGCTGCTGAGGTGGCAGACGTCATTAATGTATCCAAACATCAAGTGGAGAGGATTAAAAAAAGATATGAAGAAACTGGTGACGTTCATGACAAGCCCAGGTCAGGCAGACCCCGTAAGACAGCTCTTTGAGAGGACCGTTTGTTGCTTCAAAAATCCAGGGCCAACCCTTTTTCAACTGCAGCAGAGCTACATCAGAACTGGTCACCGCTGTGTCTACAAGAACAGTTTCTCGAATTCTCGCACGCAGTGGTCTCCATGGCCAAATTAGTGCTCAGAAACCAGCATTAACAAGAACACAACAAAAAAAGCATGTTGAATTTGCCAAGGCCTACAGCTTGCAGCAAGTATGGACAGAGGCAAAGTGGCAGAAGGTTGATTTTTCTGACGAATCATCCATTGAACTACATACCAAATGCCGCAAATACTGCAGGAGACCTGTTGGAACCCGTATGAACTCAAAATTCACCCAGAAAACAGTCAAGTTTGGTGGAGGAAAAATCATGGTTTGGGGTTACATCCATGGGGGTGTTCAGGAGATCTGCAGAGTGGATGGCAACATCAACAGCCTGAAGTATCAAGATATTCTTGCTGCCCATTACATTCCAAACCATAAGAGAGGGCAAATTCTGCAGAAGGATGGCGCTTCTTCTCATACTTCAGCCTCCACATTGAAGTTCCTGAAACTGAAGAGGATCAAGGTGCTCCAGGATTGGCCTGCCCAGTCACCAGACATGAACATTATTGAGCATGTCTGGGGTAAGATGAAGGAGGAGGCTTGGAAGACGAAACCAAAGAATCTAGACGAACCCTGGGAGTCCTGCAAGACTGCTTTCTTTGCCATTCCTGATGACTTCATCAACAAGTTATTTCAGTCATTGCCAAGACGTATGAATGTGGTCCTCCAAGCTCATGGGAGTCATACACATTATTAATTTTTTTTTCCAAGGCACCATGACTTTATGTTCTGATGTTATTGTAGCATGTTTGTGTATTCTAAATGAAGTATATGTATAATTTCTACATTATTTTTGCATATGACAAGACTTTTGTCCAGGCAAAAGTTGACCTTTCTGTCCTAATTACATGACAAAACTCAATGAATGATGCAAAACTTTATTTTGGTATAATAAGCATAATCTAGAGGGCTTTGCCTTTTCTTATAAGCCATTTCTGATTCCAACTGATTAACTACAGGTCAAGTTATTATTTGTTGTTCCTACAACTTGGTTAAGCGACAAGACTTTTGTCAGGCGCTGTATTTTACATGTTACATGTGTAGAAAATTACACTAAGTGGAGAATTATCAAGCAAGCACTATTCCTGAAGTGTCATGACTGCGGGTGGTTCAGGCACGGGGGGGTCACAGGCAGGGAAAGGAGATGACAACCCACTGACAAACCCACCTTGTGCTCCCATGAGTTATTAACAACTGAAACACTAAGGAAACTACAAAACAATGGACCACGGGGGGCCAAAAAGCAAAATAGGAAAAACAGACTAACTACAAAAAGGTCAGGGCGACAAAGAGCACGTAGACAGGGAACAAAATGCAAAAATAAAACACCAGGAAACTACTAACTCTGAATACACAACTTACCAACATACAATAAACTACTAAGGAACTGAACTGAGGCAGGAACTTAAATACTGAGGGATAACAAGACTAACACAGGACACTGTGTTATTAGGAAACTAATACTTAAATCAAGGAACTAGAAGGGGAAACTAAGAACCTGACAGAAACAAGGGAACAGAATCCAAACACTGGGGTATATAATGAAGGCAGGTAAAACAGAACCAAGGCAAAGCAAAAAAACCAAACAGTATACAAGTCATGAAACACAGGAACTAGAAAATTGATACAAATGAAAGACTAGGGAACAAAATCTACAAAAACAGAGGCAGGATCTGAACATGTAACAGGGGTTTATAGGCAGCTGCATGCTCAACTCGAGCCATGCGGCCAAAGAGGAGCAGGAGAACCACAAAGGCTGACAAAGGAGGGCAGGATGGCCAGCGACACCTGCTGGCCAAAAGGGGAGGGGACACGAAAGACTGGGACAAACAGGTGCCGGCTCTGTCATTACCTTTCACCTAATGCGCAAACACCGGGCGCGTGCAAGGGCAATGCCAGGGCCACAGAGGACGGCTGGACAGGACTAAGACGCAGAACCGGACAGGGAAACCACTAACGAAAACCAAGGGACTGGACAGACAAAACCAAGAACTCCAACAGGAGGGGAACAGCAGGGGAAATACTTTAGATAGTCATCAGTCTACTGTTAAGCAAGTTGTTATAAATGGAGACAATTTGGTATTATGGCCACTCTGCCTAGAAGTGGGTGCCCTACCAAGACGACCCCAAGAGCACAATGCAAAGTCATCAGCGAGGTAAAGAAGAACCCTAGAGTGACAGCGAATGACATGAGGAAGTCATTAGAACCGGGTAACATCTCTGTTCATGATTTAACAATACTGAACAAGAAAGGAGTCCATGGCAAGACACCAAGGAGGAAGCCACTGCTGTCAAAGAGAACATTGCTGCATACCTGAAGTTTGCAATAGAGCACTTGGACACTCCACAATGGTCCTGGGAAAATGTTTTCTGAAGTGAAGAAACCAAAATTGAACTATTTGGGAGGAACAAGCAGAACTTTTTGGCGTAAAAAGGGCACTGCATATCAACATCAAAACATCATCCCTACAGTAAAGTATGGTAAAGGGAACATCCTGATTTGGGCCTGCTTTGCTGCTTCAGGACCTGTACAGCTTGCCATCATTGAGGGGAAGATGAATTCCCAATTCATCAACAAATTATCCAGGATAATGTGAAGGTGTCTGTCCATCAACTGAAGCTCAGAAGAGGCTGGGTGATGGAACAGGACAATGACCACAAACATCGCAGCAAATCCACAGCACAATGGTTTCAGAAGAACAAAATCTGCCTTTGGAGTGGCCCAGTCAGAGCCCAGATCTCAATCCTATTAAGATGCTGTGGAATGAATTGAAGAGAGCCATACACAGAAGACAACCAAAGAATATGGAAGAGTTAAGGCCGTTCTGCAGGGAAGAATGGGCAAGAATTCCCCCTGCATGATGTGCAGGTCTAACCTGCAGTTACAGGAAGCGCCTGGTTGAGATCATTGCTGCCAAAGGAGGGTCAACCAGTTATTAAATCCAAAGGTTCATTGTATGGTGATCACATTTTAAAAGTTTGGAAATTTCTGTTGTTTTGCATCCCTCAGACTGGCACTTTACTATTTTGTTTGTTTTTTTCTGCTCCCTGTAAGATCCCTTTGGCCTTAATAATTTGCTTAATAATTCTGCACTGGGAAGTATCTACAGTTTCTTGTAGTCCGAACAAAAAGCACTCAGCCCAAATAGCGAGCATGCTATATTTATAAACTGTCCATTCTTAGTCGCCGATGAATCTAGACTGAAAATATCCATCGGACGATGCAGCAAAATTCACACTTAATAACTCTGCATGCGGTATACATCATCTGTAGCATGTAATTTACTGCACATCCCTTTAGTGTACTACACTGGGCTAACTAAAAACAAAATGTAATCTGATGTACATAATTAATAATTAAAATATGTAAAATTAGTAATTAAGTTGTACATTTGTTAAATATCTATACACACATATAGCTGCATGTCTTTGGCTGGAATCCCACATAGCAGCCTGTCAGGTGATGCTGCTGATCACCGAACCACCACGCCTCCATAAATAAGAACCTTTATCATAATTTGTCAGAACATACTCAGAGATATAATTACACTCTGGCGAATTTAGGAACATCACTTCGCCCTAAGCCCCTGGAACTCTGGTGCTGGTGGGAGATTGGGAGGTGGATTGATATTTTGGGGCTATGGAAAGAAACCAGACTGAGGCGAGAATTAATTGACGACGGATTTATAGCGGAATTGTGAGGAATAAATCTAATTTGACCAGCAGAGGTCGCTTTAACACATTATAATGTTGGTCAGTCTGCGCCAGAACGGCGTGAGTGGTTAAATAATGTCGCTTACACCAGACCACTAAACTCCCCGTCTTACCACCCACAGTGTATGCAGTCTTTTGTCATACTAAATGCCCTTGTTTACTAATAAGCCCTGGTTATTACAAAACGTAAAGTTTTGTTTCTAAAATAAAACCTAACAAGGGAAAACAAAAAACAGCAACACGTCCACTAACATAACATAACCTGATTAGCGGATTAGGTGCGGGACAGAGGCGCAGCCGCCCCGGGTCCCACTATGACAGGGGGCCTACTGCAAAACTTACCCAGGGGGACCCCCGACTGCCCCCCACTCACAACTCTAAATTGTGCAAGAAACTAAATGAAAGTTTGAAATGTTGCACCAGCTCTGATTACTCGTGTTGGCTTTGACTGTTTCTGCTGATTTACACCAGCCCCCATCCCATCCCGCCCACTAGGGTCATACAAAGCACTAACCTACCAAAGGCGAAGTCCTCCCACATTCCTGGAGAATATTGACCTGTCCATTCTTATTCATGGCGCGACTGTTTTTGCCTCCAAAACTGCCAAGAAGCTGGGCATTAGCTGCAACTCCCCCCTACCTAGAATGTAACCATGGTTACCAGGATGAGCAGATCATAGCTTTACGTTAACCACAGCATGCTGCATGTATCTTCTGTCCTTGGACCTGTTTCTCTCTTCTGGACTATTCGAATCTTATTTCAAAACCTTCTAGAACCTCCTACATTAATGTGTCGACCCCCCCCCCCCCCCACCACCACCACCACCTCATCCCAGCCCCTGGCAATGTTTTCGTATTCCCCTGTCTGTCATTTGATAGCCAAAAGCCAATTTTGAATCCGTTTCTAACCTTAAAAACAGCAAAATGCAGTGTGCCATTATCCTTTTCACCCGTCAGACTGCTCTGTTCATCACAGGCTGCCTATTAAATAGCTCCTAACAGCTTATATTGCCCTTCCAAAGTTTGCCCATTCTTTACATCACCCAAAACTGATGCACTAACCCTGTCAGCACAGATTGTAGGCAATACGTCGCTTAAACGGCGGATGGTCGCAATCGGATCGCGTTCCATTACGAAACATAACGTTTTAAGTCCCAAACATATTTCAGAACTTAAACATCAATTGCTACTTTCAAAAGACTGACATATATAGACTCTAAGACCTTCTGTTAAATCAAACAATTGAACGGTGATGTTATCTTTCTGGTATGAAGTGATTGTGAACTTTTGCTTTTACTGATAATGGAGTGGTCTATCCTGGCTGGAAAATTCACACAGCAGTCCTTGAAACATAACAAACGTATGAATCGTATTGAATGAACGAATGAGGTTTATCGGCCGTTTAAATTCACACTTACTGTTTTGGCTACGTGCTTGCAGTGACATAACAAGCAGCTAGTTGTTTATAAGATGACAATCAAACAAAAACATCTCACAGACAACAGTCCTCATACAACATTAAATATTAAATGTTATCAATAGTAAATAATAATAGTAAGCTAATAAAGAACATGACAGTTCCAAACAATTATTTACCAGTTGACAAACTGATTGTTTATGTATTTCCATTTTTTGCTGTTGCTGTTGACCATAGTGATATTACTGGTTGCTATGCTGTGCTCATTAAATGTGATAATTGGCCAGATGATAGGCAGCAGCATGAAGCTAGGGAGGAATATCCGAATCATTCCAGTGTGTTACAGCTGCAGATGGACACAGACCTGAAGAAACCCTTGTGATTTGCCAGCTGTTAAATGGGAATTATATTAAACTAAAACAAATCTTAACCACGGTCCTTGGAAAAAGTGCCAAAAACCTGTTTGTACTTAATATTAGTCACATAACCTTCAACCATAACAACATTGATATACATTACATGTATGTACAGTGCTGTGCAAGTCTTAGGCAGTCAAAAGAAATGTTTAGAGCTATTTATCTGGGTAGTAAGTGCATTTTTGCTCAGAACATAAACACAATTTCGCATTAGAACATGTGCAAATGAAGAGCAACACAATAAAAACTAGTACATTTCTGTTCTTCAAAACATCACTGATATCTAGTTGGACGGCTAGATGTACACCACTTCAGGTCCCAAACCTCCTCAGGGGCACCTCAGCCATTCCATGCATTTGTTAAATTTCACCACCAGCTCACTTAACTGATTTCATTAGTTAAAAAGTCAATGAAATATTAGCTATTTGAGGTAAGCTAGTGGTTGTGTCAAAATATACATGAGTGCATTGGATGCTGCAAACACTTAGGCTATTTTAGCAAAGGTTTTGAAATGGCAAAATTTGGCTGCCAAAAACTCACACAGTACTGTATATAGACAGATTATAAATAAGACATGCAACAATGATGACTGTTCGTTGAAAAGAAAGATGCAACAACTATGATTATACATTGAAAAGAAAGCCAGGTCAAACATACTTATGTCTTTACAAAGATACTTAGAGTAGCTGTACTGCTTCCGTTATGACATTTTTATTTCCACAAGCACTTATCACAAACACAAAAGAGTGTTGTGTGTTAGAATTTTGGAAACACTTGCACATACTGTAGGATTGTTTTTGGTATATTACCCTGAAGTCGTGCAGACTTTACATCACAGGTTATATTCGATGTACAGAAATAATTCTCCTCAATCCAAGTGAAACAAACACTTATGACAACATGACGGCTTGTGTTCATTCCCCCAATTAATAACTTAACAGAGTCGGAAATTCACTATAAATTAACTTGGTCAGAATGAACCTTTTTGTGGTTAAGCTGCTAGCTACCAGAATCATCCCAGACTTCTGCAGTTGCAGTTTTCCTCATGAATTGCTCTGCTTGTTTCTGCCCTCTCAGTGGGAAAGTTGGTCCCACCCAAATGACGAAAGCAGGGTGTGACATGCACTGCTGCCACACTCTGCTTGAAACGGAACTGGGAGATTCCACGTTTTGCGTGTCTACATTCCATCTGAGGTCTCATGTCTTCTAAGATCAAATCTGTGTTAGTTGGGGAACATCTGCGAGACTATAAACTGCCACAGCTGTGTTTGTCCTACTAAGAGTTTCCTGTTATTAGGTTCTGCACAGTAGTAGCTCCAGGCTCACTGTGACACTATCCTGCCTAAGCAGTTGGAAGATCGATGGATGGATTCCTGAATGGAAGATACAGGAGGAAAGACATATTCAAACACCAGTACAGTGCCATTATGACCATGAAACTACAGTAGTGTCTTGAAGATTCTAGCACTTAGTGATACACAGTATCATTCATTTTGTTGAATCTCAAAAGCAAACGGAGGCCAGACTTTTAAGTTCTGCATTTATTACAAGTTACCAATAAATAAATCCTAAAGCAAACACAATCTGCTTTCCCAGCATATCACTTTACACTTGAAATCCATTTTCCTACAATTGCTCACATAAAAAAAAAAAATATATATTCCCCATGTGTAAGTGTAACACTCTTAACAGGAGCTGAAAACGTCGTGGTGCGGCGGCGAGAGCAAAGGATTTCGCACCAGACGCTGCTGGCTTTTGCGTCCAAGGCAGAGCATTGCAGTTGTACCCTTAGAGGTACGGCGTAGACTCCGTTTGGTCAATTGCAGCTTTATGAACTGAATGCAGAAAAAAAAAAAAAAACATTCATCTTGCCACGGATACATGAAACTGAGAAATAACACATTGCAACAAAAAGCAGAGCTTTACAGGGGTACCATTTGGCGTCGGAATGCAAAGCCATCGCCGTCCAAAAGAAAGGATATATCACAGCATTTTGTTCAAGATCTTTCTTCAATACAAAGCCACATTTTTATTTGTACCGCCTCAAAACTTAAATTTGCGTGTTAAGCTAAGAAACCAAGCAATCCACAATACTGACTGGTGCGGCATGGCACCGCTTGTGCATGTAAACTGGGGGTGTATTTAAAAGTAAAGGCATTGTAGTTACTTCACTCAAACCTTTTGCTGGACAGTTCATTGTATTTCTGTAAGTAATGGACTGGAGAGGATAAATCACTGACTCCACGAGGGGGTAATGTTAAGGCACCTGAATGTGCACCATTGAAAATGATCTGCTTTCAATGTTGACATCATACTATCGCTGCACAAATAATAATTAATAATAAAAAAATTAATGGAAAGATGAGGAGCAGCTGGAAAACTGAAGTTAGCTTTTATTCTTAAAAGACATGTAATGTTTTTGAGGGCTGTGTGGATATTTTAGTTGTAGATTGCTCATAGGCCTATAATCCCCACAATTTAAACCTAAAGTCGTCAAAACCCAAATACGTCTCTACACAGAAACTTTCATCATATCATTCAGATATTTGTCCCAGTAAAGTGCTTGTTCCATGACAGAAACTTAACTGCTGAGCACCGTACCTTTATTCACGGAGGTTTCTGCGTTTACCGTATGTGTGTCGACGACAATCTTTCGTTTATAGCGGATCAGTAAGCCTACATCCCACACGGCAACACCACCAAAAACACCCTTAATCGCGATCGCCTGTAACCTATGCATGCATTACTGCTGCATTTCAAACACTGGCAGTTTTTGGTAACTTTCAAAAACAATTTAATTATGAATTTTCATTTAACAGCTAATACTATACCTTATGAAAAACAAGCTAGCCTAAATGTTTAACGATGTCAACTAAAGGCAATGAGACAATTTTATTTTTTAAGATGGCATTTCATGTCCATTCCAGCTGGAAATGTTTGATTAGTGCAGTTCCTCTATTAAATGGCACGTTCATTGAATAAAATATGCACCAACTACAAAGTGAAATTTGCATATACCCCCAATTACACCATGGCCAAATATTTGTACGCTGTTAAGCCGCCGACACGCGTAATACTGGTATACATCGTCTCGCTGGCATGGAGACATATGTCGGAGGCATGTGAGAGACCTGACGTCACTGCCCACGGACAGAACAGACAAGATCGCAGGGCGATTATAACGTGGATGAACAGCTGAAAGATGTCAGAAGCCAGTGACAGCAGCAGCTGAATCACAACTTAGCAGATTAAACACTGATTACCTAATTCATTAAAAGGTAGCAAAAATCCCTTTGTCCACAACAGGTACACAAAAAAATAAAGTACAAAGACTTGAACGTGGGAAAAAAAGTACTCCCTTTAAGATAAACTACAAATACATGGCATGCTAACAACAGAAGGTGAAATTTCCATTTCCGTTCTTTCATTCATTCAATTTTTTTTTCCATTTACGAAAAGAATGCGTTACCATTGTCAATATGGAATTGTCATTGACTGCCTTTTGCCGCAGATATATATGAAAAGAAGTAAACCAAAGAAATCAGTGTGGGGAAAAAAATCATAGATCATATCAAGGACTTCCAGTATCAGACAGCCAATCAGATTCAGGTCTTACATACATGTATCTATAAATGGTGTCAGAGACATCTGTATGGTGGCCGAAAAGTCCAGATCTGGCCTGGTCAGTGTTCGTCCCGACACGACGGCCCCGACAGATAACCGTTGGTCCCGTTGGCCCCGCTGGTGCCGCTGGTGCCGTTGGTGGCACTGTTATGGAGTTTCTGTGTCGGGGGAGAGCCTTCCTCCTCATCGGAGCTGGACTCTATGTCACTTCGGTCATCTTTGGACACCTGGGAAGACACGTTACAACAGTGAGAAGAGCAAAAGTCCACAACACTGGGGTGTAACTAGCAGGAGCCATGCTGATGATGCTGATGTGAGATCTTAATGGAGTTTTAATTCAAGAGTAAATTTCCAAAACTCACTGAGCCCAGTTTTTGTTGCCATTGACCTCAAGTCAGGCTTCCACGTCACGTGTTACACTACTGGGAACCAAAACTCACTCAGTCCTCATGTAACCCAACGAATTATAACATTTCTAAAATTCACTCAGTCAAAAGAAATTCTCAAAAACGTATTTGGTGGACTGGATGAGTTTTAGAAATTTGCAGTCCAATTTGCATTCTGCTTTGGAAGACAAATAGAATAAAATTGGAAAATTATAGGTTTGCATGGAACCTTATGCTACCAGCTACATGAATTTTACTTAAAAAAAATGTAGAAAACAAAATAAACCAGTAGCTGTGATGCCCCTACAGTGGATATAAAAAGTGTAAACACCCTTGTTAAAATGGCAGGTTTTAGTGATGTAAAAAAAAATGAGACCATGATAAATCATTTCATTCCCACCCTTCACTGTGACCTATAACCTGTACAATTCTATTGAAAAACAAACAAAGCTGTTAGGGGGGAAAATAAAAACAATAAGCTGGCTGCATAGGTTTGCACACCTATAAACTAATGCTTTGTTGAAGCACCTTTTGATTTAATTACAGCATTCGGTCTTTTTGGGTACAAACCTGCCATCAATTAAAGTGACTCTGATTCATCCCAAGTAAAGTTCAGCTGTTGTAGTAGGATTTTCCTGACATTCACTGACTTGCATCCTACAGCAAAAGTCATGGTTCTCAGTGAGCGTACAAAGCATCAAAGGGATCTCATTGTTGAAAGGTATCAGTCAGGAGAAGGGTGCATTAGATATACCATGGAACACCATGAAGACAGTCATCAAGAAGTGGAGAAAGTATGGGACAGCAGTGACGTTACTGAGAACTGGACGTCCCTCCAAAACTGATGACAAGACAAAAAGAAAACCAGTCAGGGAGGCAGCCAAGAGGCCTACAGCAACACTGGAGGAGCTGCAGGGATTTCTGGGAAGTACTGGTTGTGTACAACATGTGACAACATTCTCCCATATTATCCATATGTCTGGACTATGGACACGGTCGCAAGACAGAAGCCTTTTCTTATGAAAAAAAACATCCAAAAAATTTGCAAAAAAAAATACATCATCTCCCAAAAGCATGTGGGAAAATGTGTTAAGGTCTGATTAAACCAAGGTTGAACTTTTTGGTCACAATTCCAGAAGGTATGTTTGGCGTAAAAACACTGCGCATCAGCAAAAGAACAGCATACCATGGTGGGGGCAACGTTAAAGGGGGGGTTTTGAATTATAATTTTTTTTTTGTCAAAAAAGTCAAACATCCAAGGGGGTGAATACTTTTTATAGGCAGTGTAAATTGAAAGGTGATTCTAGAAAGTATTACGGTGTGCTGAGTTATACAACCAGCTTATTGTACGTTTTTTTAATCTTTTCTTTTTTCCTCCTAAACAAATGTGTTTGTTTTTCTATTGAATCGTGCAGTTTATAGGTCACATTAAAGGTGGTCTCTCTTACATCACACAAACCCTGCCATTTTAACAGGGGTGTGTACACGTTTTATATCCACTGTACATGTAGGAGAAGAGGGAAAAAAAAACAAATGTGAGCAAAAGTGGTGACAGAAACAGAAGTTCGGAGGCAGAAAAGTAACCCGTATGAGTAAAAGCTGACAATGGCATCCGGCATCATGATGACCAGGGGTCACATTTGACCCCCCAAGTCTCACCTCCCCACCCTACTTACATGCAAAGGGTTCCATTTCCCCGCCTTTGGAGGAGCAAAAAGGAAGGGCAGGAAGAAGTAAGATGAGAAAGAAAATATATATATATATACTGTATATACGGCAAGACCAAGAAGGACCAAAGACAGTGAAGTAAATAACCAACCCCCTCTGAAGGCAGCTAATAGCTGTACCGCTTATGGTGCAACAAATCCTATATTTTTAATAATTCTCTGAGCCGCCATTTCTCAATTGGTGACCATTTTCTTTGAGTGGTGAAGTGTGTGGTTAAAATATTTTGAAATTGGTTTCTGTTGGATTTTCTTCTTTTGTGCATGAAGGCATTGTGTTACTGTCACTCCACTATGTCCTATTCACTATTACTGCACTAATTTTTGTGAAATAATCAAGGGAGAATGTGGCTCCTGAGGCTAAACCATCTAAACCATCAAAGATCTCTAGTCTTCCCCAGTGCTCAGCTTGATTGGAGAAACGCTGGTCCTAGGCCTAGAGTAGGAGGTGCAGCGAGAGGAGGCCAGTTCCCTCACCTTTCCCCGGGAGACGGCCCTGCAGGCGATCCTCACGATCAGGTAGGACCAGAATGAGTGCAGCAGGAGCAGTAGGAGCAGCAGAACATTGAAGACCCACCAGGATGGGAACGGGCCCACGATCTCCCAGCTTTCAAACAGCGTGCTGTTTAAAATCCTGCCTCACAAGAGGGAGAGAGACCGGGGTCAACTGGGAAAACACAGACTGGTATAAAGAGGCATTTAAGGTCACACAGAGATCTACTTTGTCAAAAAAAAAGCAATGAGTCTATTTCGGGAAGCAAGGGAAACACTTTAAGGCTAGTTCATCCATCCATCCATCAGAAATGAGTCTACGATACACTTGATCCAGGAAATTTACAGGCACAAATTCCGTGTTTCTGGACTATGGGACAAACCTCTATGCAAACTCCATCACACGCATAGCTGGATTCAGGAATCAAACCTACCACCTGTTGGTGTGGGGGGGCCACACTACTATAAAGTGAGACTCCCCAACACTTCTCTCCATATAAAAAAGCCCCTTGACACAAAAAAACTGCCTGGATAATCACAAATCGTAAATGAAAACTAAAAAATAGATCCAGCAGGGCAGTGAAGGTAACACTTCATGGGTCACTGGCTGTAACACTGGCAGTGGCTGGAAATTCCTCCGCAGTGAAATACTCTCTTAGTTCCTCGTAGACGGTGCAGACGTGTTAAACAATGCATAGGGCAGAAGTGAAACCAAACTCCTACCCCCTCCGTATCCAGCTGCCCCAATGGCCACCTACAGCAGGGGCCATTCTAAGATTTTTTTTAGGGGGGGGGGGATAGGAGGGGCCATAATTCATAAAGAGAGCCAGCCTTAGCCAATGAAATGTTTTGAATCTGTGTGTGATGGGGAGGGGGTACCCTGGGGACTAATCAGCTTTCAGCTGAGGTCAATGCCCCATTGGCCCCACCCTTGTATACACCCCCCTCTGTACCACTGCCTGTTGCACCTCAGTGTTCACTCTCATAAACATGTATCATATACATTTGCACACGTGATATGTCAGAGGCTCATTTGTAGCTACTCCATCATCTGATGAGAAAGTGTCAGGGAATCATTTGCAATTTACTCCCACATTTAATGGCCCTTCAGTGTTTTTGGAAATACTATAATGTACTATCTGGTGGAAAGGCTATAAAATAAAATGGCTGACTGAAATAACTGAGTTTTAATTTAAATCAGCTCCTACATCCTCTTATCTGTTTACAGGGGTGTAGGAACAGGGGGGACGTGTACTCCGCAATATTTAATTTTGATTCATTCATCCACCCTATAAAAACACCTTTCTATTTAAATTATTAAGTCGTGCCCCCCCTCTCCTACGCCATTGCCTGTTTGCTATTCATTACTTGCACACATAAGACTACAGCAAAATCTTCTGGTTCAGACAGCAATGTGTATCAAACTGCTACCATTCCTTTAAACTCTGACTGAAACGCGAAGGCGTTAAAGTTCAGCAAGCGTGATGTGTCAGGCACGTTTTCTCACGAGCTGCCTGACAGCGGCATCTCTGGCAATTATTCAGAAACCTCCCGACCTCAAACGGTTCAGAGAGATACAAAGTAAAGCCTCTCGCTTTGTGATTCTATCACCAGAGAGAGTGAGCGAGAGAGAGAGAGAGAAGACAAATCTATTTCAGGACTAAAATAAGATTTTTTTTTTACATTATGCAAGAGTAGCGAGTCCTTAAGGGGAGGTCAGCGCCATGGCAACTGGTTTACAGCAGCAGCGTGATGGTGGCTATTATGAAGAATATGAACCCAGGTGGAAGCAGAGTTTAGGCGAAAAAACCTCAGATATCCTTAGAAATCTTACCGTTCAACAAGAAATGGATTGTAGGTGGATGTTCTTGGAATGACATTGCAGCTCTCGCCATCCCCGCACTCAGACGATGGAGTCTAGGTCTGAACATGACCATGACTTAATGCCACCATTTCACGATGCTCCTCTTAGTTACAGAATCACCGGCCCACCAGCCTCCAAAGGAGGCTGATAATCACATTCCTATAATCCAAACCCCATATTACCCCAACTGCGCCATGACATCATCCCCGTTCAGAAGCACACAAGCCGGAACTTAAGGAACAGAATCTGAGCGATAGTAGGAACGCGGCGAGGAACACAAGGCCGCTCCCAGCAGCAGGAACCGGGAGCGGCTACCAGGAGGGCATCGGACATGAGAGGCTCCAGTACTCTCCTGCCTCTGACTCACAGCCTATTTTTACACACGCCCCCCCCCCCCAAACCCTTCCCCTTTCCGGTGGCTTCTCTGTACATTTCGCAGCACGACCAGCCTGTCAGAATTGGCCCCGGGGCCCCGTGGCCCCAAACATGGCTGACTGGACAGGCACAGCACTTTTCAGCGGCTCGGCTAACCAAGGCTCAGCCTGGCTACTTGCTGACGGGCCAGCAGGCTCGGTCTTGGGGATCTTCCCCGAAGTGGCACTCGCAGCCGGGCCCAGTCTCAGGGCCGGGCCCCATGCCAAGCCTCTCTCCCTGGCCTCAGAGCCCAGCTCTGTCCTGGCGCTTGTTGCTGCACCAAAGTGCCAAAGCTGGACCCTCTGGTGCTTAGTAAGCAATTCTGATCACTGCTTGTCTGCAGTCTTGCAGCGAGGCCCCAAAAAAAGCTCAGGAACTGAAAAACAAATGGAGCTTCTGCAACCTGGACACCTGCTTAAATTAATATAGGACCCCAAAATGAAGACTTGTACCGTTACCACTCAGGCTGGTTGATCTGTTACCGGATATCATCTTTCTCTCTGCTACGGCTAACATCTAACTTACCGATGTCAACTAACCGCTATTAATCAGCTCTCGCAAACACCCAGGCTTTCTAAAACACTCTTTGCAAATGATACAGTTTAAGTATGGATTAAATAAATAAAAACCACTGCTGTAGCTATGGTTACGATTACTGGGTGCTTTGCCACGATTGAAGGAAGTCGCTCATATAGCGGAATAAAAATAAATACAACTCAATTCCACCTAAAACAGCAACGTATATAGAACAATTATACACATATGATAGGAAGCGGCTGTCAACAAGCCTGCTTTGACTGAGGGTGGAAATCAATTTTATCACTGTCAGATATACGAGACCACAAATGAAACAGAAATTCATACGATTAAAAAAAAGAAAAGAAAAAAACCTCTAACGACAATCTGATGGAGACTGTGTGAAGACGGTGGGAATCTTCTAGCAGACTTACCAAATGGGATAAACACCCAGCCTGGAACTGATAAAGACCAGCGCAAACATGACGAAAATCACGTTGCAGAGTCTCTGGCACTTCGCATAGTTGGCCATTTTAGCGGCCTGCAAAGAAATAAAAACGACTACGTCATCGTAACGCATAAGTGAATATATCGAAGCACGCAGGATAAAAACATGTAAATATTATTCATTATGAGCTGTTATTTTATGGAGGCTGCCAAATTTGTGCGCTTACTTGGTGCAAAATTTTGTGTATATCTCAGTATCTGTAGTGGGAGCTTTCCGATTCGAGTTGGGGGCTCGCTGTCAGACAGCTGGCAACCCTGTAAGCTACATTATTTATGTGTCGAGCACACGCCAGACTGTCAGGCTATATTTTTAATCTCTTTTTAATTTATTCAGTGACATCGTGGATGAACCTTCCAGAAGAATTAATCAAGAAAAGAGCATTATACTAGAAGGCCCGCAGGGGGTGTTGGGTCACTCTTCCGCTCTCACCTCCATCAAGACGTCGGCAGCATCATGAAGGCATATGACCAGAGTCCCCACCCGAGCCATGTTGTTCACATAGGAGAAGGTGATGAGGGAGATGGTCACCAGGTGGTGCAGGAACATGATCAGGAAGTCCTGGGTGCCAGAGGGGTGGGACAGTGACCAGAAGTCAGTGACAGGGCTGTCAAATTTAAATCGACATCTTATAGGCATCTGTATAGGCAACGTCAGATTATTGTAAAATGTGCAAAAAGTACCGTATTATATTTAATATTGTAAGAACAGCAAAACTGTAAGGAGCAAGTTCCTGAGAGAGGAACCCAGAGTGGAGGATGCAGGGCTGTGAGGAAAGCTTCTGGGACAAACTGGCACTAACTGGGAGTTTGGGTCCCATCCCAGAGCCACCAGCAGAATCATACAACATCCTGTCAACCCCCCACCTCTGTGTGATGCTGCTTAACCCCCCCGGTCTGCATTACACACACGGATGGCTGCAGCTGCTGCAGTGTTAGGGTGACATCACTCCTGTGAGCATTTTTACATTATTCACTCACTTCACTTGACACTGTTTATACCCCAGGGGGGCAACAATGAGACAGAGTTAATCCGGACCGGCATACGGGCCACGGCAGGATGGCACCCGACCCCCCCCCCCCCCTTTTCCGGGGGCTATTGACATCCGCACGTTTTCCTGTGATCCTTTCCTAAGGTGTGTTGGGAAAAGAGCCGGTTGGATTAGCGGATCTGCTACGTAATCCGTTCAAGCAGCCCTAATTGCCCGTTAAGACATATCATGAGCACCTATGTTAGACGCTTCCCAAGGTAAATTCTAGAAAACACAGAATACATTTATGAGTCCTGCAGATAGTAAGAGGCAGCTCTGGCAGACACTCTCTTCATTTGGGTCGTATGTGGCTTGTATAGGGAGGGATAAGACAAGAACACACACACACACACACACACACACACGCCACTAAGCTGGGGCATATACAGAGGCGTGGCCTCAGGGGAATTGGCCCCACATAAAAGCTTATTGGCCCCTGGACTGCCCCCTCCTCTGTCACTCATCAATTCAAAACATCATTGGCTAATAACAGAGTTGGCCCCTCAATGAATTATGGCCCTTCTTATGCCGCCAACCTTAAAAAAATACCGGAATCGGCCCATTCCACTGAGACTACAACAGCTTTAAACCTAGTCTGAACCAGGCTACACCAATACCCTAGAGGGCTCTGGGACACTGGTAGATTGTAGCAGATGGCATCGAGACGGCCAAGGGAGTGAGGCGGGCAGGAGAGGAGGAGGAAGAGAGGTGGTGTAAAACAATGGAAGGATGGCGAGAGAGCAGAGGACATACGGGACTTGAGCAGGGGATGAAGGAGCTCTCCTCAGTGCGTGGCTTTGTGTATGAAAAAACTGAAAGAAGAAGGGGAGAAAAAAAAACAGACAACATGCCAAAAGTCAACAAAGGTGATTAAGAGGAAGAAAGAGAGAAAAAACATGGTGGCATCTACTGACAGCTGAGAAGTGAGGAATGGGGGAAGAATGAGTAGGAACAGAGCCGCTGTCCAAGGAGGACACAAAGACTGCAGACCGTGAAGAGAAAAATAAAGCAGAGGAGGAGAATGGTAAAGCCTGACATGCCCTGTGGCTCCTGAAAGACCACACTGATCTGGAGTCAGCTCACATGGTGCTTTAGTACGGGTCTGAAAACCCCGAAGAGAATGGACCAGCAGTCTGGTAAACCTTGCAGCAAATGAAGATTTAAATAAGGCCTTTTTATAATATTATACTACAAACACAAGATACTGGCCAAAGCTTTATATACTGTTGTATATTAACATTCCCAGTGCATGTCCAGAGATTGCAGCTTTTTTTTTGGATTCAAATCATAAAATATACATTTTAGACGGAAAAACATTTTTGTAATGTAATGTACCGAGATGCTGTTTTACTGAGTATGTTTGACTTGCAAGGTGCTAATTTTCATGGGTTCTGCTGACAGTGGAGTATGACTGTAAATTTACACCGCAGATACTTTCAAAGCAGAAAGAGAATAACTCCCACCCCCCACCTTCAAACGTTATGAAGCATTCGGGAAGCGTACGGTTTGATGTTGGGAGAGCTGGGACTTCTATAAATCAATCTGAATTCCAGGAAGGGGGATGTGTGTGTGTGCCTGAGGGTGTGTGTACGTGTGTGTGTGTGTGTGTGTGCCTGAGGGTGTGTGTACGTGTGTGTGTGTGTGTGCCTGAGGGTGTGTGTACGTGTGTGTGTGTGTGCGCGTGTGTGTGTGTGTGTGCGTGTGTGTGTGCCTGAGGGTGTGTGTACGTGTGCGCGTGTGTGTGCGCGTGTGTGTGTGTGTGTGCCTGAGGGTGTGTGTACGTGTGTGTGTGTGTGCGCGTGTGTGTGTGTGTGTGTGCCTGTGTGTGTGTGTGTGTGTGTGTGTGTGGGTTTGTACCAATCCTAAGCAAGGAGGCTGTATGTCATACAGTTTACATGCTTTCTTGAGCACGGAAGGCAGACAAGCAATTTCAGAGCCTGTATTCTACTCCAAATTGGGGACTGAACATGACCGGGTTCTGAAGAGAAAATAATTCACAACAAAGAGAAGTGAGATGACCGTGCCGGGGAGGGAGGAGATCCGGGAATCGAGGACACTGCGTCCTTGGAGGTTCGATGTCGAGACGGGTGACATGTCAAGCGCTGATGAATGTGTGGTGTTTGTCCCTGACAGGGATACTATACCGAAAATATGTCATTAAACGGGAACGGATCGCATTTTGCTGGTTCAGGCCATGTCATTATCACTCTCTGCTGTTAATGTTTCACATTCGTGACAAAATGCTTCACACCGTTTCATCGGATGAAATATTTAAAAGCCGACACTGGCACAAAGCGACGCCGCTCGGAACAAGAGCAGGGTGGGGGGCGAATGCGCCCCCTTCTGCTGAACATCGTCAATCAAAGCGATTTTCAGTATGACTTGGTGTATAACTTAACTCATGCCGAGTCAAAATAACGAGGAAACTATTAAGAAATTTCTGACTTCTTGGTGTAGCTGGTCATCATTTAATTTGTTGTAATTTGCTACAGTAATAAATCAGCTTCATGCATTTTCCCTCCAAAATGCTTGCTAACCAATCACAGTGAGGTACCACAGCCCGCCCACACCGCACCTTCCAATCCATTCCCTTCGGCTCCTACCTTCCTCCTGATGTCCGTGAACTGGGAGAACAATAGGGAGAGGTAGAAGGACAGCTCCACTATGTAGTAGTAATGGATGTCCATGGTCAGTGGCTGTGGGGAGAGTGATGGAGAGAGTGAGCTGAGGTGACTCAGGACTGAGGAGGTTGTGATACCTTGGTGGACGGACGACCCGCTGGGCTGTCAGAGCGTGACGGCAGCTTCTACTCGAGGGGAAACATAGACCCCCTGCAGAGTAGTAGTTAGAAATTGGGTCGCTGACGCAAATACTGCCCTGTATGTTTCATTTAGCATGTCAGAAGTAGTGCTCTCCTCAGCCAGGGAGATTTCTGTTGCATTATTTAAGGCTAATATAACAGACATAGGCGAATTACTGTAACTGAAATATCTGTACTTCTACTTTATCATGTATATCATACATTATTTATACATTTTGATCGGGAAATGGTCGAATCCTTACCTGGTAAGGGTAGTTGTACCAGCATTCTCTGGTGTTCCATTGCCAGGAGGTCTACATCGTAAAGGTACAGAGGGAGAGAGGAGGGAGATCACATGGATAGGAGTGGAAGCTCGTGTTGAAACGAGTGCAAGAAGAACCCAGACGCAGCTGTGTGTCGAGGAGACAGTTCACTGCACGGTGCCTGAAAGTCGAAGAGGTCTTTCTTCATGTAGAGGCTCCCAATTGTGGACTGACACGAATGTTAGTCTGCAAGCCTTTTTTACTGTAAACCTCCTGAGGTAGGAAGGCTGCAGGTAATGATGTGAGGAATCCTAAGCAAAACAATCCCCCAACCTGAATGTGGGGGTGATCAGCATAGTGATCTTGAGGTTTCTCCTCCAGACCAACCCTCCAATGAAATTTAGGCCTGTATTCTGGGGGGAGGGACTGTGCCAAGAATACATTAATCATCCACCATTGCAAGAACAAACACCATGGTCCAGAAGCAACGCTCACACAGCGAACAGATACAGCGACGTGACGTCGACATAACGGCACACGGCTGACTGGTTGGAAGAAGCGTCAGAGACGTACTTGTAGCACACAGACACTAATTATCTGTCACGTTCCACAGAAATCCTACGATAAGCGGTATGGCAGCATGATGCTTTTGATTGTGATGGGAAAGACGTCAAACAGGCAGCTTAGACGTGCGTCCCAGCGGCAGAGCGGACAGCTTATCTGACAAGGTCGCGAAACAACAAGCCTCTGCGGCGCCCCAGGAAAGCGCCAAGCTTTCCCAGCCTTAGTAAGACTGTCGTTCATTTATTCTGCATCGCTCATACCAAGCAGCATGGGGCACAAGGCCTGTGAGCCAAAGCACATGTCTCTGGAGTGTGGGATGGAACCAAAGGCCCCAGAGGAGAGCCATAAAACATGGGCAGAACATGCAAAGTCCAAACACAAAGAGCAAAAGAGCAGAGGTGGGATGCGAACCAACACCAGTGCTACCAAATAACAACCATGCCACCCACTGATACTCCATTGATCATCGTAAATAAAGTTTTAAAACTACAGATGCTCCTCGACTTACCTTCCAATAAACCATAATCGTAAGTTGAAAATATAGTAAGTTGAATATGAATTTGATATGATGAATAAATAAGTACTGTAACTAGCTAAGTACCAGCAACTGAAAAGTAAATTGTATAGTTCTGTAGAAAAAAAAAACCCTTTACTTCATTATGATATGTCATTAAACACTGTATGATTGTGCTGGCAATCGCTAGAGAGACTGGAAGCGTGGCTGCGTGGATCTCGGCGTCGCCGTCACCCGGCATCGGTAGAATGTACTGATGCCGGGCATATAACTAGCCCAGGAACAGATGAAAGTTCACAGTTTGATAAGTACTGGATGTGCATCGCCATCGCAAAGTTGAAAATATCGTAAGTCAAACCATCATTAAGCGAGAAGCAGCTGACAACTAATTCTAACTTTCAGAGGATTTAAAAAGGATTTCTGAGTGGACTGTCTGTTTGTCTTTATTCGGTTTCTTACGTACTTAGTATATTTGCGTGTGTGTGTATTTTAATATGAAGAGCCCCATATCTGCCCCACCAGTGAGGAGTTGGGTTCAGCCCAGGACCCTTGTGTTCCCTCTCGGCATGTGAGCAGAATCATTGATGAATAATAGATTAGGCTGCTCTCAGGCAGATGAAGGTCTGGATTTTAAAGGTCCTAGCAAGTACATTTATAGTCAGGGATCCATAAATTACAGCCCCCATCCAAATTTCCCCAAAATGTCATCTTTCATCTCAGTTTCTCACTATCATTTTTTTAATGCACTCTTTTAGGTGACTCAACTCAGATGAAAATCTAGCTTCCTCTCCAACTGTCAGAGCCACAGATGACAGCATGAGGGGGGGAAAAAAAAAACTCCCTGAGTTCTTTGAAATAATTTCTGCAAGGCGGTTAATCCGACGTCTAATCTGATCGCTTGAGAGGAGAAGCTTGGAAGTTTTCAGCATCATCATCAGCACAAGACCTTCAAGTAATTCCATGTTCACGTCAGAGATGATAACAATTAAAAACGTAGCTGACAAGGCAGTTCGAGGTGGCAATCGCCCCCCCCCCCCCTTACCTTCTTCAGGAAGCGCACTCCGTAGGTGAATATGTAGAGGTAAAAGGTGAATGCCCACCTGCAAGAAGCAGAAACAGGGAGGTGTCAGTCAGTGATGTGTCTCGGTGAGATGAACCTGCGTACGACTCACAGATGAAAGCAGGTCGAGCTGCCCGGCCCGACCCCCCCTCAGCGCTAGACGGATGAGGACACGGCGAAGGACGAGCTTTCAGGCCACATTATGTCTGTGCGCTCTGCCCAGACTCTCATTACAAATTCACAGCATCATTGAGAATACCTTGTGCTGCAAAGGCATGCAAAATAATTAAAATAGAGACACACGGGGGGGGTGGTTGTGGCTCAGCGGCCTAGGGGATCAGAAGGTCACCAGTTCGAATCCCATCCTCAGCAAAATAGCCACACGCCACATTAACAGCTCAAACTCCAAGCTTCGCTCTCACCTGTTTGTGTCTCAAAGGACTGCAAGATGGGATTCGCAAAAAAAGGATTGCAATGTACTTGTGCAAATGGCAAATACAGCATCATTTCATGCTTTTTTTCTTCTTCTGAGTTTCAAGGCAATGAGAGAGCAAGCTGGACAATTTTGAGAAAGGAGCTTTGTGTAAATCTCATTTACTGCTCAGGGTTCATTCTGCAGGAATGTCACTCCCAGCATGCACTGCACACGGCCCACTCTCTCTGCTCTGTTTCCAAATTCTGGGGAGAGTATCTCCAATTCGACAAGTGACTCCGCGGACGGACGAGCTCCAGGGCTGAGACAAAACACCCATAAAAACAGATTAACGAGCCGCGCATCTGTTCTGCTGAAAGGTGGCAGACGGGTGGCCCCTCCCCTCCCGGTCTAAACGGCCCGTCACAGGACAGACGCCCCCAGCAAAATGGAGCACACATCCTAGCCGCAGGTGGCCGCTTCATCCCACAGGTGCCCCCCCCCCCAAGGCTAGAAGTGACAGTGACAGTGGCCGTGCTAAGTGCCGGTGATGGTGGCCGTGCTAAGTGACAGTGGCCGTGCTAAGTGCCGGTGACGGTGGCCGTGCTAAGTGACGATGGCCGTGCTCAGTGACGGTGACCGTGCTCAGTGACGGCCTTTATGCTTTCGGCTCCCTCAGCAGCTCCCTACACTCTCTCTCTTTTTCCCCTCCTCTATCCATGACACTTCCACGAATCTCGGGGGGGGGGGGGGACTAAAATTCCAGTGACAAACAATCAAATCAAAAAAAAAGAAAATCACCAACAAATAATCTAATTTAAACCGATAAAACTTTATTAATTAAAGTCTGAATTACATCCATTTTTGTTTTTTTTTCTCCAAAGCAAAAATGTGATTTTTAGACAAGGTAAACAATACTGGTTACTCTCAGAGCTGAGTGTTGCAATTTGACTGTGTTTTTAGATTGCATATCTAATGTTACGTCATCAGCAGCATTAGCCAAATCGCAACATGCATCGCGATGCAAAAAAAAAAAAAAAGATGCCCCCCTCCCTCCCCCCCCCGTTCATATGCAGTCTGCGGTCCAGCTCTCCGCTGAGCTGCTTCCTACTGAGCATCGCCCCCCCCCCCCCCCCCTCTCTGTGCAGGAATATGGTGGCGTTACAGTAACAGGCCAGCACAGGTTTCAGCCACAAGGACCCAGTCACGCCAAGCCCAGACTTACGTAAGTCGCCCGGGAATTCACAGCAGTATGTTCTGCATTCTCCCCGTCATGCAAATAAACTCGTATGCCCCTTTCCATTGGTTCCCTGCCTGCACGGACACCCGCAGCCACCACAGGGGAGCACTAGGGGGCAGCCCTCACATCAAACTCACCCCTCTCTGTCTCCCTTCCCACATGTCAATAAACTGGCAATATCAATCTCAGGGCACTTTAAAGTAAGCTGCCTTACAGTAAACGTTTAAAGTTACTGCCTGGCCTTACAACTATTTATCAGATGCTTTTATCTAAGGCTATGCAGAAAGCAGGGTCAGACAGTCCATGAGACAACTGGGCCTTGCTCAAGGGCCCGATGGTGAAATCACTCTGCTCACCCTGGGATTTGAACTAGCAACCTTTTGATCACATACACACTGCCTTAACCTGCAGTGGAAATTTTAGTAGACACCTGCGTGTATTACGTTCTGCAGGAATTTTCAGCATGTCAATTTCAGTATCGCTACGAAGCCTCAAGGGACGACAGGTGTGGCAACCAGTCTTGAGGCATGAAGGCCAGACCTGCCCCCTGACCATCTCCAGGTCACATGACAGGAAGTAGAAAGTTCTGCCAGGCAAATAAATAAATAAATATACAAAATACACTGTGCTGCAAAACGGTTAAAAGTGGAAACAGGAAGTCACCTAAAAGAGGACCAATAGAACATTCTGGCATACAACAAAAGCCAGAAATCTCAACCTTTTTTTTTTTTTTTTTTTTTTAAAGGTGCCCTCTGAGTATCTAAAAGTCAAAAAGTCTTTAGATGAACGACCAAATGGAAAACAGACCAAGAGCGAAAGACCCCTGACACTGTACTGACACGCACACGGAATGAAACGTGGTGAAACGAACCGAGAAAATCTCAATTCGGTATCTGTAAAACTTTCCATTAGTCTTTGTAGCTGAAAGTATGTGTGACAGGGACTGCAAACAGGGCTAATGTGGAAAGAGGAAACACACACGAAACAAGAATATGAAAAAAAGACATATCACTGGCCATAAAAGGTCATAAAAGATTCAGGGAAGCAGCATTTGAACAAACACTGCAGCTCACAGGTCACCTACAGCAGCCCCCCCCCCCCCCCAAGGGATCCATAGGTATCAGGGGGTCCCTGAACTTGGATGGGACAAAATTGACCTCTTTATTTTCCACTGACCTCTAATTAAAATCTCAGCAAAGGGAGAAGTCGTCTGTAGGTGTCACCATACAGCTAATGAGGTCCATGACACTGAAGTTAAGAATCTATAGAGCTCTGAACCAAGAATCACTCGGGTCCCTCAAGGCTAGTGGGAAGCTGAACAGGAAGAAGCCTTCAAAGATCTATGGGTGGCACAAAGGTCTTACATGCTCTCGCAGAAGCGGGTCAGCGTACTGGGCTTCTCCTGGTTCCGCCGATGCCGGAACCAACGTTGGATGGTCCTCACATCCCAGTCTAGCTGCTTGGACAGGCCTTCTAACCGCTTCTCGTCTGGGTGCTGAGCAAGAACGTGAGAGGTGAGCTTGTAACCGGGCACATCAGGAGGATTATTTAAGGGGGCGGGGCATAAGAGGGCTCATAATTCACACAGAGGGGATGACCTTATTAGCCAATGATATGTTTTGAATCAGTGAGTGACAGGGCAGGGGCTACTCAGGGGGCCAATCAGCTTTCAGCTGGGGCCAGGGTCCCTGTGGCCCCGCCCCTGCATACGCCCCCTGTAGTGATACAAGGGGCTGGTGACGTGTCACTTGACCATGTGAGGGTGACACATAAGGTGGGATACAGACATCTCACCTTTCAACGTCATCAGCGAATGCGCACATTTGCATACATGAAAGTACGAAATCGTAAAGGCTGCGGCCGCACCCCCCGCAAACACCCCGGGGGCCCATGTCACAGTTAGGGTCTGGGGGGGGGGCACAACCATAACCGACAGAGCCAGACACCTGACTGCACTGCACTCCATCTCCAAAATCCCAAGGTTCAGGTAGCCGTTAATAATGCAGTGAAGTCTGAAAAAGAATATTCAACTGATGCATATCCTGAAAAAAACCTAAAAGTGCTGGAGAGGATTAAGAAAACACCTTTTTGTCAGAATTACATCAATGGCCTAAGTGACACTGATGGCTATACTTCCTCAGAAATGGGTAACTTTGGGTAACTTTGCAGATTTGATAGATTAGAACCAGTCTCGAGTCTCCTACCGCGGATAAAAACATTCATAAGCACAATTTATGTCACTATTAAAATGCGACTACGTTTGTGAAGTGTAGCTCTGCATCTTGCTAAGGAAATATGTCTTTGTGACACAATTGGGGCCATTACCTTCCCAGACAAGCTAAGCCAGACGGTCTGCTGAGCCCTTGCGCATGAAAACCCAGGGACGTTTGTCAAGGAAACCTGCCTCTCCTTTGGGCTAAAAATAACCATGGTGTTATCAGCACATGGAGCTGCAGATAAAATCCAGCAGATGCGGGAAGCTTTCACACTCAGCCCTTAAAATGACCAGAGTCTCAGGCTTTGGGTTTCAATTAACGATGACCAGCAGTTGCTTTTCATACCTTTAGAACCTTAAAAAGAATTCTTGTACCAAGGTGCACGTGTAGTTAACGTCCGCCATTAAAACAAACATGCTTCCAGAAAAGTGCCCTCACCTTGGTAATAGAAGTAAAGACTTTCTCCAGAATAGCATTTGGCTGAGCCTTCTGGGGGCCGTTTGCTTGGATCTTCAAACCCAGGGCACATGGCTTTGCAATGAACCTGCAGGAAACAAACAAGCAAAAAACCTTAATTACTTACATGTTCTACTTAAGGTACCCACACGTTTGACCAATAAGAAATTCACCAAGTAAATGTGCAATTTGTTACAGACTCTACAACTCCCTCCATCACTTGTCCTTGCAATAATGTGGTTAACTTCTACTGAATTATTAACATGTGCAATAGAATCACGTGCAATATAGTCAAGTTACATTTATAATAACTTATGTACGAGGTAAAATAGTACTTTATCCTACTGTATTTATAGAATTTTTATTAGAGTGCTTAATTTAATTTAGCTTTGTACTTCATTGTATTGTTCTGTGTGTTGTGCAGTCGTAATGTAAGCGATTTTCTTCGCGATTAATAAAGTTTTCTGATTCTGATTACAGTTTCCCCAAAGATGAAAGTCTCCATAAAGGCAAACACAGCAAGGAAACGGCGTCTCCACCAATTTAGGGGAAAACATGGTTATTGGCGGCGTTGTATTAGCAGGTTCCGTTTTGTGGGGAGGTTACAATCCCCCATCCCACCTGTAATTTTCAACCATGCAGCAGGGGAGCTGGCCGGTGGACACAGGTATTGGCCAATCAGCAAACACCCTACGAGCCCAAAAACACCATACAGTAACTCCATCCAAACCCAAAGACTGTCACCATCAGTGATGGGACTGACAAAGCTGTCCAAGTCTGTGGAATAGAACAAACCCTGTATATAAGCACTGCAGCAAGCTGAATAAAGCTACTTCTCCGACAGTAAGTAATACTGAATACCATAGTACATCGAGTGGTGTTTGGGTCTAGTGATTAGAACTCAGTGCATGTGACTGGAAGTTTGCTGGTTCAAATCCCATGGCTGACAGAGCAATTTCACCACTGGGCCCTAGAGCAAGGCCTTAATCCCAATTGGTGTCACCCTGCTCTCACACTAGTGCACTGCACAAGACAAACACATGGAAAATGCAACGAAATGTGAGTGAATCAAAGAGCAGGTGTTGAGTCTTTTTAGTGGATAATCTCCAATTCCAGGGCCCCCTTTGTCTACATGATTTTCCACTGTACAGTGGTTTTCTGTTAACTGGAGATAATTACTTAAACACCCTTAAATTATGAATGGAAATTGAACAAAGCTGCACCCAACTGCTGGCGGACAGCACGATAACTGCTTCGGCTGGATGCATCTGGTCCTGCATTTGTTCCAACTATGATGTTGGCTAATAACATCTGCGGAGGACACACTGTACCAAGTTATCGTAAAATGAATCACTTTAAATTATTCAGAGTAATACATTAGCAAAAGAGAACTAATTTATTTAATCTGCAAGATTAAGCAATTAACATTTTGCGTAAACATGCAAAGAAGATTTTTATAACTTATAAAAACAGCTCTGTGTTAAGCAGCTTCGGATAAGCATCTAATTCAATAACAACAACAACGACAACTCCTCCTGTAGGGCACCAGTGATCATAGAAGTTTAGCTAGCAGATTGAGCTGAGGTGGGTGAAGCGCGTCAGGCTCAGGAGCGTCAAAGAGGAGCCCCAGGCACCGGAGACCCCAAGTCACCCTTTGCACTTGGGAGTAAATCGAACGCCCCGTGGCCGTGACCGGCAACTGACCAGAAACAGCCACGATGCCAGTTATTTAGAAGGGGAACGTAATGTCGATAACACATTATAAATAGAGATACATATCGTCCATTATCAAACTGGATTAAGTTTAAAGTAAATCTGGATATGAGCCTATATAATTTGCTGTTGCCTTAAAAGCAGAGCGGCTGAGTCTTTTCAGCGACTTGGATGACCCTCCTCTGCTGGGACGCAGCCATATACATAATGTTACAGCCCCTTTTCAAACTGATTGAATACTTTGCTGCCAGTTTTCTGTAGCCGAGCGGACTTCCTAGCGCACGCGGGACATGCCACACTCCGGCCATCGCTGACAGAGACGACAGACAGGCAGCTACAATAACAGCATCTCACCCGACTCATCCAACCTGACATGGGCCAATATTTCCATTCGGTCCATTTCAGACATCTTCTCCAGGATTGTTTCACAGTCACAGTGAGCCTGTAGCCCAGGAAAGGTCTGGGAGAGGACACCAGTCCATCACAGGTCACACACTCACATACTGATGGCAGTTAGGGATGCCAATAAACTTAAAGACGACCTCTGTGGTTTGTGGGGGGGGGGGGAGGACTGACATGCAAACCCAATACAACCAGAGGACTCAAGCCCTCAATCCTGTGGGGGTCATAATCCTATCCACTGATCCTGGATGTTGGTTTTGGTTGCTACAGTTAGAAGCAAATTGTACAGTACAGCATACAGTATTATAAGAGGGTAAATTTGGACTTTGACCACTAGACCAAGGACCCTGTGTGTCCTGGTAACCCCAGAACCCCTGCAAGATCCTGACCAGGATAAGCAGTTACAAGATGGATGGATGGATGTAGCAAGATCGTATTTCGATTCAAATAAAATCAGACATCAAAAACATACATAATGACAGAAATTAACAACAGCAATAACAAATAAGGGAAAAAATGTAAGTATACATTTTTAAGTTGACATGAAACTTTTATACTCAGTTTGAGAATGCAGTGGATGACGTCTGAGAGCCACCATCGATTAGAACCTTTGGTTTTATCAAATTTAGCCGCTTAAGTTCAAAAACAGCATCAAAACTCCAGCGCTCTCTCCACACTCTGCCAAGCTGAGCTCACAAAGACGTAGCGGGCATCAGCGCCATGCCCAGCTTCGAGGCCGCAGACAGCCCCTCCCACTTACCACAGTCTCACCCCTGCTGCCCACCAACTCAGACCCGGGCTTATTTATCTAAACTCAGATAACAGACGCAAACTGGGGTGTGAAACAGCAAGAAGGTCCCATGGCCCTGGAGATCCAAATCCTGCTCCTCACCTTCTGCCGTAGCTGGACAGCCTACCACCATTCCTTACATCAAAACAAAATCAACTAAATATTCAATAAGTGCTTTATCTGGTCTGAAGCATTAAGAATCTTAATTATCAGACATATAAAACAGTTCAATTACAGGTCTAGTCATAATATTTTGTTAATAAGAGGTTCGGATTAAAGTGATCAAAAAACAAACGCATAAGCATCACCCTTTGCAGCTATATTTATATAACAAATCCCCAAGGGACACTTCAGTTGTACCCTTGAGAAACATAACTGCTCTTTTTAAATTATTCAATGGTATAACTGATTACAAAGTTAATCTGGATGAAAGTGTTGGCAAGGAAACAGGAGAAAGACAGCTTTGTTCATCACCATGCTTCTTGAGTTTAGGCGTGTGCCCTCTTAAGAAATGTAGTTATTATGTAAGGGAGTAAATAAACTGTTAACACCAATGAACACCATAAACAGGACCACATAATCGGGACTAATATGAACTAACTTTTCTAGAGCTCAGTACCCCAAGAATTCTTCGTGAATTCTCATGCAGGGCATGTTGGATCAGATACATAGTACAAATCTGTCTTACAATCGTTATGATATGAGACATATTCAGACACTGCACTGGCAAAGAGATTTTAATTTACATAACTCTCTGAAAGTGAGCTTTTCCCTCCGAAAATGAAGCTCAAACATACTGTGCCATATCTAACTTGAAATTATTACTGTTTGAAAATCAGAATGAAGGGAGTACTGATTAGTCCTCATAAACGGGGAGCGGAACAACCCCAAAGGCCGTCTGCCTATAGTTATATAACAGATCACAGGGATGAATGGAAAGGTGTGTCGGTTTAGCTTGCCCCAGCTACACTAGCTACCAGAGAAAAGCCGACCATTCTCAGCAAAACTGCAACCTGTTTCTGGAGGCCTGCAGTTACACTTCTCGCAAAGTAGCTTTCACAGAGTCCATGACCTTAAATGAAAACAACGGCAAAGGTTAAACAAGAGTAAAATTAGCATATTAAAACTAGCTAAGCCAAACAGCTTGATGTTTTTAAAAATAAACTATTAATATAAAACCAAAAACAACCACAGAAAACAGGAAATAACACTGTCTTGTAAAATTGCAATGAAAACCGAAGTTGGACATATATTTGAAAATAAAAACAATTATTTGGCTTTTGAAAAGGTCGTAATGAGGTCATCTCCAGCCATTTCTATTTCCGAGAGCCCTTGAGAATTGACTTCATAATTAAATCGTGCCAGAAGCAACTGGAGAGCAACAGCTGCTGAGCGCAGACGGACTGTAGTGACCGACAATGCCACATATGTATGGATATTTTGCATGTATATGTTTGTTGCATGTCAGGTTATCTGACTCAGAAGTTCTTCCATAAAATATATGACAGCTAAGGGTCCCGCCACTTTTAGGGAAAAGAGCAAGTTTCATGTCTCATTAACGCCGGCACACCTGCAAACATACTGTATACAGAATCGGAGGAGCTGGGAAACTAGATCAGTCTCGGCTGCCAGCCGATAGGTTTTCATCTGAATCGCGGTTTTAAAATACTCTGGCCATTATTAGAAAAAGAAAAAATATTTATCTGAGAGAGATTTTCAGGCCTTACACTGATTAACCACCCAGTAACAACCGGGATGCATAACGCGATTAAATATCTGGGATGCATTAAGTCCTCAAAATGCAACGTACAGGATGTAGAATCAGGAAGCTGCCAGCCTGTCATCACTTTTATTTTGCCCCCGAAAGAGATGGAATTATCATCGTCACGTGTACTTTGAGCAGCACGACATTCACGTCACTTTGAGTTACGCGTTTAAGATAACGCTATAATTTGCGCAATTATTTTCGGTTATCAATGAGACCATCTTAACAATCTAGTTAAGTTATTTAATCGACCTGTTAGTCCTCACTTTACCGTTTCCTCACACTTATCAAAGTAATGGTACGATTACACTGGCTGCAGATACACAGTCACGAATAAAACAAACGGGATGCATTTGCAGGTCGTCCGACTGCCTTTGCGACAGCACGATCAATGAGGGTAGCCGATTACAAAAAAAGTTTGAAACGAAACAATAAAACAGGAAAGCTTGCACAATTAACACCGCAACCCTTATACCTGCGACGGGGGTTATTTTAATGTGCAAGTCAAGGGGAATATGGAGATGCAGATATACAGCATGTATCAGAAAACAAAAAGAAGTGTACTGTGTAAAGCTACCCAGACGCCGTGGACGCCAGCGTTAACAAACGAACGCTTTGAATTCCATTCAGAAGTACATCTTTATATCTTTAGCAAATTATTAAAGTGAAAATCCTCTAAATGAAGTGCACAAAGATTCCCACACCGAAATGAAAACGCTCCCGCCTCCTAGCGACTGGTGCACCCCTATACTGGAAATAATGGGCTAGCTGGATCAATGGGATTGCACATAATTCCCCAAAACTATCAATAAACCCTTCACAGAAAACACCATATTTCTGCCGAATGTTAGTAACTGAAAGTTCTGCTTAAATGTGTACGTTCCTCTGCGAACGATAACATTGCCTAAATCGGTGGCGTTTTAATGTCATTGGTGGATCAGCAGTCCAATCTCAGACAGCACGTCACAGGTCTAGCTACTTCCATGCTTTTTTCCCTACCGATCTCCACATTTTTACCCCCCCAGGTGAAACACAGTACCGCAACACGCGATCGCAACAAGAAAACAGCGGCTCAGAGCCACTGACCTCTCGAAAACCAGGCGTATCATGAAGATGCCCAATGCCAAGGGGAAAGCCAGATAGAGATCTTCGGCTTGCGGGAAGGTTGCCTCGTCTGTGTTTTTTAAGTCAGCCCAGGTTACATTATGTGGCAGCCAGAACCTCTCGTTCCAAAACCAAGCCAAGATCCCGGCCATGTCCCCTTGATTTCTCTCCCGCAACGGCAAGAGTCGCCTGCGCCTTTGATGACGGATACCACGTTGCGATTGCTTCTGACGGATGATCTTTGCAGGTCCGTCTGTGTGATGGGATCAGCTTTTGCACCGCCCTTTGATTTTTTTCGCGTGTGTGCCTTTCTTGGGGAAGTAGAGTCTGCCATACGCCATCTACTCCTCCGCGAATGATTGGTGCATCTCAACGTCACACAGGCTTTCTGCCGCACACGCAGTAAAGGTGCACACGCCATGAGGACGCAGGCCAGGGTTCCCTTTGTCATACATCCGCGAAGTAACATCCGACTTTCACTTAAACTTAATGTATTTAGCCTAAATCAATGACCGCTTTTTGCAGTGTGCAACAAATTCAATATATTCATTAAAAAAATGAATCGCACATTGTCACGCTTTTTCCATTTTCGTAGTTTACAATTAGAATTAGGATGACATTGATATAAGCTACATATAATTCGAGGTAGACACTGTCAATGAGAAATAATTGGTTGGTCCATTGAGCTAATACACCATAAGCACAAAACTGTTCCATTAGGTAGTTTAAAATACAGCTGCAGGTCAAAACGCAAGGTTTATAAGGATTAGACGCCCTAAATATTAATTTTTGTCCCTTCAAATTTTTAATTTGCCTAGGCTTTTTATGCATTATTAATTTCAAAGTAGGCTAATTAACCCATCAAGTAAATTCTAAAACAGTTTACACATTGTAAATGACAAATGATAACCAAAATATGAAACATAGTACGTATTATACCAGGGGTTATTCAACTATAGACTAGACAGTAGACACTAGGACGAATGTCATGCCGCCCCTTGTGCCATTTTAACGTGAAAAATGTAGTATTTAAGCATAAGGTTAAGGTTTTACATAGATATATGTAAAATAGATATATGTGATAGATATAAACGGTTTTATGTCATAACTTTATGACAGACAGACAGATAGATAAATAGATTCTGAGTTCTGTGGCTGTATGTTGCTCTCTGCTGGTCAAAGTTGATAATTTCCTGCTATAGTCTGTCAAATAGATCTGCGTTTATACGAAATGCATCACATATATATTTCTTTTAAAAGTCACATTTTGGATTAAAAAAAAGAGTATTCAATTAAAATAATGATGCTGAGCGTATTGAGAATGATTAAATAAAATGGTCTCTTTAACAAATATTTGTATTTATGAAAATTCCAAAAGTGTTGACAGATTTAAAAATAAGGGAAACTAGTTCAAACTTTATTTTAATATAGAAGAATAAATTTTGATTTCTTTAATAGCCTAATTCTGAAAATACTGTGTTAAAACATGGGGTGGAAAGTTATTTTTTTCTGATATTCACATTACACATTTTTATAATTGTGCAGAAATTTACCCTCGACAGGGTTGTGTTTTAAAAATACCTAAAAAATATTACATGAATAAAATAACGTACAATTGGTACTTCGTTATTCCAATAAAAAAATGCATAAATTAAATGGAATTATAGGCATATGTTACTTGTCATATGATCTAAAACGTTTTAGTAAGAGAGTGCAATATATGACAGAAATTGCGTGTGTTGTACCCGTGCCCCGCTGTTTTCCGGATGTTTTCATCGCGGGCGGTAGTGATCCCTTACAGCCCCGACACTACACGCAGTCCGGGAGGTGAGAGGAAACTGTACAGACTGAGGTCGCTTAAGAAGCTGAGCGGCAGCATCATGGCGGAGCACATCGAGCCTCCGGTTCATACCCAGAGTCCGCAACCGGTGCCGGCGGCGACCTGGCCAATTACCCGAGAGTCCTACGAGCTGCAGGAAGTCATCGGTGAGTGTCAAACCGTCTGATCGCCGCTTGCGCCGTTTTTAATCGGTGCCACCGGCAGTGCTTATAGGGAAGCGGGGGCCTACCGGCTTTTTTCCGATGCATGTCCTCTGTCATGTACAGCTTAGCAATGCGGATGTTTGCAACCGCAGTATTTCGCGTAGCTTCTGAGCTTATGCCATCTTATGGCGTACCATTGTATAAAAAGTGCAGGCATTAGTGTAGAAATGCGAAGGAATCAGATTGTCACTCGGGGAAAATATGTTCTTTTTTTTTTGGGGGGGGGGGGGGGGGTAGTGTAATGAAAAGGGGGGGATTTTTGCGGAATAATATCACCTCAAAGGCACGTGGAAGCTGCATGGGAGCAGAAAATTAATTTGCTGAAATTTGGATCGGCCCAGGGGGAGCGTGTCCGACCGGGCCAGAGAAGCCGGTACCTTTATAACGGTATACCGGCTTTAGGACGCTGCTAATTCGCAGCACGGCGCTTGTGGAAACTGCCAGTTCACGGTGAAGTTCACAGACCCCCCTGTTATTACTGTATGATTCTTATTGCAGATTTTTGACAATAATTTCGCTTTCCACGCTCCGCGCGTCGCTATAATTAACTTAACGCCACAGTTAAAATAGCGATTATTTTTTAAAAATAACGGTCACTGTAACGTGCAACATTTTGCATTTATTTTAGAAAAACGATATCGGTGAACCGAGAGGAGGAAAGAAAATGCTGGCATTATGACATTTATAATATAGATAATTTAAATCGGGTAGATCGGTTCACATCTTCCGAGCGTGGTCAGATTACCCTGATCTGTCACTAGCGCAGTAATATTGTCATGATTAGTGACGGCTGCAAGGAAGTGTCTGGCGGAAATGATGTATATGCTTATGCCCACGGGTATTAAGCAATCTCGTAGGTCTTAGGCACTGTCACGGACAGGGACGTGGCTTTTGTGCTCTATGCTATTATGTGTCCACTTGTTTCACAGTGTCCTCTTATGAAGTTGCCTTGCAGCGATGCTCATTACTTCCCCTGCTGGTGAACGCCCGCTTTGCATTTCTGTCAGTCGTACTGGCGCTGTTACGCGACAATCTTCACCTGCCTATCCCTCCAAAAAAAGTTGAAAATATGTTATTTAAACATAATTTAAATGTATGAATATAGTATATTTAGAACAATATGTTCTGGCTACCTTAATGCATTTTCTATATAAATGTGCAGCTATGAAAAAATTATTCCCAGAGATGTGTTAGGGGTGTACATTGTAACTAGCCAAGTTGACAGTAAAATACTCCATATCAGCAATGATATGGGTTAGCCGTCTTGTTTGCGGTGTCGCCTTTCTTCTTATCTGTCCATAGCAGTTAACATGTTTTTTAGCAACGCACTAAGAATTCTAGTATTTCACAGGATTATATGAGTCTGTACTCCAGTACCCCAATATGCTTTGTGTAGGTCAGTTCCTGTTTCTACTGCTGCCACATTCAGTCTAAAATCTGCATGGTTTCTTTCACTGTTTCACTGTTACAGCTCCTCTGTAAGGAGTCACGAAGTACCTGCATGTTAGCCGTTTCCTGGAGTTTGACTTACACAAAAATGTTCTGAGGGCAGAATGAACAATGATTGGTTCAGGGAGACAACCAATGAAATTGCAGAGGAGGTGGGTCCAAGCAACTAGAGGAGGTGGGAGCACGACATCTGATTGGTTGGTCCCGTCTCCTCAAGTTGTTTGGATCCACCTCGTCTACAATCTCATTGGTTAACTCTCTGAGCCAGTCATTTCTCATTCTGCCCTCAGAACATTTTTGTGTAAGTAAAACTCCCAGGAGCATGTTAGCCAGAACCCAGGGTCCTGCACAATGGTCTGATGGTGAATGATAGTGAGCATTAATATTAAAGTTGTCTGTGGTGCTGCCTGTTTTAAAACACTGCTTGTTGGCTGTGGTTGCAGGCAGTGGAGCCACAGCCGTTGTTCAGGCAGCTCTGTGCAAGCCCCGGCAGGAGAGGGTGGCCATAAAGCGGATAAATCTGGAGAAGTGCCAGACCAGTATGGACGAGCTGCTGGTGAGCATCGCTCCCCAGGAGTCTGCTTGGTTTGCCTGTGCTAACCCGAGTCCCTGAGGCTCATTAACTCTAGTAACTTATCAGAAGAAACCACATTCCCCAGTCACAACCACAGTCTGTGTGGGAGACCCCACACGTTTCCAATTCAAATGAAGAAACAAGTGGGCTGTGTGAAATCCTCACCGTCTCACAACTGCCTGATATAAACCCAAGAAAATAATTACACTATATTATTATTTGTATTAATAGCAAATTGCCTGTAACTAATAGTGTGAACAGTTGAAAAAATAAAAAAAACTTTTAAAACAATCTTTGTCTCTTTAAACAGAAAGAGATTCAGGCAATGAGTCAATGCAGCCACCCCAATGTGGTAACATATTACACTTCCTTTGTGGTGAAGGATGAACTTTGGCTAGTAATGAAGCTGTTAAGTGGAGGTAAGTTTTTTTTCTATTGTGTCTACTTTGCATGCTGGGAAGCTATGCTTCATTTTTCTCTTCTCAAGCGAGTTATTGCAATAAAACATTTATACACCGTAGTAGTACTTTTTAGATGCGTGTCTGATGTTTATGGAGAGCTTTTATTTTATTTTTGGAGGTTTTATTTTAGCACATTTGCAATTATTTAGCTGACACTTTTATCCATAGCAACATGCCAGTCCCTAGAGCAACTAGCGTTAAGGGCCTTGATCAAGGACCTAATGGTGAAATCACTTAACCAGGCCTGGGATATGAACCGGTGGCCTTCTGATCACAGCCAACACTGCCTAACCTGCTCAACCACACACCATCCTGAGGGAAACAAGAAGGAATGGATTTTCTTTGTTGTAGATTGGCGTTCAGTCCTTGGTGTGTCTTATGCCTTCCTGTCTGTGGCCATTTCACACAGGGTCCATGCTGGACATGATAAAACACACGTTCAGCCGAGGGGAGCATAAGAACGGCGTTCTGGAAGAATCCATCATCGCCACCATCTTAAAGGAGGTGCTAGAGGGCTTAGACTACCTGCACAGGAACGGACAGATCCACAGGTAAACCGCACTTTCCATCGTTTAACATTGCTTTCAAGGTCCATGCTTAATTTAATTTACTATAATTTACTATAAAACTGAATTGACCTACTAACAATTTGCTCGCAGTGGCATGTTTTTAGTGTAAGGAAACAGCCATTATAATGTAAACAGACTAGTATGCTAACTATGACATTATGTAAGCTTCATACCATTCACTGAATAACACATGTACAGACTTTCAGCACAAATGTTAACATTAATTCTTCGGTTCACAGTTCAAAAATGTGTAACGTTGTTATTATTACTATTAAGTTATTATGATGAAATGTAATTGAATAGGTGCTGAATTGAGTTGTATTATTTCCTCACTGTACTGTGTTTGACTTTACCCACTGTCTACCAGCTCTCTGCTGCTGTCAAGGGCATACAGTGCCAGCCCCCCTACCCCCCTACCACCCCCCCCCCCCCCCCACCCCCAAGGCTCTGTGCTGCTAACAATAGCCATCTAACTCAATGAGCAGCTACAACAGGAATCGATGACAGCACTCCAAAGTGGGCTGGAGACTCTGCATAACCTGTGTGTGTGTATGTGTGTGTGTGTGTGTGTCATGAAAATGGTCATAGGGACGTGAAAGCTGGGAACATTCTGCTGGGGGAAGACGGCTCTGTCCAGATAGCAGGTAAGGGGGGGGGCAAGGAGCCATTTCACACATTTCTGTTCTGTACTCTACGGCTGCTGCTGGCATCCGACCCCTACCATTCCTCCTCTTTACTCTAGGGGGCTCCAAATGCACTATGACCCATTGCTGACCTGCCCAGTATGGCGGCTGGTGTCACTTAACCCTAAGCCAGTGTTTCCCTACCCTGCCTTCAGGGTCCATGTTTTTGCTACCAGGAACTGTAAGGGAGCAAAAATGTGGACAGTCTGGGGGTCCCTGAAGACCGGGTTGGGAAACCCTGCCCTAGGCAGTGGGATTTTATTCCAAATATTCTTGTAATATTCTTGGGGTTTCGTTGCCTTGTACTTGTACATGTGTAATGACAATAAAGTTGAATCTAATCTAATCTAATCTAAATCCCAGTAACTTGCTGCAGAGCACTCCGAAAGTTGTGCATGTGAGCATCTTCCAAAAAGTGGTTTATGTCTGTTTCAAAATTTTCATTTTCTGAAAACACATCAGTTTTCTCTTCCCTTTTATGAGGGCTTTGAGCGAGTTACGACTCATGGTTCAGGCCCAGCGAACACCGCTAACAGACACACTTTACAGATGCTCTTAACGAACGTCCCTGCAAGCACATTGCTCACCCACTGCAGGGGGGGGGGGTAGTGTGTGACTCAGCATGTTAGGACACTGTGCCTGTGGTTGGAAGGTTCCTGGTTCAAATCCTATTGTCAGCAGCGTGGTTTCATCATTGGGCCTTTAACACCACGATAGCTACAGGGACCGACAGTCATTTGTATGCTGCTTTGGAGAAAAGTGTCTGCTGAACAAATAAATGATAACCATGATATTTTTGGGGTTAGTTTCCCTGATATTCACAGAACAGTTTTGTTTACTAATGCATCCTAACAGCATTGTGACTGAGATTCTGTCTTTTTTTTTCTAAACAAAAGAAATGACAAAACATATGTTATAAAGAGGTATGAAAACCTTTAGGGTCCTAGCCAGAAATTTTAAACATATTTGCATGATAAATATGCTGTATCTTAACCTCTCGTAGTTTATCATGCATAATATGAACTGAATGAGTGAGATGCTTAAAAGAAGGTGGCATAACTATTTAATTAAACTTTGCAATGTTAACAAGAGCCAAAACAAACATGTAGCATTTTGACTTTTTGTAATTACTTGGGTGAAAGTAGAGTTCTGTACTGTAACATTTATATTGCCTTGCAGAATTATCCAGATTTACCAATATGGCATGCCTTTCTGAGAAGGTACAAAATTGTGCATTGAATATTTTATTTTAAATTTTTAATTTTCCTGGCATGTACTGGGAAGTAAAGCAGAAAGGAATTGATGACATAAAGATCGAGAGCCTGACTTTCGGTTCTTCTGGAGGCTGGAGGAGCTTCACGTCTTCTTGATTAAGTCTCTGTCAGCCTCAGAACGTTCCGGAGTGCTTCTGGGCAGGTTTCTTCATGCTGTCTTAGGCTGCATTGAGTTTATTGACAGCAGTTTTCAGGCTGTTCCTCAGACACTCGCCAGGCCTGGGGGGCAGAGCTTTGCTGAGCCGCTCAATCTCGCTCGTGGACATATTTTAGCCATCCCATCGAGGATTGGGGTCTGTGCGGCGAAGTCTGTCCTCTTTCCTGTCAAATGACATGTCGCGGTATCAAGAAAGGCAGACGCCGCTGGGAACAATCACTCTCGAAGGTGCCACAGAACCAAGGACGGAACACCTGGGTGAACCTGGGAAACATAGCCACAGGCTGAAGGTCTTTGTTCAGACGAGCCTGGTTGGGATCTTCTTGCTGTAATTTTCGATTCCTCTGCTGCGAACGCTTTCTCAGATTTCGGAGTTAGCGCATTCCTGGCCACGGGCGGAGATGTCACCCGGAACAAGGTCCGGAAGACGTTTGTAGGGACACCCTGCTGGATGGCGCCGGAGGTGATGGAGCAGGTGAGAACTCGTTGGATGGTTGCAATGGTTGCAATGGTTCTGTGCCCCTGAAGCCCCTGTTGGTGTCCCTTCAGGTACGAGGCTACGACTTTAAGGCGGACATCTGGAGTTTTGGGATCACGGCTATTGAGCTGGCGACCGGCTCTGCGCCATATCACAAGTACCCCCCCATGAAGGTGTGTGGGAGTGGAGCTGGGGAGGGGGGGTAGGTGTGGGGGTGGAAGCAGCTGCTCGTTTCACCCCTTTCTCCTATTTACCTTCCAGGTCCTCATGCTGACATTACAGAACGACCCCCCCATGCTGGAGACAGGTGTGGAAGACAAGGAGATGGTGAAAAAGTATGGCAAGTCCTTCAGGAAACTGATAGCTCTGTGCCTGCAGAAGGACCCCACTAAAAGGTTTGTGCCCCCCGCCCCCCAAGATTGTTTGGCTAATGGGTTTCCTTTCATGGCTGAAGAGCGATGTCAGGCAGTTGCATGCAGGGAAGCTGACAGCAACGGTAAGAGGCTGGGTATTGGGAGGGGGGGCATGGACTTCCTGGGTAAGGGAGGGTGTCAGGTTACATGCGAGTTCAGTCGCTTCACTTGTGAACGATAATATCCTTCCTGTTTTTTCTCTCAGACACACACACACACACACACACACACACTTCATGCTGCATGCTGTAGTAGACATTTCACTTATACAGCATATGTTTCTAGCTAAAGCAACATACATTTTGAGATTTTGAGAAAACAGTCATATAGTCCCTGGACTCACTGGGGTTGAGGACCTTGCTCCATCACCCAGTGGTGACATCACTCTGCTGACCCGGGGATTTGAATCAGCAACTTTCCAATCACAGGCACAGGGTTCTAATTCACCACCCTGAACACCCCAGATTCTCATTCTGGTCCTTGGTGTTTCCCCTTGCACTGAAGCCAAACATCAGTCATTTGCTTTTTGGTCCTTTCCATCATTTTGGTTAAACCTGTCTGCAGTTCCATTCCAACTCTTTCCTCACATCTCACCTGTAATCACACACACCCTCGAGCAGGTCATGCAGATGCAAGCTCCGAAAGAGACACTCCCATCATCTGACTGACTGTTTCTTCAAAATGGATCAGTTAGTCTGTTGACTGGTGCTGTTAAGAGCAGAGCCTTACAGTAATCATTTCGACAGCTCACCCATTATTTTCAGATTATTTCCTTTCCAAAGTTAATCCGGCTAAACTGCTCAAGTCAAGTTTCCGGGGGGTTCAGCGGACGCTTGCATAGATGCCAACTTCAGACTTGTCCTGACAGGAACTCTTGAGGGGCTTCTGCCAGCACAACGCAGGAATTTCTTTGTTGTCTTCTTGTTGATGCCCAGGGTCATATGAATCAATGCACAGCAACTCGGTTGATTCTGTCAAAACTATCAACCCTTAGCCCCAGCCGTGGGTCTTATAGACTTTGATGGTTTTTGGCCTGATCTGGGCTTTGGAGAAGCCTGTAAAACCAGAAGACAGCCATCGAGTACAGCCATCCATCATCTACCCTTCGACTGGGATATGTCTTCATTTCTCTACGTGTTTTTCTTTAGGCCTACAGCAGCAGAGCTCTTGAAGTGTAAATTTTTCCAGAAGGCTAAGGTACGCTTTGTTAATTTATTGATTGGTTTTAATTTGTCCTATTGCCGGTGGTGCTGAAGTACCGTGTGGAAAGCTTGGTTAAAAGTTTCGGTCGCCAGTCTGGTTCCGTTGATCGTTCCTGTGCCACCATCCTCACACAGCCATTCCTCATTTTCCCTTTTGCAGAACAGAGAATATCTGATCGAGAAACTGCTACAGAAAGCGCCGAACATCACCCAGAGGGCCAAGAGGGTAATGCTTCCTGACGAAATATTGCTTCCGAAGCCTTATTGAGCGACCTGCGGCTAATTGTTTAGTGACTTTGGCTCCCGAGAGCTTAGTGTTCGGGGCGGTGCTTAGCCTGCATATTCCGGCCTCTCGGCATCCCTCCCGGCCCTGTAGACCTCTCGCAGGTGGAGAGGTAGCGGCAGCAGCTTAGGAACCAGCTGCAGCCAAACTCAAGCCCGCCCCTTGTCGTTACGGCGATGCCCACAGCGACTCGTCTCGTTGTGTGACATCCAGAACCTACACAAGATAACGGACAGCTACACAAGATAAGGGACAGATTCGGCAGATGCTTCAGGAAAGCAGTAGCATGTTGTAGCTGTAGCATGTTGTAGCTGTAGCATGCTGTAGCTGTAGCATGTTGTAGCTGTAGCATGTTGTAGCTGTAGCATGCTGTAGCTGTAGCATGTTGTAGCTGTAGCATGCTGTAGCTGTAGCATGTTGTAGCTGTAGCATGCTGTAGCTGTAGCATGTTGTAGCTGTAGCATGCTGTAGCTGTAGCATGTTGTAGCTGTAGCATGTTGTAGCTGTAGCATGCTGTAGCTGTAGCATGTTGTAGCTGTAGCATGTTGTAGCTGTAGCATGTTGTAGCTGTAGCATGCTGTAGCTGTGGCATGCTGTAGCTGTGGCATGCTGTAGCTGTAGCATGTTGTAGCTGTAGCATGCTGTAGCTGTAGCATGCTGGTTTCATTTGCATGATAATCTAAGACTGCTGGTCCCGAGTCTAATGCAGTCTGATGTGCTTGCAGCAGAGATACGTCCAAATCAAAAACATGACATTTCTGAGCTTGTTTGTGCCCTCTTTCCAAGATTTTTTAAAATAACACTAAAGAGTCAAACCCAGAATTGAAATAATTATATTTCTGCCAATTTGCCTTCGTCTTTCATAACTATATAAGCACTTTTAATAATAATAATAATAATAACTATAATAATAATAAGGTGCTATAATTTTTAAGTCATTAAAGATGTTCAGTAACCAGATAGTATGATCTCACTTGTTCACTTTGTCAGGATTTGGGCACGTCAAGCAGAATCATCACGTCTAGTAGGAGTGATGACATTTGAGATCTTAATGGTGTTTTGAGTCATTAATGATATTTTGTGAGATATTGGTGAGCTGCCATACATGTGTAAGGATCTGGTCCTGTGATGTTTCGTTAGCATGCGGGCGGGATAGCAGCACAGCTCAGGGTGACCTTCCTGATCCAACCCACCTTGACCTTTAGAGATGGGAGTTAATCACGTTTTGGCTGGCGGAGGTTGACGTGATGGCTATTCGAAACGCAGAATTCAATCTGCAGCCTTTCACTCTGCAGATTCTCCAACTCCGGGGGGGGGGGGGGGGGGGGTCATATATCGTCAGTGTGACGTTGATTCATATGTGGAGCTTCCAGATGCCAAGCCCCCCTCCGCCTTCTCCAATTCAGCTGTCACCTCTCTCCCTGTAGCCACCTTACAGCTACACTCAGCCCCCCTGCCAAAGCCCCCCTCCTGACTGATTTTAATGAAAGTGTCTCGCTGTGGCTTTATTCTCTGGAGTGGTGTGGGAGACTAGCAGGCCATGATGTGGGAATGAAACATTGAGAGGGTCCCTCTGGATCCTCTGCGACATTAGTCATGCACAGACAGCGGGAACATGGCAGCTTGACTCTGTAAAACGTATGCATGTGATTTACAATCCATAAAAAAGACTCGGGATTATCGGCCTCATCCAGATACCTTTAGTGGATGTCATTTTCCCTCTGGCCAGCAGAGGTCGCAATAGCCCCTGTATTGTGGTCCTATTAGAAATAGTTCATTATTACATCCACCAGAGTAAGTGATCAAAGATAATGATATTCCAAGTGGCTGACACCGCTGAATGTGGGCTGCTGTAGTGGCTCAATTTTTATGTGATTGAAAGGTAAGGGAAACGGCATAGATCAGGCAAATTATTTTTTATGCCACTGAGCACAAGCTTCCATTTTGATTATGCTGCGCATAGAGATAAAAGGTGCAAACCGAAGGCGCCGCGGTTTACAGTTTTTTTTTTTTTTTTTTTTTTTTTTAAATCGTATTTTGTTTTATTTTGTAGACCTAGCCGCTGATTGCCGAAACGCGTCCTTATTAACATGTGCGCATGGTATTTCTGAATGGCTGATTATTGGATGGTGCAGAGTAAAAAAAAAGAAAAAAAGACATGTAGACATCTCATCTATTACGCCGCAGTCGATCCGTCCCCGTGGAATTAATGCATGATTATCATGCGTGTATATAATGCATGTTTTGTGGGAGATGATGGGGCTATTTTTGTCCATGAGTATGTGCACGTGACTTAATTGTACTAAAAGTATCTGTGCAGACCATGTTTTTTAATGAGAATCCACAGAGTGCCAACGGGTCTGGGGGGTGGGGGGGTAGGGGCGATATACTGGATAGCTTGATTTAGGGGTGCATTTATGAATAAGTATATCATGGTATATACAAGTATTTTTAAGCAGCTTTTATTTCTAGTGTTGCTGTCATTATATTACACCCCCTTATCCTCAGGTGCGGAGGGTGCCGGGTTCGAGCGGGCACCTGCACAAGACAGAAGATGGAGACTGGGAGTGGAGCGATGATGAGCTGGACGAGCGCAGCGAAGAGGGCAAGGCGGCGGTGAACCAGGGCAGGGTGGGTCTGAATAGTGTGAGGTGGGGGTGAACCAGGGCAGGGTGGGTCTGAGGAGTGTGAGGCGGCAGTGAAGCAGGGCAGGGTGGGTCTGAGGAGTGTGAGGGGGGGGTGAACCAGTGCAGGGTGGGTCTGAGGATTGTGAGGCGGCAGTGAACCAGGGCAGGGTGGGTCTGAGGAGTGTGAGGCGGCAGTGAACCAGGGCAGGGTGGGTCTGAGGAGTGTGAGGTGGGGGTGAACCAGGGCAGGGTGGGTCTGAGGAGTGTGAGGCGGGGGTGAATCAGGGCAGGGTGGGTCTGAGGAGTGTGAGGCGGCAGTGAACCAGGGCAGGGTGGGTCTGAGGAGTGTGAGGCGGGGGTGAACCAGGGCAGGGTGGGTCTGAGGAGTGTGAGGTGGGGGTGAACCAGGGCAGGGTGAGTCTGAGGAGTGTGAGGCGGCGGTGAACCAGGGCAGGGTGAGTCTGAGGAGTGTGAGGCGGCGGTGGGTTGCGGCTTTGGGGGTGAAGTGAAGGAGAGAATCAGCCTTGAGCTGGGACACATGAATACCCTGACTTTCGATGATGTCGGCGTCACTCGCTTAGCCTTCACTGTATCCTGATTACTGTTTGTAAAAAGGACGGAACATGTTTGCAATAGAGGACAGAAAGACAGGAACATGAAGCCTCTTTTTCTGGCCTGGGGGAAGGGGGGTGATAAGTCAGCTGACTTTTATCTGAAAACTGGTTTAAGAACAGAGGAACACAAATGGAAACCAGTTAGAGACAAGTTTAAACCAGGACAAAGTCGGCATGTCTGCACAGAGGCTGATGTGAATATGCACTGTACTGCAGTTCTTACATCATTATGAGTCAGTGCAGAATAAAAATTTAATGGAATGATATTAGATTTCCTGATGAGGAAGTCAGGCCTGCTTTCTGTGTTTCTTTGAGATTTTATGTGACTCTCAGTCTGTTGGGTATCATTCCACAGGCCGGACCTAATCGCTTTGTTTATTTGCCATTTCAGTCCCGGAGGCTGAGAGACGACAGAAAAGATGTAAGTGCTCCCTCTGTGTTAAACCGCTGATGCTGTAATGAATTTGGTCCATTCAGGAAAACCGCAGAAGCGAATGGCAGTCACGCGTCAGCAGTAGCTGTTGTGGGTAATTATTATTTGTAATTACGCATTGCGTTAGGGGTAATGGGTTTTTTTTTGCACCAGTGTTTTTACCTTCCGGGTAATTTGCGTCTTGCCCGGATGGCTGTCGGAGTTCACATGTGTAGCAGAGTGATGCCAGAGGCTTTGCTGGATGGAAATCCCCTGTTGCATTCTTCTAGAAGCCCTCTGACCTCGCAGCGGAGTCTTTTTCACACCTGTCACTGGGCGTGAAGGAGGCTCACCGGGGTCGATACGTGTCAATAAGGCAGTTAGCTCACAGAAGCTGTTTTTTTCTGCGGCCCCCGGCTTTGTAGGCGGACGAGGGCGGGGCTACTGTGTTGACGTTGATGCCCCTTCTGTGTCAGCTGAGCTGATGCGGTGCCTTTTTCTCGGCTGTTTCAGGACGAGGTGAACGCCAACAACGTAGCGATGCAGGGACTTTCCATCCAGCACCCCCAGGTGAGCCCATCGCGAAGCGTTTTTGTGGGGGATGTTTTTCTAAGCTCTGTTCTCTGTGATGCTTTTAAAGGTACATTACTTCTATATAATTGGGGTCGTTATATGTCGCCGTGCCCCTGCAGTAACCGTTTGCCTGCCCATGCACTTCCCCGACTTGTGGGATCACCCCGCTAAACATACCTACACCTTCGCAAAATGCTGTCGGACCCCCCCCCCCCTCCCTGAGAGACTTGCGACGCGACATTCCGACTCATCGTAGCTGGAGGACACAGAGATATTAAGCATCGACATATATATTTTTTTTATGACGACTCCGCCGTTACGCACCAAAGTCAGCCCACTCTGTTCTTACAATTTAGTGCTTCTTCTGATACAATTTTTTTTGGGGGGGGAGTGGTAGCTGTTAGTTTTGTGGACAGTTTAATGGGTTTAATTCAACAATACCATAAGGAGGATGCATTTATAGCCATAAAAGGATCTACAAATCCACCCTGAATAAAACCCTGGTGCTGATTAACAGAGTATGTTATCAGATTAGCAATGGTGACAGGAACTTAGTGTTTTCTCTTCCTCCATTCCTCTTTCGTCAAGGTCCAGCCTTACGAGTGCCTGACGGAAAAACAAGGCCAGATCTCTGTCAACATGGTCCTGCGGTTGAGGTAAGTTGGACCGTCTGTGCTCTTTCTCTGCCGCGATCGAGCGCCAGTTCAACTCCTTTGTGCGGTCCTGGCTAAGGTAGCCGGGATGTGGGTGTGAATTGGTGGGGGGGGGGGTTGTTGGTCTGTTGCCCTGATTGATGGTGTCTGAGTAACTGTAAGGGGTCCATACCGTCCCAGACACAGATCGGGCTACTAAAGCGCTTCCCAGTAACCCCACGGTTTGGGATGTGAAACGAGAGCATCATCCATTAAACTTGCCATCATTTTGAAGACGTTAAGACCTCGGCCCTTGAAAGTACGTTACTTGACACATTACTGGTATCATTAAAGGAATACACTATGCACTGTGTTCAGTGAGGTTAGCCTGAGGAGAACTGTCCAGGTGATAAGGACGCACTAATGGACAGTCCCCCGACCTGAAGGGGGCAGTGTTCAGACACAAAGGGCATGTATGTCGCATGTCACCGTCAAGTGTCTCTCGTAGTAGCCTAAGGATCCTGACAGACTGTATCTTTGCATTCTCACACACACACACACACACACACACTAGCGTTCCAGCTGTCGTCTACCCTCATTTCCTCCGCCTTAATTAAATTGACTTACTTCCAGAAGAAATTACAGAGCCTCGCTGCAGGTAGCAAGTAGAGAATGGCTCGCAATAGGGTCTTAATTTTCATTAATGGTAAGAGTGTGTGAGAATGGCCTCCTGTCTCACGATGCTGCACCTCTATAAAGCTAATTGTATGCTTAATTTGGGTGAGACTGACATTCTGTGGCTTGCTCAGTTGCTGTGGAGAAAATCGCTGTGGAAGGTGCCTGGGTCCAAGCACGATTCTACGCCGGTTCTAATTGCATGGGATAGGAAGCGCATGCACATTCACCCTGAATTGAAGTTCTGCAACGCTGAGCTAGCGATTAATGGTCTCAGACTGTGTTTAAAACAGACCCTTCATGCTTCCACATTTTACCAAGTGGTTTAGAAACACTTACACACACACACTGGAATGGGCTCTTGGTCTTTCTTCCTTGGCATTTAATCAGGATGATTAAACAGAGTGTATAACCTTCCTCTGTTTCTGATTTGCATAGGGACTGATCTGTAAAACCGTTTCTTCTTTTTCATTACTAGTGTCATAAAGGATGGTAACCAGTGACTAAATAGTGGCGTGGCTTTCCTACTGAAAGTTTTTTTAATAATTAATAATGCATTTTTTAATAGCCATCAACAGGGTGAGTCAGAAGGCTTAAATATTTATGTGCGTTCTGAGACCTAGAAAGTTCTCTCCTGCTATTGGGGGAGTAGGGCATGTAACCCGAGGCTCATTTTCTGAGGGGGAGGGTGCAGCCGGCCCGGCCCCAGGCTATAAATGCCTCGGAGCTTGCAGAGATCGGTGGCGTCTCCGTTCGTGAGGGGCCGCGGGTTCAGTCCGGGGTCGGCACCGGCTCTGCAGGGAGGCCCCTGGCTGCCACGTCTTGATCGGCAGACGCGTGGAAGCAGGTGGCGGCAATGTCATCTCTGTGTCCTTCCAGGAGCATCTTAACACCCTCCTGTGACACCCTTAGAGGCACAAGGTGTGACATCGGGATTCGGAGTCATTATGGGGTCTCCACTGCAGTATCGCCAGTATGAACTCCCTGTCAAACGTCGTGTGTGCCTCATCGGCTTAGGCCAAAAAAGGTTCAATACATGCACCAATGCAAGCCAAGAGCACCATCTAGTGGTGTAAAAAAATACAGCAAATGGTTCATGAAGCTTCATTTGGCCATCATTAGTAACAAGCCTACTGTTCCCTTAAAGAAGGTCCTTAACCCCCCCCCCCCCCCCCCAAAAAAAAAAAAATGCTCCAGGGGCGCACGATAAATGGGCTAACCCTGTGTTTGGACTCCAAGCTTCGCTCTCGACTGTGTATCTCTTCAAAGGAGAGCAAGATGGGGTATATGAAAAGGATCATTCCAGTGTGCTTGTGCAAGCACAGCATCATTTCAGAATGATGAAAGTAAGCAGGAGCCAGAGAACATAGGCAGTGATGTCAGGCATATAGAATTATTGGCTGTGTGATTCAAATACCGCACAAGCGTACAGTGACCCAGCGAGGTGTGAATTGCGCTCTATGAGTCAAAAGGCTGTGGAGCATTTAATTCATTCATTCATTCATCCATCCATACATTCATTCATCCATTCATTCAGGTATTAGTTATTTCATATTGCAAAGGTTTGCAAACACATTAAAAGATCTGTGCAAGACCAAGATGCCCACTGCCCTGTCATGACCATCAGCATATTGTAGTCTGTTTGATGTAGACTGTATTGCATCATTTTTTCTGCACTGGCTTGATTTATAAATTTTCTCGGCTCATATTACGCCTTTCTCTGTCCAGGTGGCCACTTTCATCTTTTTTGTTTTGGTGGTTATAGTGCGTGCAGCTGGGATGAGTAATGGTCGATGAGTGATCGCTTTTATGCCGGGGTGTGGAAATCCCAGGCCCTTGAATACAACGCTCGATTGTGCTCACAGTGGCCCCAGGAGGGAGAACACGTGAGCCTTGGGTGAGGAGCTCAGCCAGAGCCAGGTCCAGATGTGGGGTTTGGAGCCAGACGGCCTCTCGCTCGGCTGTCGCTCTCCCCGCTTCGTGTTTCGCCTTCACCTCACACCAGCCGCTTTTAATTTAGCTAGATCTTCACCCTCACGGATGCCTGGTTTTATCTAACAGAGCATTATCTCTTTTGGGTCGTTGTTTTTACACATTCTGATTTTGCTCAGACATCTGATTCAGGGCAGAAAAATTCACTGCGCGTTCGTCTAGACTGTGGACAAATGGAGAGAAAACCGTTTCTTGTGCACGAAGACTGCTAATATTGACTGGGATGCAGATTTTCTAGCCATTTTTTTTTTGTGTGTGTCAATTTAGTGCAGTTTCTACTGTAAAAGTAACATTATGAGGAACACTGGTCCTGTTAAGATTTTCAATATAACGAATGCGTTTCCTAAATAGACAAGAATAATAAAGATCTTAAAATAATAAAGATCTTGGTAATAAAAGTCTTTAAATCCCTGCCCTTAAAATGACATCTTAGTCTGTAATCCAGACATACTCCATAAAGCAGGGCTATTCACATCACGGTCCTTGAGGGCCGAGCACTGCTGGTTTTCCAGCCTTCCTTTACCTGTCAGTCAGGTGTGAAGCCTCTGACCAATCAGAATCAGTAATTATGAAACTAATTACATGGGAGAACTGAAAACACGGCCTGGATTTGGAATCGAGGGCCAGATTTGAAGAGCCCTGTCATAACGGGTGTTAAAAAGTTGCAAAAGCCAAAACTGACTGGTTAACCATCTTCAGTCAGCTATGCTCACTAGCTGCCCCATGGTAACGTTGAATCCTCCCAGCCGCAAAGTAGGAACCAGTGACAGTGATGTGTTCATTTTACTTCAGTCATTATCCATTTAAAGCAGCATGTTTTTTGTGTGTATCCTTTTAAAGCATGACACCCCCCCCCCACCCCCCGCGCCGTACCTGATTAAACTCAGCCCAGCCTAGCTTGATTTAGAAAGCTGTTTAGCCTGGCTTTAAGTTGCACTTTTCAGTTTTCTACTGGAGAGTCTCCGAGTGTGATTTTTTTTTTCCATGAGAAAAAAAATGGTATTATTACAATATAAGAAATGGCTGTAGCTATTTCTGGTTAAGGAGCAGTATATTGATAAGAACTGTATCCTATCAGGAGGCTACTTTAAAAATGCTGCAATTCTGTGTTTGACAGAATGGAATTGGCTACTTGGTAAATTAAATGAAAGTCAGATAAATTTTCGGTATACCAATCCATGTTGAGATAAAAATACAATATACTTCTTAATCATTAAAAATAGAGCATATTCAGTAATAATGAGATGTACAGTATGTTCATTAATCATGAGAATCAGTTATGAAATACAATCATTAATGTTGAGATTAGTCCATCTATCATCCAGAAACGGGGCGGGGGGGGCAGGTGTCCGTGGTAGGAGAGCAGACCCTAAATGGGATGCCAGCCTGTCACCTGACACACACAGGCACCTATACATAATAACACTCTATGGGCAATTTAGAGACGGCGCCCCCTGCTGGTTACCATGCCACCGCTATATTGAATAACGTAGAGATAACTATAGGCTACTTCCTGAGTGACTGCATCATGCGTGGTCGCCGGGGAAAATCCCAGCTTCAGCGCGGAGCGTACAGCTCTGGGGAATGGCGGCGCGCCGAAGATTAATGCCTCGGCTGGGGCCGTCAGTCGTAATCCTGCATGCCTGGCTTCCCCATTACCGCACCGCTGACATGCCTCTCTTCAGGCGTGACCTCCGGCAGTCAGAGCACGCTGGCCGTGCCCCCAGGACAGGGAGTGCCCTCCTGGGAAGGGCCACGGAGCTCAGGGGGACTCAGACCGGCTCACGGAAGAAGTCCATTGGCCTAGAGAGAGCCCACGCCATCACTTACACGGGTGTCTTGCGATCTGCCCATCTGGGCGAAATGGATTTCCTGAATTATCTGAGTCAGCAGACTTTCTTTTTTTTTTTTCTCCGTCTTGACGAGTAGCATACAGTATAAATTGCTAGTATTTCCTTTAAGGAGTTTATCCAATTACTCAGGCTTAGCACTTCACATGAATCTCCTGTAGCGTATGGCGGTGGGTCCCTTTCAGGGACCTGAACTAACTCGCTGCCACAAATCTGCTTCTTTAAAAACTCACCCCTGTATTTGGGTCGTTGTTCTTCCTCTTCCGATTTGGCTTTCCCTTCGAGGGAGACAGAAGCAGAGAAGTATTACATTATGTCATGTTACGGCCGCCCAAGATCTTACAAGTCTTACATGTTGCCCTTGTCCTTTTTGGTTTTTGAAACCCTCCTCCATCTGGCAATCCACTTATTTCCCGTGGTGCCCTTTGACGGGTTTGATTGTTGGTGGAGCGTTGAGCAAGGGTGGAGGGCGGTGAATTTGCGGGCTGGAGCTCAGCCTCAGGGTGCGTGATTGCAGGGCTCTGACAGGCACGGGATACACACCCCCCGATTTCCCAGCCGGCCCGCGGTGCCGAGATCACATCGGCCCTCGGCTTCCTCCTTGCACTTTAGTAGGCCTCAGGGCCCCCAGAGCTACGCCGTTTATCCCCCATCAGAATTTGCCTGAGCTGCGAACTGACGTAATCCCCAGCTAAGAAAGCTCACGTACATCGCAGTGGGAGCACAGCCTCCTCCGACTGAAACCCGTGTCTCAAACAGAGGAACTCTGCCAGACCCCATTAGCCACCGCCAACCTCATTGACCCCGTGTGTCTCTGCCTGGATATTTCCCCATGTCTGGAGTGAGGGAGGGGGTCGATTCAGTCCGCAACTCTCGTGGGATGCCTGGCACATTCCCTGAGGCGTGTCACTATTCCATCAGGACTGAGAGTGGGTCCAGGGAGCTGTAAAGTGTTTGTGCTTGACGAAAAGAAGCAAGACAGAAGTTTGGTCGGAGAAACACTTGGCAAAAACAGCAGAAGTGATGGCTGAGAGATTCTGTTTTTATTGTCGGACAGTTTATTGTCAAACAGTCACCTCCCCTATGCAATGAAAATCTTGTCCTATCTCGGCACCGGTAAACACGAATTAAATGCAAATTACAAATCTCAAATACAATTTAAGGTGCTTACAGTAAGACAATATGATTACAGATAATAAGAATAATTAGGTAGACACGATGCAATATAACATAGTAAAATGTAAACACAATGCAAATATTGCACAGGACTGGACATTTTCTGGAATACAGATTAATTTCTGTGACATCTGTGTTTGTTTGCGGCAGCATTATGCCACACTGCCGGTATGGCTCCGCAGTGCCCCCCCCCCCCTTTGACACCTCACTGGCATTCTGCCCATATCCAGCCTCCACCGCTCACATCCATCCTCCGTCTCTCTCTACCGGCCGACCAGCAGCTGCTGACTGTGACACCATGGATGTGGTCTACAATCTGCCAGCTTACTCAGACCTGCTTGGAGATCTGACTCTCTGATGGACTCCGACTATGATGGCAGTGTGTGCCTTGCTTTTATTAAAGCTGGCTGATTTTCTGTTTTCAACCACACACTCTTGTCAAGTGGGGTGACTGTTGTGAAAGGCGTTATATTAAAATAAATTGAATTAACTGAGCCGTAACGAGACCTTCTTGCATATTATCAGCCTGTACGATTTCGTACTTTTGCACATGCACATGTGAGCATTCGCTGATGACGTTGGAAGATGAGATGTCTGTATCCCCGCTTATGTATGACCCTGACATGGTCAGGTGACACGTCACCAGCCCGTTGTGTCACTTCAGGGGCAGGGCCACAGGGACACTGGCCATAGGTGAAAGCTGATTTGCCCCCGAGGGGCCCCTCGTATGTCACCCACTGCGGTGGTGCTCTCTGTTCAAAAAAGGGCTCAATATGTGTCCCAAAGCAAACCAAGAGCACCATCTAGTGGGGTCAAAAAATACAGCAAATGGTTCATGAAATTTAATTTGGCCATCACTGACTCTAAGGTTTGCCCTTCACATGAATTATGCCTCCGCTTGTGCCCCCTGCCTAGAATACGTCACTGACTACAGGGTGTAAATACTCCTTCCTCCATGATGGCCATTTGGAGATTTGGAAGCGGATGCCGAACGCCATTTCTCCCTGCTGATTTCCAATCCCGCTATTTCCCAGAATCCTCTGTGTGGCACAGCACTGTGCTCGAGGGGTTTGACGCAGCTCCGGGGGACCTCGCCACACTCGCTGGTACAAATTGCCCTCACGCACCGTAGTCTGAATACACACAGTGAGGCAAACTCTGGCTATTCAGCCTGAGTAATGAATTACCTGTGTCTTGTTGCAGTCTAATCCTGCTCCCACTGCGTTTGCTGCCAGCAGTGGAGATGCTCCGATAGAAGCACTCCAAACACTTAGGAGAGAATAATGTCCTTATTGCTCGACTCTAACCTCATCAGCGGACGCGTCCCTGTGTGAAACGACGCTTGTTTTTGATGTTCAGCTCGCGGTGAGCTTGGATGGCCTGTGGTGAGGGAGGGGGGTGCAGTGGCATTGGTGGTGCACTGCAGTTATGGGCTTTTTTACCCTCATCATAACACCCACATAAACACAGTAAACCTGGAGTCCTGTGGAGGGATTGCTGTCTGTCATATATATGAGGCAGCTGAAAGGATGGGGGTGGGACACTGGGCCCAACTGAAAGCTGATTGGCCCCTGGAGTGCCCCTTCCCTGTCATTCACCGATTCAAAACATAGCATTGGCTAATGGTATAGTTGGGCCCTCTGTATGAATTACGGCCCCCAACCTTAAAAAATCCTAGAATCGCCCCTGAATAGTGGAAACTCCCTCCTTTCCCCACGGTCAAGCAGGTGCCTGCAGCCCTGCCTGTTTAAAAGGTACATTTATTTGAAGACACTGTCCAGGTTCCTTACTCGACGTACATATTTTGTCAGAGCCTGTGAGGACCAGCCTGAGGTATGCGCCTTCTATAAATAACATTCATCTGTTATGTACGACAGGCTGTATTTTACACCCCACACATAAAACAGCGAGCAACAGGCTGCGGGTGTTATTAATCAAAACTGTAGTATATCACCGTGGGCTGTTTGTCGCTTAACGCGCATCACTTCAGCTTCTCCGCCGACGGGCTTAAGTACATATATAACATTTTCCTAACGTGTTGCGGATGTTATTCTTCAATCCTGGCTGGTTGCCTGCTTGCCCTCATAACCAGGATATCTGAACTTCACGGTTTTGTCGAGAAAGCTGAGTTTTAGGAAGACCAGCCATCCATGTTATCTTGGTGAGGATCATCTTGGGGATCAGGAGCTTATCCCAGCAGCGCAGGGCATGAGGTCGGGGTTCATCCTGAGCCAGGAAGCCCGTTTATTAAGAATATATTTTTATTGTTTTGTTTGTCAGGAACTCCAGAAAGGAACTGAATGACATCCGATTCGAGTTCACACCAGGCAGAGGTAAGATGGTGAAAACACGGTGTGTGTGTGTGTGTGTGTGCGTGCTGCATGGTCCAAGTATACATAACATTGTGAGGGCCATTTTTTTGGTCCCCACAAGGGGAAATTCAATTTGATAAAAACTGCAATTTAATAAAAATCTGCAATAAAAACTAAAAATGCTAGAAGTCTTGTATTTTGTTTGGTTACTTATGGTTAAGGTTAGGGCTGGGTAGGGGTTAAGGTTGTCATGTTGGGATTTGGGTTTTGCCCATAGAAAAAAATGGACGGTCCTCATAAAGATATTTGTGTGTGTGTGTGTGTGTGTGTGTGCGAGCGGGTTTACCTATCCTTATGGGGACATAATTTTAAAACTCTATTTTATAAAAATCAGTGACTGCTATGAAAAAACTAAAAATGCAAAAACTCTTGTATTTTGTTAGGTTACTTATGGTTATGGTTAGGGCAGGGTAGGGGTTAAGGTTGTCATAGTTAGCGTTAGCATTTTTCCCATTGAAATGAATGAGCGGTCCCCATAAGGATATGTTTACCCTACATGTGCGTGCGTGTATGTGTGTGTGTGTGCGCACGTGCATACGATGTTGTGTGAGGCAATGTCTGCGAGTGCTAATCTCATGGCTGGGGTGAGTACATCCCGTCACCACGGAAACGCAGTGTTGTTCCCCCTATACTCCAATTCCCGTTACAGACACAGCGGACGGCGTCTCCCAGGAGCTGTACTCGGCTGGACTCGTCCAGGGTCACGATGTCGTCATAGGTAACCTCCCCCTGCCACCCCACCCCCCCAAAACCCCCCGATCTCTTTCCCGATCTTCACGGTTTGACGTGCTTCGGATCGATCCCTAACTCGCGCCGCAGTCTGAAAAAGCGCATCGACCCCGTCTGACGGCAGAATCGTTGATCCCTCCAATCATCACGTGCCTCTCTGTCTGACCTTTCAGTCGCCGCTAACCTCCAAAAGATCGTGGACGACCCCGTTACCTACAAAGTGTTGACTTTTAAGTTGGTGAGTAGCTGTGTGTCGAATGTCATAACTCCTGATCCTCTAACTGTTTCTTTAAATACGTCCCGGATCGTGCACAGGAGTCCTCAGGGAAGGGTAGCATCCTCATGTAACAGTTTATCCTTTATGCTTTCAGTAAGAATCTTCTACAATGAAATAATATCATTCTGGGGTACATTCTAAGCAAAACAGTAGCCCCATTCTTGTAAGATAAGATAAAATAAGAATCTTTATTGTCACCACACACAGAGGAGCAAAATTGCATTTGGCAGCACCCCAGCCAGCAGTACAATAATATACATAGGCAAGGACAATAAATATAGATACACACATGGATAGACATAGACACACATAATATACAAAGTATGAGACCAGAAAGGTGCATCTATCCATCCATTTTCTATGCCTGCTTGTCCTTTGCAGACACCAGAGACATGTGTACAGTGTTTGTGAAGCAGTACAGCATGCTTGACTATGTCCTTCTCTGGAGAAGCTCTTTTATCTTCAGATCCATCTACACAACCATCTAACAGCAGTTCTGAGTCCTGGGAGCTTGTTAGAGGACAGAGGTGTTGGTCTGATGAGGAAGCGCTTTGGTCCACTTCTCATCCTTAAAGCATGGCCAGTGATTTGATGGAAACACGACTCATAGTGTCTAGGTCCCCACTTTGTGCGAAATGAATCGCTTATATCTACCCAGCTATGGGGAACCAAACATGGGAGTCGGTTCAGGTCTGATATTTCGCTGCATTTTGGTGTCAACATTATTTGCAGATGCACAGTTAGATTGGGGAATAAGCGACTGGGATGACATCTGAAACTAACAATGCAAAATTCAATTCAGAAATCCCCATCATATCTCCTTTGGCCGAAGCCGCCGGCGATTGCGTGACGGTGGCAGCAATCCAGGGGACCTACAATGGCCACAAAAAAAAACAGGAAAATCAGGCGGCATACACAGGGGCAGGGCCACAGAGGCATTTGGCCCAACCTAAAAGCTGATTGGCTGCCAGAATGGTCCCTCCCCTGTCACTCACCAATTCAATACATATCATTGGCTAATGATAAGGTTGGCCCCTTCACAAGAATTATACCCCCTTTTGTGTTTCCCCTCCTTAAAAAATCCTTGAATCAGCCTTATGTAGATTTGTGTCATGTAACTCGGGCTGGCGCTGGCTGGACTGTCAGGGGACTCCCTGAAGCGACGAGGCGTCGCTCCCAGTGATGGAGAGATGAGGAGAAACAGAGAAGGCTGTCTCTGGCCACTGGTCCAGGCTGTCCGTCTCCCCATCTCAGAAACCCCTCCCCCCCCAGCATGTGGACATGCTGCCTGGCTTCCAAACATCGGCCCCCCACTCGCTACTCAATACAGGCCGTCTAGACCACCAGCGCCTGGGGGCGCGGGTGGAGGGGGGGGGGGGGAGCAAATTTTTAGTGGCTGAGCACAATCTGCCCTCCCAGCAACAGCGATTTGAAGTGACACTGCGCCCCCTCCAGGAAGGGCAGGGCATCACACTTTGAAGAGACGTTATCGACTTGCTTTCATAGCCCTCTCCCAGCAATCTTCAAGCCTACCTATTTATTTGCCTGTAACATGTCCTCACTTAAGGCCAGGACAGCAGAATAATTAGTTCAGTTGTCATCCACATTAAGCTCTTACCCTTCCTAATATAATAAAACCCCTATTTAATCTCGCTGGCTTTTTATGTCTTTCTCTGTCCTTTTAAAGTGGTGGAGGTTGATGTTAGGTTTAAGCTCAGTTAAACCATCCCCCCCGCATTATCGTGCTGCTCCAGTCCCTGATACTCGTAAAAACACACACTGTAGACCTGTGAGCCCCCTCCCTTCCTGACTAACCTCTAGAGGAGCACACTGCAGGTTTACATGCTGGGGGGCATCCATCACCCCTCCCTCCGCCCCCAGAATGCAATCTTCCGTGCGTACAGCCAGCTGCTCTGCTCCCCACAGCCTGTTCGTTCTCCTCCTTAAATACCGGCTTAATCTCCCCGATTCCGCTCGCTCAGTGCCACCCGTCACGCTTCGGGAGCGGCGTTAGTCACCGCCGTGTCTGAGGGGGAGTTAATTTTAGCTCGGCCCCGGTGACCGATCCAAGTGTTACTCCTGTCACCCTGTCCCTCCACTGGTGGTCACTCTGTTGAGTTGGGCTGTAGCAGGAGTTTCTGTCGTAACACCCCCCACTGGTGGGTCACCAGTATCAGCCGGGCTCTGTAATTCAGTCTGCATTAAATGTTTTGTTTTTCCTTTCACAAAGTCAGTGTCATCCACTAAATAAAAAGAAAAGTAGCAAAATCAACAGAAATATGTCACCTTTAATTAAATCCTTACCTGTCTGAGAAAAGATCCCAATTTCCACTGAAGTATCTTTATTATTATTACTTTGTAAATGTCCTTGTCTCTCTAAAGTTCTGATTACAGCAATTAGAAAATGTGTAAATGTATATGTGTTTGCGCGATGTGTAAATTTCCTTTGAGAGCATGATTTTAATTGTCAAATTAACGTCTACTCTTAAGCACACAGAAACCGCTAAAAAGGATCCGCATGCATTTTGTCATTTGACCTGGATTAACAGGCTATTTCTGTCAAATTTTATATAAAAACATTTTTGCTGATTATATGACCATTCCAAGTAGGATTTTTCATGCTGTGATTTTTTTTTTTTGTTTTTATTTATTTCTTGACTTTGTTCCAAAAAGCATTAGTGTGGGCAAAAGACCAAAAAAAAAGGGACTGATTGAAAATGGGTAGTAGGATCCTCGGGAGACATCAAACTCCCCACGCTCACACACATGCTCTCTGTGTCACTCCCCCCTCCCCACCCCCCCAGGCCTCGGGCTGTGACGGCACAGAGATCCCGGACGAGGTGAAACTGGTGGGCTTCGCTCAGCTGAGCGTCAGCTGATGCCTTGGACTCCAACACCCTCCTCCCCACCCCCACCACCTTGCCCCCACCCTCACCTGCTCCAGGCCGGTGACAAGGAGGGGCAGCCTTCCAGCCCTCAGACTGAGCACAAGGAGGGAGATGGAGAAGATGCACCTTTTCAGCCCAAAAATCCCTTCTGCGTTGTACCTCCGCCGATTGCCAGCAGAGTGGCGCCAGCCCCCTGCCCCCCCACCAGCCTCCACCCTGCACTGTCACCCCTTGCACCCCCCAAAACCAGGATCTGAAAGAGCAACCTGCCGAGGTTCTCAGGGGCTAGTACTTATTTCAGCAAATTAGCGTAGGACTTTTAACACATTACCTCTGCTTACCATGTAGCACTCACTGTTATTTATTGAATTCCAGGCTGCCGTTTTTGTTTTTTGTTGCTTGTTTTTAAAATTTAAACTGAAACAAAAATCAGTCGCTTCTCAGACACGCGACTGGCTGGTCAAAATTCCACACTGGGTCCGAAATGTACAACATGTCGACATATTCTATATTAACCGTTGCTCTGTTACAACTGTGATCACAAGTCAAGGAACCGTAATGGACATAGAAGTCAAGGAATGAAGGGAGAGTGAAGATTTGCAGGCTGCTATTTCAGAAGTCAGTGTTAATGCTTCAAATGCTGAAGGTGCCTTGATTATTTTTAATGTGCCTAAGAATGTAGAATGCCTGCAGTGGATTTCGTAAATGCATTCGTTTCAAACCGCCACAGTGATCCCGCTGACGTCATTTCAAAAGTAGTGTTTGCACCTCAGCAGCAACGAAATAAAATTGAAGCCTCTTTTGCACTTTTATTTTTGCGGACGGAGTATTTGCACCTGGCCAGTTTTTAGCCCTGGGACAGTCTGTGAATTTTAATTATTTTTACCTGTAGGCTTCGTCCTCACCAATATTGCGCTGTTTTCGGTCACATGGTCGCACGCGTCACGCTGAACGTCAGGATCTGTGCTTCACGTTTTGTCTTGTTTGCCGAAATAGATACTTTGACCGAGAAATTAGCCTCCAAAATGGATTACTATAAAGTATCCGCAAATTCAACTCAATGACAACATTTGAATGGACCCCTTTGCAAATTCGCTGAAAATTTTCAGACGCAGCTGCTGTGTGATATTAACGGATATAAACCCTTTTGTCGTGAGAGGTAAGCTACGCTGTTTTCTATACGTGGGACGTGTATAGAGGCGTGCTCTGTCCGCTAATTAAACCCATTCCATTTCTGTACGTGGCTAATCACAAATGTCTACAGAAGGACAACGGATAATTGCTGTTAATAAACCTGTAAACAACGTGCCTGGTTATCGATTCGTTTTTTTTCTTTCTTTTTTGTGAATTTGTTTGAATGTTTCCAGAGTTGCTTTTAATTGCCTGTCAATGAAAGTTTCCTTTTTCACTTTCTGTGCTGACACTGGTAACTCTGATCCTGCCCGGAAAATTCCTTCAGCAAGTCATGGGTGTGTCTTGTGGGGTACAGTGTGTAACCAGTTGAGGACACTGCCTGTCATCAGAAGGTTGGTGGCTCAAATCCTCGTATTGGCGGTGCCTTTGAGCTCTTGCATAAGGCTGTTAGCTCCCGTTTCTCTCCCCCTGCTTGCTCTCGTGATTATATATCACTTCAGAAAAAAGTTTAAAACAATATGGACCCATCAGCTAATGCTGCTTGAGCCCCAAATAATTTGACTCACTTTCTTCTTAACACATTTACCTTATAGAATACAGAGAATATTTTAGTGCAGAAATACCAGGGGAAAAAAAGATCATACCATGAAAATGTCTCTATAGACATGGAATGAGAAGTTGGTGGTTGGTTTCATGCATTTCACTGGCTGGGGTACTGAACCGGTCAGTAAAAAGGTTTTGTCACCAACAGGCTGCAGTCCCAGGCTCCTTGCAGTGCAGTGGTGGACGGGATCTGCCGGCATACCCCCCCCCCGCCGGGCTCCCAGAGCCGCCCTTTAGCTGAGCACTTACAGAGGCGGACGGGATCTGCCGGCATACCCCCCCTGCCTGAGCTCCACCTTGTCTTAATCAGGCCTCGGTGACTGAATCCCGACCGATGCCGCCTTATCGTAACGATGGTGTGTTGGCACCGATAACATGACTCGGAGGAAAGCCTCTTCATTTCATCTCCATTTTCCCTGCTCTTTTAAAATAAATCATCACGTCAAATGTAATTATGATCGATTATTTACTTGATTAGATCAATTAAATTCATAGCCCCCAAACAATTATTTTGTAACCAAATGAGTGATGATCCTTTAATCCAAGCTAATTTCAGTAGTAATTTAAGGTGCATAAATGAACCAAATGTAATTATGTTGACATATTTTAGTTTTATTTGCCCAAATGTGCTGGCAGCGATCTTTGTAAATGATCAGGAATTTGTAATGGTGCTTGAATATGACTGCTAATCATTCCTTTTCCATACAAGCTAGCGGTGAACCTGAATCACATGCTCCTTACTCATCCCCCATGCAGTTTACTGGAGCTGTGTTGCACATCTTTCTTTTCAGGATAAGTTTACTGTTCCTTATTTATTACAAATTTATTATATTGTTGTTTTTTATCTGTTATTGCTTTCACTATTTTTATTATTGTGGAGGTGAGCACCTTGCATTTCACAGCAGGTTATAGTGGAAGTGTACATCTGGCATGTGACAAATAAAACCCTAATCACAGGAACTATAGTGCACAGGTGGGGGGGGGGGGATACCCCAGTCCATGACATGCTACATACAAAGGCAATTTAGAGACGCCACCTACCTGTATGATTTTGGACTGTAGGAGGAGACCAGATTACCTGGTGAGAACTTCTGCAAGCTCCACACAGACGGAGCCGGCAGCAGGAATGAGTCCCACAGGCCTGCAGATGTGAGGCAATAGCACTGTGCGCTGAGCCACTGTGCCACCTTAAGAATGACTTCTATCGTTATTTAATAAGGGCCCAGGAAAGACGGGAGACACTGAGATCCCACTGGACCAGGGATCAAATCCATTGTGTCAGGAAATCTAAAATGAATTAATCAGGAAATTGTAACAGCCTAGAGCGACCAGCCCACGTTTTGGTTAGTCCACTCAAACCCAGTCACATGACTCACGTGGTTTAAAAACATAGGTTATGCTTGTGAAAATGTGCATTTGGCTGTGTCTCACCTAGTCTCTTTTTAAGCCAGACTTTTTACACAGTCTGTCACTTTTACAGCTTCAGGCTGAATCTGTGTAGATCCCTGAAGCCAAAGCTCAAAGTGGGGTTCGGCGACGTTCCCTGTCTGTGTGTCAACCCTCCTGCATTTCACTCTGATTTTAAAAGCGAACCAGTGCCAATTGCGGCCTTTCTGACGATGAAGCTTTGACGTTCAGAGGCGGGATGTGGCGCGGCTGAACCACATGGTTCTGCTGATAAGCAGCCTGTCATAGAACTCCTTCACATTCACACCTGCTCTAGCATGTACAGATTCGGTATTGATCCAACACAATACTGTGTTGAGATGCCTTTTTTCCCCCCTCCAAAACAAAACACACGCTGATGCTGGTGCTGGAAATGTTGATATGTCAACATTTCCTCTGATGTGCCAACAAACGCCAGCTCCACCAGCTTAGGAAAATGGAGGCTTGTCAGAGTAATTCTAGCCTCAATTATTTTGCAAGTCAAAACTACAGAATATGGAATAAAACAGTGAAATTTTATTCATGCCTTTAGGGAAGTGGTATTTTTCTTGCTCTCCTTCAAACACACAGATGGGTGTGAGTATGTTTTGTGTTTAGAGTGCAGGGTCAGCCCCTGCCTGTTACCCATGGAGCAACTGAGGCTAAAGACCTTGCTCAAGAGTCCAGTGGTGGTATTAATCAACTGCCCACGAGATTTGAACCAACAACCCTCTGATCACGAGCACAGTATCCTAACCCACAGAACCACATACCACGAGTAGCCCAAAGAGAATGGGCTTCTGCTCTGAGTCTGGTTCCTCCCAAGGTTTCTTCTAATTAGGGAGTTCTTCCTTGCCACGATCACCTCTGGCTTGCTCCATGTGGGCACTGGACAGGGACGACATAAAGCACTTTGAGACAATGGCCAAAGAAAATGTGCTATACAAAATAAAATTGAATTGAAAAAATGAACTGAAAGTATCATGAAAGGCAACAAAATCCATAAGCAGGTACCTGGCAGAACCAGCCCTCAAACGGGCATTTGAAGTCCATAGACATTCATGTCTTGGTGTGACCTGCTCAGCAATGCAGAGAGCAGAGCACCCTAATCTTCAGAAGTTTATTGCGTTTGTGTAGTGAGGGAAACTTCGTGGCAAGTATAGAAAAGCTGGGGAGAGTAAATTGATGGCTATGCGACTGAGCTAAGTCCGTATTGAATAACTGTGCATTTGGTAGCCACTGTATTTGGTGGCCACTGTAGTTGGTGGCCACTGTATTTGGTAGCCACTGTATTTGGTAGCCACTGTATTTGGTGGCCACACTGGCAATGGTGGATGCGAAGCATCTCCAGCACTGGTGTGTAAAAGATCAGATAGGATCTGATCTCAGCTGGATCCTTTGCAGAGCCTCCACTGGGGAAGTATTCCACCCCCATTTTTTTTTGGGGGGGGGGGTGGTAATTAGCAGAAAAGTAGGATCAGGTGTGTTAAATGAGGGGAAACCCAACAATGTGCAGGGCTGGGGCCCCCCAGGACTGGAGCTGGCGACTCCTGTCCTAAGTCTTTTCTTCTCATCGCGTGTTGCAGCTTTGGCTTAGGGGTGACCAGAGTAAAGGGAATACAGACTGCACCATCTTCATCCATCCATTTATCTAACGGTCTGGGTCATGTCATAGGGGCACCTGGAGTCCATCCCAGAACAAGGCTAGGGTACTCCCCGGATCAGAGGACACACATGCATACACAATTATACACTGCTAACCCCCTCAAGCCCACATCAAAAAAATAAAAAGTGTAACAGATATATGTGCTGATCATCTTCCTCCCCAACCGTATGCTAGTTCGTTCAGGGACCATCGTTGGGATATGGGCGAGGGTGAGCCCACAGTCAGGAGATGACACTGGGAGGGAACAAGCCAGGTCTCCAGAACTCTAGAATTCTCTGGAACTATAGCAAGATGTTAGAGATATTTAAGCACATTAGATGTGCTGACCCGGCTCCGTGCATATTGAGGCGTTGGCTCCAGCTTTATGAGGGATTGCAGAATTGGGAAGGCTGGTATTTTTTAATTGCCCATGATGTGTGTGAATGTGTGTCTGCCTGCAATGGACCAGTATCCTGTCCAGGGTGTCCCCTGCCTCATCTCCCTTCCTGGGCTCCAGGCTCCTTGTACCCAAGTACTGAATAAGCACCATGGAAGATGGATGGATGGATGACCATGTGCAGCAGGGTTATGCTGTTGAGTATGATTTATGGATGTGCATATATCTGAGTAATAGACTGGTGGCCCCTCCCCCATACATTTCCGACTTTGTGAAAACTTCCTCCTCATTTTGAGTTTTGTATTTTCTGAGGGACCTATATTCCACTGTGGGAACAAAGCACCAGAAATATGAAAAGATAAAATTGTCAAACATGAGCTGATCATGCCTCTGGTATCTCGGAGAGTCTCTGGGTGCAGATGCATCACGGGCGGCTGGGTGACAGAGCTGGGGGGGGGGGGGGGGGGGGGGGGTGTAAAAAGACCCCACAAAGGCTGACTGCCCCTTCGACATTATCACTAGGAAGGGAAGGACAGAGGTGCTGCACAAGCTTTTTGCAGGGACATGCTGTTTATCCCTTATTTTACTTTTGAGTTTTTAGGAAGATCATTTGATATAAGATTGTGTGGGTTTTTATACACTGTTACTGATAATAATGTATCAGCATCTGAACATCCCTGTACATATTATACCCTCTTCTATCGATTAATGATTTAACAATAAATATGAATACATTTCTAATTAAAGATATATATGATATATATGAGGGATTGCAGAATTGGGAAGGCTGGTATTATATATAGTTTACTTATGTTCTTATCAAGCTGAATCCTTGGGTTCCTTTAAATCAGAGCTAGATAAGATTTTAACAACTCTGAGCTATTAGTAAAGTTCTCCCCAAGCGAGCTTGATGGGCCGAATGGCCTCCTCTCGTTTGTATAGTTCTTATGTTCTTATATATATATATATATATATATATATATATATATATATATATATATATATTCTATTACTGTATGTACCAGTGAATGTAGTGAATGCAGGAGCTTATATTTGTTGATCTGCTGATCATACTCAAAGACTAGAAAAACAGAAATTTATCTAAATCATCTTCAGGTATTGTGTTGGAAATAAAACTGCTTGGATGAGCTGACCTACCTTAATCCGAGAACTGGTGAGGAGAGATTTATTTTTACACTGAGACAGAAACAAAAAAGAAAAAAACATGCAGAAAGGCAGCGTGTGTGTGGGGGTGTTAGGCGAGGACACGTGGGGTTAAAATAAATAACACAGGTAGCACAAAACATGAAGGTTTCGGATAGCAGAACTCATGCTTCACTAAAATTCCACGGCGCGACGAGTGAGCCAATAGGCAGCGAGCTTTCCCGCGAGGGGCGGGGCCTGCCAGCCCGACGAGCGACCGCTGCCGATCACGCTGTCAGATGGCGAAGTAACGGGCCACTAAAGACGCAGGGCGGATCAGCATTGCCGCCCGAGGCTGAAGGGAAGAACCGCTTAATCAAAGGCGAAGCGACGACGTCTGAAAGCGGCAGCGATTATGGTGAAAGCGCCCCACTCACGACTCGAAAAGTGCACATTAAAATCAGCCCGCATTTCGTTTCGAAGAGTACCGCTACTAAGCCGTGGGCTGTGTGCTTTTCCACGAATTTGTGCAAGACTCGTTACTCGGGGAACGTACGTTTGTCCGGGAGCAGTGTAAATATAGACACCCCACCCCCAAAATAAAAATTAAAAAAAACCCTATAAACGCTATAACGCTATTCGCTATTCGATACACGTAGGTGATGTGCCTGGTCCACTTTATGAAACACCTGCCGGGTCTATCACTAACATGGACATACACAAAAGCGGATTTAGTTTACAGAAGGGTAACTGCTCCCATGTCATGGTGCGGTTAGGGGACAGAGTTTCTTTGTGGTTGAAAACAAGGTGTATTTTGTACAGATCCATTTATCTTCTAACCAATCCAACTGGTCAGGGTCACAAGGAGCCCTGGAGCCTAGGCCAGGCTCACAGAGCAGAGGGGTGGGGTATACAGGACAGGATGCCAGCCCATCACAGGACACACACACACACACACACACACACACAGAGGATTTAAACCCTCAGCCCTGGAGGTGTGAAGCGACAGTGATGTGCACTGAGCTGTGCTGGTCATATTCTTTGCAGATATTATAAAAATGACACATATCCCATTGGACGGCTCAGGATTATCGTCTTTCCAGGCCATTTATTACTGGTCACAGTGTTGTTTACCATATCATTCAACTTAATAAAAACAATCAATTCCAAAACTTGATGTATATTTTTAATGTAAAAAACAACGTACTGTACATTACAACAGTCCATTTGAGGATAGTTTTCCTTTTTTTAAATTAATGTTTACACATTAAAATATCACAACAGCTTTTAATACCAGAGAATTAAAAAAACACATAGTTGAACACATCTCACTCTATTCTAATGTCTCAGTTAAAACCATCCTCTATCTGGCTCAAATTATACAAAATATATTTATTTTTTGCAATAATTTCTGAAGCAGTGAATGTGCACAGAATGATAGGTTACTATACACGATAATACATTCATTTGTGAATGTAAATAATTCCAGTTTATACTCTATACAACGTAAAATAACTTTTGATATATACATACATATGTAGATATATAAACATATTTATGTATATATTACATAGACACAGCTTTGTACACAAAAGGTAGTACAAAGAGTAGGATTTGAAGCAAGAACAGAGGATTCACTACCATTTACAGAAAAGTAAGAAAATAATTTGCATATTGAAAACAGTGCCTTATATCTAAAATGCAAATGATGCTAAATTTACAGGTTTCATTTCTCTTTGCTAGAACACATTCACTCTATTGTTCCATCGACACAATTCGTTGCCTCTACAGTGAATACATCAGGTCCTTTCATTTGAGTGAGTCACACACTGACAGCTTACAGATTTATAATTTCAGGACACGTGGGTCTGTAGGGGGTAGGGCGAGGTCGGCAGTGACGGACCACACAGGAGGTGAGCTTTTCAGGTACAGATTCAGGTCCCCACCCTGCTTTTACTGTGTTCTCTTTATCACAGAATAATAAAGATCATCCTCATTACAATGTTACTAGAAGGCATGTACATAAACCCCAGTAACAAGCCTACACAAGTATAAAATCAATGAGCTTGTGGGTGGCCATGGTTTTTCTGTTACTTGGCTAATCTGGCAATACATTAGCTGCTGTTTTATCGTATATGTATGGATTTGTGCCATATTCTGTTGGGCGTCTGCCTGTGCCTACAGCCTTAACATGGGCGTGTGTCCAGGATTCAGTTCCTCGTAGTGGTTGGTCGGCTGGCACCTCTGTGCATCATAATCAACACAAACCATAACCTGGTTGTGTGCTAATCCTCGATTGTACGTCATGGTTAAAATACGTGAGAACTCACAAGCTTCACCGTGACCTCCAGTGCACTTCTGAATGGTTTAACTATACAAGAGGTAAGAAACAAACTTAAGTATGATTTACTAAATAGGGAACAAAAGAAATCCACCTTCGACCCCTGCGGATATTGGCAAATAAATAGAAAAAGAGGCAATAGTTTGCTTTTGTCCCGCCTGGAGCTGTTAACATCTGAGGTGCTTCTTGCTGGACATGTCATTCCAGACCCTGTGCATTTCCTCAGGGGAGATCTGGTGCACTGTGACGACCCGGCGGTACCTGCAGAGGCTGTAAGCCATCTTCCAGTGGTTGAAGCCGCTGTTCTGGAAGGGGTGGATGCCTAATTTGCGCAGACACAGCCCTACATAGACGTCCTCAAGGTGCAGGAGCCGGGTGTGGAGTGACGTCTTGTATATGAGCTCGGCCACGTCAGCCGAAAACACATAGCCAGTCCCCGAGCAGAAAGGGGGGTATTTATTGTCGGGGTATAAGTCCCGGGGCATGTACCATTTGCTGCGCATATCCCGGATGGGCCCCCCGTTGATTACGTAGCCCGTGAAGTAGCGTCTCCTTGGCTTAGTGGAAGGCTTCAGGAGCTTGTAGACCAGGTTGTCCATGTTGACGAAGATGTCGCTGTCCGTCTTCATAACGTACTTGGCCTTGGGGCAGTACGTGGCCACCCACCGCATGCCCATGAGAGTCTTAAGTGTGAGGTTGTGATAGGAGTCGATGAAGTCCTCCACCACGATGTCATGGAAGATCTGGCTCTCCTGCTCCACCATCTGGTTGAGGACGGCATCCGTGTTCTTGCCCAGCAGGAAGAGTGTGACGACGCGGATGTCGCTTAGGCCGCCTTCGTCCCCCCACGTCTCACGGATGGCTTGTCGGGCGTCAAACTCCTTGTGCGTGGTGCTGATGAGGATGACGAGGAAGGGTGCTTCCGCCTCGCACTTCTTGGGTTCGTTGATGATGAAGTCAAATGCGTGCGGGTTCAAGGGGCGCGTCCGGATGTTGGTGAATGTGATGTTGCTCTGTTTCGGGACCTTTCGGACGGGTATGGACAGCTGCGTCAGGTAGGAGGACGACGGCCGTGATATGCTCAGGTACCAGAGAGCGCTTGCCCAGCAAACAACCGTCAGGATGTATAAGCAGGAGACCTTTGAAGGCATTATGCCGCATTTACGTGTGTTTCATGCACTGAAGTGTCTTTCTTTTCATCAGAGAGGATATTTCCAGCAAGGCAGCATTGAGCTGCTCCCACGTCACCGTTGGCATTTATTGTTTATCACAGACAACTCTATCAAAAAGTGATGCGTGCCATAGTTGAGAGTGGAGATTTTATTCTTCTTTAATATACTTTTTCAGCGCATGACCGATTCAGAACCTTCGCAAATCTCTGGCCTATCTTCCTCCTTCTTCTCCACTTAAATCTGCAAAACAAAGAAATGAAAGAACTGAACCGCCGAATGTCAAAAGCAACCATCGGCAAGGCTAGCAGCGCGTGGCCGAGCTTCAGAAGGGCCCGGAAACACTGGCACTGAGCTACAGAGGTACACAGGAAGTTTTATGAGTGCCTTACGGCTGCTTTAAATGTCTGAGTGAGTTACGCCCGTTACATCAAAGTCGGCTTGAGTCACATGACATTTTGATGTCTCCAGCCCCAGAGCGATCCCCCAAAAAAGCAGCTCGTCTGACGCATGGAGTTTCATTACAGCTGCCAGTGCTATCCCAGTTAAGCCGCAGTCTCTGTGGCCCGACATTGAAGTCCTTGTCATTCCAGGGGCGTTTCAGGCGAGCAGGCCAGCAAAGAACCACCTACCTGCTGCTCGGAAGGCAGCCGCCCAGGAAGGTGGGCCAGTTAGGGATGGGGTTTTCGTTAGGTGGTCCTAAATTTATAGCTACTCGATTAACATGAACCTGAACACTGTCTACTGCACAGCGTCACATCTGAAAAGCCAAGTTGCAGGCTGGTTGAGGAAGGAGAGGTGGAAACACAAAGCTGAACAGATCCCCAGATCATTCCAAACACACAGTATCACACCATCAGTGACACACATATAATTTAATTAATGAAAAACAACACACACAGCTAAAAATTTTACGCCGCGTTAATACACCTCAAGGAGATCCCGCGCTCTGAATTCACTTGACCCAATCAACTCAATATGATGAATTAAACACTAAAAACACTTTATCAGTTTACATGATTGTTTAGTCATAATCTAGAAATATGTGTTTTATAGATTGTCCTACTTTCAGTCTCCAGTTTGTCAAGATATTTTTAAGGCACTTTTAGTGTGAAGGTGAGAACTATGTAAATGTTCTCTTGGTTGTTCTGTCCCCATAAAACTGTCCACGACCATGACATAATGGACACACCCCCAGGATTGCACATATGACTTCTGCTGTTTATGGTCACAGTGAATGCAGAAATCTGCTGACAGCAGAATCTGTATCATTTATATAACCCTAACACCTACATACCTGATTACATTTGATCGAACCCGTAAATTAACATTTTGCTCTCTCCGTATTTTACTGTTGAGTAATAATCTCTAAAAGAGAGAAAAATGAGAGTGATTTACATTCTCCGTGGGCTGCCAGCCCTGGGCTTATTATACACGGTATTTGTAACTCTCATTGGGCCTCTTGCACGTTGACTTTAAAAATGAACCTGCAAGACGGAATGTTCTAATGCTTAGCTGGCACCTCACCATTAGAGTTCTCCCCTTTCACCTCACTGGCAAAGTACTCAGAAGGCGGCTATTCTAAGTCATTTTCCGTGTTATTTCCCCCGTGTGCTGGAGGAGTCGTCCGTCGCAGTGATGAGTGCTGGGCGACCTTGCATAGACCCTCCTAGTGATGGCGGTCGATGGCGACTTCCTGCTTGCTTTTTACTTTAGATTTTTACATTTTATTTATTTAGCGGATGTTTTTACCCAACATGATGCACATTTTTTTTTAAAAAAATGGGGATTAAGACCCTTGCTCAGGAGCCCAGTGGTGAAATCAGTCTGCTGATGCTGGGATTTGAACCAGTGACCTTCTGATCACAGGCACAGCATACTACCCTAATAAGCATCACCCTGCCCCCACACTCTGTCAACCCTCTTCCTTTGCACATTACACCCACAACGTTGAGGTACGAGTCAACAAGCACCTGCTTGCTCGATCCACCTTAGGATGCTATCCCTCACCCCTTGAACCAGCTGGGTCTCAATCCGCTGGTGAATTTCCCTGCCTCTCTCTGCAACTCAGAGGAACTTGCAAGGGCCTCTCAGTGACAAGGTGATCTAGTAGTGGAAGCTACCACTGCTGCTTGATAATGAGCCTCTCCCCGCTGTGGCAACTGCACCATCCAGGGTCACGATATGCCGAGATACTGCCGCTATTACCCAGGCTGCGTAGCCTCATGCCGGCTCAATTCTCATCTCCGTACGCCGGAAACAGCACGGATTATTGGGCGTGTACACTGAGCCAATGTCTCATAAACGGCAAGGCCGGTGCAGCTAGCAATTATGGGAACAGGGTTTGCATGTCATTGTTGACATCTAGTTATTTTAATTAGATTGACTTTTTTTAATGGACAGCATATATTTGGAATAACTACCGTTTACCTCACATGCACAAAAAAAGGCATGGAAAATTGCAGATGATTTAAGTTTAGATTGTTTTGTGATTGACTCAGTGTTTTGCAGTATTATTATATTTTTCCTGACTGATGCAGCAATCAAGCATCCGTCTGGTTTTTGCATTTACACTGGCCATTCGCACAGGGCTGGCAGTGAGGCTCGGATGACCTGGACTCTAATTTCACCTCATCCAGGCTTGAGAGGGCTGAGCTTTTGCATGGGCTGGCATGAGTCTCCACCAGTGACTGCTGCAGTGCAAAGATCCACAGTTCACGTCAAGCAGTGACCCAACGATAGCGTGATCTATGCATGACCCTAGCATGACCTTAGCCATGCTGTGAGGGGCAGGCATCCCATCCAGGAAGGATCCTTCTCAGCATGCTCAGTTTTTTTGGGAAGAACTCCGGATTACCAACGCCTACAGAACAGAAGGATAGAGACAAAATGTACTAGATGGAGACTGCAATGTTTACATGGCGCAGAGATGTAGAGAGCACAGGGGGGGCAAATTTCAGAACAGAAAATGTAGTACAAGGTAACAATTATCTGAACGGCTGGACTCCTGCTTCTTAGGAATAATGCTTCCCAGGATCAGCTCCAGGCGAAGGCAGGTATAGCGTTCCAGACAGGCGCACATCTGCGGACAGACATTTCCCTGACACGCGAGCGGAGCCGGGATCAGTCTCCTGTTGCCCCAGAAACGGAGGACGGCCTTCAGCATCACTAATCGCATCACTTATATTAATACATGAGCTCACTCGTCACCTGGCAGGGAGGGCAGGTAATCCAAAAAAAAAAAAAAACCCTGAAATAAGACGAAAATCACACGACCCCTCACTGAAGAGGAATAACAGCTCGCTCTCTGCGTTCGGTTGACTCAGAACATCCGAGTTCATGAAAGGACCTCCAAGAGACAGAGCAGATTTACAAGCTCCTGACACTAATGTATTCAGCCTTTATGAAACACTGTCAGGGAGGGAGAGAGAAAAAAAAAATCAACACCAAGGGAAGGTTTACCTGTGTTTACCAATATGTGCAGAGGCCTGGAAATAAGTTAGGTGCTTTCTGTGTCACCAGTGGGTACGGGGGGAAGGAAAACAGAAAGCCCAGTCTATGCTTGATATTTGGGTCGAGGTTCCCCGATGGTGGAATAAGATGCAAGGAACACCTCAAGACCCATCTGTTCCAGGAACTCGTCTACCAGCCAGATGCCTATGTTTCCTGAACGTTCTTAATGTTGCTCTTCTGGCCATTGAATAGTCTTATTAGGTTCTTGCTTTGTTAGAAGCTGTGTAGCTCCTGCTCCCAAACTGCATACATTCGTACCTGGACATTCACTGGAAGCTCAGCCCGGCTGCACTGATGCCCAGCTGACTCCTTTACAGCTGGCATGTTTGCAGTGTGTTATTTGCCTCACTTGTACCTCACTTTGGAAAAAAAATAGTCTGCGAAATATGTAAAGGTATATATATTTTGCTGGAAAAGAGCACTGGATTTGAGGATGAAGAATGTGTGGGAAGATGCACACCTTCACACACACAAGTGGCCCCCCCACCCCCACTGTCACACGTGCATTGTCCTTGTCTTCGTGGTGATGTGCCTGTTTTCAGTAAGTAAACAGCAATCCCACAATCATGGGGAGCCCCCAGTGAACCGGGGGGGGGGGGGGGGCAAACAAGGAAAGCACATTCAGGACAACCCTGTGGGACGAGCAGGAGGTGAAGAGAGAGACCTACAAAGTTCAACAGCGGTTTCACTTCAGAATCGATCGACGCATCAGAACAAGAGCAGCAGAATGTAATGGAGACAAACTGAGAGGTACACAGGCTAATACTTTGACATTTTGCCATTGATATAAGTTTTTTTTACAGAGTTATGATATTACACAGATGTCAGGTGCATGATTCAGGTCCAGAATGCCCATTAAGATCAGATTTACTATAGTCAAGTCATAAAAATCAATACTTCTGCGTGGCAGCCTCACACCAGCGCTGATAGTACACACGTATAAACAAAAATAAAGCAGCCGACAGGTGACAGACAGCATATAAAACTGTCTTAGGGTATTAAATTCACAGCGGGGTATTCTCCAGCCTCACACGCAACCTTTTTAGGACCAGTTATACATTATTTTCAGAGTTGTATTAATCTTAATATGTGTATGCATTTAGAAAAAAAAAACTTTTTCAGAGCAAAAATTTGTGTCCCCTGGTGACCCCATTGATGGATGTTCTGGGTGGTTCCAAGCTTTGTGCTCATTGCACTTCTCTGCCGGCAGCCGGCCAGGCTGGTCACCTGACTGTGAAGCTGGTCACATGACGGTGAGACTGGTCACATGACAGTTCATTCATTAGAGTTTAACTACCTCGATCGGCGTAAGCAGTCAGATCTAATACAGTGTCCCTCTCGGTAGGCCAGTGATTACTACGGTAGGTATGCCTGGAGTGAATACCTCACCCCCTGAGGGAATATTCAGAAACCACATGGGCAAACAGATATACAGCTCCGTGGCTGATACTGTAAGTGTGCAAGGAGTAGCGCCCCAGATCACTGAGGGATGCCATGGATCACTATGACTTATTTGCTCCTGGTGTCAGATTTTTCTGGCCACCTCCCCCCACTCCCACCCCTATAAATGTGCCGCTAAAGGGAGTGGCACTGCAGCAATTAACCAGCCGCGGCGCAGCCTGCTAATACCGGGGTAACGTATGATGTCTGGAGGAGAATGGGCCAGAACTACCCTGACATTTGTGGTGGGGGAGTGTTCCTGCATAGTGCAGCCCCACCCTACAACTAATTAACATGTCATTTCTTTAAACTGAAGGTCGTGCTTAATTGATTCCTGGTGCTTGTGTCCCCATCCGCGGCTCCATAAACCAGATTTTCTCAACCCGGTCCTCGGGGAGCCCCAGACGGTCCACGTTTTTGCTCCTGCCCAGCTCCCTGCCAGACTGTATGTGGACTGTCTGGAGGTCCCCGAGGACTGGATTGAGAAATACTGCCATAAATAATTACTGGCTGGGAGGGAGGTGATGCGAAGCACATTTTTTTAATTCTGTTTGAACTCAGAAGTTAAATTTTCCAAATTCATAGTTAGAAATGTCAACTGGCACGCCCCCTGCAACCTCTGCAACCTTGACCTCAGAGTCCAAGATCGCTGCACCGTTCATCAACAGAAGAAAAAGCTGTAGTTATATACAGTGGTACCCCAGTACTCTAACTCATTAGAACTCGAATTTCTTAAAAGTCGAACCCACCAGTTCGAAAAAAAATGACCTAGAACTCGACTGAATCTCAGAAGTCGAACCGTGAACACTGATCTAAGATAACTTGTACACGCGGGGGAATGAGTAATGCGGCACGTCTCTCAGCGGAAACAAAGGGTAACGCTTCAGTCTCAGCCTCGCATTCGCTGTGATAGCATCGTTTGTTGGTGATAGTGCTTTTTTATTGAAAATATCAGGTAATACACTGTACTTTATATTATTTTGGTAGCCATTGATCATCAAAAAGTTATACAATAGTTGTACAAATATTACAACCTAAAACTGCGATTTATGAACAAATTAACGAATACAGGGTAATAATAAAAATAAACAATGGACCGCATGGTATAGTCTAGTTGGCGCAGTGTTAGGGCGTGGCTTGGTGTAGTGTTGGGGTACATTCTTTATCATTTTGGAAAAAATGTTATGTTGGAAAAAATGTTATGTTACGCACGGCGTACAGTGTTGGTGCAGTGTTTGGAAGAAATTGTGACAATTTGTTTAGTATATGCTCTTTTTGTTTTATCCTGTTCATTTTGTGTTTAAATGCTAAGAAAAAACATATTCAGGAGTAATTTCAATTAATTGGTTTTCCATTATTTCTTATGTGGAAAATTCGATCAGAACTCAAACTTTTTAGGATTCGAACCCGAGTTATGAACGGATTAAGTTTGAGTTCTGAGGTACCACTGTAATGTGTATTAGCACTTCTGTCTCATTAAATCTGTCGTACATACAATACTGTCCAACAGCTATCTGTGGACACGTTGCTATGGTGTTTCTTTCCGCAAAATATTGAGTAATGCATTATCATCAACTCATATTGCAAACAATGGCTAATAATGACCCTGGTGAGAACTGGTACTGCTAAATGGCTTTCCAACTTCTTGTACTGGAACACAGTGAAATTGGGTGTCGCATCATTCCCAGCTCCGATTCACGACCTCTAAGGTAAATGGAACGCAGCATTTGTTGCTATGGAAGCGGGAAGCAGCGAGTGAGAAGGGGATGAGAATCAGAGCTTGGGGTGTGGGGGTGTGGAGAGACTAAATCCTGTTGAATTCTAACATCCAGGCTGAATGGTTGTGAAAAGCTACCTGTGACTCACTTCAGCTCTCCTGTGGTGTAATTATGTTACGCAATATTACACGCCACAGCACCTGTTCACTTCTCAGAAGCGTGACATCACTGTCACTGAGACCACCATGATCTGATCTTCCGGTCATTTCCATAAAGACCAGCGCTGCTCCCCTAAACCCCAAACGGAACCTTCTGGAAACTGGGAGCAGGTCCTCAGAAATCTGGCTTTCATTAATTCGCCGTACACGTCTGTTTTGTGGATAAGGTGCCACGCTTAAGGAAAGCAATCACTTCTGGATCGAGATATAGCTTTTAAATATGGGATATATAAATTTAGGTGTTTTACAGGGTACTTTGGGAACTAAAAGTACACAAAGCGTGGCTGTAAAGGGCAATATCAGTATTAGCTGATAAATCCCTGAAAGTAACGATAAGGTCTTAATGACAGATGATAAAATATACAGCACTCCTGGACAAACACGAGCCACGGTCAGATTAATCTGCACTTTATATCCGATGGGATGGCCGACTGGCCGCAGAACACCGTTTGATTTACGGGGGCATCTGTGGAGGGAGACACCCACCACCCAGGCAAGACGCCAGCCTACTTCAGGGTCATTCCTGACATCCATCTCTCTGACAGAAAGTCCTGTTAGCTGCCACCTCTCACCATGACCAGGTTCAGCTAGATCAGGACGCCAAAGTCTGCAAGGGCTCCTACCACAATGGGCAGGAGCATTCATTCGTTTAGCTGGGGCTTTTGTTCAAAGCAACATATGAGCATGGATAAGAGAGCAGGGAGCAACTGGGGTTAAGGGTCTGACTCAAGAGCCTGAAGGTAACATCACTCTGCCAGCCTTGGCATTTGACCCATCAACCTTCCGGTCAGGAGCACAGAGACCTTTCCTTCTAGGCCATGCATACAGACACTTTCAAGCTGGGGTGGTCAGTGGTGGATCACAGAAATCACTCCCCACTGAAATCGTTCCGCTCTGTTGCTGCCAACATATTACACCGGATATGTAACAAGGTCTAACCAGCTTCACAGCCAGGAGCATCTTCAATACTGTTTCCATGACGGTTTATATCCATAACAGGATCACCGGTGTGACTAGAGTCTATCCCAGGCAGCACAGGACACACGACAAAGGGCAGCTTGTATGGGGTTCCAGTCCATCACAAGAGTCACACAATCTAGAGGTCAGGAATACAACAGAACATTAAGAGGAACCAATGACGTGACAGCAGAGTATGATACTAAGCAATTGCATTACAGTGAATACAAGACCTGATATTCCCATGGAAAAGCACCTGATCCATGAGCAGTGTTCTGGAATTTAGACACAGGACGCACTTACAAAGACGTCCCTGACTTGGCAATATGAAATGAAATAACCTGCAAAAATAAAGACCTAAAACAGCACTGCGATATAAAGACACGCAGAAAGATAGATAGCCTCTGTGCCTGTGATTGGAAGGTCACTGGTTTGAGGCCCGGCCGCAGCAGAATAGTCACATGTTCGTGAGCCCCTGAGTGAGGCCCTTAAGCCCCATGCTAGCTGACCCTGTGCTGTGACCCCCCCAAAGCTTACTCTGGGAATGTGTGTCAAGCAAAATGGGGTAGGCAAAAGAAAATTTTCCCCATGGGGATTAATAAAGTATCACTATTCTATTCTAGGCAGGCAGATAGTTAAACATTTTATTAAGCTCTGGAGGTAAATTCAGTGAAATGAATGTGATGCTGTGATTTGCTGTGATTTGCCTTGAACTTATTAAAAGTTTGATTTCCGCAAATAAATCTGTCAGGATCAGCGCCTGTTATTCTCTGTCCTACATGTTCCTCTCCCATTTGACCAGCAGGTGTTGCCAGTCATCCTGCTTCCCCCATCCCTGTCTTGTACCCATCAGCCCTAGTGTGTTTTCCGGTTTCCCTGAGCCACTGCGTAACTCTACAGGCTGAATGTGTGACTCTGAGGTTGAACCGCTCAAGTCATAAGTTTGAGGCTGGCTGGACACCAGCTTCACCTATATTCGGTGTTTATTGGTTTTCCATTCCCCTAGTGTTTATTCTTTATCTTTCTTTACCTGTTTTAGGTTTACCCGGCTTCTGTAGTGTTTTAGCGTGTTCTGTATATTCTTATGTCCTAGTATTTCCTAGTGTTCCTGGTGTTTACTATGTTTCCTGGTTCATGTGCTTGTTATGTTTTGCAGTTTTTGTGCTCATTAAGTATTACTGATTCCACCTGTTGCTCGTTGTCCTGTGCTTTCATTGATTGGTTGTTTCTGTTATGATTCTCAGCTGTTCCTTATTTCCCTGTTTTCTGTATGGTTTTAAGTACCTGCCCTCACTTTGTTCTTCAAGGAGTCATTGCTGATGTTACTGCATGTTGTTGTACTGCTTGGATTTTCTAATCCTGTGTTGCCTGGTTTCCCTAGTATGTTTATTTCTAGTACTTTTTAGTTGTTATTTCTTCTGTTTAGTTCTGACCCCCTCCTCCTGGAGCCGAACCTTATCATGGTGGAGGGGTTTGCGTGTTCCAATGATCCCAGGAGCTAAGTTGCCCGGGGCTTTATGCCCCTGGTAGGGTCACCCAAGGCAAACAGGTCCTGGGTGAGGAACCAGACAAAGTGCGGCTCACAAGACCCCTCATGATGAATAAAATAGTGGAATCACGGTTTCCCTTGCCCGGACACGGGTCACCAGGGCCCCCCCCCTGGAGCCAGGCCTGGGGGTAGGGCTCGATGGCGAGCGCCTGGTGGCCAGGCCTGTACTCATGGGGCCTGGTCGGGCACAGCCCGAACAAGGCACGTGGGTCCCCCCTCCAATGGGCTCACCACCCATAGGAGGAGCCATAGGGGTCGGGTGCGATGTGAGCTGGGCAGTGGCCAAAGGCGGGGACCTTGGCGGTCCGATCCTCGGCTGCAGAAGCTGGCTCTATGGACATGGAATGTCACCTCTCTGATGGGGAAGGACCCTGAGCTGGTGCGCGAGGTAGTGAAGTTCCGGCTAGACATAGTCGGGCTCACCTCGACGCACGGCTTGGGCTCTGGAACCAGTCTTCTCGAAGGGGGTTGGACCCTCTTCCACTATGGAGTTGCTAACGGGGAGAGGCGCCAACCGGGGGTGGGCACCTGGGCGCCTGTACATTGGGGTTTACCACAGTGGACGAGAGGGTAGCCTCCCTTCGCCTTCGGGTGGGGGGACGGGTCCTGACTGTTGTTTGTGCTTATGCACCAAGCGGCAGGCCAGATTACCCACCCTTTTTGGAGTCCTTGGAAGGGGTGTTGGAGATCACTCCTCCTGGGGACTCTCTTGTTCCACTGGGGGACTTCAATGCCCACGTGGGCAATGACAGTGAGACCTGGAGAGGCGTGATTGGGAGGAACGGCCCCCCCGATCTGAACCCGAGCAGTGTTTTGTTGCTGGACTTCTGTGCTCGTTATGGATTGTCCATAATGAACACCATGTTCAGGCATAAATGTGTTCATACTGTATGTGCACTTGGCACCAGGACACTCTAGGCTGCAGTTCGATGATCGACTTTGTAGTCGTGTCATCGGACTTGCGGCCGCATGTCTTGAACACTCGGGTGAAGAGAGGGGTGGAGCTGTCAACTGATCACTACCTGGTGGTGGGTTGGCTCCGTTGGTGGGGGAGGAAGCCGGCCAGGCCTGGCAGGCTCAAGCGTATAGTGAGGGTCTGCTGGGAACGTCTGGCGGAATCCCCTGTCAGGAGGAATTTCAACTCCTACATCCGGCAGAACTTCTCCCATGTCCCGGGGAGGCGAGGGACATTGAGTCCGAATGGGCCATGTTCCGCGCCTCCGTTGTGGAGGCGGCTGACCGGAGCTGTGGCCGTAAGGTGGTCGGTGCCTGTCGTGGCGGCAATCCCCGAACCCGCTGGTGGACACCAGTGGTGAGGGATGCCGTCAAGCTGAAGAAGGAGTCCTATCGGGCCTTTTTAGCCTGTGGGACTCCAGAAGCAGCTGACAGGTACTGGCAGGCCAAGCGGGGTGCGGCTTCAGCGGTCGCTGAGGCAAAAACTCGGGTATGGGAGGAGTTTGGCGAGGCCATGGAAAACGACTTCCGGACGGCTTCGAGGCGATTCTGGTCCACCATCCGGCAGCTCCGGACGGGAAAGCGGTGCAACATCAACACAGTTTATGGTGGGGATGGGGTGCTGCTGACCTCAGCTTGGGACATTTTGGATTGGTGGAGGGAGTACTTCGAAGACCTCCTCAATCCCACCGACACGCCTTCCAATATGGAAGCAGAGTATGGGGACTTGGGTGTGGACTCCCCTATCTCTGGGGCAGAGGTCGCTGAGGTGGTTAAATAGCTCCTCAGTGGCCGGGCCCCGGGGGTGAATGAGATCCGCCCAGAGTTCCTTAAGGCTCTGGATGCTGTGGGGTTGTCCTGGTTGACACGCATCTGCAGCATCGCGTGGACATCGGGGGCAGCGCCTCTGGACTGGCAAACTGGAGTGGTGGTCCCCCTCTTTAAGAAGGGGGACCAGAGGGTGTGCTCCAACTATAGGGGGATCACACTCCTCAGCCTCCCTGGTAAGGTCTATTCGGGGGTTCTGGAGAGGAGGGTACGCCGGATTGTCGAACCTCGGATTCAGGAGGAGCAGTGTGGTTTTCGCCCCAGCCGTGGAACAGTGGACCAGCTCTACACTCTCCGCAGGGTTCTGGAGGGTTCATGGGAGTTTGCCCAACCAGTCTACATGTGTTTTGTGGACTTGGAGAAGGCATTCGACCGTGTCCCTCGGGGAGTCCTGTGGGGGGTGCTCCGGGAGTATGGGGTGCCGGGCTTCTTTTTAAGGGCTGTTCGGTCCCTGTATGACCGGTGCCAGAGCTTGGTCCGCATGGGCGGCAATAAGTCGGACCTGTTTCCGGTGTGGGTTGGACTCCGTCAGGGCTGCCTTTGTCAGCGATTCTTTTCATAGTTTTTATGGACAAAATTTCTAGGCGCAGCCAGGGCGTTGAGGGTGTCTGGTTTGGTGACCTCAGGATTAGGTCTCTGCTTTTTGCAGATGATGTGGTTCTGTTGGGTTCATCAGACCGTGACCTTCGCCTCTCACTGGGACAGTTCGCAGCCGAGTGTGAAGCGGCTGGGATGAGAATCAGCACCTCCAAATCCGAGACCATGGTCCTTAGCCGGAAAAGGGTAGAATGCTCTCTCCGGGTTGGGGATGGGGTCCTCCCTCAAGTGGAGGAGTTTAAGTACCTAGGGGTCTTGTTCACGAGTGGGGGGACGATGGAACAGGAGATTGACAGGCGGATCGGTGCGGCTTCTGCAGTGATGCAGGCGCTGAATCGGTCTGTCATGGTAAAGAAGGAGCTGAGCCAAAAGGCAAAGCTCTCGATTTACCAGTCGATCTATGTTCCTACCCTCACCTATGGTCACGAGCTGTGGGTAGTGACCGAAAGAATGAGATCGCGAGTACAAGCGGCCAAAATGAGTTTCCTCCGCAGGGTGGCTGGGCTCTCCCTTAGAGATAGGGTGAAGAGCTTGGTCATTCGGGAGGGACTCAGAGTAGAGCCGCTGCTCCTCCGCATTGAGAGGAACCAGATGAGGTGGCTCGGGCATCTGATTAGGATGCCTCCTGGACGCCTCCCTGGTGAGGTGTTCCGGGCATGTCCCACTGGGAGGAGGCCCCGGGGAAGACCCAGGACACGCTGGAGGGGCTATGTCTCTCGGCTGGCCTGGGAACGCCTCGGGATTCCCCCAGAGGAGCTGGATGAAGTGGCCGGGGAGAGGGAAGTCTGGGTCTCCTTGCTGAGACTGCTGCCCCCGCGACCCGACCTTGGATAAGCGGGAGAAAATGGATGGATGGATGGATAGTTCTGACCCCATGTGGTTCTTTTATTTTCTGGCTTGCCTTTTGTATCAATTTCTGTTAATAAACCTGTCACTTCCGTGGGTTGTCCGTCTTCTCCCGCCTTCACCATGCCCTGCTGTAAGTATTTACACAAAAAGCCTGCTTTCAGGTTTTTGAATTGCATAGGTATTAATAATTGGGCCATGTATACGGAGGTTGAAATGCATCTTTCGCATACATACACCCAATATTTATATCTGATGCTCATACATCCTCCAGGAAGTTGTCTAAATCTAAAATATAAATCATGGTTAAATGAGTTATAATCATTTTAGACACATCATAAAATGCATCCCTTAATGACCTGTACTGGCTCTGTTTATAAACATGCATATTAAATCATGTCATTATTAAAAATATCATTTGTGGCATCAATAATACATTAATTTTTATACACAGATGACTGCACACTTTGAGTAAAACATATTATGTGGGAGGTAGAAACAGATGCTTTTTGTTTAATGTGTCTCGATACATAAATCGTTTGTTTTGCCTTACGTAAATCTAGAAAACGGTCAAAGAGAAAGCCGGCAAAGGCAGAGGTGAGGGGTGTGGGCAGTCTGTAAGTGCGCTGCTCTGATCTGAGCCTCCCCCAAGACTCCTGTCCAGTCCGCCTGTCGTCCTGCATTTACATTCACGCATTGAAGCACATGACACTGCGCTTACCCCAACTGACACGGACACGGGGCTGAATCTCTTTTCAGCATTCCATCTCGAAGCCAGACTTGGCACAACACCCACTGTAACGTGAGACTTTCTGTATCATGCGACGACTAGACGGCCCAGCCACTTGGCAGGGGGGTGGGAGATGGGCATGCACCCCCCCTCGGAGTAACAGAAGCTTTGGGCAGTGCGCTTGCTGCATAAGAGCAATGTCACGGCAGAACTGCAGCGTTAAAAGACGGACACAAGACACAGGCACCGGAAATAGATCCCCTATAAGCAAAGAGACTGGATTTTAGCTTCAGATTGTAAGGTCCCTTTGTGAGGGTGGAGTCACTTTTGCAGCAGGAACAGATCATCACCCTGGACGCTTCCATCTACAGGCAGCACTGTTCTCGGTGAGGCGGGGAGGAGAAGGAGCGGTTTGATGCCAAGCAGGCGCGTGGCGGGTGGGGGCAGTGAAACCCCAAAACCTCACCGCAGGTTACGCGGCAAAGCTTGAAATGAGAAAAAATGACAGCTTGGCCGACGCACAAGGCATTCTTACACATCACGTCCGAGTAACATCTCCGTCACTGTGGGATGTGGAGCGTTCACAGCCCTGCTTTTAGTCTCTCGCCGGGCAGACAGGTGATGGTCCGCTGCGGCCATTTCTGCTGGTATTTTCCCCTTAATAAGCACGGACTATGTCTAGTTAAAACGAGATAGGGACACGGTGTCTAACCGGCTTTCTGAATAATGTATAAGAGCGGCTTAGCTATGGATTAAGTTTCCCTCTGCTGACTTACATTTAAAAGTCCTCGGTAATACTGGCTTGTCTTTCTCACCCACAGGAATGCTTGGGGAGGGGGGGAGGGGGGGGGCGGAGAGAGAGGCGAAACACCGTTACCTGCGGAAAAAATCAATGAAGTTTCACGTTCAAAAGTCAGATTCCTTCCCCCATGTGTACAAAACTAATGGTGAAACATTACAACCTGGGCTATGCTTGATGTTTTGCGCTTTGGAACGTGTGGAACATGGTGCTGTGTTTGCAGCATCGAAACAACAGGGGGAGGGAAAAGAAATCACCCCAGCAGTCGAGCGAATGAAGAAGTAATACTGGGTTGAAGAGAAACTTGTGATAGATTTTAGAATAGCAAAAAAAAAAACCAGGATATTGGGGAATACAGTGAGCTTCAATGCCACCCAGGCCATAAAGAGGCGATTAAAGTCTTTTTCTCATTTTTGCGCGCCGTTCGAAGGAAGGCTGATTGCCATTTTATAAGCCTGGCTCACATCCTCTATCTAACGTCGCACCGTAAATACACTTTCTGAGGCGCCAAAATAGATTCTCATCCCTGTCTTGTAGCGCCTCAAAGCGACTCCTAACTGTCACATTAATTCATTCTGGAGACATAATTTATCATGAAATTAAACATTGCAACAGCTGTGAAGCAGAAACTGATGATGGAAGGACAAAACACATTTTTCCAACCTCAGCAAATCCTTCACTTTCCACTGATCCCCTCCATTTATGCCGGCCTTAAATGACAGCCGTTACCCATGACGCCATGCCAAGCCTGGCCCGCAATTACCCATGATGCCAGGCCAAGCCCGGCCCGCAAGGAGCAAATAGCTGGGCGGCTCTAAGCGACGTGTCAGGCGAATCTCGATTCCCTGGAACATTCCGGAAGGGTGACGTGCCACACAGGTTCTGCGGCCATCCGTTCCGGGCTTATAGGCATATCCAGTGAGGACCTTGGCCAGGCTGCGAAGGTCACAACCCCAGCAGCATGCGGATGGGGGAGTCGGCGACTCGGATGACCGTGGGTCCGATCCTGTTACTTGAGACTCACTCCGGCACAGATTTAAGATGGAGAAGCCCGCCAGGCACACTCCACACATTTCTGCGAGAGGCCACGCTCGCTCAGATAAGGGCAGGCAGCTTAACAGGATGCTGTCTGCCGGAACAGTCCGGAATACTCCACCACACGCCTTCAAGCCAAACACGCACAAAGAGCGCAAATGTGTTCCAGGACAGAACATTAAGGTCACTCGAGCAAATCCTGCATCATTTATTTCACTCTGGTTGGGAAACAAACACTCGCCGGGTCCGGAGAGGCCGTGTCGGAGCCAGACGTGGCCGCCGGGCCGGGGGAGGTTACCGCCGCTAATTCGGCATAGCTGTCGAGTAAGTAATTAAACATGTCAGAACCAATAAGGGTCATTCCTGAAGGAGGGGAGGGAGAGACAGCAGAGGAGAGCAGGGCAGCAGCGGGAGCTGGAGGTCGGTGCGCAGTACACTGGCCAAATCCTCACCACCGCCAGCTCCTTAATGACATGCTCCAACCACATTTCTTTTTTATTATGATACAATGTAACCATTCATTATTATGATGCAGTTGTTTAAAACTGTACCTCGCTATTATGTCATTGGTTCCCAGTGTCAATACTAGCTGCTTCCTGCTCCAAAAAAAGTAATTCAAAGATGCTAAAAAGATTAATCGATTAGCCAGGGGTGTGGTCAATACCCCCACTCAGTATTTACTGTCTCCACCCCACTGTTCCACAGCTGGCCATTGGTGGGTCCCCCCAGGGCTTACTGCTATCCTCTGGCCCCCTGTAAAAATCTTTGGCCCGGCCAACACTGATATTTCCGCTTCACACACTGTTGAATTCCACATCGCAAGAGACCAAACTTGGTCTCATTAGCAAACACCTACAGCTTAATCACATGCAGAGAAAGAATGGATCATCTGGCCACCCAACGGTTCAGCACCCCCCACCTCACACCCCCAACCTACAACTTTTACCGTCATCACCCCCCTATCGACAGTCATACACCACGGGACCCCCCAAGATCTCTAACACATTTTGAACACTGGTGCCAATGCAACGAACCCAAATACCCACCCCAGGAGGGTGTCTGGGTTACGGCGCTGACCCACGGTACAATGACATCACAGAAGCGCGGGTGTGTGCCAGTATCGGACTGTTCAGCTCCTGATGGGATGGACGCAGATCTCGAAGCGCCACATGTTCTTGCACACTATGGTTCCGTGTAGTCAGTCCAATAAACATGGCAGCTTTTGACTCCAGAACTTCCTCTAATTACAGCACGGCAATGACAGATGGTCGGACCGAAAATGTACAGAAGTCCGACGATTATTTATAAGAACAAATGAGCAGAAATATGCTTGTAATTACACACATTCATAGCAAATAAGCATCAAGGCTCCATGCTGACTTTGTCCAGTGTATAACTATGCTCCTGCTGCATGCTGTTATGCATACAAACATATTCAGTGTTACAACCAACGAAACATCTACAATTCAGGCAGAAAAATCAATAGAATTTTGTCTGGAAATATGAATATTCATTATCTGTGGTTAATGAGTTCTACTAAACTGGACTGATTCATCCAGAGGCAGTGATCAGAAAATTTAAATGTGCAGAAATTACTTAACTAACAACAATATATCCAAAGCTCCTTCTTTAATGGCAAACTCACGTCAATCTCATTTATCTAAAAGGCTGAATAGAGATGGTAAGGTCTAATAATCTCTCAGACATAAATGTGTGACATTTATGTCACCGTGTCCCTCCCTCGTGGGGCGCCACTGAGTAACAGACCATTGAGACGAGTCTGAATCGCTGTTCCCTCTTTCCACGGATCGATGGCTGCAGGATAAAGAAGAGCGTCTCTGCAGGAGACAGGTGCTGCGACGCCCCATTGTTGCAAAGGTTAGCATCCTGAGATCTACTGCAGGGCATTGAGAAACACAACAGTGTCGGGGGGCTTGTCAATACCCCTGCCTCATGGGAAATAATGATCGTTCTGGAACATTCATCAATATCAATACAGAACTTGAAATTTACGTCTAAACTTACTGGGGATTATGTTTTTCGGTCGGTTTTAATAAATACTCTCGTACACCAACTTTGAGTTGCTTAACAAGTTAAAATGAGATTGAAGTTAATGAGTTAAACTTGGAGAAATTAAGTTTATGAGTCACAGCGTCAGCTAAGTCTTCAATGGCATCACATGCATTTGTAGTTCAGTTTTAGGAGAACGTGTGCTGGTTTAAACGCGCCCTAAATCATTATGTATAGCAAAGCCGTACTGAATTAGTATGTCAGACAAGGACACCTTGAAAATAATGCCCAGGTAATTCAGACAAGATCGTTTCTCTGGGCATTATCTAGACACAAGTACATCTCCTAAGTACATCTGCTGAGGAAGGCTGAGAAGTCATGTCTCGTTACCTTTTAATGACTTTAAAATGTTGCTACCCTCCATTCAGGTATAGCTCCGTACAAACAGATCATAAGTCATAAGTACGTCAGGTTATAAAGTTTTCAAACTTACACTGAGACAACCAACCAGACATCACTAGTAGGTTACACAGCAGTATTATATAAAAGACACTGTATTGTATTTCCCCGGAAGACACTTTCCCAGTTTCTGTAAACTCTATGACCTTCCAAACTACCATGGACTGCCAGTTATATAATCTAGATGCACTCTAGAACATTCTGGTAATACAAACTCCATCCCATCCAATCAACAAAACTTATAGCCTAATTGATTTGCACAGGATCGCGTGACCTAAGATCTAAACGTGCTCCTAAGATGACATCCATGTTTACATGAATGAAGCCATTTCTGCTTCCACACTAGAAAAAATCCATCAGTTTAAAGTACCATAGAATAAATTAAATAAACAGGCTGAATAGAACAAAGACCACGAACAGACATACAGAAGCTTCACGGTCACAGGCACATTTCCGTGACCATGTATGATTACCAGTTCCATGCCTGTAACGACTGCCCCCTCTATACTCTTTACAGCAGGGGTCTCAAAGTACCATCCCTCAAGACGGTTCTATCCAGCCTGCAATGCATCATTATTGTTATTATTTTTAATCATTATTAAATTCATTATTAAATTATTAAAGTGTTTAGTGAATCATACATGTTATTTTATGTCTCTTTCACTTAAAAAAGCTCATGTAGCCCACATGAGTGGCAAGTTGCCCGAGGTTATTGGAGACCCTAGCCCATGATTGCTCCTTTGGGCAGCTGGGACTCAGACCTGTGACACGCGGTGCCAGGAGACACGTCTCCACTGATCAATAAATAAATTAAATTAAATCAATAAAATTGACCAAGTTCCTGCTCGTGATGCACCCTCACAGACCCGAGACCCAGGCAGATCTGCTCATAAATGAGGGTAATTTGCTCCCACTCTGCCACATGCCCGGCAAATAGTAGGTCTGTCTGGGACTGACAGCTCTGAAAAGGAGCAGAAAATAGACCTCCATCCCCCTACCATCAACACCCCCCATCGTTAGCTTCTGAGACGCCACCGCCCAGCTGGAACTAAACCCATTATGCATATACTTTAATGAGAGAATCTCTTTCAAAGGCAGATTATCTGTGCTGGATATGAACCTCTGTGTTTCTAAGCCGCAAATTCCGAGCGGTTTTCTTGCTCTGGATCTGCTCGCGATAGCTACCAACAAACACCAGTCATGAAAAAAGGATTTAAATAACCAGGAAAGCCGTTTAATTAAGAAAGGGAGAATTAAAAGTGCAAGAGACACACTTCATAAACAGGATTGCCAAATTTGGTCAGTTAGCTGGAGTGAGATTTTCAATTTGATACAGGTCTGCATACAGATTTACATGTATGTAAGAGTTTTATTACCTTTTATTTTTAAAGAGTTTTAAACCACCCTAAAGCTTTTGATGTAGCTAATTTTAAGTTTAATGGAATAATATAGATATGCTGTAAGATTTCTTAGCAGAGAGTGAGAGTTTGAAAGCTTGAGTGTCACACTGGAAGTAACCAGAGCAACACTGCATAAAACGAAACAATGACATAAGAGCATAAGAACAAATTTTATCAGTTAATATTTTGTGTCTCTGTGTTTATCCATGCAGAAAATGATATAAATTGTTATTGCAAGATCACATTACACCCCTTTGTTGTAATGATCCGATCATGAGGCATATATATGCTGTGTTTACACTGGAAACTGGTCTTTCTCTAACCCCTTTCACCCTCACAACAGGCCCAGTTCACCAGGATATGGACTCAACATGGTGTGGAGAGCATTCCTTGGCCATGCTGGTCCGTGCTGACATAAAAACCTCCCACTACCACATTCAGCAGGCTGGTTGTCTTTTGGGTGCCGGGCTGTTCCAGAAAATCATGAGATGCTGCCAAGTTTGGAGAAGGCAGCAGCGCTGCAGTTCCTGACACACTCGAAGTCCAACACCTGCTACCACACCCTGATCAAAGGCACTTGAGTCTTTTTTCTTGCCCATTCTCCCTCGCGTAAACAATCCATGTCTCAATTGCATCAAGCCTTGAAAACCACATTCTTTAAGCTGCCTCCTCCCCTTCGTCTACATGGACTGAAATGGACTTAACAAGTGAAATCAATTCAGGATCATAACATTCTCCCAGATTCACCTGGACAGTCTATTTCAGATGAAAGCAGGCATTGCTGACATTTCTTATATGAATTGGATGAAATCCCCACAATCTGATAAGCATGTGAGCCTTAAGGTATACTTCAGTCAATCTGTTAGACACATCTGCCTGTTTTCTCTTCACAGATGTGCAGTTTCCTTGTGCATAATTCAAGCGTGTTTACAACAGTTGCCAGAAAAGGTGAAGAGCACAGCAAATTCCCAACTGCTGCAGATATTCTCTTTATCAGCGCCGCAGTTATATTGCGATTCTGCATCTGCCCGCCCCTAAAAAGTGGATGTACTGCAGCAAACGACCGAAACTTAATCTGGGCAAATATCACCCTCTCAGGAAGGCCATGTCTCCCAGAAACCAAAAGCCTTCTTCGGCAGACCGGTCACCTTAGCGAGAGAGCTGCGACAGCAAAACAGTTTGCTAAGTCCACACCCTGGGTTCCATCCATCACCGTCAGGGGAATAAGCTCTGTCGAGCCGTCTCGCTCAAATTACAAGAGCAGCTCGACCAGTGTGTTCTTGGCTTCTTAAGGAGTTTCTACAAGCTGAAAACGATAATCTAGAACTCTGCACTCCTCCTTTGTAAGGGCTTCTCATTGTTTGTGAGAAGCCTGGACATCTTCTGCCCACCTTCATCTCAATACAAAGAAACAATAATAAAAGATGAATGAACTTTATCCCACTAAGAGATCATGGATCCTGTCCAATGTTATTCACTCCTGTGTAGTTACAAGTGGAAAGATACAGCAAAGGGCTGAAGAAGAACGAGCCATCAATAGCCGCAGGCTTTGATGTCTCCCTGTCTCTCTCTCTCTCTCTCTCTCTCTCACACACACACACACACACACACTACTGCATATGGGTGTGGCAGACACCTCACAGAGGAGCAGACCAATCAGAGCACAGAACCAGAACCTCTTCTGCCGTCATCTGATGGCAGCACAATCGTCCAGGAAACACAAGAACAAGAAAGACAAAAAGACAAAATATGTCAACTGTCAGTGGTCTCTTTATCGCCTTGGGAAGACGTCCAGAGGAAGAATGTGTCGATGTGTGTCAACTGGAGCTGATTATTCATCAGTGTCATGTTTCCACGGACTCAGTCGGAAGGGCGCCATCTTCACTGCACGCTCATAAATCAGACATAAGCAGAAACATGAACTAAACCTTAAACTAAGAATTTAAATACATCCCGATGCCCGTTTAGATGTGTAAGGTGGCATATAAATGCACATCCATTCAACCAAATTGTATAAATGAGATCTAAGGAGGAGATTCGGGGGCTTCTGTAAGGAGAGGGCGCCTACGGACCCGGAGAAGCTCGCATGCAGACATTGGAAAGCAGATGGTGTTGTTGATTCGTTTCTCTCCTGACCCCTTTAGTGAAGCATTTTTTAGCCCTGCTCTTTAATAGATATAGACAGAGAAAGAGGACAGAAAGATAGATATTAGATATTAATATCCTCTGAAACCCCAGTGGAGTCACAGGACACTGACGCGTCAGTTTGATATGAAGTGTTTCTGCTGGAAAAAACCTCAGGGACCCACATCACCCTGAGCTCTCCGCCATCGTTAAATGGCAACTAACAAACTGTTATCACCGACTTTTCACGTGTCGGTTATCAACACAGGGTCATCCAATCAGGTGCCAGCACACCATACATAATCATATGATTTCTCACTCAATCACAGCACACCCTTACAGGTCAATTATATCTACCCAGGCAATTACTCTCTCACTTAGACAAAATCACATTTAATCGCACCCATCCCTCATCCTCTGTTTTACACGTAATAAATCAATTATTCTAAAGACCGAGTCCAGTTATTTAAACACCCTCAATAACCAATCAATAACTTCAATCACACTAATTAACTCAATCAATCAGTCAGTTAATTACATTAAATAACTTAACTGATGTAAACCGACTGTCCTATTCTACAGTATTAATTGCTCAAGAGTATAATTTAGTGGATGCATAGTGGACTCAATATTGAACGTTATGGAAGGTAATGAAAGAGCTCAATCAGCCTCCCCTAAGATGCTAGTCACTGAGGTACATCTACAGATTAGCTTCTGCCGTCTTTAATCTGGGAGTCACCAAGGTTACAGGAATCGCTCTTGAGTGGGAAATGTACAGAAGGTACCTGATCAATAGTGAATTACCCACCACCTTAATTAGCAAACACCGTCTCCCGACAATCAATCTACAGAAAGTCAAGAAAGGGACCTTAAATAAAACCTTACAGCCATTCTCTTGGCCTGTTTCCAGCTGTGAATCACCGGGAACGTAGCTACTCATTCTAAGCTTATGGGAATCCTGCAATTGCTTTTTTTAACACATTGTTTGAAAAAGATATGAATCGCTAATGCTGTTTATTATTCATTATGGTTGTTGTAATTATTATGTGCTATTATCATTATTATATAGACATTAAATAAAAGACGGTTGGGAAAACAGATACAAAAAAAGGGAAAAAATAAAGGAATTAATAAAAATCATCCAGCGGAAAGCTGAAGGGTAAGTATGCAGCACAGAGCTGTCCAGGCATCTGTCACGAAGGTTTCTATTCAGCTATACAGATGCATGTTTAAATCTCTATGAAAGTCATGTTCAGTAACTGACAAAAAATGCTCTTTTTAATAGACTTGGCATTATTTCATACAAGACTTAATGGCACAAACGCAGACATGGAATTAAAATCAAACTGCAGCAAATTACTCTGTTCTTCATCTGTTCCAGAGCGAGTTTGACTTAGGAAAGTTCAGTCATTATCTATTTATTTATAAAAATTCATTTTCCTCATTTTCACCCAATAAATGCCATTGCATCTTTCTAATGCAACTCCTGTGTCGCTTTGGGAGGGGTGAAGACCGGCGCCCCCTTGCTTTCACACCTTGGACAGCAGGCTTAATTGCACAAGTAACATTCATGGAGAAACTAATAGGAGAATAAGCTTTCATTTCCATTTGTACAAGAACAGGTACATTGGAATGCTTCTTTTCTCATATCCCATCATGCTTTCCTTTGAGACACACACACACACACACACACACACAGCTGAGAGAGCCTTGTTGCCTGAGCACAGGGTCAGCCATGTATCTGGCACACTCCTGGAGCATTTCAAGCGGTTAAAGGCTTTGCTCAAGGGTCCAGCAGTAGTGCAGAGAGTCTGCCGAGTGTGGGATTCAAAGCAACAACCTTCCTATCATAGAGGCCCAACCTGCTGACCGACTGTAGGGTGATGAGTGAACCCGGTGATTTAACCCGCTCAAAGGAATGGGAACCTGTTCGCGTTCTCAGGGAGTCCGCGCCATACTCTCTTACTCTGAGACCATTACTGAAGCACTCGCATCAACAAAGAGTCATGCGACATGTCTGGAGTTGAATGGACTGGATGTGCTACAAGAATGAAATTGCATGATGGATCTATAGGTGCCATGTTGTCTCAGAGATACATGCTTGTGTTTACATTTCTTTTTAGTATTTTGCAGCAGCTAGCATCAGTCAGTTAGAAGCTAATGAAAGGTAAAGGAGGAGGAAGACGACCAACAACAACAAGCTAGACAGATTCAGCCATCAATGAAGCTGTCACTGGGAATCCTGTAATTCTGAAATTTCCATAGTTACTATTTTCTTTCATCAGTAAGGTTAAAAATATGATATTGCACTGCCTCCTCATTAGTAATCTCACAAAAAAATAGATATTATTGGATCACAACCCCCTTCGAACATGCTGTTCTGCAGCAAAACTAAAGTCAGTCCTCACAGGCAAATGAGTAGGAACCAGCTTGCTTGCAGTAAGTAAGGTCTTACAAAGTACTACACTGTAATCTTGTTCCTTATTATGTACCATTAATCAGTGTAAAACTTTTAAATAATCCACAGCCATACATAATATACTTAATTATTCTGGTATTAGTTACTGAGGAATTTACTAAATCATATGATTAAGGATGCATAAGGAACTACTAATAATAACTAAGATTTTATTTGCTTTAACCACTCACAGATTAAATTAATCACAGATTAAATTAACACACACACACACTGTTCATTTTTAGACATCATTTATATTCTTTTTTGCTTATATATAGTAATGGTTTATTTACATATATTATTGATTTTCTCCCACTTTTCTATTCAACATGTACAACTTTCTGCTGGTTTTGCAAGGCTAAATCTTAATGGTTTTCTGCACAGCCTCCCGGCTTGTGACATTCAGATTGGGTCAGCACATCACTGAGTTATGCATAACTAGTTTGTAGCCAATAAAAAAGCTTTTATTTATTTTAATTGAATAGGCTTACATGAGTGGAACCATAGAAAAAGGCTTTTTGTGAAAAAAGATTCGTCTCACCGGTATGAACTGGCCTCCCAGAAAAGATCCAGACACTTGCTTGTCTCTCACCTCTGAGCCTGAGAAATGATTGCAGCCTTCCTCTCTGACCCTTTGTGTCACCCTTGTGCTATCAGAAGTGGTCAATTATATGAAACGTACACCTACACCCCGTTAACCGAGTGAAACTGCTTACAGGGAACCACACAGATTATATGAACGTAAATACCGGACAGCTATTTTCGTTACATCTTATGGGGAAAATTCCACTTTGCTCGATCTAAAACACCACAATTTGTCTCTCCAAAATATCCCTTCACTCAAACATGCAAATGTCAGCATGATGAACACCACCTTTAAACAAGAATTACCTAATTACTAGACAGTAAATGAGGTTGGGGAGAATGTGGACGGTTGCAACACGGGGCAGTTGCATCATGGCTTATTTCTACAATGGGGAATGAGCTACAGTGATGATGTTCATACTACACATGCTCAGTAACCCCCCCCCCCTCGGAAGAAGGCAGCCACATATGAGCATTCCTTATGTCTGAAAAAAAAACTTTTCAAGGTGAAAAAGTATTTTTTTTAGTGGTCATAGTTTCTGGCATACTGTCTGAATGTGTGAAGCATTGTAAAGTCACATAAAAAAAAAAAGTCACACAAAAAGTGCTGCAACCGTCCCCACTGTCCCTTAACATGGGTCTTTGATGTTTATTTACAATCTTTTTCTGCAGTATAATTTACATTTAGTAGTAATAGCAGCAGAACTTTAATAGTCATATTCATATTAAAAAATTAGAAATATGAATCAAAATTAGAAGAGAAAAAAATGTACCTACTCTGAGGAGTTGTTACTGAAATTCCTATCATATTTTTTATTAAAAAATTCATAATCACATAATTTTGAATATGTCCTTGCCAAGATTAGGCTCTGCTCTAAAGGAAGCCGGAACCCATTGTACCCGGACCATGGGCATCCTTAGGTCCGATCACTCGAGGCTCTGACAATTTTAGCCCTGATGTTTCCTTCAAAAAAATAGAATAAAATAAGTCGAGCCCCAAGTAATCTTGACTTGACTTAGCCTCCTGGTCTTTTCAATAGTTAGAGATGCCCCTGACCTGGACGTCATCGCTTGGATAACCAATATGGATGTTAATATTTGTGGATAATTTAGGGGAAAAGTTGTAAACTAGGATTTAAAATTCCCTCGACATATGTATAGTAGTACAGTTCCTATAGCTTTAAATATTGCCAAGATAAACATTCTTCTAAACTGGAAAACCAGAGAACATCTCTCCATCATGAAGCACATGTCAATCTCCATCACTTAGAGATCATAATGGACATTTTCCTGAAACGTTTACTACCACTCCTTACATCCTTAAAAATTACCATTAATTTAACCCTATACTTTAATGATTCACACAGACAAATCATTCCTCATTCATACACAAAACCCAGATGTAAAAGGCCTATGGAATTTAATTAATATATATGTATATATTTCCTCAGCAACTTTTTTTTCCATTTGTTTATATGTCTGTATACTCCAGTATGTTTATTTTCATTTTATTTGTTTAATTATATTTGCATAATGAAATTTGTATTTATTTAGTTATGTATTTTATGTATTAAATAAAAGAATAATATATTTTAGAGGATTATTGTACAAAATTAGACTTAAATAATATCTGGAGACCAATTTTTTTTTTCACACTTACAGCAGAAAGTATTTCATAGCTAACACTCTGAGAAATGTTTCATAACATCAGTACTACAGAATCACACTGAACCTTAGTGACCACGGAGCAAAAAAACGGGGGGATGGGGCATTGTATTGTCTCTGCCCAAATCTAATAGTTGTAATTTATTTCCGATAAGGGATGATTTATGATCAAATCAGACGCTGAAAGCCTTACCTGGAATGCCCCACACTGAAAAGTAGGCTGTAAGATTGGTTGGGAATGTAAAGTTCTTTGTCCAAACTCAATTTCTCCTGCACACCGTTGTGGACAGTGGTATAGGACTGCGGCTCGCCACTGTGGGAAAGGGGTTTTAACGCTTTCAGATTTCAGACTGAGAAAACATCGGTGACTCATTCTGCATTCGCGTCAGGAATCAGCCGTGGTCTCCTGGACTTCCCGCAGTCATAATTGCTTTAATCTCCCTCTCGGAGAAGCCCGGGACTGTTCAGAGTCGCTCAGGGCCGTTTTGAGAGCATCAGGCTGCCCCGTACCGAGGTCACGCTGAGATACGGCATGGTAATGCTTATGGTCACTCACACTTTGCTGGAGGATACCGGAGTCTTCTCCCCGTATGCACTTTATGGAATACAAATTTAAGCTAGAGAAAAAATTGGGACGCAATCGTTTAAATTCAGAAATTAATCACGCTGATGAAAAGCGATTTCCTAAAAGGATCTGCAGGTGAACGAATTTCGCCTGCCAGTATCTAATGTGGGTTAATAGCAACACAGGGCACGTATACTAACCTGAAGCAGACGGACTCTTTTTGTGTTGAATATAAAGAAGTAATGCTTGTTCGCACCAAACAGGACCCGCTCGATGCTCCGCCGTTCTCACTGTTTCCCTGATTTCCCAAACCGCAAATGTTTTTCCGAGGACCGCACACCTCGGCTATTTTTCAGTCCTTTGACTTTTGTCTGGGGAACTAGTGATAAATTAATGTATTAGAAGGCTCTGCTTTTGAAATCTCTCATAAATATGATATGCACTTAAGCTGATTCAAAGCACAGGGCATTAAAAATCACATCGATCTGTACAAGATTTAACTCTCTCAGTTTCATACAGTATGGCGGTTAATTGGTCAGTATTCTTATTTCTCTTAATTTCTGATTTCTTCCAAATGGCAGAAATGCTGGTTGTATTAAATATTAGGCCTACTGGTTGTCGAAAAGTGGAAACGCACTCGCAGCAACCCGCAAATTCAATTAAAATATAATTGATTTACATCTGTAACATCTACCAGAGTGTGTGGAGCCATCAAGTGAGAAAATGTTTATTTTAAAGTGCTTGGGGGATGAACGCTCCTGCATTAGACATGGGAATTACGGAAGCCATTATCTGAGACGTTAAAATGAACTGAAAGATGAACATAATCAAAGACAGCACATCACGAAACCCGGAGACCATAATCAGCACTGAATAGGACATCTTCAGCCTCTCCCAAAGGGAATTGTGACAGAAGAACCATTTCGATTGACATCATCTTCTCCTTTTATCACTTAGCCTTCGCAGGAGATATTGCGAAAAGCATAACGACAAAGAAACAGTTAGAGAAACACCTCACAGTCTTCAAACACTTAAGTACCTGGCCCGACCATCTCATAACAGCACAGTACAGCACAGCACAGCACAGTACGGCTGTGCTTAGAGATCTGAAGCCTGATCCATCGCACTGTACGACATCTCATTGTAATTCAGAAATCTGAAATGACACTATAGATAACAATTAATTAAGGGAATTACACAAATACACACTGTCTCCAACCCCCGCAGGATATTTTAATGACCCATTTTAATGTTTTCACATGTATGCGTCCGAAAGTGAAACTGGGGGGTTAAGTTTGCTTGGGGTGCCGCATGGGCTCCGACCGACACTGATATTTTGCACACCTGAGTGTTACATATTGAAGCAATGATGGTTCCCTGCAGGTAGGAACGGATGCTGAGCCATCAGCACACTGCAATTAGGACATTACACAGTAGGATCTATGCGGAAAAACACCATAGCCCCCACCCCCACCCCCCCCCCCCCTCCACTACACTGCAAAATGCTCAGGTTGGTCACTCAGATCTCACAGAGGGGGTGTTATTTGTGTAGCAAGCAAAGTAAAAGCGCGTTCCCGACCACCGGAAAGCTTTACGTCTCAGAGAAGGCGGTAACGCATTTGTTAAAGGTATCCATTTTGGGATCTTGAAAAACCAATCACTGATTCCAATTAGACAGAGAGCCTTTATTAAAGAAAGTTCATATTTCTGTAGTCAACTGGAGGCCTTCAGTAAGACCTTGGTGCTGGGGGGGAGGGGGGGTGGAGTTAATGTAATTCAGTTACATTACTAACCGGGCTGATGTGACTGTAGTTATTTTTTGTAGGCTTTCCTATCTCATCAGCAGACGGTTAGCTACTGACACAACAAATAACAACTACATAACAAACTATGACCTTACAAGCATTTACTGCAGATAGGATATTTGGCCAGATAGTTTATTTAGCTAAACAGTCTGTCAGCCTTAATTGACTTTCTCTATGGCCATCTTGCATATAGATTCCGAGGTCTTATAAATATATAAGCTATGTATGACCTTTCGCTTCATTAACTAAGCTGCAGATCCCTGCCCAGCTTTTGAAGACGCCTGCTGGATATAAATAGATAAAGCACAAACATGGCTTTTCTGATTTCCACACTCCATTTTCCCAGAATTTTTTAAATTTTGTGTCTCTTGGTGTCTTGCACAAAAAAATCATATTCATTTCACTTCCCAAAAGTCCGTTTTTCTTAAACCCATTAAAGTAGCTTTCTCCCTTTTTTTTTTTGCATCGCTTGACAAAGCAGTCATTTATTCGGTTGAAAAAAAACCAACATTCCCTGCATCCAAACACTCGGTAAGCTTTTTAAAGGCCCGTTATGGTGTTTCAGCACATGGCAAACGGCAGATCAAACCAGAAGTTGCAACATTACTCTGCAGCACTTTTTAGGAGAGTTCACAGGGGGCTAGCTTATGATAGGGGGGGGGGGGGGCTTTGGAGTGCGTGGGAAGGCTGTTCTGATGGTGTTGGTGGGGGGTGTTTCTGGGGAGTATTTTGAGTCGAAATCCAGATAATTATTCTGCCACGAACCAGCTCACCACGCATTAATTCAAAGCGTAGGGCAGGCTGAAACACTGCTATTACTTAACTGCAATGTGTTTTCAAGCTTAAAAAGAGAGAAGCAGTCATCTTCCAGTCCTTCAGATGGAGGACTAATGAGCTTCTCACCAGAAAACAGACATATGCTGCAAGCATAAATTTTAACTGATATGTTGAACCCCTACACATACAACAAAGGAATTTCTTCTTATCTGCAATGCAGGGCCCGCAATATCTAAAATACGGAAAGCACAACCTTTAAGCATTTACTGAGCACTTGGGAAAGAGCACCCGAATACTTCCACTCTTTAACCATTTCACAAACACCATACTCTGGTGCACTGTACAAACAGCACACAATACAAGTGGAAAACTATACTATATAGTATTCAAATGCCATACTCCAGTGCACTGTACAAACAGCACACAATACAAGTGGTAAACTATGCTTTATAGTACACAAACACCATACTCCAGGGCACTACACAAACAGCATGCAATACAAGTGGTAATCTATACTATATAGTTTTCAAATGCCATACTCCAGTGCATTACAAAAACCACATACAAGTGTTAACCTATACTGTATAGTATGCAAATGCAATACTCCTGTGCAGTTTAAAATCCGCATACTATACAAACACCATACACCAGGGCACCCAATACAAGTTTTACACTATACTATACGAGGCGTATCTACACTTCACAGTATACGAATGTCATACTCCAAGGTGCTATGAACATACAAACATAGGATCTGTTGCAGCATGCGGACAGGTAACTGGAGCCTAACTGGGATTTTGTCAGATGCCTCATGCTTGCCTGTATCGATGATAAACCCAAGAACCACGAGCGCTCCATAACAGACACGTGTGACTCTGTCAGACCTCCACAAACTGGCACACAGATGCACCCTCTGACTAAGAGCTGCTGTGGGAGGCAGAATGGGAGGGGGGATAATTAAGCCTCCATTATCCCCAGTTCCGAGGACCCGTGCACTCTTAAGGGTTTACAAGATCTTACAGTGCGTGCTTTAAATCCACGGTCTTCATCAAGGCAAACAACGGAGCGTGGAGGCTCTGTGCTCCAGCTGCTGCAGCCGTCCCCGCAGCGACGAGATCAGCCTTAATGACGGATCATTATGCGGGAGATCTGCCTGTCTCACTCTCGTTAGCTGCCAATTCGCAGTAGCCCGTCTGTGCGGCCAAGGAAAGCCACTCTATTTTTGCTCAGGGGAAGCAGGAGGGGAAATGTCCCAATGGGCCGAAGTCCTGCTGAGTGAAACGCTGCGGGAAGAAGCTGATACCAGAGTCACTTGAGGTTATGGGACAGACTTGAAATCAGACGGCATTTAAACATGCCAGATAAATCATGTAATCAACAGTACACATCTTTAGAGTCTCACTAACACATTTTACACCTCACCCACAAGCAGCTTGGTGGCGATGACAAACAGACGTCTTACAACCTTCAACAAATGGCTGTGTTATTGGGACAGACTGCAGATACAGTACTACTCATTAGCAGATGCAGTAGTAGTCATTAGCAGATGCAGTACTACTCATTAACAGATACTTGCATTTTTCACTTTTCTTATTTCTATATATCTAAATTTCTGTTAGACACTCCTACAATCCACAGCCAAAACAAGATCGCAGAATTCATCAAGGAACCCCTTCGTCGAGGAGTCAAACTGATGTCTTATGGAAATGCTGCAAAATTTCATACTGAAAAATGGCCCTGATTAAAAACTGCAGTTGTCTGCAAGCGCAGTTTATTTTCTGCAGTAAAACAGTGAACTCAGGCTGCACACTAAGCACAGGCAGCCAAAAAACTGGTAATGTTACTGATTAATGGGCAATAAAACAAGGAAGAAATTTGCTTTGACGGATTTTTCATGGCAAGTCGACTGCATGTGCAGCATACACGTTCTGTACCAAAATGATCTTAAGCCACTTAATGCATTTTATCAACCCAAGATCTGTTCCAGCTCTTCTGCTCATTGTGCATTTTCTCCATAACAAACTTCCACACTCAGCATAATTGAGTGGGATCATTGCATACTGAAAAATAAAAAAGAATGTTTTGAACCAATAGGGGGCGCAATTTGTCCCATTTTTCATGAACCCCACCACCTGATATTCCTTCAGACTGAAAGTGGCAACCCCAGTATACAGCCCCGTCGTCAGTATTCAATCAATCATAAGGCTAAAGAGGCTAATGGCTTCTTGGGTTTCACAGCTGTATTTTAGCCATCCTTCCTACGAAGGCAGAACAGTCACCTTGAACTCACAAATTCAGCATATCATCAAATTAACGCAGCTTGTGACCAGCAAGATGGCCCAACAAATTCCACCTCTGAATTCAAATTAAAGTTGCAAAGCAGCATACATACAAAGTAAATTTGATCAGATCCAGATCTTCACCTATACAATGTATCAGCAAAGACCCCTCAGACACCTTTTGAGCAATGGGATGAAGTATCAGACACTGCCCTTCTCTTTGCTATCACTGTACAGTGCTGCTTCAGGTTTGGTGTGATCTGTCTCAAAATTTGACCTGTTTCAGATCGTCACCAATATAACATGTCTGCAAAGTTTGAAAAATAAGTGTCAAATAGTTTTTGAGTTATTGTGCAAAGGATATAAGTCTGTGGTGGCAACAGCAGACTGGTCCCAAAATTATATGCAATCCTTGTCCAGGGAAGACAATTAATATGCCATATATGTTTATTGAATTCACAGTCCAGAATCTAAATTGCACATACTTCATATTTCATCAGAATCCACTATATAACAAAGAAAAACAAATTAACTGAAAAGGCAAAATCTATATGCAGAAGGACCTTAAAGGACCTTTGTTTACAGTCACGCTTATTTTGTGAGTTTATGGGCCATTGCAGAGCTGTAATTTGCTGTAGAAAAAAAATTAATTGCACTCGGTGGGAATTCCATCTGTACTAAACTGTGTTATGGCAAAGAATAAAAATCCATGATGTAGAGTGTGTTCTAAAAAATCAATTTAATGATTATTTACCTACTTTTCAATCCAAATATAAGTATCTTATGATTTCATGCTATACGTTTTACACCAAGACTCTCCAGGTAAATATCTGGCTCACAGGTGCAACCTCATGGTGTAGAACTTTGCTCTCCAGGTCAGTATCTTGACCTCTTTTTTGCCGTGAAAAGCCAGCGAACGTCACAGCACATCTGCCTGTTAGCAACTGTTAGCCATTATTAACTATTAAACACATTAGAGCAACATTCACTATGTCAAACAGTCTTAGCTAGAAAGCTTGGCTCAGGCATCTTTCTGAAGCAATTACACTTTTGGTATCATGGGCTACAGCAAAATCCCATTGGAAACTGCACAGAAACAGCTACAGATTGATTATCAGGGTCAGGAATGCCCTTATGAGGTCTAAAACCTTCTAATTACTTGTTGGGTTCCTTAATCTCCCTAGTCACGGCAGCCTCTTGTGTGTCTCCGTGACATTAAGACATCTTCTCCACTGCAGTCCCAAGGAAGGCACTGGCAGCAGCCGTTTCCAGGCTGAACTGAAAGCAACACGAAGCAAAATGATTAAACAAAAATGCTAATGCGATGTGAATCTCCAAGAGAATAGCCAAACGTAACGAGATTATTCAACAGTGTCTGAGGTGCTCTATCAGGAGCTGCTGTCCTTTCTCGGGATATGAGAGGTTCCTCGCGTGCGTCTCGTAGAAACGGGTCAAGCCTCAGTTTTTCCTGGCATGTTCTCACCAAGACCACGGTAAAAATAATAACAAACTTAATATGCTAATAACAGAATTTGCAGTCAGAGTAGCCAAAATGGCTTCCCAACCTGGCTGAAATGGCTCATCTATGAACTATTTTCCTGCTCCTTTCTCTAGCATCTCATATTCATCTTGTACATTATTAATTCAGGGCTGGGCTGCAAATCAGGTGAAACACCTGTACAGTATGTGAAGTCTGTCACTCTGACCTCTGGATGGAATCACGTTCCTGCTTTCTGCTCAGCTATCAAGGCTGTAGACCCCCAAAAGGCCCCCATCTCTCTAGGGCTGGGTTCTGGCCTGGTGCTGTTTAATTCACATTTTCAGGTTTTACAGAAGGCCGTATGGCTTTCCTCCACTGAGACCAAATGTACAGCAGCTTGATACTTTGAACCACAGAATGGTTAATCCTGAAGTCTCTGTTGCCCATGGTTTTTCCATAACATTCTATAAAATGCATAATATACGGAGACATCCAGGTGAAAATGAAGCTTAACAACTCCTTACCCTCAGACTACTGTATTTCATTTACAGTTTCTCCTCCTCTTCCTCCTATCACATTCTTTTAGCTCCTCTACATCTTCCTCTTCCCATCATATTCATTCCCCTCCTCCTCTTCGTCTCATCACCTTCATTCAGCTGCTGTATCTCCTCCTCTCCCTCATGTCACCTTCATTCAGCTGCTGTATCTCCTCCTCTCCCTCATGTCACCTTCATTCAGCTTCTGTACCTCCTCCTCTCCCTCATGTCACCTTCATTTACTCCTGTACCTCCTCTTCTTCCTCGCATCACCTTCATTCAGCTGCTGTATGTCCTCCTCTTCGTCTCATCACCCTCATTTGAACTTCATCAGACCCTTCATCTCACACCCCCTGCCCATGCATACTAACCTACTTCAGCGCCTCCACGTTGCGCTGTCCTCATTCAGCTCCTGCTCCTTAAACTCCCCTCATTCAGGTCACACTCCCCCAGCAGACCTGTGTCAGATGGTAGCGTTCCGCTGTGAAAGCAGATGGAGTTGCACCCAGCATCAGTTGACTGCGTAAGTACGCTAACCTTAATAAAGCAGTAAAAAGTGGAAGACCCATGCAGTTCTTTTTACAGTCCACATAGCCACACTTAACTCTGTTCCAGTGAACACAACTCAGCATGTTAGCCTGTTACCTGAACCTGGGTACCACAGCACTCCACCACCAAGCCCCCCCCCAACTTTGACCACAGAAAACTCTAGTAATATAACACTTCAGTCTTCTCAAAGCAATTTGCCTCTATATGTGGTTTATTCAAAACAACCCCCCCGCCCCCCCCCCCGAAAAAAGAATGACAGGCAAAGGCTGTTTTTTTCTGTTTTTGATTGATACGGCCCCCCTCTGTAAACAGATGGCATTGCCAACTGTGCCACTGCAGCTACTCCAGGGCCTGGCATAAACCAAGACAGCTTTTGGGGACAGTGATGAGTTTCCCCAGGGAAATGCAGGGTCCTGATGCTCACATTAGTGATCGGAGTCTGCCAGTGGTGGCCAGCGCATAAAGTGACACACTTATAGTGATGCTGGGGATAAGCAGGTGGAGTGTGAAAAAAAAATTAGGTGTCAGAGAGGGGTTAGTTATTCTAAGAATTATAAATATAGCAGCGATTACCTTCAGTTAATTAGCAGATTTGATTTTTCAGCTAACGGCTATATCTAAAGTGGCATAGGATTTTATCCATTAAAAACTGCAAATGAGTCACCAGGTTATGTGACATGGAGAACAGCAGCACTATCTGGGACTTGAACCAACAACCCGGCGGGTCCAAGCCTGCACCTTAGCCACGAAACACCACATCATCTGCTTCTGCACTTTGTTTAATGAAACAGTTGCCATTCAGCTCTTGATGCAGCAAGGCTATGTCATCCTTGTTGTTTGTCTATCTGCACGTTGTGTTAAATCCCTCAAAATATCAGTAACAGCAAAACTAAAATGTCAATCTGGATTTTAAACCTTTCCACCACCGTCAGCATTCCTTTCACTTCACACAAGTGTCATTTATGTGAAAATCTTTATTTTGGGAGTCAGTGCAGAGGGTTGACCACTTGCCGTGTAGCACTGCTTGCAGAGGAGAAATAGCTGTACTCCAGCCTCACTGTCAGTTCAGTGGACAAGAGGCACAAGATGATAAATGCAGTCGATGTTGAAACGGGACACGTGATAAATACCGTGCCAGAACTCATGCTTCGGAGTCCATTTTCACTCTGACGGAGCATCAAAACAAACCCTGTTCATCGCTTCAGGACTGTGACACTGAGCAAAACCGTGTCTGAGGCATCGAGATGCTAGGAATTGAGCCATCTACAGCATTTTCCTAGTTTCCCTCTTATCATCTCGACCTCCCCAGAAGTCTGCATGGGTTCCTCCCTCGGTTCTTGTCGTCCATAATGAACAACAGGCCCCGAAGCTATGGTGGGGAACGCAGCTCAAGGTCGGATAGTGCTGGACAAATAGGGTCATGGAACAACCTTCGGCAAACTTTCTGGTTCTTCGCGAACGCAAGCGAAGTCAAAATTAGCATACGGGATGGCCTGCGTGGTGAAAGGAATCCACAGCCCAAGACCTGGATCAAGAAACATGCGTTTGAGAGACCAGATGCTACCAAAACTCATACAGGTGGCGTCACAATACAATGAAAACCGCGATTTGACTATTGCAACTTTTTACTATTGATGGAATACAGCCATTTTAATCTGTCTACTGCCCGTCCACAGACAAAGTTGTCTGCTGCAAAGTATTTTGTTTGAAAGAAAATCTATGTAGGCCATCAAATAACATGTCCATGGTTAAAAAGTGCATTTTGATCAAAATTCCTGTCATTTCACAATGATGTTGATCCCTGCATTTGACGTCTAGAAGTGCTTTCACACCGTCAGAAATTTATTTCTGCAACAAGAACCTTTTTACGGAACCAGGGTCTTTTGTCACGTTCACCCTGCAGGAACTCGGCCTGATTGTAGTTCCTCAGAGACCGTTCTGGAACCCTTTTTAGTACCTACTCCAGACCAGGTACTTGTTGTTTGAACACAAACTATTGGGGATACCTTACAGCGATAAACTTGTTGACCACAAGCACTGGCGCTAAATTGGAAGTTACACGGAAGTGCGGAAAAAGATGCAGTGGAGCAATTGAGCAAGTGGAATTATTTTTATACCATAATTACATTTAATGCATCGATTAATACATTTTTTGCACGCCTCTTCATATTTCTGTAGCAGAAAATTCGATCACTATCAAATATACTTTTGCCTAATATCGCCGGTGCTGTCACTGAAACTTGCCAGTGCTCATTAGTGTGGTAACATGACATAATTTTTTTGTTATGCGGAAAATGAAAGATCGATCTACTGGCTAGATCAAGAATCATGAACAGTTTGCGGATCAATTAAGTAAAATCTTTGTCCTCCCATTGTTTTGGTGTGGCGGTGTAGGTTCATATGAAATTATATGAGAAGTGTAACCTGTTAACTTTTTGCGTCTTCCATGCTTATTTAGCATTAAGGTCCCAGTTCCTGTTGTGTGGTGTGAAAGCAACACACAAAAGTGGCCGGGAGCTACAGAAGTTCCAGGTTGAGAACCCAGGGGCTCGTAAACTGGAACCAGGTTCCAGAATTTCGGTGTGAAAGAGCCTTATTTGATTAGTAAAAAGACTTTATTTGGCTAATGATCACAACATAACTTTGACATCACTATGAATTGTGAATATAAAGTGAGATTAGTTTGTATCCTGTTGACCATTTAAAACATTTAACCGTTCACTGATGGCTGTGTTAAGCTAAGTTTCTATTTGTGGTGCTAAGGGTGTATCATTATGTTTTTTCATCTGTAATTTGTAAAGTATTTTCTGAGAAAATGCAGTTTTTATACTGAAATAATGGACCATTGAATGGTATGTGTTTTTCATTGGACAGTGATGATCTGCAGTACGGCTGACCTCAGGTTAAACTCACATCAATGGTTCCCTTTCATGATCATTTTAACGGTGGGCTGTTAAGAAAAAGCCAAAATTCAGCTTGCTCTACAAGAAGAAGATTTGGATTCAGCTCTATAATTTATAGCTACCCTCGAAAGAATAACCACTCTATTCTTTTATATTAAAATCCGAAAGCAATCTTGTGACAGATTTAAGCCGGCAATGTAATTGTGCAGAGTAGGAAAATAAGAATATTTTTACAGCAAAATGGCCCTTTGGCAGCCTGAAGTTTTTTGTCTTGAAAGTTAGAGCCGTTACTTCGTAGTGATATTGTGTGTTGTGTTGTGACATGCATTTAAATTCCAGTTCCATGTAATCTACTAAACATCTGCTAACAGTTTCGAAGCCTGTGAGTGTCTGTCAGCCAGGGGGCTGGAGTTGGTCACTGCCATTATATACTGACCAATATCATTAGATAAGGGCATTCCAGTGCTTCCCATTGCACTGCTGGCCTGGAATATAATAAAATTAATAGGCAGTTTATTTTTTTATTAGGGGAAATACAGTGTGGATTACACACAGTGTGTTTAATGTAGTCTTCCATTCAATTTTCACAAATGATTGAAGATCAGAAGGTTATGAAATGTATCCATTCATGCGTCCAGATCACTGCTAGGTTTATTAGGTATGTGTCGGCTGGATATTAAGTTGTTTAGTAGCTGTAAGTTTTTTGTACGTTCTCAGTCTCAGGGGTAAACGATACCCCAGCCATCCTTATGAAAGACATGATGGATTTGTGGGTTTTCCAAGGAAAACACTAAAGCTCAATGCCTAAAGTACAACCCAGCCTGTAAGGCGGAACAATTAAGGCATAGGTTTACCCAGGTCACTACCACCCCTTTCGGTGTATAGATTTTTCCTCAAAGGGGTGGTGTTTAAGGGGTATCTCTTTAATTACCTCCTGCGATTCCAGTCTGATGAATCAATGATATTGATTGATTAATTACAGTTTAGGGTTGCTGCATGTTAAGAGGTCATTCTTTCATTGAGAAGATGACAGACGGTGTCCCTCACACATGGGGGGTTGCTTTTGTGGGCCGTATCGTACTTCTCCAACTCTCCGATCCCAGACATTTTCAAGAAGAGGTCAGAGGATAGCAGCCCACAGAATTGACAGACAAATTAGTACTCAGGGCTTTTACTATTCAGAGTAGTTTAAAAGTCAACAAGACAACTTCATTTGCGGTTTTAAAAGCATAAATCAAAATAATGCCATCCATCCATCCATGCTCGTGGGAGTTTTAGTTGCACAAAACTGTTCTGAGGGCAGAATGAAAAATGATTGGTTTAGAGAGATAATCAATCAGAATTTGTGCTAGGCAGCTAGAGGAGGTGGGACCAAGACATTGAACTAGTTGCTTGGACCCGCCTCTTCTACAGTCTTATTGGGTATCTCTCTGAACCAATCATTTTTCAATCTGTCTTCAGAACATTTTTGTTTAAGTAAATCTCCCATAAGCTCCACCCATCAATCAATCTTCTATACCACTCTGCCAATACAGGGTCACATTGTAAACCTGGTGTCAATCCCAGGCATTACAAAACACAAAGGAAAGCCATGGACAGAATGCTACTCAATCTGTTACAGTGTAAGCAATGAAGCACGGTACATTACATATTCACTGCCATTCATTCTGTGGACGATTGCATAAATTATATATAAATTTTAATCCACCAGAAAGCCTTGCAGACATAAAAGCCTGACAAAATAAACAAATTGTTTGAAAAATAACCCAAAGAAGAAGCAGTGATGATAGCTATGATGTTATCCTTGGCCTTGGACTACAAAGTACAAAGACTATTCATTAGCATTCTGCGAATAAAACGTTAGATCGCATCAGCATATGTCAGCTTCAGGCTTCGTTTTATTGAAACATCCATCCATTTGCCCATCTGCCACCTGTTTATCCTGGTCAAGGCTGCAGAGGGTGCTGGAGCTTAGCCCAGACAGGACAAGGTAGAGGCAACCCTGGACAAGACGACAGGGTACCACAGGGCACAGACTCACATAATCATATGGGCTAATCAGAGATGCCTATTAATCTAATCACCTGTCTTGGACTGTGGGGGGAATATTGGAGCTCCCAGAGGAAACCCAGACAACATGCAAACCACCCACACAGAGAGCAGGGGTGAGATTCAAAGCCCCGACGCTGCAGGTGAGAGGCAACCCACAGAGGTTCCCAAACACAGGCAAACCAAAAACCCATCTCATCTCAGATCGAGCCACACTCCCTCTCAAATCAAAGGCATTGATACTGAATAGCAATTCCTAAACCTCATAAAGCCAGTCATTTGAAATTTACTAAATGAGTGTACATGTTAAATATGGCAGTATATCTCACAATCCAATAAGCTTCTAGATACATGGTCAACATCTGAATAAGAAATTATAGTTAGCGATTCAAAGCACTTTGATTCTGTAAGGATTTGATACAATGTGTTTCCAATATAATACACGTCAATTCAGCTCAGACTGGAAATGATTTCAATCGATTTAACATGTATTACAGGTTCTGAAGTGATGTAGCCATATCACAGACAGCATTTCTGTTTTGATTCATCTTTTTGTTACACCCCGGATCTTAAATTATGATCTAAATCCCCCACTGATGTATAAAGCTATGAATTTATTTCACGTGTGTTGCTGGTATTTTTAAATCTTCCAGACCCCTGGGACCCACAATATTCTGGCAGAGGAAATACATTAATTTTTCAGACCTTGAGGTCAGCACAGAATCCAGGGTGGTTAACACAGATGTTAAGTATACTTAGCTTCCAAAAGAGCAGCTGCTAATGAACTTCGAATGAGCCAAAATAATGCAGATCATAAACCCAATGCTTAAAGGGAACAAATACAGACTAGATATTATTTTACAACAATGTACCAAGTCTGACTATACATAAGGTAGCAGTGTGATGTTTTGGCTTCAGTTACTGGCACAACTCACCCCCATGTGTATCTGAATTTGTCAAAACAATCTTAGTCAGAACTGGCAAGTGTCACCCAGAGGGAAACCAAAGTGTAGCAGACAGGTTTTGCACAACAGTCTCTTGCAGAAGATGCAGCTTCTCTACAAAAACCAAATTTATGGTTTTTTCGGTATTCCGCAAACGCGATCGATACCAGGCGGCATTAAACATACGTCATCAACCCTGAATGTCACAGCATTCAACAAGCATCCAGTGACAGCAGAGACAAAACAAATGTTGGAAAAAAAATTAAGGCAGATAACTATTAATTACAGTTGAACTTGCATGAGTGTCAGAAATGGCACAAAATAAATTCAGTACAAGCCTTTTCTGAAAGCATTTCCTAAACCCATAACAAGCATCCTAAAATATGACGTCTGATGACCTGACAAAGTAACTGCTTATTTGTTCAAACTGGAATTAAAACAGAAGAGTTCACTGTAGTACTTTGATGTTCAAAATTCAAATCAGCCCCCGGAGAAGTTACTGTTTTTAGTGTGAAGTCCCATGTTGCAGAATTCTTACATCCCTTTTCACTGTTTTTTTATTATAAAATTCAGAGCATCATTACAGCCTTTGCCAAAAATGAAATGAACACAATATTGTGGAATGATGCATAATTAATTACATTTATCACAGCTAAAAAAAAATAATTAATTGACCATTATAAATTTATCATAGTAATCCTAGAAAATCTGTCCAGATTTCTAATTAATTTCTGTCTCCTCTTCCTAAAGAGTAATGCCACATAGATTACATATGACTGGTAAGCCTAAATGATGTAATAATACCGAACCTGACACTATCTGCAATTGGCTGTTTAATTTTCTCTAAGGCTTAGCTGACCTGGTGACCTTTCTGCCCTGTGACAAGGAAACAATAAAAAGCATAATACGAAGGTCAGCCCAGTGTAAACAGCGGCCCCCCATCCCCGCCCCCCCATCCCCATGTGTGGCTGGTCTTTATCAGCATGGGCCAGGCGTCGTCCGAGGGCACTCCATGTCGCGGTGGTACAGTAAGTGCTGGCCTCAGCGGTCTGTACCCTGTGCTGTGGCACCACCCATGGGGAGTGACTTGTACCATGTTAGAAGCGAATCAAAGGGCTGCTGGGGGCCGCCTGGCCAATGGGAATGAATCTCCTAAGGGACAAAACAGGAACTACATTTCTGTTTGCTGTTATAGTCGCACATACTATTATATTTTTCTTTCCCCATGTGCCTAGAGTAATGGTGAGTCTAGAGCCTATCCCAGGCAGGACTGAGCACAAGGCTGGTGGAATACCAGGCAATCGCCAAACACACGCACACAATCTTATGGCCGATTTCAAGACGATAATTTACCTACACCCTCAGAAGAAATTTGTACCTTTACTTGTTACTGGGGCTGTACCCTTGTAATTGTACCCTTTAAGGTACAGAAATGGACTCTGAGGAACATCCCAAAGGGACAAACTGCATTAATGTACCATCAATGGTACAGAAATGTTCCTCAGAGTCCATTTCTGTACCATAAAAGGTACAATTACCTACAGGTAAGGGTACAATTGGCAGAGCCTCGAGGGTACAGCTTCGGGGAAAAAATGTTTATCCTTTTTTCTGAGAGTGTAATCCAGAGTAGGGGGTGGAAATCGAACCCACAACACGCTGGAGGGGTAGCCAGGGCCTCCCATAAGGAGGAAGCAAGGGGAAGAGGTTAAGGGGCCCAGACACTGAGGGGACGAGGGGATTGTTAGAACTTTTCAGGGCCCCGGCCACGTCTTTGTGCTGCTCTGGGGGGCCACCACCGTTACCTTTTTTAAATAAATCTACTTTAAATACATAATAACGATGAGAGAAAAAGTCTGAAGTCCCATTATGAACCGCTCAGTGTTCTGCAGACCATAGAGGACTAAAAGGCTGCCATTAACAGTGCAAAAGGTCAAGCCTACTGACAGCGTTTTGTGGGAAATTATCATTCATGGCCAGGGGAAGAATCCACGTGGAAAGCTTACTAATATATCTCCACAAATATTACCTAGGCCGCGCGACGTACATCACACATTCAGAGAACAGGTCGGTGATAGTAAGGAAAGCGGTAATAAAACTGCGCATGAACTCCAGCTCCCCAAAGCACTTTTAAAATGTTATCTATGCAAAGAAACATTGCGGTTTTTAGGTTTGCGAAGGGACCGGCTCTTTTACCCATATAAAGAGACACTATAGGAGCAAAATATTAGCAAAAAGTAAGTATGGCATGAATAAAATCGCGATCGGCATTTATCGCCCCCCTTTGCGCAAGAATGATTAATAAATTTGGTTATCCCTACTGTATGTCCCTATGAGATGTTTGTCGTTTTCTTTGGTAAAGCAATTCTGTCATAACACATCATAAATAAATTGTATTAAATCAGGACAACACGACATGCACTTCTTTATAGCTAAAATTATGTTTTTTGGGGCGACTCAACCCAACAAACACACGCAAAAAAACACTATCTGATTCACCACGATCCGTCATGATGCGGCGTTTTTCCAGGGACGCAGGCAGATTCACCCGATTGCAGCTCGGATTTCTGATCGGCAATCTGATTTCTGTAATTTGTAACGGTGGTCGGTAGCGAAAAATTACTTTTAGTTTCTGCATATCGGTGAATACTGCATTATTCTCCAGTTAAACCTTATTAATCGCAGTCAGCCCATTATAGCCGTGAGAGCCTCAGAGCTCCTTTAAAAATCCATTACCTACTATTTATTTATTTATTTGTTCATTCTCTTTTTAACAACATGAAAGCCAGATAATTTCGCAGTTGACGAGAGTTACGTGGGAGAGAGACGGAAAAGATGAATTTGAAACTTCTTATTTGTTTCCAACTTGCTGTATTAAGAGCATAGATATTTATCAGGAGGAGCGTACACAGTAAGCCACTAGCGCATATTGCATGCTGAAAGAATGATTTATTTAAAGTACGTTTTCGGAAGAATATTATCATATTTACAAGAATACTTACTAACCACATCACGTACCTGCAGCAATTTTCAAACGGCCAGACAACTAAAGCATGAAATCTGTGGCTATAGTTAAATTACTCCACAAAGTTATTACAAAGTGTTTAATTTATCTACGGCTGAACCGGTTGCAGGTTCACTTCCCCGCTACTGAAGGTCTGGTCAAACGCATCGCAATGTTATCACGGATACTGAAAACACCATGTATACCCTGCCAAATTCTAGGTGTGAGAGGTACATACTGCCAAGCAGATAAAGCAGACAAGTGCATGACTTTATTGAAGAATTATGAGAAAAAAGGTTATTAATTGTGTACAAGCCAGATGATTAGTGTTACAACTACGCTGGGAAAGTGTAATGAAATCCATCAGCTGTGATCATGGCTTTCTGGCCAATGTCGTGAAGGTCATTAGTGGTTAGTCCACCAAATGAGGTGAGCTGAAGGCTGCTGACACTCACACGAACTTGGGTCTGATGCAACATATGGACATCGATCTTGTTTTTGCTCTAGGATGACAGAACTCAAGTAGGCCACACTAACCAGACTGAAACACTAACATCACGTGTGGAATCTTCAGGGGACAGGCCTACTCTGTACTGCTGAGTTAGCACTGTTTAGATAAAAGGTTTTCAACCAGTGCTTGGAGACACCCTGGAGGTCTGCAAAACCATTTTTAAAATTAACAAAATGCATTGCTGCATGTTATAAGCCACCAGCACCATTCCCAAGTGAAAAATACTGAATACCCCCCTCAGCCATTAAGGCTGATAAGGTTGGTCCCTCGGAATGAATTATGGCCCCTCTAATGCCCCCCCTTTAAAAAAATCTTAGAATTACCCCTGGTGGAAGTAGACCCCAAGCTCAGGGTCTGTCTTCATCTGCGGGTCCCTGCTTTAAGGAAGATTGGAGACATCTGGTCTTGAGGAACACAGCCCTACGAGATGACTGGATTCTGCAGTTATTATCACAGTCGTGTTTCTGTACTAAAGGTCCTGTTCCACTCGGGAAGGTAAATATATCCACACAGCAATGGGAGGATGGCACAAGGACTCTAATGGTGTTTTGAGAACAAATGAAGGGCTGAAATGAGAACAAACGATTTAATTTCAATCTCTCCCCTCTCCTAGAACAGCTATCCCCCCAACACATAGAGTACCATAGACAATAATGAAGTAAAATGTAGGTCCACCCATTGGTCTTTCTGTAAATAACATTGATTTCTAGCTTACGGCTCAATACTCTGGATGGATTTTGTGTTTTATGTGGTCAATTTAGCTAGCTAATTTACTCAGGAGAGATAATCAAACCTCACCTTCTACATCTGTCGGAATGTGTTGGAAGCCCAGGATTTTGTTTTGCTTCACACATTGACAGCTAATCGCCCTGCATGAAAACTAAAATCCAACCAAACTATCCTGGGACTTAAGCAGCATGCCTGTGCTTATCCTTGCAGTAGGTTGGCTTTGTTTTATTATATAAACTTTTTATATAATACATTTCCAAAAGGCAGCTGCTGGCATTAGCGTGAACCTCATAGCATCTTTGAAGTACAGGACCTACTGCGAGAGATTCTAATGTCAGGGTACGGGGAAGGGGTCAGCTGACATGCCGATCCCTTCCTGATTGGCTGTACCGATGCTGCTTTAATTAACACTGCTGCCTTTGCTACTCTTGTTGAGTGACTGGTTTGCCGGAGGTCTCTCTATCCTGTCTGACTATATCTTGCCAATCAGCTGACTGCTGAACTGCTTGTCGATGGGGGGGGGGGGGGGCTGGCAGCCTGGCAGAGGAACTTCCTGAGCTTGCCGGGGCAAATTAGTGGAATGACAGTACATATGTTGCGGGCCAGTACTTTGAGACCTCATCTACAGTATGTGAATCAACCAATAGAGACCTTCGTCCTCCGCTATGGAAAAAGGCTGATTACCCAATGCAGTTGTCTCATTTCAGTAGTTGTGTCTTTAGCGTTGACACTACAAACTTTGAATAACAATCAAGTTTAAATATTGGCCAAATAATATATAGGCCAAATATAGGCCAAAACTGACGCTTTGGATCTTGATTTTTTAACAAATATCGGCTGATACTGATATGTTAACCAATATATTGTGCATCTTTGGATCACACATATCTGATGCTGGATAGTACTTTAAAAATGGCGTCTGACAGCCTGCTGCCTGACAGCCTGTTGTTTTTCTGTCTTTGAGCTCTCCACCAACTTTTTACACCCATTAATTTTTTCCCCCAATAGCTTTATCCTCAGGGCACAAAAATCCCTGCCCAGGGCTCCCTGCATTTATTTACTGGGTCACTCATTATTTACTGAACAGTGCCTCTGCTATCTGACTTCCTCTTTCCTTTTGGGTGGTTTTCACATCCCCTGCTAAACTCCAGTGTGTTGTTTGCCCTTCTCTGCAACCCGTGCAACAGCAGAGGTGACCACACCCGAGGTTACTTGGCTCCTGATTCATACCATGTGACCAGGCACGGGGGGTGGGGGGGGGGGTGGCATTCTGGCCGTCTGCTCAGCTCGCCACCATATACGTCTGGCAGGCTCGCGGCTTTGCTAATTGCCAATCAGCACTTTGACTTACACTCAGCTGTGCCTTAGACTCCATCATCAGCAGGGGAATAAAACTCCCCAAGCTTTTACTGAACTATATCCCCTGCAAAAAGGCCAAGAACTTCCTGCTGATGGCCAGCGGGCCTTCAGAAGTGCCGCAGACTGTGAGGTTTTATTGGGTACTGGCCCCTAAAAGCCACCTATCAGGCTCTGCGCTTTTGGGGCCATGTGTGTCTCAGTGGCTTTGGCCTCAGTGTCTGTGCTCGGAAGGTCGCCGCTTTGAATCCTGTTTTAGTAGAATACCCTCATTTCTGTTGTTCCCTGGGGCGAGACCCTTAAGCACCAAAAAATGCTCCAGGGGAGCTAGATGGACAGCAGACTTTGTGCTCAGAACCTGAGCTTCGCTCTCATTTCATTATGCATGTATGACTTTAAAAATGAGAGCAAGATGGAATATTTGAGAAAGCACGCACCTACGTACCTGTTCTTGTGCAAAAAAAGCTTTGTTTCATTGATGGATTGCATTTAACTGATATGTAAAACCACATTTAAATAAACCAACTTTTGTTTTTTTTGCTGGATGTGTTCCTTGTTTGTTATACCAGTGTCTCTGCACCCAGTCCTTAGTAAGTCCTCAGACAGTCTGCATTTTTGCTCCTTCCCAGCTCCCAGTGCACATGTACCAGGTATTTGGTGTTCTTGATTGGCTGGGAGGTGGGAGGGAGCAAAAACGTGGACCGTCCGGGGCTCCCTGAGGACTAGATTGAGAATCTCTGTTATACGTCTAATTGCAGGTAGTCTGATCTGGGCAGGTTTTCTGTTTTGATCCAGCAGTCTGCTGACTAGCGGTGACTGAGCAGATGTTCCAGCTTCCTCTGAGCCTGGAAGGTCTCGGCCCACTACAGCCATCAGTCAACCAGCTGCTGGTGTTGTAATGTTTCTTTCAATGGAAAGGTCACTTTGGCAAAAGAGCCCAGCCTTTAACGACATTCCAGGTCTTGATTCGGGGCAAACGTGACAGTCATCAGCGCCTTTGGAGAGGTGAGGCCAAGCCGGGACATTCAGCCAGATGAACGCTTTGCTGTCTCGCTGACATTCAGAGGTATCGCCCAGGTCCCCGGACACGACCTCTGAATCTCATCACCCTGGAGATGACGGCTGACTCACAGAGGTCAGCTCACAGAGGACTCTGATCTTTCAGCAAATTTGCCAGCTCCAAGCTGAGGGCAAATGACCTGATCACTCACCAGTAATGATTTTCAGGCCGAACTTATGCTTTTATAATGGTTGTACCAGCGAATCCATGCCATGACCCAGCCCTTCATTGCTCCGTGGCCTGTAAGGAGTGAAGCGCGTTTTGTTTAATGGCTCACGGAGAGCCATCATCAACCTAAGGAGGACAAGACAGCAGTATGGACCCATATTTTGCTATCCTGCATGCAGGTGTTCAATCCCACTCTCAGATACAGTACAGCATCCACATCAGCAGAGTGGAAAAAAAGCACACCTTTATTTAGCATAAAACCTAGCTTCAAATTTGTCGAGCAACAGTCTTCTCCGGTCTCCCCATGTTTTCTTCAATGTTACAATCTTAATCGCTTTTTGCTGTTGAAGCATTCAAATGAATGCAGCTGTTAATGGTCACGATTGTCCCCAAGAGAAACTAATCCTTCTTCCTTTCACCATTCCGATATGAGAGCAGCTCTGGTTAAGATGCCTGCTCCACAAATTCGGAAACCTGTACCACCTGCCCCCATCCTAAGCTGCGCTTTTGCCCCCACGAGGAGAATTTGACCTTCCTGGCAAATTTACTGTGCTTTCACACCCTATCAATCAGAGTAAAGACACAATGACAGTGATTTAAGTATAAAGGAGCCTTCTTCAATCAATAATCAACTCCAGTTCTAATTACAGTGCTTCAAATCCATCTTCTAAGTATTCTGCTTTGTTTCTATGCTGATGGCGTGATCCTGGAGCCCTGAATACCCAACCTCCCTACCTGCCCTTCACCACAGCTCAGGAGCGTTCAAACTATCATGCATCACACACACTAATGATTACCCCAATGATCCCAGAGCAGGGAGAGCACCTGACAGGGCTTTTATTACACTGCTGATGGTATATTAAATTAATAATCTATATATCACCATGTGCAGAATAAGCAACAGATATTACCGGTGAATTATTGGCACTTAACACAGTCCTGTTGATTGAAATGGAGGCTGTCTGTTCAGATTTACGACAATCACATTATTTTTTCTCAAACACCTGCACCGTGGGAGGGGCCCCAAGGGTTTCCTTCACTTCCCTCCTTCCCCAACACGTCCGGCAAAATGGCTGACAAGCCGGATCTGTTTTGTGATTCAGGCGCTGGTTCTGCTGGGAAGGCTACCATCTGACGGTCGGCAGAGCACAGGGACACAGAGCGATTAACTTTCAACCCAAGGTGTCCTCACTTGCACCCCCATCAGGATGAATTGAGCAAGTTCACCTTAAGGTTAGCATCCCTGTGAGCTGGATTCATTACCTTTGTTGACGGGTCGCTTAAAGTGATCTGCTCGAAATATAGCAAGAGCTTTTCAACACAGGCTCACGAGGGCCCCCGAATCAATCCGCTTAGTCTGGGCTTTTCCGTCAGTGGCAGCGAGCGGCCTCTCGAGTGACAGGAAGCTGTGTGCAAAAATTTGCGTGACCCTAAGGCTGCATGCACCGTTCCTTCCATCTGGTTCCTGCCCTGAACATTAAAAGGAAACTCAGCTAATATCAACACACCACTATGATCAAAACATGAACCCCCCCCCATGCCCAGTGGCCCTGTGGGAGAGGGTGGCTCCACACTCATAATGAGGGTGCCAGGCCAGCAGGAGGCGATCACAACCACCTGCCATAGCAGGGCTTTGTGAATGCGCTCACTGCTGACCTTCGCCACCGCAAAAGAACATCATGTCAGGATGCTTATGAGGGCATGGCTGTCTCTCTCTCTTTCACTCTCTCATTCATTGTTCAGTTCGTGGAGTTCAGCCATTTTGCATGCAATCCAAATTACATAAAGAGAAATGTTTATATAAAAGGGAGAAATGTCAACATAAACTGCATCTCTTCTATTCTACACACACATACTCTAACATACCATAACCCTTGTTGTTCTTTCTACTTTGAAAACGGCAATTACATTTCAGTGTCTCTTTCCTACTGAAGAAATTTGACTGACGGACAAACCTTCAGGTTTGGCTCACGGCTTCACTGTGGACACAGACACACTTAAAAAAAAAATCAACTGAAAGCTTATTTGCTAAACTCTCACACAGAGAATTCATTTACATATATTGATATATTTCACTTTGAAGGTCACTGTCCCCAGAGTTAACAGTTATGATGATTTTTTTATAAGCCCCATCCTCAATATATTAAAACGGCAAAAAAAGAGTGCAGTCATTTGAATGTAAATCATTTCATTTCATCATTTATTTCATTTGCATCTCTACCAGCTCCTAGAAGTCTAAGCAGCGGCCGGTTTACACGCTTGGACTGCAGCACAAGCCAGATCCATCTCGTCTGATAAACCGACGGGACGCCGCAATCATATTTAACGAATGGATGGACTCAGAGGCATCATTAACAATCTAAGGTAGCATGGTGTGGCCAGCCAGTGCCGACCGGCCTCAGATTGTCCTCTAAGCCACCCCAGAAGCTTCCGAGGCCTCACAGGAAGCCTAGTAGGGTTGGGCATCCGGCAGCTTCGATTTCGAGGGCTGAACCCATCCGCCTGCCAGGTCACATGACTTGTGTCGACACATACGAGCACAGGCTGGATTAACCATGTCTTTCTCCTGTCAATTTGGCGACTCGCGCCTTCATCGCTGGGAAGAACCTGATTGATGTGACGGTGAGTATTTCCGCAGGACAAGGAGATTTTGGAGGATGAGGGAGGGCACTGTATTTAGCATCCTAATGGTATGGTTTGCTGTTTTACTTAAGCAACCTGCAAACTCCCAAAAACCATACCATTGCTCTCACATCTCAGCGGCCTTAACAGGCCTGCAGTCTTTGCAACCCCATAATAAAACTTTCTCCCCAACACTGTTGAGTGCCATCACTGCTCTGTGCATTCGGTTAGATAGCCGTGGTCCCAGGGTGTCCATTCCGGCTTTTCTATTATGGGTCATTCATTAATCACAAGTTAAGCAAGGAGCCTGAATAAATATGATTAACATGAATGGGGGCAGAAGAACCTTTGCATTCATTCCTCATTCTCCAGGCCGGTTCTGGTACCGATCGCTTCTGCTGCAGTCTGGGCCTGTGTAGGACAACAAAGACTACAAGACTGGATGAAAAGCAGATCTAGATGTTTTGTGCCTAAAAATTCTTTGTGGCTTTATTGGCATACAGTAATTACTACCACTGCCATTGCAGACATGATGAAAAAAAAAATAATAATTATATACTGTATATATATATATATATATATATAAAAAGCAACATTTCCCTCAGGTACAAGACTTGTCATCCTTTATTATTTTACTTTTTTTTTTTGCTTTTCGATTTTCACCCACTATATTTCAGATTGAATCAATACCAATTCCAAGCCCCAGGTAATTCTAATAAAGGCTCACTTCATCGAACTAGTCCAGCTGGAGTGACATTTACTCTCGTGGTCTGACAGGAGAGACCAATGCCACCATTTCTGATTTCTCCAGCCTTCAGTCACTGACCAAACATTGCCAAGATCTTGAGAGTTAATGCTTTCCAGAAATTTCCCCCAGACTAGGCGAACCTGTGTCTTACTGCCACCATACTATCCTGCTGTGAATAATCATTCCTTCAATCTTCTGCCTAATTAATCTTAAGCCCATTTGAGCAAGAAAATAATAAAACTGTTTAAGTGAAATTGCTTTAATTATTTAACCATCTGCACTGGTACTTTAAATTCATTTAATAAAAGCCGCACATGAGCGGACAAAGTGCAGGGCTCCTGGTCCGCTGGGTGAAGTGTTCTTAAGCAAGAAATTGCGAAACAGTGTCATACCGGTGCCAGCGGTGGATACTGACCCAGTAGCCTAACGGATAAGGCATTGCCCTCTGTGGCTAGGTATTGTAGGTTTGAGTCCCATCTAGGTCAAGAACATTACTGCTTATTTGAGGTGGCATGTGGTTCTGCAGATTAAGGGCTGGTGCCCATATCCAGAAGGATGCCACTTTGGATCTTGCGGCTGGCAGAACAGTTATGCTTTTCTTGAGGAATAACAAAGCAGCTATTGATTTCCCATCATGCAGTTGTGAATGCAGTTGATTGGTCAGAGCAAAAGTAAAAACAGGCATCTATTTGAAGAGGGTTAAACTTCAATTATGCCAGATTAAAACTCACTAGTTTTTTTCAAAGCAGAAAGAACAACAAAGCCAAGGCTTTTTGTGGGGTCGCCGGAATTGAGTCGAGCAGCAGGGAGACACAACTCTGAAAGCAAGAATAATGAGTAACAGGACAACCAGGGGCTTCAGTTATTAGGAGTGAACGTCTGCTGTTGAAAAAAGCAGCATAACACAGCGACAGAAACGCATAACACAACTATACATGTCCATGTATGATATTAATTCTACTGCAGCACACGTTATTAAAAAGATAGCAGAGACCGCTTTCTGGTCATGTGATTTTAATTTCAAATGATTGTATCATTTCAAACGTGACAGATGTGGTACGTTCTGCCAGGAGGTTTAGAAAATTAATACAATGTTGTGACCAAAACGAACATGGACGCCGCCACTGAACAAACTCAGTTCTTACAGGCAACAAGGCACCGCAACCCTGACTTTTCCTTCACACCGGGATGAAAGGAACAGACAAGAAAGATTCCTTCTGTGGTGCAGTGTGGAGAGAGAGAAAAATAAATATTTAGCTTAGTTTGACAAATATCAAAGTCCCAGAAAGTAATTTTATTATTTTTTTAACCCAGAGGTCTCTGAGAAGCTGTACCGGTTTATGTCATTATCCGCACAACATCGGCACTGTTTGATGTGGGGGGGCTGTGGGGGGCTGTGGGGGGCATGGGGGGTATTATCACCTTTGCTGAAGCTAACAAGCTCAGCCATTTCAGAGCTCCGTAGGAGCGTGACACCTTCTAGATAATTACTTTAATTTCAGTCGACTCTTCTGCATCACGACTTTCCCTCTCGCAGTCATAATATATCGCATAAGAAATTTAACAGGAGTTTTTGGGAGTTTTTTACAAAAGCCGTAGAAGGCCGGCGTACAAAAAGTTTTGTAACTTATAAATGCATAAAATATATGTACAGTTCTGTTCTGGAGGCCCCCCCCCGGGTGTTTCCAGCAGCCTCTCATGTGATAGCTCGTAGGGATCTTTGTAACACGCATCACGTCACTCAATAAGGAGACCAAGGCATGGTTTTTCCAGACCGTAGGGGGTCTGCATCTCTAACCCCCATGATGATGAAGGGTCGACTGCATACAGTTAGTTCAACTACAGTTGTTTTTTCAACCAGAGTGGAGACCGTCACATATATTATATACAGGTAGGCAATTCTTTGTTTATTTCCTGTGACTGCAGTATATCACTATTGTAACTCTCCCCCTTCAAGATGCCCGTATGTATATCCATTGAAAAATCCATAAACTCATTCGTCCATTGATTTTGGTTAATCTAGCCCAGGGATGGTGAACCTGATCCATGGAGAGCCAATGTGGGTGGGGGTTTTTGGGATGACCTCTCAATCAGCCAATAAGCCAGGTTCACCACTGATGATCTTGATAAGTAGAGCTTAAGCCCTGTGGTGTCCTGGAGCATAGCTGAACACAGGTGGGTCTTTAAGTCTTATACACCTAGAGAAAATGTATATATATAAAAAAAACAACAGAGATGGAGAAAAACAGGTCCAGGGGCAACAGACTGGAGGGCAGCAGACAATGTTGTGACTAGACTTGGGCGCGGGGCTGACGGGGAGCCCCGGTTGAAGCCAAAGACCATACGACAGGCCTATTTTTGAGAGGGATCTCCACTTCAAAACATCCAGTAAATCAATGGGCAATTAACAGTATCACCCAATCACGGGTTACTAATATATCTGCAAATGCAAATTATAATTAATTTCAAAGTAATACAAAATGGGCAACTGATATTGCAGAAGTGCCAAGCCATTACACAAAGCCACAACATGTGTATAGCAGTAGGTGTACTTTAAATTAACGTAGACTGTGGTCTAATTGAGTATTCTGGCGGAGTTTGATGTTTGCACTTGGGGGGCAAAAACCCTGCTTCCTGCTCACCTTATGTGTTAACGCATGTATCTGATGCACACATAACCTATTATTTTGTCTGGCTATATGGTACCGAACAAACTGCTTATGCAAAAGTGCAAAGTGCCAGCACAGAACATGTGTGATGTTGGTCTTGCCAACTGATTGCAATTTCGACACCCCCCCCCCCCCCCCCCAAGCTCCATGTATGATTCTGTAGTATTTTATTGTATATTATTGTACTTCTACACTGCATCTACCACTGTTTGCTGTACAGTTGTGCATTTGATGAATGAACTTTGATTTGATTTAGCAATATATTTGATTTGAATTAAGCGATATAGATACATATTACACTTTCACATCGCATATAGATAATACCAAAGGTGCTTTCATTGTGAAAAGGGGAGTCCTCTGTTATAGATGGTATCCTTGATCTATCACCTTGGTTACATTCACATGCCAACCAGACCTCCAGAGCTACTCTGGACAGAATCTGAGGGACTAACAGGCGTCAAAAGAAAAAAGCAAACACACAAGGTGACAGTCTGTACACAAAACCCAGTGAATATTCCTAAACACAAATAAAGCCAGTGAGCATTTATCAAACTTGTAATCAGGTTTGCTGCAAAGATACCATTAATGGGATATTGATTTGTAGCATGGACCAAAATTATGACCTTTTCTGGGTACAATGAGACAAACGGTGCTGTCTACTGAGCTATTTTCACTGTGTAGCCAGACTGCTATATAACCCAGGGGTCCCAAACACTCTGTTCACATAGCACTTCCCAGCAACTGCCCCTCCCCCAGTTAATTAGTCAAATTAGTAGTTAATTATGCATTACATTTGCATAATGCACTTCCCCCTAAAAATGCAATAAAATGCCATTTGCACATGGGACAAGATGGCCTGAAAACTTCAGACCAATCCTTATTGGCTCCCACACACCCATGGCGAAGCAGGGATTGGTTGATGCCCATGGCACAAACAGACAATATCTTTTTCATATTCTGTAGGACGGGCAATTTAAGTAACAGAGGGTTGAAGGATGTGCAGAAACCCAACACGAGCAGCCATGGCGACAGGGGCTGCTGAAGATCCGTATTAGCAGATACCAAGGATACATTTTCAAATGACTGCTTTGTTCGCGCTCCAGCCCTGACATTCACCACCAGACTGATACGGATACTGGGACGTGAGGAACCACAGCTGGAAAACTATTAGAAAAAGGCCAATTATTTCCTCCTTCTCCTTCTCTGCGTGAAAGAAGCTAAGTGTCGATCATTAGTCACACACGTAGCTGGAAAACGATCCTATGGCAGGTGGCCTTTTTGGTTAGTCAGATGATGCTGGGTTGCTAGGAGATAAGGAATCAGTGTTGGTGCCACAGGAAGGTACACGGAGGGGGGGGGGGGGGGGGGGGGGGGTACATGGTCCCCCCCCCCCAAATGACTGTCAGGAGCCTCCCAAAAGGGGAGGCTCCTCGCTCAACAACTTTTACTCATCCCCCCCCCCCAATGAAAATCTTGGGCCCAGTCATTAGATTTGTCCTGCTGATCACACTGAAAAAGAGCAAACAATACCCCCCCCCCCCACCCCCGATCACTCATATCCAGTCTGAGCAGTTCTCAGAAGAACGTCTCATGCTGGACTGGTTCACCTTATCTCCTGGGTTTACAGGGTCTGTATGGCGCCACACAGACTACACCAGCCGGCTGCAATTACAGCCTTGTCACCCTTCATTTTAAACTGATTTAATCAGACGCTATACACAGGCTGCCATACAAATGAGGTGAGGGATCAGGGTGCCAAACTGGGCGTCCTTGGCATTAGGAAATGGGTGCCAGAGCAACCTTGATGCCTGAGCACACACAGCTCAATACATAACCTGACAGCTTCTAGTCTGAGAAGGGAGCCACACGAATGTAAAGATGTACACAATCACGGTATAAATTCTAAAGACGCTACTGTTGCATTTATTCCAGGAAGTGGCACTTGAGAAGCTTACGGGGACAAGTAGAAAAACTGTTATTGGTAATTTATCTTTACAATTGAAAAGGTTTTCTCCCTTGTGCTCACAAGTGTGTATTAGCTCTCCGGTTTATAGAGCACGGTTGACTTGTAATAGAAAAGCTTATGACCAATGTCAAGCTATTTACAGTATGGACTTCCTTCACCACGGCGGGAAAGGAAATACGAGGGGTGGCATGCAGTGTGGAGTCTGGAGAGCTGCGCCGTGTGGCCTCCCAATAGCTGGGAGCCACAAACCGCAGTCGGCATCGCCGACCAAACACAAGATGCAACGACTTCATTGGTCAAAATGAACACAAAATATATGATGTTTTTTTTTTTTTTTTTTTACTTTTTTCACAGAGAAACTTTCATTAAAGCATTGAGATATTGACAGTGCAGAGGGAACGAGATACTACAAGGAACGTTATACATTAACAGGGCCAGGAACATCATCTCCATTATTAGGACCATAACCCATTTAAATCAAGTATTGGCCCCTTGTGGCTGAATCAGAGTGTTCATGACAAATTGCTGATGGTACGAAAGTCGTAAGTGTTCCGATGTTAATCCCAGAGTGACTCACTCACACTTCCATCCTTGGTCCCCGCTGGTACATGGCAGCACTGAGGGCGGTTTCTCAGGCTTGGGCCTCAGGACTGTTTGGTTTAGAGATGGCGGATAAGGTCCAAAAAGTCTGTCATAAAAACACTTTACATTTAGTGCACCATCTGAATGCGTTTAGGCATTGTAGCACTATATTTTAACATGTCTTACATTGCATTCATTACACTTTCAATGAACAGGATATGACAGCTTTAAGAACAGAACATTAAGTGCACCTTCATATTAAGGTATGGCTGCTTATTAACGTTCTATGGATGCATTATAAGTGCATTATGAAGGTGCACTTAATGTATAGCGTTACCAAAAAACATTTTGCTTGCTTCCTTCCGATTTACAATAATCACTACAAAAATCGGTGAATGTTGGCATGTGCCCAGGCTTGGGATTCAGTCAAGCTTGTGATTAGGTGAGTCCAAAAAGCCCCATATCCGAACAATCATTACTCATCATTGTGCAAATGAAAAGATGAGCAATTATTGTAATGGCACATTAAAGAAATTACATAGTCATTTCTACACTAGTACTCGATCTTATGCATTTCAGTAAATTAATCTGCTTAGTATCATGGAAACACCTGGAAGATATTCATGAAGATGGAACTAATTTCACTACCTGACAGAAGGTTCTCAGTTACTCCTAATTCTGCTGCTAAGCAGCGCTGGGAGGGGCTGTTATTGGCCGTTTCCCAGAATACCACAGTATAACGTGGACTTAACACAAAATGTACGTCCCTTTTACACTGAAATTCTCACTGTGCATTGTAAAATGTACTGGAATTTATACTCCAGACATTCAGTCTGAAGTGCGGTGCGGATTCAATTTGGCACACATAAACGTTTAATTTTTTTTCCCACTTGCAATCTGAATCATAATGAGGGGAGAAAGTCCTGGTTGCTGTGAGAACGGAACATCGGGTCAAGCGCGTCAGTCCAATTTAAGCCATGGCGATGCGACGCCACACAGCAGCGAGCGGGAAACCAGACCAAAGCTCCCTTTGTTACATGTGAATGTGTGGTTGAGGGGTGGGGGACCAGATGAGGTCAGCTGCTGGGGTCTGAGACACTCAAAAGGCAGGACCCGTGGCAGTGGTACAGGGAATGTACAGGCAGTGTTAATTCAGTGGGGGAGGGGATTAATATTGACTGGGATTCTTTTGTTGGCGATAATGGAGTTCTGATGCTGACAGTGACTGAGCGTCCATACTTCAACGTGAAAGGGCTCGGCTGTGGTGAACAAAAGACCGACACTCTCTGCCTGACAGACAGCCATTACTGATTCCTTAACAGGCAAAAGCAATTATCCCCGGTACCTAATTCCCTGTTACCTATAGCAGCTGATGAACACACAGGCCTGACAGCGTTATTAATGGAGTCCAGAAGGAGTTAATAATAAAGTGAATGATCTCACTGAGGCTACTTAATCTGAATATGTTTATTCAGATTTTACTGCGAAATGGGCATTTAGAGATTTAAACAGACCTCTATCTAAAAATGTCTCTATAACTTCATGTGAGTCCCTTTGTGAGTGTTCGTTGGGATTTTTATTTCGGTCATCGTATGCCGTTTTCTGTTAGCTTTTATTTGGGTTGTATTCCTGCATACTGAATTTACACTGAAATGTTTTATGACGCCCTCAAACAGGTTACGTTTTCACATAAACAGAGCCGCAGTTCGTGCCACCCGTAAATGTCTTGCCAGTGCCATCAAGACTCAACACTTTTTACCTGTGCTTAATTTTCCAATGTGAATTCCAGGTTCTCCAGCGAATGAAGTGTGTTTTAAGCACGAGTACCACATGTGGTGGGGTTATAAGGGGTAAAGCACCATAAAAGGAGCAAAATTAACAAATAAAACACAAGCGGGAATTTGGGTGAGTGCATAATTCCTATCCATACAAACATATGACATTACACGTAAAAGATGGGCTATCTGAAGGGCTCGGTTTGTTGCATCTGGGGCTCCAAACCTTGGAGACTCCATGCAAATGCATGAATTGAATGCTTACGTGCCAATAGTCAGACAATCCGTACTCTCACTTACAATTACGTAAAGTTTTAGCAGGGCACAGGGACTGCAACTGTAGGATGGTATCGGCATTAAAGTCATATGCAGTTTAACGACAAGCCATTTATCACCTTAAATAAAACATGAGGTGGCCCCAGCACAAATGTAAGAGGCAGTAAAACACACACCTTACACAATGCAGGAAACCCAGCTGCATTAGCATATTTTAAGGTCAGCAATATTCAGCCCTTTGAGGATGATCAATGTGGTAGAGGAAGGGTTGCAGGTTCGATTGCTGACTGTAATTCAGCTAGAATTCATGTGAGTTTCCTTTGCTTTTCTTCCCATGATAATATAGATGGAGGAGTATGTTTAAATTGACAGGAATGTGTGTGGGTGCCTGTATGGCTGTGCCCTGTACTGAACTGGCATTGTACCCTTGAGCCCAGTGCATTCTGGGATATGCTCCAGGTTCACTGGCACCCTGCACTGAATAAGTGGTCCTGGAAGATGGAGGGTGACCAAAAACCTGGAGTCATTGCTTTCAAATTTCTGTAAAATTTAAATATGCAAATAATACATAGACAGAATGTCTTTGATTCAGCAAAATCTGTCAGTTCATGCACTGTATTAGAGTCTCTGAAAGTAAGAATTAATGTGCTTGTGAAACACTCACTTCAGTAGAATGCATCCTAATCTTCCTTTCTGGGAAATTCAGTAAATGTTCATGCTTTTAACATAATAAAAAGGCATATTTTTCTTCTATGCATGTTTTGCTGGGCTCCGTTACCTAAACATGGCTCTCTTTCATGGCTCTAACGCAAACCGTTGCTTATCTGAATGCACAAACAGTCCATTTGTCTTTGGATGAATGAACCATCCTGGATAGTCAAACATTTATCAATGTGCCACAGACGGTCTCAAAGGAAGCGGTTACCCGCATATTTCTGACACGTACATTTCTCTCCTTATAGACCGGCTGGATGGAGCGGCACTTTAAGATTCCATAATGAAATTTTTAATAAAAGCTGAGGCATTCGGTATGCGGTGACTGCATTTGCCTGCCAGCCGGTTTCTTTTTCACCTGCGGCGTTGAGGACTCAAGGAGACCCTCCAACAAACGGACAGCTGAGAGATCCTGAGACACACTGATCCCAAGGCTGGAGCTGCAGCATGTCAATACGGACGGATCAAATGGACTCAGTATTAATAACACTGCTGTCCTTCTATTACAACATGGGCCTCATGGAACAACTGAGACCTTAAAGCACCGGACTTGCTAGGAAGGAGCACCTATAAAAGGGGTCTCCTTGGGCTTTAAAGGCACAGAACAGCGACTCAGGCTGCCAAACTCTGCGAGGCAGCTCAGTGAGCTGGAAAATGTCCAATTTACGCGAACAGATTCGGTTTCTATGGATCCATCTCAATTCTTTCACCATGTACAGCAGCACGCCGTCGGGGTTGACTAATCACTGCGGATCCTGAGCTGCGCCTTTAAATATTTTCACCCAAAGTGATACAGACCCATTTGCGGGGTGAAACGTGCACCGATAAAACTAGCGTGACATTAAAACTCACCAGCATCTAATGACAGGTCAAATGTTAATTCCAGCAGTGATATTTATTAAATCAAACAGACATTTCTAAATGGACCAGGAGCAGGAAACCATAATCATCGTCAGGGGACAATTTAAATTTTTGTTTTTAAAAACAAGGGAATCCATTGCAAAGAGAAATATGCAGTAATACAGCCTCCCTTTTATGCAGTTCTGCTCAGGATTTGAACGCATGCATGCATTTCACATTTTTAAAAAGACACTAAAACTATTTGACCAGAAGCGAATATCATGGATATCTGAAGATATGCTACCAGCCTACTGAATTTTTCAACAGCCAGCTTAGTTTGTAAATTAACCTGATTTTTTTTCTGTTGAAACATGCTAATTGTCTGTTTTTCTAAGGATGTATAAACGTCCTCTCTCTGATTGCTACCAAAGTCTGCATCTGAGCAGCGGTGCATGCTATGGTCTGTGAAATCATGCTGATATCTTGTTTTGTGTTACACAGGCACAAAACCACTAGCTTAAGTGACATTTCTTTACATAAACATAATAATACAATGTCTATAGACAGTCTGTAGTACAGTGATCATCTGCAGGTGTTAATAAATGTCAACATAAATCACTGCCAACTCATGGTACTTCCTGCATTCAAGAGCAATGTTTAATAAGAGATTATATATTTAAACTAATGAGATTGAGGTTTCAGTGCCTTTGCATACCGAGCAAGAAGTTAATTAAACTAAAGAATTGGGTCCCATTTACCTATTTAATTCTCACATCCACAACAAGGTCCGATTTTCTATGACATCTGTGCGTGTCTTCATTTAGCCAGCTCGTACAATCACAGAGGTGCACTGAAAACCAAAGCACAGCTCTGATAAGGCAAAGATCTATGTCACACATAAGAAATGCATGTATTTCTGACTATTAATTTCAAGCGAGATCTAAGCAGCTGTATTGATTAACACACTCAGGGTGTGTAGGTGTCCTGAGCGACACAATGCTGACACAATCCTGGGCTCCCATGGATTGTACCACACAGGTCCTTGTGAGGCTTGGCTTCTGGGTCATATGTTGCCTGGTGATTCTCTCACTTCGAAGCCCAAAAAAGTCATTGGTTTAAAAAAGTACAGTAAGTGTGGGGAGCAGGCAGTACTCGAGTTGACGGGGGATGAAATAAAAACAGTCAAAATCATCCCCCTTCTAAAACGAACATCCCCCCATTCCATCCCTTGTGCTATTCTATCAATGAATGCATAAGTCTACTGAGTAAAATACCGTGAGCGAGAGGGCACGCGCGAATAATGCCAACTTTAAAAAAAAAATTAAAAATAACCTCAGTAAGTGGCATAGCAGGTGACGGTGTCGATGTGATTTTAGCATCATGGCCCAACGGCATGTACAGCTCGATCTGAGGGACTTCGGATTAAAGAAGGCAAAAAGTAACATTTCAGGTAAGTCAAGAATCAGAAATATCAGGTCACACTTTTTATAAGCCTACTGTCGGCTGCTAACATACCAAGGAGGCGAAGAGCGGGAGGCACCAGGCTGACGCGCAAAATATCCAATTATCTCAGTTTCTTTTATTTGCAGATACAAAATGTCCTTTAGATCCATTTACGATAAACTACATCATATGGCTCAAACCGTGCAGTGTCAGGTATCAGCGACATAAAAACATTGCAGACACTCCGGTACAAAATGCGGTCAATAAAAATGTGCTCCCCCCACTTGCCTCTTTCTCCCTCCACAGGTGATTTCCTTTACAAATGAATACCGACACCCATACTCATGTGACTTTCACACCACAAGAAAAAGCCAAAATAAAAGCCCAAGTGCAACATACATATGGCCATTACACCTACTGTACCATTATGCTACCAAAGGTGTAATCTGTGGACATAGCAATAACAACACAGCTAATGATGTTTGTAGGTAATGACAGGAGTTTCTGACACGTAACATCCACACCATGCATGTTGTTTTTGGATAGTAGAATATATTAATTATGTTTTTGCTTAAACAACAATAAAAAGGGTACACAGTTGGTCTCCCACCATGTGCACAGTCATCAGCACAAAACATGTCTGATAAACGATAAAATTCACCATCCCCCCTGATTTGTTTTTACAACTCGACTACTGGGAGCAGGGTAGCACTGTTGCCACACACCTGTAGGGTTGTGGGGTTGAATCCCCCTTCCAGAGTGTGTGTGGAGAGATTCAGTTTACATTTCCAGCCCATCCCCCCCCCAACAGAGCATGTAGTCAAAAAGCCAAATTCAAAATCACCATACACTGGCCATGAAATACCCCCCAGGCCGAACACTGAGCCGTCAGCAGGCCCCCGCGGACACAGGCCTCCCCTGTTAACAGGCCTGCTTTTGTCGGTATAGATTTTTGTATTGACCATCCTGAACCCAGAGCTGGGGGAGAGGCTTGAGGTGGGGGGGGGGAGGGCAAGGACACCAGTGATGGGTACAGGGACTCATTAACCCAGGGGGGTGTTCGGGCCGGACCACCAGCCTCAAGTGCCAATACTGTGGGGGGGGGCACCCAATAAACAGGCTTGTTTCTCTCTCCAGGAAAATGACTTTGCCTAAATGCCACGGTATTTAAATTCCCCCAGATTTACATTCCAAAAGTGCTCCAAACATCTCCAGGGTGAAACAGGCCTCTCTGATGATGCAGCTAAATTGCCTCCCAGATACTGATCCTGGTGCAGCAGCCTGTGCCCTGCTGACCCATTTTTCACAGCAGAACAGCTTCCCTCAACTCTGCTCACATCACTAACCCTGTTCCCTCTGCTGTATCCCTCCTAATTTCATTAACAGATGAAGAACATTTACCACACACAAAGTTTATTAAAAACTTTTTATGCATGAATGCAAATTAATTCAATGCAGAAGCACTTGTGATGGTGTTCCTTAACACTACACCAATTAATGATACTGGGCCTCGGAAAAATGCATAAATGACACAAGTCTGCACTGTGTAAATGTTTATTAGTGTTAAAGGGGGATCAGTGACGGTTTATATGACCTTTAGATGTGGAGAATGACACTGTAAGTGTGTGAAAAACCGGCACTTTGAATGAAGCGGTCAGTTCAGCAGCTGAATAAATGAATAAACTAGCACAAAGGAACGCTAAATCTACGTCTTTAAGTGTATTGGATCACATAGCATTCGCTTGTAGCAAATTAGCAACCTATAAACAATTGCACCCGCTCTGCACTTCCCTAAGTCTCGTACCCTGGTACACTGGGGGGGTTCCTCCCTGGTCTGCGCTGACTGTAAGTATACTTTTGAGTTTAGGCAGCATTGCAGTATGTGTAACGTGTGTCAGTACTGTATGATGTCAGTACTGTGTGATGTCAGTACTGTGTGATGTCAGTACTGCGTGATGTCAGTACTGCGTGATGTCAGTACTGTGTTATGTCAGTACTGCGTGATGTCAGTACTGCGTGATGTCAGTACTGTGTGATGTCAGTACTGTATGATGTCAGTACTGTGTGATGTCAGTACTGCGTGATGTCAGTACTGTGTGATGTCAGTACTGCGTGATGTCAGTACTGTGTGATGTCAGTACTGCGTGATGTCAGTACTGCGTGATGTCAGTACTGTGTTATGTCAGTAGTATCATGAATCTATGTAGGGCGTTTCATTTAGCAGTATGGCACCGGTGGGGACTCCCCCCCCCCATATTTTATGAATAATTTAACATATTCAAAAGCCCCCGCAAAGTGCTGGGCCCCCTGAATCTGCCGGGGTATCCACGCCCCTACTGTGCCCCTGGTGCCAAGACAGTCATACTTGGGAACAATGCTTTTTATTTTTGGATTTGGATTATTTACACAAGATACAGTGATCATTTCATTTACTGGCGTTTGAAAAATTAGTAAAGTTGGTGGGATTATGGGATTTATTTGGGTGTTGGTTACCCCCCAGTAACCCCCTGGTCATGGCCTGAGGAGCAGGCCCTTGCATTAAACCAGCAGATGCCGGTGCAGTTTAAATGGGTAAAAGAAGCATAATCCAAGAATGGACATTTGAAATTCGTTTAATTTATTTTCTTTATTTTCATTTCTTCACATTATCCTTGGAACTCACATTAGCACTGACGATTTTTCCACTAAATTACAAAGTAAGGCACTAAAATGAAAAAATACTGGGGGAGAATTCAAAAGCCAGGCTTGTTAGAGAAAGCTTTATTAAAGAGCTTTGGAGGGATTTAATCAAAAAAGTAATAAGGTGAACAGAAAAAAAACAGTTACCAATAACAAAGAAATGATTCTCATTCAGTCAGCTACTTAACTTAGGCAGAGATCTGGCAGGAGCAGTTACTTATGGGTTATTACTGACATGTTCTCATTAAGATTACATTAACTAACACTGGGGCACACAGCCTCCTGGAGGCAAAGACGGAGCTTATGTTAAGCAAAGCAACTCGGACAACAAAGATACCAAGAACGCCATTGTCTTGTTCGCTGGTGAAAGAAACTCTACCTCTATATTTCAGTTGCATCCTCACTGAACGAGATCAATCCCATGATTCATTCCGCCCCAAGTTTGTTCATGGAAGGCAAGTCAGCAAGACTGGTCTCGTCAAGACTGCAAGTACAGTCCTTTCCATCTTGGAATTGAGATTCTCCCCTGCTGTCATTCACAGTCCCAAATCAGAGAGAAACGCTCCTCCCAGTGGATGGTTCACCCATATGTTGACTAATATGGCGGCATCTACATCCTCAACATGGCCTAATGTCCTCCAAATTTTTTTTGAGTGCACTTAAATGCCGCATCTTATGGTTATTAGTCAAACTGGTCATTTAATCTTCAGGTATACTGGTGCATTCAAGTAACATTTAAAACTCCTGCCATAAATTTCAGATATGATATTTTGGAAAACCACATCAGATGTAAGCTTACTATTTGTCTATAACTGTTGCAAGCGGAGACACAATAATAAAGAAAATCCATCCATCATGCCAGCTTATGCTAATCAGGGCTGGTCCAGTGCCACAGGCACAGGGCAAGGAACAACCCAGGGTGGGGCACCAACCCATCACAGGGCAAGGAACAACCCAGGGTGGGGCCACAGGCACAGGGCAAGGAACAACCCAGGGTGGGGCACCAACCCATCACAGGGCAAGGAACAACCCAGGGTGGGGCACCAACCCATCACAGGGCTCACACACGTACCTTTCGCAATCTGGTAACTCCGGTTCCCCTCAGCATCTTTTCAGACAAACCAGTACTGAGTACTGAGTACTCAGAGGAATCCCCATGACAACACGGGCAGAATGTGCCAACTCCACACACATGGGGCCACGGCAGAGACTCCAATCCGGATCCCAGAGGCGTGAGGCAGCAGTGCGAACCAATGCAGCAGCCAGCAACAAAGAAAATGTCAAAGATAATTGCAAATTAAAATTTGAAGGTAGGTTTAATCTGTCAATCATTTCATGAAAAATTTAAATATTACTTTTAAAGCAGTTCTATATTAAATTTACCAGTGTTGCTGCCACACAGGTTAACATAATAATGCATTTTGTAAATTATTAAACTGCTTCAGATGGTAAAAATTACACCATTATATTAAATTTTTCAGTGCATTACAAAGAAGGCTTCAGGCTACATGAAAGACAATTGTAAGAGTTCCAGACAAGAAGAAGGGACGATAACAGTTTGGTCATTTTCTACAGACAAGGAGGACAGTATCTGAATCTATTTGTAGCTGCCCTGGAGAGAAACGCAGACAGATTGCCTGTCACAAGCCTTTGGTTCTTAACGACAGGTACATTACAGAGGACATCTTACCAGGAAGGAGCGAAAATGCCAAGGACCCTTCAGTGCTTTTAACGTTCGACTCATTTTATTTTTTTTATCAAGCGGCTGAAAATCGGGACATAAAATGACCAGTGAAGTTGACTGCACCATAACCCCTAAATGCCACAATAATGAAGCACTCACCGTTCACTTTTAGCATCAGCATATAACCGCTCTGATGATTCTCTACTTCAGAGATAAATAGAATTCCCAAAGACGGTTGTGTCCACAGGTAAGTAATACACATTTATGTAACATTCACATGCTGACAACAACAACAGACCAGCTAGGACTGGTGCAGCAAATACCAAGTTTTCGAATGTGTGACTTGCAGGCTAAAGAGTAACAACTGACGCAGATTTCAGCCGACGTGCGATCAGACATTTTTCTGTGGGGCGATACAAAGATTCAACATAAACAATAGCTTGCAATCAAAAAGCTAAACCAACTAACCCATAGGAGAAAAAGCCACATGGTTCATATAAGACATTTTTTGTATATCAATTATATATGACAATCCGTGATGTTTTTTATTTGTTTTTTTTTAATAGGATTAAGGCCACATTCATACCAAAAATCACACTTGACATTTGAGGCACCCAAGGGAAAAGCCAGTAGAAAAAATATACTTTTACATGAACTTTACATTTTACCCTACATGATAACATATGACTTTAGTATGAAATACATAGTTATTGCTTGTTTGTTTCTTAAAGTTTTATATTGCTTTATATTATTTTAATGAAAGGCATGTATGATCTCTCCACATTCAGCTGGTTTAATTAGACATTAGAAAATTCAGTACCAGTGTTATGTTCTCAGAACACAAAGTGAATGCATCAAAGAAAAAGAATGTTTCCTTTTCAAAATAGTCAGTCTATTTCTGTGGAACCACTGTCCACGATGGCACTGAGTTCATTCAAAGAATTATGCCTAAAAAGTAATACTGACAAAATATTCATTTAATATGCATTGTACATCAATGTAGAACTTTCATGTTTGACAAATTTAATATGTGTATTACATTAATAAAGGACATATATGACTAATGACACATTTATTTAATATGGATTGTACATGAATGTAACATGTTTGACAGTACATTAATTTCATATGTACTTTACATCAATAAAGGACATACATGTGCCAGGAAGGGTGCCTATTTAGTCCTGTCCTATGTGTCTTGTTCCTGTTTGGTCAGTAGGTGTTGCTGGCCATCCTGTTCCTTCCTCTGTCTTGTAACCCCATTGGCCCTAGAGTGTTTGCTACCTCTTTGCACAGCTGTGTGGTTGGTTGAGTGGTTGGTCACTGTTCTTAGTTTACCCTTTTGGGGTTGTGAGGTCAAGGCTAGCCAGAGGCCAGTCTCAACTAATTAATGTTTTTTTTTTTTAATTCTCCTACTTTAACATTTGTACAGGTATTTCAGTTACAGTTCGTTGTCTTGCTCCTTGTTTCCTGTTCTTTCGATTGTCCTAGTTTCTTTTCCCTTAGTGTTTGGTCCCTTTCCCCCTATCTGTTACTTGACTTCTCCATCCCTGTTAATTGTACTACCCCACTTGTGCCTTGTTGCCCCATGCCCTTAATGATCAGTTGACTTGATTGTCCTCATCTGCTCCTCGTTGCCCCTAGTTCTGTGTAGCCATACCTGTCACCTGTTAGTCATTGTGATCAGTGTATTTAAGCGCCTGCCTTTGTTCAATTTGTTGGTTAGTCATTGTGAATGTTACTGTGTTCAAGTTACTCTGTGTTGCTACGCTGGCTGGTTCTGTTTGGTCATTTTGTGTTGTAGTTTGCTCAGTGTGTTTAGATTCCCCAAAAAACCCCTGTTGTCTCCTGGAGCCTCCAGTGGATCATCACTTTCTTTTCCCTGCCTGTGTCATGCCACACTACTGTAACAATATATCTAATGACATATTAAGTTAATACGCATTGTACAGTGCCCTCCACAATTATTGGCACCCCTTGTAAAGATTTGTAAAAAGGGTTAGAAACATTGCACCTTTTGGTGAAGCGGCTTCATCTGATTTCAAGAAATAATTATTTTTAACAAAAATACATGTGCCACGATTATTGGCACCCCTGGAAATTATGGTGAACACAATGTAACTAAAGCATGTTTCCCATGTGAATTGTACATCTTTGAGTTGTTTGGAGTGTGCAAGAAGAACATTCAAGCTGTAATCCATGACTTCCTTATTAACTGGGGTACAAACATGAGGTGACACAGAGCCCAAATTCCCTTAGTCATCCATCAACAAGGGAAAGATAAGAGGACACACAGACCAAATGATGGAGAAGTGTACTGAACTTCATATGTTAGGGAATGGGTATAAAAAATAGCTACTCGCATGAAAATGCCAATTTCTACTGCTAAAAAAGTGGACAACAACTGGAACTGTTACAAACCCACCTGGAAGAGGACCCAAGTTTATTGTTCCCCACGTACAATGCGGAGGATCGTAAGAGAGGCAAAAAATCCCCAAGAATGATGGTTGGTGAATTACAAGACAAAGTAAAATCTTGGGGTTACCACGTCTCAGAAAAAAAACATCTGACGCCACATTCATGCTAACAGATTATTTGGAAGGTTTGCCAGAAAGAAGCATTTTCTCTCAGTTAACCACAAACTAAAGCACCAGGAGTTTGTGAAACACTAATACAATTTTAACTGGAACCAAATTCAATGGTCTGATGAAACAAAAATTGAACTTTTTGGTACGGTAATAAATATTCAAGGTGGGTTTGGTGTAAAAAGAAGGGTGGCTATAATGAAAAGAACCTTATCCCAGCTGAAAAATATGGTGGAGGTTCTGTGATGTGGGGGGGCTGTTTTTCCTGCAAAGGCTCTGGAAACCTCGTTAGGTTACATGGCATTATGGACTCCACGAAATACCAGGACATTTTAAATCAAAATTTGGCTGCCTCTGCCAGGAAACTAAAACTGGGCCGTCACTGGAACTTCCAGCAGGACCATGATCCTAAGCACATGTCCAGCTCAACACAAAAATAGTTAGCTGGCCATAGAATCAAGCTTCTGCCATGGCCATCTCAGTCCCCTGACCTGAACCCCATTGAAATCCGGTGGGCTGAGCTGAAGATGAGAGTGCATAAGAGATGGCCTAGAACCCTGGATGGTTTGGAGAGGTTCTGTAAAGAGGAATGGTCTCAGATGCCCTGCTCTGTATTTGCCATCCTTATAAAATGTTATAGGAGAGGACTCAGTGCTGTTATACAGGCAAAGGGACATTGTACAAAGTATTAAATCTAGGGGTGCCAATAATCGTGACACGTGTTTTTGTAGAAAATAATTATTTCTTGATGAGGGATTTGTTTTTCTTTCAATAAATTTATTTTAATTAAAGGTTGGATATTTGTCATTTTTTCAGTGTAACATAAAACTACTTCACCAAAGGGTGGGTTTTTTTCTAACCCTTTTTACAAATCTTTACAAGGGGTGCCAATAATTGTGGAGGGTGCTGTATATTTATTTCGAGTGTAAAAAAACTTTTCCGTATGGGGAGGCTGACAGTCATCATGTTCATCAACAAATTAAGGAACAATCTGCATGAACTTTCAGTCCAAACATGCTGATGTCTGTATCCCCACTGCACTTTTCCTGTATGCATACAGGCGCTATGCATCTGACTTAAAAAGACAGATTGGACAAAAATGATCTCTGTGGCCTGAGATATATTAGGTATGATGTGCTGATATCTTGCGAAATCTGCAAAGGTCGTCGAATGAACCCCTCCATGAAGAACCAGCACAACAGTCACTGACCCCTCCCACACGGGGCACCACCTGTTCCAGAGAACAAGCTAGAAAACACCCATAAACACCCCAAATGGCTGCCATATTACTGGCTACTTCACGAGAGCAGCCTTCAAGGTTAAAGAGTGACTGTGGCTGAATGAACCCCCCCCCCGCACACACACACACACCAACCTCCCACATGATCATTAGCAAGCTCAAGCAGGACAGGATCTATTGTTGTTTCAGTACAAGTTATGTATATTTATGCACTCGTTTGCAGTAATTTGCACTAAGCTGATAGTTTGCATGTCTTCCCTTGTGCGTGTGCTTCAATTTCTTTCAGTCCAAAAACGCGCAGTGCCCTCGACGGGCATCCAGGTGATCCCGTGCCTCATGCCCTGAGCTTCAGACTCTGTGAGACCCTGTACTGGATGCTGATGTGAAAATCAGATGGATGGCATTATGTGCCTCTGAAAGTTTACCCTCTTTGTCCTTGACCTTGAAGGTTGTTGGTTCAAATCCTGTGGTCGGCAGAGTGATGTCAGTGTTGAGCCCTTGAGGAAGAGCCTTAAGCTCAATTTCTCCCTGCTCTCTAATACTTGTACGTACCCTGCTTTGGATGTCTGCTGGATGGATTGTATTACACAATCCATTTAATTCACAGCATTTTGTTTACATCTGCTACTGTGTACTGTGTGTGATGTCAGGACCAGGAAATGTGGCGGGGGAATTACAGAATTACATGTACACAATCATGTGGTTGTTGAATAAAGTACTAACATCTGGTTGGATCCTAACAGAAATTCAGTCCTTTCACTGTATTCTGTAATTTTTTATTTTTTTTTGTTTTTAGATTGAAGCAGCCAATCAGGAATCAGCATGAAGTGTATGAGAAGAAACACTTGTGACAGCAAACAGCAGTCTGTCACAATCACACGGGTCGCTGCTTCAGCCGTTCAGTGTCTGTTCCAAAAAAAAAAAACACACGCAGGGGTCCAGGTCCGACCCCCCCATCCTCAGAATGCCAAGACAACCAGCACTGTCCCAGTCGAGCTGTGCCATCCTGTGTGTTCATTTTAAAAAACTGGAAATACAAAGCTGGCTACACCTCATTAACCTTACCTCATTACAATGTGGAAATTGCCAGTTATGTAACATAAACATTTCTATTTGCCCTGCATTTTTCCCCCAGATAAGTAAATTCAGTTAGTAAATGTCATTAATTTAATTCTGTCTGTTTCTGTACGAGCTTTAGCAATATTTCCCAGCAGGATTACCTATCACCTTCGTATGCATTCATATCATGAAATTTAAACTAAAGTGAACATTCATTCATAAATTTTCCAAACGCTTATCCAGTACAGGGTCACATGGAGTCAGGTGTCGCGGAGCGTAATGCAGGGATCACTTTGGGCAGGACGCCAGCGTGTTGCTAGACACACATATGCAATTTATAGACGCATACCTGAATGTCTTTTGAACAGATGGAAGGGACTGTGCAGAGGAAAGACAGTGTGTGTGTGTGTGTGTGGAGGAGAACATGCAAACTGGGCGGGCAAGGGGCAGGGGGGGGGGGGGGGGGCAACGGTGCCACCCACTGAACCAATATGTCGCCCTTAACCCTGAATATTTATCGCCTAATATGGAATATTAATAAACGACAAGAAACTCCTACCTTCAGCTGCTCATATATGCCACATGTATGGTCACAGTTATTTTCCCAAATATTGGTACTAGAATAATGAATATAATTGAACAATAGATAAAATACTATTTTTACATTAAATATTGAGTTACATTGCATTTTTACATTTATGCCGTTGACAAATATACATTGAGAGAATAACCAGACAAATTTAGCAATCTATTTTCAAGGTACGCTGAGGTACTTTGAGAGCCAAATGGTTGTGATGAAGTCTGCAGGTTTCCTGAAGAGGTTTTACTGTTTACATCTAGTTGAGCTTCAATTACTGTTAACAGAAAAGCCTGAGAGGAAAAGAGATGCAATTGCTGTGTTGGTTTGTATCCAGGAAAAATGCTAAATTCTCCTAGAAGCTCATTCTTGAGAAGCTCATTAATGTTGATATATTACTGTTCTTTTCCTCTGGTTGCACACAATATATACATCAAATTTTAGGGCGTGATGTCTGGCAGGGTTCTTCAGATTTTACCTACTTACACCAGCTTTTGCACATAAGCACATAGATAATTCTTTATTTCCTAATTTTCACCACACACTTGTACAAGTACCTACACTTTAAAAGAGCTAATCTAATCATGCTTGATGCTATGCTGTAATGATGTGTTTCCAGTTGTTAAAACCTAATGAGATTTTATTACATGCTCGCATTTAAATCTTGTTAAAATTATGACCTGCGCTACGATATACTGGAAACCTTTCACGGATGCACTTCTGGGACTTCCCCAAACACGCCAGCGATGGGAGATGATCTCAGAGTCATTAACCTGCCAAGGACTGACCGTACCTGCCCCCCCACCCCCAATGCCACTCAGGCTGACCATAGCTACTAGATTACTGCGCTGAAGGCCCATCTCGTCACCCTTCATTCCAGCCCTCAAAGGCCCCATTTACCCTGTCTATATGAATGCTTTTCTGTTGCTTTATTGATTACTTAATATCCACAAAAGTGACAAGAGTGAAGGGAAAAAAAAAAATATTCTCACAGATACTAGAGAGTTCAACTCCCTCAAACGCTAAGGAGTGATTACCGTGCTAATCTTTCACCACAGATTTCAACAGGGGGAAGAAATCTGAGGATTTCACGGAATCAGCTACCAAATACGGCGTGCAATGAATACCAAGCTCAGTGCTGCTAAAGCTGACACCATTTGATGGGTATTAAATAAACTGGGGTTTGAGCTCAACACAGAGAATAAGATCCGGTATAAAAACTGAGTGGTGTTTAAGCCAGAGAGTTCAGGTCCAATGGCAGGTTTCAACACCAAAGCAACATGGGAATTTAGCCATCAATGTCAATACTGCATGGAGTGTCAAGCGATGCCATTACTGCAAAACAGTGAGCAGCATATGTGAGAACAGTAGGTGACTGAAGCTTCTCTTCAATTTGTCCGTGACGCGACTCTTGGCACCAAAACCTCTCTTAATCCGTAACACCCAGCGCGAGAGAGGAAGCAGACTGAGCCACACGACTCACAGCGTGTGAAACGTGCAAATCCCACACTTCCCATGCTAGTATTCGTCACACAGGAATTATAGTGGTTCACCGAGAAAATAAATATGTGTGTGTCGTCTCCATATCTCCATGCGACGGAGCCGTAACATCTCCGCGACCGCTTTACAAAAGCCCCCTTTGTCACCCTGCGGATTCCCAACACAGAACAATCATAGAAACCTCACTGCTATTCACTTTTATCTTTTCATACCTATTCCGCCTATCGGCTCCGTATAAAACATGCACACAAAGTCTCTACTGTTTACTGAGTGCTCCGCAAGACAATTTGGCCCAGTCGCCGCGGGGAAATCTTTTTAAAAAAACAAACTGTTCAAGGTCCTGGGTCCTATTTATTCCTGTGGCAGTCAATTGGGTACGGTGACGAGGAAATATCCCTTGAGGGGATCCTGTGCAGCTGGAAGTGTTTAAAATGACCATGACAAAATTATAAGGTTTTCTATAAATGTGGTGTATTGCAGAGCAAATAAAATTCGACTTAATTTGAAATCTGCCGAGTTTTCAATGATAGATGAAGGGTAGAGTGGCTAACTAGCTACAAACCAATACTCCTGTTAAACGGCTTGAAAATTCCCACAAATAAAAGAGAACTCTTACGACATCTACTTTTCCAGGTCTGCTTTTCAATAACTTACTCCACAAATGAGAGTAGCTACTGCAATAAAGCACCGTGAGGTATGTGGTTCTACTTATTATGTAGCCTAATCTGGGAAATGGGGTGAGCAGTAATACAGCCCTTATACGTTTAGAATGAGGTTTCGTTTAATGGAGGCAGTATCTGAACACACAGAGCATGCAGTCAGTTTGAGTAATGATGACGGTTTGGGCAGGAACGATCGGCTCTTGGCATCCTGTGCATGAGCATAGAGCAGCGAGCGCGCAAGGCTAATAACATACACTAATAACACACCAAGTCCTCCCTAGCGCGATCTGCAGCTCTCGCCCAAGACATGCCTTTGAAAGATCGTTCCAGAACAGCAGAGTCAGATCTGAGGCTCTCATAGTCATACCCAGCAGGGCCCTTGGGCTTAAGGCACATGCCCTGAAACGGCAGTGGACGTTCATTTGCTTTGTATCATTTTCAAAGAGACAGGGAGTTGAGATATAACCAGAGAGTAGAGTCTCGCTCGAAAGGAGGGATGTCTCTCCGGAGCGGGTTCAGTCGCACCCAGAATCTCCAGGGTTATCGTATAATATTTCACTCCACATTTCACCCCCTATTCCTCACCGTGTCCAATTCTGTGTCAGAAATAACATAGCCACTGGTAGAGACTTTATTTTGGTGCTAAAGGTCTTCACCACACTGGGTATTTTGAAAAAAATAACACTTGTGCTGTTTTACTGATAACTTAATATTCACAAAAATGACAAGAGCGAAGGGAAAAAAATGCAACTTCCACACAGATACAGAATTCAACTAACTCCAATGCTAAGGAGTGATTACTATGCGCATCTTTCAGCACAGATTTAGATAGGGGCTAAAAAGGAGCTTGAGGGAGTAACTGAAGTGGATAGTCAGCAATTAAGCAGAAAAACCCCAAAAGCGGCACAGCTACGAGTGACTATTTCTGAACGTTGTTCATCTGAAGCCTCCCTGCTCTAAATAGCACCGGCACGTGTCAGGCCCAGAAGCTCATTCCGGGTTATGAATGTGTGCAACACGAGCCTTGCAGATAGCGTCAGATAAACAGGAAATCGCTTAAATCACGAAGGACAAAGAAGCCAAGCGCAGACACTTCCCACCGGCAGGGTGAAGCAATTTTACGGAAAGTACTAGCAACTGTGAAGAGATCTCGAAGATCGTGTAACTGTAGGACTATGGTCGATGCTTAAGACTCAAACAGCCAGTAAAAGTTCATACAATCTGTTATGTAAGTGAAAATGGATGAGGGTATTTGCACAACTACTGTAGGAGCTGTACATGAATATCGTTCATCCACAGCAGAACATCCATTCAACTTTCAACGATGTGCCCTGGACAGGATGGGGGAGAGACTGGAGTCTTTAACGGGCAAATAGGGCAAAAGGTGCACCCAGAACTGGATGCCAGTCGACTGCAGGGCAAACACATTCACACACTAGAGGGTATTTAAAAACACGGGCAGAACATGCAAAGGGCACAGAGAGTGGTGAGGACGTCAAGCCACCGATCCTGAGCCACCATGTCACCTCGAGCAAAACATATTTGTGGGATTATTCGCTAAACGATAAAGGAACATGTCACAGAACTACAAATGACAAACAATTACACAAAACAACATCTTCCCCCATTTGTTAGACACTTTGTTTCAAATTGGTTATCAGATTATCCGTTACAAAGCATAACTTCTCACTGCAACTTTCTGGGTCATGTGTGGAAAGCGTTTTTTCCTTCTCTTTTGTTTGTTTGTCCCATTTTCCACAATCCAATAAATCATCATTGTATTAAAGATAAAAAGGATTTGCTGGGTAGATTTGATCAACTTTTGGACTCGGGGGCAAACGACAAGTACTTTTCTGAGACAGTAATCCTTCCCTGGGAAAAACGAAGATGGCGGGTGTGTTAGGAGGCTGTAAGAGAGGTGCATGTCCCTACACAAAGCTGGGGAACAAAAAACACTAAACCACGTTAATCTATTCACTCCCAGCGATAAACCATAATGGTGGAGTAATACTGTATGGCAAATTTAATTCCGTAAAGATTAATTTAAAAGTATTAAAAATGGGTAGGAAACTGTACTAATTATTGCCATTGGATCACCAACAGCTGGTAAGCATGAAAGAATAAATCATCTGCTAACTACGAAAAGAGTTCATGGCCAGATTTCATTATGGGCGAATTTTATTTAATTTTTGAATATTGGTATGTGCACATCACATTCACTTACATTCAGGCTGCCTGAGAGGCCCGAGTGCCCATTCATGGTACAAAGGGTGTAATAACTGCTCCCAGACAGCATGAGACAGAGACGTCTAGCAAAGTTTGCTTTGAATTGGTGACTGTGGGGGACAATGCACACTTTTATTTTCAGATTATGTATTTCTATATATTTTACAGTACTGTATTACTAATTACACTCTGTACTTTCCATATGCATTGTAGTAAATAAAAGGCCGTCCCCTTGGCTTGGTTCAGCCGCTCAGGTCCCCAGCGACGAGGATCCCGAAATTCGGATCACCCTCAGGGAAACGTGCCACTTGGCCACAGTGCCATAACTGATGCTCCCTCACAATGCAGGTAATGAGCCTTATTCGGGACTCCCTGAGCATCCGTTTGTTCGACACAAAGTCAAACCAGTGGTACCCAAGGATTCTCCAAAAATACATACTGTATGACTAAAGGAGTCCAGTCTTCATCTCAGGTCACTGGATAGAGTCCATGTCTTGCAGCCATACAGAAACACAGGGAGCAGCAAGACTCTAAAGATTCGGATCTTCGTTCATCCACAGCAGAAATTCATTTAAGACAAAAAAGGAACCTAAACAGAACATTCATTCAACTTCCAAAAATGTACCCTCTTACAAAGATATCAGGAGCGCCACACACCCCTTTCCAGAGACCTCATGACCCCCCCACGCTGTCTCAGTCCATCTACTGACTTCATAGGAAGAGTCACCAGAGACATGAATGTCGCTGCCGAGGTTAGTCAACTTCTTGATGTGCTCGACATTCTCTCTGCAGACAGACACACTGCTGATGGCTGTGCCCAAGAGGTCATCAAAGGCCTGGATCTTGGTTTTTATCCAGGACACTCGCAAGCCCAGACACTCAGACTCCTCGCTCAGTCTCTTGAGAGCCCCGATCACAGCCTCCATTGACTCCGCGAAGATCACAGATTTGTCGGCAAAGTCAAGATTAGTGAATCTTTCTTTACCAACGGATGCCCCACAGCTGCTGGACCCCACAGTCCTGCCCAGCACCGAGTCCATGCAAGCATTGAACAGAGTAGCAGCAAGAACACACCCCTGGTGAACCCCAGAATCAACTGGAAAGAACACAGAGGTTCTCCCTCTAATATGCACAGCACTCGCAGTACCAGTGTACAGGCCGGCCATGACGTCCAGCAACTTTGGGGGGAATCCTGTGAAGTCTCACGATGTCCCACAGGGCAACATGATCAACCGAGTCGAACGCTTTTACAAAAATCAACAAAAGCTGCAGAGAAACTCTGCCAATACTCGCGTTAGCTGGTTGAAACAAAATCTTGGTCTGGATTTTTGCTTTCTGGACCTAAACTATCCACCTCTGATGATAATGAAAGTGAAATTGAAAACAAAGAAAGCAAAGCACACAGTCCTATACCCCTGATCTCTGCCTTGATTGGTCCCCTACTAACACTGTCACTTTAGTTAAAACAAACAGACTCCATAGTAACACAGAGTCATTTAATGATATGATTATTATTTGGGAGTAAAGCTGAGGCGGTCTGCTTGATTCTCCCTGTTGATGACACCTGATGACAATCCTCTGTCACAATAAGTTGGCAGAAATAAATGGATCCTGAGTAACCATGTGTCAAATAAAAGGAAGAGTGTTGTCACTCTGTTCAGAGTTAGGGACTTTAATCCTACATGAGAAGCTGTCACCCAGATATTGTTGAGCAAGAGCTTAACAATGGTTAATGTGTTACGTGCCGTAAGTTTTGGTTACGTGCCGTAAGGGATATGTGCCGTAAGTTTCGGGTACGTGCCGTAAGTGTTACGTGCCGTAAGTTCAGGAGGATGCCTGCAGGTCCTTCGGACGTCCTGCACACTCGCCGATTGGTCGCCCGCCCCCTCGACTCCGCCCTCAGGACCTGACCCCGCCTCCCTTGCCCTCGGAGCCGTTTCCGGTTCGCCAGCTGAAGAGTTCGCCGCTTCGTCCCTTCGTCTGCCCGCTACTTGCTTCTCGCCTGCTAGCTCGCTCTCTGTTCGCTTTTGCTTTGTTTGATTGATCGTGTATGACTGTTTTGCCCTTGACTTCCGATTCTCGCCTCGCCCTTATTTGTACTTTCGCCTTGGTTTCTGATTGCTTGATTGGTTTTGGACTTTCGCCTGTGTTTCGACTTCGCCTCTCGGTTTTCCCTTTTGATACCTTTGCCTCGGCTTGGTGTTTCGTGTTTCACTAGGTGTGTAGGGAGTGTCTGCCTTTTTGTTTATTCGTTAACGTGGGGATTATTGTTTGTTTGGTCAGGGAGATAGATTTAGGCATTGTTGTTTCGTTTCACCATTTTCTTTGTGTTCACTTAGGTAGCTCAGCTTGGGTTACTCGGTAGATGTGCTTTTGTTTGTTTCTTTGGCCTTTGTCACTCCTGACGTTCGTTACACCTAGTGTTTGTACTGTGTTTGTGAAAAACTATAAAAAAAAAACTATAAAAAAAGACTCCCTCTGTGTCCCGTGTTCCCTTCTCCTAGCCCTAGTTGTGCTGTCCTCCCCAATCCCTCCTTCCCTTTCACTTTGTTGCGGTCCAACCCTAGACTGGATCGTAACAAAATTGGGGGCTCGTCCGGGATACGTGCGAGTAGCTGTCCAGCCCCAGTTACCTGTCCCAGGCATTACGTTTATTCTTGGGAATGACATAGCGGGGAAGAGAATCGTTCCTCTACCCGAAGTCGTTCCGGACCCTGTGCTCTGTGAAAATGATGTAGCGGTGGAACACCCGACGGTGTTTCCTGCGTGTGTGCTTACTCGTGCACAGCGGCGCCAGCTCGCTGACATTGACCTCGAGGACACGTTCATGTCCGTGCCAGTGTTGGATAAACCTTCGAAGATTGAGTCTGTGACCCCGGATCCTAATAACTCTGTTACCTCCCCTGAAGTTCCGTTCTGTTTGTTTTCTTATGTTTATTTTGTGGTTTTTGTTGTTTTTTGTTTGGGATATGTGTATTTTGGTGACCCGTGTGGGTTCACTCTTGTGTGGGGGGGGTGTTACGTGCCGTAAGTTTTGGTTACGTGCCGTAAGGGATATGTGCCGTAAGTTTCGGGTACGTGCCGTAAGTGTTACGTGCCGTAAGTTCAGGAGGATGCCTGCAGGTCCTTCGGACGTCCTGCACACTCGCCGATTGGTCGCCCGCCCCCTCGACTCCGCCCTCAGGACCTGACCCCGCCTCCCTTGCCCTCGGAGCCGTTTCCGGTTCGCCAGCTGAAGAGTTCGCCGCTTCGTCCCTTCGTCTGCCCGCTACTTGCTTCTCGCCTGCTAGCTCGCTCTCTGTTCGCTTTTGCTTTGTTTGATTGATCGTGTATGACTGTTTTGCCCTTGACTTCCGATTCTCGCCTCGCCCTTATTTGTACTTTCGCCTTGGTTTCTGATTGCTTGATTGGTTTTGGACTTTCGCCTGTGTTTCGACTTCGCCTCTCGGTTTTCCCTTTTGATACCTTTGCCTCGGCTTGGTGTTTCGTGTTTCACTAGGTGTGTAGGGAGTGTCTGCCTTTTTGTTTATTCGTTAACGTGGGGATTATTGTTTGTTTGGTCAGGGAGATAGATTTAGGCATTGTTGTTTCGTTTCACCATTTTCTTTGTGTTCACTTAGGTAGCTCAGCTTGGGTTACTCGGTAGATGTGCTTTTGTTTGTTTCTTTGGCCTTTGTCACTCCTGACGTTCGTTACACCTAGTGTTTGTACTGTGTTTGTGAAAAACTATAAAAAAAAAACTATAAAAAAAGACTCCCTCTGTGTCCCGTGTTCCCTTCTCCTAGCCCTAGTTGTGCTGTCCTCCCCAATCCCTCCTTCCCTTTCACTTTGTTGCGGTCCAACCCTAGACTGGATCGTAACAAATGCTTACCTAAGAAAAGAAAGTGCTACCTTTGTATGGCATAGACCAGGACAGAAACTCAATAGATAAGAGAATTACCCAAACTGTACCCTTCCCCTGGGTCCCCCTCCACAGCGACGTTTCCCAACCTAATCCTCAGGGACCCACGGGAAATCTACGTTTTTGCTCCCAACCAGGAGGGAGCAAAAATGTGCACTGTCTGGCAGGGAGGGAGCAAAAACATGGACCATCAGTGAGTCCATGAGCATCAGGTTGGGAAACACTGCTAAACAGTCATAACACTTTTGGGAAAACCCATAAGCTCTTTAGCTCAAAGGCTCAATTTATGAAATGAATAAAGTCTGCTGAATAACGTCTTGAGCATTTAACTTCAGAAAAGCACGTCTGCCATCATATTAGCATCTGACCTTCCATGTATGTGAAAACAGAGCAGTTCAGTGAAAGCTCTACTTGTACTGACCATCTGTAATTCAGTGTCAAAAGCCACACTCCATCCACTACGAGCCGCTCATTCTATTCCATCTTCTTTTCCCGCACACTGTAACAATGGGCATGGCAGCCACATACACCAACAATACCTGTAGCCCTGGCGAGTTCAGAATACCGGGAGAGAAAACAGAGCCTGTACATGCAATCATGCCACCATCTTCCATTTAAGAGCCATAATGGCCACACTAACGTCAAGGTATACAAACAGGATATGATGGCATGTCTTTCCAGCACCACATTTTTGTAAACTTTGGCAGCATGACTGTATAATAGAATTTCTCTCTTAATACTAAAACCAAGGTGTAGATTTGGGTCTGGTATGGTAGGTACATACCCCTACCACAATTGTGAGGGTACCGTGTATGTTTAGGGGGGTGGGGAGCTCGGCGCTGATTTGGTTCCTACCAGTGTTGAAACCAAACGTATGCTCTTGCTGATTCCAGATATTTATCCCCATGTCTTGTAAACATTACCGAGTTATTAACACGCCCCATCCAGGGCTACGCCTCATGCCCTGTGTATCTGTGGTTATGGAGTCCGGAGAGATGCTATTATCATCCTTGACAGGAAAGATTCCCAGGCCTGAAACGTCAACACTGCACGCGTGATGGCTTTCTGATAGCTAAGTGGATGCACCATTTCCCAAAAGTAAGTAAACATCCCCTGACTAACAGTGATGTAGACTGTATCACCCCCCCCTCCCCCCACTGTAATCTTCCACCTCGGTCTCCGGTTGCCTGCCAGTGACGATGCGACCCAGCTGTGTGGCACTGCAAGCGGATTTGCATTTAATAAAATCTAATATGTGTCCTGCCCACTGCTTTGTCCTGACCCTGAACGTGCACTGTAAATGCCACCCCCCCCCCACCCGCCCCCATGCCGTGGGTGTTCCTTTTTATGTGTAAGCCCACCATGGTTATTAAAAATGAAAGCAATGTGAGAGCAGGATCATGAAATATCTATGCTAAGCAAAAACTGCGAAATAGCGAGCAGGGCCCTATATGCAGTAACAAATCATCTCTACCCCACTGCAAGCCCTATATATGTTTGTCGGAACAACTGTGCTGATACCAACAGAATAGCGTTGATCAATGGTATGAGATAAACTTTTCCCCTAATCCTGATCTTTACCTTTTTCCCTCCAAAACGACTTCTTATTTCTCTCATATGAGGTACAGCACGTTACGTGACATGTGGTGACAGTTTCCAGATTGGTCACCTGACCACGTTTTTTAAGAGCCTATGAGTGATCGGAGTATCTCACAGAGTGCCCCCAGCATGAGGACAAAGTCAAATGGAAAGTAATGGAGGACACACCAATACATTTCTAAAGCTGATTAGTTTGCAGCGCGAAAGGTATTGCATTTCCTGCTTCGCTGGAGGTGAAAAGCGATTTCCTTTTGCTCTGCTGCCCCGGGAGGCCATTTTCCACCAGCTCACCGACGTGAAGGACAGGAAGTCAAAGGTAGCGGAGCAGGAAACGGGGCTCCGCCTCGCAGACGAGGTTCTCAAAACACCGGGGCTGCCATCTTTGCCCCTGCCGCGTTCCCTCTCTGGAACCTTGGCCTAACAAAGCCCCGCTGCTACTTCATATGCCGAGGTACCCATGACATAAATCGATGGAAAAGGCTTCAGGAATCCACCTGGGGGGGGGCTAACAAATCTAAAGTGATTCGTCTCGCACGACTCAGGAATGTCCTTTTAGTGTCGACCACTTTATTTCTGGGAGACGCCAGCTGCAGATTCACTCATCAAACTGCTAGGGAGGCCCCGTGGGGAAGCAAAAGGTGCCCTACCGTAAGGTTAATGTCCTGAAAAAAATACATTATAATGAATTTAAATCTCAAGATCCCTTTTTTGCCTGGTTCCTAATGTAAATTTACCAGGATCAGGCTCCCCAGTCTAATTACTAGGAGTGATATGAGCAGCAGCATGCCAGCGCAGTGGCTTGGTGGGTAAAACTGCAGTGTCACACCAGTAGGCGTTGGGGCTCAAATCCCACCACTGCTTTTTCTGGGAGTAGTTTGCGCATGGCAATTTCTAACTCGCAGTATGAAGACGTGATCATGTGAATTGATGAGTCGAAATTATGTGACTGAACCTTACAAAGGATTACTATCCTATCCCAGGTACGCTACCCCTCGTGTGATAGGTTCCATGTGACCTGTACTACATCGGTATTAATGGAGAATTGTGGCAGAAGCACTAGATATCTTAAGTGCTATAAAGTTCTCTGCAGTATTTCTGACTGTCGGTGTCACAGCTGTGCTGGTGTGACTCTCACTTAATCTCGTCTAGCCTTCTCCGGTGTGAACACAGAAGACTGTTCAAAGACGGTGAAATATAATTAACGGCCCATAAAGGTTGGCGCTGTGACCTCAGTTCAGCGGGCCGCGTGTAGACGGTTGATAGAGGCCAGCGAGAGCGATTTTGGAGTGAAAAGAGATGCTATCATCTTACCACCAGTGGGGGCAACGCGGAGCATTAACTTCACATGGAGATGGAACAGAACACGATAAACTGCGGGACAAAAAAGGAATACAAGGGAAAAGAAAAGATGCTGATTATAGAAAGTGAAACTCACAAATCCATACCAACTTGAAAAAAGCTCAATGACCCAAATTGGCAGAGGGGCTCAAAAATCATTAGACAGAAAGCAGTCTGTGAGGAGCAAAATCACGTCCTTGCAGTCACTACAGAAGGTTGGCTTAGATACATTCAGCACTGTTGTAATGGCTGTTATGATATATATGTTCTGCTTCCAGCAATAGAGTACAATGCATGGTACGCTCCCAGAGTGAGGTCACGGCAGCATGGTACGCTCCCAGAGTGAGGTCACGGCAGCATGGTACGCTCCCAGAATGAGGTCACGGCAGAATGGTACACTCCCAGAGTGAGGTCACGGCAGCATGGTACGCTCCCAGAGTGAGGTCACGGCAGAATGGTACACTCCCAGAGTGAGGTCACGGCAGCATGGTACGCCCCCAGTCAGGCCACGGCAGCATGGTATGCCCCCAGTCAGGCCACGGCAGCATGGTACGCTCCCAGAGTGAGGTCACGGCAGCATGGTACGCTCCCAGAGTGAGGTCACGGCAGCATGGTACGCTCCCAGAGTGAGGTCACGGCAGCATGGTACGCTCCCAGAGTGAGGTCACGGCAGCATGGTACGCTCCCAGTCAGGTCATGGCAGCATGGTACGCTCCCAGTCAAGTCACGGCAGCATGGTACGCTCCCAGAGTGAGGTCACGGCAGAATGGTACACTCCCAGAGTGAGGTCATGGCAGCATGGTACGCCCCCAGTCAGGCCACGGCAGCATGGTATGCCCCCAGTCAGGCCACGGCAGCATGGTACGCTCCCAGAGTGAGGTCACGGCAGCATGGTACGCTCCCAGAGTGAGGTCACAGCAGCATGGTACGCTCCCAGAGTGAGGTCACGGCAGCATGGTACGCTCCCAGTCAGGCCACGGCAGCATGGTACGCTCCCAGAGTGAGGTCACGGCAGCATGGTACGCTCCCAGTCAGGTCATGGCAGCATGGTACGCTCCCAGTCAAGTCACGGCAGCATGGTACGCTCCCAGAGTGAGGTCACGGCAGAATGGTACACTCCCAGAGTGAGGTCATGGCAGCATGGTACGCCCCCAGTCAGGCCACGGCAGCATGGTATGCCCCCAGTCAGGCCACGGCAGCATGGTACGCTCCCAGAGTGAGGTCACGGCAGCATGGTACGCTCCCAGAGTGAGGTCACGGCAGCATGGTACGCTCCCAGAGTGAGGTCACGGCAGCATGGTACGCTCCCAGTCAGGCCACGGCAGCATGGTACGCTCCCAGAGTGAGGTCACGGCAGATTTTGGAGAAGGGTGGAGCCCTAAAACTTGATTTTTGAAAACATACAGTACCAGTCAAAAGTCTGGACACACCTAGTCAAGTCAAATTTATTTATAAAGCATATTCGAAAGCAACACTTTTTGCACCAAAGTGCTGTATAATGCATATGGACAAATTCACATGATAAAAATAAGAGTTTAGAAAGAAAAAATAAAATATATACAGACGGTTCTTCAGTGACATTGCATCAGGGTGTTTCAAAAGCCAAAGAATAAAAGTCTTTAGAAAAGGATTTAATGGAAATATCGGAGGATGACCTATTGTAAAACGGAAGTGCGTTCCGTTACTGAAAAAGCCTGATCGCCCTTACATTTTAAGCGGGTTCAGAGAATGGATAAAAGCAACTGATCGGAGGATCTAAGAGTACATGGTGTGGAGTGATGGTTTAGAAGTTCAATGATGTATTGTGGGGCCAAACCGTGTGCAGTCAGACTTATTCTATACCTTATGGGTAGCCAGCGCAAGCCCAACGATGCGCTCTCGTTTCTTGGTTCCTGTTAGAAACCTGGCTGTAACATCGAGGACAAATTGCAAGCAAGACGAGGGCCTGTTGTAGTCCAACATAAAGGGACAACAAGAGAACGACTCTAAGCACACCTCAAGGTTATGTAGTAAGTATTATCTTGTGAACAAGGAAGGAGATGGAATACTGTGACAGATGACTCCCACAATGCCCCGACCCTAACCCCACAGAGCTGGTTGGGGATCAGTTGTATTGAAGCGTAGGAGCAAAGTAGCCCAGAACTTGTGGAAACTCCTTCAGGACCGTCGGAGACGCATTCCAGATGGCTACATCTGGAAGATTGTTGAAAAGGAGCTATTTTAAAGAGTCTAAAATTTAAGAAAAAATTGATGTTCAACCCTCTTCTTGGTTGTTGTGATATTTGATATGTATTACATCATTGCTTCAAGGTCTTTTACTAAGAGTTTAATAACATTGCTAAAATAGAGAAAAATGCATTAAATGCATGTGTGTCCAGACTTTTGACTAGTACTGTATAAGTAATGTTATGTGGAAAAATACGCATCCACCTCCAAACCACTCACCCAGGATGGGGTTGTGGTGAGCCTGATGCCTATCGCAGGCAGCACAGGGCAAAAGGCAAGAGACACCATTTTCCCTAAGAGCACAACATCATAATCATGAACATTTAGGCAGACATTCTCAGGGGACATTATTGGTGGAATTGGTGGGATGCTGATAAATTTGTGAAACCTCAATATCGGCTGATTTTATGGGGTCAAGGGACGTCACTCCACCTGTACACAGGACAGTCTGTGTACATTTGTAAACCTTGATGTCACTCTCTCATTCCTGGGAGACTGACCGGAAAAACTGGAATGCTACTGCTGGTCCCATCATTTTGAATTCTGATTCCTTTGCTGGAGAGAGAACTGACCAATAAGCAGCAAATTAGTCCTTTTGTTTCCAGCGTGTGGGTGATAATCCATCTGAGCACTTTCCTGTCTTCTAGCCTCTCCTTAATCTCTCCACTGTCACAAAAATGAAGGCCTCTGTTTGGGCATAAGTAAAAAAATTGCAGTATACAGATGTTGGTGTGTACTGAACACAGAATACAATGGGGCAAATATCCTACAAGTGAAAAAAGAGACCTTTTGCAGAGAGAATAAACTCAACTCTCCACAGAAATTTCTAGCACATATGTTCAGCAGCCATTTTATTAGGTATCCCTGTGTACCCCTTTTGTCTCCAGAATAATTTCAAGGGTTGACCAGTTTGGAGATGTTCCTCTCTTCACTGCTGTTGTACTGATCTATTTAGCACTTGTGGACTTCCTGTTAACTTTAACAAACCTGGTCATTCTCCTCTCTCAATGACAAGACATTTTCAGCAATGGAAGTTTTTATTTTGTTCATGATACCATTTCCTATAAAGTCTAGACACTGTAGTCAGGGACGGTTCAAAGATTTTTCTAAGGTGGGTGGTACAAGAATTTCCATAACATACAGAGGAGTCAACCTCACCATTAGCCAATCATATGTTTTTAATCGGTGTGTGATGGGGAGGGGGCACTCCGGGGTCCAATCAGCTTTCAGATGGGACCGGGGCCCTTGCAGCCCCGCCCCTGTATATGCTCCTGACTGTGTTGTGCAAAAATCTCTTAATGGTGGCTGTTTCTGAGATCTGGGAACAATCAGATCTGGCGCCAAGAATCACACCACATACAAAATCACTCAGATCAGGTGTCTGAGCCGTTCAATCAGAGCAAGTGACCCTTCTGACTCAGTGTCAATGCAGTATGTATTCAGTTGCAGCCACATGATTCACTATTTGTGTCTAATATAGTAACCGGTAAGCAGGCCCCTGTTCCACATACTACAGTGTCCTTTGTATTGTGATGAAAGGATCCATCATTAGAGGAAATCAAACTACTCAGACATTCAGAGTTATTTGTTTCGGGATTCTCTGGGTAATCTCCTGCATAACAGCAGTTCCTAAACACACTGGAAAATTAAATCCAGCAGACAAGGCTGATTCTTAAAAGGCACATCCACGGTATTTTAAACACACGCAGATGGAATAAGGAATAAGCAGATGTGTTATTTTAGTGGGACTGGGTCAAAGATTTACCATAAAGATCTTGTATTATTCCTGACCTTTCGATCAGAGGTGATGTCGATTCCCCAGTAATAATGTGGCAAATTTGCCACACAACAAGCTTAAGTCTCAGTAATTCTCAGTATATCAGAAGTCTGTACAATGCAACATAAATATCTCTCCTAAAAACATTCCTATTCTTAAGGCATTTCCATGCAAGAATAAGGAACGGCACATAAAAATGATAAAAAAATCATGAGGTGCAAATAGCTACTGGCTATTTAACTGACAAAAACTCACTTAATGACCTTAACTTGACACCTCAAAATAAGGGACTACAAAAACTATTTCAGAGATACTGTATTCAGAGAGAGCAATTTGTTCGATTCATAATGTAGAAGGATGGAGGTTCGTGATGAAAATAGCAAATGTCTTCAAGTATATAGTTTGAAGAAAGCATGGAGAAATTATCTAAAGAACCAAAATGTGCCCGGTAGAGTTTTTAAAATCCTCTTACAACTTCAAAAACAGATGATAATGTAAAGGTAGCAAGAAGATATCCCAGAATTGAACAAGGAAACCCTTACAAAAATGCTTTCAGCTCCACACCACTAAATGGGGAAGTTTTCAGGCTAACAAAGGAAATGTGGTCTTTATGCGTAATTGTTATGACCAGCAACATAAACACACACATCAAACAATGGAATTTTACTTTTTTTGCAGCTGAGTGTTTTAACAGCAGTTCAGATGAAGTACATTCGATAACTGTAACAAGCCAACCCTTCATGATACAAGTCAGAGTCCTCAACCACTAAGCCCCCTGCTGTTGGAAATGCGAGCATTCACTGCCACTATCAAACAAACACTGCAACCTGAATAACAGAACAACTGTCTAACACACACAACAGTTACATAAAAATGCTTGTCAGAAGCCTAAAGATAATTTGAACAAGAAAGCATATCAATATAGCAGCATAATTAGTGTAGGAGTTTGTGATAACAGGATGTATGTGTAATTATGCAAATCAAAACTAAAAGCTAAATTAAAAACAGAACTCTGATGTTATTAAAACAACATATTATACCTTTTACCGATCATGTTACTCATATGGGAGGCAGATCTGGGGAACAGAATTGCAGTGACGTTAATACAGACCGTTCAACAAACCTGCTATGGGCTCTGTTCATACCACAACTCAACCCGAAGGTCACCGCCACATTAATTCCTGACTCCAGTGTGCTGGGAGTGTTACTCATAAATAAATGTTTGCAGCGGTAATTACTGTAACTGTCTGGAGAGTCTTTAGGATTGCATTTGTGACATTGTGGGGAAACAGGCATACAGCTGTTTAAGAAGAGGCCTTTAAACCAGTCTTATATGTCAAGCGCAATCACACCGTCAGTCACACATGACGGACAGCATGCTGTCAGCCACCCTGGATTGAAGGGGAAATATTCACAGCAGGGAACGACTTAAGATATTCCCATCAAGGCACTGCGAGTGCTCCAGTGACGAGACCTGGAGAGGAATAATGGCTTTGTGCTGCCACTGGAGAGGTAATAGCACTGTGCTGTTGGACGGGATTACAGCTCAGTCCTCAGGAGCTCGAGACAAGGAGGAAGGTGTGCTGTTCCTGGATTTTCACACGCTTAAGGAGGCGGAGTACATCTCAGGAACAGGCAGCTACATCAGCTGAGGATGAGGATTTTCTACCACACAATACTGACGCATGACCCTTGAACTTTGGGGACTTTGTAGCTAATATGCACTGCATCTGGGCATATTCTGCCAGTAGATATAAATTTACATCCCCCTCATAAACGCTTATCCAGTACAGGGAACAGGAAACACAGGGCACACTGCGAGAGGACACTGGACAGCAAGCCCCTTCAATCTAAGGCACACCAGCACATACAAAATCACATGCTATGGGCACTATTGTGGGGGAGGTAGAATTTTTGGAAGAAACTCACACAAACAAAGGGGGAATACTCCAAACACAGAGCCAATAGCATAATATCAAAAAAGAACAGCGCATGTAAATGCTTTCCCTCTTTCGTCATCGTGGAGGCAAATGGGTGACCATCATCACTCAACGTGCTGCACGTCCCTGCTATGAAATAAAGTTCTACCTCCCTTAGTGTTGCTTTAGTAATGCACCACAGATCGGAGAAACACACTATTCAATGCAAAATCTCACTAAACAATGTCTTTCTCCAATTAGCAGACAAAAAAGCCTTCAAGAATTGTGTGATAGATCTTATCAGGGTAGTGAAAATGAGAGAGAGAGAGAGAGAGAGAAAGAAAGAAACTCGAATCAAAATGGTAAGAGCACTTATTATTGTAATGTTATCTTTTGCAAAACTGACAAGCATATTATTTGCCAAAAAAAGTCATTCTCACAGAAAGCTGAAATGAAAGTTACTTGCCTTAGAAAAAACAATGCAAAGAGAGAGTTAGGAATCAATTCCCCGGTGACTCAGGCAGGTCAGACTCAGGAGCATGTTTACACGGATAATTTCCATCACAAAACATAAGTACAAGCCTCACATTGCTGTATCCCCCTCCCCAAACTGTACCAAAATATGGAAAAAGAAAACAATTCCTTCCATTTCCATTTCCATAATAGCAGAGAACGTCACTTTGTATTACTCACCCAGGCTGAAACAGCGATCGGTGTAGCGGGCATAACGGCCCCATGCCCAAGAGGGCGCTGACTTGGAGGGGAGACCACAATGCTTTGGACTTGCACTCATGGTAAACAGAGTTGCCAAACCCTTAATAAGAGACAAAGTTTGCTCTAGAGATACCCAGAGAAGCCAAAAAAGAATGGTAATCAGCGAAGGCGCCTCACATGGCCGTATCCTCACCACCGAAAACACCGGAGCAGCAAAGTGAAAACGATGCTACTTCACATATAAACACCCTCAGTGAATTCCGTCTGTAAAAATAAATCCCCAAAGAAAACAGCAGGCATATCAAAATACCCCATATTTATATGGAGTGGGTGACTTTAGTGCGCTTTATTTTTAGCATAAAATGAACATCTATATGAAAAACAAGGAAGGAAGGGAGGGAGTTTGGAGAATGAGGACAAAAGCTGTTTACCTCAAAATACGTTAAGAGTAAATGCATCTCAGACACCATTTCAGTGCATTTAAGCATTTCAATTATGTATCAACTGTTATATGCAGTACTTAACATGCACAAAAAATTAGCAAATTCTATCAAATTAAATAAAATGTGTTTAAAATATTAAATCCTTAAATATTAATATTATATTTACAGGCAGTATTATGCAACACTGTGGTTTAAATATTTAGTTAGGATTCTTAGTAAAATCACAGCTGTGTAACTAAGGTGGACCAGTGGTTTTTACCTTTTCATTGTCCAGGGATTTCTGGCTGGTTTCAGGGACAACTTATATACCAACAAGAATTACACTGGCATGGATGAAGGGTTTGGTCTGGAAAGCTTTTCTCAAGCCAAACCTAAAACTTTCTTTGGACAGTTTATAAGGACTCACTCTGCATTACACTGAAATATTACTAAAAACAAGTGCCTAGGCCATCCAAAGACACCAGTAAATCCAAAACTTAATCACTCCCAGGTCATATAGTATATGTGCTTTAATTAATGTGAATATAATGCTGTGAGTTGTTGTAATCGTTTCCCCCTAAGAGAGGACCCATTAACAGCTCTGCAATAATATCTTTCAACAATCACGGCATCCGCTTTCAGAAAATTATTGATTTCATACATATGCTACTCGAGAATAACAGGACACATTTCCGCTCAGGCACATTCTGCCCCTGCCTGAGCCGAGGACCTCATTACCGTACCTGTATGGACACGTATCGCTGACGTCACTAAGAATTTCAATACCATTTTTTATAGTATGAAAAATTCTGATATTTACCTATGGCTTTTCTGTCTTTACAATGTTGCGGTACAGTTACACCATAATCGGCAAAACTGAAAACTTTGCGAAGATCTTTGCCTTTCTGCGGACGTACGTTATATCGTTTCATTTTAGAAGATGAACTTGTCAGATAGCAGAAACAACGGAAAAGAAATGCCGTATTGCTTTATTGATCTTCGGCATGAGGAAATAAAGTTTTTGTGTTTTTCTTTGCCTTTTCTTTTGAAGTTAATTTAAATGTTAATTTGGCAAACGTATCCACCTCCCCCCCTTGGTAGGGGCCAAATCTGCCCTGAAGCCCTGCCCCCCCCCCAAAAAAATAAAATAATAAATAAAATAAAATAACCACACACACACACCACTCCCACACTATTGGCTGGGACTTGGGACATGTACCTGCCATTCATACCCAATCTACTCTCTTGAAACAAATGAAACATTGTTTTACATATCTCGGAATTTATTTTTAAATGAAGTATACATGCATATTGAATTATCTACATCTAGTATTAAATCAAATACAGTGTACAAGTGAAAGCCTCCATTAGGTATGTTGCAAACTGCTTTGAAGACTCACCAAAAGTGGCATTTTCATCTTTTTTTTTTCATCATATCCCTGCTATTTTCATTTATACAGTGCCTACATGACATATGTGTACAGTGCACTGAATAAGCTTATGTGTGACTGTTTGTACAAACAGCATTCTCAGGGATCCACTACATACAGTATGGACACTCTAAACTTGCATTATTTACAGCTATGTTTACTTATTTAGCCAGCAAAATGTGCTTTTTACCTCCACCGCTTTCACTGGAATAAAAAGCATAGCATTCACTCGATCGTTTCACACAATGATAACCCATAAACCATGCTTACACCTCTTTAAGTACAGTGAGCCCCTGCAGAGTCCACGCAGCTAAAACACCTTCCGTCTGATCATGGATCTTTGTCACTGTCAGCTTTATAAACCTCTCTTAAAATATATTTTATTCGATCCCACTACGCCGTTCCCACCAGAGCCTATTATACACAAACGGTCAGAGATGACATTTCGCTATATCACTCTTTTTAAGCGAACGCTCCTCCACAGCGCTCCCATGCACAGCCTATTAGGCAAAGGTCTCCCAGTGCTTGCATATACTGTAGCACACGCAACTTCACGGACTGCTTCTTCGACTGCTTCATATCCAATTCCTGCTTCTTCTTTTACTGCTTGATAGCCAATTCCAATCACTGAACCACCTATAACGTCAAGCCAGTCCGTATCTTGTATGGTGACTTAGGCTATTTCTACACGATGCTGATCGCTTGTTAAAAACGAAATACCTAAGCTACAAAACAAAAACAAGACATTATTGCAGAGTATTAATAGTAGAGGGCAGTTACTTTTTAGTGTAGACAGTTGCATAGACAAGCAACAGATGATTTGGACCTATTTTAATACTACGCAGCCATTAATTACTTTTTTTGTGGGGAATGAAAAATTTTAAATGATTATAAACTAAAATACTCCTGTCAGTTGGACGCCAGCTCCACTAGGTCGATTATAAGGTTAAATACTTGCCAAAAACATGCAATATTCAGGTGAACAGTATCGTGAGTCGACTGAGAAGAGAATCTGGGCTGTTTAATATAACATCGGTCTTTATGTGTGATTTGGGGCAACTATAAATATCTGGAAGTTATGATCGGCAAAACATTACACAATAGTAGCCGTCGTTACACAAATGCACATGCAGACTACAACTACTATAGTAGTTAATATTTTAATTGAAAATGAATTATGCATATGTTTACTCAGGCTGGGCGTTTTCTTCACCTAGAAATATAATTCACTGGATTATTACACATCACACGTTCCGACTGTCACTGTGATCATTATTCTACAATAGGTTGCATAATACTCGCATAATCATCGCTATTTACATTCCTGATTTTATAGTAAAGTAATCATCCGCCTGCTCCAATAAAACAGTTACTCTGTTTCACACAGACTATGTAACCAACGGGCAACAATAATATGCTATACGACCAAAATGAGCCTAACATCTCGAAGGGATGTGTAATGGATCGCAAACGGCACCTTCAAATACTACGATCGCAGGAAAATGAGCGCAATAAATAAAAGGGGGAAAACTTTTCTATCAGGAAATGCCGAACCTTTTGCGCTGCGGAGCCCTGGGCTCACGCTACACGCATTTAAATCGGGAAATAACTGGAGAAGGTGCTGATCGGCGATGCACTACAGTATGTTAATCTCACATTTACTTAATGGCAACGCTATTTCACTAAGCAATACTGATTATTGCGATCAGAGTATTTTTTAATGCTTTAAATGCCGAAGTCTTTTACGTTTGACCTGCATGTTGCTTTGCTTTCAATATGTAATTTTAATATCTATGCATCTCGTGTCCGTTTTATGTACTTTGAAAACACAACACGTGTGATCGCCTTTCTCCGCTAAACGCTAAGAATAATGCGCCTCTCGCTCGAGCCATAAAATGCAAGATACCGACCACTAGGTAAAATATTTTAAAAATACGAACAATATAACCCGCCGTAACAACGGGTTGTGAGACACAAAGGCTTAATGAAAGAATATACGGTAGCCCGGGATGATGACAAACGCGGCTGCCGCAAAGTCCTACGCTTGAAGTATGACTCCAATAGAGGACACGTATAAGGCTTGAGAAAAAGGATCAGATCAGAGTGGTTCAAACACCCATTAAGAATCTGCTAATGGGGAACAATAAATGCTCTGCTCACCTGAGAAGAAATTAAGTAATTAAATACAGAGGAGACCTTTAACCAGAATCTTCCATGGCAAGTGCTTTACTGTAAATGTTTGCATGCATTTCGCTTTACCCACATACCCGCTGCGCCACGAAAGAAATGACATATTAATAGGAATATACTTGCAAGTCCCGATGTCTCCATCCCGCTGCTGATGTTACAGCAGATCCCCAATCGGCATCTGCGGCCAAGAGGCTATCTGTCTCTAGTAAAGGCGAAAGCGGAGCGGACGGCAGCGGCTTTAGTCTGACAAGATACCCGCCCAATCGGAGGCTCAGAGAGCGCAGTTACGGCCAATCCTCCCGACAGAAAGCCAGCCTGTGCAGCATGGTAGATTGTCCTTTAAAACGTGTCATTTTTTCTCACCTAGTTCACTTGCAGAAATTCTGCGCTCCACACTTCAGATACTTCAGTACGTTCAAAGTGATGAGAGGTTCTATTGGGGCTATTTTTATACGTCTTGTGTGCTTTTCTGCAACTAGGTTACACGTGTGATAGTAATAATATTAACAACAACAACAAAAATATAGTTAGAAATATTTAAGGGTTACATGTGTTATAGAAATCTAAACAAAACGTTATCTAATCTGTGTCTATAAAAAGATATTCAGCAATCAAATTAACCATTTGTTGTAAATATACTACAGAATGTAACCGAATACCAATATCTTTAGTATTTTTTAAAGGTAACATCGCAACACAATCCAAAATGATCTGTTTCCGTCTGAAATGCCGAGTAAATAGTATTCCGTTCCGCTTTTCGTAGACTCGTACGGGTGCGCAGTTCAGAATAATGTTTCCATTTAAAGTCTTATGGACTGTGTACAGAAAAGGATATGAATGATCTGTGCTTTTATAACCCTTGATTTTCACTGATTGCCATTGAAAGTTGTTCTGGTGTGTAGTACAGTAGCGCGAAGAGGGAGACAACGGGGATCCATTGGCATTTTCCGACCTGTTAGCTTTAATATTTGACATATTTTTCGCAGACGAATGCAAAAGTGACTAAATACGGCGATAAGAGAAGAAGAGACCGCAGTTCTATTTAAAATAAGTGAGTTATATTGGAATTACGCTGTGACAAATAAGGATAATGCATTTGTACGTTAAGAGGATAGGGAATCCCGTCCAAAGAGACGCGTGTATACATTCACTGGCCATCTTATTAGGTACACCTTGCTACTATGAGTTGAAGCCCCTTTTGCTTTCAGAACTGCTTTACATTAACTATTCTTGGCATAGATTCAACAAGGTGATTTGTCGGTTGTACCTTAGTAATGCGAATATCCCATTCCACTACATCCCATAGGTGCTCTTTTGGACTGAGATCTGGTGACTGTGGAAACCAGTTGAATATAGGAAACTCATGTGAGGTTTGAATATAGAATATATGTACTGTATATATATTTGAATACCGTTAAATCATATGCGTTATACTGCTGGAAGTAGCCATTAAAAGCTGGATAAACTGTACTCATAAAGCGATGGACATGGTCAGCAACAATACTCTGGTGGGCTGTGGCATTTACACAGTGGTGAACTGCTACTAAGGGGCCAAAAGTGTGCCAAGGAAATATCCCCCACACACTTACACCAACAGCAACGGCCTGAATTGTTGATGCAAGGCTGGTGCCAAATTCCAACCCAGCCATCTGAATGTCGCAGCAGAAATCAAGGCTCATCTGATCAGGCAATTTTTTTCCCCATTTCTTCCATTGTCCAGTTTTAGTGAACCCTCAGTTTCATGATCCCGGATGAGAAGAGTAGCACCTGGTGTGGTTTGCTACAGCTGTAGCCCATCTGCTTCAAGGTTCGACGTGTTGTGCATTCAGAGATGCTCTTCTGCATATCTTGGTTGTGACAAGTTAGTCTTTCAAATACTGTCGTCTTTCTATCAGCTTAAAACATTCTGGCCATTCTGGCGAAAGAAAGGGGAATGATCCATGGATCAGTCCACCACAAACAAAAGACTTTATTAAACTTAGAATAGAACAGAAAGGGGACATCATAAATTAAAAGAACCACGAGGGGTCAAAACCAGAACAGAGTACAAAACTCTAAATTAATTGCAATGAAAACAAACACTAATCAGGGAACCAGAGCAGAACTGGGAGCAGTACTGGGAGAAAAACACACAGTAACAACTACAGCTACTAACACACAGTAACTTCTACAATGACAGACTAAAGGACAGAAGGAGGACAGGCACTTAAATCTACACAGGTAACAAGGGCAAACAATGGGCAGGTGTAGAATATAACCAAAACCGATCAGAAGAGGCACAGGGACACCAAACCACAGGTTGAATAAGTCACAACTAACAAGCACTGGAACTAGGAAACATTAACAAACACTGAGAGCTAACAACACTAGGAGAGAATGGGAACAAAAGTACAGGGAGAACAATAATTAAACAAAGCACAAGCAGGGTAGACCAAAAACAGGGACACAAAACCAAGACATAGAAAAATACCGAACATTAAGGATAAAATAAAACCAATATACATTAAACAAAACATGAAGCTGGTCAGCTTGAACTCATGACTGGAGAGTTTCCACCTCTGAACCACACACTCGACCCACTGAGCTACGCAGCAGCCGAGGGAGTGGGGAAACACACTAGGGACTGAGGGGCTACAAGATAGAGAGGAGGTAGAAGGATGGCCAGTGACACCTATTGGCCAAATGGGGACAGGGTCCTACGGGCACCACCCTGACAATTCTTCTCTAATCTTTGTCATCAAATATCCAATGAACTGCCACTCACTGGATATTTTTTCTTATTCACCCCATTCTCTGTAAACCCTAGAGATTGTTGTGCGTGAAAATCCCAGTAGATCAGCAGTGCCTGAAATTACCAGCCCGTCTGGCACCAAAACCCTGCCACACTGAAAGTCACATAAATCACCTTTCTCTCCCATTCTAATGTTTGATGTGAACATTACCTGAAGCCTGTATCTCCTGACATATGGTTGCCTGACATATGATTCGTTGATTAGATATTTGCTTCAACAAGCAATTGAACAGGTGTACCTAATAAAGTGGCCAGTGATCAGTGATCAGGTCAGTGGTATAGGAGCCACTGATAAGAACAATATTCCTATTTTGACTGCACCACATGTTAACTGTTTGTGTTTGTGTCTGGTGGGCGGCAGGGAGGGTGCTATATTGAAGTTAGGTGCATTTTCAGTTTCCATGACGGTCTCTTCTGTGGTGTGTTGGCGACTGCTCTGGGTTGGTTCCTGCCTGCGCCCATTGTTCCCGGGATAGGCTCCGGTCCCCTCCCCCGCGACTCCAGTTGGGATTAAGTGGTTTCCGAAAATGGATGGATGGATGGTATCTTTCACTGCAACACAACTTGGCTCTACTGCACCCATAGTAATAGGCAGAAGAAATTGCCATTATGTGTCAGCTTAACTCATACACAATTTAGAATTCATTAGCACCAGGTTGCCACGGTTAAGAACAGGGCATTTAAATGTTTCTGTGCACTAATAATTGCGTCTTTATTTTCTTTTCTGGTACTGTGTATCATGTTTTAACACACACCAGGCACAGACTGGCGGATGGGAAGTTCTGGAGTTTTCCTGGTGGACCGGACTTGTGAGGGCCAGTCTAGCCAGAGGCACCCAACCCGTCGGCCGATCTCGGCGTGTTTCCAGGGCGATTGCAGGAGATGATTAAAGGATAATGGAAAACCTATTTCATTGGTGGCCAACCGGTTGATCGGGAATGGCAAAATATACCAAGGGGGAGTCCCCTGACCAACAGCAAATTCCCAGGCTGCTTTTGTTGCCAGTTGCACTACACAGAGGAAGCAATGCAATATATTGATCCCCAGAGGGAAGTTATGAATGTGAGTAATCCTGGAAAGTAGTCCAGCTTATATACACTGTTTCTGGTTTGTAGGAGGATATTAGGAGCAAATTCACTTGCCAAAACCAGATATCTACACATTTATTTAGACTGATGTTATAAGTCAGAAGCAGGGCCGGCTCTACCTTTTCAGCAGCCCTAGGGGGGCTTTACCTGGGACCCCCCCCCCCCCACCACCATCATTCTACTTCAGCCACGACACAGTAATTCAGAGGCCCTGGGTGCCAGCTTATCCTGCCTATAGCTAGAGTCAGCCCCGGTCAGGAGGCTGGGTTTTTAAAAAATGTAAAGCATTTTCACTCAGATATAGCTGTATACTCTATAAGTCATCAGGAAACAATTTCTATAAAAGTAACAGCATTATAAACATTAATCTCATTAAGGGGACTGTATTTGAAAAGCATTTCCTTTGTAGTAATATTAGTAAGAGCATTTTGTAAGGTTTGATCATTCATTCATTCATTACCTCCTGAAAAACCCAGTAGCTGGTGATCAAAATTTCTACATTAACCCACCCAGCTGGGGTATATTTTCCTTCACCGCCCCCCCTTCTGTGTACAATGGTTTCATCTGTAGCTCCAAGCTTGAGTGTCCCAGTATTGTATTAATCACAATAACCTTGTCCATGCTTTATACAGTGTAACTCATGTACAGAAACGTGCACCAAGCTTCATCGCACATGCATGCTAAATGTAGCTGCTTTTTGCTCCTCTGCAGGCTCTCAGCCTATCGGTGCTGAATGAACGTTATTCAAATATTAATATTTCTGAGAAAATCTAGGAAATGGAAGAATAACACTGGTCATATAATCTTGGTTGCAGGACATCCATAATTTGAATCGCCTGAAGGTGGAATATCGGTAATGGGTTAATAGCGAAGGTTAAGTTATTCTCAAGCACAATCTTCAGTTAGCAAAACTGAAGTCATTAAAAACCTGCAATAATTAGATAACCTGTACTCTGCAGAGACACCAGGTGGCAAAATCTTAGAAAATGAGATAAGATTACATCGTTTCTCTTGAACGTCGTCAATGCTACTTAAAAGCAGCTAGCTGGAAGTCAAAGTTGTGCCAACTCAAAATTTAATTTTCCCTTCACTCCGCTAATCAGTCATGTATGAATCTTTTTCACACCACTAGGCAAAGTGAAGGCGTCGAACTGTCCCGAAAAAAGACCGTGTGGTTAATCGGGAGTCAGGTGTCTTTGAAAAGTATAACTAAATAAAGTTTTAAATGTCAAAACTGTAGTAATACAATTTGGTATTGAAAAGACAGTATTTTATATCTGAAATCCTATAATATTATTATATTCTGCATTTTTTTAGAAGTGTGACTTTCCTAAAATGAATAGAGTGGGAATGTAATAATATTATATAATATTATATTCTGTTTTAATAAGAAGAAGACTAAGAAGATAATAATTTTAAGTGTGCCCCACTACATACTGGCAGACTCCATGGGCTACATTACAGTTTGAAAATTAATAAAACCTATTTTATAAAATCAATCTCAGTAATTGCCCATGTCATGTCAATGTAGAATATTTTAAACATCTACTAAAACATGGACCATTAAAAGTTGTGAGCAGTTATTTCAAGGTAAACTTTCGAGGGGCACTAAAGCCATGCTTAATGATCCTCAGCACATTCAGACCCCCATAACAGAGGATGAGCCCTTGACCTCTTCACAAGACCAAATAATCCAGGTGCGCTGAGGTGTAGGTTACGGTGCCCTTCAGAATTACTGCGACCTTTGATAAAAATAGCCTAACGAGGCTATGGAAAAAGATGTCTTCTTTGTTCACTAACTCAACCTCAAACTATGAGAGAAATCTAACCTTTCACTGAAATACATTTATTCAATAAAATCCTCACAAATAAAAGTTTTTTTCCCTCAGAACACACATGTCACAAGTACTGGCACCCTTAACAAAAACTAATTGCCATGTATTCACACTCCCATTTTACCTTTTACGAGCACACATAAAAATTTAGGAACCTTTAATTAGTGATGCGTGACTTCCTGTTCCATTGGGGAATAAATATGAGGTAACACACAGGCCAACCCATCCATCAACATGGGGACGACCAGAGAATACACTAATGCAACAAGAAAACAAGTTCTGAACTAAATAAATGGCTATTAAATAGCTGCATGCTTGAAAACCCCCATTTCCACTAGTCCAATAATTAAGAAGTTTGTCACAGAGCTGCGATGAATCTGCCTGGAATAGGATGCAATCCTATTTTGCCTCCACCTACTGTAAAGGAGGTAATTGGAGAATCTCCTCCACGGATCACAGTTTTACAACTGTAGCAGTGGCACCTAAAATGATGCTACCTCCAGCCAATAACCTATTTGGCAAACCTGCCAGAAGAAAGTCCCTGCTGATGTCAAACCACTAGTAAAGCGCCCAGAGTTTCTAAACATTACTGCAATGTTGACTGGTGGTTTTGCTGACAACATAGGTAAACAACATGAAGAACAGATCTGAATCCCCACTGCGAATCATGGCGGTGGATCTGTGATGCTGTTTTTCTTCCAACAACCCTGGGAATCTTTTCAGGATGAAATCAAGGACCCAAAACAAGTATCAGACTTTGGCTGCCTCTTAACCAGGAGGCTAGGACTGGGTTGGACTGCATTTGGATCTTCCAGTAGCACGGTGGTCAAAAGCTTGCTTCCAAATCCACACAAAAATGGTTCACTGACCAAAGAAACAAGGTTTTAGCCACCCTAGTCCAATGAACTAAAGCCTGCTGAAGACCTTTGGAACATGCTGAAGAGAAGAATCTACAGAGACTGAAGGAATGAGCTCAGATAGTTTCAACTGTGTCGCATTATAAAACTCGGTGTTTTTATCACGGCTAAGGCAGAGAATACCAAAAAAAAAAAAAACTAAATCCAGGAGTACCAGTAATCGTGACATATTGTTTTTGAGAAAAAAAAATGTTTTATGTGAGGATTTCTTTTCTTTGAATAAATTTACCTCAGTAAAAACTGAGAATTTTCTCATAATTTAAGCAAAAGCTCAAGCTAATGAAGAATAAAGACTTTCTTTCACAGCCTTTACTCATTATTTTCACAAGTGTGCGATAATTTTGGGTGGCACAATAATCCTTTCATACAAACAAATAATACGATAATTTGTATCATACCTGTATTCCCACTTGTTAAAAGTGATTTGTAACAAAAACATATGAGAGAAGACTCATGCAAACATGTCAAAAAAAGTTATTGCTTTATTGTGCATTTATCAATTAGCAGTAAAATATTCATAGACCTGATCCAGAGGAGAAAATGACAAATCTGTCAGATGAATAAAGCCAGAAAAATATTCAGGTATTTGCTGCTCAGAAGAAAATAAAATCATCCAAAACAAACACAGTTTTATTCATTTGGTAGTATTTGTATCACTACGCCTTAAAATTTCCATTTTTAAAATGCACACTGGGTGCTTAAAATCAAAAACTTTTATAGCAAAGACATTCAGAAGTTAAGATCTGGAACACAGCATGTCATGAGAAAGCAATACAAATGAACTGGAGAACATTATGATGGATCATTGAATTAATTTAAGTGTTTCTCCATGGACGTGTGTGTAATATGAGTAGATACTGATATAAGTACATCATTTATGTGACATGATATTAAGAAATTTGCATACAGAACTCTTAATCAAACATAACTCAGTGTTCAGTCACCATCACTGTCATCATAATACCGATTTCGTTTGATTTGTTCTTCCACAGACAGCATCTCTTGTTCGGTCTCCCCCATTTCCAAGTCTTTTTCCAAAATGCCTCCAATATTTGCATCAAAGAAGTCAGGCCTTTCGTCCTTTTTCCATTCTCCTGTTGTACTGCCTGCATTTTCACTTGGCATAATTCCAAAATGCAGAAGGTCATCTAACAAAGAAACAATAGGCGTCTCAGTAGAGGGATCGCTGAACATGTCTTCCTTGAAATCAGATGGCAGACTGGAATTGTCACATCCCACACACATGTCTTCTTGCACAGATGTAGCATTCAAGTGGAGCATTTTCCCAGAGGAGACATTTTCAGATTCAGTCCCATCTGTGAATATGTCTTTGGTAAACCAACCCTTTCCTGCATTCACACATTTGGCACCGGATGGGACAAAGGCATCTTGTTTTCTAGCTATCTGTAAACCATCATAGTTTTGGGTGCATTTCAAGTCATTTATGGATTCCTCTGAATGATCACATGCGTCTTTTCTGAGATACTCTGTGGCAGAGAACCGAGGCCTTGGAAAGAGTCCATTGTCATCAACTTCTGGGCAGAGTATTCCATTGTCAAACAGCAGGTTGTTGCTGTTATTATTGTTGTTGTTGGAATTTACATTTATTTCCTGTTCTTGTGGCACATGATTATCAATTACTGTGACCTGCACAGTATTTTCTCCTTCTGCAGCATCCCCATGCTCCTTCGTTTCTCTCTCTTCCAACTTTCCCCCAACACCACCCACACTTTCTTTACCATCTTGTAGTCCTGCAGGTACATCGCCACCATTTACAACTCCATCCATCTCACTTGCTTCTAACTTCTCAGCAACATCTGCAGGTCCTGCTGCCTCCACAGAAGAAGACATGACCTCCACAGTGGGCAGCATCATCTCCTGCTTCACCGGATTTTGCCCGTCTTTGTTCCCATGAGCCGCTTGCTTTTTGACTTCTTCGGAGGTCTTTAAGGATGACATCTTGGACTGTCTTTTATCTGTTGATGTGTCAGTGAAGGTCCGTACAGAGCTTTCTTCTGGAGGCCAGCTTGGCTTGACCAGCTTAACTTCTTCTTCAATGCTGAAAGCTTTCTTTGGGGATTCAGTCTGTGGAGGCCATACAATAGACATTTTGTTGGTGTTCTTTTTGTTCTCATCAGAAGATTTATCCATATCCTTTTCCTTTGTGTCTGTCATCTCCTTCTCTGATATGCCCATACTGCTCTGTGCTATAGAGTCGCTTGACTCGTCTTTCTCAGGGGAGGTATTTATTGTGGCTTTTACATTTGAATTATTTTGGTTTTTAGAGTTCCATAACTCCTTATGGGGTTTCTGTCCAAATCCTTCATCGTAATTTCCTTTGGACTTGAAAAGTTGTTTGTAATGTGGCGTACAGAACATATGTCCATGGAGAGAGGCATAGTTTCCCAGACTGGAAAAGACCACAGAATTACTATAGTATGAAGACAATTAACACACATGAAAATGAAGATGCAATTCAGTATCTTTCTGGCGTTTTAAACACGCATTGCCTGCCCAGCATTACCTTAGCTTCCCGCCACAGTGCTCACAGCGGAAGCAGGTTTTATGGAAGTTCTGCTTGTCCGCTATCAGAGACTCCATAGGGTAAACCCTCTTGCGACACACAGAGCACAGCTCTGTCTCCGGAACTCGAGTCTTCTAAAAATGAGATAAGGCATAGGAATTTTCAGAAGCAAACACAAGAAGTGTTAATATTAATCATTTGAATGTTAATAAAAATAATGCAACAATTCAGCATGTTAATTCACTGATAATTGTTAATGAAAATAATTACTCAGTGATTAAATACATAGGTAACACTTTTTAAATTTATATGTGTGCATGCATACAAGTAGCAGCCAGGAAGGTGGTTGGATGATGTGTGGAGTTGTCTAGCAATGTGTTACCTGAGGTTTTCGGTGAGCTTTCTGACGTTTCTGATTTAATTTCCAAAGCAAGACAAAATCAATGAAATTGCAAGGCTTATGGAAAAAGATGCCCAGTGACAGAAATGTTAGTTTGTAAGTACGGATGTAGGGTGCCAATACATTTGAACTCTTTTTAGTATTGTGCAAATTCTAGTACTGGTATTTAATTCACGGTTTCAGTGGCATGTTTTCAAAAAATACAGAGCACACACATAAAGTATTTGTATTATTTTTTAGATATTTTGTGCTGTTCCAGAATCAGGAGTTGAAGGATGGATGGATATAGCCATTGTGTTGGACATTCATAGTATAAACAGTTTCAGTTGTATTGTAAACACAAACCACAAACAGTTAACAAATGAACATTCTGCAAATAAACCAAATAAGGCAGCATCTCCTGAAAACAGTGCCACAGACTGTAATTCTGCAGTGTGGCATGCTGTACATTACAAATACTCCCTTTTCTCATTTCCAGGTAGACACAAAGATGCATTGTTGAGCCATTAGAGTGGAACGTAATTTAATAAAAAAAAATTAATTTGCACATCACAGTCTATTTCAAAGTGAATAAAATTAGAAGTGGTTTTAATGTACTTTTAATACCTAGACCTATTTTTCTCTTCATAAAGAGTGCTTTGATTTATTCTCATATGTATTACCTTTAGTTTACTGGGTCTATTGCAGATTGTTGGCACAAATTCTGTATAACCTACATATTTATCAACAAAATATTTCTGCTCTCCCTTCTGCCTCCTGTTCGGAGCCATCTGGCCCAAACTCACTGTTCATCCACAGGGCTCAGACATCCGGCTTATAACAGCGTCTGAAGAATGGATTCACATGTAGGCCTGATCCAGCGCAAAGACACAGTCATCTGGGTCTGCTTTGCTTCAAGCACCTGCATCAGTCAGCCATGATCATGCTGGTTTCCAATGACTTGACCACACTGGATCAAGAACTCTTTAGTAAGCAAACTAATTTTATTTTTGATTTGTACCTTGACAGTATAAATACATTGTTTTAGGAACACACTTTTTCAAAGGGTTCAGGGAAAATGTTTCAGTTCTCCCAATACTAGTAATTTGGTTTTTTTTCTGTTCTGTGTTTGATTCACTCTGGAAAAATTACTATGCTGCCCAACAACTCTCTGGAGAAAAAAATGTGTTACACTGAATTATGTCCTGCTGTATCATCTGATGCAAATGAAATGTCACTCTGCGTTTCTTATTAAGCTGAACAGCCAGCTCCTGCCTCACACTGAAACTCGTAGCTGGCAATATTTACATAATCCTACCATACAGAACTTGGTTTTACTATAATGTGTACATGAATGAAAATCCTGCATAGTCTCAATGCAGAAAAATATGTTTTCCTTTTCCGTCACTGATAAGAAAACATCATGAATTCGTTGCACAACACCCATGGAAGCTGAACATATTGCCAGTTATATTTAGAACCTTTGCTGAGAGATCACTGTGGTGGAGCGAAAAGAAGGAAGTAAGAAAAGAAAATGTATATAGGGGACAATTCAGACAATGAGCAGTGTAACAGCTGTAGGGGGGAAACTCAGACCTTTGGGTTGCCTCCTGCCCTCATTGGTGTGCAAGTGTGGAGTTTATATGTTTGCATGGGATATTTTCCCCAAAACACAAAATCAGGTGTTCTTGTAAGTATTACATTGTGGTGACCAGATTTCTCCACAGTGTGATAAAAATCTGTAACTTTTTACCTTGTGGGGAACATTTGTTTGGTCCCCATAGGGATAACCTCCATTTGAAAAAAACCCACGAATACAATCAAAAAAAGTTATGTATTTTGTTTTTTGTTTGGTTACATATGCTTAAGGTTAGGGCTGGGTATGGGTTGTCATAGTTAGGATTAGAGTTATGTTCATATAAATGAATGGAGAGTGCCCATAAAGATATGAATGTGTGGACTCTGTGTGTGTGTGTGGATTAGGTTTATATTACATTGTGGGGACCGAATTTCCCCCACAATGTAATAAAAACCTGCTTTTTTGATGTTGTGGGGAGTATTTTTCAGGTCCGCTCAAAGATCTGTGAATGCAATCAAAAAAGTAAAAATGCCAAAAGTCTTATATTTGGTTACTTATGGTTAAGGTTAGGGCTGGGTAGGAGTTCAGGTCATCATGTTGTGATTAGAGTTTTCCCCATAGAATTGAATGAAGAGTCCCCACAAATGTATAATTACAAAGCTGTGTGTATGTGTGTGTGTGTGCGAGCGGGTTTACCTATCCTTATGGGGACATAATGTCCCCATAACGTGATAAATATCCGTTTTTTTTCCCGTTATGGGGACCGGTTTCCTGGTCCCCATAAGGGAAAACTCTATTTTATAAAAATCGGTGACTGCTATGAAAAAACTAAAAATGCAAAAACTCTTGTATTTTGTTAGGTTACTTATGGTTATGGTTAGGGCAGGGTAGGGGTTAAGGTTGTCATAGTTAGCGTTAGCATTTTTCCCATTGAAATGAATGAGCGGTCCCCATAAGGATATGTTTACGCTACATGTGCGGGCGTGTGTGTGTGTGTACCCTACAATGAGTGAGAATCCCAACCATGCCGATTCATATCTTTGTGCCTTGGCCTTATCATAACCCTGGCTTATCATAACCCTGCACTGCCTAAGTTCTTACAGAAAGTGAATGGATGGGAATTTAAGACAGACATATAGGAAATGTTAGTTAGGACTGAACTGACGTATACAAAATGCAAAAAAACCACACACACACCATGTTGGTTTTCAATGTCCTTCATGCTGCACAGCACAGATTACCAGTCACAATTGTTCCCTCCTGATGTGACACAATCTGTGAGGTGATCTCCTGTATGACACCAAGTCCTTCGAAGATGCCCTCACTCTCTGTCGACACAGAGCCGATGTTCTCATGGGAGGCATCTGCCGAGGGTTCTAACACGGCTGTCTTACGTTTCACAACATTTGCGTATGAGAGAGGGGAGTAGCAGGCTGCCAAGCTCTCTGAATGTTGGGAGACGGTTTCACTCTTGAATCTGCTTACGTCGTTGCCAAGATTATCAATGCGTGAGAATTGCTCCCTGACACTCTTACTCTCTGTAAAATCAGCTGGTTGAGTTTGATCTTCCAGCACACGGTCCTCCATAAGAGATGAAGGTTTGGAATAACTTTGCAGTTTGCAGGCAAGTGTCTCCATGGGACTGTCTTTCATGACATCATTCAGGTCTCTGTCCACTTTATCCACACTTGTTTTTTCGTAATCTGTACATGAAGTTTCCTCGGTTATTTCAAAAAGACCTTTAATAGCTGTGATATTAACAACTGGCATTTCTTCCACGTCAAGGATCCTCTCGTCCTCTTCAGCAATTATGTCTTCAGTATTACTTTCCAGTCCTTCCACCATAACAATAGCTTCTTTTCTAATGTGAACATTTTCTCCTGCAGATTCAAATCTGTGGACAAGCTCTGACAGGTCAACCCAGGGGACCTCCTCCTTCTCTTTGTCCATGACATCTAGCTTGAGGTCCTCCAGGTAAGAGATATGGATGGAATCCTCATGTGCATAGTTTCGTCTCACCTCTGCCCTTGGACTTTCTTCAAAGAGCCCTTGATTTTCTTTCACTGACACAGTCTCCAGCAAAGATTCTGACATTTCTGAGACCTCTGCAGCAATGGCTTCCACTTCAGTATAATGATGGAGAGATGATGGACACTCCACCATTTCAGAGTTATTTTCAAGTATTTGTGCAGGCTTCTGCTCCTCAAATGGAGGTGCTTCGTTGGTCAGATTGACAGTGGGGTCCTTCATTTGGGATTGGTTTTCAGACTTATTGAAGGTTGGAGTTGATGTGGCCCTGTTCTTTTGAGTTATGGGTGATTCACATTTGTCTACTGGAGGGCTTGGGGGAATAGGTGACTTGTTGATTACTGGCGAGGGCAGTGTCTGGGTGGAGCCCATTATCTGAGTGGATTCAGTGCTAATGTTAGCAGGTGATGGTGAATGCAAGGGTGAAGGACTTCCCCTGTACTTAGGCTTTACTTGACTCTCTTCGATATTTCTGTTGTCATGTGATGTCTTTTTCTCTTTTGTAACTTTCTTCTGAACTTCAGTTTTTGAGGACCTGGTGTTTATTTTAGATCCATTTGATGTAGCTTCAGAAGAAATTCCCTTGTCAGTTATGGATTTACTGGTATGTTGCTCAATCTTGGCAACAGTTTGCTCTGAATGTGTAAGCTTCGCTTCAACTAGATTTCTCACATAGGTGATGATCTCTGTTACTTTTTGCACATTATTCTCAGCTGCAATTTCGTTAAACTGTCTCTTTTTCTCAGAGCCAAGCATACATTCAGGGAATTTAGCAAGCAACTCCTGGACCATTTCGGGATCAATTTTAGCTGATGCTTCCTGAAGATCTTCAATATCAAGCAATATCTTCTGAATTTCTCCATGGCTTTCTAGGCCTCCCCTGCTAGCTGCTGAAATTATAGACTCCTCTTGTAATGACATGCTGGCTGTTTTCACTTGAATACTGCAACATCCTTGCCCTGTTTGTTCCTTCACTTGTTTACTTGCCTTTTCATTTTCTTTTTGAGACTTGACCTTCTTCTGTAGCTGAACTGTTCCCTGCTGTTGGAAACCAGGCTGAATTTTATTTTCAGTGATGAATACTTCTTGTTGAACTTCAGTGTGCATCTGTTGGACACTTTTGTGTGTCTGCACCACTATGATTTCTTCCTGGTCTGGAACTGTTTTCAAACAATCCGTCATCTTCTCCTCCCTCATAGTGGTTTTTTCCTTCTTTGATTTATGTTTTTTCTTCTTCTGTATTTCTGCTCTGCTGTCATTCCCAGTAGAAATCCTTTCGGCCTCTCTCTGTTTGGCCATGTTCTGATCACTTTCTGTGTTTGTCTGTTCACTGCTTGTTTTCACTACGCCAGTTTCACGCACATCACGTGCTAGTAAACTATCATCTTTCGTACTCTGATTTGTTTCTTCTAGTTTTGCTTGACTTTCCCATCTTACTGCAGTTTGTTGATTTCCTTTGACAACCTGTTCACATTCTGTGTTTGTCTGTTCACTGCTTGTTTTCACTATGCCAGTTTCACGCACATCACGTGCTAGTAAACTGTCATCTTTCGTACTCTGATTTGTTTCTTCTAGTTTTGCTTGACTTTCCCACCTTACTGCAGTTTGTTGATCAACCTGTTCACATTCTCTGTTTGTCTGTTCACTGCTTGTTTTCACTATGCCAGTTTCACGCACATCACGTGCTAGTAAACTATCATCTTTCGTACTCTGATTTGTTTCTTCTAGTTTTGCTTGACTTTCCCACCTTACTGCAGTTTGTTGATCTCCTTTGACAACCTGTTCACATTCTCTGTTTGTCTGTTCACTGCTTGTTTTCACTACGCCAGTTTCACGCACATCACATGCTAGTAAACTATCATCTTTCGTACTCTGATTTGTTTCTTCTAGTTTTGCTTGACTTTCCCACCTTACCGCAGTTTGTTGATCTCCTTTGATAATCTGTTCACATTCTGTGTTTGTCTGCTCACTGCTTGTTTTCACTATGCTAGTTTCACGCACATCACGTGCTAGTAAACTATCACCTTTCTTACTCTGATTTGTTTCTTCTTGTTTTGCTTGACTTTTCCCCTTTACTGCAGTTTGGTGATCTCCACTGACAACCTGTTTACATTCTGTGTTTGTCTGCTCACTGCTTGTTTTCACTATGCTAGTTTCACGCACATCACGTGCTAGTAAACTATCACCTTTCTTACTCTGATTTGTTTCTTCTTGTTTTGCTTGACTTTTCCCCTTTACTGCAGTTTGGTGATCTCCACTGACAACCTGTTCACATTCTGCGTTTGTCTGCTCACTGCTTGTTTTGACTGTGCTCATTTCACGAAACGATTTCAAACAATCTGTCATCTTCTCCTCCCTCACAGTGTTTTTTTCCTTCTTTGATTTATGTTTTTTCTTCTTCTGTATTTCTGCTCTGCTATCATTCCCAGTAGAAATCCTTTCGGCCTCTCTCTGTTTGGCCATGTTCTGTTCAATTTCTGTGTTTGTCTGTTCACTGCTTGTTTTCACTACGCTAGTTTCACACACATCACGTGCTAGTAAACTATCATCTTTCGTACTCTGATTTGTTTCTTCTTGTTTCGCCTGACTTTGCCCCTTCACTGCAGTTTGGTAATAACCTTTAACAAACTGTTCACTTTCTGTGTTTGTTTGTTCACTGCTTTTTTTCACTACACTGGTTTCACGCACATCACATGCTTTCTTAATCTGATTTGTTTCTCCATGTTTTACTTGACTTTCCCCCTTTAATGCAGTTTGTTGATCTCCACTGACAACCTGTTCGCTTTCTATGTTTGTCTGCTTACTGCTTGTTTTCACTACACTGGTTTCACGCACATCACGGGCTAGTAAACTATCACCTTTCTTACTTTGAATTGTTTCTTCTTGTTTCACTTGACTTTTCCTCTTTACTGCAGTTTGGTGATCTCTTTTGTTAGCTTTATTTTGCTGTTGAGTCTCTATTTCTTCAATATTGGATACCAAGGAAATTTTAGGCTTTAAATCATGAGTTACTTTTGGAATCATATTTCTCTGAGGCTGCTGCAGTACCTGCCCCAGCTCATGTGAGGCAGGCCAATCATTTTCAGCCTTAATAGAAATACTGCCTTCATTTGTAATGTTTTTCAAGCTGTGGACAACATTTTCTTTAACAATAACACTTTCTGAGCTGGTATTCAACACACTAGCAAGTGTCTCAACGGCAGTGGACATCATCATCTTGTTTGAAGACTGCAGTGCTTCAGGGGTAGAGTGGGATTTAACAGAAGAAACTGATGCAATCTGTTCTTTTAGGGAAGAAGTATCATGCCTTGTAGGACACTTGGATATAGTTTGATACCGAACAGAAGCAGAGACACATTTGTTTTTAGAGTAACTGTCACATTTCAAAGATTCAAAAGGATTCTGTTTAACTGCAGAATTTGGATGCTTTGCTAAAGGGATCTTTGGCTGTGTTGATTGAACAGATGGATCAGGTGATGCAGTGTCCAAAGTGCCTTTAGTCACAGTCTCTTCCCCATTCCACAGAAAGCCCTCTGATTTAATTATCTCCTCCAATTGCTTTGAATTTTTGTCATCAGCGATGACCCCTTGAAATGCACCACTGGAATTCTCATTAATAGCAGAAGACAAAATGAAGGGCGAGACTTCTGTCTTCTTCTCATTTTCTTCTCTCTGTTTTCTGTACTTTTCCTCAGCAATCATCAGTGGAGTTTTAAATTTTCTCGTATAAGGTTTTTGTTTTGTGGATTGGGGCTCGGGACCAGGTGTGGGTAGTTTTACTGGTGGAATGAATGTCTTCTGTGGTAGACAAGGTAATTCCTGCATAGACTTTTGCAACGAGATTCCAGCAGACTTTGGCAGGTCAGGCTTTGCGCTTTTGAACGTAGAGAATGCTTTCATTGGTTCCTCAGTCATTTTTCTGATCTTTGCAGGGAAATCACAAGCAGGCATAAATGCAAGTTCTCCCTGTGAAGGTGGGGGTGGTAAATAGTCATATCCTGCCATTGCTGCTGGAGGAGGAGATGGAGGAGGTGGGAATTGGTCAGCTTCAGACTTCAATGGTTCCATAGGTGGAGGTGGTGGTGGGGGTGGAGGAAGATCACTGTCTTGCCTCATGAGAGGTAGACAAGGAGTAGCAGATACCTGACTGTCACATTCTGGAGGTGGAGGTGGAAGAGGAAACTCTGGGTCAGGTAATGGAGCCGGGGCTGGTAGTTGGAGGCATAATTTTGGTTTGGCCTTATTTTCTATTTTTCTGCTATTCTTATGAAGACCAGTCCTAAGAGATTTAACCTCAAGGTTCTGGGTGACTGTTTTTTGTTCCGATGTTTGTTTGACAGTCCCAATCTCCTGTGTCTGTTTTGCAGTCATCTTCATCTGCGACACACCTCTGTTGATTCCTAACGCCATTGTGCTTTTTGATGTATGGGAATGGTCCGTCTGAGTCGAAAAACTGCTCTTCACTGGCTTTTTCGTGTTTTTATGGGATTCCACACTCAGGGATAAATTCTTAACAGCGTGTACTGGTTTTACAATGGTATGCTGCTCTGGCTTCAGTAGGCTTTTCACTGCACTTTGGGCATCTCCTTTGATCATATCCTCTCGTTCCATTTCCATTTGCTCCTGTATGTCATACAGAGACTTTACAGACACTTTCACGTATCTGTCTTTGATGGGTTTATGCTGTTTAGTTGCCGTTTCCAGTAAGAGCTGTATAGTGTCTTTAACATTACCCTGTTCACTCGCTTGCCACTGGCAGACCTTCCTCTCATAAGAAGCCTCTTGTAAGCTTTGCTTTGCAGACTGGATATCCCCTTTAAGAATTTCTTCTTTCTCAACCTCTTTCACAGCATGCTTAGCCATCTCCAATGACTTAATGGCACCTTTGATATTACCAGGTACTAAGTCTTCAACAACACTATCAACATTTGTGGTCATTGACTCTTCAAGAGATCTAAGTGCTCCCTTGATGTCACCTGGGACAATCTCTGGTCTTTCAACTACATTCTGTTGATTCTGGAACTCCTTGAGTGACCTCAGTGTGGTGGTGATGTCACCTTTCACCAATTCCTCTTTCTCAATCACAACTGTCTGCTTCATGGCCTGTTTTAGAGAGTTCAAGGCTGATCTCACATCCCCCCTCTCAATCTCCTTCTTCTGCACATTGCCGCTTGAAGTGTCCGGCTGGGTCATAAAAACCTGAGCAGTGTTGTGCACGTCACCCGGGACGATGTCATCCTCAGCTATGGTGCGTTCAATTTGGAGCTGATTCCTTCTCAGGACAAGCTTTATCTCTTCTATGTCACCACCTACAATTTGCTCTTTCTCTGCCTTATCATTGTCAACCTCATCTGGTTCAGCCTGGAGCTGTTTGAGGTAGTCTAATGCACCAGACTCTATACAGGTAGAGTAAAAACTAACATTTCCCCTTTCCGCTTCACCTACTTTTATTCGCATAAGTTGCTCTGGATTATCAGGGTTAGAAAGGAGTCTGTGCAGAGTCCCTCTTACGTTACCTTCAATGATGTGCTCTTTATCGATAGCAGTACTTCTATTATTATTGAGAAGAGAATACATAGTCATCTTTATATCTCCCTTCTCATCCTCCTGAATAAGTATACCCTGTCTTTCAGAACCTTCCTTCTTCAGTAGGCTGTTAATGGCCTCCTGGATATCTCCTCTGATGATTTCCTCTTTACTTACATTGAGCCTTGTCTCCTGGTTGAACAGCTGTTTCACCGTTGTATTGATATTACCCCTTTCTTCCTCATTTATTGTAACTGCGCTTTTAGCTACTTCCTCGTGCTTCAGCAAATTCATTACTATATTTTTCAGGTCCACACTGATGACTTTTTCTTTTTGGATTTCTGGAACTTCCTGATTCATGAGCTTAAACTTTGCCATTCTGACGTCACCCACTTCATCTGCCTCTATAATTATTCCGTGCGAGCTGGCTGTTTTTTGACAGTTCAGCTTTTCGAGGGTCTCTCTGACGCTTTTGCCCACTATTTCAACCTTCTCCACCCTGCTTTCATTAAACTTGTGGAAAGGTGTTGTTTCAAATAGCCACGTTGTCGTTTTCACATCCCCTTGTGGAATCCCCTCCTGGTTCGTGCCAGCGTTGGTTGTGTCGACGTCTTTAATCGTGTCAAGAGGCTGTTTTTCAAAAAGCCATACCGACTGCATGACATCCCCCTTTAACATTTCATCTTTTCCTACTCTTTCCATCTCACTGCATTCTTTATCATGGATCTCCTCGATTGTATTTGTCTCAAACATCCACGCTGCACTTCTGACATCCCCCTTCTGTATTTCACTCGTGCTGACCGTCCTCTCAAAATTCTGAGACATGTCGTTGTTCTCGAAGCGCTGCTTGTTACTCCTAACATCTCCCCCTTGAATATCATCCACAGTCCTAACAAAAACTTTTGCATCTTCAGAAATCTCATCAAGAGGCTGTGTCTCGAACCTCCACCTGGCTGAGGTGACATCTCCTTTCTGAATATCCTCCTTTGTGACAGCTTTGATAAGGTAAACCTCGTTTGTGTCCTTTATGGAATCAAGAGGTTTGGTTTCAAACAGCCATCTTGTTCCCAATACATCTCCTTTTGTCACATCCTCCTTGGTGACAGTAGTGACCTCATGGTAATTGCCCTCTTGATCTCTGATGGCATATAACGGCTGAGTTTCGAACATTATGGTATGATTTTTCACATAACCTTTCTCAATCTCTTTGTGGATAGATTGAATATCTGTGGTTTCTGATTTGGAGGAACCCTCCTGGATTTTATCCAAAGAGAACGTCTCAAAAATAAAACGACCTCTATTGACATCGCCCCCTTGTACATCATTTACAGTGTGAGTCTCCTTAGCTTCTTCACAATTTCCATGAATGGTGTCTATAGACTGATTTTCAAACAGCCATGTGCAGTTAATCACATTTCCTTTCTGAATATCTTCTGGCGTAATATATTTTAGCTTTTGCATAGTCTCCTCTGAGCTTGAGGTCATTATATCAGAGGACTGGTTTTCAAATATATACTTCATCTTAGATACATCTCCAGACTGAATATCAATATCTGTGACCTTCTTAAAAGCAGCAACCTCTTCTCCTGTGATATTTTCCAGGTTCTCGGTCTCAAAAAGAAAACGTGTCATTTGGACATCATTCCCTTTGACATCATCCAGTTTGACGGTGTATGTTTTTATGTCCGATTGGGAACTGTCTCCGATTGTGTCAAGGGCTTGTGTTTCAAAAAGCCAAGTACATGTTTTCACATCCCCTATTTGGATGTTTTCCGTTTCTCTTTCACCTTCCCTCTCCATTTTCTCATAAAGAAGATCCATGGGTTGAGTTTCAAACAGCCATCTGCATTTTTTCACATCCCCTTTCACTATGTCATTTTCAGAGTTATTGTCCTCAACCTCCTCATCCTTGGCGATGCTGAAATATTTGATAGAGTCCAGTGGCTGTGTCTCAAAAAGCCACTTTGTTGTTTTAACATTGCCTGATTCAATCTCCTCTTTGGATATTCCTTTTATAAGCTGGAACTTGTTCATACTCTCATCAAACTGATCAATAGGACATGTTTCAAACATCCACTTGAAACTTTGGACATTCCCTTGCACTATTTCCTCCCGTCGTACCGTTTTCACCTCATGGTAACTGCCCGAACTATCCTGCATGGCATAAATGGGTGTAGATTCAAAATAGACTTTGTTTGTCTTCACAGAGCCACTGGTTATACCCTCTACTTCCATTTTTTGAATTTGGTCATGTCTGCCTAATGTAGTAGTTTCAAATATTTCCTTGCAGTTTGTGACATCCCCCTTGTCATTTTCTTCAAGCTTCACAGTGCGCATTATCTCCCTTTTCTCCTCTCTGATGTTCTCAAGTGGTTGGCTCTCAAAGACCCATTTCTGATGTCTAACATCGCCTCTCCCCTCTTGTGATGCTACTACTTTTTGAAGTTTGCCTACCTCAGACATGTCCTTGAAATGCTCCACTGGAGCACCTTCAAAAAACTGTCTGGTTGATTGGACATCACCTCCTATAATATCTTCTGTATACCGGGGTTTGTCATTGGAATGATCTTTCAAAGCATCCATAGGCTGCATCTCAAACATCCTGCAATGCTTGCGGACATCAGACCCAATTATTTCCTCCTTTTGGAGCCTAGAGTTCTCCCCATCCTCAACTTGAATGGAGTCTAAAGTTTTCATCTCAAAAAGCCATCTGCCCTTGTTCACCCCACCCTGATAGTTATCCTCCATGGACACCCCGCAAACAAGTTTCACCTGTGCAGGGTCCTGGTTGATCATGTCTAGAGGCTGGGTTTCAAAGAGCCAACGGGATGTCTTGACATCCCCTCTCTCAGTTTCCTCCCTGCGAACGGTTGTGATTTCGAGGATCTCACCAGCTTCCCCCCTGATGACACACATAGGCTGGGTTTCAAACATGCTGGTTGTTTTCTTGACTCCTCCCTTAATCTCCTCAAGTTCTGATTTTAGTTGCAGGAAATGGTTCTCATCAATGGTCTCTGTATGACCTAGAGAGTCAAGGTGTTCATTTTCAAACAAATACCTGCCATATTGCACGTCCCCACCAATCACGTCATTTGTGCCGATAGTTGTGATTGGCTCCTCCTCCTGATAGATTGTATTAAGCGTGTCTAATGGCTGTGTTTCAAAGAGCCAGGTAGCAGTGCGGACATCTCCTCTTGCCCAGTCAGTTATTTTGCCCCTGTATCCAGCTGAATCTGGGGAGCTTGTGCCCAGTGCATCCATTGGTCGGGTCTCAAACATCCATGCTGTGTATTTGACATCATTCCCTGCAATGATCTCCTTCTGAGCAATGTTCTTTATGTTGTCACCATCAGGTGAATATTCTCTTATTGAGTCCAGGGGTTTGTTTTCAAATATCCAGCGCATGGACTGTACTTCTCCTTTGAGGATCTCATCCCACTCCATGTACTCTCTTTCTGGGCTTAAACACTTGCTTGGACTGCTTCCAGAATTCTCAAACATAAATCTGGCCTGCTGGTAATCATCTGTGATTCCATCATGACTCTCCAACTCATTGAAAAAGTCCCTCTCAAGACTCTTACGTACCTCTGGATTAATGTGCTTGTACAAGCGCTTAAACTCATACAGATTTCTCTGCTTAGAATATTGTTCCTTAGTGACTATGGGTTTAAAGTTCAGTTCTACTGGCTCAGGTGAGTAGGGACGTTCGGGAACCTGCAGTAGATCTGATGGTGGAGGAGGGAAGTTCTCCAAGCTCCCATAGGCTGAGGTTCTACCCTCCACTTCCCTAATTATGGATGATGTTTCATACATTCGCTCTGTTGAAGTTTCAGATGACAGATTTACATCTTGGCCCCACTGAAACTGGCTGAAATCAACATCAGTCTTTTGGAGAAAAAAATTATTGTACCAATCAGCATTCATTAATATTAAACAAATCTTTTATAATACAAACCATATGTATTTACATTTATGTGTGTGATTTTTCAGTAGCTATAAATACTGAATAGGGCTGATCTGACTCAGAAAGTCTGGTACTAACAAAAGAGGGAAAGAGAGGAAAATGAATGCAGAAAGATATGTTTTTATAAAGTATCGTGATTCTCTAAATTAATATGTAACATCCAATATAATTGACCAGCAAATTGGTCCATCATTGATCCATCATTGTCTATTCAGCCAGAGGACAGAAATTTTTTATTAATTTTCCCACAATATAAGCCAAAAAACACAACTTGAGTTTGGAATGTGCCCAGCTATTTGCTAATAAATTTTATTTAGGACTTGCTTATATATCATGTTTTCTTTCTTGTAATTTTGCAATAAGCTTTGTGAATATCTATACAAAAAAACAACATGTAAAAGCTATCATTTTACAAGATGCTGACTGATACCATACGACCTGAGGTTAACACCTGGCATGTAGATCTTTTACCTTAATTGGTTTGCTTGGTGCTGCCTGTTCAATGGTTTTTTCATACTGCTGCTTCAAAGCCCTGGTAGAAAGCTTTGGTAGATCCTCTCCTTCTGATGCCCTCACTGAAAAAAAGGCCAGAATGCTTATCAGCACTTGTGCTATCTACTCTGAAGCACACTTAAAACCAAAAGCTTATCTTGGTGGCCCATCTTTGTAATTGTATGCTAACAGTCGATGTTTTAATGAAATAGATTAAATAGTTTGTGTATGTTTGTAGGGAAGATGTATGACATTTGACAGTACTGTACTGTACCTGCTTCATCATCATGGTTTTCATAATGGGCAGCCATATTGCTCTGGTGAAAATTTTGATTATGTGAGACCTGGAAAAAAAGAAATGAAAAAATCACTGCCTAAGCATAATATGATTACATTCAGTGCTTGAAGTGGGGCAAAACAGGTGCCGGTACTCCCCTTATTACTCAGTACCAAGTGCCGGTACTCTCATTGTTATTCAGTACCAGGGGCCAGTACTCCCCTTGTTACTCAGTATCAGGTACCAGTACTCCCCTTGTCACTCAATACCAGGTGCCGGTACTCCCCTTGTTATTCAGTACCAGGTGCCGGTACTTCCCTTGTTACTCAGTACCAGGTGCCGGTACTCCCCTTGTTACACAGTGCCAAGTGTTGGTACTTCTGTTGTAATTGAGTACCAGGTGCTGGTACTCCCCTTGTTATTCAGTACCAGCAAATACTGAGAAGTGTCGGTACTCTGAAGAGAAAAACAATGAAGTGCTGGTACTGCATACCAGTGAGTATCGGCCAACTTCAACCACTGATTACATACATATGTAACGAAACACAATGGCAAGTATTTGCTGAACTTTACACTAAAACATGCTTTCAGCTCTTCTGACATGACTACCTATACTTTTTACATAGAAAGTATTATTCCATTGTACTGTTCTGTTACTGGCAAAAAGGGTGAATTATGGCAGTTAGTTTCCAGGATTGAACCCGAGGTTTAAGTCATTATAATTTTACACCAATTTGGGTTTCAATAGAACTTCTTTGCCTCTCATTACCAAAATTGTAACAGCAAACTACCCAGCAGCATATCACCCCTTTTGACTCTACACTGTCCTGTCTTCTCAAATAAAATGGTGTTTTGTGTAATTCACTCATAATCTGCTTTGCAAGGTGATTCAATTTGCCCCGATGCCTGCAGCAACAGTAACATGAGCAGAAAAAATCAGGCAGCATTTTATTCAGGCCTTCATTCTTATTTATGGTTGACAAAAATGAAAAGCTCCAGAAGATTAGTTATGAACAAGTGTAATTTATTGTATTTGTACAGTTACAGCTATGGATTTTTCAGCAAATTAAATGTGATGCCAAACAGGAAATTATAAAGCATTCTGAAGTATTTCAGATTTCAGGACTCATACCGGTTTATGACTTGGGCCAAAATTCATTTCTGAATTCCTCCTAAGAGATACATTAGAAGCTTATTTTGGACAAAAAGATGTCCTCCCAAGGGTGGCGATTTAGAGGATGTCTCCTCTGTACAGGTGGCAAGATCTATTACCAGGAATAGTCTTCAGTTACCATGAAAAGTGGTTAATTTCCGTGGGTTAAAATGTCCTCATGATAATTCAATACTAAGATAGACAGATAGATAGATAGATAATATCTGATGAAAATTTATGTTTCTTATATATTTATTTATATCTAAAATTCAGGCCAAATTTGCAACTTTCACTGCATCGCCTAATCCAGAGATTCAGATAAGACTATGGACCTGCAGGCAGAAGGGCTAACACAGGTTAAGGGTTTATTCTGTGTGCAAATGGTGGGCATGCAGGCAGCCAGCTGCAGACTGGGACCCGTGCAAATGGCCTGACCCGTCAGCCGTGATTAGCCGTGATGCAGCTGTTCTGCCTGCAGGGTGCGCCCTGCCCCCCTGCCTGTCCCGCCTAATCTCCCACATACAGCTTTACCTTCCGCTATTGTGCAAATGAGACCTGTGGAGAGGAAGGGCCAGCTGCTCTGGAACTTTTCCAGAATGTCACCGTGGTGGCGGTGTGACAGTGGGGGGGGCAGTAAGCATTGGTGGCACACACGGATACTCATGGACACGCAAGGACACGCACATATGCTCACGGCGGGGAACCACCTCACTCCTCACAGTCACTGCTACTCGCAGTTCCAGAGGGACCAATTAATGTTCACGCAGGAGCAGATTAATAAGAAAAAAATGGCATCAGGAGGGATGATAAAATCACAAATAATCTCGCCGGAATGACAGTAACGCAGCACTTGTGCCATAGCTTTGAGACAGTTTACCTAGAACCCGTCTTACTGCACAGCAGGGGAACCAGCAGATAGTCACATTGATGGCATTTAATAGCTTATTTCTCTAACGGATCTTATTATTAGAACGGGAGGCAGGCATACGAATGCGGTGTCTCCAGCCAGCATGACCCACGGATCTTTTATTGTTGTGGATCGTACAGCATAAACGGAAAGAAAACTAGTATGAAGAGGTTAAGCGGTCCCCCCCCCGTGAAAATGGGACATTTTGGCACAGCAGAGGTGTCAGTGTTTCATTCCGAATCTGGGGCAGATCCAGGTGAGGGTGCATGACATGGGCAATAGCCCGGGGTGGCATCTTCTGAAGGGGCTCTGACTTAGCCACCCACCGGTGCCACCATCCCCACATAAAGGTTTTGTGTTGTACCACCCATCTCACTGTTCTCACTGCAGCTAGGTTCACATGTACGCGTCCAACACCATGTATGGATGGCACTGAAGTTTTCATCGGGGGGGTGAAGTTTGTCTAGAGCACCACATGGGTGTCGACTGGCACTGGTCTCGATGCTGCTTCCTCCTCACTCGGGTCATTGCAGATCTTGCACTCTTCTGCTTAAATTCGATATGTTAGGGAGAGCGAGGGGCATGAAATCCCTGCGGGAGCCTGACTGTGCGGCTGCCAGGATGGGACTAAAACCACCACACCGCTGGCGCCTCCTTATCTCCCCCGCTGCCCCCTCTCGCCCCGGCGTCGCCCAGGATGCCCTTCTGCCCATTAATTACCTGCGCAGGCCGCTGCTGGAGCTGCACCTGGGTGGTGCCGCTCTGAGACGAGGCGATTTCCTGGCTCTCAAATTGCTTCTTGACGCTGGCGAGCCCCCCAGGTAAGGAGCATGGCTCCGACTCCCCCAGGACCTAATGAGCCAGGAGACACACTGTGAACACCACCGCTCTACATGACCTGCAAACCTCACAGGCAACTTTAACTGTGCCACTGCTATATATGGCTCGCCCATCCATCCATCCATTCATCCATCCATCCATCCATCCATCCATCTGTTCATCTATCGATTCATTCATCTTCAAACTGCATTTTCTGCTGAACCTCACAGTACCTTAATAATTCAACCTTGCCCTGGTGCGACTGGTGAGAAACAGTCCTCTGGCTTATTGTTTGATTTACGTCGATCTTTACTACCTAATCCAAGTGCGTTACAGCCTTTCAGTGTAATTCCGCTTCTGGGTATTGGTATGAGTGAGAGTTTTCCAGGACTGCCCTGTAGGGGGCGCAAGAAGGCTTCACTGAGTTATACTGACCCCTCGTACTGTGACTGTTGGATACACTTCACCCCCATTCTTGCGAAATGAAGAGTAATTGAGAACGGCCCATTTGACAGCACTCTGTTTCCCTGACAACCCGGCAGCGGCCCATTAAGCAAAAAGGGCCTAGACTTGAGCATCTCCCTCTACATGACATATAATTGGGCTTAATTTTATGTGCTTTGACATGTTCTCCTGGCCACAGGTGTTTGCTTGAAAAATAAAACAATAAACAAAAATCATTATGTGCAAAAAATAGAAATAACAATATATTTTTGCAAAATGGTCTGTCTGCAGACCAAAAACATTCCATTCCAGACTTTTCTATGATCCATAGATTGCATTCTTACACTCACAGACACACACACACACACCCACCTTCCTGCTCAGGACAACCAGGTATGGAAAAAGGATGGATGGATGGATGGATGTATGCATGCATGAAACTAGTAATAAACATTACATTTAAGTGTTTTTGACTGAGTCATTTACATAAACCATTCTAAAAGCCTGCATTCTCCTCACCAGTTTTAATTTCAACTATTTATGATTTATTTATAATTATTCAAAAGTTTCATAGCAATTAAAAAGAATCAAGTCCAGGTAATTCATTTTACTTAGGAAATACTGAACTCCCTCCATGACGCATTTCAAGCTTTATATTATATATGGTTTTCTTTATGTGTTATGCATTTTGTATATATTATGTCTATAGATATATGTTACTTTGTTGCATCAGGTTAGTTTGGTCTTTCTTACAGTACATTGTGGTTACGTGTATATATATATACACATATATATATATGTGTGTGTGTGTGTGTGTGTACATGTGTGTTTATTCCTCATACATTTAGTCTGCAACCTTTATATTCTTTGTTTTTCACCATTACATTTAGACTGTCCAGGGGCTGCGTCATGCACATCTTTATTATTTATCAGAGCATCTGTGTGAGCGAGTGCTTTTTCACTCAGGTGGCTGACAAATGCAAAGGCCGTCATCATGCAAGCCACCCCACCCCACGCCACCTCACCCCACGCCACCCCACCTCACGCCACCCCACCTCACCCCACCTCACCCCACGCCACCTCACCCACGCCACCCCACCTCACCCCACGCCACCCCACCCCATGCTACGTCACCCCACATCACCCCACGCCACCCCACCTCACCCCACCTCACCCCACGTCTCCCCACGCCACCCCACCTCACCCCACGCCACCCCACGCTACGTCACCCCACATCACCCCACGCCACCCCACCTCACCCACGCCACCCCACCTCACCCCACGCCACCTCACCCACGCCACCCCACCTCACCCCACATCACCCCACGCCACCCCACCCCACGCCACGCCACGCCACCCCACCCCACACCACCTCACCCCACGCCACGCCGTGCCTCCGGAGCTCGTCTCTCACCACACTGGAGGCTCCGCTGGCATCCCGCTTGGAGACCGCAGCCTGGTACAGAGCCATGCGCTCCTTCACCGACACAGGCTCTGCCTCCGCTGGCTCTCCGCTGTCGCTTTGGCTCATGTCTTCCCTGGAACGTTTCTGCCGCCTGCTTCCGCTTGCGCCGCCCGCAGCTGCGAGGGACACCGTCGTTAATTATTCACATACCGCTCACGGCACTTACACATTACTGCCTGTAGGAGGCGACGAGGTGACTCTTTCGTAATAGGACATGATGTGACCCCCACACACTGGCGGCATCACAGCATGTACAGAGATGGGGGTGAGTTTAAAAATAATACACAAGGGCACATCCAGGTGCCCACAATGTGTTGAGAATTAATGAATCACCTGACCTTTAAAATACCATCCACCGATACTCTTTTAATGGTAGATGTGGCCTCCATTGTAATTTCATATGAAATGTAGAATAGAAATATATGAAATGTAGAAATATATGTAGACTGTTCTGTGAAAACATTTGTTTAGTGCAGACGCTTGCCTGACTGTTGATGACATTGTCGATTTATCACTTTGGGTAGGAGTAAAAGCAAGAAGGTAAAGGGGTATCACAGAACATGACAGACAATTATATATATATATATATATATATAATCCATGAATCCGTGATTATGATTAGTGGGTAAGGGGCAGGAAAAAAGGACCTTTAATCTCTGCATTCAATTTAAAGCTTCAGTCTTTTAATTCTAACATACATTTTAGCTGTAATTGCCCTATGTGCCTAATCAGACCTTAACGGAGAGCATCAAAAATCATAAACACTTTCAATTAGGCAACAAACTTCTCTCATCTAACTCACCCTCTCACAAAGTGACATCACCCTAACCCATTCTGAAACGAGGGATTTAGTATATTGATGTCCTGGTTTCCTGGCAACTGAGAGCAACATCATTCCTCTCCAATACAGAAAACCCCAAACAAAAAGACTCCCCAATAAATAAACCTCTGACATGAATTAATACCGACATACTGTATAATTCAAGCTGAAAATTAAAAATGTGCCAAAAACTTAATTTAAAAAGATGTTACGTGATTAGCGGCATTTTGAAAGAATTTAAGACCTCCCTACATTCGTGAACATTATGCCATTCACTGTGTAAATATGTGCACTTTCTGGCAGTGGTTAACCATGCGGATAGAGCTTTTCATTTTCACTGACTGCACATGCGGGAAGAAACTTGTACCTCCCAGCAAAAGGCCACCAAAAAAGACACAGTCACCATGTTTTCTGCTGTGCATTCATTAATTGGACCTCATATGACAGCACTAATTTATATAGGGTACGTAGTGAGGTAAACTTATTTCCTTGAATGTCTTCACACCCCCCATTCTGGATAACCCCACTGAATACCTTGTAGCATGCCAGGAATATATTTCCATGAAACTACAGCAAAGACTGGGACCAATAAAGTGTTTTTTTTTAAGTAAAGGGTGATTTATTTTTTAAAGAAATTGCTTAAATCCCATTTCAGGCAAGTTGGAAAAATGAAGACATTGAGTAAATCCTTTCCGATAATTTCGTTTTCCCCACAGCTTTCCAAGCACGTCCCCGCTGCAGTTTTACACGTCGACGGGATGCAGTAAAGCGATGCATTTCCTGCAAGCGCCACCATGATGCACTTTTGCTACATTTCCCACAGTAGCTGCTTCCTTTCGTGCCACGTAATGTGTTCATTTTGCTCACCAATTTTAGATTCTTAGCTATGGTGAACATGTGCAAACCTATCAGCCCCCCCAGGAGCGAGGGACTGCCCAGCTCAGCAAACTCCTGAAATAGCTGGGGTTTTCAGCCACTCTGCCCAGCAGATACTGGCCAGACTCACGCCTCTGAAGGTACAGTTATGGGTTCTTTAGAAGAGAGAAAAATATATATGAGTTATCGTGTACTTTAGTGTATCTACAATTGCTGGACCATGCAGTATATGCGAGAGAGAGAAATGAAGTATAATCGCTAAGACTGCCCCTCCCCCATGCTGGGAGATGAGGTGAAAAAAAATACACAAAGGACTGAAATACATCAAGTCAAGGGTCAGTAGCTTGTGTAAACAGAAAGTTAAGCAACCACGGTGATAATCCCGCCTACAAAGTAAATAAACCAAATTTCTAAAAAACTAGTGTTTACATGTTCATGTTCCTGACAAAGGAACATAAAGAGTGTCAGGATAAGGACTTCTCTGAAATTCGGGGTTTTTTTAGCCTGGGCTAAAAGTCCCTCCCATATGCAGGACTGCCGAGAAACAGAGGCACCAAACATCAAACGCGGCATGCAAAATACTGCCATCTGCACGCCTGCTTCTGTACAGTAACTCGATTCTTTTCATTTCTGCCACTGGGACGTCTGCTCAGCCATCAAGTTTGGATTCAGGCTAAACCAGTTTGCTGCTACAGAAAATTATTAAACTGCTTTGGTCTTTGGAATACAGAGCTAGCCTGCTTCATACTGCAACAGTTCTGTCAGCACCGTTCTAACAAAATTTCTTGGTTGATTTAGTGCATCGATGGAAGTCGTTTAAACAAAAGTTTAAACAAAGCATAAACAAATTTCTTAATTTAGAGCATCTGTCCAAAACAGATAATCCATGACATTCAATTGTTTGGACAAGAACAGCTATCACACATTTAGAGCATGAGGTCAAAATTCGTTTTGGTTCACTTATCGCGAAGTACGTAGTGAACCCTTTAATGACAGTCAGATAAATCATGAAGAACTCGCATCATCTTAATTCTTTTCTCCTGCCTTGTGCTCCATGCTGCCTGGAATAAACTCAGGGATGGATGTGTATTCTTATATTAATATTTTTTGCACATTTATTCATTCAAAGATTTCCAGTAGTAGCCAAACCAGTAACATCAATTGCCTTCATAAAAACCTCATAATGTCAGAATGAAAATGTCCACATTCTCGTTACTTAACGTTTATGTTCTGCCAGCTGCCATAAATAAACCACAAACAATTAATGGATTATCTCCTAATTATACTTTAATTTTTTTAAGCAAATTGTTATATTGCACCATTTACTCTCATATGCATTTGCACAAATGATTTGCCACAATTGTTGATCCAAAACATCACCATGCTTCCTGAATCATCTGTGTCCAGGTAGGTGAGCAAGAGCAGCAAGTAGCAAGATGGGAATCAGAGGTGACGGGCTGCAGTCTTACCTATTGTCCTCTGGCTTTCACCAGTGCTGTCCGAGAATAAGATCCCCCAAAGGAAAAGCTTTGAAATCCCCTGCCTGCAGGGTGTCTCTCTTCCTGCACGTGGCGGAGACCAGCTCCAGTAACCTGGGACCTCCTCTGTGCTGGAGAACCTCAGTGACAGCTGGTTTTATTTTAGACCCCCTTCGCAAAGTCTTGGACCCCGAGGGGTCTTTTTTTAGCAGGTGAAGTCGTTGTGCCCTTAATTTTTAAGCCGCTGGCTTCCTCATAGACGGCCACTGTACTTCCTCCTCCAACTGTCATCCACCAATTAACTGTAAATAGAAGTTCTTCTGCCCAGTGTGACTTCTGAGCACGACCGGTTCTTCCCACATCAAATATCTATCAGCTCTGACGAATGACATTTCAACTCCGAGGCATCATTTGAGAGAGAGCGAGACCATAAATTTTTACTATATATTAATTTCCGCACATTTAATTTTCAAAAAAAGAATGCATCAAGTCAAAGGAATGTAACGCGGCTCACACAGCGAGCAGAACATGAATGTAATATCAAGAAGTCATTACAAAGTTCCTTGAGGTCATGTGCTTGTGCTCTGGGCTTAATTATACGAGGTGTTGAAGGCAACTGAGGGGCATTTGTTGTGCAGATGGTGGGCGTCTTCTGAGCCCCCGCCAGCCCACGCCACACTCGCACACCACAGGCTCCGTGCTGCTTTTCTTCTTAAAAGAAAATAAGAGGAACTTCTCCCATTATTGCATCAGAATCATCTGCTTCATATGCAGCATGGTTTATAAAGTCTCAAGTAATCGTGAACATGTACTCTTTCTCTGATAGGAAAAAAGCTCTCATTCTGATGATGTTGTGCAGCACATACAATTTTACAACTAGGATAAAAGAGCATAAAAATTAAACTGGCCTTCTGTGTTAATACATTCTTGTAATGTTAAAGCTATAAAAAAACTTTAATTTACATGCTAAATATCCTATTAATTCTACTACACAACGGAGAGGTAATTAATGCAGGCCATACAAAGAAGCAAATTCAGACGTGGGTCCCTCTCTCTGAGTGAAATGCAAATAGTGCCTTCCATCAACTGGGCATGGACCTCTACATATGACCGAGCGCATGCCACAGGCGTGAGGTAATGCCAGAACAACAAGCCGCCAAAGTCATAGACGGGGAATGAAACTGACCCTTGGATTTAGGGATCGCGAATTTGTGGTCTCCCCTCGTGGGCTGAATGGTGCCCCCTCTATAGGTCCAAAGCCAGATTAGGGTTATCACGAGCTCCTGACCTTTTTTCACGTTTTGTTTTTGCACAACCGCTAAGTTGCTAACGTCCGTTCATATTGATTCGAGCTAGCCAACTAACATTAAAACTAACTAGCAGCACACTAATTGACCCTACACATGATGTCCTGTCAGAAAGAGAGCTGATTGGTTGCTCAGGAAATTCAAAAATGCATCTAATATAAGGGAATCATGAATGGGACCGGGGGGGTTATGGGGGATTGTTCTTCATGGTGCCCTCTGAGAACGTGGATCCCCTGGGCACGTGCCCAAATGTCCATATGGTCAGTCCGGGGCATTGAAGGCCCAGCTGAGGCTGCAATTGCACCAGCCGTGGGGATGACTGAAGGAGCAGCCCGTTGTCACTCAGAAACCCCCTCCGAATGCCGCAGAACCCCCACCCATCAAAGCACAAGGGGATACAGACTCATCAAACACAGTCTTGCAAATCTGAAACATGTCCATTATACTGCGGCATGTCACACCAATGTTAACACTGGGACTCGGTCAACCGACATTTAGTGTAATATCTGTTATTTTTTTCTTTGAGTAATCAGAGATATCTTCTTTAAGGGAGTAACTTTGGGTTGAAATTTGGAGGGGGGGGTAGCTGAGGTCTCCACCCATTTAAGGGAGTCCAGGGGGTTGTATTAGCTGGTTTTGTTTAATTTACGCCCTTGATCTTCAGAGAAATAACAAAATAAAATGACCATGTCTATTACCCTGCTGTGAATGTGAGGAATTCATTTTCAGTCGTCATGCTCTCGTGCCGCATGGAATGTGACACTAAATAAAGACGGTACGAATTGTGAGTCTTATTCAGATTGGCTCTGATATCCTCGCGCTCTGTTTGAGGCATTCCTACCATGTACCAGCCGCATTAATTATTCTCTGTCAAGCATTACAAACAAGCAGAAGCACGGGAGCGACGCTTATTACTGTTATTAATGTTGACAGATATTTTCAGAAGCCTTGCATCTCCAGGGATGACATGCTTATAAAGCTTTTGTTAAGAGTGAGGGGTATAAACTAGGAAATCCATTTCTCTTCGTCTGTGTTATAGAAGAATAATTTAAAAGCTGGCAGATCATGCGAATGCTAAATGGGAGTTCTCACATGAATTTAACTATGCAAGAATATCTATCTATCTATCTATCTATCTATCTATCTATCCGTCTATCCATCCATCCATCCATCCAATGTTTCCTATTACCAGTTCCCAGACACCTTGGAATGCATCCCAGGAACAACAGGCTACACAGTAGTGGCCGGCCTGGATGGTTTACCAGTCTAACATGCTGGGGCACCGCTAGAGATTCTGGGCCCCATGAAAGGAATGAATGTTGTTGATCCTGACTTTTCCCCCTTTCATGTTACTGGCCCATTAGGGACAACAATTCACCGAAGTGCTCATGTTCGAACTGTGAGTGGAAACTGAAATACCTGCAAGAAACCCAGCAGCACGGGGAGTACATGGGGGGGGTGCGATCTCCCCAGCCCTGGGGGAATAAGAAGACAGTGCTAATCACCGCCTCACCGCACCGGTCAAACCAAATTAATCCTCATATTAAAATATCTTTTGACTAAAGCCGGATCTCCTCCCTCACAGCAGATCACTCATAACGGCTCAGGACCTAATGTATTTTTGATGAACCGGTATCCGAAAATATGATGCAATCTTATAGCAAATAAACATTCTCCCAGAAAACTGTGCTGTTCTCTGGAAGCGTTTTATTTGCCTGTGTACATATAAAATGTATCATTTGCTTTCAGTAGTCTGTATGCATAAAAATATTATCCGTTGTGAGAAACAGCAACAGTGTTTGTTCCTTATTAATTTTGCAAGCAAAGTGTGCATAAGAGAAAATGATACACATAATTTTCTCTACTAATGATTCTGTTTTGATAGTGAAAGTTAATTGGATTTTTGCACATATGTTTCCTGTTAATGTGTGTGTACCGTTATATGTTGTTAAATCGTTAGTGCTAATGGTTCCCTGACATGTAGAACTTTGCTATCTGGGTCTTTTTAGTCCAGAATCTCATCTCTGGTTTACAAGAAGTGGCCGCAGTGAGTCCCTGTGGTCCTGTAGCAGGAACACAATTCTGCACACTTAATGTCACTGTGCCTCTCTTTTTTTAACAGCATCTGGAACAAATACTGATTATCTAAAGGCTGCAAACCTGCACGCAGCTGATAATTTTACAGGAACTGAACACAGAATTCCTGGACTGGGACTTAAATCGGCTTCTCCAAAACCTGGCCTCACAGATAAGACCATCTGCCGGTCTGCGACTCTCTCCCATGCCAGAACTCAGGAGCTTCATCTCCAGGACTTTTGGTTCTAACGAATTTTGCAAATTTATTTCATTTTCCAGGGGACTGTACTGTTCAGCTCTGGCCCCTGTCCTAGAGTGAATGGCATTTAGATATTGCTACAGGTACCCAAACATTCAGGTGAAGCACAAGTTGCAGATACTGCATTCAGACACTGAAACAGGCGGAAGAGTTTCACAGGCAATCGCACCACGAATTTTATGACTCACAAGACACTCGTGGGTCATGGGATTGAGGTATAATTAGCAAGAACTTCTGCAGAGGCCTTGTCTCTATTTGACGTGCCGAAAGAGGATACAGTTCACAAAAAAACACTGTTATAATACATTGGAACACCCTCCCAGAGTTTCAGTTTCACTCAGCCACAAATACTATAACAAGTTTAAAAATATTTAATGGTTTTTGTGCAGGAGGTGTTGAGGAGGTATGTGTGCAGGTGTGTGTATGAGAAGGCTTGGGTTACACTCAGACTGAGAGCCAGCGGGTAACTAGGGGCTTCAGGAGAGTTTGCAAAAAGGCTGAATCACTTTAAGTATAGTGATGATCAATATATCAAACATTTGAAGCCTTCATTTCTCAGACGGTCTCTGCAAATACTTAAGTAACTTAGCTCTCCCTTGATAACTGTGTGCCACTCATACGCAAAGCCTTCTTCAAGGCTCATAATTTTCTCAAACAAAGAAGTGGATTTTCCACAGGACTGCGCCAGCACTACAAACCAGCCATCACTTCCACTGCGGTCAACGAAAAGCGCCTTGAAGGTTTCACCGTAGATTCACATTAAAACGTAGCAGAGGGGGTGACGACCCGTTAACAGTGGGACGAGAACGGCATCCATCCGCCGTGTTAGCGTTAGCCGTACACACGCCCCCTCAGCTGAGTAAACACAAGCTGGTAGGAGCAGCCACTCTCCCTTACAGGACCACAGATCATCAACCAGCTACCCACAGAGCTCGTTGTCACACCTGAAGGTCAGCAGCCTCATCCGTCACGACCAAACTGCGTATACCCACTCAATGACAGCTTTACACATACAGATACATTCACCCTTTTTCTTTACTCTGCAAACAACAACAGCAAGAAAAAAAACATTTAATATGTCAAGGCTGACCAGCAGAAAGGAAGCGCAAACATCATATAAAGGGACCTGTGTTGTGTTCTAGACTTAAAGCGGGGAAATGTTGTACACTGCACATGAATATTTAGGACAAGGCATTGGAATGGAAATGTACTATCATTCATTTTTAATCAAAACATCGCCAGTGTATGAAGGCTTCTGCTGCTGACACACTTTCATGTTCGCAGAAATAAAAGGTGATAGTCGACTGCGAAAACCAACAACACAAAATGACTTGGCTAATGACCTTGTAGGTGAGGCTTTTCCATTGACCAGAAATGCAATTACCGATCTTTGGATGAAAATTAACATCAGGTCGTTTAAGGAAAATGCTAGGGAGCAACGTGTTCTTATTCTGTCAGCATTTGTCCAGCTTCACAAGCAACATCCCTGGAAAGTGATTCCCAATCAGTTAATACATTAGGGAATGAGAGATCTCCTCACCTTCACTGGATCCTTGGCTGGGCTTAGAGGAGGTCCCTTTCGGTTCCAAGGACGTGTTGCTCGATCGGCCCGCAGTGGATCTCCTGGGCGTTGGGCTGTACGCTATTCTGTCGGCTCCTACTTCCTGGTGATCAGAGAAGGAGTTTGCAGTTTTTGTAGGAAATTCTCGGGAATTTCCCGAGCAAGGAAATTCTTCACGTTGACCCCCTTCCCCTTGCCCTCACAAGCACTCAACTTGCCCCATCAGGGCAGATGGAGGCACGCGAAGGCTGCGATGAGGTGACGGCAAACGGCAGTGGACGTTGTGGGACACTGCAAGGCTGAATTCTCAGGACGTTTGGTGTGACAGCTCAATAACAAGCCAGCTGTGACCTTACTGTACAAACAGAGGTGACCGTAAGTGCAACAAGCAAAGAAGGAAGTGAACTGTCTGCCAAATCAGTGATATTACCATTCGCAATTACAGGCACACCAGAGCCATTTATGTTCTCAAAAATGTAAAATGTTCTAGCTTGATGGAGGAATTCCTCTGATCCATAATGAGCAGTGAGTATAGCCACTGGATGGTGGCGTGTTTGCAAAGCTTCTGTCTCGTGTATGAGAACTTCTGAGAACCTAAAAGAAGTGTCAGTTTTTTCTTCCTAGACTGGCCCTACTTATCATCTGCAAACCTTCCACTTTTTCAATCAGGGAGCATCTTACCACTCAACCCTGTTTTGCAGTGTGATGTCAGGGATTATTGGGGGTGCAGTGGCGGGGGAGTCAGACGTCTGGAAGAAACATGCACATCATGGCTCAGTGACCCGACGCCTCTGCTTTAATAGGGCGCCTGGCTCCAGACGCAGAGCGGACCACAGGACTTTCTGGAGGGGTCAGGGGGACATTTCAGTGTAAATATTCAAAAAGTGTGGCTCAGAGGGTGAGGCCTGTGACTGGAAGGTTGCCAGTTCAAATCCCATGGTTGGAGAAGCAGCCACATCTCCACCGGGCCCTTGAGCAAGGTCCTTAACCCCCAAACAAATGCTCCGGGGTCCCCAGAAAGATGGCTGCCCCTGTGTTCAGACCCCCAGCTTCACTCTCACTCATGTGTGTGTTCTAAAAAACACGGGATATGTGAAAACTAACAATTTCCAAAAGAACCGTTATGAATAGCAAATACAGCACCGTTTAATTCCTTCCTATTTACAATAATCAAAGAAAATCTGTTAATGGTTGGCATTTGCCCAGTCTTGGAGAGGGCCAAGCCTACCTCCCCCCCCCTCCCCCCCCCGAGGAGGTGGACCAGCTTCTTAGACAGAGTCTAATAACATGGAAGCTGGGGGGAGACCTTTTCAGCAGATTACTCTTTCACGTAGCTCTACCCAGAAAGCCTCATTTAAATACAAATCAGGACTGTCATTCTGCCAAGGCGAGTCTTTCCTGCTCAGGCTTCTCCCCTCTCAGCACCCTCAGACCTCCCAGTTTGGGTTCCTCAGGCTTCTAGCTAAAATTATATTAGCATTAGCATATTAGCGTTTCAGTTTGCCCAGTTACCATAATCTGTAGTAATACCATGAAAAGAGAAGTACTCACTACGCCACCTAGCTGTATTAAGTACATTTGTGATGACCTTGATCTCATTAAGAAGGAATACCTTGGGTTTATCTCTAAATGTAGCATTATCTTATATTTCCTTCAAAACAATATTATTGACTGCTGTTTTCTGTAGACTTAACTTTCATATCAACACCTTCGAGATAACAGTCTGTGATTGGCATCTAACAGAACAAAAGCAAATATGCCAAGTTAAAGTAAAGTTACAATGTCATTCATTTTATAACCAAACTGATTTTGGCTTAACTAAGGTCTTAAACCATAAATGTGGAGTTTATGGATAAATTTCATGCAGCCTGGTCATGTCTTTTGAGACTGAGCTGTTTTCACACACCCATTATTGGGTATAATCAGATGCTCACACAGGTGGGATACTCATGCTGTTTTGGGGCACTGCGGATAGAGTCCCTGCTTGAAGAGCAGATTCAAAGGGAGAGTCATGAGGCATTTCACATGCATGACGCAACAGGAAATCCTGAGTAGAGATATGACTAGATTGAGACGCGCTCCCACTGATCCAGACACTTCAGCTCCCCTGCGATTATGAAGGGATTTGTGTGACCAGCACTATCTTTCCTCTCCAGCTTGGTGAGATGAGCCTCAGGTAGAGATTTGAAAATATAGACCTGGGGAGACACCTCTCGCAAGCCCCCTGCCCCCCCCCGCCCCCGCTTATATCGCAGGTTTCTCTCCAGACACCTTCGATCGGCGAACAAAGACCTTGAGCGATCGCGCCCGGGGCTGCAGCATGGCCGGGCGATCGCTATCGAGCTTCACGTAGCTTTCGCCGTACGACAGCGAGCTGAGGTTTCGAATTTAAGGAAGCGTGCTGTGCTGATAGGTTAACAGGAAAGGGAAAAAATACTGTAAGAAACAGAATGTTTGCACAGGAAACTGGCACAAAATGCAGCGTCACAAGGACATACTTGTCAAAACCGAAGAATAATATCTCCCTGTTCCTCTTAATGTCACCAGGGTAACCTTCCCTCTGAATAATTGATAAATGTCTCTGCCACGTAAGCAACTTTATTTGAGAGGGGCATTGATAGCGCCTTGTGCAGGACTGGAAATGTTTAAATGAACTTCCAGGTAGAGGGAGGATGTTGAACGCTGAGAAGGACAGTGTTGTAATGATATATTATATCTTGTCTCCATAGCCGGCTCTGATCTCATTCTCCTATGACTGAAAAAGTCCTTCGTCCTCCTTGGTCCAATTGTCATTTTAGCGAAAGCAAACTTTGTGCTGTAAAGTCCCCCTCCCCTTTCTCTCCTTTCTTGGTTGCTTTTCTGCATATCCGGAGTGGTCCATCGGAGGCTGTGTATCCGAGGTTCGCTCACATGTGTATCGCTCCTCCGCAGCCTTCACCGTGGGGCAACGCGAGTGACTGCACCCTTTTCACAGGCCACTGCAGTCATGAACCTTGGGGAGGTGCTCATCACCGTGTTTTAGCACCGTGCCTGCTCTCCTAACATGTCTGTGACATAGCCCCCCCCCCCCCGCAAAGACATGCGGCCTCTTCCGTGTCAAAACTATCTGGCTGAGGACAAAGAGAGACAACTCTCACTGAGCACAGCCAATTCCTGCATCAGCACAACAAATCATCCATACCTAGTTGTATGCAGGGTCACGGAGGTCTGTCCCAGAAGCTACGTGTGCAAGGCAGGGAATAATCCCGGATGGGGCACCAACCCATCGCAGGGCACGCACACCATCTCCGGCTACAGACGTTTTAGTAACTCCGATTTACCTTGACAGCTTTTTTTTTTGAGAAATCGGGGGACCTAGAGGAAACCCCACGATGACATGGGAAAGGCATGCAAACGCCACACACATAGAGCCGGGGTTTGGGAAATTGAACCCTGCTCAAGAACCCTGGTGTGAGGCAACAACGCCGAATTGGTAGACTGTCTGCTATCCATATTCCTTAACCGCTTGTCCAGTAATGGTGAGTATGGAGCCCACCCCAAAGTCCAAGCCAGCAAGCACCTTGGATGGGATGCCTGTCCATGCAGGCTAGACAAACATTATTGGTGATTTATAACCTGCAATCGCCTGCCCACGTTATACCACTGATGTTCAGCTCTGCCTGATGTGCTCAGAAGGGGAAGGTACTGGATTAGGCTTTTGATGTAATTTTGATGTCAAACATCATACATGCCGGTCATTTCTCAGTCCTCTGTTCAAAGTCATGTATGTGTCCCCACTGTGTGATAAGTCATAGGGAGGGGTGATCCTTTCTTTAGGCTGTGTGTAAGATATCTCATGCACACACACAGAATTCAGAGGTCACACTATCTTTCTGGATGCCAAGCTGCACCTTGATGAAGCATCAGGGGACAAGAGGATATGAAGGAACAGGTTGCCATGGCAAAGCACGTTTGAACCGAGCCAGTGATGGCCTACACTTCGGACCGCACAACATGCATCTGACTTAGATAAAGCTTTGCGGCCATTGTCACATGACCTGTGTGACACTGCAACATACAGTGGACAAGAAGCTTGTCAGTGAATAAGAGCTGAAAAAATTACTTTGTTGAAACAAACAGATTCATATCAGACATGGCAAACCCAACATCCAAGGTGGCCGTCTTGGCAAAAACAAACTGGCAGGAAATCTGCAAGAGCCAGAATGTCGCTTGCAGTTTCTCTTACAGTCTCTCATGAAAAAGCACCGCTTTATATTCTCAACAGATAATAATCACTTACCAAGTTACCAGTGTGTGAATCGACTACCAGTGTGCTTCTCCCCTAACCTTATCCCTTCCCCAGAGCCCCCACATCCTACTTCATCTCACAAGAGTTTATTGGGGACAGCCAGTTACAGCAGACTCATGACATTTAGCACCAAGCATCCCACAAAATTAATATTTTACAGCATAAAGACCAGATTATACTCACAGCATGCAAACAGTTTCATTTAAACGTGTGGGATCACAATCGCAGGGCATGTTTATGGATCTTGCTGACAGCCGAGCTTATTTGGACAGCCCCAGACTGTTTTTGCGAACTTGTTCTAAGGTAAACCGAGTTAATCATTCTGTGGGTCAGCGGTCACCTTGACACGTGCCCAGCGGCGCCTGCCACCTTCGTGTCACTAATGCTTAACCAGCCCCCGTCGCCGGCCCCCGTCGCCAGCCCCCATCGCCAGCCCCCGTCGCCGGCCCCCGTCACCGGCCCCCGTCGCCGGCCCCCATCGCCAGCCCCCGTCGCCAGCCCCCGTCACCGGCCCACGTCTCTATTAAGATAATCCACTTCCCGACTGTTGGTTTCTTTGTCGGTTTAAATTTGACATGGCAACCGGAATGGTTCCTATTTTCTGTCAACCGAGTTCTTGAGAAAAAGAAACATATTAATCAAGAAATAAGCATACCCCAAACAATCAAATTATGCTCTCAGTTCTACCTTTTCCTCCAATTTGTAAGATATTACTAAGCCCAGACTCTGTGACTGTTTTTACTCAGTTCTCAGTTTTTAAATGAGTAAGCCCCCCCCCCCCCCCGGAGGCAGATCGTGTATTTACACAAAAGACAACTTTGTTAAATGCTCCCATACATGGATAAAAACCCCATTCTGTGAATATGGGGAAGAGCTCATGTCATTTTCGCCCTGAACGTAACACTTAGAGAAAATGACTTCTTTCGCTTTGGCTCTGTTGCGTTCTGAGGCTTTAATGTAGCATTGATAAACAAAAGGCACAAAATCCATCGGTTGTACTGTGGAACCGCGTGGCGCAGAATGGACTGCATGTCCGGATCTGAGGCGGGAGGCCTTGCGGGTCAGCCCAGTCCGACTCCCTGACTCCTTTCGCTGAACTGGGGAGATTACCAAGGCTGCGCATGAGAGGAGAGTCATTTTTTTCTCCCCAAGGATCAGCTGAGAGACGGTTCCCAGCTTAATTAGCTCTCATTGGACACACTCAGATGGATTTCACAGCATTAAAATTTAAATAGTCAACTTTTTAAAAGATTACTACTCAAAGGGATTAAAATGTCACGTCCCGTACGTCAGTTTTTTCAGGTTCTGGTTAAGTTCTCTCTGCCACGTCTTTTAGCAGGTGGATGATATTTTACTCGGTCCTGCTGGGTCGGTCATCCATCATGATAAGGTTTCCCAACCCTCATTCCTGATTCGCAAATCATTGGCTAATGGCACTAAGGGAGAAGTGTGGGGTTTTCTCAGGTGAGGACAAGTCTGATTTAAAGCAAACTGTTGGAAAAGCAGAACCAGCCATGCGGGAAAGTCGGAGAACCGACAGCACCAGAGGATGGAACCTGTGGAATACAAATGGAACAAATTGATATTTTGCTCTCTAACCAATAACAATCAAACCACAGACCAAACCACTTTTTCTCACAGAAACTGAAAGCTGATTTAATATCAGGGATTTTCAGCCTTTCTTAAACCCGGGACCCACCCCCATAAAAACAAACCAGCAGTAGGGATCCCCCCCCACTAATCGCACTCATATGATTATGTCATGCTACATAAACCGCATGCTGATACCAGCATTTCAGCAATTTATGTAACATCACTGCGGGCCCCTGCAGCTGCTTTAGACCCCCCACGGGGATCACGGGGCCCAGGTTGAGACGGGCGGCTTTATATCCCTAACAGCTGATTGAGGGCCCCGTCCCTCCTACCCAGACTCCCAAGCCGCTCATAAGTTTCACAGCCCTATAAAGGAATTTCCTCATCTGAAGTCTGCAGCGGCTCGTGTTCTGCAGGCACTTCCCCCTTTCTGTGCAGAGAGATGGCAATAGGCTTGTTCCAGCAGGTGGCTTAAATGGCTACCCAGCCCCCCCCCCCCATCTCCAAACCTACCATTATCCACACTTATTCACTCATAACCCCCCCCCCCCGAGTATCTGGGCCCTCTTTCTCCTGGTGGGTGGCCCTGGTGACACTGTCAGAGTATCTCTAACGGGCTTGTTGGGGAGCTTGGGTAAACAGAGCCCTCCCCCAAGTTGATGATGATGCTGATGATGAAGATGATGATGCTGATGATGATGACCAGCAGGCACCACGAAGTCTCACAAGAGATGAAATAATTAGCCATTCTTCAGAAAAGGAGTGATTAAAAACTGTCTGGATCCCATTTGGGTACTTCAGATCTCTCAGAATAGCACATCAGTTTGAACAGACTGCTGCCAATTTGCATTTGTTTGGCAGCTCCATCTAAACTGACACTTAGCCAGTCTTTTGTGTGTGTGGTTGTAAGCGAAAGAAAGCCGAGATTCTCCTGTAACCCTCACCGGCTGCAATCCAAGGCTGGAGCTGTCTTTGGTGATGCTGGAAAGACCCACTGAGTCCCAACGGGAGGAGCTTCTGGGGCGTATACAGAGGCGGGGCCACAGGGGCACTGGCCTCAGCTGAAAGCTGATTGGATCCTCCCCTGTCACTCACCAATTCAAAACATATCATTGGCTAAAGATAAGGTTGGTCCCTCTGTATGAATCATAGCCCCTCTTATAAAAAGTCCTAGAATCACCCCTGAGAAACATAAAATCAACCAAGACTTAGCAGATGAAAAACGTCTGGGCCACCCTCAAGATCCCAAACAACTGTGAGCACCGTATGAGTAGCGTGTAATGATGAACATTGCGTGACCCCAAACACACACTGTACAAAGAGTAAAAAGGAGAACCACAAGTACAGCAGATAAAATAAGAACTTGGACTATTAATAACTCGATAAACCATGAGGATTATACTCAGATGGCTGTGAGAAAAAAAAATTAATCAAATTAGCTACAAGGTTATGTCTCTCAGTCAAGGAAGAGGAGCCTGTATATTTGGCTGCTGCCATGAACAGTCAAGGCAGACACTTAATATCTGGGCTAGAGACGGACAGACATCTCAAGCTCTAAAAATGGCCAAAGAGCTAAATCAGGGAGTCCAGCAATGATAGCCTTCACATAGGTAGGTATGCATTAGAGTGCAATAATTACACTAGAGAGTTATTTAAGATTAGTGCAGGTATTTACAGCAGAAGCCAGTGTGAAAAACTCAAAATACTAAACTTCTGTTTCACATTTTTCATGTAAAAAAGCTGGAACTGCGTATTTGTTTTCTTCCAAATTTTGCTTTGCTTTACAATGTTACTTAAAGTTTAATGGCATATTAAAAGTAAAACAAATAAATTACTGACTGAAAATTGCTACAGAGCATTTAAATGGTGTCGAGTATGGCTGCTTCACCCCAGGAGTGCCGTATTTATAAAATAAAACCACTTTATTTCTGGATCCCTTTACACCATGCTCGCATCTATTCTTAAAACCAGCTAGCTGGTGTAAGGAGGACGTTACTGCCCTCACCAGACATGTGAGTGCCACCTAGTGGTGAAGTTTACATTTATCTTTGTGTCTGAATACATCAGACTCACTGGTTTGATCAAAATGAAAATCCAAGAAAAACTACCCCAAAACACTACCGACCTAACTCTACGGTGTACAATAGGAAGGTCAAACAATTACTGAAGTCCCTTTGGTCTGTTTTAATTTGAGCTGGTGTAATTGGCTGGACGGATATAGTGGAGGTTCACCTGTGCTGTACTGTCGGAATAATAGAGTACCAGTTTGTACCTTTTCGTGTCTCTGGGGCTGTTCCCTCAAGGGTCTGCCAATTGTACCCTAGCTGTAGGTAAATGTACCTTTTAAGGTACAGAAATGGACAGAATGAACATCCCCAAGGTACAAACAACATCAATTTACCCCAAACGATACAACAATGTCCCTCAGAGTCCATTTCTGTCCCTAAAAAAGTACATGTAGCTACAGCTATAGGGTACAATTGGCAGAACCTTGAAGGTACAGACCCAGTGACAAGCAAAGGTATAAATTGGAACTCTTTTTTTCTGACATGCAAAAATTCAGACAGAAATACTGTATTAAACACTTACAAAACCACAAGCATAGTAAAGACAAGGACAGAAACTAGACAGCTTACACTGCACTAAACATCCGCAGTTTGTACAAACATAGCTATTTTCTGATACAAACACAAATATTAAGAATTTGGAGCAAAAATGTAACGGAACGGTAACGGAAAGACAGCAAGAGCCATTGCGATACAACAAATCTAAATTCTTCAAATCATAATACATTAAAACAGATTGGCCTTGATGAAGTTATCTCCTTTTACAAGAATGGAGTTTGTGTTAACTACTGCTTCCATTTGCCTAGAGACTATCTCAGATGGTCTAGTTTGACTAGAATCATAAAAAATACAACAAAGCGAAACACAAAACTTAGTTAAATATTTACGTCAGCCTGTGAGCCAAATATCTGGTCATTCATGCTGTAGTTGGAAACTGGCACCATAGATAAAGTGTGTCGTCGAAGGAATGGAGCTCTGTGAGAAGAGAGAGCAACTGGTTTTGCAACTTGAGAGTAAATGTGAGAGCCATTTTATTTTAGGATCAAGGATTTTATCATCCTCATGCAAGTGTGGTTAGCTAGTACAATGAATTCAGATTCCATTAGTATGCAAATAGAACATGCATATGCGTAAAGAGATGCAAGGAAAAATACAAATAGTTACACAACATTGAATTATTACATTCAATTGCTTCTGCTTTCTGTAATGCTTTTGAGGATGTCATTTAAACATGCTGCAAATAATATCTGATATGAATGCTACTATTGCTACGATTATTATGATGTGACTATCTGTCCACTTATAATTTTTTGTTTAGAAGACAGGATAGACGAGAGCCGTATTCACTTCTGCTCTCTTCGCTTGAAAAAGACAGTAGCAAATTATCGTATCCAAGAATGAAAACTCTGCATAAAACAACTGATGTAGAACATCTCACAGTACAAAGGAGATGGCAGGTCAGGCCAAGTTTAATTTACGTCTGTCAGAGGTCCGACAGCACGGAGTAGAGTGGGGCATGTTCCGTAACTTGAAACAACAGCACTCAAAAAGTCGACTGCGTATCTTTTGCAGATAAGGAGTCGGTTCTTTTGATGCCGAGATAATATTTAATGCTGCTCTTTGAACATCATTGGCCACAAGATGTTGCGGTAACAGACTCAAGCACTTGGACATCTTGGGAGAGTCTCTTTGAAGGAGAGAACTGGGATGTACTCATGCTGCATGAGTAAGACGATAGCAGGCTGGGGAGTGCTGGGTACTTGTAATTTGGATTGGCTTGCAGCGGTTCAAGTTCCCCTGATTCAACTCCTAATCCAAGTGATAGAGAAACGGGGACTCTGGTAATCCCTTCACAGACGCGTGTTCACAGTTGGGCAGTAATTACGCTCTCCTGGGAGGTGGTGTACCATGAGAATGACTTCGGCCTTGAACTCCCGGATGCCTGAAAAGTTACATTCCAAGACACCTCTTAATCGCTCTCTCTTTTGTTGGTCTTTGCCTGCATAGATGTGAGGGTGCCTGTTCCCGTTTTAGCATTGTGCTACATATTGTATATTATGGAGGCATTTGTGTATCCAATTGTAAGACCTGAGCTATGAGTCACATTACTGTATTGCATGCAATGGCATAAGACAGAGTTTGAGACTGGGGGGCACACAATAATTTAAATACAACAGTCTGTTTATTGGGGGGGATGAATGAAGCCAAATGAAATATTAGGGGGATACGTCGTCCTTCCTCCCCACACCCCTCTATGTTATTAAAATAGAGTGCCGTGTCTTCATTATATATCATAGTTCATCGTCTCTTTTTTATATCATAAATATAATTACACTTTGACCATATCGATCCAACGCCAACCTCTGTGCTTCAGTTCATGCTCATTGCTGCCTAATGCACTAGCTATTTGCAGTGACCTCAGAATCACTTTGGAGGAAAGTGTCTGTCAAACAAATGGACAGAAAAGTAGCGTATGACTGCCCCCGGTCTCTGATCGGCCGGCTGTGTCTGGTAGGGTGAGGACCACCCAAATTACGACAAGCTTTTAGGTTGCTAAACAGACTGAGAAGCACTTCAGAACAGTACGGGGAGGGGGTCACAAAGGTAGACAAATTACAAGGTTAGAGTGTTTCAAAAGCACACTGAGAATTGACCGTAAGTATTAAACACTAAACGTTAAGGATGCTTTTGTTATCTTTCATTTCTTGAATTTCTGCCTATACAAAACTGAGGCTCTTAGCATACATGACCGATGTTCAGCGTGTGCTGTTGCTTCTCCATATAGTGTCTGCATGATATCTGGAAATGGTGAAATTTTCTAGCTGGTTAACGTGAAATCTCTTTTTGTGATGCGTCCCTGGAAGATAATTACAGACCTACGCTGAGCACAAACGTATTTTAAGCACAGGGACATCCATGTGAGATTACATCTAACAGACATTTTCCCTCACTGCTATAAGTTGTCAGCTACAGTGAGAAATGTTTTATTGACTGTCTGTGTGACCTTTAGCGAGAATTTTCTCTGCGTCTGTCATGCAGTAGCGTAGGATTTACAAACCCTGCTCAGAATTTGGTTCATCTGACCCCTCTGTCTGTACATTGAAATGAGCATCACACTGCTTCACACCTGCATTGAGTGAGGTCTCAGTTCAGACTCTTCCTGGGTTTCTGGGTTGTTCCCTGCTTTGTGCCTTCAGCCTCCAGGATCGTCACCTCTTTGTCCAGTGCTTACAGAAAATGGATGAATTTTGCACACTATTTATTTGATTAATTTTTATATATTTTTGTTTGTTTGTTTGTGCATGCTTCCTATTTGCACTGGTTGTTTTGTTACACTTTTGTTTTATTTATTGCATCGCTGCTTTTTAGGACTTAGTACGCAAGTGTTTTACTCAGCTGTGATTTGATTTGGATGTTTATATTAGGACTTTTCAGTTCAGTTACCTCATTGTGTCAAATTGCATGTTCCAGCTGAATTGTTACTTTCTGTCCTTTTGTATCGCCCTTGCCTAATTTTTGCTTTTGTCTTGCCTTTTGGAATTGGATCCATTCTCCAAGTCGACTGCTCCTGACATGATCGGGCTGGAGATTAGGCTTGCCCACTTGCCTGAGGTGAGTAATTTTGCTGAAGGGTGAGTACAAAAATCTGATGGTAGCCCACTAGCTAGTAAAAAAAATGTCAGACAATAGTTTTTACTGAGGTAGCCCTGTTGGTTAGTAGCAAAAATTTTAAGTTCTGCGCCAGCGTATGACCTGAAGTCCACGATTTGACTATGGTTTTCGGATGGTGACTTGGATTCTGTTCTTGGCACGTTACACCTGGCTGTTAATTCACTGCCTGTGTTTGGACCGTGGTGGTTTTTGGGAAAATAAACCTATAATTTCCAAGCTTGGATCATCTCCCATAGTTTTGTGACACAGACTCGTAACGCCACTGTACACGTGTAGGCAAACGGCTGCTATCCCTCCCAATGTTTGTTTTTGTACCTTTTGTTTGCCACAGTGCGATCTGTATGCATGCCAACTGCATCAGCTCTGAAATTCGATTTCACTTCATAAATTATTGACATATCCAATTAAGATATGCAAATTTTAATTGAATATCTGTATTTTGCTATTTAACTTATTTAAACCGAGTCATATTTCCTAGAAAGGTGCAGAACCTGACTTGAACAAAGATTTCACACGTTTTTGAAAGATTTTCTTCATTTTCTTTTTGCCATTCTGAGAAAAATGTTTATATATCAGTCTCTTAACATCTACCTCAAACATACTGCACACAATCAGAGAGATTTTTTACAGAATGATTACTATCACTATTTTACTTGTTATTACACCACATCTTCTATGTCTCCTGTGCCTTCTGTCATCTTGTGATCTTGAGGCCTCTTTAAGTTCCCTAAATATTCTTATGTTGCTCTTCAGGTCATTGAATAGTCTTATTAGGTTCTTCCTTTGTTAGAAGCTGTGTAGCTCCTGCTCCAGTGCTGCTCCAGTGCTGCTCCAGTGCTGCTTACACTCGTACCTGGACATTCACTGGAAGTTTAGCCTGGCTACACTTACATTTAGTTGATTCCTTGACAGCACGTATGTTTGTTATGTGCTGTTTGCTTCATTTGTATGTCACTGTTGGACAGAAGCATCTGCCAAATATGTTAATTTAAATGTAAACAATCTTCTATGCATTTCTAGAAAGATCTACAGGAAGGGCACCACACAAGCCATGCATGTGAGGCAGCCAAACCGACTCTACTTTCTCGTTTCCAGATTCCCATCATGTTACTGCCCGTCTGTATCTCCCCTCCGTCTTCCAATCCACTTCATAATGAACTGTCGAGCAGCAATGACCATGCTGATTGGCCGATCACTTCATCGCCTGGCCCAATGAACGTTCTTTCAGACTCTGCACCCGGTAGCTCACATGTGGATCTGAGGGCATAACTTCCATCTGCCAGGCATTATTTAAGATTACTGACCTAATCAAGTCAACCGACGGAGTTTGGCTAAAAACAAGAAGCGCATCCCTTCCACTGGGATTTGTGGGCCAGGGTTTGGACAGCATGCAGTAAAACTGACAGCCATGGGCTTTTTAATTGGTTCATATTCTGACAAAGCTTGAATGTAAGGTCCTGGCTCTGTGACAGGAACCGCAGGTCCATTACATGGTAAAGGTTAAGGATGTATCTAGGTTACTAATACAACTTGTAAGCGGTGTGCTGTGCCACTTAAACAAGGAGACCATTTTTCCTTAGCAGCTGTTTAATCTCCTTGGGGAGGGAGAGATCTGAGGCGGAAGATAATGATGTTGAGGTCAGATATCTCGTGTTTTTTTGCCTATATGTTTGTCGTGCAGCAGTCAAGCGAAGACAAAGCTAATTGGTTTGTTTTTTTTTGTTCGTTTTCAATCTAAATGTCTGGAAAAAATGTACCATATGGCCTTGACAAGATAAAGGAATTGATTTACATGTTGGGGAAGAAAATACAAACCATTCTAACGGTATTAAACAATTTCAAGACCATTGTTCATAAATCTAGTAAATGTGTCAAGGAAAAAAAAAAAACAATATAAATCAATTTATTTGTATTTGGCCACAAGTGAAATATACAAAATAACGAAAACACAGACTAAGCAAACAATTAAAACAAATTTAAAATGAAAGTCCTATGGTACATTAAAAATCAAACTTAATTAAAGTGAAAACTCCAGCTGATACCAAGGGACCTTTCCGAGAGTCGAGTTTCTAATCACAATTAGCAGAATACTGGCATGTTGGAGGGGTGACAGTCACACAGGGTTACAGTGACAGTTACGTTACGGAATTACACAGATCAGAGGCCAGTCTGATCAGAGTGCTGCTTAATTCTAAGTATGTGGTACTTTTTAACATAGCATTTTATGAAACACCCCCTGCCACAAATCCAAAAGTATGTAGATATTCCTTTTAGTTAGAGGAATTTGCTAATTAAGCCTAACCCATTGTTGACTCATAATTAGGCACTCGGGCGTGGAATCTCCTGCCTAAACGTTGGCAGCAGAATAGCTAGTCATCCAGAAAGAGTAGGTGCCTTTCAACTTGGCACCGCCTTAGGGCACAGTCTTCGCAACAAGTAATTTCGGCAATTTTCTGCCCAGCTAAGGCAGCTCTGGTCAGCAGCAAGTGAAGGGATTGCGAAGTGGAAAAATCTGAGGGTACGTTTAGGCGCAAAGTGGTCGGCCAACCGAACTCACAGACAGGGACTTGATCACCCAACGTCAATACTGAGTGGCAGCAGATCCCACCAGCATTGTTCCAACATCTAATGGAAGGCCTTCCCAGAAGAGTAGAGGCGATTACATCAACAAAGTGTGGACCAGTGTCATCATAATACTCTTATGACATGTAGGTCAAGCTGATGTCCACCTATTTTTAGCTATATAGTCTACAAACATGCATAAACAAACATAGTAACCATGATGCTCTTAGAAATTCTTCCTCAATACGTAGCACTATAAATAGGTTCTAGTCATCCATCCACAAGAGGTTACAGTAGATGGACGGTTTCAGTCGTCATAAAAGCAGCAACGTCCTTTTAGAAGCAGCAATTGCTGGTGTGGAGTACGGACATGGCGCCAGAGTGCTGTAACATAACCCTGCGCGATACCCTGCGTGGTATTTCTTTACAACCTTCCTAGATCCATTAGCCCAGCCGAAGAAAAGCCCTATCTGCTCAAGCTGTTCCCTTCACAGAAGCTTTATTTCCATTCAGCAGCGAGTGACGCGGCGATGAAGAACCTCTGCATACTTTCTGTTGACAGAGGGCACAAGGCGCCTTTTGACCAAAATTGATTACGAGTGGAAGAATCCCGCCAAAGGGTCGATTCGTGTTTTCGGGCCCGTCGGGAAAACTTCCACGATCCGGGGAAATCCGCAGGATCGTCGAATTTCAGCAAAGTCCAGGTGGATTAAGTCTCCCGTTGCAGGCCAACACCGGAACTAATGAACGGGATCTAAATCCCACTCCAGCCCCTGTTCTGAAAAGCCCAGCAAGCACTCTGTCATGCAGAGCTCATTTGCCCTGGGAATTACAGCCACCATCTCCTACAATTTGCAGTTGTCATTTTGTTTCAAAGGGGAAGGAGAAGTGACCTTGGAAAAAGGCTTCCTGCGGCATTTGATACTTTACCATTTTATTGAATGTTTCTTTAATGCCCTAATAAATCCCATTCCCTCTCTTCTTTACACCTCTGGGCCGGCAGGCTATCCGGTTCAGGCAGTAAAGCTGAAATATCCCTCACTTTTCGGAGACGAACGCTGACACCCAAGGCTGGGAGGTGGACCGGATTCACGGAATCCCGATGGGAACACAAAACGGCCGCGCTTGCCGATACTCGGGGCCTGAAGGTAACAAAGTACCCCCTTATTTATAAGCACCCCCTGCCCTCCTGCCCCGGCCTGGTGTACATTTTCACTCACACTCGCTGAGTAACAATCAGCTCCGGCGTTATTACAAGAAACCTTATCTCCACATGCCCAACTTGGCATCCCATGTCTGTCACATTCAAATTAAACTTTACTACAATCTTTACTACAACAGAGTGCAGTAAAACGATTGGTGGAGCAGCAAAAGCTGTTGTATTTCTCTGCTCATATTTTTCACACTCAATGAAGACTAGAAATCAGGATCTGGATGACATTTACAGCACACGTAAATATGCTGACGATAAAACACAATAAAACTATCGGCTACAATATACAACACACTGCTAACTGCAGGTTTTATAGGTAATTCCTTTATGTCACTTTGAATGCAAAATCAGTAAACAATGTTATCTTGACTTATGAAGGTTAATAGACTATTTCAGTGGTACTTACTGTGGAATTCTCAAAGACCATCTTCAGACTGTCCAGCGGGATGTCAAACCTCTCTATCTTCTTGTTGCCTTCTAGGTCCTCTTTTGCCACCTCGTTGCTGGCATTGTCACCCTGGGGTCTGGGGATAGATGGGGACGGTTCACCCTGGGGTTTATTTACTGACTGAAGTTCCATCACTCAAGGTATGGAGGGTAAAAGTCTGCAATCGTTACGGGATTCGAGAAGCGGGGAGAGAGAGAAAGAGAGAGGAGCAGTAGGAGCAGCTGTGGTGAAGGCTGTACTTTCCGTAATGTCTGTGGGACTGCCTTTTGCACAGCAGGCGGACAGATGTACTGACTGGCTGGCCTCGAGTGAACCTCTGAGAAAGGAAAATGAAAACAATAAGAATTCCTGCTCAAACTGGGAAGAGCCGTATAAAATGAGAACTCAGGGAGAATGTCGGGGGGAGATTTCAGTGCCCAGCCAGCCCAGAGTGGCTACGTAGCCATTCGTCTCCACTCCCACCGACGTTTCAGGGGGAGCCGAACCTCCCTGGACTGGGCCTACAGCCAGGCTCTGTGCTCCACACTCATCATCTTTTCCTTTACCCCCGTCTCTCCAGCTGGCCGCAGAGAGAAGGAGAGAGAGAGTGACGGGGAGTTGGGGAGAGTGTGTGAGGAAGGGACAAAGACAGAACGTGTGTGAACGAGAGACAGAGGGAGACAAGCAGAGAAAAGGAAGGATGGAAGCGTGTTGTGTGAGATAGCCACTCCTGGCCTGTGGAGCACCAACATGCCATATTACCGATCCGCAAGACACTACAATGCACATGTATATAAATAATAAAGCCATGATCACATGATTCATGGAACATTAAATGGGCTCTCCCAGTCATAGCCCCCCCGCCCCCTCCCCCCCAACAATGTCACTATAGTCTTTTAGATGCTTGGGAACAGGGCCCCAGGCAGGCAGGGAAAATGCAGAGCAAAAACTCAGACCTCCTATCACATCCATCCGAGCGCCCAAGGGTCCCGGTGACAAGATTGTAGGAAGTCTGTTATTCCTTAACAAATGATGGAAGTGCTCTAAACACTTAATCTGTCGTGTCACTTGCTGGTTTAATTGTCTCGTTTTGTTTTAAACCAGCACATTGACTTAGAGCCTGTGTCCTTGAACAAGCATATTTCACTCATGATTAATGCTGCATTACACTCAACAGTTCAGCATGACTTTTTCCCAAAACACATTGGCCTCAAACCGATTTCTGAGACACTAAAGACAGTCATATGAAACTACAAGTATCTAAGAATCAGAAGTTCCTTTAAATCGTTTTGAAATGACGGCTTATTGACTCCCATTGACGCCTTTCTGCAGACAAACATAAACACTGCATAATACTGAAGCAGAAGTTCTTGTGGACTCAAGCTTTTTTATCAACATGCCAGTGGGGGACCACAGATTATCAGAGTGTCTCCTTTACAAACCCATTGCTGCTCCCTGCAACCTGTAGCTGAGTCCAAAGTTCTCATCTAGAACTTTCTCCTGCATCACCTGACTTACTCAAGTACTTAAAACAAGGGGCTTCCAAAAATAAAAATTGCACCCCAAGAAAATGCACTTAGGAAGTGCCCTGCAGAAGGATTGTGTAACGTCAGCCTTCATGCCAGCGGCTGAGATCATATGATCATCCATGCCGTCAACGACAGAGACGACCTGCGGCTTCGTTCGTCTTACCTCTCTGCTTTGGGAGCTCCCTTCATCCGACTTGGAGCAGGGAGAGGATGAAAGTGGAATTAAAAGCTTGGAGTGATCGAGAGGGAATGATCTAGCTGTCCCAGTGAGCGGCCACAGCGGATAGCATCCGATAGCAGAGCGAGGATACGGAATAGCCTACGTCCACCTGAGCGGAATGCATTATTAAAGAAACCCCAGAGCGACTAGCGCCACTTTCTGTTGTATCCTATGTCTGCGCACAGTCCTCATCTTACATGATTTTTTTATTTTTTTTTGCAGGAACATGATTGGTGCTCAGTGCACTATGGCTTCCTGTTCCTGCCGCCTTTGAAATGGTGCCACATTTCATAATCTTACCATGGGACCAAAACATCTACACACATGAAGAAAAATTGTATTTTTGTTAGTCAAGTCTTATGTCAATGACTATCTGATGCCTTAATATGTATTAAGTTTACATGTCGTGCATTTATATCCTTTTTGTTATTTTTATTGCACTCTGAGCAATGAGGAATAATATTTCATCTCAGCAGAAGCACATTAAGGTGGTCGGGGGGCCTTTTTCAGCTGTCAGAGGCCCCTATTATTTCTTACGATGGTGTAGTTGTTGATCAGATGGGAGGAGGAGCTTAAAATTTTATTATTCAAGGTTAATTGAGGCCCCCTTGTAGCAGCAGCCCTTGGACTTCAGCCTGGGTATACCCATGCATTAAAGCGCCCCTGAATCTGAATGACCAAAGAATCACTCAACAGAGACAATGATACAGATATTTTGACACGACTTTAACCTGCAGTTTTGTCCACTTATGCATTTCTGTGAGATCTAAAAGCAGACCTGACCACAGCACATGAAAGAGTATTACCAACATGCATCACTGATTGCCAAGACAAACTGCATCACGTCCAAAGCCCTTCCTACAGACAAACTGTCAAAGCTATTAACAACAAAGGCTAATTTTTGGAGGGAAAAAAAAGTTTTGAGAAACAGCGTGTTAGTAAAAACGGACAAAAGTTGTTTTATTGTGAATTATAATGATTATCAATTATTAAACCAATTTTCACTTCAATATCAACAGTAAACAAATGCCAGTAATTTTGGGTTTTGTCAAAAAAGTAAGAAAGGATTTCAAGCTGTGCATCCAAAACAGCATGTATAACATCTAAAGGCATAAAGACCGCATTCCCGGGAAATAGTGATGCAATGTCCAATTTTCCAAGAGGTGTATGAATTTGAAAGAATGCAGAGTATAAGCCACTGAGAGGAGCTGACTCTGACTGTATTGAGCGGATGACATTTAAGTAGATCAGAGATCCTGCAACTCCTTTCATGAAGTCCATACTCCAGCTGTGAGTCGTTTAAGCAGCACGATGGGGAGCTGACAGGGATGGTTTGTGTTCCCTCACAAAGCTGCGGCTAATTGTTTACATTCAGAGTTGTTTACAGTGTTCCTGTCTTCCCTAGACGCGGACCGTGATAGATTATAACCGCCCGACGCCGCTGAACAAGCAGGCGACGTGATGGAAATCAACGTTAACGCTACGTAGACTGCTGAGATTCCGATGTGGTAACTGCTAATCTTTCGAGACTGTGTTGACAGGGGTAATTGTTTCCGAGTTGTTACCAGTCAACACCTGAATACTTTGAAAAATAACCTTGAATATTAAAAAAATCCTACAGTATATGTAACAGAAAGACGTAATAAAATATTGTACATGAAGCAACCAAGAAGCAACCAAACAAACATTAACCATATAATTGTCACAAATGGTATTGAGAAAAACTTTGTTTTATACTTTTTGACTTTGGCAGTTTCTAAATTTCGTAAATAGGGGAGGCCAGAGACAGCTGCTGATTATTTTCATTTTTATGAAATGTAGAAAAATGACACAAAGGAAAAAAAACACTCTTTCCTTTCTATGTAAAGCTGCACTGGTTTTCTAATCATAATTTTGGGGGAATCTAATTTATGCAGTAAGATCACTGTATGCCTTTGAATTGACCCTGTTCAAAAATTGTGTCCTTTCTCCTCTCCTAATAAAAATGTAATTATTAGTGTGTGTTTGTATGCATATGTGTGTGTGTGTGTGTGTGTGTGTGTTGGGGGGGGGGGGGGAAGGTCAGGTGACCCAGTAGGGGAGTTATGCCTCTTTCCCTTTCCTTTTATTCCCAATTGATCCTTGGTGCCCCCCTCCCCAGCAGGGGCTGCTGGCCAAGCTCCCAGCTATAGCCCTGACTGGTCCAGCACCCCTTTTGATTTCCCTCTTTCCGTCTCTCCCCCCGTTTGTTTTCGATCCTCCCTATCGCTCTTGTCTCGATCATCTCCACTCCCAAGCCCAAAGCACATCCCTGCTCCTCCCTCTCATCCCCCTGTCATGTGATCTGCTTACAGCCATACCCCTGTCATGTGATCTGCTCGGCAGCCATCCCCCTGTCATGTGATGTGCTCGCAGCCCCACGGGAGCAAGACTTCAGAGCATAACACACCGGAGAGACAAAATTCAGTCTCGAAATCACATGCAAGAGTTGCATTGGGTGAGCCGGGATTTGGAGAAGAAAATCTGCAGCTCCGGTGCTTGACAAACAAGGAGCAGAGAGAAGGAACCTCATTTCCAGGCTCAGATGGTGTCCATCGCAGGCCCCAAGGGCGCATCCAACTCATGTGAAAGAAGAGCAGCACAGTCTAGCAATTCACAGTCTAGCAATGAAGCCCATTCTCTCAGGTCCTGCTCTGTGGGCACGTTCTTATTCAGTAAAATTAGGGAGACTTTATAAATAAAGTGTTGGTCAAAGTTTTTGACACTCTTGCAATTTCAATCTTCTTTCAAAATAAATGGATTAAAAAAGCAAATGGGCTCCTCAGTATTAGTTTCATTTACACCCCCCCCCCCCCAAAAAAAAAAGAGTTAAATGTTGTAAAATGTAATATTTTCCTGGAAAGACCCTTTAACCCTGATAAGAAGAATGGATGGATGGCCTTGGAGCAAACGTTCAATATCCAATAATACAAAACAGCTACTAAAGGAAATTGCTTATCTGGGTTATGCCCTTGGGCTTATTAAACTTGCCTTTGCCATCCTTCCTCCGCTGTTGTGATTTCTAAGCTGGGATCCGGCTGATTGAGGGCCATCGACATACTGTCAGGGATTCTCGCGCTGCTATTTGCAATGCATTTGGCAGCAAGGCCTCAGAGGCGGAATTAGCAGGGAAAAGCTTTCCTTCCTGCCAGTGCGGAGGAGCCGATTGCTCTGGGGACAGTCGCTTCAGGCCGGATGAGGGTGAGCGAGGGGGGAGTTGGGGGCTGATTGAGGCATGCGGGGAGCCCAGCTGATGGAATCAGCGGAACGGGGGAGGTTCGGGACCACTGGTTGTCTAGACTTCGTGCTCCCTGGGTCAGGGAGAAGGTTTGGGTCATCTGGAGACATAGAGAAGTTCTGGAAACCCCAGGGTGAGGCTTAAATAAATGAAACTTTATGTTGGCTTTTCCCAAAGGTCTTGACCAGGGGTCACCACCCCAAATAACGAATAAAGAGTCAGTTTTCTCAGTTTAACAAAATCACCCAACCACACGAGCCACCGGGGGTTTTGTTCAATATTCATATTTTTTGTCTTTCGTAACATACACAACAGTCCATAAATCTTAGCATCAAACAAAAAATAAACAAGCAAACAAATGTCTTCAATGAAGTTTTAAAAGAATCCCATTGCCTCAAACAAAAGTAAATATCAATATGTTTTTATAAAGGGTCACATCAACTGTAAAAGATGAACTATCCCTTCCTATGTGTATTATTGTTGCTGTGTATATTATTTTTTCTTTGATAAATCTATTTTTGATTATTTTTTTATTACTTAATTTTAGTCTGCATTGCCAAATGAATATTTAAGCCACATATTTCACCTGTTTAGCATGATTTCTGCATTCATACATCTTTGGAAAGCTTATCGATACCCACACTGTATGACGATCCATCCATTCATCTCTAAATTCTGAATGTTCTTCATTTATTTTCTCTTTTTGAACATTTTGCTAGCCAGTGCTAGATAACTTCATGTGTGTTGATCCATAGTGTCGCTGCATTGTTTCCTCAGTTAAAGTTTTAATTTGTTTTTTTTCTACGAGACAGTTACAATTAAGTCTACACTAACCATACCAGATACAATGGCTATAAAAGTTGCTTTTTACTATCTATATTAAAATTAATTTAAATTATTTTGAGATATGCCTATTTCTTAATTCTTTCTCTAAACCACAAGGGGGCAGTCAACTAATGATGGGTTGCCGGCCACTAGTCCATACACTGACCTGTACTCCAACGGGCCAGAACTGTGCTATATGCCGTATATATGACCGTGTCCATTCAATTCAAGGCAACTCCAACGAAAAAAAATGGACGTGACCCCTTCCCCTTGACCCATTGTGCCTAGTACATCTTGAGTTAAGCCCCAGGCTCACAGTGATCCTGTACTGGTTAAACGGTTATAGGGAATGGATGGATGGATGAAAGGAAAAGGGTTAAATTCATTGTACATATGTTATTCTTTGTTTCGGTCAGAATTTTTTAAGGACTATGCAATAAGTAAAGGCTGTTCATGAACAGAAGCAGTAAGTCATTACAAACAGCTGATATTAATCATTGGGTAGCAGACAGGAGGTTGTTAAAGTTTTGGGGTGGTGGGGGGGGGGGGTGTAATACCCTAAAGATGCTTGACAAAATTGTTCCAGAGCCATCTCCAGCTGTGCAAATAGAGGAACACTGGCAGCCCATCGGATTGAAGGGTCAGTTAGGCCAGCGATTTTAAGCCGGTGTGCCGCTGACTAACGGAAGGAGTGTCGCTGCCTAACGGAAGGTGTCGCTGCCTAACGGAAGGTGTGTCGCTGCCTAACGGAAGGTGCCGCTGACTAACGGAAGGTGCCGCTGCCTAACGGAAGGAGTGCCGCTGACTAACGGAAGGAGTGTCGCTGCCTAACGGAAGGTGCCGCTGACTAACGGAAGGTGTCGCTGCCTAAAGGAAGGTGCCGCTGACTAACGGAAGGAGTGCCGCTGACTAACGGAAGGTGCCGCTGACTAACGGAAGGAGTGCCGCTGACTAACGGAAGGTGTCGCTGCCTAACGGAAGGAGTGCCGCTGACTAACGGAAGGTGCCGCTGACTAACGGAAGGTGCCGCTGCCTAACGGAAGGTGCCGCTGACTAACGGAAGGAGTGTCGCTGCCTAACGGAAGGAGTGACACTGACTAACGGAAGGAGTGCCGCTGACTAACGGAAGGAGTGTCGCTGCCTAACGGAAGGAGTGCCGCTGACTAACGGAACGTGTGTCGCTGCCTAACGGAAGGAGTGCCGCTGACTAACGGAAGGTGTCGCTGCCTAACGGAAGGAGTGCCGCTGACTAACGGAAAGTGCCGCTGACTAACGGAAGGTGTCGCTGCCTAACGGAAGGAGTGCTGCTGCCTAACGGAAAGTGCCGCTGACTAACGGAAGGTGCCGCTGCCTAACGGAAGGAGTGCTGCTGCCTAACGGAAGGTGCCGTTGACTAACGGAAGGAGTGCCACTGCCTAATGGAAGGTGCGCTGCTGCAGAAAACAGGTTGGGAAACACAGAGTTAAACAGTGACATGCCTTGCAAATCGAGAAGCCAATGGTACATCAAGAATATGAAGTAGTACTGAAAACAAGGGCACAAAGGATGTTGCTTAGAAACCATCAGTTTTTTTTCTTATAAATTGCAGTCACTTTGACGTCAAGGAGTGTGCAGTCCATGGCAAATGTTTATTATTGTGTCAACAGTCAGGGAGTATGACTGATTACTCATAAACTGGCCTTTAAATGGTTTGCTCTGGCATCATATTGGTATTATCCATTAGAAACAAAATGACAAACTGTCACGGACATGTAACATGCAGTCATCGGTGTCTCCTTTAAAATATTTTGTTTTCAACAATTCAGTGTTGATGCAATAACAACTCTGAAAGATAAATTATTAGTGAGTTGTCTGTCAAAATATGTGCAGCTTTAGTGACCTTGTGTTTTAGGCTTTATGAGATTTTTATCTTCTATATTTTATCTGCCTTAGTTATTTTTTAAATGTGTGCCTCTGCACTCACTCAGATCCAGGTTTCTCAGCATTAATGGAAAAATACAGAAATTCTTTTTAATTTTTTCTTGCTGTGCAGTGACTCACTGTCTCTTTAAGGGTATTTTCCCTGCTGTGCGTCCTGTGTATCCTTGGATAGGTTCCTGCCCCCTTTGTGATCCAATACGGAACGCGTGGATGGATGGATATAAGGAAAAAATGAAAGGTCATGGTGATGGATGATGGCTAGATAATGAAAAGAACATTGCCAAGCTAAGATCCCTTCCCGAAGAGTGTTTAAAATCTGTCCACAACCAAAGTGAGGAAATTCAGGCACATCGTCAGATATCTATGCACGTTATATGTAACAAAGGGATTCCAAGAGACAGTCACACCATTACCTGTTTCCTCCTGAAAATAAGCATAGATAGAATTCTAAAGAAACCCACATAGACAGTGATTCCAGAACACATTGTGATGTAAGCTTTGTTATGAAAATCGTTGTGAGAATTGTATAAATCAGTGTAAATATTCACATGACTCTATGTCTCCTACACCTGTGAAAAACACCAAAGGACACAGATATGTGATGTGAAGATGTGAAATATAGGGTATATATTTTTTTTGGTTACAGTTCACACCCCTAAGTAAAATCAAGTCGAAATAAATTATAAAGAAACAGAGTCTGGAAACTGCATCACGATCTCCATTGATATTCAGTTACCCCACAGTATAAGGGAAAAGAAACCTTTGCAAATGCTCTGTCAGTAGCAGAGATGATGAAAGCACAGCGGCACATGAAAGGTTACCGAATGAAGAAATCATAAAAGGCGGGAGGCAGATCTTCACAATCCTCTGTCAATCGCTAGAACTTTTAAGGCTGTGGGAACATCGGCTACAATGGCAGGTAGGGCGCGAGTTCACAGCGGCCCAGCGCGCCCCGGCGCAGACGATCTGACACAAAATCTCCAAGCAACAGCTGGAATTCCTGGCAGGACTTTGGGGGGGGGGGAGGTGCATTTGTTTTAACATGATGTCACCGCCATGAAAATGGTCTTCATGGCATGGGATCAACAAGTAACATCTGTAGTCATCTGGAGAGATGACTACAGTTTGATTAATTGTGAACCAGTTTGATTAATTGTGAACAGTGTCCTACATGGCCAGACATGGTATCTTTGCTCTGACAAAAGCCTTGAGATGAATTCAATGGCCACTTTATTAGACATCCCTATGTAGTATGTCATAATTCTACAGTTATTTATTTAAGAGACACCTTTATCCAAAGCAGACTACTATTTTTTGAGGAAATAGGGTCGGCCAATCCCTGCAACGATTAGGTCATAATCACACTGCTGAGCCTGGTATTCAAACTGGCAACCTTCCAATTACAGGCATAGCACCCCAAGCTGCTGAACCACACCTAGTACCAAACAGGGTTACAATGTGTTTCCAGAACCACTTCAAGGGTGAACAAATCGTGCATTGGCCTATGCCTTCCTACACACCACTGTTGTAGTGAGTGGCTTTTATGCACTTGTTTGCTCTAATACATCCAGCCATTCTTCTTTGTCCTCTCTCATTAATATTCTGTTTTTTGGCCCTGAACGAACGTGTTTGTTTATTGCGCTGCAAACTCTACACACTGTAGCGCATGGAAATCCAGGCAGGTTGGCTCTTTCTCCCTGAGTTCCTGGAAGCACCACGTCTGGCACCAATCACACCATATTCAAAATCGCTTAGATGAGGTATCTTGGAGAATGTGACGCTAAGCCCAGAAAGTCTGCAGTAACTAGCAAGTGTACCTAATAAAGTGGCCATTCACTCTCTCTTGCTCTCTCTCTTTCTCTCATACACACACACACACACACACACACACACACATATATATATATACATATATATATATATATATATATATATATATATATATATATATATATATATAATTTAACTCCATATGATTTCTGCAGACTTGGCTGATTTACCATAATGCAGGTTTTTAAATCCGCCTCAGGAATCCGGATTTGGGCTATTCTGGCCTATCAGGCATATAGCAGGTTATTAAACAGCTCTCCCTGCTGACAGCAATGAGTAATCCTTCCTGGAAGGGGGCATATCTTGCTCAGTAGGAAAATGTAGGTCCTTGCAGAAATTATAGAGGCAGAAATGATTTGAGGTGCAAGCTTAGGAGCACGGCACGACCCGACTGGAATGATATTATTATGAGGAGACTCAAAGGAGAGAAATGGATGGCACAGAAGAGGAGAGAAGACTGACAGTAAGGATGGTGCAGCTTGTCTGATCTTAGCGGAGAGCAGCTTTGATGTCAAAAGGAGCAGAGCAAGTGGTTTATGAAGACAGGAAAATGCACCCGAAACGTATAGAAATGAGCATGTGTCTCCACTCCGTTCCTCTTCCAGAATCGATTATCCAGAACAGGTCACAGTGACCAGTGATATTAGCGGTTTGATTCTCTCTTTTTAGTTTTTTTCTCTTATATTATTTTCAGATTTCATTTGAGATCCAGATTAGTTTTACTTAGTCTGTAGTTGGGGCTTATTAGTTTTTATTTTAAAAATATATTTATTTAAAGAAATGTTCGGGGTATTATTAATGATCTAAAGAAAATATAATGGATTGTGTTTCCTCGGATGATGTCCATCAAGGAGGAAAGACACATGAATCATTACTGTAGCTAAACAGTATTAAAACTGTAATTGAAAGTATTTGATGTTTGTGTTTTGATTTTAGGGAAATGTTTCGTTATATTCCTAGTTAACGACAGTAACCATGGTGCTGACCCTGGAGCACATGGCAGGAGCACAGGTTACGAGGAAGGGAACTGCAGGAATGGGATGGCAGCCCATCACAGGGGAGACCCGATCACAGGCAACCACAGACAGGCTTAGACACAAATCACACAATATGGGCAATTTGAAGACAAGGAAAACCTACTGACACATCTTTGGACAACAAGAGAGCACATATATATATATATATATATACACACACACACACACACACACACACACACAGTTGTGTAATCATGTCTTTTTTCTATGCTGCTTTTCTATGCTTTTTTCTATGCCAGAAAAATGCTAATGCTAACTATAACCTTAATCCCTACCCTGCCCTAACCATAACCATAAGTAACCAAACAAAATATAAGAGTTTTTGCATTTTTAGTTTTTTCATTGCACAGATTTGTAAAAAGGGTTACAAAATATCCACCTTTTGGTGAAGTAGCTTCATCTCACACTGAAAAAAAAGAAAAATCCAAAGAAAACGAAATCCTTCATAAAGAAATATTTATTTTCTAATTTGCTTTCTAGTTGAAGCTACTTCACAAAAAGGTGGATTTTTCTAACCCTTTTTATAAATCTTTACAAGATGTTCCAATAATTGTTTGTGTGTGTGCGAGCGGGTATACCCATCCTTATGGGGACACAATGTCCCCATAACGTGATAAATATCCATTTTTTTTCCTTTGTGGGGACCAGTTTGTATGTGTGTGTGTGTGTGTGTAACAATTTGAAATTAGAAAAGAAAAAATAATATTAGATGATTTGGACACACTGGAGCAAGCAACAGACACAGAAAGACTTTTACTGGGAGAACTAGGGCAAGATGTAAAATTGAGCAGGACCTTTCCAGAATCCCATCATAACCTGAGCTAGGGGGATGTTAGCTCTTGATGGGAAGTTTAGATTAGGGATTAGGTAGAGTATTAGAGGAGCCTTGAATTTGGGGCTGAACAGTAAAACCCCAGACAGGTTAAATTCCAAGATGAGGCTCAGATGGATGTTTTTAAATACCTTCCCCGAAAAATCCTACTATATACACAAGTGAAGTGCATAACTCACACTGTGTAAATTATTCTGGATTGACCAAGCATATCACATAATAGCGTAAAGTGAGCGCTGAGTTAATCGGTGTGTCTGTTACCCAAAGTGGCACCACGTGTTGTTATTAGAGAGGACAAACTGCTCATCAGGACTTCGCAGGTTCTGTCTGGCTGAAGGACAGGCTAATGCCACAGCAGGCAGCCTCCTTGGCTTCGCCTTATTCCAGTGCTAAGGGACAATTTGTAATCAAATGGCCAGGGGAAGATTACCAATCAGCCTGGCATTCTGGGAATGTACTGCTCTCCGAAGCAGAGGTGAGACAGTGGCCTGGAAACCAATGAACATCGACAGGGGGCTACAATTTACAGAATTTTAATTATACTTAATTTTCCACTGCGGAACTGTCGTAACGGGAGACCGCAATAAGACAGGGAGATGGACAACAAGACTAAGGTTTTAAACAAAATATTAAACTTTACTGAAAGTATCCAACTCAGGCAACTGTAACTGGGGGATGAAAACTTGGAAAAAAAGAATAGCTGCTGAAAACCTGTGTGTGTGTGTGTGTGTGTGTGTGTGTGTGAGCGGGTTTACCTATCCTTATGGGGACACAATGTCCCCATAACGTGATAAATATCTGTTTTTTTCCCTTATGGGGACCGGTTTCCTGGTCCCCATAAGGGAAAACTCTATTTTATAAAAATCGGTGACTGCTATGAAAAAACTAAAAATGCAAAAACTCTTGTATTTTGTTAGGTTACTTATGGTTATGGTTAGGACAGGGTAGGGGTTAAGGTTGTCATAGTTAGCATTAGCATTTTTCCCATTGAAATGAATGAGCGGTCCCCATAAGGATATGTTTACCCTACATGTGTGTGTGCGTGTGTGTGTGTAAAAGAGAGGGGCGGAGCTTATGCCCAGACTCCATGCATTGCCCCTGCAATGTCACCACAAGGCCACATGGGGGCACAGGGGGTGATTTACATACACAGTGTGTACGGGTTAATCAGTCTTAAAAAGAGATTTACAAAGTGCAGGACATTTGCCTTGTACCTTGTGGCTTTCAAAGGCAGAACAGTCATTACCTTTTGGAAATTAACAGCTGGGTTTAATCAGTCTATCAGTCTTTTATCAGACATGCAGGGAGGAAACGTTTCTAAAATGTCAGTGGTCTGGCCTCAGTTCTCTGATGTAATGCGAAAAAAACCCCAATGCTTGACTATCTAACTTTCAAAAGTGGCCAACAGTCTGAGGCCAGGACTGAAGAGGAACCTTGATATATGGAGGGAACAGAATTTGAGTCAGTTTTATGCTGAGAATATGTCTGAAAGGTTTTTGACCTCTGATGGATGAGGTCATACATGGTCTTAAGTGGTTGAGTGCTTCTGCTATTTCACAGGGTAGCGACTAAAAGGGAAAAAATCAGAGCATTTAAAATCTCTGCACAGCAAAAGGGTAGAAGCTGTGAGGCTTGTCTTCACATATTTATGCACCTGTTATGTAAGAAGTGGATTCCGAGAGACAGTTGTGACGCAAGCTGTATTATGGGAATTATATAAACCAATATAAATATTCACCTGGCTAGAGAAGTGACACGGCACATTCCTGTCACGGCCTAAACTGACCTGTGTCATCCACACCTGTGACGAACATTAGCAATAGGGCTGTCTTCAACAGAAAATCAAACCATCTCCCCCACCCCCCAAATGGAATGTGAATAGTCGCAATGCACACGGGGGTGTGGGGATGCAGAGGACCCTGTTCAGCTGAGCACAGGCTTGCTTTCACGTAGCTGCGCCAAGACGTCAGTGTGACGCTGACTGGAATGCAGTCCAGGTACATTCAGTTCCTCATGGATGTGAAAGTCCTCAGTGCCACTAAGGGCTGTTTGGTGCAACATAATGAACTTGTGTGAGGATATAAACCTAATGGACTCCTACCATCAGTGCCCTGTGGCTGCGGTAAGAAACCAACAGCACTGTGGAGGCTTTCGGTCAAACTTTTGAAGGCTTAAGTCGGGTAATTTGTGGCAATAAAGCTGTTATGAATCATACTAATTGACCTCTCGATTCTACTTGTCATTTCCCCACTACTCAGCGCTAAAGCCCAATCACCACTTCAACACATCTGAGGGATCAATCTCATGGATGAATGCAATGGGAAATGGCGTGTCCGTAAGGCACCCCTCCTGGGAGCCAGGCAGGCTCCGTGACCTGGGGAGAGGATCATGTCTGAACCATGCCACCCAAGATGGGGAACATGGTGTTTGCTGTGCTGCATGGTTGCCATGGTCCTCTTCCTCCTGCTGGTTTCCTATACACACTCTCCTTCAAGCCTTAATGAAATTTGCAGCACTGCATACTGGAAGCTTTGGTAGCTTTAAAGCAGGTTTTGTAGAGCTGACCTAGTTCTCCCTCTCTGTAATTTTAAATAGAGGAAAATTCCAGTATTCTATGCCAATGATCATTATTAATGCGTATTATCCACTTATTGAAATGTATTCCTATTCACTGACAACTGAACACGACGCACACGTGGCTAAACCCGCAAAGCTACCCCCGAAATTCCTGCGCTTTTCCTTAATTAAGGAAAACACGAAGAGAAACATTGGCTCGGTGAATTTAAATGCTAATTATCGTAATTCGGTAATTTATACATGAAAGGCGGCGCCGGCATGTTTTACAGGGAGACGAACGACGTGCCTGGCATCCGATCTATGCGCATTACTACGGTCTGGGGACCAGGGCAGTTACGTACACATGAGTTGAAATGAAGAATGCATGCCTTACACGGGGATCGTGTAAAAAAAGTCACTGGTGACCAGAAAAGCAGTATGATAAATGACAAATGACATAGCATGAATAACTTGTATTATAACGCTAATTACGGTGCAGGATCAAAGATTGCCCGCTGCAGTGGCAGCAATTAACGCATCGGCCCGTTATTGCCTTCGTCTCCCTATAAGCATGCACCCATACCCAAAAATGCACTTTGAAGCTTGGATAGATATTTTAAAAATTAAACCATTAACATTATTCTTCCTATTCAACTAAATTAGTGTACTGTATTGAATTTAGTTTAGCAGCCTTTAGTTGTACTTCTCATTTTAAAATAAGGAAATTGGAAAATATAAATAAAAAGCTTGCTTTCGATACAATGCCATTTTTTAGACTACTTATCCAATCAGTTAATTATTTATCAGACCGTAGCTTTAGTAGTTGTGGTTCTATTATGAAAATGCTACTATGGGCATTTAAGAGGTTTTACAGCCATTGCTACTTTTACATAAAATCGTTCAAATGCGACAAAATCAGCCTTTGGTGGTATACTTTATTTGGCATCGTCTTTATTCGTAATATTAGCAAAAACAAACATACTCGCAGAAAAAGGTTAAACTAATCCATCAGTAATTCACTGCTAAACCAGAGCATCTAGTAGCTGTAAATGCTCTGCCTAAACTTTCAGTGCTGAAATAATTACAGGAATACCAGAAAGCCATACAACTTCCCAAAACACCAGTTGATAATACGACGAGACTGCTAACTGTAGCATTAGATGTGTTGAAAAAAGCAGAAAAACATCTTTGAAAGCCTGAAAACTCAGTTAGCTTGTTTGGTTTGGCCCATTTCCCAGACATGCATTTAAATAGGCGCACAGATGGTCAAAGTAGATTTTTTGGCAATTTTAATGACTGGAAAGAGTGACTTGATTTGATGTTTTTCATATTACTCACAGATGTCAACATTCATTTACAACTCCAGTAATAATCTGACACCAGCTGTATATGAAAATGAATCGGGGGTCATAGACACTTTTTCTTATTAAGAAGGAAGTGAGCAGTATGAAAGAAAAAGCTGGACAAGTTCCCACGTGGTACAGGTACAGGTGACGGTATCTATTGTTCATGACACGTGTGCGCCCCCTGTCGGTGAGGCGTCTTTTCCCCTCTGAAGTTAATTATGTTCTCTTAGCACCCTCTGCTGTTCGTTGCTCAGATTTTCATCTTTTGCTTAAACTGGCAATGAAAGTCTTTAGGAGACCGGAGAAGACATTCCTCATCTTGCATTGATTGCATACTACACATGAAAATATCTACCTGATTTACACACGAAAAACTTCTGATCAATTTCATTAAATATTTAGATGATATATGACGACACAACTATAGGCGTTTCTTCTTAACTGCTATTAAGTATTATATGGGTGAAAAAAATTCGTAGTGTTAGAGTACCACGTTCGTCTAATGTACCACCAGGGGGCACTGCGAGTGCAGTTTGATATCCACTGTTCTACATTATTATGGAGCCGCAGGGAACCTGTCTGGTGGCCTTTAGCCTTTAAATAGCGTCAGACAAACACTTCAAGTCTTCATGAAAAACAATATTCTTACAATGTATGCTTTTCACTTTAAATGGCAAGACTTAATAACCAGAAAAAAAATAACAAGACAAAAATTTAATATAAAAAATCACAAAAGTAGGGAATCACGCAGTACAATGGTAAGTAAGGAAAGGTCATAGTGCTTTATAGAGTCACCTCACCCGAAGGGATTTTGTCTTTGCGGTTTACGTAATTTTATATAAAGGCCACTAGATGTCAGTATTTCTGTGTCTTAACTGAATATAGATAAAATTGACACAGTATGCTTGACTTTCCATCCACCCATCTATGCATCCATCCAAACATCCATCTTCTGACAGCTTATCTGAGTCAGAGTTTGGGACCTACAGCCCAGGGCACAGGAATACACCCTGGGTGAGATGCCAGTTCAATGCATCTGGATTTTAGCGAATTTTCCATGGGCAAAGAATTAAAATTCTCATATTATGGCCATTTTTGTTAAACATGTTTCTTTTTATTAACCTTACCCCACACATTAATAATTACGGTAATGCATTAATGCCCTTGCCTGGATTAGAAAAGAAAGTAATACTACCTTTTCAAGTCTTTCACAAATCTGAGCTTTACCCTTGTCGACTTGGCGTTCCACAGCTCCAGATGAACATGGTGATCCAAGGCTCCAAATGAAGCACGCAGTTCCATACTTCCAGAAGCAGTACATAAGCTTCAGATGAACCATGGTAATCTGGAGTTCCACCATAATGACCCAGAGGTCAGAAGGCCCATGATCTCAATACGATCCTTTGGGATGACATACCAGATAGGGCACAGTAAACATCCCACATCCATTTTCTGTTGATTATCTAGTTGGGGATTGAAGTCTCAGCAAGTGCTTTTACTCCATGTAGGTTGTATGATGTCGTCTTAAACTATCGACATACTATCAGACTCATCACAGAAGTAAATAACCACATATAATAAAAATATTTCAATTCCAAAATCTCATAAGAAAACCTGGACATAACTACATACAAACTGTATATAAAGAGAAGAGGAAGAAATCCCCTAATTTGGCACTATGCATTAAATTTATTAATTAAATAACTTTTTCTGTTTTAAAAATATTGAATGCATGTCCTCCATCTTGGGTTGTTCCCTGCCTTGTGCCCATAGACTCCGGACCCCCGTGGCCCGGAATGGGACAAGCAATTACAGAAAATGGATGGATGGATGGATGGATGTTTTAAAGCACAGATAAAGTTTAAGAAGCCACTTATCATGTTAGCGAATTCTTTTAGGGCATTTGGCAGGGTTTTAAAATATATATTTTTGTTTAATTTGAATGTTTCAGGTGTTGCGGGATGGACTCCCCCAGTAAATACTATGGTGTCCCATGAATGGAAGTTATTATAACCATAGGAGAACATTTACACCTAACATCACATCAAGCCATCTTCCATATCCTTTCATATAATGCAGGTGGTGGCGATCAAAGGGAGATGCACACACAGGCCTGCACACACACACACACACACACACAGGCCTGCACACACAAGTGCACACACACACAGGCCTGCATGGACACTCACACACACACAGGCCTGCACGCACATGCACACACACACAGGCCTGCATGCACACACACACAGGCCTGCACATGCACACACACACACAGGCCTGCACGCACACACACACACACACAGGCCTGCACGCACACACAGGCCTGCACATGCACGCACACACAGGCCTGCACGCACATGCACACACACACAGGCCTGCACGCACACACAGGCCTGCACGCACATGCACACACACACAGGCCTGCACGCACATGCACACACACACAGGCCTGCACGCACATGCACACACACACAGGCCTGCACATGCACACACACACAGGCCTGCACGCACATGCACACACAGGCCTGCATGCACACACACACAGGCCTACACACACACACACACACAGGCCTGCACATGCACACACACACAGGCCTGCACACACACACACACACACAGGCCTGCACACACACACACACACACACACAGGCCTGCACACACACACACACACACACACAGGCCTGCATGCACATGCACACACACACAGGCCTGCATGCACATGCACACACAAAGGGCAATTTAGTGACACCGATCCACTTAAGCTGTATGTCCAGTGCTATTGGAATAACCTACGGCCCACAGAGGAAATCCATGCAAAGCCATAACCCTGCAGGTGTGAGGACTCAGCACTAACCAGCCGAACCACTAATTTAGGCTCTTATTGACTTACTGAATGTCACACACTTTCTAAAAGCTACAGTACAACGTAACATTTACCTTTACTTAAGTTAGTATAATGTCATTATTATGACAAACTTTTGAGTTACACACCATATAAATACAAGGTCATTCCTCTTCAAAAATGTTCCATATATTCTCTATAATTATGTATATATAAATATAATATGTTCCAGCTTCCTCGTGACCCAGATGGATCAAGCAGTATGGAAAATGGATGGATGAATGGATATAATATGTTACCTTGTGGGGACATTTTTACACAAGGGAAAACTCAATTTTATAAATATCTCTTAATGCAATCAAAATAATTAAAATAGGCAATAGTCTTGTATTTTGTTTGGTTACTTGTTACTCATTTGTTTGGTTAGGGCTGGGTAGGGGTTAAGTTCATCATAGTTTGGATTAGCGTTATGACCATATAAATGAATGGAGTCCCCACAGAGATATAGATATCCAATGTCTTTCTCTCTGTGTGTGTGTGTGTGTGTGTGATTAAAAACCTCTTATTTTTACATTGTGGGGACCACTTTTTTCGGGGGAAACTCATATTTATAAAAATCAGTGACTGCAATGAAAAACTAAAATAGCTAAAAGTGTTGTATTTTGTTTGATTTGTTTGTTACTTATGGTTAAGGTTAGGGCTGGGTAGGGATTAAGGTTGTCATAGTTAGGATATGGGTTTTTCCCATAGAAATGAATGGAGAGTCCCTACAAAGATATGAATACAAAGCCGTGTGTGTTTGTGTGTGTCATAGGTCCGTGTATAGAAAGACGCCTCTTCCTCAGATGCGCTCGCCAGCCAGCTCCCACCGCTCACTGCAGCTCGTCCGCTTCCTCACGCCTCCCTGGACGGCTCCATATTTTTAATCCGTCTGGGGAGGGTTGGCCAGCCGGAGTCACGTTGCTGGTGTAACTCTATCAGCCCGATCCTGCACCATTGTTTCTCCAAAGAGCCGGAAGAGCTCTCCTGGCTGCGGATCCAGCGTGCGGGGCGGTCAGGCGGCTGCCGGCCACTGAGCCCCATTTCACAGGCGTTATTCCGCGTCTCAATTCTGTTCCGTCGTGTGGTGTGTAGATAAAACATTTAAACCACCGTGAAACAACTAATTCGGGACGATGTGTTAAAATATTTTAAAATACGTTCTCTTTGATATGCAGTCCTGCGTGAAGATTTGACAAGATGAATGGTAAGTTGCCCATTGATTTTTGCCGTATTCATTGTCGGGTATCTAAGTTTTTCATTTGTGGGGAATTGCGTTTGCGTGATTTTTTTACAGCGTGCACTGCGTGATTTGCACCAGTTTTCTCATATTATGTGACAGTGAAACAAAAGCCGTTGCGAAGCAGGGCGCCTTGTCAGCGATCTATCTGTTAAGATTGTGTGTTTTAATAATTAAGTAACAGTGATGGGAAATGTAGTGCATCATCGCATATACAAAGCGAGAATGTCCTTAAGCTCTTCTCTATCTCCAGTATGTCATGAAGCTTTATTTTAGCTAATTTCTTTATTAAAAGACTTAATGACCACAGATTGATAAACTGAAATGATATTCTTCCGGATGTGTTTATGTTCACTGAAGATTGGATAAAGCAATGTTTTTTGATAGTATTCCTTCTATAAAGAGAAATAACAGATATGCATAACATTATCTTGATAAGTCGTATGTCTGTATAAGTCTGTTCTGTAAATGCTAAAAAAGAGAGACAAAAATAAACAAATGTAATATAAATCCAAGACAACTGTTAATATATGCATATTACATTATGAATACATACAGTTGAAATCTATGTTTTTAATGTGGTGCCATGATATTCATAATATCAAATTCTATGGTGAACCCTGAGAAGAATATTTTCAGTAAAATAAATATATTAATAATTAATTGATTAATTCAATATCAACATGTAAATCTATTATATGTATAGCATTTTTGTTTATTTTAATTTTACTTAAGTTTCAATAATATATTCACATCTTGCTCTAGTGTTTGGGATGTATCATTTTAAGCTTAATGGTTGCATAATTATTATTCATAATTTAAAAATAATGTTTGCCTAAAGGGTTCAGTGGTATACAGTGGTATACAGTGGTGCACTATTGAACTCTTCAGTAATTGTGAATTGCAATGCAGTCCCATTACTGAATATATAAGGCAGGATTCTTCCTCATTTACATGTGTGATGCACATGTATTACATGCATGTGTTAGCCATGCTCTCCAGGACAAAAGCCAGCATGGCTTTGTCAAACTCTGTCTCCCTCATAGTCTTTATTTTACTCTCTTGACGAAAGGAGCTCCAATGTGAACGACATAAACGAAACAAACACACCTCTCGCCGATTGTAACAGTCATGCAGACAAAAGCTCTGATTCCCAGGGATTCCAAGGGAAATCCTGGAAATCCAACCTGCTCCGGCAGCAATGCTGTTTATCTGAAGATCACACTGATGTCGGACAGTGAATCACGCATGAAACGTGACGAGAGGCTGGTGACGTTAGCGGTCGAGTGGAGGTTGCACTTTCGTTTGCCGGGCTAGTTTAATGTTTGGTTGTTACAGCGATGCCGCCTCCTTGCCTTTGGCGCAGGTCTCCTACACACCACAGCCACGTCTCACTACCTCTCCGAATCACAAGAACGTCGACACAAAACAAGCTTGCGTTTCACGCCCGAATCGCATGTGGTCACCCTGCCATGGCTGACGGTGGTAATTCTGTCATGGATGGAGGCCAATTCGCTCATCTCTCTTTATTTCCTTGTAGGGCCCAGACATTGGAGAAGGTCATAACTCCATCCATCGCTCATCTGAGGTAGGAGAATTCCTCTGCAGGAGCATTTTGTTTGGGGCGGGCTTGCTGCTGTGCACGGACACTCCCTGTGATTTTGTGCTGAGCTGTGGGATGTGGGATGCTGGTGTAGTGGTGATATGTCACAAGAGTGTATTGGATGCAAATAACAAGGAATCAAAGTACTTCAACCACAAACCCAGAAAGTTCTCAGATGGAATTGGCTGGTCTCTATTTAGTTGTCCGAGGTTCTGGAAGATTCTCAGAGCAATGTTGGTGGCTTATGAAAGAGCGCAGAAGTCGAGCGGATGGTCGTGATCGCCTGGGGCTTCAGGCTGCCTGGATGCTCTTCTGTTCTTCTTCATTGGGAATGGATTCAGAGTAAGGGGTGTTTCCGGAAAGGCCGTCCATCCCACTTGATTTTCAGAGCATCGCAGAAGAAGGAAGCCAAAGCCTTTGTTTCCATGTGGGAGGAAGGAGGGTGTAAACGCCCAGCATGTCACCATTAGTGACGTGAAGCATATTAACAGTTTTACCGCGTCATCCTTCCATACCGTGTGGGCAGTAATCAGTCCATCCCTGGCCAGCTTCTCTGTGATCACAATCCATTTATTACCACACTCAGCAGGCAGCAAGCCTAGCATAATTGAAATTACCTGCAAGGATTAATTACTTTTCTGAATGTCTAATAAATATCCAAGTGACCATCCCCCCCATCCCTCCACGTGTTCTTGTGTTTAAGTGGCTAATAAAGGCAAGTTATCACAGGGGATGAATTTGCAGATATGGATGAGACCAGCTGGGTCAGGCTGGTTCTGGTGGTTTTATACCAGTGCTGGCTCCTTCCCTGTCTGAGTCTGCTGCAGTCTGCTCCTTCTGACAGGAAGTGTGACCTCATCGCATCCACTCAATCCACGTGCTCAGGCTGCTGGGTCGAGAAGTTGTTTATAATGTGAAATGTTTGCATTTCTTCTGCGGGCCGCCTTTTGATTCCCTGTGAAATTGTACCTCTGCTTTTTTTTTTTTTTTTTTTAAGTACTTTTGGGCGGCTTTCAATTCATACGAGCTTGGAAGGCGGAGCAAAGATGTGTCATGACAGGTGAAAGGTCGTCACGCAAAGGTTAGAGGTTTGCGGCACGGCCTGCTAGCTTAACAGTCAGCAGCACGTATGAGAATCCCCCCCCCCCACGCAAACACGGAATCATGTGTTAAGTCCAATGAACCCGGGTTGGTTTTGTTGAAGAGGGGATATGTTTCATCCCTGGTCGTGGCTTCAAGATGGCGCTGCCTTCGGGCGTTCTGGGGGAACAATGGAAAATGATTGGTTTACAGATTCCCAGCCGGAAACGAGAAGGGGAGGAGAGAGAGTGGTGCAGAGTTGTGTGCTTTGGTTTGGGCGGATCTAAAACATAACTGCCTTTTGGGCAAAAACAGCCCAAAGTTTGGGACTAATCTGATTTTAATTAAAGATATAAGGAACACATTGAACTAAATGAATTTGACTTTGGAGCACGAGTCTGGTTTTATATGTTGGTGCCATTTTTATTTACTTTTGTGTTTTAAATTTTTTAAGCATGATATTACATTTTCTAATTGAAACCATTCTAGTAAGAGTCCAAGATGTAGATCAGGCTGAAACATGAGTGGCCTTGTTTTAAAGAGGAAGGTCCTTCTTGAGTTCTGTCCTGTATCCTCAAGCAACACGTGAACGTATAAGCAGGCCAGCCTGTTTCAGGCTGCAGACACTGATCCTTAAGAAGCCATGTCATTCCCAGTAGCTGTAATATAACACTAGAGGTCCAGGGTTGCTCTTTTGGCTTATTTCTCTCTCTCTCTCCCTCTCTCTCTCCCTCTCCATAACTCTCTCCATCTCTCTGTCAGTCTCTCCCCCCCCCCCCCCCCATCCCTGCTCCCTGCCCCCTTCTCGGCACGTTGCCATGGCGGCTGCGAGGAATGTTCTGTCTGTCTCCAGCTTATTACGTGTTCGCCCCAAGGAGGGAACATGCTTCTTTTTATAAGCGATTGATAGGCTGGATGCGCATGAGGTCCCTATGTAGACCAGGTGGGCCAGACCAATACAGGCCATTACCCGTTTTCAACAGTTTTTTTCTATATATTTGATGCTAAAATAACCTTTTCCAAGGACAAATACTATGGTCTTTAACATTTTTTCTCCCACTATGCCCCAGGAAATTCTCATAGCTTTGTTACTGTATCGATACAGTAAGTGACGGCTAATTTTCCGAATTTGTAGGACCGTGGAAAATATACTACGATGTAGTACGAATGAAGTATTGTGACATGAAGGAAGTAATATAACAAGAGCAACGCATTCATATGGATATTGAAAGCGGGATTGCGGAGTATCCGTTGCTATAGTGCATATTTAAATTAGAAGACAATGTGCAAAAACCTCCCGCAGATTCCTTAGTTAAATGAATTACTATACATTCTGGCTCCCATTGAAAGTAAAGCACTGCAGTGAAATTTGTTACAGCTGCTGGAGGTGGGTTCAGTGCTAATTTTGTGTCCATTTATCTTAAGAAAGTCGGACATTAGAGGAATCTGGCTTTAAAAAAACACAGACGTGCCTCAAATATCTAGGAAGCGTCCATGAATGAACGCAGCCTTTTCATAAGGTGTGAGGGGTGTGGCTGATTTTTCACTGTTTCTCTCATACGCCCTTTTTACTGCAATACACTGTGCTTTGATGTTCCGCAAACTAACCATGAAAAAAAGGAATCACATATTAAATAGCACTCAAGGTGTATAGCCTATGTGCAGAGTGCATGACTCATTAATAATAATAATAAAAAAAAATAGCATATTGCCTGAACACATCCTGAAAGTGCGCAAAGAAGAAATGTATGCGTTTCATCACTGTAAGACTTGTCTCCATTGTGGCCTACTTAATTCCAATAATACTACATAAAGTATTACATAATTTAATGCTTTAAAATTTCACCAGCAGTATATCTAAAAATACTCTGAGGTGTGTACCCATTGTTGGTGAGAAGTAAATTGAACAAAACAAGTAAAAGTTTTATGGCGAAAACAAAAAGTAAAACATTACCTTTTTAATGCGAAATTTAAATTAATTGTCACTCTTTTTACTGTTTTCTTTTTTACTGGGGGGGGGGGATTACAGCGGTTATGAATATTCTGATTGGTGAAAAATGATGTGTTCCAAGCACAGGGCGCATGATTGGTCTGAAAAAGGAGGATCGTACAAATGTAAAATCAGGCCTGGTGTGTTTGTGCCGCAGTGCTTTAGCCTGCAGTTAATGGTGACTGGCGGAGATATCATGACTAACGCTAAACCAGAACTCAATGGACATCTGTCCCGAAAAGCAGTCGAATTCACCACACCTGTGAAAAGCAAACAGAAACCGGAGTGATGCTAAAATGAAAAAGGGAATGGGTGGATATAAAAATAGTGTGAGTACCTGCCACTTGTTGGGTATCTGAAGGACGGAGAGAATCACATCCGTGGATATGGCCTTTCTTAACCTAAAGGTCGTAAGTTTGTATCCCATGCGGAAAAGGCTCCTGCATATTCAGCTGGGCACTTTCTATAATCTAATATCGTCCTGTAGGAACTCACCCAAATGAATGTGAAGCTGAGTAACTGTTACCAAACTAAAAACCAAGTAAACAATATGATTTATGATATGTATTCTTGGTCTGAGCCTTTACATAGAGCAAAAAGTGTTTGACATTCAGAGCTTTATTTATGGAATTGTACCACGTAAACAGTACAAGAATTGACCTGTATTTATTATACAAAATGTCATTTTTAAATTATTTTTTTTTAGCTAGCAGACTCAAAAGGTTAGAGTAACACATTTATATTGTAAGATAACACGTGCAAAGCGAATTACACTGATCTTTTTAAAGGCTGTTTTACAGTGTACACAGTGACTTTTATTGAAGAGACATAAATGGTGATTGTGAAGAAACTATTCCTTCAATAAAGAAGGATTTGAGTACAATATTTTGAAAGGTCATTAATTAATCTGAAGACATTCATAGATGTGCAGTGCTTTGCAGACAAACGTACGGACCTCACCCCAACAAAACATTTTACTTCAGTATTAAAGGGTGTGGATATGAATTGTCTTATAAACAAACAATTAAAGCAATTGGTTACTCATCAGAAAAAAATACAGGGATGGAAAAGGCTTTGAAATTTGAGGTAGGTGAACGTATGACCAACCTCTATATAGACCTACCTGGTTTAAACCAGTACAGACCAAAAAAAAAAAAACATTAAGTAAGTTAATTACATTGATGGATTCAGTTTATTGTGGGTTCCACTATGCAATGGAAATCTTATTTGGATCGCTACTAAGCGTTGGAAACCATCAATGAATTACTGGTAAAACAAGTATTTAAATACAATTACAGGTAAAATAGGTAAGCGGGTGAAATGCTCATGTTATAAATTAGGAAAAAAGGCAGTTAAAATGTAATCCAGTGGCAAGTATTTTCCATTAACTTATTTTCATCCCCCTTGTAAAGATAATTATTTCAAATCTTATTTTTCTTATTCATTGTATTGATTATTATAGTGACTATTATTATTAACAAGTGCAACATTATTATTATTATTATTATTACTGATGATGATCTTATGTCTACTTCTTGTGTGTCATGTTCAGCAGTTATTTTCCACGGGAAAAATTCCCTAACAATCTTTCGCGTCACTGCTTTTTCATTCCCGTCATCTCTATGGCAACCGTGTTTTAAAATGTGGGAAGGCTGTTTGGTGAGGGATCACCAGTGGCTAATTATATTTCAGCCTGTGTAACAGCCAAACAGTAGACACCACGTTAATTAAAACCATTTTATTCTGCTGCGCCGGGGTAATTTGACGGTGACGTTTACGACACTAAGCTGTGTACGGGTCCATTTAAGGACAGCCTATGTCGGATTCTTCGCAAGGTTACGGTGAATTACAATGTTAAAAGTACTGAGAAGTTTATGCATGATTTAACCAAAACTGCTCCCAAAAGACTAAGGCAAGCACTGGTAATGGTTGAGTAACCCAGGTGCATTCGTTATTGCGGCATCCTCGCCACATTTAATCGTCTACAGTCGCTCTTATTGCGATGTCCTGACTTTACACACCACTATCGTTGCGGCTGTTTCGCCCTGATGGATGGTAAAGCCGCAGCTCCATGCGGGCTTCGTGCGGTAACCCCCCCTCGGCGAGATGCGGGATCGCCGGCAAACGCGCTGCTGGCCACTCAGGCCGGCTGTTGAGTCATTTTCTGTGGCGTGTGCTGGTTCTCCGCGTCTAATTTTAGTCCCTTAACGTCCCTCCGCTGTGACTTGGATTTAACTTCAGCGCTGTCTGCTTCAGTGACTGTCCCCTGCCTGCGCTTATTGTCGCATGTGTAAGACAAGCAACACCGGCGCGAACTCCATTTAAACCTCTACGTCTATCCACATATATACATATCCAGTTATATATTTCTGTTACGTTTAACGAAAGTATGTTTTCTATTTGCTTGATGAAACAAAATAATCTGGGTTTATGTTTTGCATAAAATGCATGGGGTTTTCTCCAGGACGATAATGAGAGTCCCATAGACCATTGAAAGAGCTCTGTCTTTGCAACTGGGTTTGGCAGCTCTGTTACTGCTGGAGTGGAGATTTTTTTTTTATCTTTTTATAACTTTTTTTTTTTTTTGGAAGCCCGGGAACATGCAGTCATAAATAAAATATACTTTTATGAATAATTCAGGTAATCATTGTGATTGACACCTAGGTGAAAAAGCCTGATTATGGCACTCCGTGACTGGAATTACCCAGAGTGCTGGAGAGCCAGCGAGAGAATATGGCTTTGGGTTTCTGCAACTGATTCTTCGCTGATATGAGATTATAGTTCTGCAATTAAACCTAAAAAACCAAGGATAACGGTGTCAGTGTCTTTCTGGTTTATGTGCCGCACAAGTGTGTAAGTGTATGGTACAGTACGTAAAAGTGGTTTTGCTATATATATATATATATATATATATATATATATATATATATATATATATATATATATATATATATATATATATATAATATATATATAATATATATGTATGTACACACACACACCATATCTTGGAGAACATTCTAGATTCCATCTGCACTGTTTACAGTGATCCTGTTTTTCCTGTTCAGCGGTGGGTCCTCTTATTGCATATATAGCACCAGCTCTGCCTACAGAGATTCCCGTATCATCTTTCTGTGTCTTCATACGTGTGGCTTCATTTAGAGTCTGCTTGGCGAAGGATGAAAAGGCAGGAGACTCTAAGAGGCGAGTCCATGCCTTGGTCACCTCGGATCTGAAAGAGCAGGCAGGAGACGGCAGGACCCCCGGTATCGAGCCTCAGCCTCGTTTCCACTCCACCTCTCCTGGTTGTCATCCAGCCTGGCATCCACTGCATCTGCGAATATTACGTGTGGAAGACAATTGGTGTTTTTTGTCTGGGGAGGGGACTGGGGAATATCGATACATTTGTGCTTTACACAGAGCACCCACGCATGGGGGGAGCGGGTTCGACTGGGCCGACAGCCTCGCATGCTAGTGAGTCCACACGCATGCTGATGAAGGCGACTGGAAGCCTTATTTAAAAAACAAAACAATCCGTCCTGCCTTAAGTTGCTTTAGCGTGCACTGCTCTTCTTCAATGTGTGTCTCAAACAGAATGGAACTACAATTACAGCCACTCTCTCTGTCACGTCATCTCGATAGGTTGGCTTGTGTTGCATAAAAGGAATTGGTTAAACAGAGGATTTAAAAGATGGTTTGATGTGTCTGTCCTTCTTTTCCTTCTGGTCTCTGCCTCTCAAAGACTTGGAGATGTTGGAGTTTCAAAAGAGGATCCTTGACTCACAGCATGACGTCATGCACTTTGCTTCAAGCTCAAACTTTATTCAAAAAAGGCTTAATGGTAAAAACTTTTTGATTTGGTTCCTTGGGCTGAATAAAAATCACCTTCAGGAAACCACTGTTGGATTGTTACTTGGTGTACCCAAGTGACGTACGTGTTGTGGTATTATACATGTGATACAGCCATCAGTCTTGAGGTGTAACTAAATGTCATTCCTTTTGGAAACTATGTCACAATGATACACTAATCTAATTGATAGACAATGTGAGCCCTATGATGTTATGTTGAATCAGAGGAGTTAAATTAAATGAAATTTTCTTCAGAGGTCATCTTCTGCACCAAAATTACATTTAAACTGTCATCCAATCTTCACTATAATGAAGAATGAAATATGACACTTTGTGTTATGTTGCGATATTTATTACTGTGCAACATTTCCAGCTATTAGGAAACTAGTGAATATAGTAGTTTGTGTTGCCATTCTGCAAGTCATGAAAATAAAGATATCTAGCCTCAGGTTTATAGGTCAGCAGATGGAATCTGTTCTGTTATGTGCTGAAAGTTGCATTTAAACATCATAATATTTAATCTTCTGGGGTCCAGGGTGGCCCCAGGGACGCTGAAATGGAAAGCGTCTTGCAAATCATGTCGCTGCACATACTGCCTATGATGATGAAACAAGAGACTAAGCTGAAGAGGCTGACCCCTGACCCCAATGACAAATTCCATTGTGGTATTATTCTTGTGTAATTTAGGACAGTAGAAGTAATGCAATGAATACTTGTTCAGTCAGCCTTTCGTTTGTCTGCATTGATCCTTGGCCGTCCTCTGATGCACGTTTATGAAGCCGCCACCCCCTCTCTGGGGACCCCAGCAGGCTGCCATGCTTTCAGGCTCTGACTAGAGCCGTTTGTCTGGTTTAGTGAAGCGTCTGACAGCTACATCTTTCTAGCTGAAGGATTTTTTTTTCAGACTCTTGATTTCCCACGATTCCGTCGTCTTTCCGCTGCTTTTTCCAGCTGGAGTTCGACCGCGTGACGCCCTGCCAGGAGGAACGTCCTGTCACCTGAGCTCCTGGAAGGCTGATGTCATCTCTGACAGTGACGTTGGTATGGGTTGCAGTGAGCTTAGCTGCTCTCAGCCCTGCTTGAGTTTGCCAAGGCCTCTATGGATCATGGGAGTCTCCTCCTCCTCCTCCTCCCTGTCACACCTACTCCTCACCTCTGACCAATGCGTGTCCTCAGCTGCCCAGATTCACGAGACACACCTGCTTGTGCTTCTTCTGCTCTCAATGTCACACCAAAAACCTTACATATCAGCAGGTGAATAAGATTTCCTTATTTTTGAATAAAAAGGAAGAATTTTGAGTTTTATCTGGCTGCAAATGACCATCCCATGTTACTCATAGAGCATTGGCATTCAATAACTCCAGCAAGACTTCCAAATCATTCATCTGAAATCAATTATTCAAAGGGCATTCAGTAATCCTTGACAAGAATGTAAAATGCCTGGATACTGTCTACATTTCCCAATCAATTTTCATTTTAAATTCCAGGATTAAACTAAAATGGTATCACTGGTCCCTTTTTGGCGGAACGCAGCCTGTTCTTTCTTTGGCTGCATGCAGGGAGCCCATAGATGGCATGTTTCCTGAGTGGCACTTCCTGTTTCCTGGCCTTGGGGCAAATTGGAGGTTAGGCCATTGTTAATTAAACCCAGGCTACCTGGAGGCAGGGGTGGGGGAAGGGGGCTGTCAACTGGTGAAGGGGGCATGGGACTGAAATTCCTGGGTCTCTCGCCTGTGTTGTGAGTGTGGAACCTTTAACCCCGACAGTGATTGTGGAAGAAAAGGAGTGTGGGGTCTTCTGAGGTCAAGGTTAACAGCTGGTCCGACCTCCCCCACACTCTGGCAGTCTGCTAACTGCCCCGGTTTCGAAAATGGTCACAGCCCGGCGCACAGAGAGATGCTGACTGTCTACTATTGTTTTCTGGTTTGGCTTCGTAATGCAGTTGAGGTTATTTCAAAGGTCTCAGTAAACATTTTCGTAACATTTTCGTAACATGGGTTTTAGGGGGATTATCACTCATGCTGTTTGTGTGATGTTCTCCTTCACATAGTCATCACCTTACACTAAGGGGATCTATTTAATGCCTTGGGTGAATGTTAAGACAGATTTGCAACCATATGGGTGTAGATCTTTAAATGGAAACTACTCAGCCTTTGGATTGAACAGCTTCTCTGGTATTTAATGCACAAATTTAAATTGGATTTGTCTAAAAGTTTGTCTTTGAATACTGATACTGCCCTCAAGGTGCATTCAATCTTTACAACGCACCACATTTTAAAGATTTTTGTTTTTCCTAATTTGTAAAACACATAGTCTGGTTTGTAGTATGCACAGTGTATAGAGAATTATAGAGAATAGAAAGTATAGAGAATTATTTTCTGCAGGGGCAGAAATTAATTAGGAGGAGCTGAGAGCACATTAACACGATTTGAAATAGTAAATTATAGTCGTGAGCTTTAATTATACTGTGAATGTTTATGTTTTGGATTTTTGATAAGTGGTTAAACAAAGACGAGTACAGCTGTATGATGCAAGGGAGCAGCGTGAGCACGCAGCCGGTGCGACCCCGTGGGGATACTGCCGTGTTTCGTTCCCTCACAGGCCGCACGACTGGATTCCGCACTGCGCAGTGAGAGGGAGCGGACCTGCGTGCGGCAGATGTCCATGCGATAGGCCCGCAGCTTTGGCCTTGGCAATGGGAGGTCATTACGCATGTTACACTGCGGAGAGACTGGCTCCAGAGGGGAAGACTAGATTGAATTTAACTTCTGCCAGGCTTGGAAAATGGAGTGACTGAGAATCAGTGTTGCGCTGATTCAGATCCAGACCAAAATACAATTACAATCAGAATCACAATACAAAATACAATTTAATGTGAACCATGTGACCAGAGGGTGGTTATTTTTTCAAATTAAATGTGGGGTGCCCATTTAGATGTGACGCTAATGCCAATTAGTGCACAGCAATCATGATATTAAAACTAATTAAATTAACCTTCACCAATGTCAAGCATATATAGGACTTTATTTCAGTGTGGCACGCCATTCACTGAAAACATGGTCTCCACAATGATTAGCATCGCTCTGACACGCTGTTTCGCGAACAACTTGATACATAAAGTGTTTTTCTGCAGGGGTCGATTATGCGCAAATACAGTTTTGCGTCGCTGCGTAACTTGAGCTCCCCGTTGCCCCAAAGTACGCCTGAGCGGAGGTGATTAATCCTGCTACAAACAGCCGGTGTGCCGGGCCGGCGGAAACGTGGTCTCGTGACGCTCTGGAGCTGAGCAGGAAACGCACGGGGCGGCAGCACGGGAGACGGGCGATAGTCGTCGATTAGCATTTCTGCACAACAGGTTATTGCTGATGACAGATAAGGGGCCAGTGTTGAAGGCTGTATCACAAACGTAGGCAGGTGGCCTTCCATCTTCATTCCCGATATTCGATCTATGCAGCATTACATAAGTATACACTGCATGAATACTAACACTACTTGGTGCACTTTCAAAGATTGAGTAAGCTGACACCCGGATCATGACTGTACTACGGGATAATATCTTGTACTACTGAACTGGTGGTGCATCATAGATCCTGAGGATGAAAATAAACGAGTATGAAGGCTCGTGTTGAAGATATGCATGATGTATCTTGTAGTGAGGCTATACAGTGACCTACAAGGGGTTCTCTCTTGCAATTGTTGCGTCCCAGAAATACAGTGGAACCTTGGATTACGAGCAACGCGGTTTATGAGTGTTCCACAAGACGAGCAAAGATTTTTAATAAATTTTGACTTGGAAACCGAGCACGTCATCACAACTGAACCAGTGGTTATTCACTTTCTCACGCTGCGGAGTTGTGGGTAATCGTCTCCCATGCTCGGTCTCAGTCGGCATGCCTCTCTCGTATAGTCAAAATTTAGTAGAAAAGCACCACCTGAATAAGGGCGTAGCAGTGCGAGCGATGAATCTGTTTAACGACAATGCAATGTCCACATTTTTGCGAAATCGAAAAGGAGGCAAAAGAGGGTGTCATTGGATGGGTTCCTTGTTAAAGTCGCACAAACAGAAAAAGATTCCAGTGAGCCAACAGATAGCAGTGATTCCGTTAATTATAGTGAAAGTCGTCCTACAAAATAACCCTCCTCTTCTTCTCTCTCGTCTCCCTCACACCATCCACGATTCTTTTCAAAGGTAAAGCGCAGGTTAATTTGTTTCATATATTTTACTTTATATTTTTATAAACTTTTTATAAACTTTTGTATATATGAAACCATTTTTTCTTACTGAAAAATAAAAATGTGCAGTTATAATTGCATATAAAAATGTGAAGCTGTTGTATTTATATTTGGAAATTAATTATATATACATTTATATATTCTTAATGCGCATCCATTCTCTCAGCCCTTGAATGTCAGCATGAAGGACGAGGGAGGTGAAATCTCAGGCCTCAGCTGATCTGAACGACCCCCACAAGCACGATTCTGCTGCATCCGGCATTAATGTGTGTGTACCCAGAGGTGCCCCCCCATCCCCACCCCCGTTGCCCGCTATAAATCGCTGTGACGATGTTGTCCTGTCTTCTGGCCAGGCGTGAGGATGATGTCACTGTCCTGTAGTATATCAGCTATAACTCTTGGCCTCCGTCGGGAGAGAGCCTGGACAATAATCAATGAATTATGTGATTCTTGATTCTTATAAGGAGGGATCCATCCCATTTACACTGACCTGGGCCCATACTCTGCTTGACTGTTAAATAAAGTTTAATAAAGCACTCTGAAACACACATAACACAACAGTACGTGCATTTATGGAGAGCCGAGAAGTTTGGGAGTGGAATGAGGTAGTAGAATGCCTTTGCATTCAGGCCCCTCATCTATTCATTCATAACGTAACAGGAAATGGGCTCATTGACTAAAACAGAAGGGAGCCTAAAAGGAGTGAAAAACAGCCTACACACTGCCAGTTGTTCCGTAACCCCCCCCCATTTAAAAATGGCGCGCTGGTTACTCTGGACTGGCTTTGGCACCAGGTCTGGTAGTGACATCCATCCCAGCCCCCCCCCACTCCTAGCTCTGGCTGGTATAAATATCTGCAGACAGGAGCAGCAGGACTCGTAGCTCCCTCTGACATGGCGCCCATGTGATCTCGCAGGATGCCTCCTTCTCCCGTCAGACTCCAGCATTGCCTGATGATTCTTTGTGTGTGTGTGGGGGGAGGGAGGGGGGTAGAGAGAGGGAGGGAGGGGGGTAGAGAGAGTGAGCGAGCGAGAGAGAGCGAGTGAGAGAGAGAGAGAGAGAGAGACCACCTCCCGTTATTAAACTGTAAAGCATATGGTCCCGGCAGTAGAGTGGTGGCTGGGAAAATCAGGTCTCTCTCTCTGTCTCCGGTGCCGTCCTGAGGGTCAGCGCACAGCAGCAGGCCGAACATGGGAGCCGGCTCGGCTCAGTTAGTCCGCTCGCTCTAATTAGAGCCCCACGCTGGGTGTTTGATCAGCCGGGGGAGGAGGGCTAGGGCGTCAGAGGCTGGCATCAGAGACAGGTGAGTGTGCGTATGCCTGCGGGGCCCCCGGGGGAGGGGCTGGCTATAGTGCGGTGCGGGTACAGGTTCAATCGGGGCGAGGCTTACGTGTCCACCCCCCCACCCCCCACTGGCTAAATCTTTGGGTCAGAGAGCCGGGCATCCGTGGGATTGTGTGTTACTGCAGGTTACAGGGAGGGGCCACTTTGCGTAAGCGCGCCCCCTGCTGGCACACCTTAGTCAGGTTAGGCAGGAGCTGGCGTGTTTGGCAGGCAGAAGAGGAGTGGGGGGGGGGGCGGCTGTGGACATGGAGGCGTTTGCTGTCCACACCCACCATGCCTCTGTATGACTCCATGCTAGGGCTGGCAGCACTCTGTCTCCCTGGGCTGGGGGTTGGGGGGGGGGAACTGCAGGAGAGAGTGCGGCTGGATGAAGCCAGACCGTATATCGCACAGCAAGCTAAAGTAGATTCGATCCCCTGCAAATGAGCTTGATGCAGAAATGAAGGTCATTTATCCTAACGGATGGCAGACAGGGTTAGGGCGCGATTCCTGGGTGTATGGATCATGAATTATCCCAGCGGCTCTGGTGACTCCTCAATGGAGAGAGTCCATCTCGCTACGAGAGTCTGTCATCACTGCTTCGGGTGGTTCGGCCGCTGGGAGGTTTGTGCAGATTTTCTTTATTTTACCATTTTATTTTTTATTATTAATTCGAACAAAAACACTATTTTAAAATTGATATTGAATGTAGAGGCCACAATATTGAGCCGCTTCATATATTTAACACTGCAATTTATTAATTTTCTGCGGTGCAATTACTATCACATGTAAAATCACCAATCACGTAGGTATAATAGCATCTCCATGGAAACCATTAGCTGTGGGAGATTGTAGTCGATTTTGTTGGGAAACACGAAGATTGTGAATGGATCTCCTGCACGGGGGAGATAATTACGATGATCCGAAAGTAATGGAAACAGGCTGCGTCGGAAGAAGGAGTCAAGCCATTTTCTGTTTATGTTTATGTTAGACCATTTCTCTCCTTAAATTATGACCGGGGCAAGGAGCTATCGTGTCAGTTTTATCGGTTTTAAAGATTACGAGGTCAAAGGTCATTTATTGAATAGAAAACACACACACAAAAGCTCACTATAGTACTACTCGGTAAGTGAGAGGCTTATGTGCTGCATATCTCCATTAATAATAATAATTATTGTTGTAATTATTGAGTATTATGGGGTAAATAAATAGTGAATTTGTTGATTAATAGTTATTATAATAAATGTTAAAATAAAAATCAGATTTCGTATTTAAATACCAACACTACACTTTGGGGGATTGTTAGTCTTATAGAAACAATTTAATTTCATAATGTGATCTTTCAGAAGGTCTAGCAATGGGAAGTGACCATACAGTAGAATGTGTGAAGTGTTCCCTATGTAGTGTGATTGTTTTGTACGGTTCGTTTTGCACACTCTCTGTGTTACTTTGCCCTTTGTGTCTTGGCTGCTATTACGTGAGAGCAGGGCTACATGCCGACTCACAGTGACCTGACAGGCAAGGGGCCTCTTCTCCCCGGAGGCACCAAGAATGGCCCCTGGAGCTTGCTTGAGGGCCCCCTCCTGGCAGGGGCCAGAGTGTATCAGCATCAAAATGAACTAGGAGCATCCCCCCCCCCACACACACACACACACTCCTGCCACCCATGGATTAGACCGAGTGACTACGAACGAGTTGGCCTCATCCCCCTACTCATCAGGCTACCTCTCCACCCTCCTCCATCTCCGCCATCCCTGCTCTCATTCTTCTTCACGCCTTTGTCTCTCTCGCTTTATCTACACAACAGCGGCTCTGTGTAAATGTAGAGGCACATTTAGTCAGTGTATGCTAGAAAAAAATACACTACCCATTCATTCATCTTCCAGCTGTTTTTCCAATGCAGGGTAATAGAGTATTTATATTTACATTAGGAACATAAAACGTTAAAAGCTCAGTGTGGTGTCGCATCATTGTAAAAATAACAAGTTGCTCTGAGAAATTAGCTTTGGGCTGTGTTTTAATTAGCCGTGTGCTAATTATTTATGAAATCATAGTTTACACCCTGTTAAATATATACGCCGAATGCTTCAGGTATTTTGAGGTGCCACGTCAGAGACATCTAATGGTTTTGGTGACGGCTGTGACCAAATATTACAAATTGCATTATCAGATTACACACACAGGGCATACGCTTTGCTAGTGAGACAGCATCAGCAGTACCTGAACTGGTGTAAGACCTTCTCATGATAAACTGATAACCTTTGTAGTATTTAAGTGTAGCATTTAAACTCTGTCATTTTTTTTTGATGTTGTGCTCGCTGTGTAACGATAGTCTCCCTGATGGACTGAGCGAAGTTTTAAAGGAGCGGTCCCAGTGAATCACAGACCGGGTAACCACGGGGGGCCTCGTGCCCTAAATCTGTACCGTCTTTAATGAAGCTGTGCCGCTCACGGAGGGGGGGCTGGCCCTGAGAGGCCTCACCCGGGCATCCCGGCTCACCCCCCATTCCAGATTGGTGCTTTTCCACTTCACAGCAGGCCTCCTGTTCATGGATGAGGAAAGGGCAGGTCTTCTGTTATGGTCTGTGCGACTCGACCGATCGGACTCTCCGTCCATCTTCTAACCTCTTATTCCCATCAGGGTTGTGGGGGGTGGGGGGTGGGGGCTGAAGTCCATCCCAGTCAGCACAGAGTCCAAAGCTGAGGTACAACCGGGTATAATACCGGTCCATTTCGAGACGTGCACACACACACACACACACACACACTGTAGTACCGCTACAGCACAATTAGAGGCACTAATTAGCCTAACTGCATGTTTTTGGACTGTGGAGGATGCCCAGATGTACTCAGAAGATACCTGTGTGACACATTCAGTCTTAGTGTTAGCCCATCTCCCTGGTTTGAACTCTACGTGTCTCCAACAATACTTAAAAATAATAAAATAAACACATGGCACACACACGGGTGGCATGTAAATTTCAATTGAAATTCATGGCTGCCATATTGTTAGGCAACTCTAATTTCCCATAAGAAGCAAATTAATTAACTCTGCAGCCAGTGGGTATTTTCAATCATGAGTTGCACCGCCTGCACCGCTATTTCAGCTGTGACGGCAATTACATTTCGTGCTGCCACCTCAGACGAACGCTGATGCTTCATATTCTGTGTTCAGGCTTCACAATCCACCTGGAGGTGCTCACACCCCACCCCCAATTTTACTGTTTTTCTAACATGTACGTTTTTATTTTTTAAGATGTGCAAATGGAACATGGCGTCGGAATATTAAACGGATCATTTTGGAATCCTAATCAAAGACAACTTGACTCTAAAATGAGTCTGAAAATGAAATTAATTTATGGGAATAATGGGTAACTTAAATTGCAATAACAAGTTCTTCTTCCGTTTTACTATGGGGTTGTCTTCAGCCAGACAATCAGCTGCTCCAGACTGAGGAGTTGGGGTTGGGCTGGGGGGTGGGGGCTTTAATTGAGAGCGTAGAGGATTCCAGGAGCCTCCAACATGGAACACAGTGTTGCCTGTGGTTACGTAACAGGTGCAGAGCGTGGCCATGAGCGGAATACTGAAGAGGAAGTTCGAGGAGGTGGATGGCTCCTCGCCGTGCTCGTCCCTCCGCGAGTCCGAGGATGACGTCTCCAGCAGCGAGAGCGGCGACAGCAGCGACAGCGCCAACCCCTCGGCTGCCAGCCACTTCGCACGTAAGTCACCAGCCGCGTGCTGCTTTCCCTCTCTCTCTCCTGGCTAAGGAGCCATCCATCCCGGGCTGTCAACCTTTATGCCCACGCCGTGTCTGCATCGATGCTGACAATGCTGGCAGGAATCCTGAAACAAGTTATCAGTTACAGTTAGAGATGTAACAGGTAAGACAGACTGCAGACACACAACGAGAAAACACCCCCTTGGTTCCCTTCAGATCGATAATGTTGAGTCATGTAGAGATCTAACCCTTTACACTTAATGAGGTAGAGCTATGTAGAGATCAGTCTTTTAATTAAGTAGAGTTATGCAGTGACCAGCCCTTTAATTAAGTAGAGTTATGCAGTGATCAGCCCATTACTGAAGCAGAGGTGTGTAGCGATTAACCCATTAATGAAGTAGCGTCTATGTAGAGATCAGCCCATTGATGAAGTAGAGTTATGTAGAGATCAGTCCTTTAATGAAGCAGAGTTATGTAGCGAACAGCCTCTTCACATTTAATGAAGCAGAGTTATGTAGAGAACAGCCTCTTCACATTAAATGAAGCAGAGTTATGTAGTGATCAGCCTCCTCGGATTTAATGAAGCAGAGTTATGTTGAGATTAGCCTCTTCACATTTAATGAAGCAGAGTTATGTAGAGATTAGCCTCTTCACATTTAATGAAGCAGAGTTATGTAGCGATCAGCCTCCTCGGATTTAATGAAGTAGTTATGTAGAGATCAGCCTCTTCACATTTAATGAAGCAGAGTTATGTAGAGATCAGTCTCTTCACATTTAATGAAGCAGAGTTATGTAGGGATCTGCCCCTTACATTTAATGAAATAGAGTATTGCAGAGTATTGTCATTAGACATTGCTTGGGTAGGCGAAACTCTGAGTATGGTACAGAGTGTGGCGCACTCGAGAACCTGCCACGATTTACAATGAAGCCCGAGTTTAGTTCAATTAAGGGAATGTTCTCTGACTGCCCTTGAAAGCAGAGTTTATCAGGCGAGCCTCATTGTACAATAACCTCAGGAATGAGATGAGTCCCTCTGACCAAAGCCACCAGGCTTTTTCCTTCTTTCGCTCCTTTCCCTGAGCCCTCGATTGGTGTTCCTCCCCAGCTCACAAGAGGAGGGAGATGCCCCCACGGGCACTGTGCCCCCCCCCCCCCCCCTTGCTCTCTACTTGCCATGTCTGATGCTGAATGGGTGTGAGGTGTGGTAACTAGATTTTTTTACTGAACTCTGCAGTTGGATTTTACTGCCTTTCACTGCATGTTCAGGGGTGTGACATGGGGAAGCCCCTCTCAGATTGTCACCAGTGTGACCGCACCTACTGAGACAGCCATCTCATGGGTGATGCAACACTCAAAGATCATTGCGTAGGCGGATGGTCTCATGGAGGTGGAATTTCCTTTGAAGCTGTAGATACGTGCAAGAAAACGGTCACATCTCCTCCATCATATTACTGCTGGTAGTTATTTAAGGAAAGTATTATGAAAGTTGCCTTATGTTTATTAAGTAAGTAATTGAAAAATTGTAAAAATTTTAAGATCCCAGATTATTTAAAAGATTTAAAAGTTTAAGATCCCAGATTATTATTTTTCATATTTAATAGAACATAAGGAAGTACCCAGTACTAAAATAGTATCTTATCAGATTAAAGCAAATACTTAGAGTCATGGCAATGATTCTAAAAATAAACCTTTAGACATAATATTGATCAGTGTTATACAGCATTAAATATGGTTGATTAAGAGAGGCTCATTGAGTCTTCATCCCTGACTTTCCTAAGCTGTCCTGTCAGATCCCTCTTTCCTGAGGGATATCTACATGAGCATCTTCCCGAGCAGCCGGGCTCCTGTCTCCGCATCCTGACTCCCAGTGTGTAGATCAGCAGAAATGCCCTCCAGTGGTTATGCTGAGCCGGTCTAAGTGGCACGTTTCAGTTACAACAATAAGCCATGCATTTAGGCTGTCCCTAGAGGCCGTAACATCCTGTGAGTTCCGTCTAAAGGACTGTAATTTATTGGCGTCGGGATCCATGTGAAAGAGTTTGTAACTTCCTGCGGATGCGGTTACACGCGGATAGCAAGCTCAACTAATCTTGGATCCCTTCATAGATATGAGATGAGGTTATAGCGCATGATGTTATTGTGTACTGCCATATGCCCTTCAGTCATAAGCAGGGCTGGCTCTAGCTATTGGCTGGATAGGCAGTCACCTTGGGCCCCTGAATTACCTGCAATGCGGAGGAAGTGAAATGATCATTTTCTCGGAAGAGGGCCTCCCAAGTAAGGCTTTGTCTGGGGGCCCCTGAAGATTTTAGCACCATCACTGGTTATGCGTGGTACAGGTCTGTAGCTATACCTCGCTCAAAACTATAATGGTTATAATGGTCCATGTTACAATATTTTGACTTTATGAGATATTCAACGCTTTATTATAAAATAGGCTTTGTGTTAATGATTTTGCCCGACTGCAGGCTAATGCAAGTGTTCTAAGCATGTTTAATGTAGGCTAGGCTAGGCTATGATGGTTGTTGGGTTACATGTAGTGTATTGAAATGCATTTTCGCCTTACGATAGGTTTATCGGAACATAACCCCATCGTAACCTAGGGAGTGCCTGTACTTGTAGCTGGGTTCCTGCTCAGATGAGATTCTGCAGACATCAAGTGCTCAACCACCAACTAACCTCCTGCCCTCAAAGAACCCCGCAGTCTGGCTGCACTGTGCCAAGAAAATAAGGAAGGGATGGCCAGCACAGCATAGCAGAGCCGCTTCTGTACAGGAGATGGCGCTGTGTCCTCTAGTCTACCACAGCTTTTGCAGATCTGTGCCTGGGAAAGGTGACAAAGTTTATCACGCATCTATTGTTCTGCAGAGTCATACCAGTCCAGTAATTCACAGTCGGTATTCTGTATTCAAGAGAAGCGTGTGATGTTTTCTGTTTGTCAGTTTTTTTCCCCCACTCCACCAATTTCCCACTCGTAATTTAATTTTGACGCAGATCAGCCAAAATTAACAGGAAATGCAAATACAACAAATACGACTTTGCGCGATTTCAATACAATCTTTTATGTTTGGTATTTCATTTTTTTGTTCTGCGGCATTCAGTTATCGCATTTCTTTTATATAATTGTGCACCCCCCCCCCACGTCAGTATGGTAGCGCTGTCGCCGCGCAGCATGTAATGAAAAGCATTGTCCTCACGGCGCCAGCGAAGAGTCAGCCGCTCGTAGCAGATGGTCCCGGTTCACGCTGACATCACGTATGTCTGGCAGCGGAGCGACTGGGGAAGCCATACAGAATGTCACATCGGAACTGGGACGGCAGGGGGGTTAGGTGTTAGCCATGCCCCCCCCCCCAACATTACAGGAGCCAACTAGGCATGATCAGCAATAAACGAGACAGTTCCTGGAAATACAGCACTAATATGATACTAAGACTGCACATGAAGTCAGTGATGGATATCCTGCACGATACGTAATAGACAGGAGGTCTTTAATGTGGTCAGATTAAAGTCGAAATGTAAGCACATTAGCAGTGAGGCTTAGACTAAGATTACATTGATCAGCCCTTACGGGAAATAAGCTGCCTTTCCTTTCGGAAGTACCGCGTTGTCATTGACTGAAAGGGAATTTGCGCTCACATGTCATTATCAGAGGCTGAGGAATCCCTATGAGGAATGCTGTATGACTAAGAAGTGATGGAGACTCGTAACCTTGCAATTTCATAAGGACTTTAAACTCATCCTTTTCATGTGGAGAAGCGCTCAATTGGATCAGGGAGTTAGCTTTCAGATTTACCCTTATTGGCAAAATTGGATTTTCACGTATATATTTTTTTTAATGGTCTTTGACGTAACTCGCTTCATTACACAGCTAGTACAAACGCCGTATATGAAATAGAAATTGTCTGAAAAAACAGAGCTTTCAAACATCCATCAGAAATAAATCAGGTTAAACGTTCCTAAGGGTGATGGACTCTCCTCGCTCCGTACGTGGTCCTGTATGTAATCAGTTTACACTTTGCACCCTACGTTTACGGTTTTTTATTTATTTAGCAGATGCTGTTTTCCATATAAAACGGGCTCTGAGCAAACCATTTCTCCAAGCAGCGCCATGTACTTTTAAGTTAAAAGACGGTTTGTAGCGCACCAAAAAATGAAGAATTGTCTCAACAAATTTCAGTAAAACATTCCACTTCTAAAAATAAGTGCTGACACTTGAGCCATTTCAAATTTCTATTGGATTCATGTCAGTTAATCATTATGCTTTATAAATGTATTCAAAATAGGGCACTAATCGGCCAGTTAATTTGAAGAAAAAAATAAGCACAAAGGCTGCCTGCTCTGATAAACACCTGCTCACAAACACTACGTACAGATACACTATATGGACAGAAGTATTGGGACCCCTGGCCATTACACCTACAGATAGTTTTATGACATCCCATTCTAAATCCATAGGCATCAATATGGTCTCCTCTTTGCAACTATAACAGCTGCCGCTCTTCTGGGAAGGCTTTCCACAAGATCTTGGAGTGTGTCTGTGCAATTTTTACCCATTCATCCAGAAGAGCATTTGTGAGGTCAGGCACTGAAGTTGGACGTGAAGGCCTGGCTCACAATCTCTGTTCTAGTTCATCCAAAAGGTGTTTGATGAGGTTGAGGTCAGGGCCAGTCAAGTTCTTCCACACCAAACTCACCCAACCAGGTCTTTATGGACCTTGCTTTGTGCACTGGGGCACAGTCATGATGGAACAAAGAAGGTCCTTCCCCAAACTGTGCCCACAAAGTTGGAAGCATAGAATTCTCTAAAATGTCTTGGTATGCTGAAGCATTAAGAGTTCCCTTCACTGGAACTAAGGAGCCTGGCCCAACCCCTGAGAAACAACCCCATACCATTACCCCTCCTCCACCAAACTTTACAGGTGGCACAATGCAGTCAGGCAGGTAACGTTCTCCTGGCAACTATCAAACTCAGACTCATCCATCAGACTGCCAAACAGAGAAGTGTGATTTGTCACAGAACACGTTTCCACTGCTCCAGAGTTCAGTGGCGGCGTGCTTGGAATTGCGTTTGGTAACGTGAGGCTTGCATGTAGCTGCCCGGCCATGGAAGCCCATTCCATGAAGATCCCGCCTCACAGTTTTTGTGTTGTGGTTAATGCCAGAGGAAATTTGGAACTGTACAGTTACTGAGTCAGCACAGCGTTGGCACCTTTTACACATTCGGTGACCTGCTCCGTTACTTTACACGGCCTGCCACTTCATGGCTGAGTTTCTGTTGTTCTTGAATGCATACTCTTTGCAATAATACCACTTACAGTTCACTCTGGAATATCTAACAGGGAAGAAAAAACTGACTTATTGCAAATGTGGCATCCTATGGCAGAACCACACCTGAACTCACTGAGCTCTTCAGAATGACCCATTCTGTCACAAATGTTCATAAACCTGACTGCATGGCAAGGTGCTTGATTTTATACACCTGTGGCAATGGGGCTGAATGAAACAACTACATTCAGTGATTAAGAGGTGTGTCTCAATACTTTTTTCCATATAATGTATATGCATACATGCTCATTAACACAGTTACTTTGGTTTGAACACTCAGTACTGGGTCGTTACGTAGTTTGATGCTTCCTTGGAAACACCAGTTTTAACCGGTTATTCTTCACTTCAGTATAACTCTCCAAAAAGATCAGTGGGCAGTGGTGCAGTGGTGCAGTGTCATCGCTCAGTCCAATTTGCACACAAGTAAGGGAATATTTTTTGTAATTCGCACACATTGAATTTTAGTTGAATATGGAACGAAAATGTCACACTATAGAGGCCTGCATACGAGTGAGGAAAGTTTGGGGTCAGGGAGTAGGGTTAGGGCAGCATCCAGCACTTATGGAGCTGTCGGGTTTAAGGACGTTGCTCAAGGGTCCAACAGCAGTTTGAACCCACAACCTTCTGGGCATGGGCAAGGAGTCCTATAGCTCCTATACCTCTTCTGATGGCGTGCCAGTGAGTCCTTGGGGGCACACTGTCAAGCTCAACGATCCCTCACCTTATCCATCCAGCTGCCTCCATACTGAAGCGAGAGAAGAGGATGAGGACGAAGAAGGTGCACTTCGAGAAGGTGACTGTGTATTACTTCAGCCGGCGTCAAGGCTTCACCAGCGTGCCCAGCCAGGGCGGCAGCACCCTGGGCATGTCCAGCCGGCACTGCGGCGTGCGCCAGTATACCCTGGGCGAGTTCGCCCTGGAGCAGGAGCGCAACCATCGCGACATGCTGCGTGACCACCTGAAGGAGGAGAAGCTGAACACCATTAAGCTCAAGGTATAGTAAGGCCGCACTGAGAAAGAGGACTGAGCACCTATTACACATGCTACGGTACTCTCATCTCCTCACCCATTTGTTGAAGGAGAATTGACAGCATGGTTAATGCTGAAATTTATGCTTTATTTGCCATTTGTAATGCATTTGTTAAACCGACAACCTTCTGATCCCGCTAAAACACGCTGAGCCACACAGTTGCAACACACTTAAAAATATAAGCTCAATATAACTGGGATTTCCACCATTAAAGTCTATGATTCACCTGTGGCGTTATTCCCAATATTAATATTATTTATGGTCTAAAAAGCAGCCTGACATCAGTTTGATAAAGAAACGTGTTTTAAACCATCTCAAGTGGCCCAGACTCTGACAGTGCAAACGTTAGAGATATTCAAGATATCAGAGGGCCAATTCCCAGACACCCTTCAAATTTGTTAGGGTGAATATTAAGTTAAATATGAGTAGTTATATTAAATAGGTGCTAAATGTTAGCCTACATAAGCTCACATTCTGCATAAGGGCAGTCCAGCTATTGCCACATGGGAAATTTCCCTTTCTTGCTACAGAAATGATAACAATGCTCAGTTATTTAGCCACCAGAGCACCCCCCAGGTCCACCACTTTCCCAGTTCATGTCATCCTGTCCCCAGCTAACAAAAAACGGCACGGTGGACTCCAAGGAGGCCAGCGTGCTCACAGCGGAGGACATCTCCGACGACGACCTCGACCTAGACAACACAGAGGTGGACGAGTACTTCTTCCTGCAGCCGCTAACCACTAAGAAACGAAGGGCGCTGCTGAGGGCCTCGGGCGTCAAGAGGATCGACGTGGAGGAGAAGCACGAGCTGCGGGCCATCCGCGTCTCCAGGGAGGACTGCGGCTGCGACTGCAGGATCTTCTGCGACCCTGAGACTTGTGCTTGCAGCATGGCGGGGATCAAGTGCCAGGTGCGTGTCATTTCCTGTCTTGTCCGCTTCCCTGCAGGCCTGCATGAAACAGGCCGTTTCCTGTTTGAGCAACATGTCAAAGCGCTGTGGTCCAGCAGAGCTCTGCATGCACGCTGCATTGTGTCTGTCTCTCCTGTGGTCCCTGTAGGTGGATCGCATGTCATTCCCATGTGGCTGCAGTAAGGAAGGCTGCAGCAACACGGCAGGCAGGATAGAGTTCAATCCCATCCGGGTCCGGACTCACTTCCTGCACACCATCATGAAGCTGGAGCAGGAGAAGAGCAGGGAGCAGCAGCAGACCTCTATGGCGGATGGTTACCATGGCGATGTCAACGTGCATGGAAACGCCCTGGTCCAGGGGCAGCACGGCCTGGAGTACACGCTGACCGACGCCGTCCCCCAGGCTGCAATCATGCACCTTCAGGCGGCCAACGAGATGGACGAGGCTGTGGAGGAGGAGGACGAGGAGGAGGAGGAAGAGGAGGACAATGAGGAGGAGGAAGACGAGGAAGATGAAGATGACGGTAGCAGCCTGTGCAGCGGGCTCACCGACTCCAGCACGCACAGCCTTGCCGCAAGTGACTCCGAAGAGGAGGAGAGCGGCAAAGAGAAGCCGGACGAGAGCGTGGAAGAGGTGACTACAGCCCATGTGTCTCACACTGAAGTGGTATCGCTCTCCTCCGAGCTACGCTACCCGGAGGAGCCATCGGTGCAAGACAACCATAGCAACGGCAGCCCATACTTCTCAGCCTCCCCGGCTGAATATTATCAGATGAAGAACTCAAGCAGCATAACTGACGTTTCTATGGGTAACCGCTGTAGCGATTCCTTTGGTGAAGCCCCGCGGTTTCAGGACGGACTCGTGTCTCTGGACTCCTTCTGCGTGGGCCCCGACCCATACCACGATTACTCCCAGCAGGCTGAGGGCCAGTACGCCAACCAGTGTTTCTCTGTCAGCAACGGAGCCTCTTCTGTCATCGTCTGCTGCTCTCCCGACCAGAACGACGACGTCCAACCCGGACGGGGCTCCTGCAGCCCACCAGCAGGCCATGTCGAGCTCCAGAACTTCTTGAAGGAAAACGGTGAGGAGCTGTACGTCAGGCAAGACGGCTGTTTCGGGGCTGAGCCACAGGAAATGTCAGATGGACTTCCGGAGACCCCGGCCCCCTCTGACAGCGTGCAGGTCGCCCCATCCGTGGAGTGCTTACCCCAAGTCTCCTTTGTCTAAGTCTTTCAGTTAGTCCCAAGAGGTTTGTACGGTTCATTTTTTAAATCCAATTCTTGGCTGATTGGTTAATGTTTCAATGTGAGAAGTGGATGTAAACAATGTACAAAGTTAGGGTTTTAATTACCTGCAATTACTATAGGTACAAAAAAAGTAAATAACCTGCAAATGAATTCATTTTATGCCAATGGGTCCAGACTCTAGGTGTATGGAATATAAAAAATACAAAAAGGGTAATTCATGTAAAATAACGCTGAAGTGCAAAATTAAAAGCAGAAAAAAAATGTAGGCTTGTGCAATGTACTGTAATTATCTTGTAAAAGTTCTAGTTTTCAGCCAATTCTGTGAAGACCTTTTATACGTCTGTGTCCATTGCTGAAAAAGGAAAGTATATTGTGCAGTTTATTTATGGAGTCAAAGTGGATGTAAAATAACATTTTGATAATGAAAAGCATGTTATTTTTGAGGTGTAAACGTCCTCTCTCTGACCAATGGATGAAAGTGGGTCTAAAATTCTGTATCAATGTACTGTATGGGACGGTATTTTAAAGTTGTCATCTGTGCTTTTTATAGTTTGTAAAAGCATGTGACTTTTTTGTGGTCCTTTGCTTTTGGTGAAACGTCCAAAGCCACAAATCTGACCTTATGGAAGGTAAGGTGTTGAAAATGTATTTGCACTTTTTTAAAGACAATTCTGAGGACAGATGCCATGGAATGACTAATACTTGAAACATGATATAAAAACGAGTATTCAGTGGTCTTGTTTCTCTCCCTCATTCAGTTCACTGTTCATTACCAGTGTGTTCTTTACATTTGCTGATACTTAAAGCACTTGTTTTTATTTGGAAAATCACATTGTTATTTTAAAACAAAACTGAATGAAAGCCAAGCGGGAAGTGATTATAAAAAGGTTTTAATGTTGGGGAGGCATACTTAAGACACAAATTTGTTCTCAGCTTTGTACAATTTCAAATACTACACTTATACCTCATCAAAACCACATGCCTGCAAATTTTCTGCTGTGAAAACCTTCTGCAGGTCGTTTTTACAAACCTGACATTACAACGGTTAACTAGCTCCATAAAGAACATCAGCCTGCATATTGGAGTCGGGTCATACAGGAATGCAGCGGTGTAATTACAATCACGGTTGGTCTGTTTTAAGGTGAGATCGCTGCTTTTCTTTACATTAACGTGATCCTATTTTAAGGGGGGGTCAAATTCATAGAGGGGCCAGTCTTTTTATTAGCCAATGATATTTTTTGAATTGGTAAGTGACCGGGAGGGGCACTCTGGGGGCCAATCAGCTTTCAGCTGGAGCCAGAGCAGCCACTGTGGCCCCAACCCTGTGTACAGGAGCTACCAATATGAATAAAGTTTTAGTCATTCCAGTCTAGAAACAGTGAGGAAACTAACATTGTCAGTGCTCTAAACCAACAGAAAAGCATTCTGGGAGTGCTTGGAGAATCATAGCATCCCGTTATTGAAATGCTCTGAGTGCCGGAATCATTGACAGCCAGCTACTGCAATGTGGTAACAGAGCACATGGCTCTGAGACCAGGCCGGAGTCTGCTCTAAGCTGCGGTGTCGCTGGTTCCTGCTGTGCCCCAAGCCTCTTGGACACCTTGGCCAGTAGGGTACCATGGAGCTATGTTCAACACATGCACTGTTTCTGCTAGACCCTTCTCAGATGTGTGCTTGGCACTTAGTCAGTCTATATTGATTTTTTAAAAAAAAATTTAATCAATCTTGCATTCCATGACTCTAGATTGCATTGTTTTTTGTTTTGGGTATAGATTTGGAATTTTTTTTATTAGTGACATTTATTTATACTTGGTATATGGGTTTACGTTATGGGTGGTTTTTAATCACCTTTCAAGGATGACAGCCACTACCCCCCTCCCCCCCGAAACACCAGTTTGAAATAAATAAAAAGTGAATGAAACTCTTGCTTCCCTACGGTTATTGTATGTACTGCTACTACAGTGTCTGAAGGCTAAATGTAAACAAGTACAGTGAAGAAAAAAAAAGAACTTCAAATATGTTCCAATTACAAATTGTTTCCTCCCAGTGAAATATTGACTTATGCACTTTACACAAGGGTCCTTGTAGACCATAAGAATTAGAAAAGACAGTCTGCCGCCTAGTGGTGGAATTGTATACCACACACTTCAAAAGGTAGAGGCTCACAGTGCAGGCCATTAACAATGAGATGGGAAACACAAAGACTAGAAGTCAGAGTATATGAATGTAGAAGTAAAAATGGGGATAGAGAGAGACAGTGATTTCACAACTGAAAAAGTGTGGCCATTGTCCATAGAATCCAGCTTATCCTACTGCTGTGAGCACAGGATCCAGCTGCTCTGGATGATCATGTGACCTCCGAAGGTCTGGACACAAATTTACAGCTGAGCCTGAAACTGTAGGCAAATGCAGTACAGCCTGTCATATTAAACACATACAAATAACACAACAAAACATGTAAAAATCCGGTACCATTTTGAATTCAGCTAGATTTTCAGTCTGCCGTTTTCATGACAAAGCAGTGAGTCATAGATAACTGCCTTCAAAATTCTTTGGTACTCACCACTATTGAGGAGAACTAATTGTTTATATATATAAAAAAAATTATTGCCACATACTCTGCTGCAAAAGAGAAAATTCTAGAAGGCATCTTTGCCATTTACATTTTGCGGATACATTTGCGTATCCAGGGACGCTGATGATATGTTGGACTGATTCTCAGGTTATAAAACCAAGTAAGCAAACTGACTTTAAACTCAAAATCAGCCTGGATAAATTCAAATTTAGGTAAAATTATTTCTTGGTCCTTAACACAGAAAGTACATTTTAAAAATCACCCACTTCCGCCCTGGAAACTACACATTTTGGCTTTTCCACATCTAAAACCATATAATGGCTAAGGGTTCAATTCTGACACAAAGTACACATCTCTATGGCAAAGTGAAAATTGCCCACCCATCTTTTTCCAGAAACCACCAATATGTACAAACTGGACTGTTCTATTGGAGGAATGCAATTTTAAAACCTACAGGGGGCAGGATTAACACCCGCCTTCAATCACCACCTGGTTCAAATGAATGAAGTCTAATAAAGTAACAGTATTTTGACTGACAGTTCAAGTTAATCCCACCATCTTATGATTTAAAGGCTCCATTTGTTAGCTACATGCTAACAATGAGGGGAAAAAAAAGGAAATTGCACAAAATATCAGTACTAGAACCTGCCTTTGTGTCACCCCTCCAAAGAGTGTCCAAAAATATTCACCATTGCACATAAAAATAAATTAACATGCAAATCTCTTTATAAAAAAAAAAAAAAAAAAGAAGTAAAACAAACTCGTGGGGTCTGTTTTGGTTGGCTGGCGTGCGACGCCACGCCCTCAGCTGAAGACCCACAGCTGGTACCTGTCAGAGGGGTCACATGGGACCAGGGACGGGTGCTCGTGGCGGGCAGAGAGGCAAAGCTTCAACCCTGGGTTCCAGAGCAACTGACTCTGCAAGGAAATCAGACACAGAAAGTTATCATTCCTCAAGAGCGTAGACTGATGGGTTAACTGCAGCACCCATGTAGAAGTCACTTATTAACTGACCTTAATTGTCCAGAGAGAATCGCAAAACTGTTTGCTTGTATTTGTTATATGAACTACATCATATTTTATTTATGTAGCAAATGTTTTTCTCCAAAGCGATGCATACTGTTGAGAGAAAGCAGCCTCAGACAGTCCCTGGAGCAAATTGGGGTTAAGGGTTTTGCTCAAGAGTCCAACGGTGTAACTGCTCTGCCGAGTCAGGGTTTGAACCAAGGACCTTCCGATCGCACTGAGCCACTCTCCGTCCCGCTAACGGCTAATGGAAGAGCAAGGCTACCGAGGAAAGAGTCTCCATCTCGCACGCATTAGCACCAGCCTACCTCTCTAAGGTCCCACTTCTGCTCGGCTCCGACGAAGGTGCTCCTCCCCTTGTACTGACACTCCTCCAGCTTCACCGCCTCCTCCTTCCCGTGGAGACACAGCTCCTTCTGAATGTTGTGACGGATCTCACGGTGCGTGGAATACTCAAAATACTGGCCAATAAAATTAAAGAGGGGTTTTTAGGCAACGCTACCACATGCCAGGGCAAAGGTGACAGCAAATTAGCCAACTAGCAAATCAGGCGTGAGGACAGTGTTTAAGCATACATGAACATCGTTACTCCAAATCAGATTAACCATCTTTAAAGATGTCGGCCGAGGAGCACCTGATTTCCTCCAAGTCCATGGCATGGGTACATGATCAACTCTTTTCCACCCTCATTGTTCTCCCCAGCATCCAGACAAGAGTCTTTACCTATGTTCATCACCTAGGGAGAGGGTGGGAACATAGCTTAACTGAGAGATGTCCAGGCCGGGGTGAGGCTTTACTGTGGAGGAGCCTTGACGGTAAGTGAGAAGCTTTACCGCGCCGAAGTGGAGAGGGTTGAGGTCGGGCATGAAGACCTCAGGATACACGTTCTTCAAGTACCAAGCAAAGCTCTTGCATTGCAGGCGCTGCCGGAGCTCCAAGCGCTTGGAGATGTCACCAAAAGCCCTCTGTAGGAATATGATTCCAGGGATTGGTTTGAAGGTGAAGCACTTTCAGAAGTGACCCTCTTTCTCCTAGCAGATGAAAACCTCAGGCACGATTCAGCCAAGACTTCAAAAGCCTTAGCAGGACAGTTTGGAGATAATATTTCAGTTTATATTGCAGCCCACATTCTTCTCAAATGTATGATCCGATCTTTAGTACCACCTCAGCTGGCTAACCTGGGGGGGGCGTTCCATGAAGTCATGATCATCCAATAAGAGTTCAGGTAAGGAGCAATCGTACTGGACAATCATGACTTCTAGCTTAAGTTAACCCATTTCCCTGAGAGATCCGGCTTTGTGGAACACCCCCGGTCTTTAGCAGTACCCAAACAACAGACAAAACAGTTAAATCAGCCAGTCAAGATAAGATTGTTATAGTTTAAGACTAAGTTATACACACAGTAATACTGGACAAATGGTTAGCAATGGTTATCAAACCACTGAATTATGAGAATGACACTGAAGAGACTGGCAACTTAATCACATTTCAGTCAGATGTATGAATATTTAATTTCTTATTAAGATGAAAGTACAGTCTATATAGGCACTGTGCAGTAAAATGAGCAGAAATGCCAGCTTCTCAGAGATGACGTGCACACCGACCAAAGGAGTGATCCCTAGGAGTGATCCCTCGCACACGCTTCTAAAAAGCCCCCAAGTTAAACCATTTGTAGAAGATATTGAACGAAGAAACCGTGGACTAAGGAACACTTAGGTAAAACAGCAACAGGCACACGGTAAGGACCACAACATGCCAATGCGGTGTTGAAGAATGTGCCTTCCTGCCGCTGTAATTGATTCGACAGTAATGCATGTACTCTCTCTACGGTGAGGGAGGCATATTAGAAAGAGCCAATTAAATTGGAGCCGTGCTTAGCTTAGGGTTTGTAGTGCTGCAACCTTTTTTCAAAATCTGTTCAGGTTAGAACAGCCACTGATGGGGGGGGGGGGCATCCCAGCATGTGGCTGCCCAAACAAGACAAACACAGGAAAGGTGACTGACCCGCAGAAACCCCTAACCCCCCCCCCCACATGCTTGGAAAAATAGGAGCATTTTTATCCCTGCTTGCAGCTGGAAAAACATTCCAGAGCTGCACTGGATAAGCACCCCCCCCCCAGCAATTTGCAGTGTTCTACGCTGTGTTTGCATGGACACACACACACACACCATGCTGTTGAAGGTCTTCCCACCACCATGGAGAAAAGGGGGCTGGGATCGCAAGACCCGCCACATACTTCTCTGGCCATCTGGAAGGCTTGCTGGTTCCTGCGGTAGAAGATCTCCTTGTAGCCGTCCATCCAGACCTCGGCCAGCCGCACCTGGTTGCGAGCGATCACCTGCGTGCCCTTGGGAAACGTGTGGGGGCTTTTGGTGCGGAAGACGTGGCCCACGACGGAGCAGGGGATGATCTCCAGCTGCCCCCCACACTGCCACACCTGGGGGGGGGGGGGGCACAGTAGGTCAGTGAAGGCCCATCCTTCCTCATCCAAGCAGACATGGCAGCCATGAGCTATGCCAATGTGAGACACTGGGTCAAGTCAAATCAACCCTGCTACCATCACAGCTACAAGATGATGGCTGGAATGAGCAGAACACATAAAGTTCTCAAATTACACGCCACTCCAATGTGTCACGCATCAACACAAACAAAAGACTAGTTATAGTGGGCACTCAAACAAAAACAATACATACAAAAAAATACACATTTGGGTGGTTTGAACTTTGTTTTCCATGTCGACTTACCCTAAATGACATTTCGATATTCTCTCCTCCCCAAATTTCCATTTCCTCATCGTAACTTCCTATGTAGTAGAAGTACTCTTTTGAGATCGAAAACAGCCCCCCTGCAAATGTCGGAGTTCTGTAAAGTATATGGGTAAATATTTATGTGGCTTGGAGGATCTGCAGTGAGGGAATCATTCCCAGAACACAAAGACATAACAGTAACAATGACAAAGGCAACCATGAACACACATGTTTGGGTAGACAGTTAAGACACAGATATGCTTGTTGTGTTTGCATATGTACAGATATGTATCGATGTGTTATAGAAGCTACATTTTAATCAGTCAGTAACAGATACATTTAAGTTCTCAGCCCATTTCGATGCACATCTTAAATTCTTAAATGAGAATGGAGCCCCAAGGCGTGTGTCCTCACTTGATGGGGTAGGTTTCATCCCTCCGCCGCTGTTTCTCATGGTCAGGAATACTCTCCCAGCCAAAGGACAAGCCCCAGTCGAAATTTCCCCGGTTGTGGTTCTGCCCGTACGGGGACGGCTTCACAAACTCAAAGGTGTTGAGGTCGATGGTGGTGATGTCAGGACTCACCACGGCTGTGCGGTTCTCGGCTATCCGGGACAGCAGCGGTTCCAGCCAGCCCTGGAAGCACTCGCCTGGAAGGGACAACGCCCGTGTCAAAGCACAGGCCTCACCACGCAGCTGTGCACAGACGTGCACGGGCCTCGTCACTAGGTTTCACAAGTATTTCCACAAGACCTCACTAACAAAATGGAAAGCGAATACGCGAGACAGACATACACATCAGCAGCCTCTTCGTTTTGCTAGTCAACTATGAGAGAAAAGTCTTCATTTTCTCTACTGACAACCAATCTCGTCCATTAGGAATGGGGAGGGGGATGGAGGTTCGAGGTAAGAGCTGGACACTGGGCACAAGCACTCACAGTGAGCATCCAGGAAGGTGAGCACGTCTCCAGTGGCGACGGAGGCGCCCAATAGCCGGGCGGTGATGAGCCCCTTCCTCTCGTGCTGACGGACCACTCGCACGACGTGCAGCCGGTTCAGGTACTCGTCCAGCTCATCCTTCAGGACCTCTGTCAGAAGTCAGAGAGCCGAGACAATAAAGGCTAAGCACACATGCCTTTCCCATCAGTGACCAGATGTGACAATCCAATGCTTTCGTGCAACCGCTCCTCATTTCAGAGTCGAACTCATAAAAATCCCTACAGCTACAGCTGTGTCCAGGGAACAGCCATAAACAAATCATACGGTTATAATTGGCACGGCATCTCATTGGGTCGCCTCACACCTCGGGTTGGCGGTTTGAATCACATCCCCACGGACTGCATGGATTTTCACCACAGCAGAAAGACACGCAGTAAAGTTAATTGGCATCTGTGAGTTGCCCATTGCATACATGGGTGTGAGTCCAGCAATGGACTGGCATCCTGTCCAGAGTGTAGCACCTGCCCTTTCGCCGTGCATCCTGGGATAGACTCCAGACCCGCTGTGACCCTGTACTGTTTAAGAGGCTACAATATTGATGGATGTTACATTGTTACAGAATCTGCTTAAATGGCTAAAGATTTGATTTAATTAACCAAGATTCATATCATAACCTATGACTTGAGCTGGACAGTTCAGGTCCAGAAAGTAAAAATACAGACCAAGATTTTGTTTTAACCAACCAGTTGAGTACAAAGAGTCACAGTCACAGAGTACTCAGCTGGTTGGCTGAAACAAAATCTTGGTCTGGATTTTTATTTTCTGGACCTGAACTATCCTCCTCTGCCTGTGATCCTGCATTTAAGAGACCAAATGCCCTGTACAAGATAAATTCTGACTAGCCAGTCAGATTTACAGTACTAGTTTTCATCTACATTTAAATATCTACCTGTCGCTTCTATTCAAAGTGACTTGCAGTAGAGAGAAGAGTTAGAATACTTTGTCTGCGCTCCCTGGGGCTAGAACCAACAACCTTTGTGTTGATAGAGTAATGCTCTACTTGTTGAGCTACTGACCCGCTGATCACCATTGTCATTAAAGCAAACTGAGATTGATGCTACCCCCCCCCAACTGTAACCCCGACAGTAACCCAAGCTGCAGCTATGGAGTGCTGGACCTCACAGCGAGCAGGGTGCTGAGGAGGAGTGGTCTGGTGTCCTCATGTTTACCGTCTGAGCTGGCATCATCCACCAAGATGATCTCCTTCAGCAGGATGGCGGGGGAGGTGTGAAGGACACTATACACAGTCCTGAGCAGAGTGCTCCATGCCTCATTATGGAACACGATGATCACGCTGGTCGTCGGCAAGGCGGGGCACCGCTTGAAGGTCTGCTCAATGCATCTGCCAGGGTAAGAGATGGGGGGGGGGGGGGGGGGGTACGAGCACAGCAGGTCAACGCCATACATCTCCAGAACTGACTCATTCCCAACAGGTGTACACAAGACATCCATTGTGTAAATTGCCTCATTTAAAACCTGAAGAACAGCTTGTTAATTGCAGCTTGTTAATTGCCTGACTAGACAGATGTGCTTAGATGTCTGGAAGCAGCTAGTGAATTCTAATCTCTCATAACTGAGCTTTTACAAGAACTAGATAATAATGAATCTCAAAATTTCTTTTAGTTAAACTGCACTTTTCTGTTAGCACTGCTCTGTTGAACTGTACTCAACCTGCGGGAAAATTTAACATTTTTACATTGAAGCTGAACTGCGGAAAAGCTTCTTTATATACACACACACACACATACACATATATATACACACACACACATATATATATTATATATATGTGTGTGTATATATATATATATATATATATATATATATATATATATATGATATATATATATATATATATATATATATATATGATATATAGATTTGTGCATGAAAGGCTACGGCCACAAGGGGGTGCTGCTACCAACACCGGAGAAATGTCATTTCAATAGTTGGCGTAATAGTGCCGGTACGTGACCACTGTCGACCTTACAGCTGTCATGTGACTGAATGTCCAGCACAGAGCCCATCATCTTTACACGTATTTCAATATTACGGGACCGCATGCGCGAGGATCGCTCTGCAGCTTTCTGAATACACACTCCGGTGGTCTGGTGTCAGGCCCCAGGTCCCGGCTGAGCGAGATGCGGTCACTGGCGAAGAGGTTGAAGCAGTGCTTCTCCTCCCCGGCTTGCTTTTCCTTCTCCTCGGAAGGGCTCAGGCTGCCCATGCGGAAGGGCTTCCCAGAAGCCCCCGGTGAGCTGGGGTTCTGGGGGGGTCGCTCCAGGGAAGGCCGGAGCTCCGCAGCAGTGTAATGTCCGGGCAGACAGGAGGGGTTCCCGGCCCTCTCAGGCTGGCGCACGGGGGCTTTGATCTGCATTTTTGGCACAGCGCCCCGGAAGTTATTGACGGCCCCCATCACTATTCCCAGCACGCCGTCCTGCTTGCCCACAGCACCCCCCAGCCAGGCCTCCTCTCTGGGCCTCTGGCTCGCCACCTCACGTTGGATGAGGAACAGGAACGTGAGGAACAGGAGAGCCAAAATCACCAGCTTCCAAGGGTACAAGCGCCTTCTGAAGAACCTAGAGAAGGCAGTCATGATGTCCGTCAGATGAACTGACCAGTATCTTTGCGGTAAGGCTTCTCCAAGACACGAAGGCTGTTGGAAACATCAGCAGGTAATGCTGAAAAGTCACAAAGATGGTAAAGTTAGATCTACAATATTTTGCAACCATTATAAAGAAAGCAGAGAACGTATCCCCATTATGAGCAAACTACTGCACAAATAACAAGAACAAATACAGAATAAACGTTGTACATTCAGTCACAACCACACCAAACACTGTTATTTAAGCTATAATCTAATATCTTTGCCTGAATAAAGGCCGCGTGTTTAAAACTTTAAGTTACTAGAACTGCATTCTTCTAATAAACCTATTTCTCATTAAAAACAAAAGAACAAACTCTGATTGTTACTCGGTTGCACACATTAAACATTTTCATGGATGGAATACAAACGTCTACAAGTTATGCCTCTGTAATTATCATAACGTGATATACATGCGACTATACGCAAGTTAATCATTGCACATGCTGACTTAAAAAGCGTTTATAGATATACAAGCTCGAGACCATGACGTGCATAAAAGGCATCTTAAGTAACGAAAACTCCAAAGCTGTATATTGACTTTTACTCCCGTTCTGTTAAACGAACATACTTACTTTCTGTACAAGACGAAGTATGCAAATAAGTACAGTTAATAAATGTGTTCCCGAATGTTATGGTGAATAATCCGCAATGAAAAAGCACTTCCGTCTCGCCGAGATCCAGGTGCGCGGCTTCAGGTGCTGGGAGGGGTCTGATGGGGCCTGCGTCAGCCAGCACCCCCGCAAGGTAAATCCAAATGATCTGCATACTGTAGGTGTTCCTGAAAGCTGATCCCTCCCTGTTTTTCCAGGTTTCTAAAATTCGTGTAAATTTAGTGCAATCTGCAAACTGTTTGAAAGCCAGTGTACAACGAAAACTTTATTGGCTACATATAACTGAACAGCAAAACAACGTTTAGAGATGTTTTTATCAATTCTGGGTTACATTAACATCGTCGACTTACGATCACGACTTTTAAGTCTCCTGCATTTCAGAATGAGAAGCAAAATGTATAATTTACTTGCTTTTTCCTAACGAAAATGCACAAGAGTCACTTTTATCAATCTGAGCATTATGAATAGTCTCACCCTAGTAGACTATTACTAATCTGGCGTCACTGATTTATTTAACAGATTTAGCCAAGTTACCCATATTCATTTAAAGTGTTGCCGGGTTACTAACACTCAAGATCGTAAGGTCTGCTGAATACAGCCCAACCAACTGCCCCAAAAGATAAAAATAGTTCTGGTACCCAAAGAAGCCAGTCAATTAAACATACTTGCATTTATTTCAAATAACTGTTATGCACAAGAAGTATGTACATGTCAGTATGATGTTTTGATACTTAGTATCAATCTTCGGTATTATATTGGAAAAAGAAGAAACGTGCATTCGAAATATATATGAGATTTGCACTGGTCACTTGATACAGAAAACGGATATCTAAAGACCGCACTGCCAAAAACTAAAGTTTCGTTTTTAATTCCAGCCGAAAGTGCATTAAATTACGTGAGATCCGCTTTGATCGCCAGGTATTAATTGCAACCCCTCAGATTTATTTCGCAACTTACCCTACGGAGCGCTCCGATGCATGCCTGCAGACCGCAGTATCCCCCTTCTCATGTCCCCACAGATGATGTTTATAAAAGGGTCTTTTAATAATAAGAAGCCGAGCCAGCGGTGAGTCGGCTAGAAGTGGGTACGAGCGACTGCAGAACCTGGAACAAAGTTAAAGAAACAGCATATCGCCGTAACCCGCCGCTCTCCCCCGGCACGCAGCATTAAACACCGCTCAAGTATTATATTCATTTAATTGGTACATTACTTGAACGGTACAGGAGAAGCGGAGAGGAGTGTGCCCCTGCTTCCATTTGGCATAAATACCGTTTGTTTTCTTCTGATTTTGATCAATAACAGATAGCGCAGTGTTTGGAGCCAAAACTCGGAACAATGAAGAAATTGTGCTCACAGGGGTAAAGTCATGCTTTAGTGGTTGAGCAGAAAGAACTATCTCCAGTCGGTTTTATTAGCATATTACATCCAATTTAAACAAGTTTTCGAAATGCCCATAAAGAATGAGAGTCTGGACGCTGGCTGTCGTTGGTTTGTATTCGTTTATTACTCATTGTAAAACAAATGACTAATTAGATTTACGACGTTTGTAATTTGCGTTATTAGAAGAATAACCGAATCGCCTCTAAAAATGTCTGAGTACGTTGCCAGTGATTTTATGATACATAGATGATACGTTTGTCCAAAGCAACTAACGTTTTTATGCACTTGGTATTTTGCAGGAGCAAGTCAAATGAAGTATTGTTTTTCCCCCTCAAAGGTATTAAGTTAAAACCCTCCTGGGATATGAGTCAGCATAAGAGAACCAACTGCTGTGTCACCTGTAGTAACTGACTGCTTTAAGTGGTAAAATGGAGTATAGAATTGTTGACCTTGGATGAAGGAGTTGTAAACAATGTGGTTCTTTTAGAGAGACAGAATTTTCTTGATAAGGAAACCAAATTTAACTGTACTACAAGATGGGCTGTGGTAACTATATCCTACTAAGCAAGCTTCAAAGCGGGACAGCTTTGACTTATATTAAACCCTAGTACCCACTAGGTAACCTTAGTAACCACTCCTTCCCAGACTTCCCAGTCTCCATGCCATGTTCCCACTCCTGAACTCCAGTCGTTACCTTCTGGGAATCTCTTTGAATCCCATTCATCCTACGTTAGGCAGGGCTTCTCTTCATCCAGTCTGTGGTAAGGGATGGAAATTCTACGGGCTGTGAGAAAATCTTAGATGGAGCAGGTCCCAGCAAAGTCCTGAGAGAGCAGACTGCCTGAGCGGTATCACCGTGCAGAAGCATGCTGGCAGTCTGCAGTCTGCACACACAAACACAATGAGGCAGAACATGGGCAATGAAAACATTCACTAAAATAATAGCTACAACTCCCTTTTCTCCACCCCCAGACATGTCCCCAGTTAATATATCTGAGACGGTCTGGATGTCTGGTTGGGCTTTAATAAGATCGCCCCCCCCCCAACACACACACACACACACACACACATACAGCTATGATCCTGCACTACTTTAGAAGAATGAGGTGAACATGCTGTAAGAGTTAATTAAGCCTTGTTCAGCCTTTAGTCAAGTTCTTAATTAATTTACTCATTATAACTATACATATATAAAGCATGTGACATTGGCTTGCAAAAGCAAAAATGTAGAAGTGGCAAGATTATCTAAGAAATAAACATAAAGAAACAATTGCAAACATGCAGCTTGGTTATAGCGAAGGTGTGAAACTTTCGCAAAGCCAGATTTCTTGCTTAACAGGATAACTTGTTGGATTTAAGGCACCGCAGTGTAAATGGACTTTACCTTAAATCCAACAAGTTATCCGGCTAAGCAAGAAGTTCTAGTTTGTGTTACAGCCCCCTGGTGGAGAGGAAAACAAAGCTGTCAGACTGTACTGGACAGACACTTCAGGTTATTAAAAATCTGATAGTTCCATAAATATTTACTGCACATATCTCTTGGAAGCCGGAGACCGATAACCTACAGGTCATATCATGAAATTTCAGTTTATTACATGCCAGCCTCAGAGTGACATTTAAGGTTCAGCCACGCTATGACGTATGTTTAATACAGCCTGTATGGCAAGCCGCCTCAAAGGTCATACTTATAATCTTTGAAGGACCGACATCTATACATTAAATGTAAGTCCCCTGAAATGTAGACTGTTGACATCAAACGCAGAGACAGTACAGAAGAGGTCAGTGAAGTACATGATACATGGTCAGTGTTGGACATTGAATCCAAAACTAGCTAAATGTTAAGTGTCACCTTCCTGTAAGCCTACGTCTCTGTAATTTAACCCATACAACCATATGTTTTATAGCCAGAACGAAACACGTTTGTAAAGTTTAACATCAAAGTACAGGAAATGTGTTCTAACTTAAAATATCCATTGACTTTTTTGCTTACTTGATTTCTGCAATGGTTAATTATTATTTGGCAATAATAAATGTCTTGAAAATGCTTTTTACATAGATATAAAAATAGATCTGCTACTTTGTTGTGAAAAGCTGCTTTGTAAATCTATATTCTCCTGCCTAGATATTTACATTGACCCTGGGAAAGAACTTTCCTGCCTTATTAATCTCTAGCTGATCCAGTTCATTTTGACTATGAATGATGATGCAACACCACTTATGTGCAGGTGCGGGTTTGAATGTTCTTCCCGTGTCTTACGGGTTTTTCCAAGTTACTGTTTTCTTCTCATAGTCAAACACTCATATTTTAGTGAATTGACAGCTGAATTGCATGTCCATTGTGCATTTTGGGTCTTCCCCTACCTTGTGTCTCGTGCTGCCTGCAACCCAGTACTCGAGGATGGGTGGGTGGGTGGATGGATGGTGCAAGTTACAGTGCTGATCGGTATTATAGATAAATGCTTTATTACAATTATTTTGTTTATTTTACAAACATTCAGTTTTACAATGAGTTCAAATGAATTACATATTACTTGCCAAGTAAAACAGTGCAACCATTAATGTGACTTACCCTTGTAACAATCTAAACAAATATGCTGCCGCCTTCTATGGATTTTGAGATGCTGTGAAGTTCAGTGATACATGTTGACATTAAAGAAAAACCAAAGGGCATCGTCCAAAATCTAGAATTTCCCTCAGTTTTGTTTGTGTGTATTAATGGTTTCACATGAAAGTCTGGAGGAAACTACAAACCTGCTGAAAGGTGGAGCCGGACTCGAGTTTGGGGTGTCATTCCCGAAACACCAGGTGCATCATCATCTTGAAGGACAGACCAACGCATCACCAATGTTGGTGCTTGGAGAGCTTAAGCTAGTCCTGCATCTCCTGGTCACAAATGGAAGGTTTCACCGTTCATTCACAGCTTGCTTACGGACACTGCTGAACAATGGGCCCTTTTTATGTTTCTGTGTTGTGTATATATAGAGATCGCTTTAAAATGAAAGCTGATGATGAATGGACCGCATTCATCTTAATATTTGTACCCAACAGCTCTCTTTGTAAACACAAACACATCCCACTCTGTGTGTTCAATGAAAGCAGTGGAGATGCATCCGACTTGATGGGTAGCAAAGACTCGGGTGTCCACAGTGAAGCGGGGGACCACTCTTTGGTAAGGGGGGGGGGGGGGGGGGGGCTCTGCTGCAGCTGCAACAGGCTCACTGGGTGTTCCGTCTGCCAGGAGATGAACCAACTACACTGTCTCTCTCCCAGTTAACAAGTGTGCCTTCATGGAGATGCCTTTGTCTCTGGTACTCCCACCTGGAGCAGCCAGTAACTGGATCATGGATCACTTTGAACAAGTGACTGCCCTTCCAGGGTACGTCCTGTTGGCGACAACTTGGGTCACTAGTCATTTTAGAGCACTGCTTCACCGAACAAAACCTAGCATTCTTTGGGGAAGATTCAATTTCATTTTATGGATATTTTCAAAAGAGGTAAATAGTTTCAACAATTTGTGAATTAGGTGTGTTGCCATTCCTTTGCAAGTTACGGGCAAACTGTGTTGGTGTTTTTCTCACAGTTATGTGGATCTTGGTGAGTAAGATTAAGTAACACTAACTAGGTGTAAAATTCTGAAGCAATGGTGAGAGATACAAATCGGGAAATTCTTACTGCTCTTCTGAGAGTCCAGAATTTGAAGGTTGAACCAAACACAAATTTCGTGATGTTAGATTCCACATTATTGACTTAATATGGAGCACAATATGTTTTGTTTATGGAATGTATTTTTTATTACTATTCAGTGGGAAAAAATGCCAATTGTCAAAACAAGAACTAAAGGACAACAATTCATTTAATACAAATACTTCAGAAAGAGTAGAGTATTACCAAGAAACTGAGACACCACCTGGGGGAAAAACACTGGATTTCTGGTGATTTTGTTTCCCAGCCCAGTCCTTGTCAACCCCCAGACAGTCCGTGTTTTTGCTCCTTCCCAGCTCCCAGCACACCTGTACTAACCAATCAGCACTGTATACCTGGTACAGGTGTGTTGGGAGCCGGGAAGGAGCAAAAACATGAACTGTCTCAGGGTCCCTGAGGACTGGATTGAGAAACCTTGTTTTAGAGAAAACAGAAACCACACAAGCAAATCTGGTTTACAGCATTTGATTTCCACACACGAAGGTCAATTTGGAGGCACAGATTCCACTGAAACTGCATGTCTGTGATGAGGAAATGAGGAGCTGGTGCAAGACATAATCCCTGAGGCTACGATGTAGATGTTTCGAACTGACTTTAAAATCCCCCCATTTGGGCAGGATATTTTCAAAATGTTTGTCTATTTCCCACACTCTGAAATAATACCTGATGTTTTTATGTAGATCTCCTAGAGTGAAAAAATAGCCTGTGGAAACTAAAGAGCCTTGTGGTCTTTAAGGAAAACACCACTCACACCCCGTATCGTAGGACAACGCGAAGCTGCAGCAGCTTTGGGTTTTCCTCGCGCTAATTCCCTGTTAGCAGCTGTTCCCAGCAGCACAGTCCTGTCAACACATGCACAAAAGATAACAGGCCCGCCGGCTAAGCACCGACACCAAGACGCAGCCCGTCGTCTGGCTGGGCACCGGAGGCACAGCCACACATTACGGCCGTTTCGCTTCAGTGGTCAAAGCCGAAGTTTGCACTCGACTCCGGAATGTGACCCCGGGCAAAATACATCAGTGGTTCCAATGCGTAACCTGCTGCTGTTACTCAACATGCCAGTTGCATACAGTATGTCCATCCATCTGCTCTCTCTGGACTGGACACTGAAACCAGTGGGAAATTAGTGGGAATGATTCAGCTTAGTTTTCAAGCTTGTGATCCAGGCACCACATGACCACTGGTCTGTTGTGGAACATCAATCCTCAGCAAGGCCCACAATCCCCATTAATAGGACTGAAAATTAAATCTATTTCATTTATTTATTGAACATCGTTGGTGGTTCAATTCCATTGCCCATTTGCACAACTGTATTTATTTAGTCTTGTGTCCATTTTGTAATGTCATACATATGTCTTACATATTTATATTCTATATATCACAAGTACCATCGCAGGGCACACATTGGCTCACTATGGGAAATCTGTAGACACCCATTCGTCTAACAGTGTTTTTTTTTTTTGGGCTGAGCGAGGAAAACCCATTGAGCTACTCACTGAGCCCCCATGCCACCCTACTGAGAGCATGGCATACAGGAATACGACCCGTAGCAGCCCAGTTGCGATTAGGACTACCGAATACATTAATATATATCCCGGATTAATGGGGATTATGGGTGTTGCTAAGGATTGATGTTCCTCAACATGCTAAGAGTCAGTATGGTGCCACACAAAGTCTGTGACCGGCTGGATATACCAATGGGAATGTGTCTGCCAGCATCACAAGCTCAAAAACAAACTAAGCTGAATCATTGTCACACTTGGGAGTTTTACTTACACAAAAATGCTCTGAGGGCAGAACAAAAAATGATTAGTTAAAAAAAAATAACCAATCAGATTGCAGAGGAGGCAGGTCCAAGTAACTAGAGGAGGCAGGACCAAGACATTTGATTGGTTGTTCTGACATCTGACCAAGATCTGATTGGTTATTTCTGTGAACCAATCATTTTTTGTTCTGCTCTCAGAACATTTTCGTGTAAGTAAAACTCCCATGAGCCATTTGCACTAATTTCTTAAAAAAGATAATGCCATGCTATCCAAGGTCCCATTCTCACCCCTTTACCAGCAAGTCAGCCAGATCCAAGCACATAGACACATGGTATTCAGGACTTTGGTTCCCCCTGCTCAAGGACATGGTATGACCCTCCACTTCCCACATTAATGGCTGGCACACGTCAGCTTCCAGACAGTCTGGTTTCCTGGCCTTGTTGATGTTCTTCTGGACCAGGAAAGAGTGCTGCATAACTTGGATTTTTTTTGTCTCAAACATCTAGGGCTGTGATCCTGGGTCCAGTTCCCACAGCTCTTGTGTGTTTACATGGGTATCTTCTGATAGTTAAAAGACATGTGAGTTGAAGAATCTAATTCGCCTGCATTGTGTGTCTTGCCCTGGCCTGGTACCCTGTGCTTACTGGGTTAAGCGACAGGATCCCCAAGACCCTGTACTGAATAATTGATTTTGGAAGATGAGTGGAATCTTGAATGTATGGATGTTACACATTAAACACATCATACACTGTTTAGGCCATTATTCTACACATATGTGACATACTACAGATTTTGAATTACAAAAACCCCAAAACAATTACTAAAAGGAAAAAAAACCCGTAGAATATCAATGTTTCGCCTAGAGTTAGCATAGCTAAAACTCTAGGCAATCTTGAGTGATGGACTGAGAATGCTCTTTGGAGCAATTTGGGCAATCTGACATCGATTTGAGAAGAAAGTGTAATTCCCACGAAAGGAGCGCACACATAAAAGTGTTTTCAGAGCTCACAAGCAGCCTGTATCAGATACAGACAAAAACCATTACCTATGTCATCTGTAAGTCATAGATTTGGTTTTACCAGAAGGTTTACCCATCTATTCTTGCTTGACGACTACTAATTTTGTCACTTATTTCAATATATAATATAAAAATACTCATTTTAATTTGCTCTTACAACCAGATGGAATACATCAACATGTACTTGGAAATATGTAAGATGATCACACGTTAACATGCTGTAGTATAGCGTCAAGATGGGTATTCCCATTATTAATGCATATTTACTAACAGATACGTATAATGTGAAGTGGGAGGGGGGGCTTGGTCGTAACCCGATAGAGCGCACGGGATGTGAAACCGGACCAGCATGTGGATCACATTTGCTGCAGCCTGCTGTCCAGACATCCTCCCCGAATGGACATAGCAGCCAAAACGTTGATCACTACCACCCTCAAGCTACTTATCTGCCTCCACCCCAACAAGTTCTGTTTCAAAGAGACTGGGAGAGCACAGGCAGAGTAAAGGTTGCGAGACCCATCTGTGTCTCTCCCCTTTGATGTGCCTGTGATATGTTCCAATTGAAGATACGTGGCGTAGACGGCCAGCGATGCGAGATGCTTCGGAACAAGGAATTCCTGCCTGAGTTCCACATCTTCCCCGACACTTCGAGGGCACCTGATTAAACAGTACCGCCGCTATTAAAAGATATAGGAACAAAATTTTAAAGGATTATGTTAATTACAGGTGGTTCTGGAGACAAATAATCCAGTCCACAAACTCTTACGCAAGTCGGATTTACCTTCCTATACCAGTCAAGACACCGTATTGCAAAAAACCATATATGCCATAAAGGTACTAATACAGTAAGAATCCCGTTATTCACAGGTGAAACGTGGCAAGACTAACCAAAGATGGCCGAAACTGCAAATAACAGCGAACCATCTGCAGACCCCATATATAACATGTTTTTAATGTACATATACTGTACAGCTCTGAAAAAAATTAAGGGACCACTCTATATTTTCAAAAAAATCTGCATTTTTAAATCCTGCTTGAGTCCTGGTTCTGCTGGTAATGGGCTGCACTGAGAGGCAGGCTGCTTCTAGGCTCAAAGATTCTAAGACAGCAGTACACAAGAACAGGGTAAAGCAGGAGATACTGGGAATAACTAAAAACCAGTCGGGTGGAAGGCAGAAGCGACTTCCTAATGCCAGAGACGACCGTCAACTTATCCGGCAGTGACTCATAAATCAGAGGATGACCTCAAATGACCTTCAAAAAGAATGGGAAACATTAAGTGGTGTGAAGTGCACTGCTAAGACAATTCATAACAGGCTCCTAGAAGAAGGACTGAAGACCCATAAAGCAAGGAAGAAGTGCTTCATCAATGAGAAGCAGGGAAGAGCCAGGTTGGAGTTTACAAAAAAAAAACAGTAATTTACATAGGAGCATACCCGTAAATTTAGTGAAACCGAAAATATCGCTGTGCTCTCTTAATTTTTTCCGAAGCCGTATATGGTAAAATTTTATTGACAAATTACGCATAATAAGACATTACCAACATTAATAAAATACATTGTAACTTTAGTCAGCTGGCTGGCTTGAGATTTCCAATTTGAGACAAATCTGCACACACATTTACATGTATGTAACTGTTTTATTACCTTGTAAATAGTTTGTAGGGTTTGCAAACTAACACATTGCTTTTGATGTAGCTAATTTTAGGTTTAGAATGGAATAATACAGATTTGCTGTAAGATTTCTTGCATGAGAGTCTGAAAGCCTGAGTGTCACACCAGATGCGTGAGAGTTGGCAGCCCTGTATACAGTGCCGTACTCTCTCATACTTGAATGAAAGGGATTCTGGTGTTTTAGCCTAATTCTCAAGAGACGATAGAGTAATGAAACAATATAACATATCAAGGGATGATGGAGCAAAACACTGTGCTTTTTATACCCCTCAAAGGACAAAAGAACAATGAAAAACATACTGCTACCCATTTTACAATGAAAACTATTATGTCATGTACAGTACTTGTACACAACCTACTGTATAATGAGAAAATTGTATTTGTTAAAAAATCTGAGCCTATTGGGGGTACTCACTGGCTGTACTGAGCACAACTGGGGTGGCAGATTTCATTGTGTTACAGCCAATACTCATTTGGCACACAGTTTGAAACTTATGAACCATTTATTTCTGTAATTTTTCATTTTTTTTTTTCATACTGTAGTAAAACACGGATAAATGTGACTGCGGATACAGGAGGCCCACTGTGATAGGTACTAAAGAACACATATGACACACATGAAAAGATAATGTGCAAATGTACTTATGTGTCACCTTCTTTGTACTAGCACAACCATAAATTATGTCTTGGATATTTTTACATAAGTGTGGATTTACTTGCTTTGGTTTTACACGAGACAAGAGCTGCCTGTATTCATTATAGAAAAGACACTATCCTTCATACACTGAGTGCTGCTGAACAGACTCAGCTGCGACGCTGTTGCAACCACTGCAATTCTTGTTCAGAGTCCGTGGGCCGTCATGAGGAGCATTAAGAAAGGATACTGCTGTCTGCCTCTAGGAGTGCTTGGATCGCAAGCTCAGACGCAGGTATGGGAGCATGATCACCACAGACCTGTGACTCTCACTAAGAGCTGTTACATAACAGTGCAGGTCAGAGCCAATCCCAGCGGCTGGGGGGCAGAAACAGCTCAGAAATCTGAGGAACAAAGGGAGGTGCCGTTCTATTCCAGAACTGTGCAGCATCCATAGCAACCTCATCGTATCAAGTCTCCACAGCCCCGGGTGGCTGACCTCTGACCTCCGAACTTTGAACCCTGGGGGCAGGAGCTACACAGAGCTTCAGAGCAAGAGCAGCGATATTTATAAAGCCATCAGAAATGATTTATAATACGGAGTCTGTAAAACAGTGAAAGACTAACAGCCCGTGCCACGTGTATCTGAAACCAACCACATATTGCCCTTAATCTCAACACTGTCACTCTGTCATTTGTCACGGTGCCAAAAAACTGAAAAGGGATTTCAGATTTAGTAGTTCTCTGTTGCTTCTCTCTTTTTGCAGACCATCAGTTGAACACAGAAATTCTTATTTTGTTGTTGATCAAACATGCTAAGCTGATCTGTACTTTATGTAAGAATATAGCTATGCATCTATAGCCTGACCAAAGAATATTACACGCTCAGCGGCAGATATGACATACAGAGAGTAGTCACAAATCCTATTGCAGCTTAGCTCCTACGGCGAGATCTTTTCAATCTCCTGTCTCTGGAGGGGATATGTTTGAGAGAAAACTGTCAGCCATATCTCCTCCTAAGAGGAGGGAAATCCTAATCCATCATCCTTCCCTAATACTCCCAGAAATCAGTCTGACATAATCTACCACCACATTGTCTCTCTTTAGACCTTCTGTTTCAGAATCTCTAGTATAATCCCTATAAAAAATTCCCTAGTATATCTTTCCTTTCTACAACCAGATCAGAGATTCTGCTATGCAGGGACTTGAAACATTTAGCTTGAATTCACAGACCCTGCATTGCACCATACAAAATTTCTGTCTGGATGTTGAAGCCTTTTCTAGTTGGCAGAGGACAGAAGGCCGGACTAGGTGCTGTAAGGGGATCCAGAGATCCATTTTTCTACAGCCTATGTTACACATTATTTGCAATGGCTTCAGAAATGATTAGTGCTTTCAGTCTGTATGTAGTAACTACCCTGGGGGAAGAAAGTGAGTAATGAGCATGCCTTTGTTGCAAATTCCTTTCTTTGCATGCTGAAAATCCTATTTGAATGATTATTACAAGGGACAGAAGAACACCTGGTCTTAATATTGACAGCAGGGGACATTAGCAATAGAGAATGGATAGAAAGTAGACATGAGACTCTACACATAAGCTAAGGCACCTCTGGGAAGGAAAGATGGTGTGTCTGTCTGTATTTCTACAGGGTGAGGTCTTTACATGACCCCTTAATCTGAACCCACCACTCCAGATCTCCCTACATCTTGACACTCCACCTCACAGACACACTTTGAGTGTTGTGCACCTTCCGTAGTATCTCCAGGGAAGGTTTCCGTGATTCCCCAGCACTGGCTGGAAGCCATGCTACTAAGGAATCAGCAGAAATGCAATAACTGTCACCGTCACATCATGCTGGACTTCCAAGACGTATCTTGATGCAGGTCGAAATCTGGGCTGTTTCTGAAGAGACGTGTCCTCATTGACCTCAGATCACGTTACTAGATTTTAATAGCGTTGGCATTAACGTCATTCATCATTTTAACATCTTCTAAGATCTTTATAGTTGCGTATGACCGCAATCACAGAATAATGTCCGTATGTCCAGTAGCACTCACCATTAGAAAGTAAACCACTGCTGTTCCAGTGAATTTCAACAACAAAAAAAAACCTTTAAAACACATTATATGCATTTTGTCCTATATTAATGCATATGAAGCTAACATTCAGAACTGTGTCCTTAAGAGATATTTGTGCTGTGGCTTGTTTGAATTCTACGGACCACTGGTTTGCATTTCACTTTAATAAAACAGGAGACAAGAATGAAGAGAAGAGCAACTTGAGTAATATTCTTTTATTTTCCCCGTTTATGTTATGTAATAAATATTGTCTTCCTTTGCATTGAACACAGAAAAAAATCTGACATTACTTGTGTGTGTGTGAAAGTACACAAGATAAATTATGAGAGGAGAAATACCTTACGCGAAACTATTCCTTTATTACGAATTGCTCAGATTTGACCTGCGGGAAAGTTATATTAGTTCCATTGTGAGTCATCTAAATAGGTATCATTTTTTAAAATGAAATAAACTATTTCAAGTAATTTCACGTCCGTTTCAAAAACATTCCTGATTTCAGCTGTAACCATAGAAACCGTGCGAACCCCGGCCGCGTGCATATCAGACTCAAGCTGCTAGGCGTTTTCTTCGGAGACATGTTTACTCCGGATTACGGGTTAGACGCTTAATCATGCAATGACTGCCACATAAACACATTTAAAACGGTATTTCATAAAGAAAAGATTTACCCTGCAGCGCACGCCAGCTGCAAGTAAAACCTGTAGGGCGACTGCAGACGTACGATTAACGCACACCCCGGTGAACACGATCCATAAATGATTTTAAATAAATATGACATTATCGCGTATTGTCATTGTTAGTGTCCTTATGTAGCATACGGGCGCTGGATCATAAAGTGATTTTAGAGTCACGGTCGCTTTATGCAATACCTTTTAGGTTTATATCAAACGATGCAACGTGTGTGTAAATATATTGTGCAATCTTGCACGAAATTGTCCGATCACTTTGCACTTGTTTCTGTTGTTTACTACAATTAACTTTTCGTGCAGTGATCGACTTTTCTTTTTTATATAAAGAAATCTAGTCTGTGAGTAACGTCATGCGATGGCTAACTTGCCTTTCCCCGTTCTCTTCTCGCCATCTTGATCATTTCTGAGGTCTCCGGACCTGAGCGGCCGCCGCCATTTTCGCACGGCGGCCGGGGAAGAGAGGCGGCTCCGGCGCCGCGGGAATCTCACTGATCCCTCGCACGGTGGCGCACCAGCCATTCCCGAGCGCCCGGGATTTGCTGAGCGAGGAAATGGTGGCACTGTACCTGCTCATTATATTTCCCGAGGTTTACTGCAACTGCTTTTCACATTGCATTTTAGTTGGAATGAGAACTGTATTTCTGATGCCAGGCAAATGCGGAAAAAAAAAAAATTTCCTTGAAGAATGTATTTATTTACATGTAATTTTAGTATTGTAGCGCTTGACAGACCGATAAATGAAGTTAAGGAAAACTGACATTCATTAGACAGGGTGCCTACTGCATACTGAAAAATACATTTGTAAGTGATCGAGCTACGTACAGAAATAGTCCTGTTTTGTCTTGCAATTTGCGGGATTCGAGGGGAGTAATTACGTCATTCTGCCACTTATAGCCAGGAATTCTTTTTTAAGGTTCCAAATTATACTGCTACAGAACAGCCATTAACCCGACTAAGAAGAATCAATGAGGGTCGCTGCCACAAAACTATATTTATAGCAGGCCAACAGATACAGGTACCATTCATTAACGAAACATGTCCACCTCCACAGCTGATGCTGTTCACAATTTTCTGTGCTGCTTCCGGGGAATTCCATCAAGATGTGGCTAAATGCTGAGTGCACTGGATTTCCCCCCCAACGCACATGTGAGAACTGCATCAGAAATCCAGTTGTAGGATTCAGATGAAGGCACTGCATGCAGTGATGCTGGATTGGCTAGGCAGCAGGCCTTTGCTGAAACATGCTTATGTAATGTGACATGTAGGAGCCGTATAATGGGGGCAGTGTCGCGATGAGGATTCTTTTGTGTCCTTGTGACCCCCCCCCCCCAACCCCCGTCCTTTTGAGTGACCAGCTTGTGAAGCAGAACACACAGCTGGGGCCCCTACTCAGTCGAAGGTGTGGGTCTTGTTTTAGTGTGAGGTGCCGTCTTTCACTTAAAGGCCATTTCATGATGATGTTGGTCGTGCGGTAGATGTGTGCACACGCCTGTCATCAAACTTTATGAACGTTCTTGAAAACAGCTATGGTCCTCCTACACGCATATCAACATGCACACTGCTATCAGATGAAAAGAATGGAGGCTTTTCAAAGGGAAACCTACATTTAGATTGGTCTGTATTTAACTTTCTTGGTAGGTGACTTGAATTTTGCCATATTGATGGCTGAGTAAAGATCAGGCTATTAGCCATAGTAATAGCGAAAGTATTTTGGTAAACAGACAGCCATTTAACCTCGCCTTTAGTGGTGCTGTATACAATACCTAAGCAAAGATAATCCTCTGAACAATGTGTGTAACACAAAGCTCTGTGTGTTTTGGAACACTTGTTCAAATAAATAGTGATTGTTATATTAAAAAATGGGGAAACACTATCCTGTCCAAATTTGCTTTAGATGAATATGCGTTGATAAAAAAATAAACAATAATGATCACTTAGAAAGGCTGTGGGTAGATCTTTGTGGTTCCTGCTTTATCCATGTGTTTTACTTCATATAGTTCATTTAATCTGAAAGGAATCTAGGTATTAAAGTGAATACGTGTGATATGGATTTCACATTTACTGTAGTTCAAGTGTGTTGAATATTATATTTGACCACCATGTTCACAACAAAACAGCCTTGTTAGGATTGCTTCATTAATAATGGTGGTTTATTGACTGCAGTACTTGTTTAAAATTCCATAAAACTGATTCCTTAACTTTCTTATTTAAGATGAATGGAAAAAAAATACAAAACAAAAAACCATGACCGTCAGGTCTTTTAAAATTAAGAAGAAATGGATTGAATAAGTTTAAATACAAATAAGCAACCATGATCCATCAAACAGCATTTATATCTGGCCGTAAAACATGGACCACAGCTTGTGTCCTCAAATATTTCTAATTTGCTAATTGCTAATTTTGTTGCGTAATGTTAATTTATGTTTCAAACTGTTTTAGAGCCGTCTAATTTTATGTCTGTAGCGATTAGTCAGTTGCTGCTTAATTATTGTCCTGTAAAGGATGGAATTGTCATAAAGGCAAAAATGGCGGCGGCCACTAAGGTCCAGGGGCCTCATAGCTCTTCTCCCTGGTGAGTGGCTCAGTGGGCTAAGCCTCTGTGCCTGTGATCACAAGGTCAGCAGTTTAAGCCTCAGCACAATTCTCACATGTCTGAAGGCCCCTGCGCAAGATCCTTAACCCCCGGCTCTGGGGGTGCTTCATGCCGGCTGACCCTGTGCGGAGATTCTCTCCTACATGTGTGTCTCATGGAGAGCAGGGTAGGGACAGAGAAGTTTGCAATGTATCTGTAATTTTGTGACGGATCATTTTCTTCTTATTCCATTTTATGCTACCGGGGTACAGTAAGAGGACGAATACCCTTAGAGATTCAGGGGGCCTGTAACTTAACAGGGGCCCTTGAATACATACATTTATATGTAAAATTTGGTAGAGGGTAAACAGCAGGCGAATGTCTCTCATCTACATGCTATCTATGTACGTCTTGTTTTTGCGGTACATCCAGAGTTCACCGAGGCCATTGGCTGATTTCAGGTCGCTATAGCTCAAAGTTTTTGGGAAGGTTGTTGTTAGCCAAAATACAATGTGATTATCATGTCTCACTATCAATGTTCTGCAGGGTGGTTACTGTCGGGAGGATGTGGGGGACACGCAAGAATGAGGATCTGAGTGTCACCCCAATGTAGGAGTCTGTCACCACATTCAGGAGCCCCTGGGCGGCTGCAGCATAGCCCCGCCCCCTCGTGGGTCACATGGTCAATGGGACTCATTTCAATTACATTTACTGGTTCAGTACATATTTTACTTACGGAAGTAAATTAATGACAAAAGTCGTTGATAAAAAAAAACACGTTGAATTACACTTGTCGAATAAAAACTCATTGCATTAATGACGCTTTGAATTTTTGGGGACTGTAATTTAATATGTGCATACATTTAAACATTGAACATTTCAACTGAAAACATTTCAATCGTAATTTCATTGCTTAAATATTCAGTACAAAAATATTCGGCTTCCAAAATTCAGTTCATACGTATTTTAAAGTGCATGTTTATAATTCAACCACATGAATTCAGTTAATTTAATTTCGCCTCAAAATAAATTTCAAAAGAACAAATTCAGTTGAAAATATTCCATGTGTTTTATTCGCATCTTTATTATTCAAGCAGTAACATTCAGTCCTCTTATTTCTGCTTTACAATATTGAGTCCCGTTATTTTCGCTGTTTCAAATACGCTGCCACAATTTCAGTGGTTTAAAATACGATCCGAATTCCGAAATTCAACCCTCTACATCCGGGACTAGCAGGATGAGCCATAGATTGCCGATAGAGTACTCTTCGGGAACCGCGATCAAAATGGAGCAAGCGATCAGTACAAGTACTGATTGACTTGGCAGCAGATTTTTGTTGATTGTGTTATTTATGTTTCTTGTCGTTTACTGGTAAATACGATAACTTATTGCAACCCCAACTAATAGGTTTTTATGTAAGTAATTCGCTAGCTGCATTAATTATCACCAAACTTATCTTGCTAACGTAAGATGCCTGCGGGCAACTACAAGGTCCGCTAGCTTGCAAGCTGGCCAGCTAGGTAGTTGGGATGGGATAGTAGAACCCAGAAAATACATTAATTTACTTCCATATAATCTTGTTTTTCCAAATAATATAAAATGGTCTTTTTTTTCAAATAAATGAAATGGAACTGTCAATTAATGCATAAAATACTCAATTATAGGGAATGGATGCTAAAAAGGTTCACGCAGAAAATCAAACTTTTCTTTACAAAGCAGGTTAGAGTGCGTTAAATATGAGAAACGCACTTCATTTTCTGCCCCCACCATGTCGTTTGGATCCGCCGAGAGTCAGTATAATCACTGAACCGGAATGAGTCAGAGCACAAGGGTCCGGCCATCTGCTGCTAAAGTATAATGACTTAGAGTTTAGTGTTGGGAATTGCATTGCACTGAGAATTCAGTATATACTTCAACATAAATTTATGCCTATGTGAAATATTTAAACGAACACGTCAAACAAACTCCCAGTTTTTAAACGATTCATTTGGGGAATATCCTTCGAATCGTGGCACAAGTATATTAAAAGCATAGGCGGCGATTTTAAATGTTCAGCGTTTTCTCCTAAATGCGGTAATATTGTACAGCATTATATAAGGACGGCGCGAAAGGCGGCGGCAGGAGGGCGACTAGGGCAGTTGGCAGCGAATTGCTTTCCCTGCTGTCCCAAGGGAGACCCCGCCTGCCTGTCAGTTACCGTCTCCCATGAGATTTGGCGAGCAAACGCTACCTTCTGCTTTTATCAATGGGAGAAAAGACAGATCAAAATAACCCCCGGACACGGCCGACCGTGTCAGACAGATTCGAGTTCAAATCAGGATGCCGGTGAATCGTATACGAGTCGTGCGGACATTAATCCGAATCTGCTCCGGTTTGAAATAGACCCAGAAATGTGCATATTTTACAAACACCGAAATACATTTTTTCTAACGTGGATACTGATATTGTTTTAGGGGATCACGTCTGCGTGCCATAGTAATTCACTAATATCACACAATTATTGTTTTGTTCCAAAAAACTTACGTATAACTGAGTAATTCTCACAAGCAATCCGACTTTCAGAGAAAAAAATATGAGATGCGAAAGACGCCACCTGCTTTCTGACGTGAATGAGCACCATTAACTAGTGGTGGGCGGATCGATCCAAGTATCGATAATAATGTTGGTATTGATATTGATCGATACCAGTTTAATGAGTCCGAATGCGCTACTGCTCTCAAATGTCGTTCCCAGCTGTCACATGACTCAGCGGCGCCAGGCTATCAAACAGGCGCGTGCACATGTGATCAACTGTTTCTGGTTGTTGTCATTAGTCCTCTGTATTAAGTCCGCGTTTCAGTTTGTTTCCCCAGTCCGGTCATTGAGTGCGTTCGACTTGCTTAAAGCCATTCTGATCCTGACGCAACGCATTACGGTTAGATGCACTTCGACCTCTCACCCGGCTGCACAAAATGGAACCGCCAAATGACGACACACCTTTGCCCTTATTGGCTGAAGAGTTTCTGTTACACGCATGACGTTTATATCCCAGGCAGTTACGATGCGTAATCTGCTATTTCTCCCGAATATCACGTAAAGCAGTGAGAACTGGTTTTCAGTTAATATACCTGGTAAAATAAAGTTTAAATAAATGACATAAATGCTCTAATAGTACACGTAAGTTAGTGGTTTATTTATTGTTAGTTACTGTAATGTTGCGCTGCTTTATTTGGTTAATCGTCCAGTCTGTGAAGAAGGCATTCAAGTAAGAATTGCATTGTAGTATGACTCATTTCCTAATTTATATTAAGTAATTAAGAAGTATCGATATCGGTATCGTATCGGCGATACTTTCCCTATATTTACTTGGTATCGCATCGATAACAAATCTTGTAGTATCGCACACCACTACCATTAACTTCTGGCTGCAATTACAACATGCTTAATGATCAGAGGAAAAACTCTGCTGATCTGAACAACGTCCCATTTGTGTGGCGGTCAGATTCCTGCGATTTACGGACGTGGTTTAGTGTTTGCTATAGAGCACCTTCATAAAAGCATATAAACAAATGTATAGGCCTATGCATTCATTTGTATTTTCTCTGTGAGCATTCTGCCTACATTGTAGGCTGAGATCCCTTTTCTTTAATTGCCTTTTGCTTTAGAGCTGAGTAGTCGATGTTTCAATGATATATTTAATCGGAGTAAATAAAGCAGTAGCTGGCTTGGCTCCCTCTGTAGGACATAATTAAAGCTAATTCCATCCGCTTGATTACAGAGGGTTTTCCAGCCAACCTGGCATGAGTAATTGGTGAGAACACCAGTCATCCTCCTATTTTATATGTATGTATGTGTGTGTTTGGCAAGGAGGGCTTAATTACCATGGCGATGGATATTTTAGCAGTAGCCATTCCTCACTGGTGGCCCCCCCAGGCTGCGTTATGAGCCGGTATCTGTTTGCAGACAGTCCCTGTGGAGCATGGAGGTGCAGTGTCCCTCATAATGAGGATGTGGACTGAGCAATGTCAGCTCCTTTATTTTTAAAATAACTTAAAGCTAAGCACTTAGAAATTTGAGACAGAGGGATGAGCAATGGAGCTATTGGCTAGATTTCTTGTTTGTCTCTCTATTATTTCAAATAGAATTACGTTATTTTTAGTATATGACTCACTCCTTTTGCTTTATAGCCATCAGCATAGTGTTATATTTGTTATGGTTTAGGAAAGGAGTTGGAGTATGTAGACATGAGGGGGTATCCAGGAAACCTGGGGCCATTTCCTGGTGGATTCCCAGCTCAGTCAGAAGGTAGATCTGCTCGCTCAGCTTGATGGCTAATCAGCTCCTTTGCAGTCAGTCGTCGTCATGCTCTGGCTGCATCCCGCAGGCAGCCAATCAAGCCGGTTGCTAGGTTGCCGAAGGTGCAGACACCAATTCCGGCGCAGACGTCAGCCATGTCTCATGCCGTCGTTTGGCCCTTAACCTCAGTTTTCAGGCGGGAGCCTTTTTCTGCGGATCCATGCGGAGTACGCTCGGTGGTGAATCGTGGGAAGGCAAGGTTTGCTCGGCATTAGCAGAAAGCCCTCAGACACTTGGGTGAGGGAGAGACAGCTGATCGGCCACAGAAGGGAGTGCTGTGATGTCAGGTTGCCAGGCAACAGGCGAGGAAAATGTGCAGCGTCACTCGTCGCTTGAGAAAAAAAAAAATCTCACTGTGGTCTGGATCAGCCATTGTTCCCATTGCGCTGAAAGCCACTGGATATCGGAAGGAACATTTATGCTTATTTAATATCAGCTGATTGGTTACATTGTCCGCCCCTGGTGCACACCATATACCATCATGGCTGAATCCATTAATTTGTAATACAATCACCAAGCCCCTCCCCAAAGGAAAAAAATATCCACAAATAAATTGTGGGGGATGGAATGAGAAGACTGGTGATCACCAGGGGCTGCAGCATGTGTGAAAGATCTGTTTACACTACACAACTGATTTTGGCTCATCTCTCATTAAGGCTGAATCACAAGAAAGTTCACTGAAAATTCAGTGTTTATAGTAGCATTGTGAGCCGAGAAAGACAGAAGTAACTGGTAGCTGGCTGGTCCACATTGGCGTTTAATGCTACATTTTCTGTTAATTACAGGCAGTCCACCGATTAAGAATGGCTTAATTAACTTAACTTATTGACATCTTGTACTTACAAACGGACTGCCATAAAGCCTGTTATATTAAAAACTCAGGTTAAATACAATGGTTCACAATAACAAACACACGCACTACTTTGTGACGCTCATGAAAACGTTGCGTGGCTGAAGTGGTTCGTCTGCTTGAAGTACAATACCATATGTGCTTTTAGTATTTCTGCATTATTATTATTATTGTTGTTATGTACTGCGTTATTTTTCCAACTTGCCTATGAATTCTACTATAGGTGTCACGTCCAGCCCCCTGACCCTCCGGTCTCCTCCCTGGTGTGGCCCTAACAAGCCACGCCTGTTACTCGGTTATCTCACCTCTTCTTCCTAACAGATTCAGGGTTACTTGCCTTGAATCTCTGTATTGACTTTATTATTTTCACAGTTGGGTATTTTTTTTAGGGTAAGGGTTTTTATCAGGGGTAAAGCAACATTGGAGTAAAAGAACTGGTGTTGGTAGCATGGCACAGCTGGCAGGTGAAGTATTCAGTCTTCACCATTGGCACACTACTCCAGAGTCAAGCGTGACATGGCCACCAGCTCTGTGGTTTGGTGATTAATTACAGGGTATGGCTGGTGCACCTGGGCACAAAACTCAGCTCCTGCTTATGTCTTTTTTATGGTGGTCTTACTGCTCTACTTCAAAATTAAGTTTATTTGAACTAAAGGAACAAAGGCTGGAAATAAACAGGATCATGAGGGATCAAAATGGGGGAAGTAGAACAAGGTAGGACACAAGCAACAAGAAGGTACGACGTCAGTGACTGGACTGGGGAACACAGGACTGAGAACCACCTATATACTATATAAATAATATAACGAGGGAGCTAACAAGAGGCATCTGGGAGTGACCCACATGAGGGTTAAGGAAATTAAATGTATGCATTAGCAATGGATGAAGAGCCCTTCTTAACACGAGGAGTGTTGTTGAGCTTTGGAAGGATGCCTGCGCTGATAGCATTCCCTGTGCCTGACACTCATGGGAGTTTAACATACACAAAAAATGTTCTGAGAGCAAAACAAAAAAATGATTGGTTCAAAGAGATAACCAATCAGATTGTGGAGGATATGGGTCCAAGCAACTAGAGAAGGTGGGACTAACCAATAAGATGTCTTGGTCCTGCTGCAACCTGATTGGTTATCTCTCTGAAACAATATGGTACAATATGGCATGGTACCCAGCAATTCAACCTCTTACTGTACCTCAAATGCACTCAGTCCACACGTTACTCTAGAACAGTGGTTCTCAAACTTTTTGGACCCAGTACCACTTTGGATCAAACCAAAGCATGAAAAAAATCACAATAACCTGAATCATAAAAAATTACAATGGGCCTGAAACAAATAACAAATAACAGCGGGCTGAAAAAATGTGGAACATAATTGGCTTGGACTTGGTTGGGAGGCAAATACAATATGCTTTCATGGGGCCCAAAATCCAAAATAGGCATTCATCTCAACAGCCTTTTTCAACATCACAGCCCAACTATCCAGCCACCGTGGCTCTCTCTCCTCTAGGGGAAAGGTTAGTTTTGCCCTGGACACTTAAAGGTATGACCAAAACCACCTTATTCAAAAATATCTCATTCGGCATGCAGTTCAGAGCCTGCTAGATCGACCAATCCTGGGGACTGAGATTCTACTACTACGCCCTGACTATTTCAGGATCATAGAAACTGCAGGTTGTCGCTGTATGCAAATATGACACATAACACCGGAACAGTGCTGAGCCTCCAGCTTCTCTGCTCCGCGGTGCTGCTCCACCTAAGGAATTTGCTTCAAAGGCAGCAACGCAAGAATTTATGGCAGGACTTTTCAATCTTCCTTATTCCAGGGCCCCCCAATTGAAAATGGACCAGACCCCTACTACCAATGTGTGCCCATATGAATAGGAACGGATTACTGGAGGGATGTCTTTTTTAATATATGCTGGATAGATCAGATGATAATATCGGCATTTACGTCTCTGCAGACCCCCTGCAGCCGCTCTTCAGACTCCGGGCTAAAAACCTCCTGGTTTAAGGCATGACTTCAGTGTTCTCACTTCTCGATCAGGCCTAAAGGCCCATGCCGAGCTGCTGTGATATCTGCGTCATTGCAATCACCTGCTTTCAGACGACAGCATGTAACTGGCAGGGGTTAAACTCATCAGCCAATCACGGATCCCCAATGACATTAAGGTCAAACCAGCTCACAGTCCAAAAGCGGTTAAGACCAAAGCAGACAAAGGTTTCTCTGGTTAACGAAACTGAAGCTGGCCAACGAAACGAAGGACAACCAAGCAAAGTCACATGACAAGAGTTCATGTCAAAAAAAGGGAATTAAAAAAACCACAACACCAGCACACAGATAAAACAAAGATAAAAAGGGAACACAAATTCTTTAAAATATCTTTATGTTTTTCTTTCAAGAACAGTACATTGTGCAAGTAAGGAGGAATTACGGCACATACAGGGGCAAAATTGCAACGAATCTGACTGGCCAACACCAGCAAGACGACAGACTCTGGTATTCCTCAGAATGCACAGTATCCAGCATTTGAATAATTCAATTAGAAACTGCATTGCACAATAACATACAGAAAATTCACATTATTTTGTACAATTCGTCGAGAGAGTCTCTCAGTTCTATAAAATGTGTTTATCATTTCCAAATTATGCTTTTACCTAAGCTTGCTATTTAAGGTTGTGAAGCAAGAGCTGAAAGCAATGAAAGTAAGGACACAGAAAAAAGCACTATTATAAAGTTTTGCACTATTGTAAAATAAAGAGAAAAAAAACAAAAGGAAAAAAAAACTCCAGGACAGATATGCACTGCAGATAGACAGATGTAAGCAAGTGCCATCAAAATGATCTCAGACAGAGCAAAGAAACACAAAATGCAGATGCATAAAAAGGCTGCAAAATAAAAACATACATACAACACATACAATTTAGCCACACGTGACCCCGTGTTCTGCTGAAATCCTCAGTAGATTATAATACAGTTTGAGAAAGAACTTCTTTTGACCACTGATCTTCATATGACTCATTTAGAGAAACACCTGGGAGTTATATTTAATTGAATGCGCAATACTTTTTCAGGCTTTGCTATCCAACATGTATATTCAGCCAAATTGGGACATTCTTGATATATATATTAAAACAGTAATTTGGAATGCGTGGGACCAATGGTATTAAACAACTAATACTACAGGTTAAAGAATGGCTTTTCTCAAAGAATTTCCATTTGTTGGATCTTAGAACCACAGGGAGGTGTTAAGTTAATGGAAATGATGAAATATGACCTTGTGAAACAATAATATATGTGTATAGATATGATGTATGCATTCTACATTTGTAGAGGTTGGGTAGTGTTTCATGGAGTTAGTTGAATACATGTTATTTACATACTTTTATGTAGTTGCACATTTACGTTTATTAAATATGTATATATTCTGATAAAAGCTCTCTTCCTAAAAAACAGTCATACATATTCTTTTTTCCCCCATTTTAAAGAATTTCAGTTTACTTAAATTTACTTTGACACAACATATTCCTTCCATAGTAAGACACAAAAATGTCTACGTCCATTAAAAAACTGAGAAAGCAATTTTGGAAAGTAGTATTACGCACCTCATTTCCATCCATAAATATATGAGAGTTTGTTACTAACTAGACATCTCTAACATTCACACATTTCAATGTAAAATGCACTCAGATCCACTGAAATGCTTAAAAAAATATCGAAAGTGTATGTTATGCATTTAAAGTAATTATCTTCTCAATAGAAATAGCACAAACCACTGCAAAATGAATATTTGCTACATTGAACAGTGACTTGAAGTCGTCGAGTATGATTTACAGTCAGTGGACAGTGTTCAAATCACTACAGCAACTATATAATGACATTTTACAGACATACCTGAGGTACGATAAAAATGCAGTCTTCATTCTTTTGTATTGTTTTGGCTTTTTAATGAGATTTATCCTGCATGCAGTCTACTGATACACTACAAGCATATTAAATATGGAATCTATTGAACGTAATGTAAAACATCATGTACATACAGGTATACATGTATATGTATATATACTCCATATATATACATACACATATATGCATTATAGTTCTTTACAGTTGTGACATGATCCTCTTACTGTACTCTGCTGTGTACCATTGTGCAAAATTAAGCCTTTCAAAATGGAGTAAACATAAGCAATGGTAAACAGCTGCAGGAACACAAAAGACCCAAGAGGGGGTAAAGACACGTAACCTTCCAGCACAACTGCGGTCAAGCAGCAAGTCCGGGTTATACCATTTCAACCCCCCCCCCCCCACCCCTCCTTTTTTTTAATTGCTGCAGCCCGATCTACAAAAGAGAAAAAAAAAAACTGTACAGTAATCAAAGGTGAAATCCACTTCTCCATAAATAGTTTACTGTGGATTACTGACGGACAACTGTGCAGTGGATCCTAATTAACAAAGTGGCAGTGTTGCAGTGCAGTCGTGATTTACAGCATATTATTTACAAAAAAAAAAAAACACACATATTGATATTTTACAACATTTCTATGGACACAGAGTGACATCAAATCAGTTAAATTCTCACAGCTGGTGTGGAATGCGTCAAATTTACTCCCCGTACAGAAGACGACATTGAATGGTGTCTCGGGAATGTTCATGATGGTGGGAAAAAAGGGAAATGAGAGGACAAGCACAAAGAAAGTTGAAGTATATGAATAGCGTAGAGGAAAATTATAAACAAAAAAAAAATTGAAAAGGGGTTTTTCTCAACGGCGCCCTTTAGGCCACATACACACACGGGCATGTGGCGTCTCATCCTAGAAGAAGGCCTTCACAGGCAGATGGAGGACGGAGCAGGACACAGGCCACGGAGATGCGCATCAGAGAGTGCCACCACGGGGGACACTGAGAGCGGTGCCTTCCTAGGCGCGGCGGCCTGTATCTGCTGTGCTTACACTGTTCCAATGTTGACTTTTTGCTCAAAAGAAGGATGGTGAGGGACAGCTTTATACAGCACGGAAAGATCTCTACGCTTCACATCTCCACCTCTGCGTCTCGAGGTGACTGCCAGACCCTGGTGACTAAAGAATACTGAATTTAGAGCAGACAAATAAATTGTTAAATAGTGACCCACTGAATCTACCATGTGCTGTACAATGATTCTGAAGAATAAGACAGTAAGGATCTCATTTCTTGGGGTGGAGGGAACTCAGTGGAAACAGGCAGCTCTCAGACTAAAGGTCTGTTTTGGTCTAAGGTTGCTCGTAAGCATGTGATGTCAGACTGACTTGGGATAAAAGTAGGCACAAGAAAACGTCTAGATTCACCAAAAGAAATGTATCATAGGGCCCCTCAAATGTTGAGGGCCACCCGGAAACACTGAGGACAAAAACAAACTTGTCTCTGCCAATGACCCTTCATGCATGATGATGAGCGCACATGCTTCCATGCAAAAATAATGAAATAAATAAATTAAGCACATCTCCGTACAAATGTCAGCAAAAAACACTTTGCAGCTGCTGTGCTGATGGCTGTTTCCAGTCCTCTGACATCTTAAATGGTACAGTAACCCCCTCCCAGTTCACAGAGGAAACCCTTTCACAAAATTTGCACAATCAACATATGGTTTAAAAAAAAACATTAAAAACAAAATCTTTTAACAAAAATAAGTAAATAATATGGCGATTGGTATGTAAGACACTGGATGTAGCTGTAGCAGTGCTAGCTGCAAAATAAATATAATATAATATACTACAGTGTTTTACATTTTAACTCAAAGCAAAAAGAGGTTGTCTGTTTCTATACAGGCTCTGTGTAAGGGTCGCCATTTTGACTGGTTTCTTGCTGTGCGGCTGATAGAAAAAATGCCGACCCCTCTGCCTAAGATCGTGACTCCCCTTTCCTGTTTCACTTCAAAGTCTTTCGACAAGGGTCACCGCCTGATTTTAGGCACTGACCTTAAATTTAGACTTATATAAGCACTGTCAGTTTGGCATAGCTGTCCACGTCAGAAAAGGAGTCCCATTGACACCAAGAGGTCACCTTCCAAGGCTGTAAACAATTTGTCGCTAAAATGGAATGTCTGGATTTTTGCCCGACCTGTCTCACCCTCCTTCATTCTACTTCCGGTTCTCTCTGACATCTTTGTCTTTGTCTTCTTTTTCACGCCTGTCCTTCTCATATTTGTTTTTGTCAGGTTTCGTGACACTGTTATACGAAGGCGGGGAAGCCGTCGAAGGAGTCATGTCAGTTTTGTCTGAGGTGGAATTTTCATTCAGTTTGTCTATAACTAGGACTTCCTTATCCAACAGCTTCCCTCCTGAGAGCTTCTCCTTGTACATGGTGGAGGCTCTCTTAACAGTTCTCCTGATGAGATAACGTCGGAAAGCTCTCTGGATGATGATGGCGGACATTTCCTCTTGCTTGCGGCGCAGTGTCGTGGTGATGGGCTCATAGGACACCTTGGAGGGGTTGGACGCCATGAAGCGCTCCTCCATCTGTCCTCGGAGAACGTCCATCTCGCCGCCCTCGCCCAACACGCGCTTGGTGAAGGCAAACAGGATGTCCAGGCAGTGGATGCGCTCTCCACTCACCATGGGCAAGTCCATGGCAATCAGTGAGATCTTGTTGGGCTTTGGTATGCGCAGTGGGGGGTCCAGGGCGTCGGCAAAGTCAGACAGCTTATTAAATTCCATGAATTGGGTGGCGTTGGGGTCAAACTTCTCCCAGACCTCATAGAACATCTCAAAGTCATCCTCACTCAGGGGTTCGGCACTCTCCTCTGTAGCCACACTGAAGTTCTCCAGGATAACAGCAATGTACATGTTGACCACAATCAAAAAACAAATGATGATGTAGCTGACGAAAAAGAAGATCCCCACTGATGGGTTCCCACAGTTTCCCTTGTAGTTGCTACCAGGGTGCTCCACCTGACTGTCGCAGTCGGGCTCTCCCTTGTTGAGGATAGGTGCTAACAGGCCATCCCATCCCGCCGATGTTGTGATCTGAAACAGGCAGATCATACTGTTGCCGAAAGTCTCAAAGTTGAACATGTCATCAATGCCAGACTCCCTCTTGACGTAGGCAAAGTTGGACATGCCAAATATGGCATAGATAAACATGACTAAGAAGAGCAGGAGACCGATGTTGAACAAGGCAGGAAGTGACATCATCAAGGCAAACAAAAGTGTACGGATGCCCTTAGCACCCTTAATGAGGCGCAGGATGCGACCGATTCTGGCAAGTCGGATGACTCGAAATAGGGTGGGTGACACAAAATACTTCTCGATCAGCTCGGAAAGAAACATTCCTGCAAGAAAGAAGATCAATCAGACATCCACATATAATCATCATCTTCCACTGTCACATATTATACATAATAGAAAGTTCTACATATTATAGATTACCTATAAATTGGCAATAACAATAAATAGCTCCAACGTTCTTACCAACTATTGAAAGGATGACAACGACAAAATCAAATATATTCCAGCCAATGGTGAAGTAATAATGGCGAAGAGATATCATCTTGAGGACACATTCTCCAGTGAAGAGTACGATGAAGACAAAATTAATCCGATAAAGAATTAGATCCATATCAGTTGTCTGGTCATCTGTCTCTACCATCATGGTGACCATGTTAAGGCAAATAAGAATCATGATGACAATATCAAAGGCTTGCTTTGTGATTATGTCGAAGATATACCCTTGGAATTTGTTCTGTAAAAAGAAGAAATTACGATTAATCAACCAGTGTTACAAGTACGTAGCGTTGAATTATATGGTGCTTAATGAAAAATTTATTGTTATTGCTCTAATTATAACAATAAAATAAGAACTTCATTATTAATTCATCCTCAAACTACCTATCCTGACCAGGGTCATAGAGGGGCCTGGAGCTTATCTCAGGCAGCATATGGTGCAAGGTACTGTAAGGGGACATCCTGGAGGGGGTGCCAGTCTGCTGCAGGGCAAAAGCTATGGACAATTTACAGACACTAATTAACCAAATGGCATATCTCTGGACTGCAGAAGGAATCCCATGCAGTATGAGGAACACATGCAAACTCTACACAAGCAGAGCAGAGGCAGAATTTGAGCTCCCAATCTATAGGCTGTGAGGTACTAATACTGACCACTACGCCTCCTTTAAAATAGCTCAGGCATATCATTTTCCCTTAGGTCAACTGCATTTGCGTACCACAGGCCGCGGGATCGGCTTCTGAGGTTTCTTGGATCCGAGTTTCTTCATGGCATTGTAGTACTTCTTTTGTTCCTCAGTCATGAAGATGTCCTGACCTCCAAAGTAAAGGGGGAAAGACAAAACTGATCACAATCTTGCACCTCTGGTTTAACCTCTTGCTTTTGAAATGCTCTTTGGACATATCACTATGAAGAGACCTTGTGTTAGAGAAAAACCCTAAAGTGTGAATTCTCCTAGAGGGGGCCCAGTGAACGCTCCCCTATATCTCATGCAGAAAGTGACTGTGCATTTTCCATTCTGCAAAATATAAATATGCCAAGCAGCTACTATGCAAACAAGCAGTATAGATAACAGACAGGTATGTAACATTCCATGTGGGGTTGTGATCTCATTGACTCAAAAAACTCAATCTGTGATATAGGTATCAAATAAAGAGTCAGTGCAGAATTTACATACAATATATGTTGTTTCGTATATCCAACCATCCGTTATAAGAATTTACATATTATAGTCAATATTATGACATAAAGTCAACAAGTTACCTCAAATTTAAGTTGCAAGTTAATAAGAGACATCTGCAGGAATGAATACTTATCTTCTTCTTTTGCTGATTGAAGTTGTCAATTATGACACCAATGAAGAGGTTGAGAGTGAAGAAGGATCCGAATATGATGAAGATGACGAAGTACAGGTACATGTACAGGTTCTCTTCGTAAACTGGCTGATCTTCTAACTGTGTAACAGACGGACATAGGCGATAAGTGTGCATTCAAATGAAATGGTGTGACAGAGGCAGCCCTAGTGTCTGACTCCAGCAAATTGCACAAGACACACTCACATTCCGGGAATCCACAGCGGCGTACATGATATCCATCCAGCCTTTGAATGTTGCCTGTGTGAAGGAGAGCATGAGATAATTCAGCTGCACCCCAGCTGCCTGTGTCATTCAGGTCACCTTCTTGAAATCAGAATTTTGTACGCCCCCCCCCCCACCACCCCCCTGAAAGCGCTCCTCTGAAAAGAGAAAAAAGCTACATTTTCACACTTCAGTCACATGTCATGGATTTGCATACAAAGCACTTGAAATCTGAGAGGCTAAGACTGCACCGTGTCTTTAATCCGCAGTATCTGCCTGCCATGAATAGAAAAAAATCTCCCTCAATCTACAATGTCACATTAAAATAAATGATATGTCAAATTCATGTAATAGCTTCCCGGTATCTACTCGCGACTCTCCAAGTCGCCCAGTAAAAGATCCAATCATGAGGACAATTCTGGTTTTCTCAATAAACAAACAAACAAACAAATACATTTCAAAAATCAATGCTGCTCATTTGGATTAGCAGAACATCAACTGCATAATATTATAAATTTTTGGACAGTGTTTTCATTATGAAGTCTGAATCTAGACAGCTTTGATGGGAGAAGACTTAATACTGATTAGCAAAATAAACTTCTCTCAACTCTTAAGCATGGTGATAGAAGAGTCATGTTGAGGTCTGTTTTTCTGTCTAAGGACCAGAGGTGCGCAATTTAGGTCCAGATAATAAAAGTCCAGACGAATATTTGGTTTCAGCCAACCAGTTGAGTATAAAGAGTCACAGTCACAGAGGGTTGGTTGAAACCTTGATTGAAATCTGGACTTTTATTCTCTGGACCTGAATTTCCCATCTCTGCTATGAACTGAAATGATCCCGCACTAATGAATCATGCCAAATCTTCTGATGGAGAATGTCAGACCTTCTCTCCCTAAGTTGAAGTTAAAAATCTATTTAGTGTACATCGTTCACGCTATTATCATAAACATTTAAACTTATATTGAGATATGAAGGTTCCACATACTTCCAAGCAGCACTGTAGATTAAAAACTGAAATGAACACTTAAAAACCTTCCGTTCCTGTCCTCAGAGAAAAGACAAAAATAATACTTTGGTGATTCCTTTATGCTAAAAATAATTTCCCTGTTTCCCTGCTTTCAATCAGGTCAAAATCACACTACTTGTGAGACTCTGTTGCTATTTTCAGGCTGCATCAGTTCAGATTAAACATCTGGATTTATCCTGTCATGCTGTTGGCAGGGCTTCCGGATAACGACCGCATATACCTACAGCTGGACGCGCATCGCCTTCACAAAAAATATTTTTTTATTGCCAAATGTTTACTCTTGTGAAGTCTATGGCACCAAAGCACTTAATTGTATTAACCATTCAACTGTAAGAAGAAATTTATTTGCATAATAATGATTAAAATTCCAATACTGCACTGTACTATGTCTTGCATTGTCTTGTTGTTTACTACACTGCTGTTTTGTCCTATATTTGCACTGCTGTTTCTCCTATTGTTCCCCACATGTTCCTGTTCCATTCTCTGCAACTGTAGCACAAGAATTTCACTGTTTTCCTCACAACACATTTGACGATAAAATTTGAAACTTTAAACAGTAATAGTAGTTTCTCTGCAAACTGTGATTCAGGTTGAAATGTTTAAGAATGTAGAATTACCAACATGTAGTGAACATTAATGTCCTCATTTATTTTCATATGGGGGGATGATCATAGCTCTAGCTTAAATTAGGTTAAATTGAGGTTACATAGCTAAACTTCACCTAGCCTGCCAGTTAACCGTGCACACTTTGATCATCGCCCACCACGCACCACTTGCAACAAAGCCAGATATCCAGCTCCCACGTTGTCAAAGTTGATCTTGACGTTCTTCCAGCGCGCCTTATCCTCTAAGGCCTTGCACTGTGTTTTATTGTTAACGACATCTGTGGAGAACATCTCGTCATTGGTGGTGTTGACACAGTGGTAGAACTTTCCGGCGAACAGGTTGACGCCCATGATGCTGAAGATGAGCCAAAAAATGAGGCAGACCAGGAGCACATTCATGATGGAGGGTATCGCTCCAAGCAGAGCGTTGACAACAACCTGCACAGAGGAGAGAAAAGAGCTGTGATATACGAAGAAAAAGCAGATGCAAGTGAGTTGAGGAGGTTTACACGATGTATTGGAATATTGTGGCTAGTTTACAGTGAGGAAATGGACAGCACAACCACAAGTAGCAAATTCTCAGCACAAGTACTGTATGAGTAAATTATGTTTGTGGGAGTTTTAGTTACACAAAAATGTTCTAAGGGCAGAAGGAAAAATGATTGGTTCAGAGAGAAAACCAATCAGATTATAGATGAGGTGTGTCCAAGCAATTGGTTTTCTCTCTGAACCAATAAGTTTTTGTAAAACTCCCATGAGCATAAATTACTATCACCACATATCCTTAAGGGGAGAAAGGGAAGGAGCAGAACATGAATAAGGAACAGGGAAGGAAAGCTATTTCACTGGTGACATATCAAGTCAAGGGGTAGACGGCAATGTAAAAACGAAACAGAAAAAACCTTGTAGAAGCAACGATGAAGTCACAAAATGTGTTTACTGCAAATGAAAAAAAAACACATAACAAAGAAAAAATATACGTTAAAGGCAGCCATGAAGCAACATCAAAATGCAATCCAGCATCACAGAACAAGGATATAGAATCAGCAGAAGAATGGCGAATCAGCTGTGCAGACAGGAAAGTAAAGAAATTCAGAGATTGTTGTATATAGAAAGGCAGCGTAAGAGCACCATTGGAAATGTTGGGCTGGTTCAACAACACAAAAAGCAACTGTGAATCTAAAAACTAACATCGCTAACATAGCCTCTATTCACTAGGTAAGTCTAGATAAGAGTCATAGTCCCAGATCCATTACTCAGACAATTAGCATTTAGCTATAAGGACATATGAATTGTGTGTCTAAGGTGGTCCCCAGTTCTGTTAATTTTTGAGAGTCTGTCATGACTGAACAAACAGATAGTGCCAATAGCTAATTAATCTATGTACGACACACCTCAGCCTACAGTATGTATGACAGAGCCCAAGACACAAACAGTGTACTAAATGTACTGAACGGCAGCACCAGGAGAGCGTGTAGCTACCGCTGCTTTAGCTAAACACTCGGAATGAGTGGGAGGTGGAGAGATGCAAGTGTGTTTGTTCGGAGGCGCTGCTGACATTTGTGCAACTCATCTGGGGGGGGGGGGGGGGGACTGTCGGCGGACAGGGGTAGTCTATCTCTTTGCTAAGGTAAAGCAGAAGAAGATGAAGCCATGAATTCACAGGGTGACCCTGGTCTGACTCAGCAGTTACTCCTTGTCAGTGTTGGAAGCTCCTTGACCCAGTGGATAATGGTGACCTGGAAGAGCTGTGAGGACTGTTGCTCTCTTTGGTGGTGGTGTGTGTGCGTGTGTGTGAAGGAGGGGGGAGGATCAGTCAGTGTGCTACTTCCATCGCTTACCCTCATCCCCTCAAAGCGTGACAGCGCTCTAAGCGGCCTCAGAGCACGAAGCGTCCTCAGAGATTTTATGGCGGTCAGCTCAGAGTAGCCTAAGGCATTGGCTACCAGGCTGACCAGAGAAACCTGAAAGGACAAATACAAGCTTTACTGACCCAGGAGAACAAAGGGTGCATGTCTGGATATAACTATTATATACCATTTGAGGTAAACCAGTAATTTACCTCCGCAATATAAAGCTTTTAATGTGAACTTCTAATAACTTTTTGAGTGAATCAGCAAATTCTGCCAACATAGTGGGGGGGGGGGGGTTCCTCCTTGGTAAATTTTGCTGACTAGGGAGGGGAGGGGGAGTTATGGGCCAAACTGTGTTTATGTAGTATAGATCCACGGCCCTCCTATGGGCCCTTGGAGAGCAGCTTTTGTCACCTTTCTGCTGAATGGGGGGGATTTTGGGGCCCCTACAAAATGCTAAACCCCCTGAATTTGTGCCCCTCCAACAATCTTGTGTGGATCAATGGTTGAGAAACCCAGTCCTACATTTTGAAATCTTTTCATTTGTTGACTTTCTGTTTTGCTTAAAAATTGCTCACTTGTCTGGCAGACAAATAAAGAGGTACATACGTCTACAATTAAGAAGTCCAGCCAGCACCAGGCGTTGGTGAAATATTTCACAAATCCATAGGCCACCCATTTAAGCAACATCTCCAGGATGAAGATATAGGTGAAGACTTTGTCTGAATACTCCAGGATGGTTTTGATGGTTTTTCTCTGCTCAATGTAAATGTCTTCAAAAGCCTTTAAAGAGACAAACAAATCACTTGAGTCTTTCATTGCCAAAAATAAAATAAATAAAATAAACAGCTTAGGCCCCAGTACAGAATTTTGACCAAAGTTAGCACCGAAAACCCTTAGTCCTGCCTTATACACAGATTTATGAGTCCATAGTTGGCAAACTCACCAGAGCTCCACTACTCAGCAGAATCATGAAGATGATGAAAGACTCAAACCAGTTGTGTTCCACGATCCTGAAGCATGTCTTCCTCAGTGTCCACCACATTTTCCCTTTACCTTCATCTATGTTCACGCTACAACACGGGAATCTGCGCACGCAACCTGATATTAACCAGATACAGAAAGGACGTGTGAATATTCTGGACACAAAGTACATTTGAAAAAAATCAGTCGGGTCTTGGAGTGGTACCAGTACGGCGGCTCAGTGGGCAGCTTAATTGCTTCGTACTTCTACGTTTGGGGGTTCGAATCAGAGAATGTTTTTGATTAGCATGTGTATGTGGAGTGTGAATGAGGGTGGTGTCTGGCTCTGTAGGCAGGGACTTTGTGTCTCTGACCGGAAATTTACAGTTTAGATCCTTTGGCTAACAATGTGACTTCACTGTTGAGCACTTCAGCAAGGCTGTTAAACCCAACAGTGTGAAATAAAGGCTGTTAACCCCACAAACTGTGAAATAAAGGCTGTTAACCCCACAAACTGTGAAAGAAAATGCTATGAATAAAAGCATTTGCTAAGTAAATATAAAAAATGAAATGTCCCCTAACATGCAGTGAGGCTAACAGAGGGGTAAAGTACGGAGTGGGTTCAATGGCTTAGCAAGGTTTCTTGACTCTTCTGAATTTTACATACTATAAATTGTAGCGCTCTTTTAAACAGAGAATATTGTCATGGTAATTTACGCTACATGCCTAACCTGCTCTGAGCAGATTTAAGTACAAGCTTCTAGGTTAAAACTGGTGTAAGTCACACCCTTCATGATAAACCAATATACAAACCATCCAAATGTAGGCTGTGTAATAGCCGACCTTTGGCTAAATATTTGGGATGGGCAATACCACTGATATTCTTTTCAATCCAATACAAATGAAATGAAATGTTTCTGTCCCCTTTTACCTTGGCAGGGGCAGATTAAATTTGCCCTGGGTGCCGAATGGGGCAGGTACTGCAGACCTCAAATCTATCAAACAGCGGCTCTTTGAATCATTAGTTAGCAATGCTGACTTCACACCATTTATGAGCATGTGCATAGACAAGCACTGAGTTAGCTTACTAAGCTGATAACCACCATTGTTAATTAACCCAGTTCTAGCAAGTTAACTCCAGTGATGAGTTGGTGTGTACACTATGCTGCTAGACAATATATGGTTAGAAGAGGGGTGGATTTTGTTCTTATTTTCCTATAACTACTCTTTTTCCTGTTACACACATTTTGTGTAGCTTCTGAAGAAGTCATGCGTCACCATGGAGATGCACTCCCCACTGTGGATAAATTAGTGTAGGAGCGAGTGTGAATCTTTTCCAATCAAAAAACTACAGTCAAGTCGTTGGTTTATTTATGGTGAGAACTCTATCTACAGCCAAGGATGCAAGAAAATGGCGTCCTCCACAGGCTGTTGCCCTGATTAGGAGCCCCAAAATAACAGAAATAAACTGCAGCTCATAATTATTAATGAATAGATGGGTTCCATGGATGCTTGCTCATCACACCAACTGTTCTTTTTGTGGGTATCTGATCCGTTAAGTCATTCGAAGCAAACTGCTGTTTGAACCACTCAGGTTTTGCTAGGAAGCTCCACCGAGATGGTGAGGGCACCCCTTGGAGTTCAGGTAAGAGGTCGATTTGCTGGGGAATTGGTGCTTAGTTGAGTAGATTGCTCCTCTTGCCTCAAACATTATGGTGGAGGTGATGAGGTCGCAGGTATGCTAGACAATATAGGAAAATGATTCTTCCCAAAGTTTTCATAGCTTCCCTCATATTTCTCTAGAAAAACTTGGTCTCAGATATTTTGGGACAGATGAGAAGATATTTATGCCCCAAATTGTGTCTAGAATAAAGCAACCTTTGCCTGAAAGCTGATAGTCTGTGCCTTTTACGATACAGCTTTGAGCTTATACATTTCCTTACAGAGAGATCCTAACATAAAAGCTGAAATATATTCCACTGTTGATTGTACAAGGGTATTAAAGTAATTTCCTTAATAAGCCCCTAACAAAGTAAGCGATTTCCTTATTAAGGACTTAAACCCAAAAATTTGCATAATCCTAAACCCTAAAATGGCCACACCCCACTGTGTCTGTGGTATTCCTTTCCTGATCAGTCTGTCATAAACGACTTGTGACACACAAGTTTATTAAATCTGCCATGCTGTGTTGGGTTGGTAGGTTAACTGAGTTAAAAGGATTACACCAAGACAACACAAGCTCTTCCTAAACTCAGCTGGGTCACCCTAACGAATGTTAATGACACATATAGGCCAAGGAGAGAGAAAGAGAGAGAGAATGATTTGCTGTCAACTGTATATATTTCTCATGAGAGAGCAGAATGGGCTGTCAAAAACAAAACAACTCCAATGAACCTGGACTTGTACAAAGACTGCCTCACTTTACATTCATTGTCATTTCATTGCCCACCTTCAGTGAAGCAGGACTCCGGGTCCAGCGACTCCTCGAGCTCCATCTCCACGGACTCCCCGCCCTCGCCTGGGGGCCGGATGTCGACGGTGCTGCCCTCTGAGGAGCTGAGCTGTGGGTCGGCCAGTTTCTGCGGGGACAGCAGCAGCGTGACACGGTCACTTGTGCTGGCAGGTGCCAGCGTGCTCGCGTCCTCGAGGGGAGCCAACACACTGAGTCCTCATGTTCATTGCATGGGGGGGGGGGGGTGGTTATGCAAGTTTGCTACATGTCAGTCGACAGGATTGGACTCCCCTTTAGAGTCGGATCTTTTCATGCAGAATCAATCAAAAGTACCCACAGACTTCAGGGACAAGAGACGCTGGCATAGTCTGATACTGGAATATCTGGGCGCTTTGAACCAAATGTCAAGTTCTGCCAGACGTGGGTGGTGCTAACCAACTAGCAGCTGTAGGTAACATTGATTTCACGTTGGTCGCAGGGCATGCAGCAGTACAGTGCATTCTTCATCCAAGCCTGCGCTCTAGCTACCAAGAAACATGTGCTTAGGTATTTTCATGTCCAATGCTCAACGCACCCCAGGATCCCAAATTGTCTTACTCACCGCAGAAGTTCCTGAATAACGAAGGACCCCCCCGCCCCCCCCCCCCAAGCATATCACATCACCTTTGTTGACATGAAAACACATACGTCCATTCTTTTAAGCATAATACAAGCTTTGGTCATTTTAAGTACAAGGCGGTGGGGGGCAGGGCAAACCACATTAGCTTGACAGCGAAGGACGGCACTGTGCACTTAGCCTAAGAAGGCATGGATGAAGCGGCGTGTTAAACCAGGTGCTCGTACATATCCGAGAAATACTGTAGTAAATATAAGCTCTTTGGCTCTAAAGGGACTTGAGGTTTTCATGTTGGCCAGAGGGATTGGTCCTCCAGGGCTTAAGCACTAGGATACTCCATTTCGTGTAGCTGCCGGAAGCCCCCCCCCGAGGCCGACGATACCTTGGGGAGCCGGATGATGAGCTCACCATGGAGACAGCTCTATAGAAGATAAACAGCTGCAGGACGAATCAACTTCAGATTCAACGGTCCTGGAGCACCCTTCCTTTTTGGATAAGACAAAAAGCCTGGCGCCTCATGCTAGGACTGCGCTCCATGCAGGATGGGGAGTAAGCTGTAAATTACAGCCCGGATATTACATCCTTTGTTTTTCTCTTCTGAGCAATACAGAAGGACTGTCTGAGATTGGCTTCTCCAGTGGGGAGGCTACTAGGACAGAAAAAGGACAGGACTTGCCAGGTTTTGCAGTTTGCCTCCACCAAGCAGGTGCAAGCATCTCTAGCTAGAGTACAACCACCTTAAAACACGCCATCTTAGGAAGTGCAACAGTCATTGCTGCCATGGGACACAGCTAATGCAGACTGGGGAATGATGTAAGCATGCTGCACGGAGATGTTCCTCATGTTGTTTTTTTCCCCCATAATTCTCATAGGTTTATGAAGACTTACAGCTGCAGCTACCAGGGATTGCCCAATTTGTGGCTGATGCTATGATGTAAATTTCTAATCATACAGCATATACACAAGAGATCAGTAAAGTTTATCACACATTCAAAGGTCTATAGTTTCAGACTTAAATACACTTGCACTCTTTAAAGGAATAATATACAGCATTTACAATTTATACTTGAAACCAAACTGATTCCAAGTTGAATTTTTTTGTACTGTCTGATTTATGATGCCATCAAGTTTGATTTAGTATACTGTATTAATTTGCTTTTCCTGTTTCATCATCTTGAAACTACAAATGCAAATAAGCAAATTGGCCCCTTTATTTTGAAAAAGTCCCACCCTTAACCTAAGAATGACCTGCTTCCATCATTCCTTTAAGGATTGTATTTGTAAAATAAATGCCATGATCAATGTTCAAGTTATGAACCAGTCCTCAAATGAATTTTGACATACTGAAGCAAAATCCATTCCTGTGCATCAATCAAGTTTGTTCAGACTCCAGGTGTTCAGAATCAGCTCAACGCCAAAAAAAAAAAAAACAAAAAAACAAAACAAAAACAAAAGATGTGAAAACCAAACAATGAAATCAAAGTATGGAGTAGAAATGACGATGGGAGAGGTGCTGCTGCAAAATATTTCCAGTGTTGCAAAGAGGTGTCAAAGAAAATAACAAAACCAAAAAGGGTAACTTTACAGCCTCTGATCTGCAGGTAAACATGAGCAGTGGAAGGGGAGGGGGTATGACCAAGCATTGGAAATTAATGAGCAATCAATAAAAACACTTTTGTTTTTGCTTAAATGGCATAGGCAGTCTCCATGGTTAGTGTTATGTACAATAAACAGGTCTTACAAGTCTCCTCTCACTGAAAACCTTGAGATCGTCTGTAAAACAGCTGCAATAACAATCAAACGTGGTTAAGAGTTACCGAACCATAAAATAAAATCTGATTTACACAACAACACACACTCAAGAAGAAAATAATGAAAATACGTAGACAAAATAATTATGCATATAAACAATACAACATTTTAAGGACAGCAGATAAACTAAGACCATGGTAATTGCATTCTAGACAATGTAAACACGACAAATGATGCAACAGCATCTGAAAACGAAAGCAATGACACGATTGCATATAATACACATATGATGTCACATTTTTGGTCGTATACTTGATTAGTTTAGGGTGTGGCATACATGTATTGAGAACATCCTTGCATACGTGCATACGTACACTGAAAACATCCTCGCCCCATAAGCTTCCGGAAAGATCTCCCTACAGCAGACATTAGGTGTCATAAATCTCCTATGCAGTTGCTGTATTTTCGCAATGTCATACGGAAACACCGACGAAAATAATTGGAGCCAAAGCACAAGGGTTCATAAGCATAAAACTCAGCAGCTGGTCTGCGGTGGCCACGGAAATACGGCAAAAGCCTGCTGTGTCTCACACCAGGAGGTCTCCTTCATCTCGCTGAGAATGGGGCAGGTTGCGGATGTCACCGGCTAGCTTTTCTCCATGGCATTTCTATCTAAGTGGGCAGCCAGTGCCCAGCTCCTGTGATGTGCCACTGCTTAAACGACGGTACGTTTCAAGAGGACGTGTCACTATATGGCCTTGCTGCTGGCCTGGGAGCCTGTCACTTGTCACAGCTGCTCTGGCTCAAATGGGGTTTCCTCGGCATGGTGTAGCTTTGATATTCCACAGTAACATTTTTATTGTTACACAAACACTCATCCCCAAAGCATGTTGTTAACATGCACAAATTATTTTTACATCCAGTTCTCTCTACATTCTAAGTGAATAGGCCCCACACTTCACCTACAAAGTGTCCTCAAACACTGTCTCATTCTTGTCCTCACCCTTGACCTGCTGTGCTTCACAGACAGGTTATTTCCCCCCAAAACTTAGCACTCATCAAGAAAATGGATATTTGATTAAGTGAACTGAGAAATTGTACAAAATGGATAAACTGTAAACAAAATCCATTTAGAAGTGCGAGAAGATCTATCAAGACCACTGTGATATTCTGTGAGATCAAATATACTCTATATCCGGTGAATGTTAATCACAACCAAGACCATTCCATACTGAAGACCATACCTAGTAGAGAGCCCAGCTTAACCAAGGAAATGCAATACATGATAACTGGTGTACAGAGGCTAACTGGCCCATGTCTTATAAGCATTATTTACTCATTAGAATCATGGTTTCTTCCTGTGTCCATACGTATCAAAGCTTGAGGTGACCTTACAGCAGAAAGCTGCAGGAGCATCAAAATGATCTTCACACTATGCATCCTCCCCAAACTACAGTCCCCCCAAATAAATTGGCCACAGCCTGTCTTACCTCTTTGCTGCCTTCAATGTCTGACGACTCGCTACTGAAGTCTTCGGTATTTAGGTTCTCAAAGTCAGATTCGCCCACGGCAATGGGGACCGTCACAGTGAGGCTTGGATTGTGGATGAAGGACATGTAGTCACTGTTGTCAATGATGTATTTCCCCATGTCGCTGCCCAGTCCACTGGCAGTCCCGTTGCCCTCCTTTAGGTACTCGGGCTCCCGAGTGAGATCCACAGCAGTGTGGTTGGAGATGCAGTTTTCGACCTTACTGTGTAGCTCCTCCAGGGCCTTGACCTCGTCCAGTGTCCTAGGACCTTTCCCCATGCACAGCCTCAGAAAGAACTGCCGCACCATGGACTTGATGAATTTGACGCCGCGATGGATGCGGCCCACAGCGATCTGCAGGTTGTTCATCTCACTGTCCTCGTCTGTTGCCGCCAGATTGTCAGCGCTGAACGAGCTGAGCAGCAAGGCCAGGAACAGATTCAGAACCTGCACCAGACAGGGATAATCCCAAGAACTGTGATGCACCGCATGGGAAAATGCACTGTGACAAATTCCATTGGTCACATACTCTTGACTTTGTCTGCACTGCATCTATCAGACATCTCTTGACGTAAAAGAGCATTAATGACTGAAGATGTTTGGAGGAACAATCTCAGCCTACAGAACACCGATCATTGCTTGCAATGCTAGGAGTACTTCTTATAAAGTAACCCTATACTTCAGTTCAGAAATTTATGAACAGATCATCAAATCAAGACTTCAGCTATGCCCATGATTTCATTTTCTAAACTTCGTAGGATACTGAAGCAATTACGGACTAAAGCTGGAGATCTTGTTACTGCATATTAGTTAATACAGTCATAGGTAATGTTACACCATTTAGTAAATGGCTAGATGCTGTGATGTCCTGTAGCTTGTAGAGCTACGATAACTAGATCACGATTCCCTTAATTACCCAGCCTGTAGCACCTGTGAACGCAACTCGACACGTACCACCAGGTTTCCGATGACCATGACCATCATGAAGACGATGAGGCACAGAGCCTGGCCGGCCACTTCCATGCAGTCCCACATGGTCTCGATCCACTCGCCGCACAGCACCCGGAACACAATGAGGAAGGAGTGGAAGAAATCGTACATGTGCCATCGTGGAAGTGTGCAGTCATCTGATATCTTGCACACACAGTCACGGTAGCTCTTGCCGAACAGCTGCATTCCCACCACGGCGAAGATGAAGACGATGATAGCCAACACAAGGGTCAGGTTTCCCAGGGCGCCCACAGAATTGCCGATGATCTTGATAAGCATGTTTAGGGTAGGCCAGGACTTGGCAAGTTTAAAGACCCTCAGCTGAAAGACATGGTCAAGGTGTGATGAAAACTGTCACCTCCTGACTGCTCTGCATATCACATGTGAATAAGGCAGCCACAAAGAAAGGGCCATGGGTGAACTTACCAATCGGAAGGACCTCAAGACAGACAGTCCTTCCACATTGGCTAGACCCAGCTCCATCAAACTCAGGCTAACTATAATTCCATCAAATATATTCCAACCTTCTTGAAAATAGTAGTAAGGATCTAAGGCAATGATTTTGAAACACATCTCAGCGGTGAAGATTCCTGTGAACACCTACAAATGAAACCGAGAAAACAGTCACAACCAAATCCCACATACCCAGGCCACGATATCCCCAATATTATCAAACTAAAAAAAACTTGGGAGTTGTATATGACTGTAGCTGGAATCCAGAGATGAAAAGCAAAATCTTACCAAATTCCCCACGGAGAGCACATTGTCGAATTCAGTAGTCATAGGATAGTGCTCCATGGCCATAAACAGAGTGTTTAAGACAATACAGATGGTGATGGTAAGATCGACGAAGGGATCCATCACAATCAGGTTGACAACCTGCTTGATCTTAAGCCACAGCGGGCAGCAGTCCCAGATGAGGAAGATGTTAGCGAATTTGTACCAGCATGGCGGACATTTCTGTCTGGATTCCTCAAGCTCTGCAGAAGCAGAAAAGCAACATTAAATAAGCTCAGCATTTGAGCTTAGACATGAATTTTACTTACTCATCAAATGTATAATTTAGGGTTCCTCAGTTCTGGATCTTGCAGCCCATTACGTATTCTAGTTTTTGGTTTGACTTTGATGATGTGTAAGATATTAATATAACAAATCGCACAACTTAAATCACATTACATGATGTCAGCTGAAGACTTGCTGCAGTTTTTAATTGTTAGCAATTGTTGAAACAATGTCTTCAGCTGAAAAAGAAAGCATGAGCCGATTGAAACGTGAACACATTTTACCATTTCAGGGAAAAGCATAGATTTCATAATCATTTTAATAACAAAGCACTCTGTTCATTTAACAATCAAGACCAAAGTTATGTGGAGACATCTAGTCAGCATTACTGTTCTTCCTGACAAAAGATCAGTTTAACAAAACTGGAAAGCAAATGGAAGTCAATGCAACTGGATTCATGCAATTTTAACTATGTGATTTGTTCAACCAAATGCTTGATCGAGCCTCATTAATGAAGAACTCAGCTGGATGAAACCAGCATAGAAAGTGGGACAGGGACCACAGAGCACGGAGCATAATGTTTAACAGGAGCTACATGCCTGGAATAATTGAATGAGATGTCTATCCAACCATGGTTTGTCTGGGTTAGATATGTGAAGAGGAACCATTTCTTTGTCCTTGTTACTACACCCAGAAGTCAAGAAAAACCTACCCTCCATTGTGTTTGTTAAAATACTGGCAACGCTCAAGGCTCTCTGTCTAGCAGCCGGGTCCTCCAAGAACTCCATGGAGGTCTGGTGAGTGCCAGACCTCTTCTTCTTCTGAACATCTGTCTCTGTTGTCGTACCCTGAGGGGAGAGAAGCGCAGTTTCAAAGGTCAGCTGTCGGAACGAGCGTTACCACATGGCATTCCAAGTGCATGCTCAGGCAATCGGAAATCGGTGGCTGTGGAGGATTCGCGAAGGAGAGAGAAAGGTCTCAAAAACTCAGTGCATCTCAGCATGCGTCGCTAGGTGGAGAGCATACTACGGCTTTTATGCCATGGCAGAAAAAGGAAAGGACAAGAGAAGCATAGCAAAAGCACACAGAAGTAAGTAAAGAACTAGCATGGCAGGCAGCAAGGTGCAAGAGTAGCTACAACACAAGCAGGCCATCGGCGCCGACCCGCTCTTCCCTTACATTGTCATCAGTAGTGGGCTTATCTACAGTCACCTCGGGCAGCAGGAGTCCAGCAGGCGACGTGGGAACTGAGGCTCCACCCACCAGCGACACCACACCGTTGCAGTCCACGGTGCAGTGCATCTTGCCGTTGGCCGGCAGCAGAACGCGTGAGGACACGCTGCTCTGGCTGATGTTGCTGCTGCGTCGCTCGATACGCCGCGGCACGAACAGCGAGCCCCGCCGGCTCTCGCTGTCCTCAAATGTGCTGTGCTCATCGTCGGCAAAGTCGTTCTCCGAGCCCACATCACGGCCGCGCCGGAAGCTGAATAAACTGGTGCGGCTGTTCCGGCGTGGCGAGAACAGGGAGCCACGGACGCTGAGGAGAGACTAGGAAAGGAACATGGCTGTGTTAGCCCTTCAGTGTGTTAGCTGTATTCAGTGCTGAGTGTCAGGTACTGATTCTCCAGTCAGCATGCATCACTTTGTCTAAACAGAGCACCAGCAGCTTGCCCTCACTGGAGTGACTGCAGTTGGTGTGTGCAGTGAAGTGCAGTGTACTCAAGAACCCCAATCATGGGAATTGTTCTTGATTATTGTTTAGTTCACTTGTACTGGGAGGGAGCAAAAACATGGACTGTCTATGGGTCCCTAAGCACTGGTTTAAGAAACACTAAACTATCCACTGATTTTTCTTTCACTGTACTCATCAAATGTTTATTATCATCTTTTAACAAAAAATAATACATTTATGGAATGGTAGAATAACCTTAAATTTAAAGCTTCACTTTATTCACAGGTAGCAAAAGCAACGACCATGGTTAGTTGTGACTACAGAGCATACAAAAATGTACAACAATTCTGTATTGTACCACAGTGTTACTCCTCTGAGTAAAAACATAAAACTGTGCGCATGTTGGATCTGCTTTCTTTGCTTTGCAATCTAGATTTTCCGCGTGATTTCTTCTTTTTTGCTCAAAAAAACAATAAAAGCAATATCTCCCCCAGCACTCACAATAGCATTGTTCAAAAAATAGATTTGTGATAAATATAGACTTTATGAATGCCATGGGGCTCCTTCCAAGGATTGCACTGGCAATAAAAATCCACTTAGGTGGTTTACATAAATTGACACCATCAGCTAATCGCTGTCCTGATAAGGATGAGGTGGCGAAAGCATGTGTTGCAGATGTTGATGGTCACTGTCACAGAACATGTGGGGAAGAGCATAAGGCAACAGAAGGTAGACTCAGACCTGCATGAATGATCCAAGAAATATTATACATTTGACCCAAAACCAATGCATTATCGATGGGGAACAGATTGCATAAGTTAGTGCCAAGTAATTCAGCCCAGTCTGGCATTTTCACATTACTTCTATAACAAAAATCCCCAAGTCCATATGTAAAGATGAAAAAGGCATGGTGAAGACATATGATTTGCATGCCTAATGTGCTCTGCAATTTAACTTGCCAGGATGCTGCTTTACATATTCTACCTTAAAGAAACTATGGATAGAATATTAGCATAATGCATACAAATGTATACATAAAAAAATCATGCTACTGCGTGTGAAATAGCTAAACAGCTGTGATTAGATATTAATAAGAGAGAGCGATCCTGGTGTTAAGATGACTGTCGAAGGGTATCATGCGCACTGGAATATGCAAAAAGCTTAAAGAATTAAATTCACGTCAATCGCTGTGTTCTCTGGCTAACTGGGGTTCACCTGGTGTGGGGACGAGTGCCTCTTCTCATATGACAGCCTGTTGCCGTCGATGGAGAAGCGGAAGCCCGTCCTTTTGATGCTGTCCTCTGACTCTGACTTGTGAAACTTCTCATCGTCTGCCTTCTCCTCCTCTCCCTCCTCCTTCTGCCTCCGCTTCTTGCGCCGGTTCCGCCTCTCCTTGGCGCTCTTGGAGCTCAGCTTGGATGCCTCGGAGGAGGATTCTGTGAGGCCCACCCTCCCGCTGTACTCCCCGCTCCCGTTGGCTGCTTCCATAGCGGCCTGCTGTCAGAACAACCAACCAGCAGACGGTAATGGTTACCATGGCAACACTGGGGTCTATTCCTGAACATAGCAGCGATGTGCAAAAGGGTTTCTTCAGAGAGCAAAATCCCGCAGCTTCATAGGAATGTTCCTCAAACATATTGTGTGGCTGGGAATAGTTTATAAAATATTTCAGGAAAAGCTATTTTTAATGGACCTCTCAGGAATGATGGAAATTGAGATGCAGAATTTTCTATGGCCACGGAACGGTCTTGTAATAACTTGAATGCTACATTTGTCTTCCAATAATTTCTGCATCCCTCTGAATAAAAATCAAATTCTCTTTTCATAGTTGCTTCTTTTTCACTTTCCATGGTTTAAAATGTGACGCACTGGTGAAATAGATTGGAACAAAATACAAGAATGCAACCAGCTACATAAACAATCGCAACATTCTCTCATGAATAAAATGCAGCAATTTGTTTTCTCTTAAATGCATTCATGCTGTCCAGTCTCCCAGTGTTCTTATAACTAAAGATCCACTTTCAATAGGTTACATTCACTGCACAAAAAAAGGTCACTGAACCTTCACACAGGGTTGTCTTAACCACACTGTACCCTTAAATTAATTAGACTCTATTGTCACATGGGCTTTTGGATGAGGTGCCTTTCACATGGGCCAATATAGGGCCAACTGGAGCGCAATGGGGGCAGCATACCTGAGCTTCTTCCTGCTGCCTTTTGAGCTGCTCCAGCATCGCCTGGAACTCCTCCTCCTTCTGTTGGGCCTCTTCCATCGTGGCCTGGTTCTGCTCATCATAGGCCATGGCCACCACGGCCAGGATCAGGTTCACCAGGTAGAAGGAGCCCAGGAAGATCACCAGCACGAAGAAGATCATGTAGGTTTTCCCTGCAGCTCTCAAGGTCTAAAACACAAATGGAGACTTCAGACCACCTCCCATCTGTTACAGCCATCAGACAAGACTTTTTCTTAAATGTGAACTTGTAGTATCTACAGAAATCAAATCCACTAAAACAACACTTTCTTAAAGGGATTAAACGATGCTGAAACATCTATCGTCGTGGAAAATTATGCCAACTTTCTGAGCTAAGCAAACATTTCACATCAATAAATTCAATGTAAAAGAGTGGCTATTCAATGTATTTGGTTTATATAGTAAAGCCATGTTATATCAGAAGTTGGTCGTTTTTATTTCCTTTAAAATTTAAAACTTTTTATGTTTATCTTTATAGACACGAATCACATGGTGCCATTTTAATAAGACACTTGACACCATCTGAAAGACGCAATGCAAACCAGGAGTAAAACAAACTTTCATTTAAAAAGCAGTACCTTCCCAAGAGCACCGTTTAAATAACACTAATGGGAAAAGGACAATATAAATATTAGCATAAATGACATAAGACACTATTCAAAATTAAAATTCTTCACTGGAATAATGTAAATTAATGAACTGCTGAATGTGTATGAAGAGCAGCACTATGCAAACACTGGACGCTCTGGTTAAACACTGCAGTAGATCATAATGGAAATACAATGACTGCAGAAAGGAAGCTGACCCCCTAATGAAGCATCATAAATGGACCTACATGCGCAAACTTATAATGATATTTTGCCTGCAGGAATTAAAAAAAACAAACAAAGATTTAAAGGACTTATATATCTAATACTCTACATGAAGTATTAGATGCTCACAAAAACCGGATCAAAAACCGTAAACAACAAAATGCAATAAGCCTCACTGATATTTACCCTTTAATAAAAAAAAAACACTTAATTTCATTCATTACAGAGGGGTGAGTTAATCCACATACAAATTCTCAGGTAAAGTAAAATTGCTTGATGTATCACCTGATGCGTCATGAAAGCAATGAAATCTAATAATGGTCCCCTGGTCTTTGCTACAGACCTGCTGGTAGAGATTCTCCCAGAAGTCCTGAGTCATGAGTCGGAAGAGTGAGAGGAACGCCCAGCTGAAGGTGTCGAAGCTGGTGTATCCGTAATCGGGGTTTCGGCCGGCTTTCTGGCAGGAGAATCCCTCCGGACATTGCCTGGGACACAAGGAATCACACATCCTCTTTCACGTACTTCACTCAGCAAGTCATTTTTATATTCATTTTAATTACAATTTAGAGGAGACCAGGGACATTGTAGAACGGGGTCAGTTGTTTGAAGTAATTTTCTTACATAGATTCTCCCCTTAGGTTCCCCCAAACACCATGTTTAGCAAACCTGTACAACCTTACTAAGAAAGAAATAAAATCCTGTTGCATTGATTTAAATGTTATAGAAATGGAAATGAAAAGAAAATCAACAATTATCCTCAGTCTCCCCTTTGCGACTGCAAATATATGGCCCAGATATAATCAGTGATGCAGAAACTTTGCAGTCTTACCCAGCATCACTTGCATTTCCACACAGAAGAGCATCTCTTCGATTTGGTAAGAAATAATAGTTACCTTGATGAAGAATGAAAATAAGAATTAGACGATGTGAATAATCTTACCAAAGACTAAAACTGCATCAATTACAGCAAGAGGGTAAGACATGACACATGCAGACTAGCCTCCTGTCCCAGTAGCCCGAATCCTCCAGCACCAGGAGCAGGTAATTGATTTGATGTAAACATGAAAGTGAGACCCTCGCTGAGGGGTACAGCTGCCTAATGGCAATATGACTCCTCGACACCCTGGTCATGACTGTACAGCCGTCAGCGGTGGAATTGTTGTGTCCAGCTCATTTGCTCAGATTCAGTGAGTCAGGTTTCTCTTCCTAAGTATGCTAGGAGGTCATCCCCCCACACCCCTATTTCATCAAGCAGACCCCCCCCCCCCCTGCTTTGGGGCAATGACTCAGTGCCTGTTTTCCAGCATAACATGCCACTCGTCTCCAAAGACAGGCTGACTTTATTGCACCTGCCAGAATCTACCCGAATTTCGCTAACACATTGCCACCCCCCCCCCCCCATCCTCCACATCTCCCTCCCCCCCCCCCACTTGCAATGTGTGCCATTTTGCATCACGATTCCCAGTGAGGACGCTCCCCGTTTTCTCGCTTATCGGCGATTATGTGACTCAGACATTCTGATTCTGCGGTGACCTGCTAGAGAGCCCCCTCCCCCCCCCCCACCACAAAAAAAGAAAAAGTCAAAGTGCTTACTTTCGTCATTGAGATAATCGGTCCAGTTAGCCGCGCCTGTCAGGTTCAAGGCCGTCACATTGTCCATGGTGTCATTTCTCAGAGGTATTTTTACACACTTCTGCCTCAAATTACCCATAAATAGCTGCAGCCCTATTAGTGCAAACACACTCAGACAGAAGACCGTGAGAATCATCACATCCGACAGTTTCTTCACCGACTGGATCAGCGCCCCTACGATGGTCTTCAGACCTGCAAAAGATGAAAGAAACCCTTTGCTGTTGTCTGAAGGGGATCCACGCGGCGCGGAAACAATGAGCAAAGCTTCTGTGAGCATCTAAATGTCATGGGGATGTGGGACAAAGGTGCTGCAGTAAGCTGATGCGTTCAGATCGCTCATTAGAAAGAAATAGCATAAATAACAGCTTATAAAAAGAGACCTGGCCCCCATATAATTGTGAATCAGGGGTTTAGTGATGGCAGACGAGGTCTTTTTTTAACCAATGGGATTAGTTTAGATGTGGTTAAATTTTCCTCAATTAACATGTGGGCCACGTCATGCAGGTTATCTTTTCTGAAGGTCCATCTCCAAGCAGATAATCCAGGCTCCAGCTTATATCACGTGCATTTAGTCTCCAGACCAGCTGAATCTAAGGGTCGCGGCCAGCGAGCTGGGAAATTTAAGTGCCAGCGCCTCAAGCCCTTGTTCTCGCCCCCTTGTTGACAATTTATATATTTTCAACCCACGCAACGGGGGAAAACATTCCAAGTTCACACAGATGGGTGATATTCAAACCCGCAACCTTGGAGGTGTGAGGTAACGGTGCTATTAACTGAGACACTGTGCCATCTTGTTAACTATTTATACGTATAATACTGCAACATTATCTTAGGGCTGTCCAATTACAGCTAGTTCCGAAGAACCACGTGTTATTTACCACCATAAATGCTTGGAGCAGAAAAGAGTGCTGTCAGCAATACAGGATCATGCAGTGTACGTGAGTGTGTATCAGGTTAGGCGTGATACACACACACAGGCCATCAAACGAGCACCATCCAGGTCAAACAGTCAGGGGAAAACCATAACAAACACCAAAAGAAAATAAAGGATAGCCAGGCATCAACACAAAAGCAACAGAACAGGCTGGATTTTGCGATGTCTCATGCAAAAAAAAATATGATAAAAAAATTTAAAATCTATAGAACTCCCAAGGCTGCTCTTAGAAAAGAAATAGAAGAAACAAAGCAAAAGAACCTAAAAGCAGAGAATCCATTCCATATCGATGGACTAGCTGAAGATTCCTGCTTTTACTGGCTGCTTTGCTCTATGAGAGGCAAGCGGTCGAACCTTGAGAAGTAAAAGTGTAAGGCGAGGTGACCCTTTTGTTTTGTCTGGATGGAGTGAACACCAGCCTTCACCCTTTTGACCTTTAACCTGGCTCTCACCTGGGATGACTGATATAGTTTTCAGGGCTCGGAGAACCCTGAACGTTCTCAGTGCCGAGACATTGCCCAGGTCCACAAACTCTGTCACATATCTGTAATAGGGGAGGTCACACACAAGACGCCATGACAGGACACCAAGGAACAGTCGGAGGAAGCATTGCACAAGGGCTGTCTGACACCTAACAGTGAGCACTCCTTACCTGGAATTACTGAAATAGTTTTCAAAGCTCTCAGTACTCTGAAAGTGCGAAGAGCTGAAACATTGCCTAGGCTTACAAACTCTGTTACATACCTGCAGGATTAAATGCACAGTTACAATAGGACTATTCACAATGTTCAAGCTCCACACACAATCGGGGGTTTATAGCCTTGCATCCTTTATTATTTTTCTGCATGTGCTGCGGTAACAGACATGGAGGTCTCCATAGCAATAAGATGGGTCAGATGTTTTCGCACTTTGCTCTCATTAAACCACTGTGGATGCACGTGGTAACACCATTCAGTGAAGGAGCGTGCATTCCTTCTCATCTTTGTGTCACTGCGACGCACTGGCAATATCCAGTGCAAAATTAGCAAATAACATTCCTGCTTATCTATGGACTAAAAATCACAAAAACATGAATAAAAGAGGCCGTTTCATATTTTCCTTTCCCCCACCGTGGCTTTGAGGAAAGACAGATAGGATTAAGCAAAAATATCCAAAAGAGTTGCAGTGAATAAACGCAGCAGCACGCTGGGCCGCACTGTGTCATAATGAGTGAAAATATTTAAGCAATGGTTTTTAATTATTAAGTACTTTTAATACAGTAGTAAAGTTCAAGGGTTTAACATTTGTGAATGCATTAACAGCTGCAGTGACAGCTGCAGTGACAGCTGCAGTGACAGCTGCGTTAACGATAACAGGATGAATGGATGAAGCAGGATACTTACGCCATGAGTATAACACTGAAATCCAGCCAGTTCCAGGGATCCCGCAGGAAGGTAAATTTCCCGACACAGAAGCCTCTCGCAAGGATTTTTATCAGACATTCAAAAGTGTAAATTCCAGTGAACGTGTACCTGCGAATGAAAGGATTAATGTTACGCCACATTAGCATTTTCACAGCGGAAATAAGAATTTCTGGGGTTTTCGTTTCTGACAGCAGCAACTCCCAACATGAAAATGTATTTTATGACAATAACAACAACAAACATTAATAATAATGAGTAATAATAATAATAATAATAATAATAATTTTAGACAATGACTTACTCTACATTCTTTGCCCAGTCCGGGGGGTTACTCAACGTCATGAACGCACAGTTGGTCAGGATAGTGCACATGATTAAAAAGCTGAACAACGTGGAGGCAGCCGTCAAGGAAATGCTATTCAAGTTATGTAACTTTGCCCAGTTAGAATTAACAAAGAGCAAATTTCCAAAACTCAATCCATGGGATGTGTGGATGGGATAAGCCCATAAGCACCATTTCTGTGGATTTACTGAATGAGCTTTGGTTCCCTACTTCGTTACATATGATGAGGAAGCCTGACTTCAGGTCATTGCCAGTCTCATTTCACTAACAACAAAAATGGACTTTGGTAATTTGCTCTTCAATTTACGTATCAAAGATTCATGCATGTCACTCATGCATGCGCCCATACATACCGGTCCATTCTCGCACAATTCCATATGGCAAAGGATATGAATGTACCAAAACCATAATTGATAATCTTCTAATGGGGTTGAAGGAGCTTAAGATGTACAAGGCAGGAGTGGCGTTAAACCGGAAGATTGCCTTCCCACGGTTCAATACTATAAAGGTCTAAAAGAGAGACAGAGAGAAGAGGGCAGGGGAAATTTTTGTTTTTTGCCGGAGTCTGCATTCAGAGCAACGCTTTCCGATGGCCAGTGGCATCCAGCTCAAATCCCTGTGCTGCAATTCAATTCATTTAAGCAACATCTCTTGAGCGATGTAACTTAATTTATGATGTAGTCCGCATCGTAAAAACTACAAGCCCCGGCAGTACAGAAGGGTTTCTGGATGAGTGAACAAAGTGGCGATCAAATTTTGTACGTGGTCACAACAGTGAGACGAGTCCCTCGGACAGCTAGCTCAGCAACGGGGATGGCACAGCTTAGCAGATATACATGGAATAGAACACCATTACTGCCGAAATGTCTTCAACAGCCTGCAATATACGGCTGTGCAAATGTGGCTGTGTTATGGTGTATCTAACCAGGGTCACTGCTGTCGTAGTTATTTGAGCCTCGCTTTTTGGTCTAGCCATTTAATCGCCTCTACGATGTCACCTATGAGTCGCTGCATGCTGTCCTGTCACATAAGCTACCGTGACGTCTCACAGAGAATCATACCATACTCCAGCACCCAGGACACAAACAACTAGGCAACAGGCATCAAAGCTAGTAAGAAACAGGCCTGTCAGTGGGCCTGGCCTGGAATGTGAGACCAAACAAGAGCGGACTGACAGTCAATCGAAAAAAGTCGCAAGAGAGCCTCTAGAAAGAACTGATTTGTCTGCAAAGTTCAAAATAAAATCTGTGATTAATACTTCTTATATTTTTTTATATACTGAAACTTCTGAAATTTATGCGAAATATAGTTAATCAACCAAATACAATACCAATAACAAAACAATATTCAGAAATTTCCAGCCAATCACATGAAACCAACAGATGATTATGCATACATACATCATCAGCGGTAGCAACTAACAGAAGAGCCAGCCAATAAAAATGACTCTGAAATGTGCAGGACACAGACTTATCCAATTGATTGTTGCTCCTTATCTGACTGCATCCACAGCCCGCCTACAAGTGAGGCTTAGCAGGACTCACTTGCTGATTGCTGTAATAAGGGTCCAGATCCTCCAGGGGGGTGGAAACCATTCCCTTTGGTATGTCCCCATAAATAAATGGCAGGGACTTCCCCGCCTCCAGGTCACTGTTGGGCTTGGGGCCGTTTTCGTCGTCCTCATCTCGCCGCTCCCCTCTGGGCTTCTTGGACTTCTCTTCGGCGATCCGCTTCTCGATGGCATCGAGAGACTCGCGGCAGAACAAGCGGAAGCTGTCTGGTCCCGGCGGTACAAGCAGCTGGGCCATCTTCTCATCCTGCACCTTCAGAATGAACGGTTAACCTCCTGCATAAGAAAGTGCTAGAACAACAAGAGGGAGAGTGGGAGACCACGTTAACCGCTGAAATTAGCCGCTGAAATTAGCCGACAGACGCGCGCCTGCTTTCAATTCACAGCGTACATCCTATGTGGGCTGGAACGTTTAACTTATTAGTCTTGACAAATGAACATCCTCACTAATTTTCCCTTAGACAACAGTTAGGGCTAACATCAGGGAAAAGGGAACAGCTAATTTCATACTGATATATCACATCATACTCTACACCAATGAATAGCAGATATTAGCAACAACGAGGACGGTATCAACACCTGAAAGGGATCAAGACACAAAACTTATAGGAACATCATCTTCCCTAACTGCTGCCTCAGGACCCAGCCAGGATATCGCCAGTTCTCACATTACCACTACCAAAGAAAAAAAAGTTCTCACAAATTGTTGTATTTGCTGGCTAATCTCTCAGTCACTGCATCTCCTTTAATACAGCACTCGTAACATGAAGTGAACTTAAACTAAAAATTGACTGTAAAACCAAATCAGGACTTTGGAACAATAATCTCCTTACACATAGGTACATAAATCCCAGATGACAGGCCTCAGGCATAGCTAACAATGCAGAAATTCCAGAGTTAAATGAGGCAACGTTGACCTGACATGGGTGGGACAAGGTTAGTAGATTAGAGATGTAGTGTTGCACTAAACATTAGAAAATGATAGCCAGGCAAACTAGAAAGTGGGTTGAACCAAGGTCTCATCAGATCCAGGATTTCTGTTCATTCCAGACCTAAGAAGTCCTGACTTCCTTGAGCTCCTGATGAAATCATCCAGGGCACTGTATTTGGTCACAGGGAGCGAGGAGATAAAGAACCAGACACCCTTCTGCCACACACATCTAACCAGGAAGCCCTACTTAATTTAGTTTGGCCATACCATGCGCTTTCTGGGCGTCTGCGTTATTCTATGTGCGAAACTACTTTCCAGTGATGAAGAAGTGACGAGCATCGCTGACATTTTTTTTTTTGATGACTCACCACACAAACACGTCAGCTCACGATGACATATATGGTGCGTGAGCTCACAACTGGCTTTATAAGGTTCTGAAACATGAGTGTGCATGATAATCTGGACATCTGCTTAGCCGTTACAATCACCATTACAGGTATCAACTCTCCCTTTGTGGTAAAAGGATAATTCACACTTTGGGCCAGAGCTCTCCTGACCATGGTCTCTACAGATGATCTTCCAAGGTGTCCTGTCCTGTGAAGCTCCTGCCTTTGCTCCTCTGAAGACCTCAATTCAACGTGCCCTCTCAGCAAAACTTGGGCTGACAGATGATAGGTCCACCTTCACAACAATTTTATGGTGCTTAGTTAAAGTGACATCCTACTGAGTACGTTAACCACTTCCCCTACTCAAAGTTCTCACCTTGTCTGCAGGGGACAGGAGAGCTATTCAAATAAGGCCAACAGATTTTTTGAAGCAGTTACAGTACAGAGTTTTGGTATCACTTCAGTTTAAGGAATTTTATGTTGACATACATTGCGCATTGTCACTGCAGATACATGGCATAAGTACGAATAGGCGCAGAATGACATTTACAAAGACATGGGCCTCACATGTTTGTCTGCCATGTTCAATTGGGATTACATAGTCTTTGGTTTACTTTTTGTTGTTATGCTTTGCAAGTATCCATAAGAACTTACGCAAACATTCTTATTTCGTTCAACCCAAATTCATTATCATTCATAAACATCCACAGCCAAATATTTTAATTGACTAGAAGCCAAAATGTTTTACTACTAATGTCAGTGCTGAAAACAAAATTGGTGATCATAAATTACAGCGGTTTAAGTATAAACCCATTTCTCAAACTATTGAATGATAATGAATAGTCAGAAATGCCATATTGTAAAATGACACAATTTATAATACATTATGTACGTCAACATAGAACGCCCACATCACAAAGTGTTGCCAACTATTGTTTTTTTATGAAGTGTAAAGGTCCAGGAGGACCTAGAATAATCCATTCTAGTTTGCAGTAACATGCACATTCTGTCTGCATGCACTCAAGGAACATTCTATCACATGCAGGTAGCAGCAACCATGAAGTTGGCAGAGTGACACATGAGAAAGCTGGTCTTCCCTATTCTGAATAATGCACCACACTATCCAGAATGGGATCTCCGAGCAGAGGCGCAGGCGGAGGGTCGTCGTGCTTCGTATGCAAAAAAAATCTTTTTTTGAGTTTTTTTTTTTTTTTTTTGTTTTTTTTTTTGCCATGTCATTCATAATTTGCCTCGAAGTCCTAGTCAGCCATGGTGGTGCACTCCCAGTGAGCTAAGCTTTAACACAGCAAGCATGTGGGCCCGACAAACGGCCAACAGAGCAACAGCGTAAGTGACTAATTTCATTTGAGTAGACAAGGCCTTCAGGTCAATTCAGGCTGATTGGTTAGGAAGAAACTCAGAAAAAAAAAGATGGATGAAATGGCATATGTTGTGATTTTGCTATTGGTCTCTGCTGGATTCTCATTTTGTAATCATTGCATTATTTATGCATATATATTGTTATGTTTAACCATTGCACTGCATTCTGATATGAAATGTATGAAATGCTTCATGGTTGAAAAGCAATTCTATAAGATTTTACAAAATCTCTTGTAGACTATAATGGAATTCAGAAGCAACCCCCAACTTAGGATGTAGTCAATGAATTGCCAGGGTGGAGTCATGCCAAGTCCCTGGTACCAACCTTTGTCTAAGCCCAAGGGCGGAGGCCCCTCCATTAATACATGTTTTTTTGCCATCCATTTATTTTAGAACGCTTCTATCAGAGCATAGGATCCGGCTGGAAGACAAAAACACTCACACAATAATGCAGTTCTCTTGGCAACAACAGCAATTGTCACAAACTACAGTACTTGTACTACATCAGTTTTTCTCAACCCGGTCCTCAGGAACCCCCAGACAGTTTTGTTTTGATGGGAGGGAGCAAAAAGATGGACTGTCCGGCAGGGAGCAAAAACGTGGACCGTCTAGGAGTCCCTGCAGACCGGGTTGAGAAACCCTGTTCTACATCCAGATGCAGATAATTTCCTCTGCAAATTAAGAAGTTAAATTTGTGTTGCTTGTAGTTAACAAAAGTTAAAATTGTTTCATAATTAAATTTTGGGTAGCACTTTACTTGTGGGGGCACAAATAATGTAGTAATATATTCTTAATTAATGTATTTATTAATCAGAAATTACATGTTAGTTAAGTACTGATCTCATGTTCGTTCATCATTAATGAATCAAAATGGTTAATGTATTTCATGCATGTGTAGTTACTATATTTGTTCATGATTTGTACTTGAGTAGTAACTGAGTTACTAAGTTACTTGTGCCCCCTCAAGTAAAGTGCTACGAAATCTTTTTGATTAATTAATTTTAAGCAGTATTCACTAGCAAGAAAATATATAAATCTGGTAAAGTCATATTTGATATAAGAATCAGTTTATATATTGCATTTAAAAATATGAGTTGTAGTGTTTATGTCTGCAAAAGATGGATAATTGAAAAAGAATATATGTGGTCAAAACAAACAATAAAAAATGTAAAGCATGTATTGAAAATCTCAGCTAAAATGAGCCACGAGCCACATAAATAATATATTTCAAAGCAGGCAAAGGAAACTGCTTGTGGCTCAGTTGAGTCTTGGCCAAAATAACGGTCAGCAAATCATGGCCTCGGGCTTCTGTCTCCTGAAACACGTGCTGCCTTTGGGAATGCTAGCTGGCTAGGTGACTGACAGCTACGCCGATGTAACGTGCGGCAAAATAAACAGTGAAGTGGCAGGATGCTGAGCCCCCCTGCCCTCGTCCTCACGCCCGACGCCTTACTGGGGGGACAGCCTGTGGTTTATTTGTCTCCATGGCACACAGTTCATTAGTCATCTGTAGCCTCCCTTACAGTGGGGACCATTTTAATTGTACCACGACACATGCGGTGCTCCCTGAATTTTAAAAAAGGAATACATTCTTGTTATTTCAAAGAAGGGCCGCTAACAATGCGAGGCAACAGTGGCCGGAGACTCAAAATGGCATGACATTTTGTTTCTGTGTCTCAATAATTGGCTAGGAAGTTTGGCACCATCATTTACATCGGAAGAGATGAGAGTAGCACTATACATTTACTCATTTATCTGAAGCTTTTATCCAAAGTGACTTACAGTAGAGGGAAGGGGTACAATTTATGCATGCGCCCTGGGATTTGAGCCCATGACCTTTGCATTGACGGTGCTGACTTGCTGAGCTACACTTTGGCGTGAATTGAAATGATGGTGAGAAGCCGTCCGGATGGACGGAGAGAGTCCTGGACGGGCCACCTGCCGGCGTTTTCGCGTGTCTGCTTAGCGCTTAGCTCACCTGCCTCCCCCACTTTTTCGCTTTGTTCCCTAAATCCATCCCAAAGACCCACTTTGTTCCCTCGAGAGGCTTGGAGAGCAGCGCAAACAAGCCCCTCCTGAAATGCCAGGTGTGCCGTTTGCTCTAACCCCCATTGTCCTCCTTGCCAGGCCCTCCAATAAGCACACATCCCACAGGAAAGAGCACAAATCCCCTGTGACATCACAGTCATTCCCAGAAATAAATACATCTGTACCCTATAACACAGTGAGAAATTAAGTGCTCTACTAAATATTAATAACAATACCAAGTGTAAAGTTTACATTTCAGGAATCTTGAGGCCGTATGAGAAGTCATACTGGGCTTATAGTGCAGGTCAGCAAAACAGCCAGCTTTTCCCTTTACTGTCACGTGATTTCAAATGATGGTATTTTCAGACTGATTATCTGGCAGGTATAAAAAGTTATTACAATATAAATAATATAAGGCACTTGCCTGAAACAGATGAGGCAAGGCTTCTGTCTTTGAGAAATTCATAATAAAATAACATATAATATAATCAAGCTTTTTGACAAACTTCGGATGACAGCATGAAGTGACCAGAGGTGAATAACGCTTTAATAGGTGTGCACTTAACAATGCGTATTACATATAAAATGACTATCTGCAAGTCTCTGCCATTGGTCACGGTTTATCATATTTTGTACTTAAGGTATAAAACTGGGGCGTAGGCGACAGCTGCTGTCCACGGTGCTGAAAGACGTTTTCGGTTTGTTTTCGTAAATGTATTGACCGGTTTTATCACATGAATGGTACATTTTTAAGTCGACAAAAATATGCATCATAACAACATGAATCGGCACCACGCAACGATCTCAAAGCTATTGTAAATCTAAGTATGTATATGTTAATCTCCGAATTATCCTAAGGTTTCTAAGTTTGATCGCTGCAGTCCAGCAGGAGGCTACCAAATTTCGCCCAAGACTTTTCTTAAAGGATACATATGATGTCCATATTCATATGCTTTATTCCAATACCATAACCTCACTGCGATCGTCAGTTTCTAATGATGTTTTGATATTTCCATGCAACCCAAAGGCGTTATAAAAGTGTATGCAAGATAACATATGTGATGCAAGAAAACATATATGACCAAGAAAATCGTCTATAGCCATTCTACATTACATCCAATAGCAATCCCATATTGCAGCACAACCGAGCTATGGGTGGTAGGACTAGAAACTTCGAGGTGCGGTCCGTCAGTTTCTCTGAATATTAGTAGAAAAAATATTTTTAAAAGAGACTTTTAGGTGTAACTGACAAATTATCTGGAGTATCGAAGTCTAGAACAACATAGACGACGCAAATGTAACTGGAAGGTAGCACAATCTTTTTATAGGCGAATGCAATTGTTCAACATTGTGAGCAGAAAATGGACCGCTTTGCTATGAGGAGCCGAAATACAAGTAAAATTAGCGCATTTTCATGATTGCACGGAGTTGTAAATCCTAACGATTGTATATGCTACCACAGACACATAGATCTGTCAAAGCTTACTCCAGACCAGTTGCAATCAAGATCACGTCATGCGTAGACCTTTCCCCCCAAACAGCAAATAGGCTATAGCTCCTGTCATAAAATAAACGACCAAATAGTGTTTGAAATATTATACATTATAGTCAATATGGCATTATGATGGCAAATAATTATCTTGGAATTACCCTGAATACTTCTCCGCACACCCGCATAATAATAATTCATACAGTTCTAAAATTAATGATTTCTATCTACTCTAATATCCGTCGACAAGTATTTCTTCATCTGTGCTACACGATTAATCGAAACGAACCAAAAAGGCAAAATGCGAAAGAATTGCATAAACGATTAGACACGACGCACAACTAAGAATGAATACCCTATTGTTTTTTTTAATGAAATCAAACTTTATACGATAATTAATCCTAACAGAAGATATGTGATTGAAAACGGTACCTTGCCTGTGGAAGATTGTCGACTAAGAGAGCAAGCAGTAGCTGTCGCCATATTGAAGGTTTCATTTATTTCCATAGAGAAGCCTCCAACGCCTCTTCAGCTGCAACATCTCCACCTTGCCTTTGGAGAGTCCGGAGGATAACCAGACCCCCAAACGCCCTGCCCATTTACACTTCATAAAGCGGCCGCTCAAAGCCACTCCTTATTCCAAGTCTATTTCGAGAATATGTCAAGGCTATGTCGAAAAAAATTATCTAAATAATAACAACAACAACAACAATCAAACGCCATTCCTGTTTTATTTAACAGGTCGTTTCTGGAATACCAAGCTACTTTCACAAGGAGAACGAATCTTAAAATGCAGAATAACTGTCTTTTTTGTTGACAATCTTCTGCGTTTGTGTATCTATGTAAATGTCTACATGCTTTTGGATGTGAGAATTAGGCATGCATTAAATTACAGGGTATATTTGCGAATAAATGATAGGGTGTGTTTTGGTAAAGGTCTACGTCAGTTTCATGCTGATATTTTTGAGGGCCAGGAAAACATTGAGCAAAATACCCCGTGTTTCACAAAGCAACTGGATTTTCCTTTGGGTTGCGGTGGCTTTTTTAGCCCTAAAATCAGATTTAATGCGTGAGTGCTTTACCTGTTGATGCCATGAACGTTTTATGAAATGCAAATTCCGGTGATTTTTTTTTTTACAACCATAAACCGACTGTAGGTTAGCCTACCAACTACCAAGCATAGTGGACTGCCTGTTATATTTATAGCAGATAAAATATTTGTACGATTGGCAGTCAACATGCTTGAAATAATTGCATAATTTTCTTGGTCTTGAAAGCTCATTAACCCCAGAAGCTACCGGTTATTCTGAGCTTAAGTGAAAAATTCAGCCCAAGATGTCAGCTTCCTACAAATGAGAAATGTCCAGCCAACAGGCAGGGAAGGTCGTCTCCATGCACAGACAGCGCCAAATGCGCGTCTAAACGCACATACATGGTTCCAAAGGCGAAATAACTGAATGTTGCAGATTGATACTGATTCTGGCATTAATATCTTTTTTGTACTATGCTCGGTCTCTGTTTTGCATGGACTGGCAAAATGATGGACCTAATGAACGATCACAAACAACCTCAGCGAACAAATTCAACCGACCTCAAATAAACGATTTATTAGCAAATGAAATAGGCTACTACACTGTGAAAAACACGACCCAAAGCCTGGTACATTTATTTGCGGGTTACCACGCCAAAACGGCATTGGCGATCACAGAGGCAATAGGTGACGCCTTTCACTGTCGATCAGTATAAAAATTATTATACACGAGGCCATCGATTTCACTTGTAAACGACATGCAATACGCCTTGAGATTATTTTTGTGTGTTTTATATGCTATTTAAATAAGTCTTATTTTGTAAATCTTTTCGACATACCAACGATTACGCATAATCTTTATGATGACTGTTTGAACAGGCGCTAATGTAAGCTTTTAGACGTTTTAAGATGTCTAATGATAACACCAACACCCAAATACAAGTTTTTTTGTCAATATTTTCCATACATTAAAACCATCTTGTAAAAAAAGGAAACAGTCGTGATTATTTCATCAAAGGGCTACAGCAGTTTCCAGTTCATAATTGTATTTTGGGTGCAGCATATCTAAAAAGCATTCGTGCATATTGTTCTGCACATCTAACGATGTCGAAATGCAGGTTTTTCCTTTAAATACTCACCATTATGGTCCAAGGCAGGGGGATCTAAGAACGCCTGGCCGATCCCGTCATGTCTGCTTGACTTTTTGTTTTTTTTTTTAGTTTGTTGTTTTTCTCCCGCAGCCAAATATCGTTGATGCCTTCTTAAGAGTAAATAGAACGGTAGTTATCCTTTGGGTGAATAATTCCCAGGTAGCGGAGAATAAACAATCACGTAAGAGAACTATCAATCGCAGCCAGTGTCGCCTTGCACCGCCGATCGACGCTTCCGGTCATTCATTATAGGGATGGGAATGACGCCAAAGCCGCTCCGAGGGATTCACGCATCAGCTGGAAAATGCAAGATGCTGCGTGATGCACCTATAAACTTCAATCAGAAACCGTGAATATTTAGGAAGGTGGATCCCGGAAAAAATGAACTAACTGTGTTTAGCTCAGACACGCAGTGTTTTCCACCAGCTTTTCCTTCAATGCGCGTACAATCGATAGGATGCCAAGGTCGCCCAATGCAAAAGCCGGCAGGAGGAACCCGATTCACTATGCATTTATATGGAGCGCTGATCAGACCTTTATATTGCGGGAAAATGATCATTGATAGGTTTTGCATTTTATTATGCGCTCATACCTTTTACAGCTAGGCTACTAATTAGTAATAACGATTGCGTTAAATCCAGCACCGATAAATAGGATTTGTTTCGTGAGTATTTTATTTAAAAAAAAAATCGTTCACGCGGAGTCGTGCAAACACACGTACACCCACGCTCACACCTATACCTGTACGTATGCTCATCGAATCTGTCCTCTGTTGTAAGTTTATGTGTTTTCATAAAGGACATGAAGAGCGATATTGATATCTAGGTTTTAAATCAGGCCGAAATGTATCGATCAGAGTGAAAAATTAGGGAAGTAATGCCACCTAGTGACAGGTATTCTATTTAGAGGAACAGCGGAGAAAAAGTGCTCGACCTGTAGATATCAGAAACGGCCTTATAATTAGTTATATGAAAACAGAACAAGTACAGGAATCCGGCACGACGTGCCACACTGTCAGAAAGAACACGCAGGTCTTAAAGGGTATGTCCCTCAAATATACATAGAATATTTTACTTCCGATGAGATATTCCCGAACGATGGACGGCGACTACAATTTTTATTAAATAAATAATGGTTCCCGTGATTACGTATATTGAATGGTCACCAAAAGCCACCCTCGGTGAGTGACACATTTTTGCTGCGCCATGTGTGCTATCCCTGTGATGAATTTCTCATAAATGTCTGGTAAATCTGTCAGAAGCTCTGGGTGTACTGCAATGAGCTGTTTATGTAATGATGTCATCAAAAATGAATAATTTATTAAAATTACAGCTAAAATCTTTAAATTGCCATTTTAATTTCATTAATTATTTTTTAACATAGCTTTGATAGCTTGCAACAGGACCAAATGATTGTCATCATAAATATTTAAATTTCCATCCATCTGTGTAAATGGAATGGAGGAGCCCTTCTATGAAGACCATTCTGTTGTATGTGTCCTTTTTCCCAAACACCAGGTCAGACACACAGGCCAGACGCTGGCTCATATTTCCAGGGCTTCTCATTAAACAGTTTCCCCAGTACCGCCTCTTTTCGGAGCACATGATCCGGTTGTGTCCCAGATGTCCATTTGGCTGGTATTTGTTCTGACCCACTTCTCTGAGAGTAACCCCTCTTGCGGTTTCTAGGACAAGGCAAAACACATTGTGGGTTTGCAGCAGTAACAATCTCCACCGTATAGGTCAGCATGCACTCCTGGGTTGCTTCAATACGTCGGACTGGATGACTTCGCTTTTAGTTTATTTATTTTTTTCCTGCACATTTTCTCCCTGATTTGAGCTGGCATGAGGAAAATAGTCCATGCCTATTTATAATATAGGAAAAATCTTTTCTAATACAGATATGCTAGTTCCTTAATGCATTCATGTTAATAATGTTTTTGTTCAAAAGTCTATTGATACATTTTGCCCAATTAATAATAAAAAAAATCAAGAGAAAATGAATTTGTCTCATGATGGAGGTACACAGCATTTCTAATTACATTCCGAAATGCACATGTATGTGAGTTCTGGGTCAGAGGAATGAGGACATGCAAAGTTATGTGTTTCTTTCAGTCAAAGGAGAGAAATCAATGCCAGTCAGAGAGGCTCTTATTTCATTGGACATGCAGTCACATGACCTCAGAGTGACCTCAGACACTACTGTCATTTTCCACTAAGCTGCCATGTATTGATTATTTCTAGCCTGGGGTTCATTGGTTTTCACTCTTCACACCATGTTCATCCTACCATCCTTTTGGCTCCTTGAGTGTCCTGAAAAAGAAAAAAAAAGTGTTTTTTTTTTTTTAAATGGACGTGTTTAAACGCCAACGTGAACAGGCAGTTGCTAAAATTGGGAGTTCTGTACTCGTCAAGTCAAAATGTCATGGAAACGGAAGTACGGGGGGTGGGGGGTGGTAGGGTATTTCTTTAGAAGCCAATCTGTTTGATTGGAGGGTGAATTGCGGTCTCTTTTGTCCACCCCCACCATCTCCTACATCTGTGAGATTGCAGTTAAAAATAGCCATTTTTTTTAACACTTCACTTTCATTCTGATACTAGTTTGACCAATGCTACATCACCTGATCACACTGCAAAGACAGTCAAACATCAGTGATCCTTCATTATTAAAACACAAAGACAACAGAGGTTCTTTTCATCGTATTGGATGTTTTGTGGTTTCTGGGCATTTGTATAACTCTTGGAGTTCATGCATGTGTCAGTGTTCCATAAGTGTTTATCTAATGGGGGGGGGGGGGGGGGGGGTGGTGTGTGGTTCAATAAGTTAGACCTATGTGGTCGGAAGGTCATTGGTTTGAATTCCACACTAGCCAGATTAGCCAAGTCTCTGTCGGGGCCTTCAATAAGGTGTTTAACTCCTGAAAAACCAGATGAATGGCTGACCCCTGTGCTCAGACCTCAGGTTTCACTGTCATTTCTGCATGTGTCTAAAGAGAGAAAGATGTTACACAGTCCACTGTACCTGTTTGTGTAAAAATGGCACACAAAGCTTCATTTACAGCTTATTGCAGGACGTACAGGGTTAGAGAGCTAGGGGAGCACCTCGGATGAGATGCAAGTCCGTTGCATAACAATCACACACACATATGCCCACATTAGGGGCAATTTGGAGACACGACACGTTTTTGGTCCCTCGTCTTCTTTAGCTTGACAGTGTCACACCTGTTTCTGACTGATAATCAGGTAATTAAGCCTCGTCTGTGATCTTGCTGGTATCCCTGTCTCGTGTGCATCCTGAAACAAGCTGTAGGCTCACTGATAATCCTTACTATAGACCAAAACTGCTCGTAAATGAATCAATAATTTATCTTTAAAAAAAGCTCACAAGAGAAATGGTTAGTCTGCAATACAATCAAAACCCCATTCATTGTATCCTGGACATAGCCTATCAAATTTAATACGGTAACAAACATGCCCTGCACGCTTCCATACCGCAGCACAGCTCCCGTGAAGTGAGATACACCATGCAAAAACGTGTATAATTTCTGCCACAGGGTGGCGCGTCTATTTCAAATAATGTATTTGGGTTCGTGCAGGAACTCACTAGAAGTACACGTTCACAGGCGCACGACTTCTACTCTAAGGGTTAAATAGACAAGAAAAACTTGTTAAAACACATTAATGTTTATTAGCCTAGTCGTTTTAGTTAGGCCATTATATATGTTTATATCAAACACTTTGATTTAGTTTACCTGTTTAACAGTTGCAAAACATTTTAGCCAAATAATTTTTCAGAATCGAAAATATTCGTATATATCAGCAGAGGTGAAAGACACGTACCACGTCATTACGACAGTATCGGCGGTAGCAGTATGATCACGCTAGGATTTATTTTCTGCCCGTTTTCCACGGAATGCCGTATTTCCAATGCCAGAAACCCCCACCCCTTTTGGGATATTAACTGCTAAATGTAAAATGGAAAAAAAGCGATCTGGCACAGGGGTGAATCATGTCATAACTTGAAAATGTATCAGTTTAGTAAAAACAGACCAAGCCGCCGAAACAGAGGAACGAGTGTGTTGTGGAGCCGGTCTGCGGAAAGCGAGGCGGGACCTTCGGCGTTTCGCTGTCAAACTGAAAATAAATCCTTAGCAAATCAAAGAGAAACTCATGTGAGTAGGAAATAAGTTCATATGCTCTGAAGAAGACAGTGGGGCACTCCAGGGCTACTTTAATGAATAAGGTAGAGGCGAATGTTTAAATTATCTGTAATATGTAAATTTATACCAACGGCTATATAGGCCTACTGCTATGTTTATTTAACTTAAATTTGGTGACTGGTCAACCGATTTGATCACATGAGGATTTACAGAAGATTGGAACAAAAGGTATGGTTAAAAAAAGCAAAAACTTTGGTACTAGTTCATATATGAAAAACCTCATATAGATCCACCTATTATATTAAATATATTCAGATTAATTATGCATTCATCGTTTTGCTTTTTTCTTTAAATAGACAGAAGGATTTACTTCCTCTTCTAAATTCGGAAAGTCGCAGCAATGGATGAGCATCCGTCTAGAAGCACACTTCGCCCCCAATCCAGCCTCAGGTACGTCGATCTCTTGATCTGGAGGTCCTGGTGAAAACATGACTCTCCAAGTTTGTGTGCGCTTAGATGACATGCTGGGATATCCTGCGCCGGATTTATAGGACACCTTTCAGTGAACAGAGAGCATACGTGTGAGAGGGTTTGGCAGAACGGGATATTATGCGCAAGTGGAAAGTAACTAATGAATAGAACTAAATATTAGCGACTTGGGTGCAATACATCTCCCAAAAATGTAATGTAGGTGTATTTGCAGTTAACAGTGTCGCGATTGTGACTTACATAGTCAGCAGACACAATTTTGATCTTGGAATTAAAAAATAAAAAATAGGCAGAAAAATATTTCAGTGTTGCTATGTCACAGTAAATAAATACAGACAAAGGAAAACGGGAACCCCGACCGCAGGTTTATGCACGCATATTTCTCTCAAAAGTTGTAGTAGGCTAGTCCTCATACGGCAAACCTGAATCACATCTGTAAAATATGTATATTCAACGTACAATATAGAGGATTTAATAAAAATGTAAATCCCGAGTCCTTTTGGATTCCCGTATTGTCTAAGCAGCTGTAATGTAAATTTGGCTGTACAGTATTGTGTTTTTGCCACTGTGGCTCACTGATATGGCTAGGCTGTTGATTTGAGTAGCGTTTCATGGTTTTTAATTATTTTTACTGTACCAAAAAACACTTTATTGAAGACGTACTTTGTTGTATTGGGAAAAGGCATAGTGTCATGATTATGCAAGTCTGCAGATATGGGTGTAACTAATTTAATTTTCATGCAGCTAAAGAAAACGGGTGAAAATGCACCATTTCTTAATTTTGTCACCAGTATTGCTTTCTGACAGCTGGCAGCAGCAGTGGGATTGTGATGCTGTTGTCTTGCTAAGGCACTTGAATAGAGTATTTCTTGATGGTGGTGGGTCTTATATAGAGTATTTCTTGATGGTGGTAGGTCTTATTGTTTTGATCTAAAATGCAGCCGTCCGTTGCTTTTGCTCACACCCCCAGGGCTGAGAGCTCAAATCCTGTGTGGGCTTCCCCAGGTATACAGTCTCCTCATATAATGCAGGTCCTTGCTGTTCAGCTGAATTGGTGGTTCCCAGCTGCTCAGTGTCTGTTTATGTGTGTGACCTATGATTGCCTGGAATCTCATTTAGGGAGTCCCCGTCCTCATTTCCTGGGATGTCCTAGGATAGCCTTCAGCTTGTGGAATATGGATTTTGTTCAATTGTACTAACTGTCATCATTTCTCCATTAACGTCCAAGCATCACAGAACTGGGGCCGGTGTTTGCCTTCTGCATCCGGTGCAGTGGTTACCGTCACATTACATGTGACTTGCGGGGGTGTTTTGAGTGAGTGCAGTGACATATAACAGGATCAGGCATCCCTGCAGTGGGATGGGGCTTCATCCATACGCTGGGTCACAAGCCGGGCTGCACTGGGATTAAAAATCAGCCCTGGACTTATGCTCATATAGACCCACCACACATATTTAACTACAATCCAATTCAATTTATTTTTATATAGCGCCTTTCACAACAGAGTTTAGTTGTCATAACTACAATGGGGAGTGAGGGGGGGGAGGGGATGTGACAGGGCATCTCCTGTCTGCATGTCCCTCTGCTCCATCACCAGTGCTGGTCAAGCCATTATGCGACATAGGAGACCGTCTATGGCGCTAACAGCTGACTTAGCAAGGCAATTTCACTTTGTCTCAGGTGGTGTGCTGTACATGGCCCTGAAACTGGGGGGGGGGGGGGGGGGGGGGTGTAGCTGTCCTGCAGCTCCGCATGGCTTTCACTGATTCTGGCCACCACCGTCATCTTTGTGTGGGACACTGTGCCACCGGGGAAGAACTGTGCACTGTGCTCTCCCAGCATGCTCCTTACCCAGGGAGTGAGACTGACTCAACCTGACTCTTCTTCGCGAGCGAATCAGTGCCGACGCAGTGAGACGCAGTGCCGAGAGTGGTGAACGTGTTTGTGTGCTGGAAACTCGCGGCGTCGGCAGAAAGCCGTCGCTGGCCGTCTTGGCGGCGATCTCTCGACGTGTAACGAAGCACACGAGGCAAGATGGGGGATGGAGGGGGGGGGCACTAAAAAAAAACGGCACGTGTACGGGGGGATGTATGTTCGCGACTGCTGACTCCGCGCTCTCGTTTTGGCAGCCTCACACCACCCCAGTGGAGAAAACAGAGTCTGCCAGCACTCTGTCCTCGGGACCCCGACTCCGAGCATGGCAGAGCTGTGGAAACTCACTTGAAAGATTCCCGTGTCTGTGTGTGTGTGTGTTTGTTGGACTCTGTTCTACAAGGGAAAGTTAATTATGACTGAGGTGAGCATACTGATGTGAAGGACATAGATGGGAGGGAAAGAAAATAGCATTTATGGGTGAATGGCACAGAGAATATGCCCACCAGGGCTTTCCATTGGTCTGACACACAGCACCAGCTGTTAGCTGTCTAGCTTTGGCAGAAGTTGTTTAATAGTTAAACCATATGGAATACAGTGTATGTCTCAGTGGGTTAGGATCCTGTGTCTGTGATTAGATGGTCACTGGTTCAAGGCCCAGAGCAGCAGAATGATTTCACCATTGGGTCCCCGAATAAGGCCCTTAACCCCTTGTTTCTCCAAGGATGGTCTGACCCCAGCTTCAGTAGTGCATCCCTTTGGATAAAGGCATCTGCTAAACAAAGAAGCGGTAAATATACAAGCCTGTAAGAATGCCTCTTGCATGTTGAGTATTTAGATCAATTCTACCATGTTAGATTAGCCTGTTGAAATGCAGACCCTAACCGCAAGCCACGCTCTGGCGGAGTCTTTGGGTTATCATCCAGCACTCACTGTATGCTGCAATAAATATTTGTACTGGTGGAAAAGCAGGAAGGCATTCCAAGATCCGCCCTCCCTTTAAATGGGGCGGCTGATGGCTGTCGAGGTCGGGGGAGAGCGACATTTCACAGGAACAAAAATATCATTGAAACTCATGACTGGCCTCTACAAAAAAAAATGTTGAATTCTGAATACTGGGCCTTTTATATTTCATGGAAAGTCCACTTTAGGCACCAGCATGGTGTAATAGTCACTTTCCTTCAAAAATGTGAATAATGGACATGCTTTGTTGTGCCTTTCAAGCTCATTCCAGAGACTATAGATAGCAGCACATGCTGGCGAACGCTGATTGTGACTCTAGCAAGAGTATGTACAGATTAGCAGGGTGTTTTATGAGCTGTTATTAAAGTGTTTGTATGTGAGGGACCACCGAAAAGAAACTCACAGTTCGTCACCAATCAGATCGACTGTGAAGGCACACAACTGGCATGCGGCTTGTCTGCCTGATCCTCACTGCGCCCGTGGTGACACACTAATCCAGCATTTAACAATTACAAGTTTACTTTCCTTCAAATAGCAACAGAGGTGTAGTTTCTTTTCCTGCAGAGGGAACTTCAATGTATTAATGGTGTGTGCGCATGACTGTCTTTGCTGGATTGTGTTTTATAACTACAAGGGTCAAATTACGGGAACTTGGCACGAAGGAAGCACTATATCGTTGATGTAATTATACAACAATTCTGCTACGAAAGTGATGTATGTTAAGTTGAATGTCACGAAACAGTTAGTGTCAGTCATTAAAGCGATGTGGCAGTCAGCACTTTGATATGTGAGAGGCAACTAGCAGAATTCCAAAGAGGCAAAATAATCCGCAGGTGCACTGAGCACAAACACTGCGAAAATGCTTCACTGTTTCAAAAATGATGACAGCATATGCCAAACATAGACGAACTGTATCGAAAACAAACAGCGACCACAAGTGGGAGATCACTGAGAGGCATCGATAAACACTTAATGGGACGGTTTCCTTCAACGCACAATATCTGTTGGTTTGGGCAGCCGTTTCATGGAAGGAATTATGACCAGTGATGGCTCTGTACATAGACGTGGGAAGACACAGCGTGCTAAATGACAGAATGACCGATAGACTATACTGAAGCTCTTTTGTATCATCAGTAGCTATTGACAGGTAACAACAGTAGTCTTTTTGGTGACATAATCATAAAGTTACCTCAGAGCCAGTGCGATATGATTAATATAACGCTTTGTTTTTCTTTGATGAAAACTATAGGCTTTGGCACATTGCCCTTCACCTACAGTATTCTGATACTGCATTTCCACCAACAACCAGGGGGGGTGCAACAGCAACCTCAGCAACCCTACTTCCAGTGCTACTGGCTCTGTTTGGTCACAAAAGGGCTAATGAATATATAGCCATCTTACTGGAGTTCTGTAATAGGATCAAGTGTATTTAGTAAGGAGACCTCCATGACTTTCCCAGTCACCACATCTAAACATCATGAAACCCATTTGGGAAGATATGGAGTACAGAGATCTGCACCTCTTCCATCTCTTAGAAAACTGGAGGCTTTGCTGGTTCACAATGCACACAGTTCATGACCTCCATGACGCATTCCTACAATAACTGAAGCTGTTCTAAAGGTCATTCTGTTTGTTAGGTCAATGATAATAATGCATTATTAGATGATTCTTTTACTTGGTCCACCCTTGTAATTATCTACTCAGCAAGATCTGTCATTATTAGCCTGTGATGGAATGGTGCCATATTCAGGGTGTTCCCCTGCCTTGTGCTTCATTGGAGAGACTAGGAAGATGGACGCACAGAAGATATCCCAGGCCCGCTGAAAGAGGCTCCTTCTGCCGTATCTCCTCCCTTTTTTCTCAGTGACATGTACAGGGGTTAGACAATGAAACTGAAGCAACTAGTCAGTATTGCGTGAGGTTTCATGCTTAAATATGCGTGACCTGGTGGCCAGTCTTCACTGATTGCACATTCCATCACTAAGAACAGAGTGTGAAGGTTGAATTAGCAGAGCAATAGCACAGCTATACATAAAATATTGCAATCTATGTAACTTAATGGGAGACATGTCAGAGTCTAAAAGAGGACAAATTGTTGGTGCGCATCTCGCTGGTGTGTCTGTGACCAGGACGGCGAATCTTTGTTGTGTATCAAGAGCCACGGTATAGAGGGTAATGTTGGCATATCATCGCAAAGGATGGGCCACATCCAACAGGAGTAACTGTGGAGTTAAGAGGACGAGAGAGGAAGCTGTCTGAAAGGGATCCCCGGGTACTAACCTGTGTTGTATCCAAAAAACATAAAACCACAGCTGCCCAATTCACTGCCCAATTCACTGCAGAATTCAATGCAGACCTCAACTCTCCTGATTGTACCAATCATTAGGAGCTCTACAGGGTCAATATTCATGGTTGGGCTGCTAGTCAGTTTCAATGGTGCATGCAGCGCATATCTTGGCCTTAGACAATGCGAAAGATGTATTGTTCTCCGGTGAGTCCACCTTCACTGACTTTCCCACGTCTGGGAGAGTTACGGTGTGGAGAAGCCCCAAAGAGGCTTACCACATGGACTGTTGCGTACCCAGAGTGCAGCACGGGGGTGGATCAGTGGTAGTTTGGGCAGCAATATCATAGCATTCCCTAGGCTCGCTACTCGTTCTAGATGGGTGCCTCATTGCCCATTGCGAGTCAGGAAACGTTTTCTTCCACCAACATCACATACTGACCTGGGCACTGTTCTGCAAGAGGAATGGATCAAAATTCCTCTGGCCACTATGCAGGACTTATATCTGCAAGGGGTGTTTCAGCTTTACTGTACAACCCCTATACCGTATGTCTAGTGGGGGCTGGCATTTATAGAACTGTGGCAGTTTGCCAGCTTCCGCCTCTTCTGCTTCTGCGGAGTGAAGGATGTCTTCATCATGACGCTTCTACTGCGGTTAATGCCCCGGAGTGGCAGAGCAATGGATCACATGGTTAAAAAAAAAAAAGCACGAGGTTCACAGCAGTAAACTGAGAGCAGTGTCAGACTACAGTGCTGTGACACAGGAAGCCTCCACAGAAACAGCTCTTAATTACACGACTAGGAAGTGATCATTTTCATTTATTTTGGTGCCAGCCATGGGGCTGTTTACTCAAATTTAACTGGAATTTCACATGCATAATCCAGTTCCCTGAAATGCATTTAGCCCTATGTGTATAGTATCTCTTTCTAAGTACCATTAGCTAAAATGCTATTTATACACAAAACAGCCAAGTACATCAATTTCTGCTTTTACCAGCATCCATCCAGTTTATATCTTGAATTACTGGTCCATTATAGATCTCTGTGTAATCCAGTTTGGGGGGGCGGGGATTGTATGATGACAGCACTTAGGCGATCTGGGGATTGAGGTACTGTATGTCAGAAGAGCAGACATGTCAGCATGTGTCTGGACTCAGGAGAAATAGCAGCAGATTGGCCACACAAGGCACAGCTTGGAGCGAAGAGGAAAGCTCTCAGAAAGCACCGTGTTAGGACTTAGGGCAGATTTGACTGTGATCTTAAACCTATGAGAAGACAAAGACTGTTCATTTTAAAACTAAACTGCATGGAAGGTGGTTTAGAAACCTGAACAACAGTACTCGAAAACCCTGAGAGAGACAGACACATTTCCACAGTTTGTATTGGCTAATACTAGGTAGCCAAACAGGTTTCTGTGTTTAACATTCACCTTCCTAGATCATGCAGAAATATTTGTTTATTGTTAAGATTTATATATAGGTACTATATCAGACTGTGATCTTGTGTATAATGTGCTATGCGTAACCTGAAACACATGCAAATGCTCCAAAAGTAGAAAACAAGAATGGAATTATTGATGCAATCTAATGAACACTTTTTGTGCAATATATACTGTGTTTATATTGCAATATATACTGTGTTTATATTGCAGGGGCAGTGGCACTGTAAAGGGGCAAGGGGTTAGGATGACTCCAAAATTTGGAACGTTATTGTATTGCTCTGCCTTGGGGCCCCAATATGATATGCTTTATGGGGCCCAAAATCTCTAGAGATGTCCCTGTCATGGAGATAGTGAGAATTGTTCTGCTCAAGAATGTCACACCTTGGTGTTACAGCTGTAAGTTCGAGTTAGGAGGCCATGTCTTTAACCAGCATGACCCCTGCTGTCTGGGATGTGAATTGCTACCTGTCAGGGAGTCGATGAGATGTTTGCAGCATTGTCTGGAACCTGAAACCTGACAAAGTGCCTTTGTGTCGAGGGGATGTGGAGCAATCGGCATAATTATAACTCAAGGGGAAATCCTTCAACAGTTGTTTCACTGTTGCCCTAAATGTATGCTGTGTGTTTGCTTTCCACACGTTCAGAATCCTCTGCAAGGCCCTAATGCCCCTTTGCTAGTCTAGCCCCTGGAAACGCAGTTGTAGCTGCTGTCAAGTCCATCCACAACCTTAAACAGTCAGCTCAGGGTGGGCCTCAGATAGCACGTTACACCCACAGTGTTTCTGCGACAGTAAACCTCCATTCATTACTGCTGGTGTCGTGCATTTCATCATGCCTGCTGCACAAGGCATAGCCCCGGTATTTACAGGGAAGAGGAACCAGCTTAGACTCTACTCTGCTGGTCAGAGGCATGACCTTGGAGATGCAGAGGTGAAGTACACTGTATACACTGTATTCCTGCCGCAGGCAGCGTTTACCGTGGCTGTAACATGTTTTATGTGGGGCTGCGTAGAGGTCAGGCTGTAATCCCCCCGAGGGAATTCCTTGCTCTTGTGGGTGGGGACCTGCTTCTTAGGTTCTATGCAAGTTCAAAACCAGAGACTGCAACCAGATGTCTATTACTACCAATGCATGTAGCCCATATATTAGTAAATGCTGCAGATATATTGCTGCACTATATTCCTTTTCTCTTTTAGGAAATTTTGGCAGAACTTGATGGGATACTCATGTCTGCCTGTATCTGTACCCTAAGGTTATCAACATACCACGTTGATCTAGATAATATTCTGCCCATTGGAAACCAACTCACCCTGACTATTACTGATATGGACCTAATTCCCAGCTGGGATGGCTGCTCTCCCAAAATGTAAAACTCCACCCCTAGCAACATCCAATCAAAACCCAGCCCTGAATCATGCGGCACCTTAAATTGCAGATGAAGAAGAGCTCATACTAATGGAAGGTCCTGAGGGAAGGCTTTATGCATGCTGGTTTTTCTACCAGCTCAGCTTGCATTTAATGGGCCTGATCTGGGTGTTCACTGAATCCACACAGAAGGAGATATTTATTTTATACTGGGAGCTCTTTAGCGGTTTTGCTTTATCATTGTAATTCAAGTACATTGAGTTGAGTGACCAAGTTTTACATTTTAGCTAGCACAAAGGTGACTATCATTTTCACCTTGTAATCTGTTAGGTCAGGGTACTCTATGGATTTGATCCACCCTAATTAAGAGCTTGGGTGGAAAAAAAAAATCTGCATACACACTAGGAATATGACTAGGGAAATATACACTACCCACCCATTTTCCAACTGCATATCCCGGAGAGAGTCACGAGAATGGGGCCCCAGTCACCATTAGGGACAAGGTAGGGGAGAGTCTGCATGGGACACAACTCAATCGCTGGGCGAATACACACACACACACACACACACACACGCACGCACATGTAGGGTAAACATATCCTTATGGGGACCGCTCATTCATTTCAATGGGAAAAATGCTAACGCTAACTATGACAACCTTAACCCCTACCCTGTCCTAACCATAACCATAAGTAACCTAACAAAATACAAGAGTTTTTGCATTTTTAGTTTTTTCATAGCAGTCACCGATTTTTATAAAATAGAGTTTTCCCTTATGGGGACCAGGAAACCGGTCCCCATAAGGGAAAAAAAACGGATATTTATCACGTTACGGGGACATTATGTCCCCATAAGGATAGGTAAACCCGCTCACACATACACAGACTGCATGGGCAATTCAGAGATGAAATTTCACCCACTTCTATGTCGTTGGACTGAGAGAGGAAACCAGAAGACCTGGAGGAAGGAGAACATGCAAAATCCACACAGAGAGCAGGGGGTGAGTTTCAAGCAGCCCAGCCCAGGACGTGCAATGCAGCAGAGCTACCTAATGAGGCAGCTACCTCTGTACTCATAATGGAGACATACACATTGATGATTGTATACTACACACACACACACACACACACACACAAACTTCAGTTAATGTAATTATATGTGAGAACTTTTCATCTTTTCACATACAAGATATTGAACATGAGATATTCTGAGATGTTTTATATGGAACTTACTGTGTGGCCAAACTTCCAGTGAGGTGTGTTCCCAGGTGAAATCGCACTCATTGAGCACGGGGGGGGGGGGGGGGGGGGGGTGGCTGAGGGGCCTGGTGATATCAGAAAAGCTTTGTCGGGCTGCAGCCAGCTTGCAGGACCCGCCAGGCGCAGGGAACTCGAATGAGTCATTGTCTAAAGGTCACTGTTTCCCTGTCTCAGGTATCAAGCTGACCTTTTATGTGAATGATGCAGGATAAATAATGGTTTAAATACTGGAAAGCAGGGCAAAATAAGATTACAGCATACGCCTTTTGTAAGTGTCATTCTGTATAAAACTATATTTTTATGAATAACTGGTCAAGAGAAGATCAAGACTTTGTAAAATAAATTAATATATTGGAAAACTAAAAGTTTTTTTGTTCTCATGAGTAATCATACAATATAATACAGGGTATCCATACCTCTTACTAAATAGCTTATTCAGTGTAAGGTCATTGAAAGGGTGAAGCCAGCACTCGGAAACACAGGAGACAAGGACAGAGGTGCATAAGAGGGGTCATGATTCATACAGAAGGACCAACCTTATTAGCCAATGAAATGCTTTGAATTGATGAGGGGGCCAATCAGCTTTCAGCTGGGGTCAGTGCCCCTGTGCCCCCGCCCTGTGTACAGCCCAAGGCAGGGAAATCCTGGATGTGGTGGCAGTCCATCACAAGACAAACACACGATTTTATTTGGCAATGAAAAGGAATTGTTCAGACTAACAAAAAACATTTGGTACCTCCCATGGGGGACCCTTAGGGTTCTGCTCTAAGAGGTTCCATAGTCTGGGGAGAGGCGCTTTCACATGTACAAGGGGTTCCATGGAAGCAAACAAAAACTCCCGCTCACTGTGTTTTCAAAGAAGCATCTTGTCAGTCATCGAGCGGATTATGTGATGGGGGGGGGTGGTTATGCAATCCGCAGCATGTCTGAACTGGCTTAATCAAATGGGTTCTGCTGGGAGATTTTATATTAATGAGCGCAGCCACTACTGTCCCATTTATTTAACTCCAGTTCCAATAAATCAATAATAAATGCCTGTGATTTAAAAAGGATTTGGTTAATTGTTATTTATATTACATAACCACTGTACTTCAGGTTAAATATTCAACTGCATAATGATTATTAGGAGAATATGAACTATAGGTAGAATTAATCTTTGTTTAATAATGAAAATGTTTCATTATAAAGGGGGCAGGCTGCAGGAGGTTTACTTGGGGGCTTACTTGAGTCTCAGACCAACCCAATCACAATTCATTTATTTTTCTGACACTTTTATCCAAAATAACTTACACTAAAGGAAAGTATTACAATTTGTGAGCTCATTTGAGCCCATGACTCTACTAGTTAGGCTAAAGGAGATGTTCCCATTGATGTTTCGAGAAGCTCTTGGACTTGCTGAACATCCAGACATTCTAGACTGGAGTGGCAGCGTATAGAGTGGGCCACCTGTTCAGAGCATAAACCGGCTTGACAACACATTCCTACCAAACCATAGCTCACCGGTTTCCACTGACAGGCCCAGACCCACATGTGACGCACGGCAACACAAAAGCCATAATATTTAGAAGGAACTGCAAATGCTGTTTACAGAGCGAGCGGGAAACGCCGCAGGCTCGCACAGTTCGGCGGGCACGCGGACTCCTCGCCCGCTGAAGTGTGAGCCCACTTTGCGGCGTGAACCGTGAAAAATGAGTTTACTCACCTAAACACGGAGGGACAAATGCAGTAGACCAATCAGGAAGGCTTGTGGCCCTGGGGCCAGGCTTGTGACGCAGAGTGCATTTGCACTGCTTGTCCTTCCTGCTATCAGTCAGCGAACGCATCATGAACCTTCAGGATCTCTCCTAACTTCCATCCATCTGCTGACCTCTTATCCCGCACAGATTTGCAGCGAGAGCCTGGAGCTGATCCCAGGAAAGTCCGAGCACATGGCAGGGTTACCTCCCCACACAGGATGCCAGTCCATTGCAGGGCACAGACATGCATCTTCACACTATGGGCAATTTAGAGAAGCCTAACTGCATGTCTTTTAACTCCAGGAGGAAACAAGTGAGCTCTGATAAACTCATACAGCACAGGAAGGACACAGAGGTGCTTTGCAGAAAATTAATTGTGTTCAGTTCATTAATTGTGAAGTATTCAAGCAGAGATGGGTGCATGTATCATTTTGTCTCACTGAATACATACTGATTGATATCACCCTTGTGGCCTTAAATGGGCAGTTTGTGGGGGCGTGTCCTAAGAAACGTTTTTGTAAATTGTGGGCAACACTAAATCTTGACTCATGATTTGAATGAAACATCCCCCCTGATTTGACAGCATAAATTCAATCGTTTCAATGCATGTCAATGAATGCCATTTACTGGTAACAGATGATGTCACATCCACCCTCCACCCATCAATGTTTAACACGACGAGATCACAAAGTTTCACCAGATGGAGATTCTCTGGAGCATCGCTTGCTGGTGCCTCCCGTACAGACCTGCTCCTCCACATCCCTTCAGAGCGCAGGGCTTTGATTTGGGAGACGGAGTGGGACACCATCCATAGCCTCTATCAGATTGTGATGCCAAGCGAATCACTCCTACAAAAGGTGCAGAGAGGTGTCAGGCTACACATCAGACCGGGAGACACGTTGAGTGTGAGTTTGCCACTGATAACATGTTTACCTTGCACGGCGAGAACAAGCAACACCATCATCAACCAAAGGCTAGAATGCTAAGATTAGAAACCGCACAGAATGTTGCAGCCTCACCCCTAAAAGGGCCTAATTGAAGTGAAAACAATCTTGCTGAGGCATGCATGCACAGACCAGCCTTTGTTATGACATGCTTCATTGTTTGTTACACACAATTCACAACATAGTGATCTCCCAGAAGTATATCCATGAATCATCCTTTAACAGGCACTGCGACAATTACACCCACCGTCTGATAAGAAGCAAATGTATACATGCGAATTGATCAAACGTTTTTGGTTACTGCTTGCTAAAGAATACCAGGAATTTAGCAAGAATTCAAAGTAATATCAAATATGAAATTTAATGAGGAACAGGTACACCCACCTGATCGCCCTCACAGTGCAAAAGGGAGTGTCAGGCAGGGAAAAATCTGAAGTTCAGGTTGCACCATGGGACAAAGCTGATTAGCGGCCCAGGATCCTCAGGGACCCTCTTAACACTGTGCCGAAGAACTTCTGCGGATAGGATCAGGGGTTCAGACTGTGGTATAAATACGGATAGGTGGTCAAATATGATCATGTCACAAGGCAGGGTGAGCCGACAAGATGGCCCCTGTGTAAAACAGACACTACCCCGTATTCTGAGAACTCAGGAGACAAACATTTAGGTAACGTTTCCACAAGAGAGGCAAGAACCTGAAGTAACACCGCTACAGCAGTATCCGACTTGCTGCTGAAATCGTCTGCTCATCGCATGTGTCGGGGCTGCTTCCACGGGAAGCTAATCCGCCTGTGCTGCCAGTTTACAAGCTTACTATAGGCTTAACGTCACTTAGTAATGTGACTTTTCTGTCAGTGCGTTAATAACTTCAGGGTTTGTGACAATGTGTCACAAGGTATGTTTTTTTTTTACCAAAGCATTTTATTGAATCTTTTTACTGAATCAGACTGAGTGCACCGGGCAGTTTTAAATGATATATAACTATGTCTTCATATTTAATCGTTAAATGGAAACATTTTCTTCTTAGTATCTTTTGCTGTCATAAGGGAAATAACTCATTATAATTAAATATTATTACGACAGACTTTTTGCGACTTTTTAATGGTTTTTCAATAGATGTACCGATTCCGGGTGTAAGATAGCATTTAAAAATACAAATGCGTGTGTTTTCTATCACAGAGGGCCCAGGGGACCCATGTGGGGTTACTTTTCTTTGGCTGTATAAGCGTCCGCCCAGGCAGATGCGTCTCAGCACGTGTATGATCCCTATAAGGCGTGACGGACTGAGCACCGGCCCCCACGGCGCTCGGTGTGATATACAGCTGCTGGGATATGCCTGACCGATCCCTGCCTAAAATACACAGGGTGTTGCCTTTTCGTAGAGGAAGGTGCCTTTGCATATTTTTCGGACTTCTGAGCCCCCCCTTTCCCCAAGGACTGCAGGACGGCAGCTTCTTACTACGCCTGGATACTTCCAATGTGCATTCTCGGCGAAACTTATTAATGCAACTCGATCGTAGTGTGAGTGTTTCAAATTTGGTTCTTTATTCGTTTTGATATGTGTTAGCGCGATAATGCATCCCGTTACGTTGCAGCGTAGAAAACGAAAAGCCCAATTACTGTCGATTTAACATTATTTGGTGAAATGCTTCAAGCTTAATAAGTTATTTTTTTTAAAAAAAGATACGCACTAAACTACGTGTGTCACAGTACGCAAAAGCGCCAGGATACAATGAGTCTTTTAAAAAGTCCTATTTCTACACATAAGCGTTATTCTGTGCGGTTCATCGACGTTAGTCATTATATGGGCAAATAAAACTGAACATGTAATTACCTGTATATCTACTCCAGCAATTACACGGTTTCCATTGCTACCTTCCAGATTTCGGGGGCTGTTCTGCGAACGATCTCGCGGAGGAAGGGCGGTGCAGAGTTTTTGCTTGATTGACTTACCGCAGGTTCGCTGTCTCAGTGCTTTAAGTGTCGGAGAAGTAAAGTCGGTCCGGCGAGGTAAGACTGTGCCGAAGGTTGTGGTTTTTCTTTTTTGGTGGGGCTCTTCGGATTTACTTATGGGGTTTATTTTTAAGTTTAATATAGCTGTTACCTTATTGATATGTTGTTGTGTTTACTTAATTGTATTTAAGTAGGCTATTACATTTAATACGACGATACCACAACTTTGGACGCTGGGGTAGCGGTGTAACAGTCTTAAAAGGCGCGATCCGGATAATGTTTTCGGGCCTGATAGTTCGGTCTTGTTCTTGGATCCGTAAAGGTGACCTCAAATTAAACACACAGACACACAGCATGCGTATCAGTTCAGTTTCACTTCGATGCTTTGAACAAAACCCAGACAGTTGCAAAGTCCCATGTGGACGGTCCGCGTTACACTGATCGCAGCATTTGTCCTGTGAAGCAGGTGCAACTGATCCATCTTTGTAAGAAACTCTGAATAACAAACCAGGGAGAGTAATGAGGACAGCAGATTGTGTGACATTATCACAGTCCATCTCCTCTAAAATTTAGATGAACACGTTTATATACTAAAATGTATTTTAACATGCTTACTCTGATGTTTTATCGGCATGGCAGCTATTTCCGTGTATATTTTATGTTAGCCTACTTCCGAGCATATATTAGTGGTTTTCTAATGGGAAGAGAGTATATATTTCACACGTTTAGGCTGTGAATACATCTGGGGGTCAAACGTATGTGCTATTTGACAACAGCATCACTTCAGACGATCCTCTCTGCATAGGAATATATGTTTTGCCTTTTGCCGTTTCTGGAGGGTAAATTAAGGTTGGGATTTCGGCATACCTTTGCGGGTGTTGGCCCTTTGGGGGGTGAAAGACACTGGGAAGTAAGTGCTGTGTACTCGGGCAAGCGGCAGATCGCAACCCCTTCGTCTTATTTCCAGCGCCGCCGATCCGTAGATTTACGATGAGCAGTTTGTGGGTGTGGAAAAGCAGTTGCGGGGCGCTTGCCAGGGAGTCCAATAAGAGCGCCTTTGCCGGTAGGAATATGCGGAGCCGGGCCTGTCCGGACATGCTCCAGCTCCCGCCCGGACCCGCTCCCGCCAGCGCCGCACCGCTGCGATGGGTGATCCCAGAAAAATATGGTAAAAGAGTCATTGCCTCCGGAGACTGAGATAACAACCCCCCCCCCCCCCCCACACACACACACACACACACACACACACACACACACACACACACACACACACACACACACATCTACACACATGTACATAACAAGTATGTGTGCAGTCGACCTGATCTCCCGTGGCCTGTACTACGAAGCGGGGTTACTGGCTTATCGGGGTAACTTGTCGGATTTAAGGTACCACAGTTTAAATGGTCTTCATATTCGCTCACTTACATTTTGCCCAGACTACCTTAAATCCAACAAGTTACCCCGATAAGCCAGTAACCCCGCTTCGTAGTACAGGCCACTGTTCTCACAGACGCTGTTTATATTGCTTAGGGATCCAAGTATCTATGTATTCACTAATTTTTGGTATTTGCTTGTGATGATTATGTACCATGCATTGTTTTTGCATTATGACCAGTGAGGGAAGACATTCCAGTTCATTGTATAACCCATGCCATATATGCCATATAGCTTAGACGGCAATAGACGTGCTTTCACTATTCTTAAATAAACGTTCACTAACTGTATTGGTCTGTATGGTTGATGTGCTGTAGAGAGAAGATATAAGGGGTAATGTCAGTATTTAAAGGGGAGAACTTTATGTAAACTTGCACAACCTTGAATATTGGACTTTACACCCATGTGCTGGTAACATGCTGTCTGCAGTGTGTTGTCTTTAGATATTTGCAAATGTTTGTTTGCTGGATGTCTACAGCTGAAATACACGGAAGCTCAATAGTATGGCTTAAGGGGCTGTGTTTTGTCTTGGTTTCTGTCTTGGGGCCGGTCTTTGGGGTGAAAACATATGTGAGTGGCAGTAATTTACTGTTTGTGTCAGGTGAGGCATTTTCCTCTCCCTCAAGTGCCTGTACTTCAGGGGAGAAGACACGGTTCACTGGGATTTCAGAAACTGTGCAGCTGAAATCTTCTTACGGTTTCATCGCTGGCACCTCATCCCCCAACACCGATTACAAGACAATTAACGTTACATTTTTTTTTTTTAATTCTCTCTTGGATTGGCTAAAAAAAGAAGCTCATGTGGCCCCTGTGAGGCCCTGGCAGTGGACCGCAGGGGCTGGCTGGCTATTGCATTGCAGCAAGTTATTTTTTTTTTCTAAAATAAGATGCAATATGACTGTGTTAAATTCTTAAAAGGTATGTTTTATTGGCAGTCCCAACTTTGAGGAGCACAGCTTCAGAAGCAATTTGGTTTTAATCCTTCCAACCGAGTGGTGTCAAGGAGCTTATCCAGTGGGTGAATTTCTCAAATTCCACTGTGAAGTTCTTTCTTCATGATTTCATTTTAAATTACACACTAAAATGTCTTTAGCTTTAAGTCATCTAGCCATATGTTATAACGAAGGCTAGCTTTCTCTTCAACCTGACTTTTTAAGTTTTCAACATTTGATGGGAAGATAAAATGCCATTGCTTTTTTTTCTTTGAAACAAGTTTCTGTAGTTAATAAAGAGAAATTGTCGAGCTCGTCCCCCCAGGCAGCACCAATTTTAACAGCTGTTTGTAGTCAAACTTAAACAGGCCCTTTAGTGAGCAGAATCCCTTCTGAAATGCACGCGTTCCATTATATCTAGCCATAAACTTTTGGGCATAATGTTAAGCTCATAAATGATTAAAAGCAAAAAATTTATGATGGACATTCATAATTTCCATTTCAGCACTCTAGCTTTTCCAAGAAGTGGTATTTTATTTGGTGTGTTAAACATTGGGCATCAGAGTATTTTTCACGTTTGTGTTTCGTAATATCTTGTAAACATATCATGCTGTTAGAGTATTATTATGAGTAATATCCATTACCCACAGCCATGTAGCGTATCGCATGTGAAGGATGTCATCCCACCCCCTGCTAACCAGCTGTATATTTGCTTATTCACTTCAGGGCTGTAGCTTCAGTAGTTTATTTTCTTCATCTTGGAATTGTGGCTTAATCCACTACTGGAGCTCTTGGATGTAAAAACGTTACATTTATGTTGTTTGTTACGTAGCCAGGTTACATTTTTGTAATAAAGAATTGCCTATATTAGCATTTTTTCGTTGTTGTATTTGCATGGAGACTCATGGGTTAAATCTGACTGACAATCATTCTGTGACTGTTTTAGACCCCTTACAGCCTTGCCTTGTAAACATAATCTAAGCCTAACATGGTGTTGGGGGGGGGGGGGTGTTACTTATTTTATTCATGCTATGGACATTGATAAACACTCCCAATGCCCCAGCCCAGCTTTTCCATATCACTCGATAGGGAAATCATTCAAAAGGACTATTTTCTGAGTAGGGGTGGCTGATACGGCAAGAATAATCATATCATATGATTTTTTTTTTTCTTCAAGCAGGATCACGATCAATGTTATTATGATTTTTTTTCATGACTAATTTGCAAGTTACTGAACAGTACAACTAAGCTGCTTCCCCTATTTTTTAAAAATATGGCCCTATAAGGTAATTAAACCTAAAAGGAGGACATTCTGCACACTTTTCCAGGTGTCTTCCTTTGGGGTTTTGGGGTGGTGAATAAGGTCCTTCGTGCTGTCATCCGACTTGCCAACCTTATTTTTGCAAATTGTGCAACTAATTTGTTTGTGGCATGTCGGTTTTGGAAAATCCAAACAAGTTCCATATTACTGTTATCGAATTCTTTTTAGCTACCAACTCCTCCATATCGTCTTAGCTCTACCTTGCAGAACAGGGAACGTGCTGCACACTGGGACGAGGGCATGAAAGGGAGAGAGGAAGAGGTCCAAGGCACTACCTGCTGTTTGCTACTACCAGTTTATTGGTGTTTCGAAACAGATTTGGCCGGCAAAACAACTTTAGATGCGTGTATGAGCCATGGAACTCAACAGACAGTATGTGCGCTGTAGTGCGATACAAATTATCTCTGTAAAGGCAGAATATGGAGACATTTTAATCATTCATGATCTAATATCAAATCGCACACCCATACTTCTAACTACATTCTGATCTCTTTACACCAGGGCATGAAGGATTTTATTCTCCTCGTTGTTTAAGGGTTGCTTAGTCTCTTCCCTGCTAAATAAACAAGCGATTGTGCCCATTGCTGTGTCTTGTGACCAGGTTATAAAGTCATCCAGGGCACTCCCGCTTAATACCTGCAGTCTCTTAAATTGGAATGATATAATTCCTCTTTTATTTAAGGTGTTTTCTGAGGTGCTAAAAATCTTGAGAGAATGATTTCAGAGGTATCTCCAACTGCAAGCTGAAGGTGTTTAAGTATTCGCTGTAAGGCATGCTTTAAAAACATAATTTACAGAAAACGAATCATGAGATGTTTAGACTTTTCTTATCAATAATCATCTGCGTTGAGGAAATTACACTAGTGGTAGTTTGTGAGGGAGACTGTTTTCAAAGACACTTCTTTTGCTTGTCTCCCCTACAACGACTTGCAGTGCAATGCAAATATCAAGCACAGTAAACAGTGACTATGAATAAGGTCGAGCATTCAACCTACATTTTTTTTTTTTCAAATCCAGCACTCCCCTGGCTAGCTGTCAAGTGAATTCCATTTTTGTAGATTAGCATAACCGGTGTCTTATGCCTCTGATCAGTCGTGAGGCTCTTAAGGCCGGAACAGTGCCCCTGTAGTACGGTTTCCCTACGTTGTGCTTCCACCCTCTACCTCCCGTGGGACACTGTTGCGTGACAGAAATCCCTGACAGTGCAGATTAATGCTCTGTCACTGAGGTGTGTGTGAATGACGTGTGTGCTGAGACAGTCACTTACCGAATTAATACCCTCAAGAAGAATGCCCTGCAGCTCCATGACTTACACGTATATTTCAACGGCCTCTGCCCCTCCCCCCCCACTCCTTCCTCTCCCCTTTCTTAAGATCGTCCAAAAGGAGAGCCCCCCCCGTGCCACCTGCGGCCACGTGCTTGGATGGTCCGCAGCCCCCACAGGGATCGCTAGGGTTTCCGCAAGCAGCCATGGATCAGAAGGAGAACCTGGGCAACAGGGAGCTGAAGCTGGCTGTGGTTCTGCCAGGAGGGGTGGAGAAGACGGCCATCATCAATGGGAGGTGAGGGACATTTCCTCCGTTTGTGTCTTAAAGCGTACAGGAAGTGATGCGTGTGCCGGGGGTGCCGTTCCGGGCTGGATGTCGGAGGGAAATGGCGGTACTGAAGTGTATGGGAACATGCGTAAGGAAAATACATAACAATTACCTAGCTCTTTGTATTTATAACTGTTGGAGTAGTAAAGTCATAATGGGCCTTTGAGGTCATCACAAAGAGCTTTATTTGTGGACTCAGTAATTCACTGCCAGTATTTAGCTGCTGTGAATTTATGTCTCGTGTATTACGTTTTTCTGCTACTGGCAGATTGGCTATGCAAATCATTGTTGTTGTATTGCTGCAGTGCTTAAGGCAGCCTTATTATTTCCTGTTGCCCAGACCTGCATCTGGATTAAGAAAGAATGACAGTGACACTTGTTCCAACTGGGACTTAGGTCACGTGTAATTCCCAGACTTTAAGTATATGTTTAAATATGTTTCATTTCATACTGGTTTTTAATGAGTTCTTTTTGCATGTGATGTCGTGTGCAATAATTTACTGAAGTTTAGAGAGGTTGAGTTCGTTTCCTTGAAATAGTTGTATACACCCTTGTCTTTCTCTACGTTTAAGGTACCTATGAAGTTTTACTCATGTTTTCTGGCAATAGAGTGGTGCAGTGTGATCCTATGTAACTCCCTTTGCCCGCTTTTGCACCATTAAAATTGTGAATCACAGGATCATGGCGGTGCTTAAACACCCCATAATGTAGCCCAGTGCTTCCCAATACAGTCCTCGGGGACCCACACACAGTCTGTTTTTGCTTCCTCCGAGCTTCCTGCCAGGCAGTCCACATTTTTGCTCCCTCCCAGGGTGCAAAAATGTGAACTGTTTTGTGGGTCCCCGAGGACCGGATTGAAAAAAGCCAATCTAGCCTACCTGAAACTAAAATTGGAAATACTCCTTGGTGAAATTTTCTACCTTGGCTCCATTTTTCTTGCTGGAGCACCACAGATCTTAAGTGCACGGTAATAACAGGAATCCACTCACCGTTTCATATGTTGAAAGTCTGTTGCATAAAACCTGGTTTATTGTACCCCTTGGGACCTGTGCGCTGACATCCCATAATGGAGTCCAAAGCAATTTATTGTGGATTTTTCTTCATCTTCTATTCTCGTAATTCTATAACTTTCAGGCTGCATTTTCTATACCCTCAGAGTGAAATGGTGAAATGCATTCATTACTTCTGTATCCGTAGAAATGTACTTCAAGAATTAAGTATTTGTTAAATCAGTTTCTAAGTTGTGTAATAGTGTGTAGACTGGATGGGGATCTTTTGTATTGCCTAAGTGCTGATAACAAAACTTAAATTGATCTAGAACACTGTTCTGAGCAAATGTTTAGTTTAGTGCCTATAATCTGGCATATGTTGCTTCCATTTTTGGTTGTTATGACGTTTCAATTAGCCCATCATCCTTTCCCATGATGTCAGGCCCTCTGGTGTCACTTAAGCTGTGATCTTCTCAGCTACTTTAAAAGCTGGTGTCCTGAGACAGATCTGAGCAGCGGACGTACATTTGGTTCTGTAAAGTCGCTGAAATCAACCCAGTCGGACAACATTTCTCAGAGCCGCCTTTTCGACTTTCGTCTGCCAGAATATGTCAAATGACTCACTAAGCTAGCTAACCAGTAACTTGGTGCTTTATTCACTGGTCCAAATGCAAGGAGAACAATGTCATTATTTTGCTACCAGTACTAAACATTGATGTTGAAAATTTGATTTAATAACAAATACTGTTGCAGAATATATGTTTTTTTTTCATTGAATTTAATACTGATCTCTGGTTTCTGTCATTATAATTGTTTAGCTTGTTAATTTTGGAAACCTCCATGAAGTCTCAATGGGGTGATACAGGATGTGAAACAAAAACATATGGCAAAAAGTGGTTTTCATTTCATGATGTGGGTTATTGACTTGTTTTGTTTTGCATCGAGAACCTCTGTGACCTTCTGTGTGTGTTTTCCAGCGAGCCTGTGATGGACCTGCTGGTCACACTGTGCGCACAGTACCGCCTGAACCCCTCCGGCCACACCATCGAGCTCATCTCTGCTAACAGGAACGACATCAAGTTCAAGCCCAACTCTCTGATGGGCTCTTTGGAGGCGGAGAAGATCCTAATAAAACCTAAAGGCGCGGAAGACAGGAACAAAAAGACAGGCCCTCATTTGCCAGAGGTAAAATTAATATTCTTTTTTCCTCTTCCTTTTTGTTGACATGTTTTTAAGTCAACACCCAGACTTACTGTTCCTGTTCACATCTCTGAAATTCCAGTGGCAACACACCTTCATTCAAAGTTTGCGATAGAATTATATGTGCAGACTAAAGTGCAGTCTTGTTTGAGCTTAGCTCGTATACTGTTTACTGGCTTTTTGGAGCTTAGCTCGTATACTGTTCCCAAGTGCCCTTTCAGCTTTGCTTTTCTGACTTTGTGTTTAATGTCCCACTAGGCTACCGTCCGCCTGATAATAAACCACAAGAAGACACAGAAGACCATTCTGAGGGTCAGTCCCCAAGCTCCTCTAGAGAGCCTCGTACCAGCCATTTGTGAAAAATGTGAATTTAACCCGAAGACCACGCTTTTATTGAGAGACGTGAATTCCGAGGAGCCTCTGGACCTTACAAGGTCTCTAAATGACTACGGCTTGCGGGAACTTTATGCCAGGGACATTAAAGGTAAGAGGAAATGTGCTGAATGTGCTTTGGTCTTGTGCGCGGAAGCTGGCTATAATCTTCAAAGCCTGTATACAAATGAAATGCATACGCACCCAGCAACCACAATAAATGGTGAAGAATTATAAAAGTTTTCACACCCCTGTTTTGAAACCGGGCGTGCGCTGTTGTCATCTGCGCTAACAATTTCATTCAACCCGATCAACCGCGCACGAATTGGGTGGTACTAAACAAAAGCAAAAAAATGTATCACTATTTTAAAATGAAAGGGGTGTGTACATGTGTGTCCTTTTTTTATTGATGTGGAGTAGAGAGTATTATCTGAAACTGAATAGCATGAAGTCTGAACATGTAAGTTATAATAAAACCATATGCTTTATGGAAGGGGGAAATTTTTAACAGCAGGGATGATGGTTTTTGCGTCACCATTACAAACTTCTTTCCAAGTTGCAAGATTTTTCCTAAAATTACTTTGACTCTTTATTCCCAGATTCTCCCTCTGTATCTCTTGTGTATGTATTTGCTGAGTGTTTGCCTGCAATGGTGCGATTAATTATTTGTTAATCCTGATATGAATTGGGGGTGACACAGGTGGGAACACCGTTGCCTTGCACCTCTAAAGTTGGGAGTTCCAACTCTGCACTAATAATCTGAAGGTACCACAGAACTATTGTTGCTGATATTTTAAGGTGCCGTGTTAAGTAATGCTCCCTCTCTAAACAGGTGGGGTGAACGCATATTTCCCGGCTTCTTCTGTCGATCAGGGTAAGGTTCTGTAATGTGATTTGCATGCTTTTTGCATTCCCTGCAAACGTCGCAATGTGTGCAGTGCGGATGAGCTGTGCTCTGATCATCTCTGTATCTGCGCTGCAGAAGAGAGAAATCCGCCTGTAAAGGGGGAGGTTCTGAAGGACAAAGAGAACCGAGGGCTGTTTGGCAGCTTGTTCAGGAAAAGTAAAAAAAAGACGGAGCAGGTGGGTAAGGACTTTCCTCTGGCGTGCGGTCGGCACATTCGCATCTCTGTAAGCTTCTTAGGAGAGTGTTTCTGTTTTGAATCATTTTTAAGGCTGTACCCACGAGTGCCGCTACCTCCCCCGTCCTGGCCAGGAAGAGGCCGGAGAGCATGACCATAGCCCCCTCATACAGCTCCAGCACCAACGTGTCCAAGAAGAGGCGTGCTCCTGCGCCTCCTGTCACACCTGCCCACCTTCCCCAGTCAGACCTCAGCCAGCAGGAGACCCCCGCCAAACTCGGGGTCCCACCCGAAGGCCGTCAGGTCTGCCGGACGTCGCTCCCTCAGTTCTGATGACATCACAGCGCGGGGATGGTCAAGCTTTGGTCATGTGACTTTTGGGAAGCACTCGTGTCCATTGAGTAAAGGGTTGCACTTAAGCTGCTTCTCCGCATTTTTCCTTGGGCATTAAGTGACGGCCCAAATTAGTTTTTATGCTCAGTTACTGAAAGCCAATTTTTATTTTATTTTCCCACCCACCCTGCAACCCAATGAAAATGGTCCCAAGACCCATTTTCGGGTTGCGACCTACCAGTTGAGAAAGTGGTTTAAGCAGTATTTATTGTTTGAATATTAATACTCATAAGAGCTCTAAGATGCCCCAGTGGCTCACTGGGTGTGAAACCTAAATATCAATTTGCTGAAGCCATGGCATAGTGATTAACCACTGTTTTTGTAATGAAGCTAAACTCAGGGATATTGTTTGTGTTTCGCGTTTAGGAAAGAGGCCGACTCATGCGGGGACTCTCCGAGATTTCCCTGAGAAGCACCAAGAGGAAGGCTCCCCCACCCCCCCGTGCCGTCACTGTAGATGAAACGTCACTGGACCGGAGTATTAAAGGTCTGTTGAGGCTTGTCTAAATTGCATGGGTGTGTGTCGTCTCTCTCTCTGCGTAAACACCATGTGTGTGGTTGGTGACGTCTTCTCATATGATGCCTGTTAAGCATAATTTTTTTTTTTTTAAAGAAATTGCTAGTCATTTAATTTAGCTTAGAACTTTCCATAGCACTCTGCCCTGTACTGGAATGGTTGAATATAGGTTCTAGAACCTTTATTTCTCTTGGTGTATCGGTGGTGATATAATGCAGTTTGTAACTAGGCTGCTGGGCAGTGGCTGTCACATGATCCCTGGGGAGGAGCCGCTTTAAGAACATTCTCCAAGGCCAGAGGTCTGGCGTCTGTCCCTGATTTGCCTTGCGGGGTTTTTCAGAAGCTCGTGCTGATTTGCCGTGTGTGTGAGCACAGGGGAGAGTCTCTCTGTGGGCCTTCGTTCTGGTTATGGGCTTAACCGTATAGTGCTCAGATGTCCTGGAGCTCAGATGGAGCAGAGGTCAGTGGAGCAGAGGATCAGAGAGGGGCTCAGACTTCTCCCATGGCGAGAGTGTGTGTGACAGGAACTGAGCAGTGTCCCAGTGGGTCGTGCATTTAATCTGGCTGGGTCCTGCTTCGCCTGCTCCGCTGTTGCCTGGCCTGAAGGACGGGGGGGATCGTCGTGGCCTCATCGGTCTGCTGATCTGAAAGAGCGCCCCCTTAAGTCATTCTTTCATAATTATCGTGTACAGTCTAGAAGAGATCAAACAGCAGGGCTGCACTGGCTGTAGACTGTGTATTTGGACCAGCAAACATTTCCGGGGGGGGGATCCCATCCCCCAGTCAGCAAAATTTACCGCTTGTCCAAAGTTATCATGGGGGGGTACACTCGGCAAAACTCATTGTTGCGAACAACCTCCCTCCTGGTTGGCAAAATTATCCAGTCTGGCCCCACTGATGGTCTGCTGCTTGCTCCAGAGAGGCCTGAGCACACTTCCATACTCTGGAGAGCGCAGTGCAGCTCCTCTCTCTGCCAGAAGGGGCAGCCTCACGTCAAATGGCTCCCCATGAACCTACCGGCTGAGTTGCAGTGCCTGCCAGTAGGGGGAGCCCTTATACATTTTCATACCACGTGGATTGGCTCATTTTAGGAAGGCTGACATTCCTCTAAGTTAGTCTTGCCCATCGTCCATGTCCTGTAACTGCTTCTCCTATTCAGGGTCCTGTGGTCTTTGAGTCATGGAGGAATTGTGCTTTCTTTGCCAGAGGTTCCGCCACGGCTCCTGTCAAAGGTGGTCTTCTGGTGGCTTCTGGGCTCCAGGAGGGTGCGGTTCACCTTCCCCCAAGCTAAGCTAATGTTAGTGTCCCTGTGTGCTGCAGTCCCATCAGGCAGTCATTTTCACCAAGTAGGAAGGATTGCTTAACTGCCCTGAACTGGTTTCCCTGAGCAATGAATGGACTTCCATGTATCACCGTTGCTAGGTAACCAGCATGCGGATGTGGCCAGGATATCCCATGTCTGGCATTCTGTTCGTTCTTTAGGGAAGCTGGTTTAACAGTTTGTTTTGCCCTCTAGTGGTTGCTATGAAACAGTGTTCTGTGTTTTTGCCGAGAAAGCAATTCTTCCCTCGTATTTTCGTGTCCGTTTCTGCTTTTCCTGTTTTCATTAAAATAAATCAATTCTCCCACACAAGTGGGTTTCCTGGTGATCCACTGTTTGGGTTTGATTTAGTACTTTTTTTTTTTCTTTTTCCCTCTTCCAGGCTACCTCAGCTACTCTGCTACCAGCCTAAAAGCTGTAGTACAAAGAGCTACAGACCATTAATGATGTCTGTGTCTTTGCTCTAATACGAAATTTAAAAAATTCTCCTGGAAGACTGCAGGTGTGTGGCGTGAGGTTTCAGTCCGTGTCCCCATAAAGGCTGCCTGTTTCTACAGCTGCTCTGCCCGCTCATCATCATCTAGTCAGGAAATGGCTGCCTGTTATGTGACTGGTAGCACCTGTTTGCCGCCGGCATGAGCAGAGTGTGAAACCCGGGAAGCGGCTCTCTCCCCGACCTCAACGCGGAGAAGCACATGCGGCTAATCGGCTCTGCCTGCAGCACTGGCTCCCGGCCGCCACATCCTCAGGGGCCACGTGTCTCTCGGGGGCCACGTGTCTCCTTGGTCATTAAGGCACGGCCCAAATTTTAAAAAATTTTGGACCAAATTTATTTTGCAAAAAAAAATTATGCAGTGACGGTTAATAGATCATAGTGTAGGAATAGTAACACAATTCTTCATGCACTGCAAAGTCAAACATTAGAAATAATGTTCAGTTTTCCCCAATGGTCCTGGGACCCACTTGTGGGTCGAGAGCCACCAGTTCAGCAGTGGCTTGTCACACCTGTGCCATCGTCCTTATTCATCATGCTTCTCTCCCTGCAGACCAAGGTGCCTGACTGTCCCCAAAGGCCTTCTGTCCCCTGCTCTACGTCCCTGCCCCCCCTCTCCAAAGGCTTCCCCTCTCCACCTGCTGCCCTTCCACTGCTTGGTGCTCTGTCTCCTTTAAGACCCCCCCCCCCCCACCCCACCCCATTTGATGTGTCCTATTCCCTTTCTTTGTGATACTAGCTTGTTTTCTTTTCAGTCAGCTGATAATGTTTCTGTCATGTTTTCTGTGCCATTCCTTGAACCCAAGTGTGTGTTTGTATCCGGAAGCCATCAAATATGTGGTAATCAGTCTTAATCAGTAGAGTTACGCATATTTATTTCAGGAGAAAACAGAAATTACTATGTTTTAGCCCTCATATTACCTTTTTAACTGGAGAAAAGTAACCTTCAGAGAACTCTTCAATCTGTCCCTCTATATTGGATCAGTTGATGATGAATGGGTAGGTTTCTATATCCATTCACAGATCCCTCCATCTTTCGATTGCTCATCCTAAATGGGCTTCCTGCTTTATTTCCTTATACCTTTAACTTGGAGCATTTGAGTGCATTTTGTTGAATTTGGGCTTTCATAACAAACCCTGTCAGGAACAAATGTGTGTTTGATCACAAGGCCTGCATTCACACTCAGTACAGCGTTAAGAAGCAAACTGGATAGAGCGAGGATGCGTTGCACCAGGATTAGAGGCCAATTTCGGCACCTCATAGTAATACCCACAGCTTTGGAGCTGATCTGGTCGTCTGCATCCATAGAATTTGCTTTCTGTCCTCAGAATCCCTGTGCTAAGGCCAGGTGTGGTGTGACTAGCTTACTTTAGGGACTTGTAGTCCTAATTATGCATGTGTGATAAACAGCCCCTGTACTTTGCATCTTTTATAGAGATTATCTGCTTTTCTTTTCAAATTCAGTTTTTATCTTTTTCTTCAGTTTCTCTTTCTCTCCTGTTTCAAATTCCCCACATTTTCTACTGTTTTTTCTCTTCTGTTGAAGCTTTGTATTTTCCATGTTGGTGGTTTAACTTTTTAGATTTATAAAAATAGTTTGTGATACTTTTTATTGAGGTTAGTCTCTGTAGCAAATGGGTTTTCTCCAGCATTTTAATAATTAAATGATGACCTATAAACCCTGGTTTGTCTGCTTGCGTCTTTCCATATGAATATTCAGCCCTCTTTGGCCCTGAAAGGCAGCTAACTTACTGGTTGTTGACGTGCTCGCTCACACATTTGCCTTCCCTAATGGTGCTGCTTTGCTCGATTGGCTGTGGGAGCTGAGTTTTATCTCACCGCTGCAGAGGAGAGCGAAAGATGCGAGGCTGCTAGTGGATCTCTCACTCGGCGTAACAAAATCACAGCCGTCCCTTTTACACTGAGAACAGGAGTAAAGCTTTGCTTTTTGAAGCATGTCGTCTTATGCACTTAAGTGCTCGGTGCAGGAGGCCCCACGCTGGCTGCCCCTGAGTTACTGAGAGCACAATGTATCTGTACTTGTGCAAATGGCAAATAAAGCATTTATTATCGCCGGTCAAAAGACACGCCAAGCCGCCTAAGAAGGATGGTGGTGTGGTGATGGGGTGACCTAGACCCAGCAGTGATGGTTTGGGAGGAGTTTGACCAGAGAGTGAAAGAAAAGTAGCATGTATGTGGACAGCTGGGACCGGAACCCGGGGAGGCCATCTCAGGGGTATGGCGTGGAGAAGACTGCTGGGTCAGCCAGGTCCTGCAAGAGGGTCTAGCTGCAGATGCCTGTAGAGTGGAGCTCCACCAGAAATACGTGATCTTTAAGGACGTAAAGTGGAGCTCCGGTTAGGGTTAGGGTTAAGGTTAAGGTTAGGGTTTATTCGCTGTGACACAGAGTTGAGGCCACGTGTTTCCTGTGGAGGTGACGTATTTCCGCTGGAGCTCCACTCTACAGGCGTCTGCAGCTGGACCCTTCTCAGTTCCTGGGGCGATTGGGGTCAAGGGCCTTGTTGAAGGACCCAATGGCATGATCACTCTACCGACCCACAGAGCCACAACATCTGCCCCCCCCCCCCCCCCGTAATTTTTTTTATTCTTCATTTAACACTTTCTTTGCTTAGTGCATAATTCCATTTGTTATTTCATGGTCTTGATGTCTTTATAATTATACTAAAATGAAGGGGAAGAAACACTGAGAATCCTTTCCATGAGTAGGTGTGCCCAGATTTTTAACTGGTACTGTAAGAATATGGCAGGATCCAACGTGCTGTCTGAGCGTTTGCAAGATGTGGTCTCTGATGAATCCTGTGACTGGTGGCAGTAATGGTAGTTTTCGATTCCTGTCCCCTTTGGATTTTCTTAAATGTTCCTTCCCCTTTTACTGAGATGAAGTCCTTTTAGTCTGTGGAAATTGGACAGTTTTTTTTTTTTTTGCTTCTGATTTCTGCCACTGGCTCAGCAGGAGTGCCCCCCCCCCAGCCCTCCTCCAGTCCCGGCATCGTCGGCGAGACCCACAACGGTGACCACAGCCCCAGAAGGTCTGCCAGTGTCGTTGAGAAATGCTCTCCTGATACCATGTATATCGAGATGCAGGGCTGCAGCCCACTGGAAGGGACGACGCAGACTGGGCCTGGGGGGCCGTCCTCAGATGGCAAGTACGAAATATTGAGAAGGACTTCTGGGATTTCCGCCGTGAGGGCATTGGGGCGTTAAATAGTTACTAAAAATAAATAGTTTTTTGTTTAAATAAATTTAATGAATTCAATAAAATGTGGGGAAAAGCCTTTTGGGTGTTCGGCTTACCGTGTTACCCACCATGCCTCCTTCCCAAAGCATCTCACATTTTGATTTTGACAGGGAAGCTGGGATTGCTATGAACCATAAAGAGAGCTGCGAAAAAGCACTGAACACTGATGAAGCCGTTAATCCAGAGCTTGAAGTCATGGGTAAATCAACGCTTGATCCATCCACTTTTATGTAATAATGACGAGACAGTCTGTGTTTGTAATGTTCTGTATATGTGCAATTCTGTCTGTTGTAAGATGGGTTGCATACAGATTTATGGTTAGAATAATCAATTTCTTGCCTCGCAAAATTTGGGTAACACTTAAATCAGTCGTATAAATGCATTATACATACCTTCATAATGCATTATGATGCATTCATAAAGTAATTTAAACACTGCTGTAAAGATTTTAAAAAGCCATAACACATTATAGCCATGTTTATTATGCATTATGAAGCTCTCATCTATAATGCACTATAAATACCTTCATAGTGCATTATAGTGGTTAGAATAAGAATTAAGGTTGCTTTGTACTGCATTATGCTTTGTGTCACTAAAATTTACACCCAGTTCTCTAGAGGGAGCTGTGAAAATGTCATGTCGGTGGCTTATTGAAAGGGTATTTCATCTTTGTTTATTACCAGCTGATGACAACAATGAGCAAGAAAAAGCGTCCCAGGGACAAATCCTGGAATTGGTTGGCGATGAAAACAAGAGCATCACTAGAGAACCTATCGACCTCCCCCCCCTCGCACATGAGAGCCCCACACTGCCCTGCCCTAAGCTCCAGCCCACAAGCCAGGAAGTTGGAGTACAGGCTTTGGATCCGCTGAGCACAGGTACTTTGGATACTGACCATCCAGGAAGTGTGAAGGCACCTACTTCCTCTTCTTCGGACGCACCACCTCCGACACCGCCTGAGCTACCGAAAACACCACCGTCGTCTGGCTTCTCCTCAATTGACCGGCCCCAGCTGAAGAGGGACATGTCTACGTCTACAGAAGAGGGTGGTCCTGATCCGGTTCAGTCAGGAGCGGCCCATCAGGCCCAAACTATCACTGTGACCAAACAGCCCCTCGTTCAGGTCAAGGACTCAAAGCCCTCGATTGAGCTGACGAGGGACTGCACGCCCAAGGTGGGCCTGACCAGTTACACCGTCAAGCCCTCGAAGTCAGTGGACAAGCTTCGGTTCTTCGAAGTGGAACTGACTCTAGAGGCCCCGGGTCCGGATGTACCTTCAGATGCCTCAAAGAGTTTATCTGAACATGTAGCCCCTTTCTCAAAGACTACCAAACCTCAAGACTCAGGTGACAAGCCTGAACTGTACAGCCTCTCTCTCAGGGATAATCTGCAATTGCACAATGGCACTCATAACAATACTGCTAGTAGCCCAAGGTCAACCGCAGAACAAGACGAACCTTTTCCGGAACGACCTCTTCCTCGTGTTGAGGGTGCGTCGGCGGACGCGCCACAAGTAGGCAAGAAGAATAAAGTACCCCCCCCTGTCAGACCAAAGCCAGCCGCTTTCCGCTTGTCGCTGCAGAAACGTACGTCAGGGTACTACGTAACGTCGGCGGCGGAGAAGGATGCGATCACCAGCTCTCGCTGCAGCGCTGGCGGAAGGGACCATCCCGAGAAGGCGGTCTGTGACAATGGCTTCCCCCCTCCTCCGCCTCCAGTGTTTTGGGACGAGGAGGCAGGAGGAGATCCTCAGGAAACGTCCCCGCAGACATCGGTGCCCAGACCCTCTCGGCAGTCGTCGACTGAGCTGAGTTTGGAGAAACTGAGGTCCTTCGCTGCACCGAAGCCGTTCATCGCGGCTGCCCCCTCCCCCTTTGCCCGGGCCGTGGCCATGGCGGTAAAGAGATCAAACTCCCTTAACCAAGACTCCCTCTCTCCCACCCCGTCATCCCCCACAGACCTGACCTTCGTGGTAGAGCAGAAGGACTCCTCAGGGAACGTGGTAAGTTGGTCTTTGTGGGTTTGGCCTGAGTCGGCGGCCCATGTGAAGTTTTTGCCCGTGCAAGGTGCTTTGACCTAAAACACAGTATTGGCTTTGTGTCCCTGTTCCATCGGTATGTAGACGTAGGGCATTTTTAGAAGCGTTAAGTGTAAAGTAAAGAAGGAAATGAGGCCTTTCTCTTCAACAATGTGTCCGATGTACAGTATGTTCTCTTTGAGAAACCAATATTTAATGCTTGTGGCACTTTTCACAATAATGACCTTTGTTCAGCTGAGTATGCGACTGTCAAGCAGCGGTGTGTGTGTCTGTGTCCATGTGTTTTATTTGCTTTATTTGGCACCTTGGATAGAGGTTTGGCATTTCAGCATTAATGCAGGCCTTTGTGAATCAGACGTGTAGTTATGCATGTTTCCATGCAACATTACTCCTCTGGGACTGACTTTTAATGTCCTGAACAAGCTCACTAGTTCTTGTCTATGGTTTACCCTTGCCTTTCTGCAAACACTTCAAACCCTTAATTCCCTCCTCTTAAAGGGGAGCGCCCCTCTGTGGTCAAGCACTGAAAATGCAATGGAGCCTCAGGAAGCAGAAATTCCCAGCCCTGGCTGGAATGGTGAGCCAGCAAACCACCCTGAAATGGCGACGGGTGCTGGGGAAACATTGGAAAGCCCACTGCAGTTATGAATCCATCGTGCCTCGTGATTTGCCAGCGGTAAGTGGCGGTGGCCATTTTGCTTTGTCACTGCTCTATACACTAGCACAGCATTGCCTGTCGCACAAGGACAAATCTCACAGGAGTTCTGGGCTTCTGGTCTTTTGCGTAAGAGCTCTGTGTGTGTCGTGTTCTGAACATGTTCTTTGCATGTTTGCAGGTGCCTGAAACTTCTTAATGGAAATTCTACAGATGCCGAGCCAACGCGAATTGCTTACAGGAATTGAGCATGTAATTGTTGTTTGACCTTGAGCTGACCTCTGCAAGGAGGCTGTGTAAGTACTCATTCAGGTTGGGTAGACATGCTGAGGTCAGTTTCAAGGTTAACACGCAAGATGAATTCTCGTCTCCAGATAATATATGGATACTTTTTTTTTTTTTTTTTCTTATTGGTCATTTGTTTTGCGTTGTCTATTTATAGTATTCCTTTGGAAATTGCTGGTTTTATCTGATTTGAATTATATTAAAAGTTTAATTCTGCAATTTAACATTTTTTCGTTTAAATTATTAGCATAAAAATAAGTTGTAATTTTTATAAACAAAAAAGATGAATATTTAGAAGTCAGTCACTGGATTGACTTGAAGAATCTTTGATCAGATATATATTTTTATTTTTTTCCTTATTTTACCTTTTGTCTTGTGTCATTGCGACATCTAATGGCAGTGTGTGTGTGTGAATTTCTGCATGGCTGGACAGATTTGTTTATAGCTTCTTTCTATATCTGTTGTAAATAAGTTCTCGTTCTCTGGTTTGGATCCCCTGCTTGTATTGTTCTCACAAAACCAGCAGAATAAATTGAAACTGGAACCGTGAAACAGAGCTGCTCTTATTTTCTATATAAAAAATATTGATTTTTAAATCTTCCTATTTTTAAATTTACTCTTTACAATACAGGCAGTCCCCACGTTACAAATGTGGCTCATTCCCGAAGTCTGTCTTTAAGTTGAATTTGTAAGTAAGTTGGATCAATAATACAGTACATAACAATAATGCAGCGACAATAAAAGTACATTCTCTACTGTACTGTACCTCAAGCTGACGAACCACTGAAGCATGCATTCCTTATCGCGAACCATTGTATTTTACTCAAATTTTTAATACAATAGGCTTTATGGCAATCCGCGTTCGTAAGTACGAAATGTCCATAAGTCGGACGTTATTAACCTGGGGATTCCCTGTACACCATATACAGGCACTGGAACTGGCTGTATATTGTAGACATTTGGTAGTTAGGATAAAATGCCAGTCTGCTTGTGGCATCCATGTATAAGGTGATGTAAGAGTGAAATCCAAATAAATCTTTTAACCATTTCAGAAAGGCAATTAAAATGGCTCTGGACTGGCCTGGAACATATGTTTTTGATTACAGAGGAGATTAAACACCAGTACTATCAAAAATGTGAAACGCTTGTTAAAATGCTCATCTCAACATGGTTACCTGGATCATGGTTGATTTCAGATCTCGAGGAATCTTTGAATTCTTTCTTCTACCGCCACCTGCTGCCCAAAGTGTTAATTTTTCTTTATTTTTTCTGTTCCCACGTCCTGACGTGGGCTAGTGCATTTGCTCATAATTCCTCCCTCAGGAACGGTAACGCAAGGTCTTGTATTCCTTCTGTGTAGGTCCTAGCCACTTAACTTAGTCAGAGTCACCCAAGATAGGATGTTAGCCTATTCCACAATACATTTTCACACACAATCCCTACGCCATGAGGAGATTTAGTGATGTCATTTAACCTAATGCATTTAATCTTAGCATCAATAGATTAAACCCATGTAGTATGGAAAGAACATATGAATTCTGCATGGACAGATCAGAGACGGGAGTCAATCCACCAACCTTGGCAGCTTGAGGTAACAGCGCTAACCACTGAGCCACCATACAACCAGTTTTTCATATTGTTTTTTAATTGCAATTTTAAACTTCAAAAAGCACAAATCTTGTATAAATAGTTTTGCACTGTCTGGATTGCACGGTAATTCTTTCACACCCTGTAGGTGGCACTAGTGGCTTTCAGTTTTGTTGTTCATGACAAACAGTTGACGCAAACCCATCCACCCCTTTTCACCAACTGTATGTGCAGTTACTGTCCCTACTGTCTGCTCAGAAGGATACAACCCAGATGCCTACTGTCGCTCCCTCAGCACCACTATAAAAACCATTCATGGACGCACTCTTAAAGAACAATACACCTTCTGATTGTTTCAAACACTCCTTTGGGGGATGGTGTGTGGCTTCGTGGGTTAGGCCACAGTGCCAGAAGATTGTTGGTTCTAATCCCAGGGTCGGCAGAGTGATTTCACCATTGGGTACTTCAGCAAGGGCTACCGAATCGCTCCAAGTGTCCTCTGACACTGCTTTCTCAAACTGTACATCATTCTGGATGAAAGCATCTGCTATGTAAATATTTACAATTTTTGTGTTTAATGAGAGTTTGCAGTATGTGGTGGAAATTTCCCGGCAGTTGGTCACATGATCCCTCTCGTTACGTTAACCGTCACACGAAGGCGTCTGTATTTTGCTCACAGACCCTTCAATAACCTGGGGGTTGCTGAACTGTGGGTCTTGCGGCTTCTTCCACTGCATCTGGTGCAAGTTTTCAAGGCTGTGGGCTGATTATCAACTGGGACATGCTGGTTATCCTCATACCGATTATATATAATCATGTTTTAACCTCGCTTTGGCCTGGCCTGTTTTTATGGATCCTCTACATATTTGAAACTGTCTACATGCTTCTGTCTCTCCAGTGAGCTGTTGTGCTTAAGAGCTGGATTAGGTTGGAAACTTAATTCTGCACTGGAGACCCTAAGAAGGCTAGGTATTCTCCTACCTCACAGGGTCTAACCGACACTCACCAAGCAGCACACAGCTTAGCTGTACTTAAATGTAATCTGTTGACACCTAACCAATGACTGATACAGACTGTGGTAATGCTGTGCCAATTGGGGGCTCATACCTTTAAGGATATGGTTTTGAATCCCAGTTCTGACTTTGTAGAATTTGCATATTTTTCCCAAGAGATGTACTCAATGCTTGAAGTGGGCAGGTACTCATTGGTACACAGTACAAGCACCACTTTGTTTTTCTCTTCAGAGTATTGGCACCTCTCAGTATCTGTTGGCACTGAATACCAAGGGGAGTACTGGCACCTGGTACTGAATACCAAGGGGAGTACCGGCACCTGGTACTGAATACCAAGGGGAGTACCGGCACCTGGTACTGAATACCAAGGGGAGTACCGGCACCTGGCTGGGAATTTGAGAAGAGGGCTCCATTCTATACTTCCTTCAACGTATACCGTTTGAACCCTCCTATAAACAGTACCTTTGAGCTAACATTTGTATTATATGTCAATTTGATAATAAATTGCATAAACATTAATTTTGCTGAATTGCCCCCTTTGCACCATAATTTATCCTACAAAAATGCATTAGATGTATGAATTTATAGTGATATAGACACTGTATTCCATTATGTATGAGAAAATTTGCTCTCAATTTACGCAGTTATCTGGGTTAAAAAACATAGCAGGATTTGCTTTTGATCTCTTGCCAAGTTAAATAGAACCATTTTGTCATACGGTTCTGCATGTTATTTTAACAGTATGGCATGGTTTGGTACGTAAGTCATGCATTCGGCAGTATACATACAGGGGTGGAACTTTTGCCAACTGGGATAGTTCAGCAAAAAATGTTCTCCCAAGCCCTCAGTGTACAATATAATTTTCAAGCATAAAGAGCAACCAAAAACCATCACATCTTGCAGTAATAACATTACATACTTTATTAATTTCAATAAATAACTTGCTCATCCAGAGCAGTGCGTGATAACATGGTTGATATGTAGCCAATCTCTACCAGTCACCCAGCCATTTACATCTGTTACCCAGTTACATCTGGTTAGCTTGTTGATGCCCTTTAAATGTTAGCATGACTGCCTGGGTCTTACGGGAGAGGTTGAAATGAATGGTTTGCTGAATAGATCACTATAGTCTATAACTCTGTGTTACTTTGTCATACGGTCTTATCAGAATAACACTTCTGATGTTTCCTGTTGCAGGGAGCAGTTTCAGTAATCGAGTACACAAGTGCTTACAGTACTTGTGGGATGGAGACTAGTAATTCCTGCACTGCTAACTCCAGTGTTAAGCCATATATTAAACTGTAAGGTTAGTTCCAATGAGCTGAGTCTCATTTTTGGACCTCCAATGGCAGCATGACACAACGTTTCATCAAGGCAGGGAGCCTATGATCATCACTAAGGCTCTCATCTAATGAAGCAAGGCTTGATGGCACCTAAAATGTGAGATAAGGAAATGTATTCACTGGTGTATTCACTGCTCAACTGTAAACTGTTCAGTGATCTGTAGTTTAGCTGTATACAGTTCAAGTCTATAGCTGAAACGTGACTTTATCAGTTGCCTGCAGTTAAGCTGGTGGGCAGTTTGATACTGATGTGTGGGCTTTACTGGTTACTTTCATTTTCTTAAAAATCCAGGTGGATTATCATGTATTTTTCTGTCACCCCTATCGCAAAGATAACTGCAGTTTTATTTTCATAAGTACACCCTTCAGGGTAGCTCATAAATTCAACTGCTGGGGAAATAGGTCCCAAACAAGTCTAATATGTAGACGACACCTACAGATGTGCACACAGGTCTTGATGAAAGCCCCCAAAAACTGCTGTGCAGATGTTAGCGGGGGCTCCACTCATGCCGCTAAAACCCTGCTGCATCACCAGCCGCCGTTGTGGTCAGACAGGGCAGGTGACTCCAACGCCAACCAGCACAGAAATAGCCCTGTTCTTAACTTTTCACTCCCATAATTAAAAAGCGCTTGCTTTGCCCAGAAGACTGTGCTCCAGCACTATGTTTGGACACCTCCCCCCAACAAAGTTCTCACTTTTATTAGGGTTCTTCGGACTGGGCCCTAAATGACCCCGCCTATCCTGAGAGGTATATCAGCACCAGGCCTCATAGAGTTTGAGTCCATTCTACAGACTGACATGCCTCTTGCAGCCAAGGCCTCCATTAGTGTTTATTTTAAGAGCTGATTAGCTCCAGCCAGATCACTGGATATCATGCATGATACGGTCAGAGGTCAACCTGGATCAGCCACAGAAATGTATTCATGAATGAAAAGTGAAAATAAATGGAGTAGGCGTATGGTCCCCATGGGTCTCCACGAATGATCGGTCCCTGTTCTCAATGTAAATATTTGAGAAGTCCAGCATCCCCAAAGAATGGCTGAACTGCGAGATGCTACCTGGCATTAAGGCCTGAGAAATGCTCTCTGCTCAGGGTGAGGTAACTGCAGGTCATTTTTAAAAACGCATGGAAGAAGCTTGTAGTCGGGAAACTGAAGTCTGGCAGATGCCCAACGTTACACAAATATTCACATTAAACTTCGTGGTCTCATGGTCTAATAATAATGTATGATCTGATAATAATTATAGGATGTGAATGAGCTAATCCGTGACTTCACAGGCCCCATATTGGCCCTGAAAACTCATTCTGGTATTTCTGCTCGGGCTCCGGTCCAGTGTTCGAGTTTGAAGGGCTGTCACAGAGCTGAGTACGAAGTCCATGGCGAAAGGAGCAGTCGCTTTACAGTCTGGCCGCCCTCCAGCCTCGCCGCTAACGGTCAGTAGCCCTTTGTGTGCGCGTGAGTCTGTGTGGCAGCCTATTACCAGGTAGAGATTGATTTATTTAAAAAAAAAAAAAAAAAAAACACAGAGGGAAAAAAGGCACAAAGGAAAACAAGGGTGTGAAGGATATCAAGGAGGACTGAAGTGCCGCGTGGCAGGGAAAAGGCTCGTTACCGCGTCTCTGAGGACGTCAGTGTCGTGGCGAGTCGGTCGGGGACCGGCAGCGGTACCCCGGGTGAGCAAGGGACGTGAGTGAGCTGTGTAGGGGGATAGAGGAGCCTGGCATGGTGTCACTGTACCCCACTGAGGCCTGTGCCCACCGCCTCGAGCCTTGCTGGTCAGTGTGAGAGGAGCCCCGGAAGAGCGAGCGAGAGAGGGAGCGAGTGGCCTCACCAGGAAGGCAGGGGACACCTTGACAGGGCAGCCGCCCGATTCCGGTCGTCCTCTTGGCTGCCGTCTCTCTCCAATGTCCCTGAACGGTCACAGGAAGATCAGGTACGTCAATGTCTTGCTCACGGTCCACACCATTACTACACCATTCATATCAGGCTGGGTTACGGTGTACTGAAGCAGTACAACATAAGACATCCAGATCCCACATGTATAAATATCTGAATGCTGTGCCTTTATTTGCGCACACACATGTGCGCACGGAGAAAGCATTTCCTGCAGTAGTTCAGCGTATCACTGCCTGTGCACATTTTATATCTCGGTCTGCAAGTTAACCTTTAACATCGGAGATGTTTAAGCGCTGCCAAAATTCTTCGCATTTTTATTGAAAAAGGGGTGTTTTGGTGCTTTGACAAATTGGCACAGACTTTGCTCCTGCAAATACTTGGGAAAAAAACATTTCATGACTCGTCCTTGAGCATTTTGACCAAATAACAGGGTTTGCACTGTGTTTTGTTACCATGCTATGGTAAAATAAAATTCATTTTATCCTTATACAGGGTACCTGTCTTTATTTCATAAGTTACATAAGGACATAAAGCATATACATTTGCATATTAAAGTACAGTATACAAATTCCACAATGTGGGTTTTTTAATAAGTGATTTTAAGGTAAAAATATTAAGCTAGCAGTGAATGTTAACAGTTCAGTAAGTGTAGTAGCCTTGGTATCATAGTAGGTAATGTCCTCTGGTAGCCTCGAGCAAACTGCTTTGTGAAACCATACACTGTGTGAATTACAGTAGATTAATGCGTGAGCTAAAGCAGTAAAATAAACTAAAATGAAATGGTTGTGCTGATCCAAGAATGAGAAGGTGACTCTGGTGAGTCCGTGAGTTGCAGACTGGGGTCTGGATCGGGGCTGGATCCTTTCATGCCTCTTAACAAGCTGCTGTCATAGGAGAGGGAAGACATTAGTCATGTGTGTCTTTATCTATCTCCCTGTGCGATGTCTAATTCTCTGTCTGCTGGGCCCATCTCAGCGGCCACGGTAAACAGCCACATTGGGCAGGTTCTGGACACTCCCCTTCCATCCTGTGCTTTGCACCTCTGTTAATTCTTTGAGAAATGACTGGTACCCATTTTTGGGTAGAATACAGAACATTACAATAAGGGATTGTGTATGGGCATTGTTTTATATGAAATACTTTTCATGAGGGCAAATATGTAAAGTGATTTAAATGCTTTTTACTCACTTGTTGGCTAATTCAAGGTGAACTGCAGAACGTTCAGGACTCAAACTCTTTGAGTTGAAAGATCACAGGATCGAGACAAACAATGAAATGAGACATGTCTGGTCACATGTTCTGAGAGGGACGCATCTCAGCAATCAAGATAACAGACCTGTCAGGGTTGGCCTTGTCATAATAATGACATCACCTTTGCCCCCCTCCATTCACCTCCTGCTGAAGTAAGACAGCTCACTGCTCACTGTAACGGCATAACTCGCCAGCGGCTTTCTTGCAGTGCTGGCCGTCACTGCATTCTTCATGACTGCGGAAAGAAGATAGCAGCTTCAGGTGCAGGTCTTCCCACCTCTTGTTATGGAGCAAAGACAAAAGTCAGCAGGGTGAGCAGACTTTGGGGGGGGGGTGGGTGTAGATATCCCACCTTAGGGGTATTGACTTCAGGGAGGCAGATGAGGGGCATCCGGGCGGATGGGGTTGCTGGCCAGTGCTTGGGTGGTGTTACATAACACTGTATGTGTGTGTGTCTGTGTGTGTGTTTGTTTGTGTGTGTCTGTGTGTGCGTTTGTTTGTGTGTGTTTTTATATGTGTGTGTGTGTGTGTGTTTGTATATGAGTGTGTGTCTGTGTGTTTGTTTGTGTGCATTTGTATATGTGTGTGTGTGTTTGTTTGTGTGCGTTTGTATATGTGTGTGTGTGTGTCTGTGTGTTTGTTTGTGTGTGTTTGTATATGTGTGTGTGTGTCTGTGTGTGTTTGTTTGTGTGCATTTGTATATGTGTGTGTGTGTCTGTGTGTGTTTGTTTGTGTGTGTTTGTATGTGTGTGTGTCTATGTGTGTTTGTATGTGTGTTTGTGTGTGTTTGTATGTGGTGTGTGTATGTGTGTTTGTGTGTGTGTCTGTGTGTGCGTTTGTATATGTGTGTGTGTATCTGTGTGTGTTTGTTTGTGTGTGTTTGTATGTGTGTGTGTGTCTATGTGTGTTTGTATGTGTGTGTGTCTGTGTGTTTGTTTGTGTGTGTCTGTGTGTGCGTTTGTTTGTGTGTCTGTGCGTGCGTTTGTTTGTGTGTGTTTGTATATGTGTGTGTGTCTGTGTGTGTGTGTGTCTGTGTGTGCGTTTGTGTGTGTCTGTGTGTGCGTTTGTTTGAGTGTCTGTGCGTGCGTTTGTTTGTGTGTGTTTGTATATTTGTGTGTGTGTCTGTGTGTGTTTGTATATGTGTGTGTGTGTCTGTGTGTGTGTCTGTATATATATGCACTACCCACCTGCACCCCAGTCAGCTATCTTTTATATATATGCTGAGTGCCGCTAGACAGTAGTGGTGAAATTTGGGGTGGGGTTACGGCAGTAAAACGTCTTGCTGGCTAATTTTACTAACGCTGAAAGCGGAATGACAGACTACCGGGGCGTTGCGCATCATCTGCGGGTGTCAGGGAGCTGCTCTCAGTTTGTGGGAGACTCTTGGAACTCCTAGGAGAGGTGGGATGTCTGGGATTGTCTAATGTTCTTTGGCAATTCTACAGTTTTTCTTTTAAGGTGGGTGGGGCATAAGAGGGGCGTTAGTTTCTGCAGAAGGGCCAACCTGAAACCACTTGTGCTACTCAGGGTTGCGGTGGGGGGGGGGGGGGGGGGGTCCAGAGCCTTTCCTGGCAGCTAAAGGCACAAGGCAGGGAACAACCCAGGATGAGGCACCAGCCTGTCACAGGGCATACTCACACACCATTCAGTCACCTATGCCAGCAGTTTGGTAGCACCAATTAGACTCAACATGTTTTTGGACTGTGGGGGGAAACCAGAGTACCCACTGGAAACCCTATGACAGCATACAGACTGCACACACAGACCCTTGGCAGAGACACAGACGCTGGTCTCAGAGGTGTGAGGCGACAGTGCTAACCACTGCCCCACCATGTCAACCCGCAAGCTTGAATCTTTTTGAATTACGTTACATCATCATCACAATACTATACCCCTTTGCGAAGGTGAGAATCTAGGCTGGTGAGGGCATGTGTTGCATTATGGGTGAGTTTCAGCAGTAACACAGGAATAGTATGAATAATATTCATCTGTGTCTCCATATGTATCAAAGCTACGCTGCATTTGCAGAACTACTTCTATCATCTCAAGGATTTACTCAAAAGATTTAATTATATTTTTTATTGCCATTTGAACTGCTATCAGATAACTAAAGTGTTAAGCAGGGATGGATGAATCATTGTCAATATGCATGGAACCTTTAATAATTTATGTGTTGTAGTGCTGTAGTTTATATAATGGAAAAATACACCAGCCATCCCACTGCAAGCTTCTTCTGGGTGAGTCAGTTTTTATTTTACTGGCTAGTGACAAATTGCTTGGAATTCATTAAGACATGTCTTATGTTCAGTTTTATTACCTGGCCGCATTTCCATTCACACCTGAAAATATTTGTGTAGTGGGAAGTTAAGAATGTATACGGTCCCACAAGGGAGCAGACAGAATGCGGTTATAAATGAGAATTCAATCGACTAGGTGAGATCAATTATTTAGAGCTCGCCCACTAGCTTGATGGGTAACTTTGACAGATAATTTTAAGAGTTGCTGGTATCATTTAAATGGTAATTTAAGCAATCATTTATATATCAATTTAAATTATTATTTAAATAAATAATTTACATGACAATTTAATTATAATTTAAATAGTCATTGAAATGGCATTTATAAATAATCGTTTAAATTGCAATTAAAATAAACATTCAAATGACATTAATTTATCGAATATTGTCACGAAACAATCAACATATTTAAATAGTTTTTCATTTGGATTTTTAAGCTCTGAGTTGCATCCATGGGTGCATGTAGATGCAAATGTAACGGGAGACAAAACATCTTTGGTCATTATTTAAAACCGATTTGCAAACATAAGTAATGTGCAGAACGGGAAGGTGAGTCGCTCCGGTCTGAGTCCCGTCTAGGTGTCCGTCTAGGTGCTTATTATAATCGCTGTATCCGCGAGTGCCAGGCCAGACCCTGACTCATCTGCAAGGCTGAAATTACAGATGTGCACGCCTAAGCTCAGCCAAACGAGCAATGGCCTGCTTTGATGAAGTTTTTAATGAATACCTTAGGACACGTGCTTAGCGCTTATGTCAGTGTTTTTCAACCTTGGGGTCGCGACCCCATGTAGGGTCGCCTGGAATTCATATGTCTAGTAATGTCTAGAAATTGATTAAAAAAATTACTGAGAAAAAAAAAAAAAATCAACTAATTATTACTCTTTTAAAAATTATGATTAAAGCACCACATACAATCTTAAACAACTGTATTCTTTCACGCTTATAAATATTAATAAACAAAAATATAAATGAGTTCAAATAAAATGATCGCGATCACCTTCAGCCTTGTAAAGACTCGGCTAACTGTATTTGTGATCAGGGAAAATAAAATGTGACTTTGTGCACTAATCTGGCTGCTCTGTATTTGCAACATGGTATGAAAAACATGATCAAAAACTAATTCTAGAAAAAAAAATGTCTATGGAGTCGCCAGAAATTTGTGATGTCAAAATGGGGTCACAGGCCAAAAAAGGTTGGGAACCACTGGCTTATGTGCTTATGGCGCAAGTTCTTTAGAAATTTCTAAAGGGACCCGTGCAGTATTTATTTGTACCCCTGTAAAGGCCTAGGTCATCGGGGTATTTAATTTCGCTGTTATTATGCTTTTTACATGGAGAGTTTTTTTTCTGCATGTACAGGCATTAGCGGATATTTGCGGATGGCCAATAACGGAGAACACTTTCTGTATGCTCCTAGCCAAAATATGTATTTGTTCATGTGTAACAACATTTATATTGACGAACAAGCCTCTTTAAAGAGCAGTGTTTTGTTTCTCATGTGTTTGTGCAGTTTGATCTTTTTTGACTGTCATTAATGTTACCGGCCTCTCAGCTGTCCTGATTCTAACTGACTCCCTCTGTTGTTTCAGAAGATTGCTGTGGACCTGATGTGTTTTGATGGGCAAAAGTGAGACACATTACTGAGAAGTTCGAATGAACTACGGCTGACCTCAGGCGGTGAAATTGCATAGCTTCTTGTTGACTGGATTGTTACACAGCACACTGATGAATGCTGTATTTAAACTGATCAAGCTGACAGCCCTTGACCTGAGGTACTGAGATTGACTGTTGTTTGTATGTTGCAATTCTAAGGGTCACAACCCATCCAATCAGCAATTGGGAAATCTCTGACAGCAGAGCGCCAGCCTCTTAGTAGGTGTGGTAACAGTTCTGCTATTGCTAAAATAGACACAATTTGACCCATCACTAGACTGGTATTATACCTGCAAATGTTAAAAACAGATTACTTGCTTCAGCTCTGTCTCTTTAAGTCAGAATACGATTAGGTCACCTCCTAACCACCGCTGTAAATTTACACTTAACTATATGATTATATCAGCTTTATTTATAACTTGCAATGTGTAATTTGGCATGCTTGGCTGGATATACATTATCGTAACTATGCCAGGCGAATTGCCCCCTGCTTGTGTGCTAAAAGTTTTCTCTCTGGGAAAAGATGTGGAAAAAAAAATAATCCCCATCCCTGTCTTGTGACCTTGTATTAAAAAAAAATCTCGATGTAATATAATGCACTGGAAAAGTAAGCAGATCAGTTATAGTGCATTTGAATGCCAAGGATGTGATTCGCCTGAGTGGTTGTTACTGCTGTCAGAACAGAGTATATTCTGTTCAAGAAGACAAAGAGTAACCATTAGGGGTCTGAGGGGCCTGACGGGATTTGTTTTAAGTAGCCTTCTGCAAACTTTCCTGCTTAGACAATGGGGGGGGGGAACTCAGTGTGACTCGAGTACTTAGGAGTTTAAAAATAACAAATCTTCGTTGTAGCAAACTAGGACAATTTACTCAAATTCCACCACCACGCAAGTGGAATACTCTCTTGCTGCTTGTTATTAGCTAATGGAAAGAATTTCTGCCTAGAGGCTGGGCCGGTGCTGTACGGGAAGGCCTGAAATCATCCGAGAGGGTTATGAGTGCAAGAAGGTAAGCGCGGAGCTGGGATGACATGCCAGGTAAAGATGTAGGTTGTGACAAACTAGACGGGCAAGGGTGCAGAAGTGGTGAACTGTGTAAGGTTTTACAGACGAAATGCTAGTAACACGAGCGTGTAACACAGAATAACTAAATTACCAATATATTTCGAAGGATAAAACAGTTGTCACTTCTGCCAGTTCTAGTTTTCGTCTGTTTTCTATATTGTATTGGCATCTTTAGTCAGCTCTAGTAGTCTCATTTTAACTATCTTTCTATACTGCATTGGTTTACTATAGTCTGTTCTAGTGGTCTAATTTTAACTTTTCATACTGTATTGTTTGACATATCTGGTAATCTTATTTTAACTGCCTTTCAGTGTTGTTAATAGGAAATGGGGTATTAGGAACTTTCCGGTGAGGTTATTTGTTTAGTTGTAGGTACATTTAGATATGGTAAAATTTGATAATGGTTTGAAGTGGAATAAATGTTTTGTTTGTATTGTGTGTATGTTTCTGTATGTGTGTGTGTGTGTGTGTGTGTGTGTGTGGGTGGTCCAGGTATACATTACATTGTGGGGACCAAATGTGATAAAAATCTGTTTATGTTTATTTTGGAAGATTATTTTTTCAGCTGTCACAAGGTGAAATTTTATAAAAATCCAATGCAATCAATAAACTAATGTAAAAAGTCTTGTATTTTGTTTGGTTACTCAGGGTTAAGGTTGTCTCTATGTGTGTGTGTCTCTCTGTGTTTCTGCGTGTGTGTGCGTGTCTCTCTGTGTTTCTGTGTGTGTGTGCGTGTCTCTCTGTTTCTACGCGTGTGCGTGTGTGTGCGTGTCTCTCTGTTTGTGTGTGTGTGTGCGTGTGTGTTTTTCTGCGTGTGTCTGTGTTTCTGTGTGTGTGTTCGTGTCTCTCTGTTTCCGCTCATGTGTGTGTGTGTGTGTCTCTGTGTTTCTGTGTGTGTGTGCGTCTCTGTGTTTCTGTGTGTGTGTGCGTGTCTCTGTTTCTGCGCGTGTGCGTGCGTGTGCGTGTGTGTGCGTGTCTCTCTGTTTCTGCGCGCGTGTGTGTATGTGCGTGTCACTGTGTTTCCGCGCGCGTGTCTGTGTGTGTCTCTGTGTTTCTGTGTGTGTGCGTGTCTCTCTGTTTCTGCGCGCGTGTGTGTATGTGCGTGTCACTGTGTTTCTGCGCGTGTGCGTGTGTGTGCGCGTCTCTCTGTTTCTGCGCGTGTGTGTGTATGTGTGTGTCACTGTGTTTCCGCGCGCGTGTCTGTGTGTGTCTGCCATCTCCGCTCCCTGGGAGGTATTCTGGCACTTGCCTGCATGCCTCACTGTAGATGCCACATGGCAGTGACCCAGGAAGCCTGTGCAGACCCGGATATTTTCGTCAGTGCGCCGGAGTCCCCCTTTCATGGCAGTCATGCTGTTCTAGCTCCATTTAGTAGGAATATCAGTGCATTTTAATCCTGCGTGCCACTAATGGCTTGTTTGGGTTAAGGACAAAGGCTGTCAGAGTGATCAAGCATCTGCTTGTGAATTCTTGTGTAATAACTAAAATTTATGCATGTATGTATAATGAATACAGGTAAAGTGTTAAGCAGCTGACAGCCAGGTCTATATTCTGCAATATTCCAACACTTTAGAAGGGGACCCATAATTCTTACAGAGAACCAGAAATATTATTAAAAGAAACAATTATGCATTCACTTCATATAATTCTACCCAAGTGAGCTCGATGGGCCGAATGGCCTCCTCTCGTTTGTATAGTTCTTCTTATGTTCTTATTTATTTTTACCCATCCATCCATCCATCCATCCATCTTCTGACTGCTTAGAAACACCAGGCAGGGACCTTCCTGTATGGGATTCTAGCTCACTGCAGGACACTAACACAGACAAACACACACTTACACAATCATTCACTGCAAGTAATTTTGAGGCCCCAGTTAACCTAACTGCGTGTCTTTGGACTGCAGCAGGGAATCCTTGTGTCATAAGGAGAGTGTGCAACTCCAAACACACACAGCAGGACTGGAAATCCCTGAATGTTATGTTGCACTTCTGGTCCTTGAACAGTCTGAATAACTTCTTGCTTTTTTGGAAGTTGCTGTTGTGTACCTGGGGATCCACTGGAAACCCACCCTAGCTGCGTTTATGTTTAGTTGACTCCTTAACTGCATGTATGTTTGCAATGTGCTATTTGCCTCACTTATATGTTGCTTTGGACGTCTGTGTCTGCTAAATATGTAAATGTAAGGAGACTCGTTACACAGGAGGTGCAGTGAAGCTGATCCACTGCGGCTCCCTAAAGCATGATTGTGAAACACTGGCAGGAGTATTCAGAAAGCCTTTTTTGGGTAGCCATCATCACACGGCTGTCCTGGACAGCCAGATACAGACCGCCCCCCCCCCCCACCCCCCGTTTGGATCGGACCCACGGACTTGGCTCATATGGAGTTGGCCGTCCTACCGCGACGCTTATCAATCTGGCTCCAGCAATTCCGATTCACTGCGGCTCCTGCCGATAACCGGCAGCGTCTTGGAGTCTGCACTCCCCCAAGGAGATGTGCCCAGGCCTCAGATAAACCTTTCAGCTCTGTGGAGGGGCGGGCGGGGCATCAGTGGGGGGGAGTATTACTCCTGCATAAGCAAAGTTGAAATTTAACCTCAACATCTATATCCACTTCAGTAGACACTTTCCCGTGCTGAGTATATAGCGGGAGGGGTGTCGTATTTTAATAACACAATGTGGAGCCGACGTAAGGTTAATATTAACTTTTGTGATTTCAGGGGGAAGTTCTGAAATATATACAATTACCCTACATGACAAATGTATTTACTGTATGATTTTAATGGAGAACAGACTGTAATGAAAGTCCTAGCCAGACAGCTGGGTTTGTGGTCAGGTGATACCAATCTGTCTATGTTAGCAGGGGGTGACCAATGAAGACACTTTATTAATGGAAGACAAATGGAACATGCGAAACATCCAATACCACATCCATCAAAAGGAAAAAATTAATGGTACAACAGGTCTTACACCTATAATTATATTATCACTCTGTCTGTGCCTTTATGTATATTTATACAGTAAATTAAATATTCCATTTGAAATGTACCAGCTTTTGGATTAACACTGAGTTATGTCAGAGGGGGGGCAGTGTGTGGGGTGCCGTGCCTGTAAGCGGAAGGTCATTGGTTCAAATGCCTGCATCAAAAGCATAACTTCACCTTTGGGCCCTTGAGCGAGGCCCTCATTTGCTTCAGGGACCATCTGACCCTCCTTTCTCCTACTGGGAGCTGGGAGGGAACAAAAACATGGACTGTCTGTGGGTCCCTGAGGACTGGATTAGGAAACACTGAGTTCAAATCTGACAGCAGGACAGAGATTTCGAAAGTGTACCTTATGGAAGCACTCCTTTGTGTTTCCAAACTCAGAGTCCTGTTTGACATATGGCATGTAATTCAGCAATTAGTGTCTCTCCACAGCTCTATCTCAGTCCCGCCCATTCCGGCCTCTGTATCATCAACCAGCCTTTCCTTTGATGTAATCTGCACAAGGGTTTTACAAAAATAAAAAAACAGTAAAATACACTCTAACCACATGGTCTGTGACACTCTTTGTTCAGGCCCCAAAATCATGTAGAGGGTAATGTTTCTCTTGCAGAATTTCAGTAAGAGATTAAGAAATAATTTCTGCCCAGTTGACTTCTGTATATTTACAAATATTTACAGTTTAGATTACAGTTTATTTACACTGAAATGCGAATGTAAATAGAGATCATTCTCCCTGAGCTCCCGCAGCCTGCCGTCCTTGTCAGAGAAGCTATTTTTAATCATTGTTTTGCTTCTATTAGGATGAAGGGGTGACTCAGAGAGGGAGACATTTCCAAGGCTGAAGGGGAGGCTCATCACCCGGGAAGCGGGCCACCGCGCACTGCAGCGGACCTCGGGCTTCCCTCTGCAGGTGGCAGCGCTTACGTCGCGGGGAGGACCGTGGAGTAGGCGACAGGGAGCTGGCAGGAGGCGACTGCGTCGTCACCGACTCCCTACGGACGCATCCCTGCTTGTCAAGGGTCCAGCGAGAGCCATGAACTTCCGTGCCAGGAGGGTTACCCTGCCGGTAATCACACCAATCACCCTTCAGAAGCGGGTAAGGGCGTCCGCCTGTCCGCTCTGCCACCTCTCGCCGTTTTATTAATCGTCAGCATCTCATATTGCTCTGAAAGGACCCACACAAACTACACAATTAAGACTTCAGTACTGGCAGTTTCCAGTAATCGCTCCTTAACTCTACACACCGATTAGTTAGGTGTCTCCCATTGTTTAAGTGACAAATGAAAGACGTACGTTTCTTCCATGCTCATTGATATTCATGCTTCTCTTGGCACTAGAGTGTTGTGAATGAGTTAATATGTTTTAAATATAAGCACTTAAGTCACTGTTATGGCCTGATGTAGTAAAGACATCACTAAGGTGTGGTATAGTAGCCTTTTTTAAAGATGCTCAGCCAGATATTTTACCAGAGTAATTCAGGTTACCTTAACCTAGGGAATTATGGGAGCGAGGGGATCTACCCTCCAACCACGATACTAACTGTATGGACAGAATTTAAAGCTAGTTTACTGTTCTCCAGAAGTGGGCAGTTAAAGTGATCACTCAGTTGTTGTTTTTTTCTCTCTGAATTATTATAATGCAATTCTGATGGGAGATCTTGGCACTTAATTCTTGTGCTCTACTACTTTCTTGGAAAAGCTGATTCACTTATGCACGTGGTACCTATTTGTGCCACGTGTCACACATGTTCAAATAATGTAACTTTTTTAATGCAGGGTTCAATGATAGCCATTCTTCAGTAGAGGGGGTAGGGATTTATTATTTTGTGTAATGTCAGTGTGGCCCCCACTGTAAAGGTGCTGGACTGTCCGCATTTATCCCAGATATTTTCTCAGTATCATTATGCTAAGACTCAGTCATAGTCTTGTTGGAGAACAGATTTCAGGCTCAGTGCCAGTTTTTTTTTTTATTCTTACATGAAGGCAGTTAAATGCTGATGGTTTTCATAGCTTAAGAATTCACTCTGTCAGCAGGTTTTACTATCACTACTAGAACACAGCCAAAAGACACGGGACAAACCTTATATAAATCCACGCTCGTATCCCTAATGAACAACGCAAACTAGTTCATAGGATGAGAAATGACGGTACGAGCAGTTACTGCGACAGGATGATGGTTATCATCTTTGAGATGAAGCACTTTGATGGATTAAGGTTCTAAAAGACTTCTGTAATGAAAGATTAAAAACCGAGGGGCAGCTTTACAGGTTCTTGTGGGATGGTTTGTGGCCCAGCCGGTTCTGCCTGGGATTAGGTGGTGATGTCACTGTTGGGCCCGCGAGCAAAGGCCCTCACCCTGATCTCTCCAGACCCAGCTGGATGTCGCTTTGGATAAAAGCATCTGCTAAATGCTAATGTATGATTCTTCAAGCGAGAGAGTGATGCAATATATATTGCAACGACTGGAGTGTAAGGTACAGGATGGTAATGAGGTCAGAGGCTGCAGCAGGACTTGGACAGGATGTGAGGCTGCTGAGCCAGCTGATACTGTGATCGTTGTGGATGTGGGGAGGGTCACGTCTGGGGGAACTAACCAATTTGAGTATAAACAGGGAAATTCATGAACTAGGTTTTGAGATTCCGTGAATTAATCCTGGACATGAAGCACTGAATGGTAGTTAAGGGTATGTCATATGATTGCTGTATTGAAATAGACTGGATTTTAAGGTGCTGTTCCTGTAAGCATTGGAGTAGATGATCCTGATGTCCATCTGCTGACAAGCTGTAGCTATGTGGAGACTTATCTCATGTCATACTCATATCTCATACTCAGTATATGAATTTCAAGCTGATAGCAACCAGTCAAACTCTATTAGCTTCGATGACTTCCTTATTGTTGCGCTGGAGTGATGCAGGGATATTATTTTACATATTATCACCTCTTCGGCAGATACATGCTATGTACGCAGAGAAAACTCCCGTGAAAGGAAAAAAAATCAATAAACCAGCCTGGCGACATTTGTTGAGTGAATGAAAAGTGAGCTTCTTTTTAGCCTGCTACAGTAAATCTCTGGCACTGATTATGATTGAAATAGCTGCTCATTTACCTTGTTTGGGGATGATGTCACGGCCGAGCACTCTCATTGGCTGGTGGCTCCTGAAGGGTGCTAACTTTGTCTGGGCTGGAGAGAGCCGTGACCTCATTTTCCTCCACAAAGGCGAGCTGGCCCGTCCTGTCTGGTGGCTCAGCCTTCAGCTGCAAGAGGAGCAAAAAAAAAAAACAAAAGAAAAGAGAGAGAGAGAGAGAGAGAGAGCATGATAGGCAGTCAGGCAGTTGATCTTTGCTATGCCTCCCTCTCTTACCCCCCTGTCCCACCCCCGCAAACTCCAAGTGGTGCTGACCCCATCGGTGCTGCGTTTACCCCACCACTTAGCGACCGCTTGCAGACTCACGCTGGGCTTTCAGAGGGGCGGGCAGGGCTACCGCTGACATTTCTCACTTTTTCATTAGTTTTTTTTTTTTTTAAATCTTGCTTGGAGCAAACTCCCATCCTCTACTCTTTTGCTTGAGAAGAGCCGGCAGCTGATTGGCCGACAGCCCCCCAGTGACATATATCTGCGAAGTCAGGAAATCGCGGGGCGAGAGGAGCACCTCTTCCTAAATACCTCATTTGAGCTGCGCTGCAGCGAGGCAGGCGGGCCGGCCGCCTCCCAGCGGACACGGCGCACCCAGCCTGAAGTCTCGTGTGTCTGTGTGCAAATTTTGCCTGATAATGTTGTGCACTCAGCCCTATATGAGCTGCAAAACTAACGCAGATTCACAAGTCAGCGCAGCTGCAGGCAGACGGGTGAGTTAGACGCCGCCACTTACTGTGCTCCTCTATCTCGCTGTCATCTGTGTCATTGGCCGGGGAAATCAAAGGGTCCACTACTGTCTGTCTGTCTTTGGGTGCAAATTTCAAAGAAGCTGTTTCTGCCGTAGCTGAACCTTGGTGTTAGCTGACCCGCTCTGACATCTCGAAGAACTGATCTCTGAGAACATCAAAGTACTACTTTTTTTCTAGTAAATTGGAATCACAGGGTAAGGGCTGTGTGGCACAGCCTGCATGGCGAGAATGGAGATATTCTGCAGTGACGGGGAGGTTTCCTGCTTCCCTACTTTTAAAAATAAAACTGACTGATTTATGCATGTATGATGTATGGATTCCATCCCATTCCACCCTAAGAAAGTCTATGCAAACTATAGTCCATGCATTACATATTACATAAATCCGTAAACACACACATATAGGTAAGTGGCATTAGACGGGGAGCAGGGACACAGGAGCTGCAGGGGACAGCAGGGGGTGTATCCCCCTTAATATTTGATTGGGCTTCATTCATCAGTTAATATACTTTTGTTTTTTAATTATTAAGTTATTCTCTACGGCATTGACTGGGAGAAAGATTTAGTCAAAACTAAAGTTAAAAGTCCTTATGTGCAAGGGCATAACTTTGGACTAGAGTTAGGCTTAGGCTTATGGTTAGGGTTAGGTTTAGGGTTAGGCTTAGTCTTAGGGTTAGGCTTAGTCTTAGGGTTAGCCTACCCCCCCCCATCCCCCCATAATTTATGCCCCTGCTTGTGTGTATATGCTTGCAAATGTGTTGCAGGTAAGGGTGTAGGCTTTGTTTCAGCATTGGTAGAGACCAAATCAGCCCCAGTCCCCCCCCCACCAAACACACCCGATACTCCCATAATTTTGGCAGGGAGCTGACCCTGCTGTCCATACCCAAATCTATGTCCTTGATTGCAGGTCATCAAAGTGTTCAACGACGATAACACGAGTCGAGCGTTGGAGGTCCCCACTGATGTTACCGCCAGAGACGTCTGCCAGCTGTTTGTGCTGAAGAAGCAGTGCGTCGATGACCACAGCTGGACGCTGTTTGAGCAGCTGGCTCACTTGGGCATAGGTAGGGAATGTAAGCCCGGCCTCGTGCGTCATGCTCGTCCTCCTTAGGCATGTGCATGACAGCTATTATGAGGAAAACAGCAAACTCCTGTGAAGAAACTCCTACAAAGTAAAGGTTAATCAAGGCTGATGAAGTGAATCTGAATCACTATTGAAAGCCTTTAGACCAGCAGCTCAAAGCATTTACTAGGGTGGTCTGATCTGAAGGTAAAAGAATGAGAACACACTATTTAAACAAATTTGTGTACATTTATTTGGGGGAGCTGAAGAACATTTTAGGGGGTTGGCCTGTTTAGTATTACTAAAAATGTTTTTTTGAACCCTTTTGTGTGAGTGAATGGTGTGTGTGTGTGTGTGTCTGGGTGTGTGTGGGCCCTGCGATGGGTTGGTGCCCCATCCTGGGTTGTTCCCTGCCTTCCACCTGTAGCCTCCAGTATAGGCTCCGGACCCCCCCCCCCCCATGCTGAATAGATCAAGCGAATACAGAAAATGGGTAGATGGAACTCTTTTTGTTGCTAGTCTTTGGCCAACAGCTATCCCTAGTAGTCATGATACTTAGTTATGACCTCAATATCGATAAAACTTTAAGTATCATGATACCGGTACAGTAACAATACCAATGCAGGGGAAAAAAAACAGTTAAGTATTGTTTACAGTAAATTATACATTTTTGTCACCGAATCATATATCACTGAAACTAAAACACATTTGAAGTCAGAAACGTTTTAATGATTCAGGAATATTAAGAACTATGCCTAGAAATCACAGAATCGTAATCATAATATTGAAACATTACTGATAATACATAAGAGACGTAATAATATATTGGGGGGTGCGGGGGAAGGGGGGGACCAGTATGAATGTGATTCGTTATAAAGATTTTGAGAGGGCGACGATTAAAGAAAAAAAACATGTGAGCACGTAAAAATTTCAAACGTATTTCTGCCACTATCAAACCTATCGCCATTACTCTACTATAAAAACAAACAAAAAAAAAACAAGATAGCAAACTGATAATATGAGATAAGCGCCCATAAAGGTTACAACAGTTTCTTTCTTCTATTCATATGCTCAATAAACGTATAAAAAAAACTTACTGCGCTGCAAATGATGCTTGTTTATTTGAACTGCTTCCAACAGCGTAGCAAAGGCCTATAACCTGTAGGTACAGATGCTAGTTTGATGATGGTACGACCAGGTCGGAAAGTGCAGATCCACTCCAGTATGTGCTCCCAGTTGAGGGATATTCTATCCACAGATCATGCTGGCTGTGGTGCGTAGCTTTAAAGCCACAGGGAACACGCTAAAAAACGATTAAAACTAATGGTTCGAGGCCCAATAAAAGATATTAGCAGAGGCTGTTTGTAACAGCTTATCTTGTACACACATCATGTATAAACAACAGATGGTCTATGGCTATTTTATACGTTTTTAATCTTTACAGAACTCGTGAGAAACTGAGTAAATGCTTAGGTTGTTTGCACAGGGCATATCAGGCCATCTATATTACGATATCTTTTAATGGATGAGTATTAGCATTAATCAGGTCATTACTAATTACAGATTTTAAAACAAGTGTAAATAGTAGTTCACGTTATTTGCAGTGCAGGACAATATTTGTAGTTCTGTTAAGTTTAAAGTTTTTAAGTCTTTCCTGAAGCACACCAGTAACATAAGATAGTAAACATTGAGCTGAACACTATAGGTTTCTGCTGGTTTTGTGACACATAACTAACAAATTAGTAGTCACATGTCTTAAACTAGACATACACAATTCTCCAGCTGCTTATAGAGGACGTTTTTGGTTGTACTTTCTCTGATTGCTAGATAGGCCTATCTACATTGTGTATCAGTTTTTAAATACATTTTTAAGACAATGTGACATGCACATTAATTATTGATGCATTTTATGGCATCACATTTTATGATAAGATTGTGTTTAAAGGTTGTCATGCAGCTGTGCTCAGGACAGAGACGCTTGTGTGTTTGTTGATGCCCCAAGACTCCGTGTCACCTTGATGATTTACGTAGCTTTCGGCATTGTTTTTATTTTTTCCCCCAGAATTGTAACATCTACAGTTTGAGTATTTTGACAATTCAAGAGATAGCCTGGCTTTATATCGGCGTTTCTCTGATCCCCAGAACGAACCATCGAGGACCATGAGTCAATGATGGAAGTCCAGTCCAGTTGGAGTGTGGACAGCAGCAGATTTTGTTTTAGAAAGCATTACGCCAAGTATGAGTTTTTCAAGAAACCTCTGGTAAGAGCCAAATTCCTCTGTGAAGTACTGCAAATCCTTAAATGAAGTTGTGTAGAAACTGCAGTAACAAATACTGATCCAGGACAAGTATTTTGGATTGTCATTTTATATTATAAATACTAAATGACTGAATATTTATTAGCAATATGAATTCAGTACGTAGCCCTTGTTTACAGCTTGTGTCCATGCTGAGATCTGCATATCCTGTTCGCTTCCTGTTATACACTTTGGGCTAAAAAGCCCCCCTCCCTTTCGTGAAGCAGTTGAGTGGGTATTTTTTGATTTTGTGCTCTAGGGTGCTTTCATTTCTGCTGGTACTGAAAGCTGATGTCAACAGGCTGCTATCTTTTATTTGGGAAGCCGTACTGTAATAAACAACCTAACTGTGAGTGTGATGCTTGTCACCTCAAACCCCATTAGGACTTTTTCCCAGAACACATGGTGTCTGTATCAAGTGAGACCAATGACACGATGGCCCATTCTCAGCTGATACAGGTAACTGGTTTAGCTGATTTTATTCTTATTCCTTTTCCTTACAATCTCATTCAAGCTTTCACTGCCAATATGAACAGACTCTCTCCTTGAACAGATGTTTCTCAACTCCAGCATGTGCTCAGAGGTCTGTGGATACCTCCATGCCAGAGAGCAAGGGAAGAAGTCTTGGAAGAAGTTCTACTTTGTTTTGCGGAGGTCTGGCTTGTACTTTTCCAGCAAGGGGATGTCAAAGGTAAGCTGTCATGATATTTGAGGAGCGTCTTATGTTCAAGCTGTTTACTGTTTACCTCTTCTCGCTTTAGAGAGCCTGGGACCACCTAAGACAACTTAAGAGCAATTTTTCAAAAATTACTCCATTTTTTTTTTTTTTTTTTAGATGAAACTGCCAATGAACTAATGTCTTCATGTATTCCAGCAGGGAACTGTTGTTAAATTTCAAAAGTTCAGTAAGTGCACATAAGCTTCCTCAGAAACATATCACATGGGCTGAGTCACGTTTCTTCATAAACTGATGCTTCCAAAGAAGTAACAGTAAAATAAACTTTGACATTCTGATGCTGGGAAGATTACTGGGTTGTTAGGTGCGTCGCCGCAGAACTGGTTGGGCTGGATGCTTCTCAGGTCCGTCGGCATGCCAGCGATGGAGCCCTTGGCCGCGTTGACAGGCACGGCTCTTACCTGTGAGACGCGCTGCCAGCAGGTTCTGCTCACTGCCTTCAGGAGAACAAAGAGGCTGTTGTTAGGCGCCCAAGGAGGCCCCGCCGGCCCGCTTTCTGTCGCCCGTATCCGGACACGGCATTCTCACCCAGGCCAGGTGTGCGTAGTTGGTCTACCCTTTTGGTCCGGCTCGGGGGGTGTCGATCACCCACCCCCCTGTCCTGCACTCCACACCTGCTTGGTAAGGAGAGCACTGGCGGCGGGGGGATGTGGCGATTGCAGCATTTACTGCGGTCGTCACGGCGACCCAACAATGGCCGCCTTTATTTCCCTCCACTTACGGCACACACTCGCCAGGGTCCCCGTGTGTTTGCCTAATCGACATTCCCTTCATTGTGCTTTGTATCCAGCCCCAAAATTTTCACACTCACCAGTTGGCTCACAGCGTAGCGGATAAGGGATGTTTGAACTAGATACAGATTAGATAGGTGCTGGCCAAGGGTTTCGCAGACATTCTCTCAGGGTCCGACCGCTACGGCTTTTTCCTCATTCCTTCTGCAGCGGCTCAGCTCCTCAGACCGTGTCCCTGTAACGATGGGCCAGAGCGAGACCGTGGTTCCCAGCACCGCGCCGCCAGCGTTATGACAAACCCTCTCCGAGCCTGGATCAGCGCTCGCACGTATCATGTTCCGCTGGGACCCGGTGGTCTGCAGCAGGTGTCCCGGTACCTCGTCCGCGGCTTTACTGATTATCTCGGTCTCCCCCCAAGGAACCACGGCATCTCCAGTTCGTGGCAGAGTTCGGAGACAGTGACACGTACACCATGCTGTCGCCAACGAAGATGTACGGCACGCCAACCGCCTTCGTGTTCTGCATTAAGGTATTTGAGCTCTATGACTGACACCGGGATAGATAAAACTGGGAGCCAGTATAAGGCATGGAGCAGGGGAATACTTTAGATGGGATGCCAGGTCATAGCAGGACACATATAGACCCAGTCATGCTTTGTGGGCATTGTAGAGATCCTTAACTGCTTCTGTTTAGACTTCCGGAGGAAACCCCAATACCTGGTGTAATCCCCGTAATTAAGCAATGAACATAAACTTCATACCATAAATTTACACTAGGGTATCGGGGTTTGGGGAGATGTGGCTAACCAGGATCGGCCTGTGACCGTTGGTTTGATCCCCAGCCACGGTTGTATAGCCACATCTCCACTGCCCCCTGGAGCAGGGCCTGTAATTCTCCCCAGAATGCTCTAGGGCTGCCCGATAATTGGCCTGCCCCTAACCATGACTGTGTACATGTCTAAAAAAGGAGGGAAAGATGGGATATGTGAACAGAAGCATTCCATACTTGTGCAAATTGCAAATAATCATTTAGTTTCGATTTCTAAGAAAGAACTTGAAATTATTTAATAGTTTTATGACTGCTGTTTGGTATTTATGACTTTATGGAGCCACAAGTGCAGCTGCCAGATGTGTTCATTAGTGATAAGGCCCGAGGCTTGTGAGATATCGTGATCGAACCTAATTAGCCTTCGGCATTATCTACAACAACGGGCGCGGTTTTCCCATCATCGGCTTTCCGCTTGGCGTCTTATCATCAGAGGGCCAACACTGGGAAAAGTAAACACTGAAAAGAAGTGAAAAGGGAGCAGGCGGACTTAGCACAGTCAGAACGTAAGAATGGCGGGAAATAAGATAAACAAAAATATACATGAAGAATGATGTCATTGCAACGGGCAGGCAGAGAGTAGGAGGCCTAGTTTGTTTGTACAGTATTTTGCAGCTCAGTGCTATTTTACAGCAGTATGGCTGCATCTGTGCATTTCTCGCAAACTGTAAAAATGAGTCCTAACTTGCATGTACTGACTCGCCAGCCTCACAAGTCGGATTCCCCCCGAGACCTGAAGATGCTCTGTGCTGATGACGAGCGCACCAGGACGTGCTGGGTCACGGCGATGCGTCTTTTTAAGGTACGCTAGACCTCCTTACGGTGGAAGGGCCTTAGGTATGCCTTCTGTTCTGCTGGGAATAACTGGGCCGTATCATAGATGGTGGGCTGAATTCTGAATGCAATGTACATTACCCACCAGCAGAGGTCACTGTTTCCTACAAGTAAGTAGGTAGTAAACAGATAAGGCCCAGTTAAAATATTTGATAGGGATTTGAATGTAGATTATGCAAACAGTGAATTCTAAACATTGAAATTAATATGAAAAAATTACAAACATTCTTCTGGTGCTGCCACTGGACTGAGATTAATAGTACAAAACGCTAATTTTATGACTAGAATAAATTTTGGAATAAATTTAACATTGACATCAATGTCTGAAACAGTTCAATAAACATCATACTTATAACTTTTGAAATATGCTTATTGATACATGTGTTTCCTGTTAGCATGGGATGCAGCTGTACGAGAATTTCCTTCAGCCACATCTGAAACAGAAAGCATCACCGATGGTACGTTTCGCCACGTAAATCACGTCTTTATTGTCATATCATCCATTTACAACCTGAGTAGAAATTTTAATTACGACAGTTAAATGTGCACATGACGAAGACCACCGGCTATTAATGATGAACTTTAATGCTCCCTGTGATTTTGTAGAATTTCATAAATACACATCGACATTTAGTTGCTTAAATGACCCATCCCATTTGTTTGGAATAATTTTATTTACTTATACAGATGGGTTTTCTGCTGGTGTAGGCAATGTGAGAAAAGTTACCCAGAAAAGTAAAGCATTACAGACAAAGGTGGAAAGCTCAGGTTCAGAAAGTACGAATCCAGACCACGGTTTTGATTCAACCAGCTAGCTGCGTATAAAGAGTTACAGTGACAGAGTACTCAACTGGTTGGTTGAAACAAAACTTTGGTCTGGATTTGAACTTGGTAATGGATTGCTTTTATGAGTAATTTCCCCAACACTGGGTATAGGTTAATTATCTTGTTCAACGGTGTAATAGCAGCCCCCTCCTGGGACAGCTCCCCCTGCTGCCCTCAGGGTGCCCGAGGGCCCAGTACATTCAGTGTGCGTGTTTCTCCCAGAGGAGCATCTCGGAGAACTCCCTCGTAGCCATGGACTTCTCCGGACACCAGAGCCGCGTGATCGAGAACCCTTCAGAGGCGCTGTCTGTTGCTGTGGAAGAGGGCTTATCCTGGAAGGTGCACCGTCCGTCATGACACCCGAGGTTCATCTCCAGCCAAGGCCATATACAGGGGCGGGGTCACAGGGGCACTGGCCCCAGCTGAAATCTGATTGGTGCCCAGAGTGCCCCATCCCCTATCTCTCACCGAGTCAAAACATATCATTGGCCAAAGATAAGATGGGCCTCTCTGTATAAATAACACCCCCTCTTATGCCCCCCCCCCACCATAAAAAAATCCTGTAATAGCCCCTGCCTCTGTACATACCAGCAGAGATATTCACGGTGTGCGATCACTCAAGAGAGGGTAGGGAGATTCTCGACAGCTGGTCCTGTGAGACTTTTGGTAGCCTCTCCTGAAGTTCAGGTGCAGATGAAAGACTGTCAAGGTGTGCACTGCAAATCCCTCCACCGGCTCAGAACCTGAGTCTTGACTTCCTGTCCCCCCCCCCCCCCCCCAGAGGAAAAGCTACCACCGGTTGAGTTCCCATGGCAGTCCCTCTGCTCTCCGTAGGCCTCTGTCCAACATAGGTCAGTAAAGCGTGTTCCCTCCCCACAGCTCCCAGTAAAGAGCGAGTGATGAAGCTGACATGCATTTCACCCCAGTAGGCATCCACAGAGCTCAGCCCTGGTTCCACAGCAAACTGTCCAGAGATGAGGCCACCCACCTGATTGCCCAGCAGGGTCTCAGTGATGGGTAGGCACAGCATTGTCTGTTGATTTTAACATTTGCATTATTAGCTTCCTGCTATTTTTGAAAGGTGTTGTGTAAGCTCTTGCTTCAGTACTGCTTACACTTGCACGTTTCCATTCATTGGAAGCTTGACTCAACAGCTGTCTGTTTGCAATGTGCCATTTGCCTCACTTGTATGTCACTTTGCACAAAAGCGTCTGCCAAATAAATAAACATAAATATTAGCTTTATCGGACATTTTTATTGAGCTGTAAAGAACATTGTTTACATTGGGAGACAGCATGCATAGCAGTACACAAAGAACACCTTTAACTTTTAATGGCTTCATTAAATTTATGGCTAAAACAACTGTAGAAGGCTGAAAGATCAAGGTGTTGCATGCACAACGATTAAACTGTGTCTTTCTGTCTTGTATCTTGATATCCACTGGGTTTTGTAATGTATAAATATATGCCACATATCAGATAATAGAAATTCACGATTCCTTTGTCATTCCATCATCCACCTGTCTTCCTGCTGCTGTTTCTGGACAGGGTTCACGGGGTGGATTCAGCAATTGAAAATGTAATAAAGGATGATTTGGACAGTTTAAATTGTTCTCATTTCTTTTCAGGGTTTTCCTGGTGAGAGACAGCCAGAGCAATCCCAAGGCGTTTGTCCTGTCACTGTGTCATGCACAGAGAATCAAGCACTTTCAGATCCTGCCAGTAAGCATGTTTTCCTCAAATTCTGTGTCTTTTTGGGCCCATTACCCCATTACCTGACCCTTCTGTCAATGCAATATTCACCCGGGTCTCACCATGCCTGTTTACGGAGCAGGTGGAGACAGAGGGAGACTCATTCTTCAGCCTGGATGATGGTCAGACGCGCTTCACCGACCTTATTCAGCTGGTAGAGTTCTACCAGCTCAACCGGGGCTCGCTGCCCTGTACGCTGAAGTACCAGTGTGCCAGAGTCGCCCTTTAAGCCAGGGCACATGTGCCTTATTGTTCTGAGGGCCACGTTCACTGGCCTGCTGCCGCTTCAGGCTGCGTAAGCACAAGACTGCACCCAAATAATCTAACTGAAGCCCACTGTGACGACCAGCAGCAGGACTTATCAGTGAGTCTCAGTCCTGAACCTATAGGCTTCTTGAGACTGAATTAACTCTTTGGGACACGTGTTGAGCATTAGCCACCAGGTCATGTCCGTCCAAGGCCATGGCGAAACACCTCGAAGAATTCACAGGAGAATACGTGGAAGGTTGGGAAGGGGAGTACATCCACTGGACCGGGAACCTAGGAACTTTCTGCTGATTCTCTGTAATGGATACAGTTTCTGGTAATTTTCTGCATTGGTTGCAGCACGGATGGATGCTAATGGTTGTTTGCGCTAGACTCAGTTCCCATCTTGTGAGATGCATTCTTTGGAACTTCAAACATTGCTGTATACACAGAAAGTGTTTGTTCCAGTTAAGGGATAACCAGACCTACTGTGTTCAGGCTGGCTGTGTCCATTATACCTGTTTGTTCGTTTTTTGTGAGACGGTGGGTAATCAGGCACTACAGAGGATGACTTCAGTGTTAGGGAGCATTTCTTTGTCTCCTAATACTTCATTATATATACAGACACTCCTCTACTTACGAATGAGTTACGTTCTGAACGGCCGTTCGTAACTTGAAATATTCGTAAGTCGTTATTCAACATCATTTTAAGGGTATACGCAAGTACAAAGAGCTAGGATGCTGGGAGTACGCACGCTGCGCTGCTGCGCGGCGGGAGTAGCGGCCAGAAGTCATACCAGGCGGGATTGGTGTGCAGGAAAAAAAATTGATGTTGCGGACAGGAAATGGGAGCCCAAGGAACACAATTTGGACTGACACTCCTCTTCCTTTGTATGTCTGAAAGTTTGTAAGTTGAAAGTTTGTAAGTAGAGGAGTGTCTGTAATGCATCTTTTATTTTTTTCTTTTGAATTTGTGCACTCTTGTCAGCTCTGCGATCTTCGAGGACCTGGTGTTTGTCACGTAATGTACATCTCATAGTATTCAGGTGTTTTATAAAACTGGCCGTGTCATTGTTTTTTAACCAGGAGTGATGAAGTTCAGGACTAGCTATCGAAGCTGTATTATACGGGGGATGGGGGGGGATTTAAAGAGGATACTGCCAGTACCAAGGTTGGGGCCATTCCATTCCGAGAGTTGGGATTTAAATCTCCCTGAAATTCGAATTCAATTCCAATTCTGTTCTCCATAGTTTTTTTTTTCAATCCCAACTCCAGTTCCATTTCCTGATTTGGACTGGAATTGATGAATGCATTCCGGAATGGCCCCAACCCTGACCAGTACAATTTAATCAATGGAGGGTGTTCATACAGCAGCTGAACTGGTAACACTGTAAATGCAAATAAGAACGATGAATGAAAGTCTTGGAAATATGTAACTTGGGATCTTAGAAATATATGTGTGATTTTCAGTACTGGAAGGAATGACATTATTATTATTATTATTATTATTATTATTATTATTAGTCCAGACATTTTAATGCAATAGGATTTTTTAATAAATGAATTTTGAAATGGCAGTGCACTTTTACAAAAATGGATGGGCAAATACTGGATGCAAATATATTTTAAATGAGAATGCAAATAAGGCGCTATGTGACAACCTGCAATGATTCCTAAAAATTAGTTTTGATTTGTAGTGTGTGTGTGTGTGTGTGTGCGTGCGTGTGTGTGTGTGTATTCTGTCTGGTCTGTTTTTAAGTGAAACTGTTTTATAAAATGTTTTGCACCCAAAATTTATAGCTCTTGTATTGTAGATTTTATAGCTTTTCAACAATTTACACAGCAGTTTTCATTGCACTGTAGCCAAACATTGGTAACAGTTTCCAATGTTGATTATTAGACAATGACTGTTAATGATTGTCAGGATACATGATATTTGTTGCTGGATTTGTGAAAATTGATCATACATGCTTTCCTTTCATAATTCGTGACCTAAATCTTGTCCAAATGTATGTGCCTGTGCAAATATAGTTTATCTTCTGTAAAGCTTTCCCTGTGCTCTTTATTGTCTAAATCTTCATATATTGATCAATAAATCATTTTTGTGGTTTTCACAAAATAATAAAATGGCACTTTCTTAAGAATCCAAAACTGTAGTTCATTTGTCAGATGTGTTGTTAATTCGGCATTAAAACTTGCTTCCAAATAAAGACAATAGTGTAAGAACATCTTCAGCTGAGTAATAGTTTTTATTCTGTAATGTTTGTGGGAGGATTTCTGGTTAAGAGTATTTCAAACCAGTGGTTCACCTTTTTTTCATCTTCTGTCTTCAGTTGGGTATGTTCTGTCTCTTTGTTCATATCTTGATGTTAAGCATATTTCTGAAGTTGAAATAGGCAGCAGTCTATTATTACAATCAAATGAACTTTCCGCTAAGGATTTGGTACTGAAATATTGATTCTTTTGATCAGAAATGTTTCATTTTATAATCAGCACCCCAAAATTGATATCAGTCTTTGTACTGGGGTGGGGGGGATGGGGTGAGGAAGCTTTCGTAACATAGTTGCGATACCAACATTGGTATTAGTGTGTATCTGAACAAAAAGAAGATCAGTGGTATTGATTGGCATCTGTACTTCCCACATTGTAGCCCCTGACGTTGGAATCATCATAAGCATTTTGTACATTTCCGGGAAGCATGATGGCTAAATGGGCAGCATTGCTTCCTCACCCCTCCAAGGTCAGAGGGCTGAGACCACCCCCCCACCACCCGCCTCCGCCCCGCGTTCTGTGTATGTGTGGAGTATGGATGTCCCTGTGTTCCATGCAGGTGTGACTTAATCAGTGGATGGTGTTAGTTGTTCTCCACTAGGGGGCAGTAAATCACAAGAAATTCACCCTCACTTCTCTGAGCTGCAAAGGTATTTATTTGATCCATTATTTATATTTCCAAATATGTATAAACTATTTTAAAACTTTCATAGTTTGAGGTAATGCAATTCAAATTTACATGGTTCAGAACAATATTTATAATTACATTTTATAACAATATACAAGACATATTTACCAAACACATATTGCGCGCATTGCATTCATCAAGTATTCATGATCCAGTCATTATTTTTACCGTTACGTTTACATTTAATTTACATCGGTTCCTTCAGTTAAGCTTTAATTGAATACCCAATTCTTAATCTTGGCGAAGCACAGAAAATTAATTCGGATGAAATTACTGAGAGTCACGATTTTTAAAGATGAAAATCATTTGTGAGCGCACTGTAAATGACTACATGATACATGACTAACAATTGCAACGTGAAGGATGCTGTAGCCCTTTTTTGGCTGCGTGGTTAAATGCTGCCTTTAGATTCCCACCGAAGCAGCCGTGGCTTTAGGGGAAGATGGCTGCACTTTGAGACAAACTCCCCCTTAATGAATCCTCTCGGCCAGGCAGGCAACAGCCCGTGGACCCCTGGCCGGGGGGAGGAGGGGGGGGGGCAGTGTCTGAGCCAACACCTGTTGCCTGGCAACAAGAAGGACGCAGCCTAGAGAGAGAGAGAGAGAGAGACTTTGAGTCTTTCTGCACTCTTGCTGGTGAGACCTTTCGGTGAGAGTGGAGAGACTGGGTTTAGGTTACAAGCACAGTCAGACAACCCCGCTGGGCAACAACAGAGGCTCCTGCTGGGCGGACGGCCCTGCCCCGGGGGCGGCCTGGACAGCCTCACTGCTGTCGTCGTGTCAAATGTCACCACGGCCCCAAAGGGTGGGCTGCTACAGCGGTAAGAAAGGGATATATTACCCCCTCACGCACAAAAACTCACGCAGGAAAAAGTGCATTCATATACTACTAAAAACCTAAAAATCATAAGATCCAAACCTTTCGGAAGCCGAATGACAAACAGCTGGGGGATTCGCCAAACGGAATGCCCATAGCCCCCCCCCCCCCCCCAATGTCATTGGCACGGATTAAGCGGACAGTCAACAGACTGACACTGTTAGCTGGCGGCTCTGCACAGTGCGCGAACTCAAAATACACTGACGGGGCTGCTGCTGTATTTTTCTTCGGGTGATGCATGTTTGGCATGTAAAGGACAGCAGCACTGTCACAGGTGATTAACGCGACACACTGGCGACAAGCGCCATGTGCGGAAGGAAAAAAATAGATGCCTTAAAGTTAAGCATGTATAATTCAGTCATGTCGTATAAATTTAACTACTGAGTGTGAATGATAAAATGGAATCGTTTAAGTCTTACCTAATTGTAGTCTTGTTTAAATGTTTCTCTTCTCCTAAATGATCTATTTTTTAAGCATCCCTGTTGAAATCTGGCTACTTGGCCGCCTCATTAATTACAAGGATAACATCCAGATCAAACAATCAATACGGCTCCCGAGTTTGAATTTTAATAATCAATTGCACAGTGCAATTCCTCATGAAGTCAGATGAGAATCACAGGAGGCTCAGACAATACGCATCCCTCCATTGTCCTAAAATGCTGTTTAACTTCCTTAGGAGAAACTGTCGTGTATTTCCTCCTGCTTTTCGGAGCTAGAAATTTCTTTTAGGGGAGGCAGTTAAGTATTTAAAAGCCAATGGCAGTAAAATACTCGCAGGCTTGACAGTAAACACCACTATTTAAAATGAGGGGGGTAGATTCAGAATGAGGAGTGGCTTTCAACTTTAAAACAACGTGAGGTGAAGGGTACTGTACGTGTTTCAGTGGACGTCCCCAAACTTCTCGCCCCTTGAACGAACAATAAGGCGAGATAATCCCGTAATGTCTCCTAGATCCCCCCCGGTACTCCTAAAGCCGCGGTTACCGCCATTGTCTTCAGATCACTGTATCACATGGGGGGGGGGGGGGGGGTGACCTTGGGAAAGAAGCATAAAGTGAATGTCTCCTAAATCTCTTAAAAGTCATACAGAAAAACAAACAAAAAATCCAAAGAGATGAAGTGTGTATGTGTGTGTGCGCGCGCGCGCGTACGTGTGTGTGTGCGTGCGCGCGCGTGCGTGTGGTACTAACACCGGTCACGCATAGGTAAAAAGGCGCAAGCTGTAAATATGGATCAGGCGGATTCCGGTCCAACGATAAATCAAAGATGACAGTCTTCTCCATCGCAATGTTTGTAGTCAGAGATAATGTGAGGCGATAGCGCTGGTGTGTTTAGGGGTTACGATCAATAAGTTTTATGTATTTAAAGTTTATGCTTTTCTTCTCTTTGGAGACCCATGAGCGTGGGGGATAGTAAGAACCGCTTCATACTTTGGTAAGAATGTCTGAACAAATTTTATAGGTAAGGGCAACGTTATTTCTTTCCGAGTATTTTGAAGGTTGCATTGTAAATTAAAATATCCTTTGTTGAACGATCATCCTATAGGTCATCCTTTACGTATAAAATAGTAGAAACAAACTTTGGTTGACCGCTGATGCACACTATTCCCAGACACTCAAATGATTGCACTGATTTAACAGGAACCGATTAAGCATTTACCCATCAAAAAATATTTGCATTCTGCATAAATTACCTGTAGGGAACCTGAACCATTCTCGTAAACGGTGGTGCGCTTTTCAAAGCACGGAAACAATGTCAGCCTCACTAGCCATTAATTTATTCCCGATGAGCGAGAAATCGCCCAGACAGGCACTATAGAGAGCGTCTTTGAAACGAGTTAACTTGTAATAATGCGCACATATACAAACCCGAAAGCATACACCCGAAATCCCAGTTCCGATGAAGGACATGAGCAGCACTGCCCACACACCCCCCATGTGTACTGAATGCATTTACATGTGAATGCTCCTGTTAGATTTACATTGTGCGTGAGCATCTTTGGCACCCCGGAGAGGGGGTACGGACTGGAAAATTTCTCCCGAGCAGCATATGTTGGGCTTTAAACACTCAATCGATGAATAACCCAGAGGGTTTGTGTGTGTGTGTGTGTGTGTGTGTGTGTGTGTTTATTTTCCGTTTCTGGACGGGGCAGCGGACTGCGCTGGGAGGGTCTGGCTTCCCAGCAGTGAGAAAAAAGTAGTCAAAAATATTTGCAGGGCTAGAAGGCATTTACAAAATGAAAAAAAGCAAAATAATACATTTTGATGCAGATCTGACCTTTTACTGGGCATACGTTACCACTACCTCCGACTCTCACAGGAAATCTCTGAACATTGCTCTTAGGTTGTCAGTATCATGCTTTGCTAAACGTACATATAGTAATTTGATCAAATGCTTGCAATCAAGTAATGTCCTGAAGTTTTGATATAAATGCTATTTCACTGTTATTACGGCTTGTCCGTATCAATTATTTCCCGCCAAATATGTTGTTTCTTGACTTGTTCACAGCAGCAGTCAGTAGTGAGTTAAGAATTTGTCACGACATTTGCAAAAAAATATGTAATAAATTTTTTTAAAATATTTACAATTACACTTTACTTGAGAGGGCACAATTAAGTAACTTAGTAACTCAGTTACTCTCAAGTACAAATCACGAACAAATATAGTAACTCTATGAAATACCTGAACCATTATGACTGATTAATGATAAAGGAACATTGGATCAATACATAACTAACACGTAGTTTCTGGTTAATGAATACATTATGAGTGTAGTATACTACTACATTATTTGTGGCTCTCGAGTAAAATGTTGCCATATATGCTGATATATTTCTGGTGAAATATACCAAATGATTACACACATCTGGTTATCGCTTGATATTCAAAATACATGTAGTTTAGGTGAACTTTATATCAATTGGGATATCAGTCACACGCATCATACCACAGTTCTTGCAGTTTAGAGAATTCACCTAAACTACATGTATTTTGAATATCAAGCGATATTCAAGCGGGATATGAAGCCGATGTATGCTTTTGGGTTGGTATGTGTGTGCATTATTACAAGTTAACTCGTTCCAAAGTAGTGTGATAGTGTGTGTGACTGATATCCCACCTTGGGAGTCCCCTTCCTTCTGTCCTGTACTTTCTGTAACAGGCCCCAGAATCACAGTGACACTGCATTTAATGTTGCTCTCCTGGCCATTGAATAGTCTTATTAGGTTCTTGCTTTGTTAGAAGCTGTGTAGCTCCTGCTCCCAAACTGCTTACTCTCGTACCTGGACATTCACTGGAAGCTCAGCCTGGCTACACTGACGGCTACTCAGCTCCTGCAATGTGCTGTTTGCCTCTCCTGTACATCACTTTGGACAAAAGTGTCTGCTAAGTATGTAAATGTAAATGATCATCATCTAAGGGTATCTAAGCACAAATTTGGACTTCTGAACAAATAGCACTGCAGAGACACTATGGTATCATCATGAATTATGTATTATGAATATGCACCGTTTTGTTTGAGGCTCACAAAAGAGGCATTCTATTCATTACAGTAACATGCCACATATAATCATAGAGAAATAGATGTAATTTATACTGTACTGATGTGAAGTTTAAATATGAGCCTACATTATTTGTTTGGCACAGTATGGCATACGATTGCTTGGTGTTCGTGCTTAGGAATATTTTTGTTATCTTCTTGAGTTGGTGAAAGAAGTGACAATGTCCCCCATCCCAAAAATAAAAGATTTATGTGGACTATGTAGCTAGGAAACACTGAGCCTGCCTGAAGCTCAGAGTGGGTTGTTACAGTATTTACCTGGTTTTTCTGCATATTCTATATTTTCTGACCTATTTCCCCCTTCTTCCAAACTTGTAGGCAATCATAATGATTTTATCAGATCTGCAAGCTGATATTCCAACATGAACTCTAAGATAAAGGATGTATTTAAAAGGGCTTTGGTTCTGCATGGACTGTGATACTGGTAAATTAGGGAATTCAGAACTCCTCGCATCCTAGGCCCCTGTCCATGTCTCTTTCTCTTAGGTGAAGCACACACCCTTCTTGGGAGAGGTGATTGGCTCCCATTACCACCAGCAAGGCCCCGCCCACCCACTCTGACTGGTCAATCCAAATAACTGCTGCCGGCTGCAGAGCCGCCCACCGGGTGGGCGGAGAGAGAATGATTACGGACAACCGGCGAATGCATTACACATCCCTGCTGATCGGCAGAAGTTTCCCTGGAGCTACGAGAGGAGGGCTCGAGCTCCAGCAGGGCACTGCTGCAGTCAGAGCAGTGGGGGTGTCAGGTAATGCTTCACAGTGAGTGCAAAACTGCTGCCACTAACTGAGTGAAGTCACAGGTAAATCACAGGCGCAAAGTTTTATTTAAAAACTATATTTTAAAAATGATTTTCAGAAATTGCGCAGGCAGCAGAGTGGCTTGGTGTTTAGCACCGTTACCTTGCTCCTCTGGGGTAATGGGTTCAGTTTTCTCATCGGCCATGTGTGTGGAGTTTCCATATTCCTCTCATGTTTATTTGGGATCCCTCCTGCAACCCAAAAACATGCATCTAGGCTAGTGTTTCCCAACCCAGTGCTCGGGGACCCCCCAGACAGTCCCCCCAGCTCCCTGGGATGGGAGATACTGGTTTTGATCAAATGAGTTCCCCATAATGTGCACTCTAGGATGGATTGGCATCTTGTCAAATTTACCTTGTGTTTCCTGGGATAGACTCCAGACTCACAATGACCCCACAATGGATAAATGTCTTGGAAGATGGATTGATGGCACCTGAACTAAATATTTACGTTAAGTGGTGAAATTTACATGCACTTTTCAAGGAAGGTCATCCCATTGAGGGGGTACCCCTGCCTTCTGTCATGTGCTGCCTGGGATAGGATTCAGACACCCCACCTCCCCCACCCATGATCCTGACCAGGATAAGTGGTCAGGAGATGGATGGAAGAAGTGAAATTTACTCTGTGTACTGATTATGTTAAGATTGGACATATTCATACATCAACTTGGTTAGTTAGATATTAACCAGATTAGTTTGTATGGAAGCATATCACACTCATTCATTAAAAAAGTAAGAGCATTAAGTAGATGTAATGCTTTTAATATGTATAATTGGAGTTTTGATGATATGCTCTCTTTATAATTATCTCAGTTTATGGGCTTTTTAAGTGCCTGTTTAAATTTATATGTATGACCATTATGTGACTCACCAAGGGAATCATTCTGACTGATGTCATTCTCTTGCCTCAGGAAATGTCATTGTTTTTCATACTCGTTGTATCTTCATAATGGTGAATTGTTGTTAGAATCTTAACTCATACACAAAGAAAAAATATAATTATGATGCACATGGAATTTATCTCTTGTTTTACCCAGTAAAAGATATATATATATAGTGATACGTTCCGGCACCTACCGTGGATAACAGAAACTGCGGAGAAATTACACACAGTTAGACATTACCAAAAGTAAATACAGTAATAATAAAGTATGTTGTACATTATTGTACAGTAATGAAAGGGATTCTTTTAGCCTAATTCACATAAGACAATTGAGCAATGAAAAAATATCATGTATTAAGGGATGCAACGAAAGCAATGAAAATCATGCTTCTCATTCCCGTCAAAAGACGAAGAAACGATGAAAAAACATACTGCTACACGTTTTACAATTTCTTCTGGGCCGCGGTAAACCACGGATACTGAAACTGAAAATATGGGGGATTGCTATAGTAGCAAGAATACATAAAGACTTGAAGCTTCTACATACGTAGAATCCATTTTCGAAACTCATGTCTGCGATCATGCAAACGACGTAGCTATGTATGGTGTAAGTCATTAGGTGACGCCAAGTTGGCGTTGACTCTTGGCAACCATCATGGCATTTCTCCAGAACATTGTTGCTTCTATCTGGTTCTTGAGGCATGTCCATCGAGTCCATCCATCTTGCTGATGGTTCTCTGTCACTCCATCAACATTTCCAAGAATTATTGTCTCCTTTAATGCACTAGGTATTTTAATAATATACACATGAAAAAACTATAAAAAAGAAGAAAATGACAGTATTTCAGCTGCATTGGTCTATGGAGTTAAAGCTGCTTTGTCCAGTTGAGGTTAATACCAATTACTGCATAGTCAGAGAGGGAAACGTTTTCACGCCTTGTACTAATCATATGACAAGGGTTCAGGACTCACCCTGGCAAATGGTGTCATTATGATTCCTTGCTATCTAAGAACAAAATGTTTTGCACATTAAAGGACAGGGAAATGCAATCCCACCCAGAGACAAAGAAGGAATTCTGTGTCAGCTCAACTACCCTTTACAAGGTGTCTTAAATGAACACCAGTTATTTCCATTACATTATATAAACCTACTATGGAAGCTAATTATCACTACTGTACATATCGCTACAACCCTGAAAGACAAATTGGTACGATTTTCATTATGAATCCTATTTTCATCTTCATGAAACATTTCCTCAGTTTTCAGTGAGCTGTCATACAGGGATTAAAATTTGAAGTTTTAAGGCTCTGTTTTATGAAATAAGTACAGCACAGATGGAGTAATAATCTTCTTGGGAAAGTAAACTGAGCTGAAGGTCCTGCATTCATTCATCCTAAAGTCCTTGATATTATAAGAAACAGGAAGCTCAGATCCAAGCTATAGTTGACCTCCTTGGGCTGGTCATTGACAGACTCATTTAGTAACATAAAAACGTGATGTATGACAGATGTTTCAAGATTTCTTTAGAGCAAATCCTGAACTGCTGAAAGCAGAACACTGGTTTTAGAACACATTACAGCCAGAACTTACCACTAGCATGTAATGTGTAATTTTATATGTTGATTATATAAGGTAGTCAAATACTGAATTAAACATTGACTTAATTTGCTCACACTCCTTTAAATTGAACAAAATATATTGTACAGTCTGAGATCCTAAATAAAACGAATGGAGATACATTAAATCAATAAAATACAGTACTATAATAATTTAAGGACTGTTTACTACTCCATCATGTCTGAACAGTGCATGGGGCATTGTGGTAGCACATTAGCCTTACATATCCAGAATTTATGTGTATAGCTTTATGTTTCACCTTATTTGCAGTTAGACCAATTTGTGTCTTTACCCAGTGTGTGATTATTGCTGAGAGTGTGTAGGCCTATATGCCCTGCACTGGACTGGCATCCTGGCCACGGTCTACACCTGCCTTGCACCCTGTGAGGCAAGGATAGTTTCCAGGGCCCCCGCATAATCCCCACCAGGATCAGTCTAAGTGATTGGAATGGATGTATTATTATGATCAGCGGTTAACACTATGAGCAGTTATAATAATTCAATACAGAGAAGAAACCTACAAACGCTATTTAAATAACGGCACATATACGTCGAACAAACACCAACGGACACATTAAATCGTGTATTTCACAACGGGAATACACCTTCTTGCTGTCCGTACTGCTTAGTTTACAGTGTGCTGGTAAGGATACAGAGCTGTGGGGACCGGTACAAACTCAGCATTATTGCACTGGATGTACTAATTAGACTTTCCGCTGACTCACAACAGGGTTCCGTCATATGACGCTCATAAAACGAAGTTACACTGCGGCTTACGGAGCACTGCGGCACAAGCAGAGACCCAGGAGGTAGCCGAGCGTCTTACATCGCTTATTGCATTTTCCTGGACTGCCGTCCAAGCAGCGCTGCGCTTAGTTTTACAAGATAAATCTGACAGCTGATTTAATTGTTGACAAAGCACAACGATCATCTTTCTTGTTTAGACAAGATCTCCGCAAGATTATCTCTAAATGCTCAGTGAAACGCATGTCTGGCCAGTGCCCTAAATGGGGCTTCCTGACCTACTTAAAATTAAAAGCATTACTTAGACTGAGCTGCTGGATGCCGTTTGGTCACCGAGAGACCTAAAACAGTAAGCTGACGTTTCTCCAAAAAATAGCCATGCAGCTCGGTATCGTTTAAAGTTTTATTTAAGGACTGTCATTGAAAATAAATGTACCATTACACTGGCGGCGAAATATTCTAATTGAAATAAATTGATTTCAATTCTGATGTTTCGGTTTAGGGATTACGTGGCGCCTTGACAATTAACGTTATAGTAATGGCATGTTTAAATGTTAGGTGACGTGAATATCCTCCGTTGCATTTGTATTCATTACAAACATAATGTGGCTGCAGGAGCTAATAGAGTATTGACTTGGGTGACATTATATTGACTTGCATTTTAATTAAATTTAAAAGACTTCGATACTTTTGTGTATGCGATGCACTCACAGTGTAGACAATCGATTGCAACGGGAACGTAAATGCTTCCATATTTTTATATATCTCACCTTTCGATGTTCTTTTATTTTTTTCATAAAAGATTGCATTTTTAACGCGGATGCATTAATTCGAATTGCGTTTGATTGAATGTTTTCAGAGCGTCGGTGCGACGCCGTACCCACTGTGAGACTGTTTCATATCAGGGGCAGGAGCTGTCTGTTTTCTTGATTGACAGAAGCCCACATTAAGGGCTTTGGGGGTGGGGGTGCCGGTCCGCGGAGACCTCCCCGCAGGCCGCTAGAGAGGGAGAGCTGATCTCCGGGAGGAGCCTTTTTAACCCCACTCATTGGTATTCTGATGTGTGGGCGACAGGCTGCTCTCTAAATGGCTGAGACCGGGATCCAGACTGGTATCCCCTTGACTCACAGACACATTCAGTGGAGGGCCAACGATATGCAGCACAGAATACACAAACGAGGATCACCCCCAAAACAGCGCGGCTTCTTCGCATGTCACCATTAAGTAACTGAAATGCTGGTCTTTTGTTCTCAGCTTTGGCTTAACTTCACAAACTTTTTTTTTTTTTGCCTGGATAAGTTAGCGACATTAATTCGATGGCCATTAAAAATGAATCTAACACACAACTTTATTGATGCGAAATACATCGTACCAACACCTTTCACTAGGTATGGACATGAGTGCATGGATTCCCTTCCCATTAACATGAACACTGGCAGCAACTAAATGTAACGTAACTGGAGGGGTAATACGTTCTTTCATTCTTATTGTTATGTTGTAGGAAAACAACTTCTTTCAACTTCTTCCCAATGGTACTTCCTGCAAACCAATGCCTCTGATTTTAACAGGGCAAACTGCTATGCTTGTACATTATATTGCAAATAATAACTATTTATGTCTATTTTTTAAAAATCAATCGTTCCATCTTATCATAACATACACAATAGAACACAATTGTGTCTACAATTGAAGTTGTCTACAATTACATTATGATAGTTATTTTCTAATTATTAAACAATGCAAATAAATATGCGCCTGTAATGAGAATTGTGGTTATCTGAAAGTTGTGATGTGAGTATCCTTGTTCTTTCAAATGCTAATTTATTGCTGCTAATTGATTTGGCCAAAAACGCCCCCAAAACCTGAATGTGAAATACAGGTTACATTTGGAAACAGACTGGCAAAACAGTAGGATATAAAACCAAATCAACAGTCTTCGATGCGAAGCATATTTTATGAGAAATGCACAAAATATAATCCCTTAAAATTCCACATCACTTTGTAATATGTGTAACAAAATGACAAAATGGTTTCTTCCAGCAAGCTAAATGGAGTTGTGTTAAAAATCATGATCTGATGGTGAGGAAATGAAATATAATGGATATCAAATATTTCTTAAATCAAAACTTAGAATGATGCTAATGTATTACCTGTTTCCCAGAATGTAAAACTGTTATGATTATAAAATGTTATAACACGATTAATACAACATGGATATAAGGATAGCTTACTAGTACTGGATACAGCCTCTATACATTATTACCAATTCGCTGGGTTACCTGTTCAAATTTTAGAGGTCATAAATGTATAATTGCAAGGCAAAGATGTTCTGTTTGGAGCAAAAGGGACAGACTATGCACAATGATCACGTTATTAGTAGCTTTGTTGACTGTAAATTAATGTTTGTCTAATTAATCGATGTCTTGGTCATTCAGCTCTTCAAATTAGCATTTTATCTCATTACAGGAGACAAAAAAATTCACACTTCCCATAATTACTACAGGCCATCAGTAAGACAAAAAGAGAAAAAATCCAATTTATACATTAATATAGAAAAACGTTTTGACCTGATGACAATGTAGATGTTCTGCATTAAATTGTGCTGTAATGTTGACGTTTTTTATAACAATGCACGACAGTGATTCCAACTTCTCTGACATTAAAGTACATTAGATGCATCCAAAACAGTTTTCCCTGGTTTTGCATTTAATCTAATCTCATTAAATCATCTCGGCATGACAGCATCATTCACCATTAACATGTAATACTCCAGGGCTGAGTACTGATGAAAGTTACATCTGAAATGTGGGCAGTTACGTAACCTTTGTGCCACTGTTCAGCCTTTTATCCTGCAGTTTTATGTTGAACAGGCTAACTAGCTGTCTCTTTTCCTTCAGAAATGCATGACATCTTCCACGTGTATCATGTAGCTTTCAATATTCATTTTGTGGTATGCGGATAATATTAGCACATTGCACAACAATACATGTCCCCGCTTACCATGATAATAGTACGGTTCACCAAATCGTGTGCGTAATGTTCATAGATTGATTATGTATTTATTTAGTTTCTTACATAGTATTAAAAATACTTTAAATGGGTTGCCTGGGAGCAGTGATTATACATGCATGGGTACATTACTGGACCAAGTGTCACCTACTCACCAGAAACAGAAACGTAGAGCTTGTGGTTTTCCCCACGTAATTAAATGCAAGGCTTTAGTAGTAAGTGTGTGACTGCTGGCTGAGGGATCTTCTCCCAAGTGTCCAATTATTGGAGAAGGATCACACAGATATATATCATATATAAATGTATTTTTAAAGAGCTCTGTTTATTGGAATAAAATAGGCTTTGACACTCGAAGGCAGTGTTTCCTCAGGGACCCGCAGACGGTCCACATTTTTGCTCCCTCCCAGCTCCCTGCCAGACAGTCCACATTTTTGCAGTAGGAAACTAGGAGGGAGCAAAAACATGGACTGTCTGGGGATCCCCAGTAACCAGGTTGGGAAACACTGCTCTAAGGCAATGAGTGTGTTTGGATGAGTATATTTTATTACCCTCTCATGGGGGGATGTGCATTATCTCCACTGATTTAAGCTTAAGTAATGTTTGCAGTAAACTTTTCAGTAGTTCTCTCATAGCAACCACTGTTTCCAAAGCACTTTGACTAACAGAAATAGGTTTAAAATTCTCTTTCAAGAAAATGCCAAAACGCCAAACCAAACAGCTGGCTCCCATACATCTTATTAAATGCTAAAACCCTATTACATAATGTAAATGAAGCAATATTTATTTTGTCATTTTAAGGGGTATTATGGCCTTAATAAAGCACTTTCGAAGGAGGCCTGGAAAAAAAAACTGCTAAGTATAGTACTGATTTTTTAAATTTTATTTTAAGTACCTGGCAAACAGAGTTTAATATTTTCATAATAATTAAGTTTCTCACTCAGCTGACCAAGCACATGAAGTTGGCACTGACTGCTTAGAGGGAGCCACATGGGAATCAGCGCCAGCAGGCAAAACCACAAATTGCACCTTTCTGAACTCCTTCATTAATAAACCATCTCTGGCACAGGAAGTGCTCCCGTGCAACATCGCTTATAGTGGCGCACACAGTGGAGGTCGGCCGTGCTCTGGTGCCATTCCGGAATTATTCCACAGGTTGCCTATGATATACAACCCCCCAGTTTGACTTTGAGGGGGGATAAGAGCTGAGTGAAGAGATGACAGACTAGGTGGGGGGGAGGGGGGGTTCTGGTCAACCTGGCTCTGCTGTGCTGGACCAGGGAACCTTTTGAAGTCTTATTCTCGAGGTGCACATTCGCACAGAAGGAATGGAAGAACATTCCGTCCCCATCTCATGTAAATAGGACCACTGGCCTGCAGCAAAGCAGCCACAATTCCCTGGCCAGAACACAAATCTTGGCCTACAAGACAGTATTCTGTCACCTGAGAGGGTATTCAGTTCACCCATAGTGATTAGTGCTATTTAAGCAGCATTTTTATCTTAACAGAAACATGTTTTTCAATAGAATTAAAAAATGATAGCTTTATTAGATTTTTTTCTCTTGGATTTACAATGCAGGCAGAACCCAGGTTATGAATAAAATCCCTTCCCTAAGTCTGTCTTTAAGTTAAATTTGTAGGTCGGAAGTCAGAAAAATTATTATTCAGTGCTAATAAAAGTAACTACATACAGTATACAGTACACTGCTGTACCTCAAGCTGACAAACTGCTGAAGCTTCACAATGCTTTCATGAGTGTCAAGCAGTAGTGCCTACATTTGTTATTACAAGCCATTGTATTTAACCAGACTTTTTAACGGACTTTAGGGTAGTCCATTCATAAGTGAATGTCTGTAAGTCAGACATTTAAATTTTTTTTACATGGACTGCCTGTAAATATTGCTTTCATATCGAGTTAGACATTATAGCGTTCAGCTGTAACATGGGCTGCTGAGTGAATTTTAGATGAACTGTCAAACATGGTATACAGATATATATCATATATGAATGTATTTTTAAAGAGCTTTGTTTATTGGAATAAAATAGGCTTTGACACTCTAAGGCAGTGTCAAATGCTGTTCAACCAAATAGTTACTTCAGCATTAGTTCAAATACAAGAACTCGTGGCCATAGGTGGAAATTAGCGGGAGAACATTTCAAAATGGATTTAAGGAAGCACTTCTTTACACAGCGTGTAGTCAGAGTATGGATAGTCTTCCTGATAACGTAGTGTAAGCTGAATCCTTGGGTTCCTTTAAATCAGAGCTAGATAAGATTTTAACAACTCTGATCTATTAGTTAAGTTCTCCCCAAGCGAGCTCGATGGGCTGAATGGCCTCCTCTCGTTTGTATAGTTCCTATGTTCTTATGTTCTTAGTACAAACCCCTTCAAAGATGGAGGTAGGGTATCATCTGGCCTCTTGTTGGGGGGTGGAGTCTCTCCTACTACAGATTGGGTGTATGGATACAGTGAGGTACCAAGAGGAAAACTCTGACATATGTGTGTGTGTGTGTGTGTACACAGTGAGTGGCAGTTTGGCACATGCTTAGAGAAAGTGTGTGAGGTGCTCAAGCAGGTGGCTCCTAAAATGGCATGATGGAGATACGTGGAGGATCTAACCTCAACTGCTGAACTATTATTGAGCAGACTGGTGCTTCTGGGAACTTCTGGCTGAAGGCACTGAACTGGGTGAATTGAACTCACACCTCTGAAGAAACTTTTCCCATCCGCCAAGTGACACTGAGGACGTTCAATGTGAATAGACCAAGTTCAATCCTCCATCACTGCAGTGGCTGCAAAGAGCTGTGACCAGGAGACAATTGGTGCCTGTTATAGTGGTAACGCTAGGAGCCACTGGTGGATACTTGTGGTGAGAGAAGTGTGTCAACTGAAGGAGGAGGACTTCAAGGCCATGTTTGAATTGAGGTATCCCGAGAAAGCTGAGGGGTTCCGACAGGCTGGAATGGCTTCAGAGGTCTCAGTCACCCAGACAAAACCTCATGAATGAGAGGCATTTGGAGAGGCCATGGAGACTACCAGGTGGTGTAATGCCTCAGGGGGGTGAGGCAGGATCTAGTTTATATGTTCTACCGGTCTGGGAAAGTGCTGACCAACTCTGGGATATTGTTAAATGTTGGATGGTAGGGTTGATCGATATCACATAGAGATTATATCGTGCACAATAATCACCAGGGCTTCAGATGACAGGCGAAACATTTGACTGGGCACGGATGTTTATTTACGCCCACAATTTGTTAAGCAGATTAGTGGTATGGCTAAAATATTAATGAGATGCGTTTTGTCCCTGCTCAGGGACTGCATACTCTAGGGTATTGGAGAGGAGAGTCATAGGTGTCCATAGGTGAACCTCGGGATTAGGAGGAACAATTTAAATCTTTTTGTGTGGTTGTTGGTATCTTGCAAGGGTGTGTCTGCAAATAAAATACAGTTTGTGATTTTCATGGACAGGCTATCAAGGCACAGCTGTGACTGGAAGGAAATCCTCTCGTATAGAGGGCTAGTGGTGCTATCTTTAGATGTCGTACTTTTGGCCTTGTTCAACGAAGACCTCCAGCCAGGGATGAAAATCATGCCTTCCGATCTCAGGCTGAGGAACTCTTTCAGAAAGGAGTGAATCGTTCCCTTCAAATGATTCTGGATCTGTTTCACGAGTGACGGTACAAGGGGAATGTGAGATTGACAGGTGGATTGGTGCAGTGTCTGCAGGTTTCAGGCCACTGAACAGGTTTGTGGGGGTGAAGTGAAAGCAGTTGGCTTTGGAATGTCTGGGGATGCCCTAGAATGAGGCGGAATCCATGGCTGCAGTAAAGGAAATCCGGTCTAACTTTCTTGGCATGCTGCCATGGTGATTCTCACCGTGAAGATATACTATATAACAGCGGCGTCCAGCCTATGTTTTTTTTTCACGGTTAGAGTTACTTTTGCACAAACATAAACTGAGGGGCTACCAGGGCGTGGGGCGTGGATGTGGGAGTAAAACGTCATGCCGGCTACCGTCTAATTATATCGCCACGGAACAGCAGAGCGTCGCATTTCCTGGACACCGCTCATCATTCTCAGGTGTCACGGAGCCGCTGTCAATTTGAGTGACGCTCCCAGAATGTCCGTGAGAAGTGGGATGCCTGCATTGCTTTTGGATGTCGAATGCAGTCCAAGAAAATAGTACTAACCTTTGTGTGCTAAGTTAGGTAGCGGTAGGTAATGAAGCTAATTAATACGGCCGTGTGAAGCTGACAGTCTGATTGTTGCGATCGACTAGGAATGTCTGAAAGATCAATCTGTTGATCGTGATCGACTAGTTGGCGAACACTGTCATATACAGTATGCTGACACTATGTATTATACAATATTAATAAGTTAATGATTTTCAATTCTCTTCACAAGCAGACCTGAGAGAATTTGACCCCCCCCCCCCCCCGATGATAGTGGATTTCGTTGTTGATGTTGTGAGGCTTCTTTCTTTGTTTCAAAGACTCACAAGCTGGTAAACTGATGGTTATTGCGTGCGTGTGCGAGCCCTGTGACGGACTGGAATCCTTTTCTGCCTCCTGCCTTGTTCCCTGTGCTGCCTGGGCTGTTTGAGGAAGGATGGATGCAAGTATGAAGAGATTCTCTATGTTTCACTATATGAATAACATTGTTTTTGTCTGCTCTAACTCTACATTATACACAAGATTATAAAGAAAACTGCAAACTATCTAATAAGCTGTTATTCACATGGTTGTAATTTTAATTTCAATTTAGGGTAACAGGATCTTTATAACTTTGTGAGAGGCACGAATATTTAAATGTGATTCTCTGTGTAATATAGCTGTCGCTTAGCTTTTCAGTATTAATCTAACAGCACTTTTTTTCATGCATCACAACACTAGCATTTCCATCTCCTTCCTCTCATTAGAAATGGATGAGAGTAATCTGGCGCCTCATATATCTGGAATCACTTTCCAACTTTCCTGATGGAGGGGATTACCGCAAGGATAGCAGGAGCTAGCACAGTACATGTGACAGGGACAATAGGGATTCCCCCCTTTGCCCACCCCACCATGAATTTCAGCTTCTTGAGAATAACTGATATGCTAATGTAATATTTCCCAGAAACTGGTTTTAAATATAAAAAAATACAGACTCCACAACCACCTTGACTGAAAAAAATGAATGAAAAAAATGCATTTTCTCGGAAACTGCATTACAAAATAAACCTAAGACAAAATTACGAGAAACCCGTAGCACCACAAATAGACACCTATCTTTACACAAGTGTTAGTGAATGGTTTAGTGTTTTATATGGATCTACTTGGATTGTTGACAGCAAGGCAAATACAAACAATGATGCTATTTAGCTAGCTAGCTAGCTTTCAACATTAATTTGTTATTAAGTAATCCATACCAACTACCATCAGTGGCCTGTACTACGAAGCGGGGTTACTGGCTTAACGGGGTAACTTGTCAGATTTAAGGTAGTCTGGGCAAAATGTAAATGAACGAATATGAGGTCCATTTAAACGGTGCTACCTTAAATCCGACAAGTTACCCCGATAAGCCAGTAACCCCGCTTCGTAGTACAGGCCACAGGAATACAAATGTATTATTTACAAACATAGAGTTAAATAGATGACTTCATAAAAATCTTTTCATTGGTCAATTGGATGTCAAATGTCCATAAAAGTCACAATCGTCAGAAAGTGGACATACACTCACTGGCCACTTTATTAAGTACACCTGTTCAACTGCTACTTGAAGCCAATATCTTATCAGCCAATCATATGTCAGCAGCATCATGCAGAAAATGATGCAGATACAGGCCATGAGCTTCAGGTAATGTTCACATCAATCACCAGAATGGAAGAGAACAGTGATTTAAGTGACTTTGAGTGTGGCATGGTTGTTGGTGCCAGATGGACTTGTATGAGTATTTCAGGAACTGCTGATCTAATGGGATTTTCAGGCACAACCATCTCTAGGGTTTACAGAGAATAGAGTGAATAAGGAAAAACATCCAGTGAGCGACGGTTCGCTGGACGAAGATGCCTTGTTGATGGCAGAGGTCAGAGAACAATGGCCAGGCTGGTTAAAGCTGATACAAAGACAACAATAACTCAAATCACCACTCGTTACAGCCAAGGTATGCAGAAGATCATCTCTGAATGGTCAGCAATGGAGCCATTCCTGTGAAATAGAGACAGGAAACTGAGGCTACAGTGAGAACAGGCTCACCGAAATTGGACAATAGAAGATTAGAAAAACTTTGCCTGGTCAGATAAATCTTGATATCTGCTTCGAAATTCAGATGGTAGGGTCAGAATTTGGCATAAACATCATGAAGCTTATTTCTTCGTACACTTTGGTCCCCTTCGTACCAACTGAGCATCGTTTAAATGGCACTGTCCGCCTGAGTATTGTTGCTGACCATGTCCATCCCTTTATGAGTACAGTTTACCCAGCTTTTAATGGCCACTTCCAGCAGGATAGAGCACCATGTCACAAAGCTCGCATCATCTCGGGCTGGTGTCTTGAACATGAAAATGAGTTCGGGAGACTTACATCATGAAGGTGCAGCCGACAAATCTGCAGCAACTACACGATGCTGTCATGTGAACATGGATCTCTGAGGAATGTTTCAAGCAGCTTGTTGAATCTATGCCATGAAGAATTAAGGCAGTTCTTAAGGTAAAACGGCGCGCAACCCAGTACTAGCAAGGTGAACATAATAAAGTGGCTGGTGAATGTATGTGGTTTACATTGGATAGCAGCAATATGTTTTTATCTACGAGGTACATTTTACTAATGGAAAATTGTCGGTAAAAATGTAACCAACCTGAAAGAACCACATTTGAATAGACAGAAGCACTTGGCCTGATATTTTTAATGATTAAATAAACATACATTTTGGGGCACGGTGACTCAGTGGTTGTGGGTTCCATTCCCACCCTTGGTTCTGTGTGTGAGTGGGAGGCTATGATGTACTCGCATAAGTTTTCTTTGGCTGCTCTGGATCCATCCCATGGTTAGAACGGTTAAGAAGATGCAGTTTGGTGCATTGGTGTCTGTAAATAGCCAGCAGCCTGTGAGTGTCCCATGTAGGAATGACATCCTGACTTCTGTCTTCTGTTTCCAGAGTTTGGCTCTCTGTGAATCTGTACAACATAATCAGCTAAGGACAGACTGATAGAAAACATTTAAATGCAAATTCTTTTATTTAAATATGACAGATTCAGTAAGTTTTTCCCACTTAAAAAATTGCTTTTTAAACTTTTTGTCCTCTGAGTATTTAATATCTTAGAGGTTAAATGAAACGGATGAAAAGTGTGAAAAGTAAAAAAAGAGTAAAAAAGTCTTGGACATTACTCTTTTTAAATGTTTCCACAAGTTATGCTGTGCATTTCTTATATCTTTTATTTTAAAAGGGTGTTTTTTATTGGATTCTTGCAGGGAAGTCTCCTGTCGTTTGACTGGTCAGTGTTCATTCTATGCAGTCTTTCCTTTTGCAGAAGGACAGCCCACAAGTGACACCAGAACTGGTCTCAAAGTACATCCTAGCCGCCGTTGTCTGCAGCCCGTCTCCACCGAAGTGGAACCGAAGTGTCAAAGTAATGAGCAGGCAGGGAGCATTTTCCGAAAATCTACTCGAGGGGCGGCTGCAGCCTGCTGTTCCTGAGGCCTTGATCCTGCTAGCTAATCCCACCAGGAGCTGACCCCCCACTGGTGAACCCCCCCCTCCCCCCTAACGTACAAGAAGCTTTGGAGCTTGAGGGTGGAGGTTGCCTGGCGATCACTTGCCAGCTGTTGCCACTCTCCGCCACCTCATGTCCCTTTCCATGTAGGTCCGAGTGAGGATCCCCCCGTGCCCCCCCCCGTGCCCCATGAGTGTCCGAGCGAGGTTCCCCCCGTGCCCCATGAGTGTCCCAGCGAGGATCCCCGCGTGCCCCATGAGTGTCCGAGCGAGGATCCCCCCGTGCCCCATGAGTGTCCCAGCGAGGATCCCCCCGTGCCCCATGAGTGTCCCAGCGAGGATCCCCCCGTGCCCCATGAGTGTCCGAGCGAGGATCCCCCCGTGCCCCATGAGTGTCCCAGCGAGGATCCCCCCGTGCCCCATGAGTGTCCGAGCGAGGATCCCCCCGTGCCCCATGAGTGTCCGAGCGAGGATCCCCCCGTGCCCCATGAGTGTCCCAGCGAGGATCCCCCCGTGCCCCATGAGTGTCAGAGCGAGGATCCCCCCGTGCCCCATGAGTGTCCCAGCGAGGATCTCCCCGCGCCCCCCCCCCCCGTGCCCCATGAGTGACCGAGCGAGGATCCCCCCGTGCCCCATGAGTGTCCCAGCGGGGATCCCCCCGTGCCCCATGAGTGTCCCAGCGAGGATCCCCCCGTGCCCCATGAGTGTCCGAGCGAGGATCCCCCCGTGCCCCATGAGTGTCCCAGCGAGGATTCCCGCGTGCCCCATGAGTGTCCCAGCGAGGATCTCCCCGTGCCCCATGAGTGTCCCAGCGAGGATCTCCCCGTGCCCCATGAGTGTCCCAGCGAGGATCCCCGCGTGCCCCATGAGTGTCCCAGCGAAGATCCCCCCGTGCCCCATGAGTGTCCCAGCGAGGATCTCCCCGTGCCCCATGAGTGTCCCAGCGAGGATCTCCCCGTGCCCCATGAGTGTCCCAGCGAGGATCTCCCCGTGCCCCATGAGTGCCTCATGACGCGACAGTCAAACCTCGGCCTTCATCCAGGGCACCTGGGTCCCCACCAAATCTTAAACCCGTAGTCCTGGCCCCCACCACCTGAGACCGCCGGTTACAGTGTCGTTTTGGATTCCTCGTGGAAGAAAGTGCCACTAGATTGCAGTTTAGCGCAATTACGTTAATGAACGAGATGGGAGTGCCGGCACACAGCCGCTGAGCTGTAATGAGACGTTTTTTAAGCTAAATCGATATGCTGATGGGCGGCTGCATTGGCAGAGACCTTCGCAAGGGAAGTAAATAGCAGCAGTCATAATTGGTGGTGCGAGGAAACAGTCGGAGGATGTAATTAAAGCGTTACTACCTGATGCCGTGATTCGGTGGAGTTATCTGAGAGTCACATTAAACTACAAAAATAACATCCTCTTAAGATTTTGAGGCACATAGGACTTTTCCAAAACCAACGTTTTTGTCCGGCCTTAATCCACCAGCCTTTCAATGACTGAAGGATTCCATAGCAGCACTGACAATTAAATATGAGCTCTGTCCACCTTTCATAGCTGTTTACCCAGTTCAGGGTCATGATGAAGGAAGGAACCTGTGTGAACCTGGGAAGACACATATGACCATAGGTAGTACTCAAACAAACAACTGTAGGTGTGTGGTGTGGTGTTTTAGAAGATCAGAAGGTTGTCGGTTCAAACCCTGCAGTCAGAAAAATGATTCACTTTTGGGCCTTTAACTCCAACAGCTCCAGGTACTGACTGGCCCTACTTTTTCAAAAATGTACAGTGCTTTGGACAGAAGTGTCTGTTAAAGAAATGTAATGTAATGTAATGTTGAGGTGTGAGTCCAAAGTAGTAACCAATGATGCAACCCAGTGCTGGTTCCCATCCCTGACAGATCCCTCCTCTGCCTCCAGTCTACTCTAAGACACTGTTAGTAATGGCTGTGTTCTCGTCACTATCCCATATGGACTGTATTTAAGCAGAGCTATTGATATCCAGTGTTCCCTCGCTTTACGCTCTGCTCTCATTTGGCTGTTAAACACACGCCCATTCGTATTGTGTCTTTTCTAGAACTAAGGAATGTTTGTTAATAGTTGAAACAAATGAACAAATGAACACAGGAAACAGATGGCTGAATAAACAATAGTTTAAAATCAGCAAAGGGATCGTTTTCGGTGCGTCTTCATTTGCCTGAAGGACAAATGATGAATTGTTTTAAAATTGAAACTAATGGGACTTTGAGAAGACTTTTTTCTTCTGAGAAAATGTATCTTAACGTTTTCTCGATACCCTTTGGGGTCTGGTGATGGAACTGCTCTGAAAAAAGTATCTTTGTTTGCAGTCCCTGTTAACCCTTCCATGGGTGCGATTTTTACAGACTGGTATGCTTATTATCCAGTGATGACATTCCCATCTCTGTTACACTTTGTATAACCGCGGTAAGCTCTGACATCACTGCACGGCTTCAGAGTGAAACCCCATTCCACTGCTGAGAGGAGAAGAGGGCAACAGTTTATTAGGTAGGGGGGTTATAAACAGGGGGTCAGAAGACACTCTTCCGTATCCCAGGTGCCTTTGCACTTCTGAAGGGATGTCAGAGGCCCGGCCTGTTGCCAGCGTTTGGGCCCCGTTTGCTCAGGGAGGCAACGCAGGCTGAAGCCCTCGAATGCCAAGGATCAAACAGCCCTGTAGCGGGAGCTGACACCGAAATGCGTGAATGCTAAATCAGGCCACCGCGCCTCCGGGCGTCCGGACTTGACGGCCGCGTGGCTCAGCTCCACGTCGCCCCCCTGCCCTCCCTCCCCCAGGGACAACCTGCTGGGGAAGAAATGGACAGCGGAAGCGTGTAGAGCTGTCCCTTTGCCTTTCTCTTCTTTCACCGATAAAAAAAACTGCAATAGGCAAGTTTTTTGGACAAACTCGATAGGAAGGCTATCAAGCTATTCGTTTGAACATTATTTTAAAACCCATGCATTCAATTTTTTTTTTTGTGGTTAGGTAGATATGCAAAAGAAGGTCAGAGTTCGTTCACTGATTTTAAAGAAATCCATTTGTGAAATAGGTGTTATAGAAATACGAAAAAGGATAGCATTTTTAAAAATTATAGCTTGTGATTTTCCGTTTGCGATCCATCCACATTTAAAACCGCAGGAATGGAACCCGGAGATAAAGTCTCGAGCGGCGTAGTGGACTTTGAAACCACGTCACACACACAGCGATGGCGACGCCATATGGAGGGTGGCAGCTCTCACCTGGCTCTCTGCCAGCCAATCAGAGGGGAGGAAAAAGCCAACTTAAGAAAAGCGACAGCATCAGAAAACGTACAGTACAGTACATTAAAACATTATGCAAGTTCACATCTCCCCCTAAAGGTTACAGTGACACCTGTGCTTTGAGAGAACGGGCAAAACGAATAAATTAACCAAAGTATGATACTACGGTGAAAACATGTCAATTTTTACATCAGATTTCCAGATGAAAATACTATACATGACTTCTGGTTCTGGCCAAACTGTACACAGACACTCTGCAGCTATAAAGCTAGATTTAAAAACTGTCTATTCGTGTCATTTTTTACGTGTTTTATAAGAAGCGCCATTAGCGGCTGGAACTGTGCCAAACTCATCGCAAATTAGTGTCAAAGCCAAAATTATTAGCCCTGTTTATTAGAGCAAGGAGGTAGCTTTTTTGTTTACTAAGCCCAAATCTCTTCTAATTACATTTACCAAGAAATAATTGCAATCCATGGGACCAGAATTATCAGCATGGGGTTAAACAGAGAATGTTCATGCTACGGAGACAAAATTAAATCTTTCAGCCAAGCATAGTGGTAAAGGCAAAACGAGATTAAAGTGAAAAGCAGAGTTCTGGATGAGGCTTAATCACGGAAACGGCTGAAGAGAGAAGCCAGGCAGACTGCACTGTCTGATCTTAATTGGATATTCTGTCCACAAGTGAGGCTTTCCATTCCTGCACATGTGAAATTACTTTTTAATACTCCTGTTTGCCATCAGCGGAAGTGCAGGAGAAGTGAACAATACCACAACACATGCAGGGTTTGAAGTCCCAGCCTCTTCACAGCAATATCACAGCTGATCCAAGACCCTCTCCAGACTTTAACAGAATGACAGATGAGTGCTCATACATTTAAAACCAGTCTTTGAAATGAGCAGCTTAGATAGTATATACATATTGATATATCTAGATTAAAGACTTGTACAAATAATGTCATAAGAAAGAGCTGATTGTACATCAAACTCCATCACAAATGAGATCCCCTTTAAATACTATGAATAAGTATTGTGATTTTTTTTTTGTTGATTTCTATTGATTTTCCCATTTCTAAAATATATTTTTATGTATTTCTTTTATATAATATATATTATCAGTTTAGGCAAGATAAAAGTAAAATGAATCAAAAGCCCAAGTAAAATGCTCTGTGAGACCAACAGGCATAACCTGCAGTGAGTAATATTTCAAAGTTAGTTGGTTTGTAAATGTTCTGACTGAGCAGTGCTCTTGATGAGCTGAATGGCTGCAGTGCTGCAACAGTCCTGCCTTAAGTATATAATTACAATTGGCCCGTCACAAGGACCTACTTAGGAAGCAGCATCTATGACTATATTTTTTTACCTCAGATATACATCATATAAAAGAAAAAAATAGATGCATTAGATTTCACCTTATGGTGGTTCAAAGACATAAAAACTGGCAATTTTGTTACAATTCCCTGAAAAACAAGGTTGGGTGATTTTGTGATCCTTTATAGCCATACAACAAGGCAGGCAAGGTGCTGAATTTTAGCTTAGAAACACAAATGAAGAAAGTGTGAATTGTCTAGACTTACGACAATGAATCTTAGAAACACAATATAAGCAATACAACACAGATAAATCAGAAGCCATAGCTGAAATTGACAGAAGCTTCTACTCCTTGCTCAGGTTCAGTCTCCATCTCCGGTTTAATTCATAGCATTATAAGCATTGAGAGTTAATATTGGCTCTGCTCCCGTGGCTGATTGACTGGCTTTCTGTGTCCCCCCCCCCCCTCCCCCCTATCGCACCTGGGGCCCCGGCCGATTTGTGGCCGTCAGTCACAGTTGCCATGGCGCAGGATTGATGGCGGCCATTTGCGGATTGAGCTGTACGCATCATCTGCGTCCGGGACCCCGTGCCGGCCAGATGGACCCGGACCATCCATCCGTTGTCTGCGACACATCTGCCGCACCAGCGCCCGGACCGCTAACAAGTCAGGTGTCGAGCGAAGGGGGGGGGGGGGCAGGCGCGGCGGCCCAAGGAGGACCACGCCTGTGCCGCGGGCGGCCGCCTCGCTCTCCCGCTTGTCAAAGCCTGACGAAAGCGTCACTGGCGTGGAGGTCGGACACGTCGTTATTCCCAGCGCATGCCGCTGCCAAACTGCCGTCGCAATCAGACAGCAGGATGTCTGTTTGTCTCAGGATCAGGATGCAGCATCATTAAAAACGAAATAACAGCATGAATATTTATATATCATTTACACAGTAATACTTAGAAATAAAAAAGGAATGCTAATAAAATATAACCAAAAATAGCTACTATGTTAAAGTATATAGTTATTTATATATATTTTCAGTTAGAAGTAAGAAAAAAACTTTTTTTAAATAAAGTTTTATTGTGCATTTAATTTTCAGTGTGTTATGCATTGTGAACTTGCATTGTACATCAGCAGCTGTAGAGAACAGGAGAATGTAACTTACGAGAGGATGTAACTTACGAGAGGATGTAACTTAACATGGATAAAACAAAAAGCTTTTGACAGCTTGCCAATATGGACAATGGAATATGTAACTTTATGATATTGGAAAGTATCACTATTGTTATTAAAAGACAAAAATAGTTCTTATTATTTTATTTTTTTTGCTGCTGTAAAGTGGGAGTGACTGAAATTTTATTGCTAAAGGGACATTAAATCTGGGACAGATTGGAAACAATACTGCTTTTTTAATAAACCCCTGGAATGTGATATTAACTGAGCTGGATTATTTTGATATTGAGGAATAAAGGCCACCTTGTACCCGTAAATGTCCCCCTCTCAGTTAGCGCCTCCCAAGGCTGCCGTTCCCTCTCTGTACCCCCACGTCGCACAGAATGATATACAACACCCCCTTGGGTGTTAGAAGTGGGAGGGTCATTAACCTCGCCGTGCCGAGCAAGGGAAGGTTCTGTGCACATGTGGGTGCAGGTGAGACCCCCCCCCCCCCCAAACGGCAGCGCTGGGCCTTCAGAATCACGTGGCCCAGGCCTGACCGCGTCACTCACCCTGACAGAGACATCCAACGCCACGCTAGATGCTATCGATCCTGGGCGCCGTGGAGATGGACCAGTGGAGCGTTCATACTCGAAACACCTTTTCATCTCCCTTAATCGTGAGATCGATAGCGAGAGCCTGAGTTGTGTATCTTTGATAAAGGGATGTATATCTTTTTCTATTGGCATTGATGAGCGCCTCTCCTCTGCCGTTCGAGGGAAGGCGTGAAGTGAGTCAAGGTGAGTGGCGCTTTGAAGGAGTGATCAGTGGAGGAAGAACCGGCCATGAACCAGCATTCGGGCTCTCTGACTCCTCCCACATCAGCAAAGAGTTATTACGGCCGGGTTTCGCTCTCCTCTCCGCCTGTCAGCACCCGTTCTGGCCAAGCGGACAGCTGCCACTCCACCCTAACCTCAGCTCAGACACCGCCAACATGCAACTCAGACTGTAAAAGGGCAGCATGCCTGGGGGGGGGGGGGGATGTAGTCAACCAGATGGCCTTCGAACCTCCAGAGGTTTCTGCGTCCTCTCCTCTGTTGTCTTCTCATTTTCTCCTCCACTCAGCTTTTTTTTTTATATTTCTCTAAGACATACCTCATATACAGCTATTATGCTGGTTTTTATATGTGGCTCAGCAGTGCTGAGAAATGCATTATATAAAAATAAGTTGGAAAAAAGACCAAATAGTCAGTAATAATTAGTATGAATAACTGCATACTCCAAACCTTTCAGAAAGATACGTATCTGTCGTTCAATGTGATTAACACATTTGTTGTGTCAATCTCACAAAGCCAACAATCAACTATGGACAGAAAAATTACCATCCCTACATTTTTACAAAATTACAAAACTTTTCTTCCTTTTAGAAAAATATTCTAGCCTACAAAATTCATTAATAATAATGAAGAATCATTTTCTATACAGTTTTTATTGTTGGATTGAGATTTTTGGATTGAATTACAATGCACACAATTTTCAACCAATCAGGACTTCTGCCACGGCGGCCATACTGTTTGAATAGCATATCTAACACATAATTTTCAAAACTTATATTTTCCACTATGACCACATAATGTGAAAATTACACTCATAATTTTACAAGATTATCACATAATAAGCAAATTAGACTCGTTTGGCCAAAACGAGCAGCTACAATGGCCTTTAGTCATTCTGAGCAGCATTTCATGGTCTTACTTAGATACTCTCATCACAGCAAGTTTTACCTGCTTGCCCATCGATTGAAACAGTGTCATTCTATTTCAAGCTAAACGCGTAAATATTTAAGACAAAAAAAAAATGTATGCAATGAGATCTATGAAAATTATAGGCATTATTTGAAAGAAAAGCACAATATGAGTCCAGCACTGTAATAACAATAATAACACCACAAAAAAGTAATATGGAGGCAGACTGACTCAGCTGATGGTGTTATTGCATCACAGCCTCAGGCCTGTGGCTTTAAATTCAGCCCCAGCTCAGTCAGTATGGACGCCAACCTCCTCCTGACCACGCGGGACCCCTCTGCACTCCCAGGGTCTCCCTACACTATCAAAAGGCATGAGGTTCAGGTCACAGATGGATCCATCGGCGGGAGGCTTTGGAGTGCCTGGTCAAGTGATTAATGAAAACTAACAAATAAAATATATTATAACCCACTGGCACTGCAGCAGCACTGATTGAAATTAGTATGTTATAAAGATGATGAAATACAATACAGAACATGGGAATTTCACTGCACTGTGCACTGTGACTCCTCCCGTAACACTGTGTCAAGCCCATTCTGCAGCTCTGGCGTTTCAGGCTGTTAGCAGGAGGCTAACAGTATGGACGTGCACCATTATGGCAGTGAGCTGTGCTGTACTGTGCCCATCACCTGCACAAAGGATCACGTTGGGCATTTCTGCCCAAGTTTTAATGCATTTACCCTTTTTACTAAGTCTCTCTATTTTAGACCCTTGTCACTCCGATGGAGGAAAATGGAGTTATACCTTTCAAGGCTAGACATCTTGTTGTTTTTCTTTTTGTTTCATTCCATTGATGGAAATCCAGTGACAGGAGCTGGGATGTGGGATGGCCTGTCGGCACCATTGGAGTGTAAAAATGATATTCTGTCACAAATGTGTGTTCACTCACTTCGATCTTTCAAATCATCCATTAAGGCTTGTTTAGTCAATGCCGAAACATTTATTTTCTCCATGTTTACTGCAAAGTGAAAGGAAGTGAATTCTACTTTTGTAGCATAATGCTAATGTCAATAATGACCATCAGTAAAATTGACATTTGCAGGATATTTAAGCTTGTATTTCACTGGAACATTTCATGCCACGAAACATCATAATTTGGGTACCAAGTTGGGGGCAGCGTAATGGCACTGCTGCCTCACACCGGCAGGGGGGCAGGTTGAATCCCTCCCCTTCCTCGATGGGTGTGGAGTTTCCTTGTCCTTCCTGTGCTGAATAGTTTTCCAGCTGCAGTCCAAAGACATGCCGCTAGGCAAACTGACATCTAAAATTACCCAGAATGAGTGTGCGCCTGGCATCCTATCCAAGGTGTTCCCCTGCCTCATGCCCTGTGCTGCCAGGGGCAGATTCTGGGCCCTCGGCTGTACTTTTTGGAAGCTGGAAAGATTTTATTTAATTCTATTTCATGTCCTATTTAAGATTTTTCAGGTACTCCCAAGTTTTCCAAAATCCTTCACAACATTTCAGATGGCGTTCATGAATGTACGGGTACATGTTCTTAAATATTTCAATGAGCATTCAATTAGAAAGACTCTTAGCTTGTCACGTGAAATCCTTGTCCTCGCAGTCCCCAGACATAGAACTGGCAAAGAACACCAGTCTGACAAAAGTCTGTTTGAGGTTCTAAAAGAGGTGCTGTATTTCAAAGGTCTGATTGCATAACACCTGAGTACGTCAGGCGGGTCTCTCTCAGCTCCTAGGCACCTCTCTTAGGAGTGGCTGTTTATTCTTGGGATAAATGACCAAAATTAATATATTCACCGTTCTGCTGAAATGAAGCACCTTTTCCTGGTGACTTGCAACAGTCTCACTGATCATACAGATGAAAGCAACATTCAGCCGTTTTTTTTCCTTTAGCACCAAAGAAGTCCGCCATCCATTCCATTAAACCGACTCTGTTTTCAAAAAACAACTGAGCCGCAGTGCCGTAAGAGCGTCGCGGTCACCCTGCACGGCTGTTTGCTGCCTTCTAGAATATTCTTCCTGCCGTATATAAAAAACGGATGTGTTGTCTCATTTATTCCACATCAAGAGGAGGTGCTGCATTTGATGGAAGAGCCCTCAGGGCATCTCAGGAATCAGAGCAGGTACACACACACCTCTGATGATCCTGAAAGCTGTGGCCATCTTGCGTTCCTCAAAGGAGCCCCCTCCAGCGCCCCCTAGCTTGCATTACCATCGGTTTGATTCAGAGTCATTCTGACAGAATGGACTTAAAAAACATTCTTCAAGAACAAGTATCACATCCTCTACCGTTTGTTGTCAAGGGCACTGTTTATTTCATCTTATGAAAGTATGAAGGGCAGATTATATGTCAGACTGGTCTCGCCTGGCTCAAAGATACCGCTTTTAACCCTTTAAATGCCTGCCCTCAATGGACATTTATACCTGTTTGTGAGATCCTTAAAAATGAAATGTCATCCCTATCATTGATTTCATGTGCAGGGATCATCTAGCTTGAATTTATTTTGCCCTGTAAACTGTTATGCCGAAATGTGTTTATGTATGTTTTTATATATAATTCTATCCATCTTCCAGCTCTTTTTCCTTGCTTGGTCACTTGGGGCTGGAGCCTATCCCAGACAGCAAAGGGAACAAGGAGTGGCTACACCTGACCAATCAGTTGCAGGCCACACACATATACAAGCAATGCGGAACATATAGACAGACATTATAATCACAGTGTGTTTTTGGACTGTGGGGGAAAAACCCGGTGTTACAAGGGGAGAGCTTGTAAATTCAAAATACCAAAATATTCAAACTTGCAATTTATGATCAGATGTTTAATGATGTTGAAAATCTTCTTCCTCACGTAACATTGTCATGCACATAACTATTTTTTGTTTTTACACATGCTGCACTAAATTTGTCAAATATGAAATCTTTTTCTACCTAACCTGGTCTTGTAATGGTTCAATTCCTCATTATAACATTAAATTTCCACTTTCCCTAATTACTGTAATGATTAAACTTCCAAACATCATTTAAATGCAGAAAAGCATTTTGTGCTACCAGTCCTGCAGGAGAAGACACATGCTTTATGGATGCTGTGGAATTCTGGGATGTGCTTTATGCAAATGGCCTCTCTTAGTCCCAAGGCCCCACTGATTGCTCAGATCTGTGGCTCATTGCTTCACTACATGATGCCTGAAGACGTTTGTGGTCACACAACATGCAACTGGGGCACAGATATCCTGCATATGGCAGGAACTGGAAACTTACCAGTTTCCCTAGCGAGGCACCGTCACTCTTGAAATATGGAACGTGACTCAATCCAAACACACCCTGGTCTGAAGACGTAAGACTCTGTCCAGGAAGCAGCACAGAAAATTCAAGGAGTATTTTATTTTTAGTCTGCCTTCAGTCATGTTTGTTTTTGACTGGGAAAATAAAAATTACAATACTCATGATGACTTCTTCATAGGAGTGGGCAGTACCTCACTGTACGAGGTCCTGGAACTACAGTATAAAAGGTTCTGCCATCTAACACCTGAAAAGTAGACAAATTTCAATAGTGCGTTAAAGCATTTTTAAAAGGCAGTACATGTGGTTACTCTGCACCACGACAAGAGTACTTTACCTATCCATTAAACTGCATATATCTTATACGTATGTAGTGAAAACTACATGTATGTCCCTAACTGGTAATTTCTAGGCAAAAACAATGTCTGTTACTTTCATTTCAAGACTCTTAACCAAATTGTCTTACACCTATGCCAAAAATATGAAGATGCAGTAACCCATGACTATAATAATTAACTGAATTGATCAAGAGTATGTGTAGGTTTTTGTCTTGTGGTTGGATAATCCATAGATTTACAAACATACATACATGAAAGATGCTCTTGTTTAGGTGACAGAACATTACTGGACACCTTGACTGGGAAACTTTGAGTTTGAAGAATTGATCCAGTCCAAGAAATCCAGGTTCAAAGCAAATTTTTCACTGTCGCTTAGCGATGGAGAATAATTAATTCATAAAGATATCATTCAGTATGCTGGTATCTAAGCAGACATTTCCTTAGAGATGTCAGTGTTTCTGGTATTTTGTGCTTGAAATTCCGCAGTTATTATGGGGCTATGGAAGGTGGGGTAGTTTTATTAGCAAGATTAAAGGGCGTTTGGACTTTTGGAATACAAGGACAAGGACTTCCACGTGATGCTCCAAAAAGGAAGAGGAATCGATAGCTCTTACTCTATAGCACAATTAAGTACTATTTTCCACACCTAAATAAGACAGAAATACATCAAAATTTCACTTTCAATGCCAGTTGAAAAATAGAAATACAATCTTATTTCCAAATAAATAAATTAAGAAATAAAAATTAGTACTGACTTAGTGCACTGGGAATTGCTAGACTTAATGAAGGTAACTAATGTAGAGTTAAAATGTTTTGTTATGATCATGCTTTAAAACGTGAAGAGCCAACTAAAACACCACTAAGTGTTACTGTGAATTGCATTTAATGATTATGCACGGTGGTCTTCCCTGAATCCTGTTAAGTTTAACATAAATCCATCACATTTTCGGTCACATGGGATTCAAGTAGGAGGCGGGCGGTAATTACTGTACGTCTGGGCAGCGCGCCTCGTAAATTCATCTTTAAGCTCGTCATTGTTAACAAAAATTCGCGGAAATTACTTACGGCTTTCAAACACCCCACCAATTAACCTCTCGGAAAAAGGGGGACGGTGATAAGACCCCATCTTCTAAAAACACCTCGGTTCTGCTCGGCCGTCCTGCCGGTGAAGGGAAACGGCGTCGTTTTAATGGACACTTTTCGCTGAATTACTCAACTGTGTTCTGTGTCTTTGCTATTTATTATTGCGGCCCAGCTTACGTCTCGAAAATTAGAATCAGTTGTAAAATTTAGATGAACATAAAATGATATTACATTGCAGCACCTGCAACGTGTATATATCTGCATCATACCGCTTAAACATAATACAGCCGCTGTGCATTTCACAAATATATTTATAAATATTAGATTAACTTCTGCCACTTTGTTTTTTTAGGGCAAAATAGCTACGGAATGGTTACAATGCGTAGCTCCCCGGAACACGTGCCTAGTGAGCAGCTACACGTGGACCGTCCATTACCGCTTCCAGGATCCAGATTCACGGGGTGACGGCTCCGGGCAGTGGGTCCCGGGTGTCATGGTTTTTCCCCGAAGTAGTGGGGCTGTTGTTCCCCTGCCTGACGAGAAGACCCGCTTGGCGATCTCAGAACTAGGCGAGAAGCAAGAGCCCCGGGCCGAGCCAGCGCCGCATCAGCCGAGCATCGGGAGCGACCCCTCCGCGTTTCGCGTCGCGACGAAGGTGATAACGAGCCCTCTGAAGTGGACAGCGGATGGGATGTCCCGCACATCTGGCGGCCCGATCCCCTTCAGGGAGCCGGGGTTGCGGGACTAACCCGGCGATCCATCACGGCAGCAGGTGCTGTCTTAACTTGGTGATAGCAAGACCTGGGAGATAGAGAGATAGTGAGGTCATGCAAAGCCCCCGCAGCTCTCGCTGGCGCACATCCAGGCTTCACTACTACTGTCCTTCACCTCTTTGGCACAAGCTGAAGTCAACATTGTCTTTTTCTTTTTTTTTTGGGGGGGGGGGGGGACTGATAGTGTGTCGCGTATATGTGGCAAAGAGCAGTGAAGTAGACAACATTTGTCAGATTCGTTTATTAATAGAGATCGCTATTGTCTTTGCCTGTAAACAGCCTTTGTTCATTAAAGTTGCAAATGTATTAGAAAAAGTATGCTAAAAGAAATGTTTATAAGATAGCAGCACCTGGTCTTCATTATTTTTTTAAATACAAAATTAAGAACCTCATACTTACAAGGGAGTTGTTAACTCTAAGCAGCTATTTGCAGTCACGCTATAGTGGTTTATTATGGTGGTATTTTAGTCGGAGATACTATGCAGCTGATTTTATTTGTTCAAATTCATCAATAAATTTCAACAGGCATATAAATTTAAAATCTGAATGACCATCCTTAAAGGAGCATGACAAATATATGTAATGTATCCTCTGTTAGGTCTGAACATATGCTCTGTCAAAGAGTGTATCTAACCATACAAAGTCCCGTCAGCTACAGACACAAGTCTTGTTGAGGGCAGAGACTGATACTCTGGTAGCTACAGCTTCAGGCTCCACCATAGTGCCTGCAAGGAAATTTCTTGACTGGAACAGGCAGAAGGTCTAGCTGAGCAAGGTGGATACAAACTGGAAGCTTCTTTCATAGAAAAAATGTACCAACTATAGGTAACTATATGCAGTATCTCTCTTACTTTCTTCCAGAGAATTGCTAGAGATTTTGGGCCCCATAATAGCACATAATATTGGGCCCCCCAACCCAGAATAATTCAATTACATTCCAATTTTGTTTTCAGTCAGGGACCCCTGCTTACTACCGTGAATGTTAATTGTGGGAATGTTCATTTTACTGTGAAATCTATTTTGGAATTTATTTTGTAAAATGTATGTCACAGGTGTTCTGAATTAAGGAGATTTTATTAAAAAACAAAAGTAGGAGAAGCCGCATTGTACGACAGCGTCTCATTGTCGAGGAGCATTGTGACATGCTTGGCCAGGAGAATTGAAGTAAAACTGCTGCTTCCAAGCCCAAATTTTCTCCTCTACAGTACAGTGGCAGGGGTTCCAGAGGGATCATTATTCGTTATTTAATATGATTTTGCACATACTACAGGAGTTAAATTCAATTCAATTCTTTTTTATTGTCATATGTACAAGTATGAGTACCATGTACAATGAAATGCTTACTTGCATGTGCCCATGCAGATAGTGAACACAGACAAGAAAAAACACACACACAATGAATAAGTGAATGTGATGATGAAGTGAATATGAATAAGTAAATAAATAAGACCAGAATCCTAGGAATGAATTGAGACATTGGCAGAAGTATATGTATGGGTAGCAGTGGAGGTGACACAAGGTCACTGATTGTTCATGAGTCTGATTGCAGTTGGGTAGAAACTGTTCCTGAACCTGGAGGTGCGCGTCCAAATGGACTTTAGTCGCTTCCCTGATGGGAGGAGGGTGGAAAGTGACAGTGCAGGGTGGCTGGGTTCCTGCCTGATACAGTTAACTTTCCTGAGACAGCATGTAGTGTGGATGTCGTGGATCGCAGGGAGCTGTGTGCCCGTGATCTTCTGTGCTGAGTTCACCACATGCTGCAGAGCTCTGTTGTCCTGAGCTGAGCAGCCGCTGTACCAGGATGTGATGCATCGTGTCAAGATGGATTCCACAGTACACCTGTAGAATCCTCACAGGGTTGTGGGGGACATCCAGGTTCTCTTCAGTCTCCTGAGGAAGTAGAGGCGTTGTTGTGCTTTCTTGACTATTGCCGCAGTGTGACTTGACTATGTAAGGTCATCAGTGAGGGTGACTCCGAGGAACCTAAAGCTGCTGACCTGCTCCACAGCCGCTCCTCGTTTACAGTGTTCAAAAGCATGTTCTGGCTTTTAAAAAATGTGTTTGAAGACTTCCAGTAGGAAAGCTGGAGCAGGTGTGGGGGACCTACATGACATGGGAACTCAGGAAGGGGCAGAGCATGCTGGAGGTGAGCCCCTTATTTAAGGCCATACATGAAAAGGAAGGGAGGGTGGATGTACACTATAAACAAATCAAACACACACACACACACACACACAGATATCACCAATCACGATAAGGAACAGGTGAGATGAATTGCAGTCGGCAGATACAGTCACATGACTCATCCTCTTCAGACAGACCCCCCCCCCCCCCCATCCAAAACTACAGCACAGCTTGAGTGTTTTACCTTTTCTTTGATTTCTAATGTATCTGAAAACAAAATGGTTTATGGTTAGGGAAGTGCACTTGTAATTGAAAGATTGCTGGTTCGAATCCCCAACCAGCAAGGCACCACTGAGGTACCCTGAGCAAGGTACCGCCCCCAAGCACTGCTCCCTGGGCGCTGAATTAGCTGCCCCCTGCTATGTCATGATGTCACATGTGGGTTAAATGCAGAGGATACATTTCGTTATTGTGTGCTGTGGCGTGTCAACAATGACCACTGATCACTAAAAAAAAAAAAAAGAAAACTGTGCATGTTCTAGGCTACTCATCCAATAGTGAGCCTAAAGTCTGTTCCGGGAAGGACAGGGATGTATGATTGAAGCTCGCAACTGATATGTATTACAGTGTTAATGCAATGCTTTGGATGCCTTTAAAACAAACCAAACACCAAAAATATTTACAGTTACTTGATACTGCAACCATTGTGCAAAGTATCTATGAGTGCATTGCAATGAGAACATCATCAATATTTTTATCAATATGGCGTTCAGGCACCAACTTATTACCAACTATTGACTTATTTCTAGGTGAGCAGAATAATCATTTTTAAGACCATTAAAATGTATGTAATTTCTGTTTAAGTCTCTGTTAAAATTCTTAAATTTGCATATCTACATCTCTTTCTTCATAAATGACTAAAACCTTTCTTGAGTGTAAAAATTAGTGTAATTGCATTATGCAAATATTTAATTTGAATACCAGATTTAAGTAGCTTCATATAATGAACTAAACCATATTTCACATTATGTGAAATTATATTCATATTCGTATACTTTACACAAAGATAAAATGCCACTTTATTCATTTTCCCCATGCTGGCTTCTGACAGATCTTATTAATTTAAAATGTAATATGGTAACTTGAGTGCCTCTCTCCTCTCCACTACACTCCGAGATGACAGGCTCCCACGTTCATCCAGCTAGAAATTTTCCTTCGTTAACTGATTTGGCCGTTCCGGGTTGAGACAGAGCCCTGCTGCACCTCACCAGCCTTTGGCCAACAGCACGGCCCAGGTCCAAAACGCTGGGGAGCCGATGTACCGAGGACTAAATCATTCAGTGCCAGCCTACAGCTGAAGCCCTGCCCACAGCCTCTGAAGGACAATAAATGCTGAACAAACAATTCTGAGTTTTTCATGGGAGTTTTTAATGGTTTGAGTCTGGATATATTTAGTCTGGTTTATTAATGAGGAAATTTGGTAACACTTCACTTGAAGCAGTAATAATGCATTATACATACCTTCATAATGCATTATAATGCATTCATAAAGTCTTATAAAAAGGGCTAGAACTATTACATAACATATTAAGCCATGATTATGATGCATTCTGGATGCTCTATGAAGCTCTCTTTTATAATGAATTATAAATACCTTCATAATGTATTGTAATGCATTCATAAAATAAAAAGGGCTAGAACTATTTATAAAGACGCATAACATTATAGCCATGTTTATTATGCATTATGAACGCTTTATGAAGCTCTCATCTATAATGAACTATGAATGCCTTCCTAATGCATTATAATGGCTTATACTGACCATTATATGAAGACATCTATGGTGCATTATAGACATGAGCTCAGCCAGCTTCTGGGGGGCGCTGACTTGCCAGCTAATTTCACTTTGCCGTGAACCAGTGACATCAGCAGAAATTTTTGATTGGGGTGACCATCAGGGCCCAATTATATTTTTGGGGGTGTCCTCACTGCACCATGTTTATAATATGGTTCAGTTTAAAAAATAAAATAGTACAAATTTCGTTTTTATTATTTTGATGTGAGGTGGTAACAATGGTGGCCACGTATTCACTTGGACCACCCCTTAGATCTGCCCCTGCATCGGACAGGGGGCGCCAGTGGCGATGATCGCCTATAGAGCGCTTCATTGGCTAGGACCGGTACTAGGGTGGGCTGGAGAAATATTAATCCTTACATTATTTATCATACACTATAAACTGACAAAATGTTTTTGAAACACAATTAAACATTTTACTCAGATAACTTGATGCAGTTAGCTAATGTAGTTTCCCCCCCACATATTACAAATAATGATAGACAGGAATAATGCTTTGCATACAGCATTTTCCGATAAGCAAAATAATCCCGACAGGGGAACTGGGGGATTTGAATTTGGCTCCTCCGAACGAGCGCATGCGCAGTGCAGGACGTGTGAGCTTTCCGAGAGCAGCTGTTTTAGGTTTGAAATTCCAACATGGCAGAGGCTGTGCCTAGTCTTCCCTTTTACTCTTTTGGAATGGTTTCAAAACGCTAGCATCACCGATTAACCAGAAAAATACACAGGATCGATGACACTGTAACCCCTAAAGCTGTCCTGTCACACTTGCAGGTAAGACTTTATGTACCTATCCGAGATCGGGGCAATTAAAAAGGCACCAAGGCAATGCCGCGAAAGCCTTCACGTCCTCGGACGCATCATCTGGAAATACAGCCGGAGCGTATACGTCCGGTGCACGCAGTGCGCTGAATTATTGTTAATAAAAAATGCAAAATGAGGTGAGAATATAGTGCGGATGGTCTTCGAAGTGCCTAAATTAGTTTTATGATTTTCCTTTAAGGTATTTTATGAAAAAGTGGGAAGAAGGGTGCGGTTGCAGATGGTTAAAAGTAACTTTCCTCGTGATAAGTTTGTGCAGCTGTCGTTATTTAAAAGTTGTAGTGATCTCCCACATGCATAAAACAGATGAAAAGGTACTGTCACAAGTTTCGTTGGAGGGAGGGGGGAGCATTTACAGGCTTATCATCTATTTTTAAAGTAGAGGGGTACAGAATGGTGCGTGTACAATATCCTCAGAATGCTCGTTTAAGTGTGTTATTGACAGTCAATCCACAGATCCTCTTCCCACCACTTTATCGCTTTGGTGGTTTCAGTTGGAGCGTTTGAAATTGGCTTGGGGTCTGTTTGTGGTCAGGTGCTCTCTCTTGTCTTTTTATTCACTTTATTGTCCAGCGCAGCTTCTGTGTGTGATCGCGTTCTCTTTAATTATATATGGATTTGGTTTGAGTAAATAGCCGGCGGAATGGCCCCACGTTTAGGGGCAATGAAAGCTGATAGCTGGGAGGAAGATTCGCTCTAAACGAGAAAACAACCTTTGGAATTCTTCCTCCCCCATCCCCCCATCCCCAAGCCGCTTACCCCCATCTTTTCTGTTATTGCAGCAAGAAATGATCAGTGGCACCACTGTTTATGGTATGTCAATTTTTATATCTGCTTGATTTTGTCAAACTGTATGCGCTCATTTTTTTTGGAAATGTTATGGGCTTGTGTGTAACGCCTTTTTAAGTCATGCATGTCTTTAAAGTCTGTTCTGTATGCACTTCTACTAATTTCCATTGCTTATGCGTGAATATTCTTTTTCTATGTTTTCGGTTCTGTTTGTGCTTCAGACACCAAATGTCTTTAAATATCTTACTAGAATGATTTGCTTTACGATAAGTTTAGTGAACAAGCACTTATTTTCACCTACAGGATGTGTTACGAATTTGACCTGCAAAACAGTGTTAAATTAAATCTGTGTTTAAACAAATGCGACGGAATGCTGTGTTCTTTCACTATACACATTTCGATGTTTTTATTGATGCCAGTTTAGTTATTTTGTGTGCCGCATCAGGATTTTCGACTACTATTCAGCACAGTTCCCCTGTTTAAACACAGCATTTAGTTAGTCGCGTTTTGTATTACTACCTGCAGAACCGGCTCTACAGGAATGATTGAACTTAGGATTTTTCTGATAAACGATAGAAACCGAACGACGTTGTGTCTGGTGCTCGCGTGTAAATCGAGGCTAGATTAGGAATGATAGGGCGCCTCTGCCATATCTGTAATACTGTAGGTGATAGTCAGACGCGAGCGTTTCCTTCTCCACATGTTAAAGCTGTAATATATATCTTATATTTATATGTATATTTCGGTGCAGATTGCTTCAGAGGAGCGGGATATGGCGTTACACATTTTTAAATCGGGGGGGCATGGCAGTACTCCGCAAAATGTTTTTCTATGACAGATACTCATTAAGTGCAGTGCGACTGAAAGTGAAATGAGGGGGGAAAGTGTACGATCTGATCGGCGCGCGGCGCTTCGCAGATAAATGGAACGATGACACGTGACCGTTCCGTGTGTTTGATGTGGTTCTGCTTCAAGTGTTTAATTGATTTCATTGAATTAAATCACAAATGCATGAAACTATTCAATGTAGAATTGCTTCTGGTTATAGTTATGTTCGCTGTTGGGATAATTTTCTTTCGATAATTGGAGAAGGGCGCGAGTTATCACAGTGCTTTGCCATGGTACATAATCCTAAGTTTGTTAATTAGGCTAAGGTAATTGTTGCCTCTTGTGAAATCAAATAGCGTTTACTTGTCGTTACGTATCATGTCCCTCCGCAGACATTTATACCCTCATAAAAAATTTATTTTCCTGCATTGTGCAAAGAGAATGTTTAAGTCTAACAATTCACTTGACGTTTTATTTATTTATTTGTGTTTACAGAATTGCAACTTATAAAAAAAATAAACGTCATGTTTTACAAATATTTATAATGAGGCCTATATAATTATAGTTGGCTATATTTGTGTATTGTAGTAAATTGTTCAGCACAAATCCATCCTTTCTGTTAAGGTAAGCTGTTTTTGTTATGGTTATTATACAATAAATGCTTTCTAAAATCTATTTCACATAAATATCTGCATTTGCTTTCATTGTCAATGGTGATACAAAAAGTCTACAATGTTTGGAAGTAGATCTTGTCTGTGTTATACACTCAGTGGCCAGTTTGTTAGGTACAACTATTGTATTGTATCTGCTAATGCAAATAGTCTACTGACTAATCATTAGAGTAGCTAAGACACCTCATCTAAGCGATTTTGATCGAGGTATATTTGTTGTTGCCATGCTTGGTGGTTCCAGCATCTTTGAGACAGGCGCCCTCCTAGGATTCCCACAGGCTACAGTGTCTAGAGGTGTGATTGTGTTATGAACAAAAACATCCAGACAGTGGCATTTTTGTGACTAACACCTTGTTAATGAGAGAAGTCTAACGGCCAGACTCGTTAAAGGTAACAGGAAGCACACAAATGCAAAATTAACAGCTCAGTACCACCGCGGTGTGCGGAATGGCGACTGAATGCTCAGCTCTTCTGTCCTTGAAGCCATTGTAGAGGCTAAAATGAGTCCTACTTGGTATGTTTGTACCTAATTAAGTGGCCACTGAGTGTAGTGGTGTCATGCGGATTATGCGTGATAGTTTATAATACATGTAAATGCATGTATTTACCTAAAGAATCATCTTAAATGTGTGCTGCACAATGCATTAGATCTGATATTTAAATAGTATGTTGCTCCTGTTTACATTCACTTACAGTGGGCAATAAAATAAATTGAGCTTTTACAAGCAGGAAATACATTATAAAAGATATTAAAGAGAGATTTTTTCTGTTATGTCTTTCATTTATATCATAGTTTTAGATGTCATCCGTTCTTTCAGTGATATGTACTAGTATTCATATTTTCTTGGGAATGTACATTTTTGCATCTACTATGATCTGTCATCATCAAATGCATCTATTGAGGCATTGGCAGGAAAGGAAAATGTTTGAACTTTTCATGGAATTTAATGCGGCAAGAAACAAAAGCATCATGATGTATTTTTGTGTGGTATTTTCTGTGGTAGATGCTCGTTTTGAAATGCACTACTAATAAGAAGCACTGCTATGGAAGATGTTTTATTCAGCTTTGAAGTGATTAAGGTTTCTGGGGAGCTGTTGTGTTAAACACACTGGAATACAAAGGATGGGTCTTAACCATTGGCCATTAATATGATTATTTCTATCTAGATTTGGAGCTAGAGCTGAGATGTTTAAATGTAAGAAGGAAACATGTTCTTGACATTTAATGTGTTTTTGAAAAGAATAAAGCTGAAGCACTGGATGGATTGTAACACAAAGCATGAAATGTGTTTGTCTGCAAGGTCACATGCCCTCCCCTGAGGGGGGAGGGGGGGGGGGGGGGTGCTGCTGCGTGTGATCTTGACCTGGGGATTTTGATGGTTTAAATAAATACATACGATAAAAGTTTAACACGCCATTCAGTTACAACAATGCTTTATATGCATTCAAGAGAGAGGTTCATTCATGTTCTTTTTTTTTTGGTTGTATTTTCTCAAGTGGAGTGATTTCTTTTTCTTTCTAGTGTGTTTTGTTAATTTTATTTGTTTTTATTGCTTAATCTGGTTCCCCATCCCTTGACAGAAGAGAAACGGAAGCGTGAGAGACATATGTTTATAGTCAGTATGGTATCTAAGAGTGTGGTTATAGAAGCTGGAAGTGTGTCTTGTGAGTTCTTCTGTTATGCTTTATTTCCCCGCTGGGCTTCAAATAAGCATGTCACCTGATGTGACATTTATTCCACGCGGTGTGACACTTGTCACTGTGGGCTAAGTGAGGAGAGGCACTGGGCTGGGTTATGGGCGCGCTGGTTAAACCCACTACCACCCACTTTACTCAGTGTCTTATGTGATGATATGACAGGGCAGTGATTTTGGGTCTGAATGTTGAAGTTGTTGCAGAAGTGGAAAAAAATAAAGGAATCTGTGCACAAAGCATGATTTATTGCGTGCGAGGGCTGCTGGTTTTCTGGTGATTCCTGCTTCTTCGCGGTTGGACCCTTTTTCCTGTCACCCGTCATCAATAGGACAGTTTTGCATTGACTCACCGGATGCGCCCTTTGAACCAAATCCTCACTAGCCTTTCGGATTTGGTGGTTGTGTGTGAAGAGAGTGCTGGCATCTTCAGTGACCCTTCGCTGTATCCCTGACCTGTTGCCTGAAATGTTCACACAGTAACACACCAGTTAACCATGGATAGTATGGTGGCAGCCATGTCAGAGCATAGGTCAAGGAAAGGGATGTGGTCATTTTTCAAAAAAATTTTTTGGTAAAAGGTGTTTTTGAGAGTTCATGAAAAATCTCGTTTTTTTTTTTTATTGCCCTAAAAATTTAAAATCTGTTTGGTGATTTAAGAGAGAACTTGATTTTGTCTTAGCACCTGGAACCAGGGAATATGGTTTATGCTAAGAGGTTTGATGGACCCAGGTGTATGAATTTTAAGCAACTTATCTGGTTGTGTCATAAGATTTCAATCCTGTCAATCAAGTGTCGAATGACCATTTTAACAGAATAAGCACATGTGTTTTGTTTTTTTTGCTGCACATTTCTGTTGTGCTGCTACTGAATCATTAGTCTATTCATCCATGCATTTCTTGGAGAGCCTGCAGCCTGGTCCAGTGAATGCGGACAAGGGTAGGGAATAAAATGCTTCACATTAGTAAGAGGGATAAGTAAGAAGGACAAATGTTCAGCTTTTTAATTTTACTTCCACTATTTCTGTGAACATATAACTATATACAAGGCATCAAGATAGAGCAGAAACCTCTGGTAGTTGTCATACCTTATAGATTTTTATTAACACAGGTTTGACGTACGGTCTGTGCTGAAGTTGAACATGTGCATTAACATGTCCGGAGATGCGACTGCTGTCAGATTTCAGACAGTGCATCGTAAGGGTTAAATGTTAAGTTCAAACTGAATGCGGTAAGTAACGGATTTAGCTAACCTTGTCACAACAAATGTAAGATCCGGATTTATCTGTGACCGCAATGAACAGCGAGATTTCTGCTACCACAAATACAGCACGATTCCTGCTTCATGTAGGCCTATTGAAAATTAAAAAAAATATATATATTTAAAAAACCTCGCATGAATAGCCTTGGCAGTCTGACGGGATTCTAATTATGGAATAAAATCCAGTCGCTCACCTTCAGAGAAACTCGTTTTGCCTAATTGACAGTTGTATGTGATGTTATCCATTACACACATAATGGGTCGTTTTGTCTTAATCCGGCCTTCCGCTTTAATAGTTCCTGACAAAGAGATAATGAAGGGGAGAATTGCAATTATTGAAAACACTCTACATTAACGTTTTGGGTTATGACAACTGACGCACGGAACGATGTCGGCTGGATGCCGCTTCCTTTGAGGGCTCGTATTTATTTATGCAATGGCTCTTTAATGACAGTTTCTTTTTTCCGTTAAAAAAACGCGCTCGCCTGGGTGGCCTGAAAGCGAACGTGCGGCAGTTCCGTCTCCATGTGGATTAGCAGTAAATGACGAATGATTCCCACAGATTCAATACGAGTAGGATATATTACGCGCTAGAAGAATGTGTTTACTGCTTTACCACTAAATAGCAGACGGAAAATGGCAGGGCGATTCAAATAATAAAAAAAAATAAAAATAATATTAAGACATCCAGATGAGGCAGTCATATTTAAAGCAAACTTGCTAAGTGCCTTCTCCCGTTTCCCTCCCCCCTTTAAAAGGCGGGAGGGGGGGGCGTCCCTGTAAATGCGGCTAGGGACGGGCAGCCGGCCGTGTGATCTTGCTGTATTTCTCACTGCTCTCCCCGGGAAGCCGCTGCCCCCACTGCCGTGTCCTCTGTGTGTCCGGCTCGCTGTCTCACCGACACCTCCAGACGGCTGACAGGGTATAGGGTGGACACGTTTGCGTATATGATCAGTACCTGTGTGTGTAAAACGTAATTAACTCTAATGTTATGTATATATTTTTCCATTTATCCTTAAATCTGTGTCTAAGAAATTAAAACGGGAAACATGCATGAAATTTTGTTTTATAATAGAGGTCTTTTTCCTATTTATTTTTGGTCTATGCTACGCTGAAGTGAACTGTGTATCTCAGTGTCAGGATTCAAGTCTGTGTCTGTGTTTATTAATTATGGTTGTCCATATGATTAGCACTGATGACTGCATAAGGAATTGACATACCAGTATTTAGGTGCCAATATTTTAATATACGTTTAAGAAAATATAATATACTTCCACAGGCTCAAATGTATAAAACTTATTACTTTACATTGCCCCTTAACTGGAAGTTTTAGGACAGTGAATACTAGACAAATTATGTGAATTCTTAGAAAAGAATACAATGGTGTAATTTGTCCTGTCTTCTCTTGGTCCAGAGCCTTAAAACACAGCAGTAGCTTTATATCTGCTGGGTATTTGTTCTAACAGACAATACCCCCATCCCATCATCAGAGTTAAGCAGTAATGCTCTCAGTTTGATTTGTATGGTGTTCTGGGCGCCTCTATAGATCCTCCTCAGTCATTACCATACCCCAGGTGGCAGGAGGAAGAGATGTTTGCCTCAAACACCGATGTCTTCATTACACTGTTTACATTCTAATTAGACAGCCCAAACTTTTTTTTTTGCCAGGAAATGGTATTCCAATAGAGTTTTCAACAATGGAAGTTTAATTTTGTATAGATCTTTTCAGACCATTTCCACTAGAAGGCTCTTTGCTTATGACACAAATTAGGCAGATTTATTTGATGTTTAATGCAGGGTTTCTTATGTAATTCTCCATATTCAACAAATGTTTCAACTGTCACACCCTTTCCTTATATTTCCTTAATTTCCTTAAATGGAGAATTTACTTAAATGATTTCATATGTTCTGTAACATTAATGTTTAAATTATTATATTTTTTAGATTACAAAGAAAATATCAGTCAAGGATGAAACGCCACATGAATGCATTCCACTAATATTTTTAATTAACGAGTCATGATAATTTTTGGTCAGATAAAATTAGATTAAGTTAGTTGCTGTTTATCGTAGCAGCTTGAAAAAAATGTTCAAAATTCATTGTTTTTTCAAATGAGAGAATACCTCTGAGCTGAAGCCCTAGATGTCTTTCTTTGAGATATTAAAATGGTGCTTTTTCCTCAGCATATTTTAATAGCACCACTCGCTTACAGTGTCTTCTGTGGTTTGTGAATATAAAATAAGATAAATGTGCAGAGTATGTTAAATAGCCATATTCAGGCTAAACCCCAGGTTCACGCTAAGGAGATGTGGATCTGCAGGGACCTCTGACTAAGGACGCCTTCAAGCTATTGGTCAAATAATCACTGTGTAACAAAAAAAAAAAAAGCTTTTACACACCATGCCCTTGAAGTACTTTCTAGTAGCCTTACTGGTTTCTGTGTGAATAAATAGTTTCCTTAAAAGCATGCAATTACTTATGTATTTGAAACCGATAGATTGACCTTGTTTCTGTCCTGCTCTTCCTTCGCTACACTATAGAATCTGTTTCCCATGGTCATTGAAGATCCTTTGCTGGGGTTCCCTGGTTTTCTGGCCCAGTTCCCATCCATGCTTTCCCAGAAAGCCTAAGCCAAGGCTGGCCTGACACCCTGCAGTATCACTGGCCGCACACTCGCTCCCCTCGGTCTGAAAACGCCAGCGTGCGGGCAGTGGGCACAAAATGGCTGCTGTGTATTTTTTGGGTAGATTCCATATCCTGGTATTAAGTGGGATTATTCCCACCAAAAGCTGGGAAAATCACCGTTTACATGCACTTCTTAGCATGTTTCTGCTAATTGTGTGCAATCACTTAATCCGGTAGTAACGTGTGACATTTGTGTGGCGTTGCTCGCTGGAAGAATGGATGAATTTAACACCAATCCTTGTGTGCCTTATGTTGGCTATAACCCTTCGGTTGTCTGCGGGTACAAGGTTGGCTAGATCTTAGCAAGACACTTCATGCAAAATGTCCATAACATCTATCCTATTGGTCTATAATATAAATACCCCATACTCACGCAAGAAGTCTATAACATAGCAGGTTACGCAATGGTACGAAGAGCCCATGTGCTTATTTTACCTCAGATTAGTCCAATATCTATCTCTGTCAGTTCTACCTTTATTAAATAATGGAGCTGTTACCCTTTTAAAAGTAGAAAATGGTTGAAATATCCAGTGGCATAAAAAGCACAGCTGGAAATTTGGAAGCAGCCAAGTTAAGGTGATGCAGCTGAAGCCCAGAGCCCGGTCTGAAGCTCCCATGCTGGTCACGCGGGCCGGGAATCGAAGGGGAACTGGAAGGACTGAAGCGAACAAAGTTTTATTAAATATTGAGAGACTCTGCTGGAGTTTTACCCTATATACATATCTGTTTGTTCTCTGTAACTAATAACAGCTCTTAAATTATATGAAGAAGCAGTTTGTCTGCCATGATTAAGAGATTTTACCTTTCTGACCGTCCATCTCTCTGGCCAGGGTTGTATAGTAACCTGGGGCCTATCCTAGGCAGGTTGACACCTTTTTGAAGTAGGTAAAAAATATATTGACTCCCTAGATACGCATATTGGGCATCTTATACAGACCTGACCCGTTACATGAAGATTAGAAGTTCATGAAGGGGACCTGCAGTTGTATTGTTTGAACAGAGGTCTCAATCCCATATTCCTGCAGTGAAATATCCAGTAAGGAATAAAATGGGTAGTTCCTCAAAATTAAATGATTATTTAACTGAAATGAGCATAAATCAAGAAGTGTCAGGGGTTTTATCTGGGATATTAAAAGCACACCGACAGTTTGTCAAGAAGTGCTTGTCTGAGAAACGTTGTACTATGTGGGACACTGTTTTGATCTGTCACCTGATATATAAATACTGATTGAGGCACTGTCTCCAAAAAATGATTGGCACCCTTTGGATTGTAACGAGAATTGTTTTGCTGCAGGTCTGAAATAAAACCCTATTGCCACTATTTCACATTTTAGATGGACTGAACTGTATGAACTTTTTTTTTTTTTTGTTTCGAAAAGATGGATGTGTTTAATGGTCCTAATGTCCACCTGGAGTTAAATTAATTTAAAGCGGGAAAGATAAAAAGATGGCGATGTTAAAGAGTTCAGCGATGTCCTGGAGGATTTATGGATATACGTGGGCTGATACTGCTTTTGTGTTCATTATCCTCCAGTCACCTCAGAAATAGGTTGCTGTTGTGGCACATTTTTTAAATAGCTGTAACAGATACAGCATCAGGTTTTACATTGATTCTGTGTCCTTAACTTCGAGGAATCTCAGTGATGGCATGAGATTCGTAGACCAATGGGAATAAGCGTTTTCATCCCTTGCCTCTTCAGTGACATCTTTATGAATGTACAAGTTTCACTGGTTGACGTTATATATTTCGTCTAAGTCGCAGGTGATTCGCTCACTTATCAGCGTGAAGATGGAGACACCGACCCATTCCAAAATTTAGCTGCAGTGCAATTTTCTTAATTGAGTAATAAAATGTGAGGGTCATATACGTAAAATTTAGGACTACTAGGCACAGTGAATGAGGAAGTGGTGAAAAATACTACAGCAAGTATCTCTTTTAATTAAAAACTTTTTTTCAGCCCAGGATGATTAGCCCATTAAGTTTTATGTAGTCAGGATGAAAAATCAAAAAAGTATGTCTTGTGTATTACAGTGAGCACTGCTTTGTTGTATCTGGGTAAAAATAACCACAGGAATGTATGCGGTTTGAAAAACACACCACGCCTGGCATTTTCATCCTCTGTGGGGGCTCCTGATAAGTGTGCGGGGAGGGGGTGAAAACAGATAAGATGTCGGCATATTTCCTCCTTGTCCTTACACCGCCCCACTTGAAAAATGTGGCAGCATTTTGTTTCCCGCTAATCGCGCTTGCTGCGCTGAGTCGGCCACTAGCCTGTTCAGCTTCCTGTTCCAGCTTTCAGGGCTCTTTTTTTTTTTTTTTTTTGGCTGGAGGTTCATTTCCTGACAGAAGTAGCTGGATTTGTTTTTGGGTCTCCTACGTGCATGAGGGCGGTGGGGGAGGCCAGTGGGGTTTTGGGCATGATTTACTTAGATGTGTTACATTGAAGTCCGGCTGCAGTGATCACTGGAAGTGTTAATCTGGATGTTTTATTGGCAGTGATGGGGAAGGTTGTTCACTGGGCCATCAGTACTGAAACATCAGCACTGAACATGTAGTTTCTGTTTAAAGGCTGGGGTTGGTGTCTGGCTCAGCGGGCTAGTCCTCTGTGCCAGTGATCTGAAGGTCGCTGGTTTGAGTCCTGTCCTCGGCAGAATAGTCACACGTCAGCATGACCCTTAATCCCCCAAAATGCTCCATAGGTGGCGGATAAATGGCCGACCCCGTGCCCTGACCCCTCGCTATGCTCTCACCTGTATATACGTGTGCGTGTGTCTCAAAAAGGAGAGCAGGATCTTATATGTGAAAGCTAAAACCAAAGACTTTCAGTATAGCTGTACCAAGAGCTGTACTTGTACAAATGGTAAATAGTGTCGTTTCATTTTCTCTCTTTCCCATTTAAATTTAGTTCATCAGTGTCAGGGTATGTTAATCAGTCATGTGACGGTCTAGCGTGTGTTGACACACACAACATACGTGAGAGGTTTTCACGGACTTGAACAGTTAGCGTGCTTTAAATATCACCTGTTGAAACTGGGTTAACCTTCAGACATTTAGGAAACCAAGGTTCTGTCAAGCCTTTGAAATCATCCCTGTGTTGTGTCTTTTTAATTGGGAGTTTTATTTAATGTGTTCCTATGGTATTAATCACCGCAGAATTTCCTCGTGAAAGACTTGGCACGTTTACTGTTTTTCCCCTCTGACTGTAATGGCTGTTTAATTACTCAATAAAGGTGCCGTATAGATCTCCTTCCTCTTGTGTACTGTTAAAATGATATTGATTTTGTCCTCCAATGCAGTTTAGAACTGTATGCCTGTCAAGGAGAGCCAGCCTTTAAGGGAGGTTTCCTTTCCATCAGCCACTATGGCATAAGCAATACTACTGCCAAATATTAACGTTGCCAGTTTTGTTGTGAGCCTGTTTTTTAAAGTTTCGTGTTGTGGGCACTTTAATTCTGAGGGCGCACTTTTTGTGAAAATGCATGAAGAATTGTCTTTTTTTTTGAGGGAACATGAATTTTTGTTCTTGAAATTTGTATGTACATACGTTCATACATAGATACATACATAGATACATACATAGATACATACATAGATACATACATACATACATACATACATTCAAAGGCATAACTTTGGGTTGAGCATGGGGGGGAGGGGCAGAGTTGGGTCGCCACCAATTTAAGGGAGTCCAGCCCCCCCATAATTTACACACATGCATACATCCATCCATCCATCCATCCATTGTCCAACCCGCTTATCCTACTGGGTCGCGGGGGGTCCGGAGCCTATCCTGGAAGCAACGGGCACGAGGCAGGGAACAACCCTGGACGGGGGGCCAGCCCCACATGCATACAAACTTACATATATCTAGACATTACATTTTAGTTACTTCAGAAAACTGGTGATTGTCCTCCACAATATGTTATTTGATATATTCGATATATTTGATACGTCGTGAGTTTCCCATAGACAGTCACGTTTAGCGCCCCCCGTGGAGCTGTCAGTCTGTCAGTGGCGGCTCTAGCCGTGCTGCCAGGCCCGGCACCCGGAGGACTTCATCCAGCGGCAGTCCGACGACAGTAAGCCACCACGGCATCATGCCGCGGATATAAAGCAAGGGCAGCCGCCCGCTGACCTGGAGGCTATAAAGGACCCGAATATCTACTGTGCGGCACCGGGGCTGTTCAGATACGAGGAAAATAGACAAATACATTATTATAGCGACGTGATTTTAATGAATACAGCGCATCTCGTGATACCGGCCTCCAAGTTAACATCTGTGAGGCGCGTTTCCCGGCAGCGTTTTAAGTTAACGTGGGTCAACATTCCACCCCCTGTAGGCTCTCGCACTTGGGAAATAAAGGAGAGTTTTGCTTTATGTCGGAAGCAGAAATTGCCTGTAATGTAATTGCCCAGCAAACGTAACACCTATAGCATAATATTTGCATACAGATGTGTGTGACGGCGGCAGCATTCGGCGAAGCTGCGTCAGCGCCGCCCAGTTTTAATGCGCCATTTCCCGCAGCCCGAGCCGTTAGTCTGCGCTAATGACGGTCGCTGCTCCGGGGGAGTTTAATTTCAATAACACGGCTTCTTCGTCCTTCTTTTGAAGTGCCTGTCATCTAACTTTACCTGCTTTGGAAATCCCGTTTTCCCTTTGTTTAATCCACAACTATCGCTATAAGTTAAGATATTCAGCATTGTACTTGTCAAGGAACAGGATGACCGTACCCCCTATATTTTAACGCTGAATGTGAAAAGCTCATGCTTAAAATACATCATGTAGTAAAACGTTTTCGGCGAAACGTATTTACGTTTTCTTATCAATATTTAAATGACATAATGAAACAATTATCCACAGAATACACCTTTTGTATTTTTTAAAATAACATAAATGTAGTGTGATTACCCTCTTTTCTTGTAAACTGAATATCCTGCAGTGAATCATATAATTGTGAATTAAAATAACTAGGGGAATGGATCTTTTGTGAAATTACTCCAACTACATCCATAGCTAGTCACCATATACTGTCATAATTTCCATATCTTTTTTTGAAAAATGCTCTTCAAACAGATAACTAAAACCTTTATTTGGCATAAAATATAAATAATTGTGGTAAATCATAACCTTCCATTTTGGTTACCTAATTTTGCTTAGAAAGCAGGGAACGTTCATATAAAATTGCCCAGAATATGGATGTCATTAAACAACTTGTTACATTTATGTGTGACACTGAAATGCTCAGTTGAAACTGCAATACACCTGTAGTGAATTTTATAACTGCCCAATGAAATCTCATTAAAATCAGTATGCTCTTAGACACATTAATAAAAAAAAAATGGAATCCTTGTAGGCTTTTAGTGGAAACATTTGATTTCACATAAATGTAAAACTACTACATGTAATTGTTCCTCCAATAGTTCATTTGAAGGCAAACTGAATTATAGGCCCGCCGATCGATCATTTTATGTGTCATTACCCAGTAATTAAATAATAACAATAATTAATTACATGTATTTATTTAACAAATATATCTTTATATCCTATGTGAGGATTTCTTGAGTAGTTCCCAATGACTGAAACCTTTAATTTGGCTGAACGGTTTAAGCTCATCTATTCGGGTGTTTCTGTTTGCATGAAGCCTGAAGATGCAATACGCTTGGGCGCTGAGTGACCTTAGGTTGTGTATAGTGATGAGTGGGGATTTGCTCCGTAATAGAATTGTATCTAATTAATTTGCGGAACCTGCAGATGCAGCACATCCGCGATTCCCTCATTATTCAGCTGCATAAATAATTGCGTGTATGTGGCTGTTTAGCGTAATGTGTACATTTTTTAAAATGAGCTTTTTTTTTATTAAACTGATAAGAACAAGTCCTCACAAACTGCTTTGTTTCTCGTGCTGTGCAGCGTTATGGAATCCAGTGTAGGCTGTAGATTGGACGCATATCTCCGCGTTCATAAATGCGGGGGAATAAGGAGAGCTCCATTTGTGTGCAGTTTTATTAATTTAACTGCTGCTGATTGGTCAGCCTGGTCTACAATGTGCCTTGCATGCATAATTAGGAATCTGACAAATTCATGAAGGACGTCGTGGCCTTCTGATCCTCTTCTTCCTCTAAGTAATTAGTCAGTGGCCAAGCTATGAAATCTGTTCCAGGAAATTCAGAAGCCTTGAAGGTGTCTTCTGGAATATTTCCTGTTTGCTCATCTTTGTGCCTCATTTCCCCTGAATCTGACCAATCTAACCAGGCCATGTTCGCTCTCCCATTCTCCCACCCTCTCTTTCTCTCTCTCCCTCTTTCTTTCTCTCTACCTCTCTGGGTACCATGTGGCAGCTGGTCTCAGTCAGCACTTTATTGCAGATAGTTTCCATTTCAGTGCATTAGGCTGGACAATGACCAATGATCCACCATAGCCTATTGTAAAACATTAGATATGGCTTAATAAAAATGGAGAATGATGAATTTACCCTTATGAAAGAACAATCTGGAAATACATCTGCGAGATGCAGTGGTGGGGGTGGGGGGGGGGGGGGGTCTGTATGAAGGAGACTCAGGTGATTAGGGTTCGACGTGTGGATTAGTACATGGGTTACATACCAGTGGCCAAAATTGTGCAAACGTCCAATTTTGTAGATTGCAGAAATTTATTCCAGTTACTCCAGTTACTTATTTAATCGTCCAGTGTATGATATTTGTAAACATTCTTTCCTTGTTCATAAACATTTCCACCAGTATTTGTGTAGTAATTTTTAAAGCTTAATGCTTTAGTGTTTTTACAAATTTTGCCCACTAGTGTAGTTGCTCCCCTGTCTTAGTAACGTGCATCATGCCATGGTACGAAACCTTGATACGTACAGCGTACAAATACCTTCCTGTGCCTTCCTGTACATTCAGCTTATAGAAGTGGGAGTTTGCTTTGGACGTGTTTGCATGCCTTCAGCCCTGGGCCTAGCCAGGCTCCAGTCCCATCGAAACGGGCGCCATCCCCTCAGCAGAATCCATATTCTCTGCCCAGGTCTGTCTCCACATGGTTCTGATTGCATTCCTGACACGTCAACAGCATCATATAAAATAAACTGCCAAATAAGGACAATATTTTTTTTTACCACACTTCCTCTTACTTACACATTTAAAATTCATTCTCAGTATTCTGGGAGCAATATAATATTAAAATGCATACCCCCCCCCCCCCCCCCCCCTCCATGAGCTTAATCTGCATTTACACATCAGTATAGCATTGGACACTATTTACCAGTGATTACTTGTCAAAATTAGAATTGATTAGTTTCAACTTTGCCATTGTGCTGAGTACAGGTACAGAGCTAATAAAATGCAGTTAGCATGTAATTAAGTGCAAATAAAATGTATAGAAATACAATAAATTATAAATATAGATAAATTATTAACTGTAAGTGTAAATTTTGTTTCTGTGAATATTTATATGTATGAGAGAGCCCATAGCTTAAGGTGCTGACAGGAAGTACTGGGAGAGCGATTGTGCTGGGAGATACGCATCGTGCGAAAGCAGCGGTCAGGGCGAAAATCTCCTTCATAGACCGTAAATGAGCAAGATCTCCCATTAAATATGGTATTTATTGGTTTGGTTTTGGTACTTGATGCGTTTCACCTCTGCAGCTGAGTAAAAGCAGCCCTGATTTAGCTGTCTCCTTTTTCCGTACAGTATCGCGGTTTTCTTTTCAGTATCGCTGAGAAGTAGCGGGATAGCATCAGCCTTTGAATATCCAGTCTGAACCTGCTGGAGTTTCATCATGAGTTTTTTTTTTTTCCCCATCTTCTCCCACATTGGGGAATGTTTGTCAGTCTGTTTACACCCCCTCCCGATATCAGACCTCGCTGAGCAGAAGACTTCACGGCTACATAAATTCTGATATGTATCCCCAGTCTCCTGCCAAATCAATTCTGGATTGACGGCTAAACCCAGGCGATGGGAACTTCAGGCTTTTGAAATGTGGTGTGTCCGGGGCAGCGGTACACCATCTAAGATCATCTCACCCAGTGCCAGTTTCACGTCCTTTCAAATCTGCGGTCCTTCACATCGGTCCCACTTGCTGACCATTTTTTCTGAAAGGTCGCATGCAGATCTCTCCCCAAGACATTGTTTTTCCTGAGATCACAGACGTTTAGGTAGAGCTTGAGAATGGTATGTTTATTTCGTTTTTCATTTTATTTATTTAATTTCATTCATAATAATAAAAATTGTTAAAATGCTATAAATCATTTAGCAGTTGCACCTGTGCGCTAGTTATGAGTTACATGCAGGTGAACATCTGTAGAAGAAACACACAAGTAAAGAAATGCATCTTTTTAAATTCTCTTACCCTTCATTTGCACAAAAAAGGTTAAATGCTGCAAGAGTTTGTTTGCCTTAAATAAATGCTATTTTTTTCTTGTTTTGTTTACTTTTGTTTACTGAGGAAGAGGCTACTAGTTTCTCGTAATATGTGGAAAAACAGCACATTGGACAGGGAAGTAAAATGTTTTGATAAATGGCATAAATTAATTCTCCACCATGGAAGTGTATGTTCAGATTATACTGCTCCCTGGAGTATTGTGATTATTCCAATTGGCGTCAGAAGTTTAACTTACTAAATATTATTTTGAATGCATTTTCCCCTTTAATAAATATCATTTACAGTAACTTCAAATATTCCTACCTGATAAATACGCCTACTTACCAATGGAGGGAGAAAATGATGAAGTAGAATGATTTTAGTTTAGATTCAGATTTCACTTGTTCGTAGGAAAGTAAAAATCTGGTGATTAGCTTTTGGTAACACTATGGTTGCCTCAAAACATCATAAAAATCAAAAAATCATATTCTATGTTGTCTTACATTAGACAATTTCCAAAATTGATTAATTGAAGTTATCTAGTTACAAGTAGTGTAGTTCTGCTAAATGGCTGTAGCTAGCTAACAAGGCACGGAGTTGTTTATGTGGCCCATTTTTTCAGGATCTATTCTCTTTTCCTAGAGCAGAGCGATGACTGCGTGCCTGAAGGAGAAGAGCCTCGGAGCAGATTCTGGAGGTAGTTACACCTTCTCCTCTAAGATTAGCCATTCGAGACACAAAACCAGTGACTGAGGATGTTTCTGGATCAGTGACTGATTTGTCACTGACTAATGTTTTTTAGTAGGAACTATAAAATTCATGACTTGTATTGAATTGTTGATTTATTTCTCACACGAGTGAAAGCTTGCGTAAATGAATAATAAATAAATAAATAAACGCGTGTGTGTGTATCTATATGTATGTATGTATGTACTTCAAAATTTTGGGGTTGTACAAGTTCAAAAGGTACCACCCTCATAATGATTGGCTGTAATTTTCCACATTTTTAACCATTTGTCTGTTAATCGCAGTTTTGTATCACAGTGTTTCTGAATGTTAGTCCTAGCGTTTTACAAATAAAATGACTGCAAAGCCTTTGCCGTATCCTGCTTATGGTTACAAAGTGCCGTGTACCTTTGAATGTCGTGTTTTGGCCCTGCTGCCTTATCTCATTTCATGCTGACGTTTCAGTGTGACATGTCTCCATGTCTCCAGCGTGACACGGCTGGAGCTCTTGTGGGTGTCCCTCTCTCCAGGATGCATCTTTGTAGAGTTGGTTACGGTCAATGAGGCAGCATCAGCCGGCTTCAGCTGGTCCGGTTCTGCTCCCTTGGAGTGAGTAAGAATTCCCGTTCATGGGCTCGACGGGGCCGCAGTCAGTCCGTTTCAGAGCTTTGTAGGCAAATGAGCCAGTCGGCCCAGAAATAGCAGCTCGGGTTCGATTAGCGGAATTGCGGGGAATTCACATGCGTGTGACTTTAGCCACTGGGCGATATGCCTTTTGTCTGGAGAGTGTGGTCACAAGGTATCAAGCTGTGTAAACAAGATGCTGCTCGGGGGGGGGGGGAGTATTTCCTCTGTGCCACATGGATGTTGAGCTGGCTGAAGAATGTCACCGCATTTTGAGGACACGATTGTGTCACTTGGAATCGTGAACATCCAAGTGATGATCAGTGATTGGACTGATCCGTTTGCGGGATCTAGGGTACCAAAAGGGAAGGTGCATGCAAGGATGACCATATCCATCTGTTTATCCATCCCTTCATCTATCTATCCCCGCGTCTGTCTTCCTGTGTTTTGTGTAGGGTTACAGGGCTAGAGCCTATCCCAGGCAATATGGGGCGCCTTGGACGGGATGAGCCAATCACAGGGCAGACGCAAGAACAGTATGGCTGATTTTAGAAATGCCAGTTGACTAAAAAAGAGTATCCAACGTAATCCCATGCAACAGGCAGACGAGGGAAAGTCCACATACAGAGCGTGGGCAGGATTCGAACCCCTGTGTGTGCGCTGTTATCTCCCTTCTTCTTTCAACTTCATACAACGAGCTTTCAGAGTGATGCACACTCCATTCCACCCACAGCCCTGTAGGGGTCCAGCTGACTGAAGGTGTCACTACAGACTGTTTGGAGGAAGAGCAGCCCAGCCATGTAGCCTCCTGATGGGCTATGAGACAGCTGATGTTATCTGAACCTCCTTGTCAAAAATGGCTCAGTTATTGAGCGTGGTTCCTACTACTGGATGTGCTTTGCTTTTGCTGTATTTTTTATTTTATTGTCTAGCCCCACACTATGCCAAGTTCTTAAAGCACAAAGCTATAAATAGGCATATTTTACAAGGTGATGGGCGCTCCATAAACATAAAATGGTACAGCACTGCAGTCGGCAAATGTCAATATTGCAAGACAAAACTGTGTCCCTGCTAATCAAGTTAGAACCTGGTATCATTACTTGATTGTCTAAATTTCTATTACGTAATTATTGTGGCATATTAAATTTGAATTGTGAAGTTGGGCACCCCCCTCAAAAAAAATCAGCAGAGAATCTGACTAAAATGGCAATATCGATAAACAGTTACTTAATGTAGCTCAAGTTTCCATTCGAGTGAATTCACTTTTGTAACTCGAATAGCTGTCGCACTGTTAACAGTTGTCTCATGCTGCTCTGATCATTTTCTAATACCGTTACTGAGTTTATCGATTGCTCATTACTCTTGCCATCTGAGATATTATGTTACCATGAAATGTTGTTACGCTCAGCCTGGGGTTCATTTAGGGGCTTCCTCTACTTATTTGTGCATCTTTGGTTGTTGTTATTGAGATAATCGTTTGATTTTTTTTTTCATGATATAAAAAATACATCTCATTAAACCACACGGTTAATAGGCGGAGAGCATGATTGTGTCCTGTGTTGGTCCTTCATTATGGCTGTTCCATGTCCTGATCAGTTTTATGATGGAAAATCTTTTTTTTTCCGGTTCATCAACAGCTGAAAAAGAATGCGACAATAAAGCTTAGGGGTCAATTCAGGGGATGAGGACATCCATTCGCTTCACCTGTGCCTTATTGCCTTCACGTTAAATTGGCTTCTCGCTTTCCTCTTGGGCAAAACACATGCCTAGATCCTGATGCCTCTCCCACACCTTGCTGCGGCCGTTTCCAAGACCCGATCCCTATTTCCCCTCCTTTCCATTTGCTGGAGCTGTTTTCTGCTGAGGCTGTTTTTGTTAACCATCATCTGCCCCAAACCAAGTCTGTACTCCTTCCTCCCATCCTCAGGTAGCATTGTACTGCCCCCCCCCAACCCCCCCCCCCCTCCATTCCATGCATCGCAGCCAGTAACTGGGTTGAATGTTGGACACGGATCGTCACTCTCTCCATACACGGACAAACATGTCTGTGCAAGGACTCGTCTATATCAGTGGCAAAATGTTTTGATTGAAAGGAAAAGAAATGGTAGGCTTTGTTTTTAAATACCATGTCTGTGGTAAAAATTGCATTTTGAACACAATGTCTTTCACAATTCAACATGTTGTTGACATCTGAGATTGGGTACTGGTGTAATTCAGAGCAAAAGCTTGATTACCAGATTGCGGTGTGGAATTGTACTATCGTGGCCTAAGAATATATCTGTTAAAAAGCTGTTAGTTTTGTTTTTCTCCCCAAGGGATATAAAAAATTCTGTGATTCATTTAACAAATAAAAATGAACGGATAATGCAAACTAACACTGTTATTCGAGTATTACTGCAGAGCACACTGCTAATAGAATATCAGCTGTTCAGTCTCACAGATCAGTGATTTAGTCAAACAGTGAAGAGTGGCTGTGGGTGAATGTTAAAGGATGGTGTATTTATTTATAAGACTTTTTAAAGGAAGTCACTTCACAGAAATGTAAAATGGAGCCCCTTGTGTCATCTGAAAATGAATTATTCACTTAACTGACCTTATACTGAATATGTAGCCTGTGTTGATGTGTTTTATATATTTGGTTAAACAATGCAATTGAATATGAAGTATTCATGATAAAGTAAGAGATTTTTAAAATATTTTTTAATCTAGTCTGGCAGTGTGCAAATAAAGGTGCTTTTAATTATTTTCAGAAGTAGAATGCATATTCAAGGAATAGACGGGGCTTTAAACTTTTAATTTAAGTAATATATAATTGAAACAGATGTACTGTAATGATTTGTCTTGCATAATGCAGCATGATATTATCGAGAGAGCACGGGGATTTGTTTATTTATTTATTTAGAGAATCAATAGAATATTCCAGAATTGAGACAGGCAAAGCATATATTTCAATATGTGATGTCCTCTGCGGCCCCGTGGCCTGGGATTACTGGCTGGCAAACGTGCAGTTGTGTGACTCCCTCCGTGCATGAAGTGCGGGGTGCGGCGGAGACGCACGCGGCGTGGTGCCTCAGGCCAGGTTCGCGCGCTTTTCCGCTTCCGGAGAGGTGGCGGGACAGTCTGTTAGCAGTCACATCGACCTGAAGTCACCACCCTACATGTTATTACATCCACGACAACGAAACAAACTTCTAATTCGTTTCGATGATCAAAGCACGTTGCGGATTTAATCTGATATATTATGAAATTTAAAAATGTCAACACCGTGGAATGGTTTGTTCGTTCGTCCTTTTTTGTGTTTTGATTAAAAATGATAGTTTGAGGTATAAACTTCGGCGTCCTCCTCTGGAAAACTGCTGGGTAAATGCATTTCGTATGTTTTTCGGCAAATCCCCTTCTCCTGTGGATCTGTCTGGTCAGCTTTGGAGACGAAAGACGTCTGGAGACGCAGCGGAGGTGTTTACCGGAGTGAAATGATTACGGCGCTGCGCGGCGGGACGGAAGCTCTGAGCGCCGACTATGAGCACGGCCGTGAATATTACTGTGATTACACGGAGTGCTCCGGTCACGGGGAATTGACTGCCTGACTGATGTTCCCAAAACGCCGAGGACAATGGAGTTGCACTCGTTTGCAGCCCCCCCTCCTCCCCTGAGCCTAAAACGGGAGAGTGATTAACCCCTCTCTAAAAGCGGTGACCGGGCGCTGAGAGCGGTGTTACCGGCATAACTGCGCCTTCACTTCCACATTTCGGGGGGTGGAGGGGGAGCACAAATCGCTCTGTCGGTGGCCTTACAGCCAAACAGCAGATCTTAAGTTTTTTTAGGGTGTCCATCTAATTTTGGCTCAACTTCTAACTGTAGCGTTTGTTTTCGAATTGCATGTTAGTTGAGGTTTATGTGCGTTGTGAAAATTTTTAAGATACACTCGGTAGCTGTAACTAGAAGAAGAAAGACATTGTAACCTAACCTAAAGATAGGTTATATTGCTGAGATATATTGTGATATATAAATTAAAAGGTTTAACTAGATAAATCTTGGAACATCTAAAGTGGTTTTTTTTCCAGGCAATTTATGTTTGTCTGTGCTATCAGGGGTGTGCAAATGTTTTTTTCTTCATTTATTTAAATTGGATAATTTCCAATATTATTCATAAGTACCGCTATATTCTTGCTTTCCTTGTTTACCAGAGCATGACTTTGGAGATGTATAAGGTCTTAAGCATAAGCGTGTTTCATATCAAAATTCTCCTTAAATAGCTGGCAGATTGACATTGTTCTCCAAGGGAAAAATAAAATAATTAAATAAATAATAAAGATGAAAGGTTAAATGAACAAACAGCATTAAATGCTACTTAAATTAACATAGCTACATGGCAGACAATCCAAACATCCTACAGACACAAGCTAAGGATTATTTTCTACTATCCTTTGCTAAATGCCAATTTTCTCAAGACGAATGTACGTGCAACGCCTGGATGTTTTTCTGCACTGACGTTTATTGACTGATGCCTGCAGAGACAGTGTGCACCCTAATGACACTCCTGTGGATCTTAAGTAACCCTTTGCCCATTTAAAATATGTAAGGCTGCATTTTAAAATTTAGCTGCATTAGCTAAGCATAAATTAAATTTGGAGTGATTTAGTTAGATAAGTACCATTTGAGTATCATGATTTTAGGGTTTTAATCTATTCATTATGCAGTACGCTCACTTTAAAATTACAATGGATTTTAGTAAAACTGCTGTCTATTCCCTATGCAGGTCTTTTTGGCTGCCTTTTGAATTAGACTTGTTGCTGTGAAAAAACACCACCATTTAATTTTATTTAAGGGACACAGCTCTGCTTGTCCTCTTAGTATACAGCTCTGCAGTCTTCTGTGCTCTTTGTGACATGGACGGACGGAAAGATTTCTTGTGCGTCTCACTACATCAGACATATCCAAGTGGACAGGGGCTCCCCTGAAGCTATGCAGACCGTAATATAAGCTGAAATATGTAGCCTCTATAATAGAAGGACCATTTATTATGCCAGCTAATGATAGGTACGATAAATGAAACATATAAGCGATGCTCAAAATTATTTTAAGTATTCATGTTCAATATCCGTAAACACGTCCTTACTGTCACTGCATTAAAATGTTATTGTGTATTAGCCTAGTGAGAAGATGGACCACTGTGGATGTAATGCTTACTTGTGTATACTGCATGTGAAACTGTTGCATAGTAAATGTTAAATTGTTTCATCAATCTGTCCATCCATATATCAGCCATATTTCCATGGTTGGTAGCCTGGAGTGTATCCTAGAAAGTGAGGGAATAATATGGGAAGACACACTGGATGGAATGTCAGACCACGGCAGGGGTTGATGAAGTTATCAAAGCAAGCAATTCTTCTTCCTCATTATTTCATAATAAATTAATATAATAATAGGGCCTGCCAATTCTGAAAGTAACCTGCTCAAGTCAGAATAAAGTATGACCCAGAACACTCTGCTCATCGCGTTAACTACATATAGCTCTGACGATAATGTTTTCTTTGGTAAAATTAAGTTTTGATAAATAATTGGACCTTTTGAATCCATTTTTTCCCCCCAGTGGTCACAGAGCCCAGTTTGTGTAGCTTAATTATGACGCTGGGAACCATACCAGTCTGCTTCAGCACATAATCACAGCGAAGCCGGACTTTAAAGAGCTCGTTACAGAGGTTTTTCAGAGGAGTGGGTTATTAGACACTGGTACCTAACAAGCATCTCTGCTGCAGCTAATAGCTGGAAGCCGTAATGATTTTGATTAGGCTCTGCTTCCATTTTGATGGTTTAGTGTGCACTTTTTTTTTTTTTTTTTTGGGACGATAGAATTGGGGGAGGTGGCTGGCTCTGTAATGCCCCCCCCCCCCATACACCCCATTTGGAATGTAGATTGTGTCTTTTTGGTTCTCGCTCTTCTGCTTCCCTCCTACTCTTCCTTCATTTATCTCCGGTTAAACTTTATTTTCTTTAGTTGTACTCCCAAAAATGAGGAAAGGAGCCAAACAGAGTTTGTTTGTGACTTGTCATTTGTAGGCAAGTTGCATTTCAAATGCAGGATGGGCTAAATTGTACTATATTAATACAGGAGTGCTATGGAGTTTGTCTTCACCATGTCCTCTTCATTTATGCTTCCAGGTTGCCATCAGGTTAAACACATCTTCATATGAGTGAAATGAGGGGCTGACAAATCATGATTTTTTTTTTTCTCCATTTGTAACTGCTTTCCCCTTATTCTGCAAGTGAAGCAGTGGCCCCTTGTACCAAATGTTTTAGGATACTTCTAGCTACCAGAGGTAGGATGTGCTAGTCCAGAGTACCCTCTTTGAGTTGCATGTTTAGTTTCCTTAACGATTTTTCAGTATGATTTTGAAGATTTCACTTAAAAAAGGCACCACACAAGGAAAGTTGCTGTTAGAACAAATGTGGTGTTTTTTAAAATGCTGAATGGACGAATTAGAATTCTTTTAGGGTGTGATTTTTATTGGTACTGAAACCAGGATGATTTGCGGGGTCAGTGTTGTGAAAATATGTAAACACGGCCCATTCAAGTGGCCAGTGTATACAATAAAAGTGCCTCAGTTTTTAAAAAGGGCTGCTTTGTTTATAGCCCTTCTCTTTGTCTTTGGCATTTCTTAATCATTAGCTTAGAAGCCTGACAGGCACGCTGGCCACGGCACAATTGGTTTTGACTAAAACCTTGTAAATTAACCAATTAGCGCAGCATCATGCCGCTAATTAGCTCCCGGTGTCTGGTGTGGCAGCTTGGAACGCAGCGGGTGGGAGTCGCGTGGGAATGTTCCGGGCCGCTTTGTCACCAAACGAACGCGGAGCCCCCCACACCTCGGACCGCCGGACGCCTTAAACGGAAGGGGCGTATCGGTGGCCAAACTAGCGGAGCTGGATCGCGTTTTTGGCCTCGGTGTGTCGAGAGGCGTTTGTTTGCGGAGTGCTGTACTTTTGCAATAAGGTCCTGTGTGTGCATTTGTATCTCCATTCTGACAAAAAAAAAAAAAAAAACGGGTAGATCGCCATTGCATTCCAATCTATTCATTGCAGCCTTTAGCTACCCGTCGATTCGGAGACATCAATGCTCGTGAGTGCTGAGCTATAGATATGTTCCTGCAGATGTCGGGATTAAACGAGATGGTGCATTTTTATTCGCAGAAGCTATAAAGAGAGTATGGAAAGACAAGTGTGAGAATTCCCCCCCCCCCCAAAACACCACCCCAACCCTCCCACACTCTGAGTACCACGATTGGGGAGGCGGCAAGAGGGCCGTTGTAATTCATCCCGAGCTTTGGGCCTTTGTGTGATGAAGGCTGCTGAACGGCGCCCAGGAGATTGGTTTGCTGCACTTCACGGAGCAGATATGAGACTGTCTTGGGCTGCTTCAGATGAGACTTGGATTATGGAGTGACCTGCGATGCCTGTGTCATATTGGTCCTAGCGGGGTGCATTATACTGTGCTAACTAGGTGTTTGGGCCTGGATGGGAGCAGTACCCTTCATGTCAGCCGTGTCACGTATTTATTACGGGCAGGGCAGTGCGCTGGGAAACTCGGGGCTGGAGGTTGAAACAAAGAGTGTGTTGATTCCGCTGGCATTTAAGGGCAATGGGAATGACGGGGGGAGGCTTGGCGTTCCATGGCTGGCTTATCATGTTTATTTAAAAGACATGTTTTTTAAAAATGCATCAAAATTGGCTTAGTTGATCCCACCCCCTGCCTTTATGTGTTTTCATGTTTCTAGCACAGGATTCCTCTAGGTACTCTGGTTTCTCCTCCCAACCAAAAACATGAGGATTAGGATGACTTGATGTCCCTAAATTGCCCATTATTGTTGCCCGTCATATATGGCTCATTATTATTGTACAGCACTTTGGTCAGTGAAAACCTGAGTTTTAAATGTGCTTCATAAATAAATAAAATGTGTGTGATGGACTTGTCATACCATTCAGGGTGTCCTTTGCTCTATGTTTCCTAGCCTAGACCCCAGGCTCGCCATAACCCTGCACTGGATAATGAGTTGTGGAAGATGGATGTGTTAAACTAAATATGGCATGTTTTTTTCTGTTTATGAAATTGCAGGCTTTAAGATGCAGTGGACGCCGGAGCATGCGCAGTGGGCGGAGCAGCACTTTGACATCACCGCCAGTGCCCACTCCCATATGCATAAGGCTGAGGCTTTTGTGGGTCACCTGCAGCACAGCTATCACTACGCCTGGGCCAATGATGACATATCAGCCCTCACCGCCTCCAACCTCCTGAAGAAGTACGCCGAGAAGTACTCGGGGATCTTGGAGAACCCCGAGGAGCGGATGCTCCTGGGCCCCTACTCGGACGCCACGGGGCTCCTGAACGGGAGAAAGTGCGAGAGCGAGCCTTGGCAGGATGGGATCTATCCGGCGAGCTGTGTTCCAGATGGCATGTGTGTGAGTAAGGCTGGAGTGACAGCTGCCCTGCCCCCGGCAGACATCTCTGCCAGCATCGGCAGCTCCCCGGGGCTGGCCGGCAGCTTGACGGAGACCAGCTACTCCAGCAGCAGCTGCGGAAGTCACACGGTTGGCGGTCTTCACTCGGCGCTCTCATCCCAGGAGTACCCGACGGCTTACAGTGGCTCCTTCCTGCATTCGAGCTACGGCGGCCAGTCTGCCCCTGGCCTCTCCTCCCCTCACCCCTCGCCTTTGCATGGCTCGGGGCTCCTTCAGCCTCCTCCTCCTCCACTGCCCCCCCAGACTCTGGTGCCCACCTACAACACGGGTTCCTCGGGGATTTCAAGTTACGGTTACTCTCCCTCAGATTACCCCCCACAGACTGCGGTCACCACGGCCTACAGCCCTGGGGGGGCACCACCTCCTTCTGCCTACTTGCCTTCGGGTATCGCAGCCCCTACCCCACTGCCTTCCTCCACTCTCCCCGGTTATTCCTACGAGCCTCATACCCTTGCGACGGTCACACCAACACCTCTGAGTGTCAGTTCGTCCGGCTCAATGAAAAGGAAGGCCTTCTGTATGACTGGGCAAGGGGAGATAAACCCCCCTTATGGAAACTTCAACTACAGCCAGCAGTGCTCCCCCGGAAGCCCTATATATAGCATGCCGGACAGCGGCATTCCAAATGCTGTTGGAGGAAGCAGCTTTGACAGAAGTGCTGAGACGTCATCTTTGGCATTTAAACCCTCAAAGCAGCCTGTGTCTTCTGATCAACAAAGGAAGTTCAGCAGTCAGTCCAGCAGGGCGCCAACTCCTCCGCCCTACCTTTCATCTAGAGGGTCGAAGTTGAGCGAGCCCTTCAGCCGGTTCGCATCCCCCGGTTCGAGCGAGCATGGTGATGAGCACGCGCATCTCTCGCACCCAATACCGGGGCCGGGAGCTGGATCCAGAATCGTCTCGGCTACCTCATCTGCCCAGTCTGCAAGGAAGCAGCTTAAGGAAGTCGATTCCCATCTCGTTGATTTGGTCACCAGTGAGATTGTCCAGCAGGACCCCCCCATGGACTGGAGTGATATAGTCGGGCTAGAGGTGGCCAAAGCTGTGATAAAAGAAGAGATCATGTGGCCCTTCCTGAGGTCTGATGTGTTTTGTGACCTTTCTACCATACCCCGGACTGTTCTCTTGTTTGGACCCCAGGGAACTGGCAGGACATCGTTGGCCAGGTGCATAGCTAGCCAGCTGAGAGCGACATTCCTTAAACTCAGTGGCTCTGCCCTGGTAACAAAGTGGTGCACCGATGGGGAGAAGATCATCCATGCCGCTTTCTTGGTAGCTCGTTGCCGCCAACCCTCCGTGGTGTTCCTTAGTGATGTCGACTTGCTACTCTCTTCCCAGCTTGGTGACGACAGCCCGTTGGACAGAACTAAAGGTGAGCTGCTTGCACAGCTGGATAGTATTCTGGCCTCATCCGAGGACCACGTGGTGGTTGTGTGCTCCACAAGCAAGCCGGAGGAGATTGACGATTCCTTGAGGAGGTACTTCATGAAGCGACTCCTCATCCCGCTTCCCGACAGCACGGCAAGACAACAGATAATCAGTCGGGTGCTCTCACAGCACAATTATTCCCTCGTTGACAAAGAGGTGGCGCTGTTAGTCCAGCGGACAGATGGCTTCTCTGGCCTGGACGTTACACGCCTGGTTCAGGAGGTAGCCATGGCTGCTCTGCACACTGTTGGTGGGGGACTTTCAGCTGTTTTGCCCAGTCACCTTAGGCCAGTCACTTATCAAGACTTTGAGAATGTACTTTGCAAAATTCAGCCTAGCAAATCGCAAAAAGAACTGGACACGTACACTGAATGGAACAGGATGTTCGGTTGCGGTCAGTGAAACGCAACTGCGAGTTGTTTCTGAGCCAGAAAAAGGCCGACAGACTCCTGTCTTTAGGAGGGGATGTTGCTGAAGAGCAAAAGTACATTCTACCATGACCGTAGCACTGAAGAGTTCTGGCGGTTAGTGAGTATCACACACAAACCTTGGTTTGATGCTTGAGAACACCTAAGATAGGCACTTCTTACAAAGGTACACATTGCCTTCAGAGGGATGGGAGCCCCATGTGTGTTGACGCTGTTATGAGATTTCATTGCTATGAAGTGCCTGAAGTGGTGCTTTCTGATTTTGTGTGATTTTTACATTTGTTTGCCTCCCAAAACTACATTGGTGCCATATGCTAATATGAATAGCTTTAACTTCAAACAACAAGAGATTTTCTGTTCTTTAAATCTGATAAAGATCTGGTTTGCCATTGGAAGAGCAACAGTATTTCTCAGTTCTACTGGGAACAGTAGACTAGGGTTTTACTTGTATTGTGAATTTTAGTTTTGCTTTTTTTGTTTCGCTTTTTTGTCTACCAAATCTCAGGAAAGTGATTGTTGTTTTGTACAGTACCTCAAAAAATACATGTGTCAAAGCACTATGTACAACTGAGAGTTTGTCGGGCTTTTTAGTTGCATTATTTAAATGTAGGTTTACCTCAATAGGTTGGAAAGATAACAAGGGTAAGACAACGAATGTACCTGACCTTTAGTCAACATACTGGATTTCATGAGTCTTGTAGTGAATAGTTCTATATTGCTTCAGTTTTATTTAAAAATGGTTTAATTTTATTTTGGACTTTGATTGTTTAACTTTCACTTTATTGTGGTTTCACAAACATGTTTATACCACGTGACAAAGAGGTGCGCAGACATTATACCAAACAAAGCCACAATCAAATTTCAAGATGTCCGCCCTACTCTGATGGCAACTGGCCAGCCAGAGGTGCAGAGGGTGAAGGCGAATGGAAAAGTATGAAGGTCATTCATCTGCACCAGGACTACCAATTATATGAACCTAGCATCCACAAATTTACAGCTATAAATGATATGATTCTGCTGTTGGTATGTCATATGTATGTATGTATATATTGTTACCTAAGAATTGCATAAGCCCTGCTTTTGTTTTCTACCTCAGTTAAGTGCTGTTCTTTCCGGGGGATCTGTGTAGTTTATTCCTCCGTTTTCACTGTTAATGTGGAACATCAACATCACCCAAAAAACAAACTATCAGGAAGTATTAAGCCCAGATTTGGAATGTCATTCCCTCCTCTTTGTTTAAGGAGTATGAAAGTGTTACTGACTGCTGCTAAAGTACTGTGGCAGAGCCGCCCAGCCAGAACAGCATTTAAAACTTGTGCACTGGACAGTTAATGAAGGACTGATTGTTTAGCTTTGTGTTACTTTTCTGAAATCATATGAGTTGTATGCACTTTTGTTTCCTGGCCAAATGTCCAACACTAATACAAAGATGGCGTTTCAATCCCAAGCTGGGTCTCCTAGCTTGATGTGTAAACGCCGTTTTAATGAGTTAATTATCTTCCTGGTGGCTATTCAGAAAACAGATGAAATTGTCCTTAAACGTCAAGCGTGTTGATAGTGAGCTTGGTGCCGCACTGGTCCACTCTGGACGTGGCGCAGGGCACTGGCTGAGGAATCCTGGCTTTAAGACCTGCACCAGTTTCCCGAGCGGGTATGTAAGGAGACCAGATCTACACAGCTCTTAGTCTCAGATTTTTCTACAATAAAAATAAGGTTACTGTGCAAACTTAATATTCTATACATATAGCACAATGCATGTGGGATTAACCAAAACTGGGAGGGATGACGTCACAGTCCATATTAGCCTCTTATATGCGTTACTTTAAGCTGCTTTAATGTTTAACTGTTTTCCCTTGAATTTAACCCTAACTGTTGTATGAGAGTGATGCTGTGGTGGCTCTGGGGGCTGCACTGTCACCAGTTTCCAAGGGGCTGCTTCCCACCTGCACTCTGTGTGTGTGGTACAGTATGCATGGATTTTCTCCAACAATCCAAAGACATGCAGTTGGAATAAGTGCTGACTCTAAATTGCCCATATTGTGCGAGTGTGTTGGTACTGTGCAGTAGACTGGCATCCTATCCAGGGTGTACCCCACCCTCGGTCCCGTGGCCCCTCTCTCTCTCTCTCTTTCTCACTCACCCTCTCTCGCATGATACAGCTTAGTGTAAAAATAATGAAAATTATTTTGTCTGTGTGTGCGTTTGTACAAACATACAAGATAAAGTATCATTATTTTTACAGTCACTGTGTCCTAATACCATGTGCTGACCCACATGTTAAATTGCAACTTGAAGGCCAATCTATTTTCTGAGTGTTTGTTGTTGAACACAATGGTTTTTAATTGGTTAAGAAGCTCTGGAATAACTGGAGGAAAAAGGGAAACGGCCTAAAGATTTTTTTTCTTTTGCTTGAATGGGGGGGAAAATATCGATGCAAGTAATTAAGAAACACATTTGAATTTCTCAGATTTCTTCCATATCTTGAAGTAGTTCTCTAGTAAAAGAATAGGCCTTTTGATGTGGTAGCAGTTTGAATGAAGTAAAAGAAGAAAAATCAAGCTGAAATCCCGAACCTGCATCTCTCCCGACATTCACGAAGACGCTGCAAGCTGAAAGCTATAAGGCAGTCTGAGAAATGCTGATGTTCATTTCAGCTTCTCCATTGTTCCTGTAGAGAAACTACCGTAACACTTTGTATAGGAAAGGCAAACGAGTCAAAAAATGCTATGTACACTGACGTTAAAATTCCCTTTTGTATCATCAGACCAGGTTGATTTCCCCGACAAACATTTGTCCCTCTTTTTAACTTCAACAACAAACTACACAACACATTATTTTTATGTCTAAACATTTTTTTATAACCATGTCTACCTCATTGCTTCGTGTTGTACATGTGAGGAATATTTATTTAGACTTTTTGAATGCCATGCATTTGATATATATTTTTTTTTTTTAACCAACATGCAAGGCAATTTCAACAACAAACAGTTTTCCTGGATAAACACTGGACAGCATAAACAGCAGCTCTGGTAAGCAGTGAGGTGGTGAAATCAGTAAACACTTTAATTGGATAATTGACCGAGTTCTAAATGTACTTACAATGCCACTTTTCTGAATGGGTATTTTGGAATGTGAAGTCTTCACCAACATCTCACCTAATGTATTTTATTTATTTTTTTATGTGTTACATTATCTTTTGAGAATTGTAGTGTGCATGTAAATTTGACGTGTGCGTGTGTTGGATTTATATATACAAACTATGTATAGGCCTAAACATACACGTACATAGATTATTTTTGATTGCCTTCATTTTGATATCTGCTGTACGCGATAACTTGCACCACATGTTATGCGTGTGTAAATCATCATACGGTAAGCTTAAATGTATCTTCACGTTTTAACATTACATGAGGTGTTCATTAAAGCTATTTCTCTGAAACCCATTAAATCCACCTTTTTTGTACTCTCTCTGCTTTAATTCGTACTGAATTTACGTTTGTAAGGTCTCTTGATGCTTCAAAGCAATGATTTAAATCTGTGTCCATTCTATTGGAGGTTTATATGTTGACTATATTCTGATATTATTGAATTTTAAGTATTATGTGAAAATATATAATTTAGGTAGAACATGTGTCTTTCAAAACACAATGAATAATAAAAATGCCTTTTCCTTTCCCTGGTTCTGTTCACATTTTCTGTCCAGCGTCAGCAATTACATATTCTGTCCTGTTGTCCGTTATTTTTGTTTTTGCAGAAACCAGATGTGTTATTATTGCACTCATTAAAATGTAGCAATCCATTTCTCTCTGGAAAATGGCAAGTATCAATTGATGAAAGCTTAAATTATCCACCACTCGCATAATGAATTCACATAATTTGTGAGCATTACTGAAGCGAATTAGATATTGCTGTTTAGGATTGTTTATGATGGCATCATTATATTGTTGATTTTATGTGTGTAGGAAGCATTGTGTAATTAGGGATGCAATTTGAAAAAGGTTGCTCAGTTTTGTAACCCTTCAAAGCACTGTGAAATATTTCCATGCAACTCTTATCATTTGCCAGTGCCGGAATCTATAACTTTGAGGCCTGTGGAGTTCGAATGTAATGAAGCGTTGTGGAGGTTATGAAATTACCCTCCAGTGTCTCCTAGATGACTGATTTTTACATCCAGAAACAAGTAATCTGTAAATATAAAGCTCACACACTCATTGGTGTTTGTTCACTGTAGTGTTTTCTCATCTGTCTCTCTTACACATCACCACTTGTATCAACTCTCCTTCCTTATAGTCATGAGAACTCTCTCTCTCTCTCTCTCTCTCTCTCTCTCTCTCTCTCTCTCTCTATATATATATATATATATATATATATATATATATATATATATATATATATATATATATATATATATATATATATATATATACATATGAAATTCATTCACACATCCTTAATATATACAGAATATCATCCTGTGCTCAAAAATACATTTTTCATTGGCTAAATATTGATTGAAATATGTTAAGATGATCGACCGTATTGGTCAACATTTTTACAGCGTTCTCTAGGAAGGCATATTTGCCAGGTGTGGTTATTGAAAGAGGGATAATATTCACGATGCAAACGAGTGCAATAGCGTAGGTGGGTAAGTACTGTTGTTGCTATTCGGGTGCTGTGAAGCTAATGTCGTCTCCTGCGCAGCATATAGACGACATTCCTCCACAATGGCCTGTCGTCTTCCTGGGTTTTGGGGCATCCTAGCATGATGATTGCTGTAATGATTGTGTACATTCAACTGAAGTGAACACTTCAACATAAGAGGATTCTTACGTAGCCTCTTACACACTATTTATTGATATAATCTCTATATTTTCTTTTTCTTTAGGTTTTCTTCTCGCCAAAGGGAAATAAAGGATATAAAAGCACTCTGGCGGTTTTTTTAGAGGCAATTTTGTAAATATCAGAGACACACTTGTTCCTCTGAAGCCGATTTGCATTTCGATGAAGCTGAGAGGATCTGCATGAACCCAGGGCTTATCTGTGGTACCACAGCAGTGGTCTGGCCGGATCGGGCGGCTCGCGAGGACGAGACACAGACCTCTGTCACTTTCCCTTTCTTCACTATAAATTTAAATACTCCCAGTGATCATTTTAAGTGGCCTTAAATGTGTCATTTATTTACATGAGAGGAAAATAGCCCAAAGCTCGCAACAGCAGAATAAATAGAACAAATTATGCAAATTGTCCTATCAATTAAAAGCCTAATTTTTCCTTTAATAAGCATACTAAGTTTTCATGCTCTTTTTCTCCCATTCTCTCTCTCCCTCCTCTTGTAATTTTTTTTCCAGTTTTTTTTTCCCCGCACATTGCCTGTATCTGACACAAGCTCGGAAAATCACCACTGCGCTAAATGCTAAACCATTCTGATTGCTTTTAGATGATGGTTGCATTCACAAAGTAATTATGTACTGAAGAGTCCAGAAATAAGGTTTAATTACACAGTAATCTCCTCTGATGGACACTGGGAAGTGTGCAAGCTGCAGACCGCAATCCATCAATGACAAACCCCCCGACCACTTTAATTCTCCCTCATTTGCATCATAACCTCGCAAACCAAGTTGTGCAAATGCTCTTAAATGTTAATGGGACCTGTCTCTCTGCCCTAAATGAATGCTTTAACCATTTTCCTCCCCCCTCCGCTCATTGTCGCCTTTCTCCATACCGAGTTCTGGCTCCCAGACCTTTGTTACTGGAGTCTTGTTCTTTTCCCTGGAAGTGAGAATCAGGTGGGGAATTTGGGATAAAGCCAGTGGAATGCTAATTGGCAGTAACACCTAAACTTTTGTCTTATGGGCACTAATGATGCTCCACACGGACGGACCGGCGCTCAGGTCTGCATCTCGCGGCATAAAATGTGGGCCATGTCCGTCGGGGTCGCGGGCATGACCGGACCCCTCTCGCCATATTTAATCCCGGTCCCCAGGGACTGGTGACAAAATTACATCTCCATTAGATGAAAGGTGTGGCCAGTGCTGAGTGTCCAGCGAGAGGCGCATATTAATGGCGTCCCCCCCCCCCCCAGTTTTGGAGCTGTACATGTGGCTGTTGCCAGTGCGGCTCATTATCAGGTGGTCTCAACCATGTATTAAAATAACAACCTTAATTACAGCGTCTCTCTGCAGTCCACTGGAAAAAGCTCCATCAGTAGGCCGCCGATGAATCCATTTGCGCCACGCCATTTGAAGTCTAACTTGTCTCATAACCTTTCATGTATAAACATAATACATAAACACAGTAATATCGTCTTCTTTTTTTCCCCCACATTTGTGTGCGCCTGAATAAGTTTGGTCAATCGTTTGCATTTCCACTGGGAAAAAAAAAAAGTTTCTCTTGATAGCATAATAACAACGTTTTGTTGGGCATGTTTTTTTTTATGTTTCTGAAACTAATTACTTCCCTGGTGTTACAGAGAGTAGTTGGAGTGCCTTCCAGCAAGGCAGTGCACAGCCTATCTGACATCCTACTGTGGCCCATAGTAAGAAATGCTTTTGACTTCTGTTGTGTGATTAAAAATGCCAGAAACTTGATTTCAATTTATTTTTGGAAGGAAATAGGTAGATACAACAGAAAATGCATTGTCTGTCTGTCTGTCTGTCTACAGGGTAAATGGGACTTAGAACCATCTCAGGCAGCTTAGGTTCCAATTTCTCTATCCATGGTATTTTCATTACCACTATCTATTCTATCGATACTGATGATTCAGACATACTGCTCACCTTCCATACTACATTTCGCCTGCTATATAATAAACAAGTATTCAATTTTGGATGTACCTATAGCTTTATCCATGTGGTGGACCTTGTTGTCATTCTGCTTTAACATCCTAAGACTCCATCACTGTGATGTCCTCTGGCCATCATGACACCAAAGTCCCCTCTGAGAATGGTAGCTCCCTCAGCGTGTCTCCAAATATGCAGTTTTACTATATCAGTGCAATTATTTCATTTTTTTAATAAGACATTTGAATTCCCATCTGCTTCGATTTTGTTGCGACATTTTGCTCAGGGATCATTGATAGCTTGTCAGACATACCTGAGTCCAAAATTAAAACTTAATTCCTAGGTTTTTCATGAAATCAGGCCATCTTTATGCTGAAGCAGAGTGACGCAGGGACAGCGCTGGATGTTTCTGCAGTTGTATTTATTTAGGGTTTGAAATATTCCTCCAAACAATCGATAGAGCACAGCTGCTCTCGAACCCTCCACTCCAATCTCAGCATGCAGGACCTGCTGGACCTGGACCGAATGCAGCTAGATCAGAGAGGCCCGGAAGGTCAGGGTTTCCGGTGAGGTTGCCGACGCCTGTGTGCGATTAGCCACTAGCTGTGCATCATTCCATTAAACATCTAAACAGGCCTGGCTCTCAGGTTCCCCCACCTGTCCGTCAAGGGCCGACACATGCGTGGAGGGGGGGGTCTCGGGTTCTGCGGCTGAAGGTCGGGAAGCTTTAGGAGGGGACAGAGAGCATGGTCACACACAAGGAGAGGAGAGAGAGCGCTTTAGTGACGCGCGCAGAGGAACAGCCACCTCAGCATCCAGGCAGCCCGCGGGGTCACCTTGGCCGTCGACAGCTTGACCTTTATGCTGACGCAAAGTTGAGGTAATATGGACAGACGTTTGTTGCGGCGCAAGGTTCCCATTCCTGCGTGGCCGACCCGTGCTGATTTATCTACATCCCTGTTGCCTTGTTCACGGTCACGTCCGTGAATGTTTGTAAAGGAGACTGTTTTAATGATGTGGCCATTACAAAGGATCCCAGCCTCGACACAGTAAATGCTTTCATTACAGCTGCCGACAAAACGCTCGAAATCCTCCGCTCTTGTAAAGTTAAATCTAAATCATTTTTCCCTTCATCCGAAAATGACATTATATTTGTGTTCTAATTTTGTGGCAATTATCCGCCTTAACATTTTAATTACAGCACTTAATTAAGACATACCACTAGTGTGATATAAAGTCTGGCAATTTGATTTCTCATTAATATCTTAATTACTATTTAGAATCCCTAATTGACTTTAATACTGAGAGCTGTTATTCATCTCAGGTCATTTTAAATACAGGACAGTCTTTTTTTAACTTAACATGGTGACTCAGAGATTTTTCTTAAGACATGATGAGGAACTTTAATGCCAATTACATTTAGTAAAGGTATTAAAAAATCAACTAGTGAAGACATCGGGTATGTCTAAGATTGAATACTTACACAGTATGTACTGAATTTTGTTAGAAGCCCACAACTTGACCATTAATATCATGTACTGTATTCATGCAAGAGAACAGTATCTATGCACTCAGACACAATGCGGTCACCATCTTACATATAACCTGTCCCGGATGTTTATCAATCACATAGCTTGATCTCCACGAAAGTTTAAAACTGTTGAAAACCATCCACGAAAAACATACATATTCAAGTTAACTTACATAACTGGGTATCGTTTCCGACTGACATTTCTTCCTCTGCCATCTTGACAACAGTGTCTGAACAAGCGATATTCTTTGTCATTGTTGCAGCTCTAGTGCTCTTGTGGGGTAGCAAAGTAACCATTGGTTGCATACTTCAGAATTTCGCAGAATGTAGTATGTCATCCTAATATCGATACTGAGGATTCAGACACACTGCTCATTTTGCATAGTACCTTTCACCTACTACATAGTAAAGTACTCAGTTTTGGATGCACCTATTGCTTTGAGCACTTGTTGACCTTGTTGTCATTCTGCTCTGTAATTTTGAGGCTGCCTTTTCTTAAATATATTAGTTTTTTTCGGCCCACCAATCTTTAAGTACTATCAGTGTTAATAAGAGGAATGTGAACTAAGGGCATTTTTCCGGGATCCAGTTGCTTAATGTCCGTGGCGGACCAGTGGGAAGGAGCGATATATCCCTGCGATGGATGCGGATCGCGATCTGCACACCTATGCTACGCAGCGGTGCCGCGGCTCTGGCCTTTAGCAGAAACAGCACGCAGGAGCGCAGGGGTCCTGGGAGAGGAGAGCCCGAGGCCTTTGAGGTGAGGAGGGGGGGAGCGGCCGTAAACCGCAGGACTCGGCGGCGGAGCCAGAGGAGACGGCTGAAGATGAAGGTCAGATCAGATTAAGCGTGTCGGAATGTGATGACATCAGCGATCCGCGTGCTGTTATTGCTCCCGCTGTGACTGGAGGTGCTATGAGACGTTTTGAAATTGAAATAGCACAAAAAAAAGGTAAAGCTCATCGTACCCTGACTGTGTTCGTCTTTTCAAACTTCCTCTAGCTCTTCTCCTTCTCATCGTCCCACTCATGCACCAACACATGCTTTTTTAATGCTCAGTCATAACTATTACAAGCTGATATAAAAATAGGGGCAACGCTCTAACCGCTGAGAAATGGGCTTTTGATTGGCTGTGAGGAATCCTCGGCGTTACGGTACCTTTGGCGGTAAGCTGTCGCCTGGGCTTTAGCCGGAACACCTTTCTTTAACGAGGGTCGCATAATTATGGCAAAGTGTCTTCACAATGGAGATGAAGGGGCCCCATTATGACTGGCATCTTCCTGTGCATTACGAACCTCTGAGAACCTTCTTATTGATAACTGCCACTTTCACAGCAATGACTGATGTAACACACGGCTTTATATTTGCTCTTTTCATTATATTGAATAGGTTTCTTCAGAATGAGTTTGACTCATAAAAGTTACGAGTTAATTATCTTTAGTTGCTTTAGTGTACAAGCCCTACAGTGTCTACACTGTCCGTCCATCCATCCATCCATCCATCCATCATCTTTTCCGGTATTGGATCGGGGGGGCGGGGGGCATGGAGCACACACTATGTGCAATTTAAAGACTCAAATTTAAAGGCTCTACATTATTATTATTATTATTATTATTAATAATAATAATAATAATAACTGTATTCTACTCCACTGCACCATGAGTAGAGAATCTCAAGGTCACCTTCCAGGTTTATGCTGTCATGACCTGCAGATTGCTAGCAGCTCTGCAGTTTATGCACAGGCTGCACTCTGTACTTCTGAGCTTTTTAGGGGTTATGATTCCATAGAGTGCAATACTAATAGGGCATTGCTGTTATATCCATATATTTTTTTATATCATTGTGAAGATTTCACTCCTTTTGAAAGATTGAGAGAAAAACCATGAGATCACATTCAAAAGGTTGGGATTAAGCTTACACATATTATTATTTTCAGGATATCCCAAATCTAAATCCATCTGGAGCATTCCTAAATGTAGAGGAACTCTCTTAAGGTGACCTTGACATGTTAACTGTCACACACCTCCAAAGCCCTCATCTTCCCAATCCACCACTGTCATTAGACTTGGGCCAGGACTGACTTTTACCCAGAAGGCTTTGTCAGTGTCTTATGACCATATGAGAGAAGTTTCACTGATGCCCTCACATTGTGTCTCATGGGAGCAGTTTAGCCAATATCCTCAGGTTTAACCCCTTAGGTGAGGTTTAGCTAAGGCTTTGAGGTTTTGAGTTCTAACTGAGGCCCTCAAGTTTTGCCATGTAGGAGAGGTTTACCTGAGGTCCTCAGGTTTAGCCACGGTGGGAGAGGTTTAGCAGAGTCCACCGGGTTTAGCCACATGGGAGAGGTTTACCTGAGGCCCTGGGGTTTAACCACATGGGAGAGGCTTAGCTGAGGCCCTGGGATTTAATCACATGGGAGAGGTTTAGCTGCGGCCCTGGGGTTTAACCACATGGGAGAGGTTTAGCTAAGGCCCTGGGATTTAACCACATGGGAGAGGTTTAGCTGAGGCCTTGGGGTTTAATCACATGGGAGAGGTTTAGCTGAGGCCCTGGGGTTTAACAACATGGGAGAGGTTTACCTGAGGCCCTGGGGTTTAAACACATGGGAGAGGTTTACCTGAGGCCCTGGGCTTTTAACCACATGGGAGAGGTTTAGCTGCGGCCCTGGGGTTTAACCACATGGGAGAGGTTTAGCTGCGGCCCTGGGGTTTAACAACATGGGAGAGGTTTACCTGAGGCCCTGGGGTTTAACCACATGGGAGAGGTTTACCTGAGGCCCTGGGCTTTTAACCACATGGGAGAGGTTTAGCTGCGGCCCTGGGGTTTAACCACATGGGAGAGGTTTAGCTGAGGCCCTGGGGTTTAACCACATGGGAGAGTTTAGCTGAGGCCCTGGGGTTTAACAACATGGGAGAGTTTAGCTGAGGCCCTGGGGTTTAACCACATGGGAGAGTTTAGCTGAGGCCCTGGGGTTTAACCACATGGGAGAGGTTTAGCTGAGGTCCTGGGGTTTAACCACATGGGAGAGTTTAGCTGAGGCCCTGGGGTTTAACCACATGAGAGAGTTTAGCTGAGGCCCTGGGGTTTAACCACATGGGAGAGTTTAGCTGAGGCCCTGGGGTTTAACCACATGGGAGAGTTTAGCTGAGGCCCTGGGGTTTAATCACATGGGAAAGGTTTAGCTGAGGCCCTGGGGTTTAACAACATGGGAGAGTTTAGCTGAGGCCCTGGGGTTTAACAACATGGGAGAGGTTTATCTGAGGCCCTGGGGTTTAACCACATGGGAGAGGTTTACCTGAGGCCCTGGGGTTTAACCACATGGGAGAGGTTTACCTGAGGCCCTGGGGTTTAACCACATGGGAGAGTTTAGCTGAGGCCCTGGGGTTTAATCACATGGGAGAGGTTTAGCTGAGGCCCTGGGGTTTAACAACATGGGAGAGTTTAGCTGAGGCCCTGGGGTTTAACCACATGGGAGAGTTTAGCTGAGGCCCTGGGGTTTAATCACATGGGAGAGGTTTAGCTGAGGCCCTGGGGTTTAACAACATGGGAGAGGTTTAGCTGAGGCCTCCAAATTTAAACATGTGGGAGAGAAGAAACTGAGCCAAATCAAAGTCACTTGCACTAGCCTCCCCCAGCCAGAAATTCCACTGAGCGGCGCTCTAAATGCTCCGGATTGCGGGACCTTCTCTAAGGCTGTTCATCTGTGAGAAGCAAAGCAGGGACTGCTGTGTCACTGAGCTGTGACAGAACCTCCCACTAACGGGTCCTTGGAGAGCCGCTGTGCGGCATTCACACAGAAATGAGAAAGACAGTCCGGTCATAAGTGTGTATGACGGAAAGCAAACAAAGAAGAAAATAATGAATGGGATGCGAGGTGCTGCTGGTGTTGTCTGTAGGTATTTTCAAAGGACAAAGTGTCTCAATACCTGGCTTGTCACGGAGTACACCGTCCATGTGGCCTGCACAGTCGCGGAAAGGGTCTAGGTCCCCGGTATCCAGGGCAGTCAGTTGAAAGGTAGATGGATGGATTTATGGATGGATGGATAGAAGTGCCTCAGTAGGGGCACCAGGAACCACCTGAATAGTTCCACTGCACCTTGGCATGAATTCTGCAAATTACTAGAGCTGTACTATAAGGATATGGTGCTATTAGAAATTCCATAATTTGATGTTTTGTTAAAGGAAGCGGAAAACCCATTCTCCGCCGCACTGCAAGATTCCCCATAAATATCCAGCTGGACTGACATTGGTGGGCATGTGAGAGGCAGTTTACATTGTTTTAATGCTCACCAAGGACCACTCAAGGACCAGTAAATTGTCTTCATTATAGCATTCCTCACCTACCAAGGTTCACCAGAATTATGTGTTTTCATTGGCATTAGTCTGACCTCTGAGGGGATGAGTGGGCTTGAACCGCACCATAGCAGAGCCTCTTCATGTCTTCTGATGTGCCACACACTCATCCGCTTGTTGAGAATAGAATGAAAGATGCCTCATCTAACCATGTGACTTCTCTCAACTGCCTGTGTTCTTTGCACCTCTTTAGTAGCGTAATAAGAGATTTACACCCTGCAGTCCATTTACACTGTCCCTCTGTGTCAGGATCCTCATGGATTATACTTGATGAAACTGTCCACTCTGACATTTGCACTCAGCTGATTCAGAGTTGCTTGTCTGTTTAACCTAATGGTGAACATCAAGTGTGAGGAGTGTTTTTGGTGCTCTGCTACCCCTTTGTCACACGGGCTTCTGCCGAATGTGGCCGAAAGCTTACCCCTCACTCCAAGCCACTGACGTGTCTTCTTAAGGGTCCTCAACACCACTGTAGTTAATATGATGCATAGCCAATCCTCTCCAGAATTTTTACTGTTGACCTTCAGAATGGTGAGATATTAAGTGCTTAATTAATTTGAACACTGCATTTGTGTGGAATCATCTTGCATCAATTTACTTTGTACCTCTCATTCTGAAGACCTGGACAGAGGATAGAATGTTCTGGAAGAATGCTGCCTATATGGTCACTCCATATCTGTTTGTCTCATGCAGGGTTACAAAGGTCTCTTTCCTTTATAACCAAGTTCTGTCTAATTGAATCACCCCTATGTATCACAGCAACGGTCCTCGCTGGGATTTTTGGGTTCCTCGCATCTGGGGCAGCTTCTGCTCTCTGTATTACGCCCTACTCCAGTTATGGCCATTCAGTGACCTCACCCGCACCCGGGACCATCTCCGGTTTCCCCTGGAGAGAGGGAGGGGGGTGTTCGCCGGTGATGCCTGGGTCTGGCATCTGGCTGTGTCCGAGGCCATATGACAAGTGGGCTTTGATTCTCCTTACACCGTATCTGAATTACCCCCCCCCCCCCCCCATGCCGCTTATCCGAGGAAATCAGCATGATGTACCCCTCATATTAAAGAAGAAGAGAAAGAAGGAGAACAACAACAATCAGAATCAGAACTCAATTTATTGCCAGTATGTGTGAACATGTCAGAATTATTTGTGGTCAAGTGCCGAACATGGCAAGAACAGGACAAAAATTAGAAGACATTTAGGGGAAACACTTTAGAAAGTGCAATGTGCAAAAATAGGGATAATAATAATAATAATAATAATAATAATAATAATAATAATAATAATAGTGACCCAGGTGGTCTATGCAGTTCAGGTTTCTGGATTAGTGGCTGGATGGATGGATGGATGGATGGATGGACTCAAATACTCAAATTATGTTCTATTTATGGAATGAAAGGCACCCAATCAAAATCCACATATTTCACACTTATTATTATGATTATAATCATGACAGAAATTTTCTGTCTGTTCTATTAACCTGCACAGAACACTGCAACCTGCAATTAGGCCTACTTCCATTCTCACCTCCTGTTAATTCTTTACATCAAGCTTGCTTCATTCATATATTCAAAATATTCACCTCCTGGTACAAACACACACTGGTAATTTCCGGATGTATGCCAAGTCTGAACATGAGGGGAAAAAAACTCCTGTGGTTAAAAGAATAGGATTACATCAACATCTGTGTCATCTCTCTGTTTGTGTGTGCGTGTGTGTGTGTAATAAAAACCTGTTATTTTGATGTTGTGGGGACCATTTTTCAGGTCCCCGCAAACATCTGTGAATGTAATCAAAAAAACTAAAAATGCCAAAAGTCTCGTATTTTCTTACTTATAGTTAAAGTTAGGGCTGGGTAGGGGTTAAGGTCGTCATATTGGGATTAGAGTTTTCCCCATAGAAATTAATAGAGAGTCTCTGCAAAGATATAATTACAAACGTGTGTGTGTGTGTGTTCATTCTGGACTGTGTATGAGGTGACACTCCCTGGCAACATAAGGCTAATGCTAGCTGAAAAAAACAACAACATTTATTTATAAAATATCTATGCTGCCTGTTATTGTAAACAAGTCAGCTGCAGTGCCCCCTCCTGCTGTTCAGTTATTAAATGATTAATAGCAAAGTGCCGCTGTAGATGTGTGGTTCTCTATCACACTCTCTATCACTTACACACTACAGACATAAGCTACAGGTAGAGGTGAGAACTCCGAGTTTATGCCCATTTTAATAGTTTGAGATGTGTGAGACGCTTCCTGTTAAGTGCATTCTTCACCGAAACAGAAAGAACTCTTGGCCAGAACATCAATGATGCTTCTGGCCGTATTCATATGCTATTGTCAACCAGACAGATCATTAGGATGAGAAATGTGACTGTAATGTTTACAGTATACAGTTTTCTATATAGCTACATATTTATAGCTACAATTCCTAAACTGTTGCGTAAATAATACGAATCACCACTTACAGACTTAACCTAATATTATGATTGTAAATAACGGGATAAAATGAAAAGCGACTTGTTTTTCTTGGCTTGAATAATACTATGAAAAATAAATCCTCTATTTAGTTTTGTTAATGGTGGTATTCAGTCTGGATAGGGAAGTGGGTGTAAAACTTTGATATATTTGATTATTCTCAGAGACTCGCTCTGTCGTTCTCCCAAAAACCTGTAAGGCCAAGAGGTGGCTTTGCATAAATAAGGCTTAGGAAACATTAAACAGCAAAAATATGCCAAGATAATGGGCTAATTCAGTGCTATTATTAAATTAATTGTCTTTCTTGGGCAGGCAGACTCTTCCTTTTCCCTTACTGCTTGTCTGTGTTATTTTTACGTCTTTGTGAATTCTGGTAGGAGGGTCCTGAATCCCGTCACATCTCAGCAAGAGGAGGGTCAACAGCTGATGACAGATTTGCCCCTGGACTGGAGTGCAGTCTTTACGAAAATGCTTTTACATTACTGTACATATTTGTCATTAATTAAATTATGAAAATATAACAACAGCAGTAAGATTTTACAATATATTTACAGTTCTGAACTGGTTCAGAATCACTGTAGAATGTGTCGTTTTCATGAAATCTTTTAAAATCTTTTCCCTTTCCTCTTTTTTCTGTGTGCTTTGCTTATATTTTTAATCATGTAAATCATTTCTGTCTCCTTCAGTATCATTATAGGAAATAAGCACCGTTGCCTCTCATTTGATCGTAACCTATGGATACAGTGAATCACAACAGCATCACTGCCCAGCTGTGATTCATTATGCGTAAGCAATGCGTTATTCAGAACTAAACGAATAGATAAATACCATCCAAGTGAAATGTTAAAATTAAGTTTAAAGCTAAAAGCCGTAATGCTGTCATTTTGCACTGAGCAGATTGATCTGACTTTACAGCATTTGGTTCTTATTTTTAAAGTTTTGAATCCCTCTCTTCAAGACCTGAAACCCGACTCTTTTACCTTGTCGTCTGGTTAAAGCCCCAAATGAAAAAATGTGATAATATATGAAATATATAAAATACAGCAATGCTCTTCCAATCTGAAAACACAATACATGTCTGCTTGAATTAAGACTGGGATTAATAATCTTTGACATAATGGGCAGTTCTGAATGCTGTATTAGGGACAGAGATTTTAGCATAAATATGCCATTCCACTGTCGTTACCATGATCAGATAATCAGCTGACAACTCAGCCCAGTCACTGTTAACTTAGTAGGCAAACCCATTTCTTCTGGCTTGAAATGTTAATAACTGCCTATTAGTTAATGTGGCATGTCTGAAATCCTGATTAGATATAATTCATTTTAATATCTGTGACTGGCCAGCAAGGCATTTCAAATGGTTTGCAGCTAAATACAAATAGCTACATTTAAATTATTTGCATGGAATATTTAAATGTTTAATTTGACTGCCTTGTATTACAAATTACCTGTCATGCAATGGACTTGATCGCTCCTGATTTTTGAGGTGTAAGTCTGCAGCGTGGAATAATACCATTATCGAAATTAATAAAAGTAATATTTGTCTGTGGAAGGTGACGAAGGCTACACTTTAATCTGATGGCAACATCAGTCTGTTGTTTCGATTATTTAAGAAAAATCAAATTAAATAGAAAGTGTTTTCTTATCGTCTTTTGATAGTGATGGTTGAGGTGTAATAATCTGTAATATTTAAAATGAGACCCGGTATTGAGCTGTATCCCCAGGTGTCGCAGGGAGAGGGGACTAACCAGCACAGGGACGCTGCACCACCCACCTCCAGCGCCTCCTTCTCCTGTCAGGTCCTGTCCAGTCTGCAGGGGGCAACGTCTTCCGTGTTCATCTCTCTTGCACGTATGCTGCATGGAAAGGGCAGCCGGCACAAGGTGAATTGAAAGTTAACGTTGGCAGGTGGGATTTGCTGGGGATCCTTTAGGATCCTTTGCCGGTTCTTTCCTATGATGTATTTTTATAGGATAAATCTACCTAAATATGAAACAAAAACATTTTTTTGAGAGAATTTTGACAGAGTAACAGTGCTGTTACAGAATAAATTGTGCTTGATAAGGCATAGATATCTAATAAAAATGCATTAGTTTATGGGAATAATAAAGTAAAAACTAAAAATAATGAATAGAATAATAATAATTATAATGATTGTCTAACACAATGCTTCTCTGGAATAAACAGTTCAAGCTAACTGTCAAGCAGTACAATCTTGTGTCATTCCATCCATGTCATTCCAGAATCTCCTCAAAATCTCTCCATAATGACCAACATAATTTGAAAAATTTCATCCCAAGATCAAAGGTGTCAGTCCCGCATTGTATATATACATTATGTCTGTCATTTGTCTGCTCACCTCTCATATTTGTTGTGGTGATTATTTAAAAAAGAGATTTGGTATAAATGTTTCGTAATAAGAAACAACATACCACTTTTAGAGGCATATTAATAATTAGAAATGTTTTTTTTTTACATCAACCTAGACGAAGCTCCTTATCTTCTGTGACTTTCTAGCATATGTGAAGTAAAATGCAAGCGATGCTTTTGAAGCAAACAAATGCATATGCTGCTTTTTTTCATTGAGACATTTAGCCATCTTTTTCAGTTACTTTCCTTTACTCGTTTCTCTCCATCTCTCTCTTCCTTCCTGTGGCCCTGCAGCTTGATTACATGCACAAACCTGCCTCCATCACCACAGAGATTTCAGCTGGATGCTAATGAGAACTGATTTAGAAGAGCCCCCACCAAGCCCTAATGGTGTTCATAATTAAGATGTATACCATCACCTGTCTCTTCGCGCTGCGGACAGATTGGCCCAGACTGGCATGCCTCTCCCTCTTTGAAACGCGACCACCCCTATGTGGTGGTCTGTCTCATTAGAGACCATGCTAAAAGCTGCGCGCTACACCTTTGGCACCCCTGGATTAATAAATGATGGAGCTTCCGCATTAGTTGCTCCTCTGTTAAGTCTTTAATATGAGCAATCATTTACCTGGTGGAATTAAACAAAAATGTTGCTGTGCTTTTTTCTGACAAGCCTAATTCACAGTTAAAATTCAGGCCTCGAAAAGCCTCTATTCGAGAAGAAACTCTCTGGTAAGACTGCAGAGCAAGGGAAGTCATTCGGCTACGGCTATTGGTTGAACAAGTGTGTGACTAATTTGCATTATTTGATGAGGACAAGGTCTCATTGGGTAGCACTGTTGGCTCATCCCTCTAGGATTGGGTATGTAAATCCCTCCCGTGTGTTGTTGAATTCTCTCTGCGCTATATGGCTTTCCTGTGTGTATCCTGGTTTGCCCCTGCAGCCCAAAGGAATGTAGTTAAATTAATTGGCATCTCTAAGCTGCCTGTAGTGTGTCCCTGTGTTAAACCCTGTGATGGATTGGTGTCCCATCCAGGGTGTACCTCTGCCCTGGGCTGACGCGGATAGGTTCCAAAATCCCCCCCAACCCTGTCCAGGATATGCAACTGGAAGATGGATGAATGATGAACAATCAATAGGATCTTTTGCTGTTCTATTTAATTTTTACTTCTCCATTACTCCTGAGTAATGATGTAATACAGTACAATAATTGCTCTAAGACCTTTCTATGAGCAATTTTGATGAAAAAATAGTAGAGTATATATCTTGTGATTAAAGTGCAATAATCTTTTGGCATAAATATTTTTATGGCTTAACTTTAGATCAATAAAGATAATTAACAAGATGTACTTGAAAGAAAACTCAATTTACAATTTAAATAATACACTGTTGCACATGTCATATAGCTTAATAAAACATTAAAACATTGACCTGAATTTCATTAACTTCTATTAGACAGTTAATATACTTTCAGTTTATCAAGTCTTATAAAATAATGTCATGTTTATTTAAAACATCGTTAAGTGAGGAATACAATGTAGCTGTACAAGTAACATGTTAATGAATCCGCAATCAGCTGGCATGATTGACGTAACATGATTCGTTAATTTCTTAAACTGGACAAACGTACATTTAATCATCACTGAGCACAAGGTTCAAACACTGAGCTTAAAGGCAAGGCGTCATTTAACATCGTAATGAATGGAACCAATGACAGTAGGACAAATTTATGAATAGCTCGCAGTTTGAAGATAGATTATCAAAGTGCCCAGACATTAGGAGCACCTCTTTATTTGGAGTGAGTGTGTGTGTGTCTGGGTGGGGGGTGGGGGGGGGGCATTTAGTAAAAATAGCACAGGTCAGTGGCTGGTTCCCGGCTCTGAGAGAAATGGAAGCCTCGTGCGATGAGTGTGACAGTGATGAAGCGCATGCACACACCCTGGCAGATCCATCCTGGGCCGGGAGTCGCTCTGGACCCTGTCTGAGGAAGAGGAGACAAGGACTGCATGCTGGTAGCCAGCAAGCTCTTTATTAGAGACATGTCGACACTTTCAGTGCTCTGATCTCTGGTGCACCATGATGTGCGGCCAAAAGGACGTCGTGTTCGGCTGCTCTTAGCATTGCAGTCCACGCACTACAAAAGCCGCTCCCCCGCAGGGGTAGTTTTGTGACACAACCACCCCTCAGTTCATATCTGTTTAGTGGGATTTTTTCCTGTTGGAAAACAGATGCTTAAAATGTTTTTAGTGCTGCTAGTGCCATATTACAAATGTGCAATGAAAAATATACAAAATATTTAAAGGATTTATTAGGAACCAGATTTTTTTGTTGTTTATTTTTCCTGATTGATTTTTTCAGGCAAAATATACAGTAATTAATATTTCATTCTCATTTTGAGTGTGATGTTGTGGTGACACATTTGTCACAATACCTGTGCTATGGTGGATTTTTGATGTTAATCTGCATGCTCTGACGTACAGAGCAACGAGAGAAGTTTCACTAGCTGACAGACTGCAGAAGTTTCGAAAGGTGTGACGTTTTTCAGAGGCGCGCGACTGAAGCGTTTTCGCCGCCATGCCCAGAACGGCGTGTCTGCAGTCTGAGACACATGTGAGACGATGCACGTACGCCCAAGCCGTCCCCTGCTGTCGCCGGCCTCAATGACACCGCGAAGGGGAAGAGAGCAACGGGACACCCAGTACGAGGGCACAGGCACAAGGACTCGGCGTGATGCTGTCCCTGCCCCAGACCGCGCCCAGGAAGAGCTGCTCTCGGGATGTAGGGGGCTTTTCTTAGCTTTGTGTGTGTGTGTGTGTGTGTGTGTGTGTGTGTGTGTGTGTGTCAAAGGCCTGGAATAAAGACAGAATCTGCACTTTGCGTTGCCAGTCATTACATGCTAGGAATTCTCTTTGGCATTGTCATGTCTATTCATTTCTATGGGGGAAACTCAGCCCTAACCTTAACCACAAGTAACCAAACACAATGCAAGACTTTTGGTATCTTTAGTGTTTTTGATTGCAGTCACAGAATTTGAGAAAAAAAATAGTTTTCCTTTGTGGGGACCCAAAAAATTGTCCTCACAACATAAAAATAACAGGATTCTATCACATTATGCAGACATTAATGGTCCCCACAATGAAATATGTACACCCCCCCCCCCCCCCCCCACACACACACACACACACACACACACTGAGCAGAAGTGAGACTTCATCTCCCAGTCCTGGCAGTGTAAGGTAGCCTGCCATCCAACTGTAAGCATTTTATAGTAATATATAATAATCAATAAATAATTGCATCAGCATCCGAAAGCAAAAACATTATGGGTTATTTACAATGTTGTACCTCCCGGGACAAACTGATCAAAGGTATAAAGCACATTTTCTGTTCTCTTCGGGGGGGCTATATTTAAGCGACCTTTAAATGCGAATGCAAGTTTTCTTCATCCAACCTGACAATTTCATTATTATCACGCCGAGGCAATTGGTAGGCTGCATATGCTAAAGAGGGCAGCGATGTCTGCCATGCGCATTAACATATCATTTGAATTCAGTTACGGGCTGCTGCTGCTGGGGATCGATGCGGCGGACGCGTCAGTTACATACTGTACGTGTGTTTTCTGGGAGGAGGGATCTGCTGCTGTCAGAGCCAAGTACATTAAAATGCCTTTTAGATCCCAGCTTTTGAATACAAAGCAGTGTTACTTCCCACCCTTTAAGACAGGCGACTGGTCGGTCTGGGCGCCACCACATTCCTGCGCGGAATATTGCGCTTTTCCTCTTAGTGAAGGGCACTAATCGGGGATGGTCCGCCTCATCCAAACGCTGATAATCCCAAGTACTCTTTGAACACCGATAAGAAATCCCATTTAGCGTAATCGCAACCTGGGTGGCACAAGCTGTTACTATCTTTAAATACTTAATATGCTGAAATTGCTTGATGATGTAAGTCATTTTCGAAATTGCCTCGCAGTTACCTCGTGCGTAGTAGTACTGGATCTAATTTATGTTTGACATTATGGACTAAATTGGCTTTCATTTAAATCTCGGGTAGGTCACATCTATCACCACGTGCTACAACTACTCTGAAAGCGTTACACGCGCAGCAGAAGCAGTCTAACACTTAAATACACGCTCTTGACCAAAATTATTATTATTACTTTGGACATAATTCCCTTTTCGTTTTTTTCTTTAATTAAATTGCCACAATAAAAATAATCTATAATGCATTTTTAATTACAGTTTCCAGGTGACCTATGCAGAGAGTTTTTACAATGAAGGCACAATAATTAGCCTGTCACGGTCCAGTTTGAGGGTATTGTGCAGTTGTCCTTTTCATTGCTATTCTTGGCATGACCAGCAATCTAAATTGTTTGCGCATTAGCTCTCATAACACTTAAAATGGTATTACAATGCGTGCCACATGAATTTGGGCGGACGGTGTAATTTATGTCGGCCATTTCTATGGTTACACCGAACGGTCCCTTGGGTGCCGCTAAGCAGACTCACTTCATAAGTTTTAATAGCCCCTAGGGCGTAAATGGTTGCAGACAGTCTCAGTTTTAGGATTGACTATTGACTTATACAAGACGCCTGGACTCAGCCCATCTGATCGTGAAATAGAAATAACGCCAGGTATGAAAATGAGAGAGGTAAGCTACGGGGCATGCGCAGATGCAGCGCGTTGCCACACCCACCACAGGACACACCACCTCGGGGAAGCGAACCCGAGTGCAGCTATGCGGCAGTTCGAATGAAATGGAAGTTTTTTTTTTCTTTTTCCAGTGGCTGCAGTACCAATCCTGCTACCAATCCCCAAATTTTCCCCCTGAAAGTTGGAGGACCTGGATGTAGATTAATGTCATACCTCAGACAAAACAAATGCAGATTAAGGGCCTCGTTCAAGGGTCCAACAGAGTAGAATCACACCTGACATTCACAAGCTTCAAACCAGTACCCTTCCGATTGCCAGCAGAAATCCCTAACCTCAGAGCCAGCACTGTACCCATGAAGCAGAATATGAAAATGAAGCTTAAGTAAACAAATTAAATATATAAATCTGGATATAAAATTCAACATATATTTGTGTGAGTCAGATCTGCATGAGCGATAAAATCAAAATATTCCCTAATTATTCAAATTATTTCCCTCTTTGGAAGTGTGTGGAATTTGCACATTTGCTGAGTGTTGTGTATGTATCACTCCCTAGTTTGAAGGCATGCAGACTAACTGACGTCTCTAAATGGGCAATGATGTGTATGTGTCCGGTGATGGACTGGAATCCAGTCCAGGTTGTACCACTCTATTACCTGGTATCATCTCCAGAACCCCCTGTTATTCTGACCAGGATAAGTGGTGGGAATATGGATAGGCCTATTGCCATGTACAGTGTTTGCAAAAAGTAAAATAGCACAACAGAATACTTTAAAAGTAAAAATGGTGTACTTGTCTAAAAGTGCTGATGATGCAGTTACGTCCATTCTGGGGCAACACGGGTGGAACGTTTGGGAGGGTAATGGTCTTGGGGAACGAGGCATAGAGGGTTCTTCTCTGGACCAGAAGGAATAAGATGGGATGCAGAAGATAATAACTAGAGAGGAAACAGAGGTCAGCAAGCTGAGATTTCACTTGGTCGCCTTAGGAAACATTGTTACTCTGTGTGATATCTCAGTCTAAATACAGCTCTTGACAACACTGGCCTGCTTGACAGAGGGATCCTATTTATAAACAGTAATTACACCCTTTCCATAATTAAGTAATCAAAAAAAAAGGATCTCACATTCCTTGTCTGATTCTTGTTATTATCCACTACTTGTTCCACTGTTAATTTTTTTCATTATAGTTATGGTCTTCCAGTTCTGGAATTCCTTCTCTCCAAACTTAATTATGCAGGGCATTTTGGGACAGTAGGAAACCCCTTGAACTCTCTTTGTTTCCTTATAAAAATCATTGACTAAACGGCAGGAGTGTTCTCTGTGGACTGTATGCTTATCTGCAGTTTTATAAACCTTTAAATGTCCTCACTCCCCAAGATCAGTATCAGCAATGACGACTGGATGTTTTGTCACTAAAAATTGTGTCCTGCACCGTGAGCCTGAACATTTTCAATCATGGCCGGGTCCAGGAACTGGGTAAGTGATGGCATTTGGGCCCAGTCAAACATCATCCGACACCACATTCGTAGCAGACAGAACTTTCTTAACGACACTTTCATAAAACGAATTTAATCTGTTCTCTTTCTGATAGGAGTTGTTTTATTTCACTGGTACTATTCAGACAGATGCCCCTGCTCTCCCCTTTCAGAGCCTGAAGGTTGTTGGCTTAGATGCTTACGCTGTAACATGTGGCTAAAAACATTAGCAAGTAGCATGAACTGTTATTGTTTAATGTCCAAATGTATTTCAAAATAACATATTGAAGCCACAACGTTTGCATGTGCTTCCATTTTAATAGTATTTAGATGGTGTTAAAGATTTGCTCAGGTTTGTTATCTTTAATCAGTTCATACACTTACCCCAGCAGCCAGACATGTTACTAAAACAAATAGGTCTTTTGAGCTTATGGCGTGCAGACATAAAAATAAACAAGCTTCAGAACCTTTCATTCCCTCTTTTGTTGCATTTTTTTTAAGGGTAAACACCTTCATTGTTCATTTTGTTCAAATCTAGTTGTACACATCCCTTGACTTTGCCAAGACCAAAAAATCGAATGAACGTCTCTTCCTGATTCATGTGTTTTTCTGTGCAGCTAACGATCTTCCAATTTTTTTCTCGTTCACTGTTTGGGCGTCTTTTACAACTTTCAGATAGCTAAAGGACTTGGACTAATTTCTCCTGCTCTATCTTTGATCGAATGGCTGGTCAATTTGTTGAAAGCAGAGCTTGAGATAAATTACTTCCCTACTTATCTCGATTGCCTTTTTTATATCAATGTCATCACTTTTTTGTCATCGCTCCGGGCCACTTCACTCTATGTTCCTATTCTCTTCTTTTTATGCCTTCCAATAGATGACCAGATTTTCTCACCAAGATGACAACAGAAGCTAATTATGACCGCACAGCAAACTGTATTCACGCTGTTCCGAAGAGGAACTGAGTACTTCAGGCCCCTGGCATAATTATTTATTTTTTCAAATGCCTAACTTACCAAACTTAGTCCCAAAGCAAATGGCAGTGAAAACCTACAATATTAAAAAAATAAATAATAACAAACCTGATATTAACATTTGTTACATGCCTGCAACAAATAATCACCTATCGCATTTCGTATTAAAGGCATTATTTATTGACGGCAGACAAATTACAATGAATATCTACTACTAAGAAAAAGGGTTTTAATAATTCTTTAAAAAACAATTAGCTGAGATGTGTTGAGCAGTCTGTGTGATGTATTTGACACATAGATGCTATTATGGTTATCTCAGCTCAACATGCTAAAGTGACGATTAAATCAAACACTGGTCTCTATAGAACAAGAGCTTCCTTTCACTGCAGAAAATTTAAATGCATCCTGTCTCCTCCATTCTTTCTTGACTTGAGACAAACATATAAAGTGTGACCTTGTATTTGAAAAGTAGACAGATGATATCCATCCATCCATGTTCTGTGGCCCTCCTGTGTGTGTGTGTGTGTGTGTGTGTGTGTGTGTGTGTGTAAATGAATAGCCTAATGTCTCAATAGGTCTTTAACAGTCCTAATACAAAAAGAATAATATATATGTACACACACATAAATAATGAATTTTATCTTACATTGGACTAACTGTATTTAAATATGCATATTTTTCATACATGTTCAGTATGATATATTTCTACTTTATTTACAGCATAAAGCCAATGAGACATTTTCTTTTAAAATGAGGTACATATGAACCAATCGCTGTTCATTCTGGCACCAGAGGATAAATTCACTGCTATACATTCAGTTATGTAATGTAAACAGAAACCACAAAGATGTCAGTATTTTCTCAGTTAAAAGATAAGACAATACTAACTTATTAAAAATTGTTTTATTGACTTGCATGAAAATCATTAGATAGTTTTTTTTTTTCATTCCTCTCTCCCACATTTTTTTTGGCTTAACAAATAAAGTCACTTCATGGTTAATTAAAAGCTATGTGCTGAAAACCCTTAATTCAGCAACCAAAGGCCACAGGCATATTTGTGATGGATTAACATTAATATTAAGGATACATTAATGGTGCACATAGTCACATACCACCTTTATGCGTCTCCTAAGCCTCTGAGAACGATTCGTATCAGCCTTGTGTAATTTCATAGTATATTATTTTAATATCTGTAGTTAAATGAATTCCTATCTAGTTTAATGAATTGCTGGAAATAAAACTATTTCCATTTGCTTATTAAACATCATTACAGACTAAATTAACTTTGAGTGGATCTTAATTACCTTTAGTTCCATTTGGTCAATCATGCGGTTCATGCAGACTTGGGGATTACAAATGGGCACCCTTTAAATCCAATTTTGGAAGGCTAAGGTGGGGAATGAGCTAATCAAATATGGTTGCTGCTTCCCATTTTGCTTTCAAATGTTTTCACAAGTTTGTGTCAAGGTTCTTGTAATGCCTAACAATGACAGTCCCCGTGTATGAGTGGTGCATACTCTCTGGAAAGTGTTTCTCTCTAAGGTACAGCCATTATTATAGAAGTGCACAATGCAGTTATGGGCAAAACCATCCAGGGATTTCATTGACACGTTGTACAATATTTCCATTGCTTTAATGCGGTGCTTTTCAAAAGATTGCGGGCCGCTTTTTTACATGACAAAGAGCGTTCAATATAAGGAGCTAAATAAGTGCTGTATAAGTGCTTCATAATATTTTTCCTATTTCTATTTGCATAAAGAAGGGAATTTGTTGTTTAGAGAATTCCTGCTCAATGCTCTGCTTCTTCTTGCACTTTGTTTAAAGGCCAGTAGCGTACATCAGTATGGGCCTAGCTGTGTGCAGAGCGTGACCGTGAATAGCTCTCATGCTAAGCTGCTCTGAAGTTTCTAACTGCATGGGCCGTTGCAGGGGGTGTCCTACACTATTCTATCACTTCTTTCTCTTGCGCTTTAGGGCAAACTCCATATCATAGACCAAAGGAGTAAGCATCTCAGTGGTATATATAGGACACATGAACCAACAATGTTTTTGTTTGTATATCTGTTAGAGGGGAACGTTTCTGCGCTGGGTCTATGTCCACCTCTGACCTAATCTTCCTTTACCCAGGAGCTAATTGGCCATCACGCTCGTACCACTGGCCCTGAAAACAAACAATGCCAGATGTTATGATGCATTTATTCCTAGCAATCTGACTATGGCATCCCACCCTGTGACCACCAAACTCCCTGATTAATGCTTTGGCCCACAGCCAGGGCTCATCTCCGATGTGGATTGTCCATCCCCCTGCTGTCCTGTTCCCCGCAGCGAAGACAACCATTTGTGCACAGTATGTCCCTGTAATGGGGACACCTCTCTGTCCGGTCCTCTGGGCTGGCACCATACCTTTGACAATCCCTGGGACATAAATGACACATGCCTTTCCTCTGCGTTATTTGTCAAATTAGTGTCATCTAGCATGCCTTGTTTTGATACCTGTGGCTTGGCAGGTTAATGCTGACCCTCAGTGGTTCTGTAAGTTAGAATGATTCCAAGGGCCCCTTGAGAGGCAGGGGTGCTAAAAAATTTGGAACACTATTGGGTTGGGGGCCCAATAAGATATACTTTCATAGGGCCCAAAGTTTGCAACGGCGCCCCCGCTGACCCCTGATGACTTGCATCACACCATGAACCGTATTCTCTCTAAAAAGGTGAACTGTGCAATGTGATCATACTAAAACAGCTAATTTCAAGCTGCACGCCAAGGAGTTTCCGAAAGGCATTTAATTCAAACGTGCATTATTCCTCGTTTGAATGCAAATGGTTGCTCCCTTCCTCTTAATGCACTGCCACCTACCACTGCAATCACGGGTTGCCAAATATATATGATAATGACTCAGAGACCATACAGCACAAAATTGCAGAACCAATACCTGAGGTTATTTGGTACATTGGTAGCAACAAAAGCAGATCGCTGCCACATCTGACCTGATTCTGATTGTGGAAATCAGGAATACCTATAGGTCATATGTAAAAAAATAGCCCTAATGATAGAGTGACACCTCAAAGACAGTGGTGGTGGTGGGGGGGTGGGTCCTCCAATGCTTCTTTTTCTTTGCTTTTGTACAAACCAACCATAGCAGACATCAATTCCAGGAACAGGACTGTCGATGTCCTGTGCATGTTTACTCAGCTGTGAGACAAAACGCTCACCTTCTGCACCGTCTGGAGACACGTGCTGCATGAACTCCTCAGACTGGAAGCGCTTCATCACCCTGCCGCACGTGGGATCCCTGCCTGGGCCTGGGAATCGCACTCAGGATTGATTTTTGCCAGAAATGGAGAGTGCCTGGTGCTAGTCGTCGTGTCAGTAGAACGGCGAACACTCCTGCGCGCGGCGCCTCGGTAATGAAATCTCGGTGTGCTTTTATGTGGCGTGAACAAGACAGGCTGGTGTTTTTCGGACGGAACATCCCTGGGGAAGTGAGCCTGGACGGCGTATCTTCGCCTGCGGCTCGTTCGGACTGGAGACCGCTGGCCGCGCTGCTGAAATTGCGCTGGACAGGTAGTCCACCTCCAGTGCCTCGCATTCGCCATCTCCACACCACTGAGCACAGCGGGCAGCATGTGACCTTGGAGGGGTCTGCGGTGAAGTGGACATGGCAGGGGCAAACAACAGGCGGGCTCACGGGGGGAGCACAACAACATCAGACCATATTTCTAGGTTCAGTGCTTTCTGTATCACTTCTACAGCTTCATTTAGACATTACCCTTCAATTAACTACCTCGCTTTTATTTTATTATTAAGTTTTAACTTGTTTGGGCGAGCATGAGCACAATTCAGTAAGAGGGATATCTCAGCATCTCCAGGAAAACATCGTGCATTTATTCCCTAGGGGTGTTAATAAAAAATAATCCATAAATTTTAAAAAATAAGAAAAAATACAGGCGCACTGCTATAGGACCCCACCTAAGCTGACTTCAGCCAGCTTCTTAAAGAAAATAAAACATAATGCACCATTCTGGGCCTATTTAGTGAAGATCTGGTGCAGATTATGGGAAAAAAAACAATGAAAAGAAGTTCTCAGAATATATGGATTTTTGTTTTACTTTAACCTTCCTTTAATATTTTCATTTGCTTCATTTTGCTTCTACATTGAAATGAAAAATAAGGTGAACATAACACTGGATTAGAATTTTCATGTCAATTATTTTCTTAAAAATGCCAGAAATCACCTTTTTGTCTTTCCTTTGTATTCAGTGGCTCCAATACTCACACAGGAAGCAAGATACTGGAGTGTTTCTCCTTGAATATGGACCGAAACACTCCATATGTAGAATAGTGCAGAGACATTAATGTTGCATAACGCCCGTTACATAATGTGAATCTTTATCTTGGAAAAATGTATATACTGCTTGTAAAAGATTCAAGGCCATCTAGGACCTTTTCTTTTATGCTCAAGTAGATGTATAACTCTCTTTAGAGTATAGTTTGGTGAAGTTGAGCACTGCGTTCAAAATGTAATGTGTAGTTCTGTATCCTTAAATGCAACATATGGGATCCACACATAAAGCAACATATAAAGTCTATCTATTGAATGCATTGCTAAAACCATTTTTCATGCAATTAAAGTCTTTGCTTGTGCATGAAAACCTTGGATTTGGCTGCTGGAGATTATAAATGCACCTTGTTCACAGCCTGAATCTCACAGGAATCAAATCTAAAGTCATTAACCAATAAGCAAATTTCACAGCTTGTAGTACTTCAGCTCATCACTGTAATGTGTGAAATTTCAATCAGAGATGTTGTGAAGGAGGGAGAGTTCACTGACGGCTGTTATTAATGTCTTCTGTCATGGAGATTATGGCGGCAGATCTGAAAAACGCGCCAGCGTCATTAGGTGCACAGTAAAATCTATTACCAAAATGACACACTGCTAAACACATGCATTAGTGCCATTACATTACGCACATTTCTTATATGGTATGTCATCAGATAAAAATGAACTTTTTCTTCATTAGTATGGACAAATGAATGTGAAAATATGCTAATGAAGAAATGAGGAACACACTTAAAAGGCCTCGAATGTGATATATTCTGAGGATTGTATACTGTATCTCATGTGTATCGTAAGTATTTTACCGTGTTTTTGTGGATTGATTTTTTTTTTACATTTATTGTGTACTTATTGTGATGTGATTCTATATTCACAGGTATGTTATTCTAGCTATATTCAAACTTCTGTTCATTAGATAAATATATGTAATATTTTATTAATTGTGCTGCATTATTTTTGCAAACAGGTCATGACCTAAATTAATTTGCTTTTAATAAATCTTCGTTTTTTTAACACCATTTTAAGCTAATTGTGATTAAAATACTGAATTCTACATACCTTGTAAAAATTCAATCAAGCCACTTTATATATTTTAACACAGCACATCCTGTACAATAAACAAATGTTTTTCTTACAATAAAGGATAATATAATATAATATAATATAATATAATATAATATAATATAATATAATATAATATTTTGCTTGTCTCATTATCATAAACACTTTTAAGGTAAGTGTAGCATCAGTATTGCATGTCTAGATTTGGGAATATTTGGTCATTGCTCTTGGTCTGGGTTCCTGAAGTCACTCCACAGGTTGTCAGTTGGAATGAGGTCAGCGTTCTGATTGGACCCCCCCAGGACATTTGCCTTGATCTTCCCCTGCTAGACTGATTCTTTGCCAGTGTGCTTTGGCTCGTAGTGTTGAGAGGTAAACTTGCTGCCAGGCCTCCTTCACGGGCCTGTCTGTGTTTGACACCATCCAGCTTCCCAGTGGCTGCTGTAGATAAAGCCCTCCTTAAAATCACCATGCTCCTACAACACTTTGTAGTAGGGGTGTCGATGTTCCATCTGCCAGACGTACCATTTTACACTCAGGTTGAGATGTTTCATTCTTCATGTCATCAGACTGTAGATCCTTTTCTCACAAGGCTCTGAAGCAGTGTCTCGGACACCTTAAATGAGCTTCAAGTTGGATTTTTTTTGACTAAAACTTTTCTTCCTGGCACCTCATCCTGCAGCATAGATTTCTGCTCAGCTGGTCAAATCGTTGCTATATGATATGATTTCACAGTTTTGTGGGAAACATACCTGCAGCTCCAAGTTCTTATTGAAATGTTAACCTCTGAAACCATACGGCAGGTTCTCTCATCCAGTTTGGTGTGATAACAAGGTCTAGTCCGTTGTTGGTGGCCCCATATGTGTGCCACTAAATAAATATGGTTCTGAACAGGATTCCATGGGGAATTTTGATCTTTTTTTATAGCCATTTCTTAATGAGTGCCTTTTCATGTCTCTATTACAAATTGAAGATTTACGTGGTGAATAGTTGTCCAACCAAGGTCACTGATTTTACCATTTTTGTTTCTAGAATGTTAGTTTTTTGGCTTTTATATAACTGTTGCTGGTTACCATGTGTAAATACACTATATAGACAAAACTATTGGGACACCTGGCCATTAGACCTACAGGAACTTTTATGACATGCCATTCTAAATCCATAGGCATCACTATGGAGTTGCCCCCCCCCCTCCCCTTTGTAGCTATAACAGCTGTCTGTTTTCTGGGAAGGCTTTCCACAGGAGTTTAAAGTGTGTCTGTGCAAGTTTTGCCCATTCATCCAGAAGAACATTTGTGAGGTCAGGCACTGATGTTGGACATGAAGGCCTGGCTCACAATTTCCATTCTAGTTCATCCTAAAGATGTTTGATGGGGTTGAAGTCAGGGTTCTGTGTGGGCCAGTCAATTTCTTCCACACCAAACTCACCCAAGCATGTCTTTATGGACCTTGCTTTGTGCACTGGGGCACAGTCATGATGGAACAGAAAAGATCCTTCCCAAAACTGTGCACACAAAGCTTTACAGGTGGCACAACAGAGAAGCGTGATTTTTCACTCCACAGAACATGTTTCCACTGCTCCAGAGTCCAGTGGCAGCGTGTTTTACACCACTGCATCTGAAGCTCGGCATTGCATTTGGTAATGTGACGTTTGCATGCAGCTGCTTGGCCATGGAAGCCCATTCCATGAATCTCCTGGCACACAGGTTTTGCACTGGGGTTATTGACAGAGGAAGTTTGGAACTCTGCAGTTATTGAGTCAACAGAGCGTTGGCGACTTTTATGAACTATGCACCTCAGCACTCGGCGACCCGCTCTGTTACTTTACATGGTCTGCCACTTCATAGCTGAGTTTCTGTTGTTCCTAAATGTTTCCACTTTGCAATAATACCACTTATAGTTGACCAAGGAATGTCTAGCAGGGAATTAATTTCAAGAACTAACTTATTGTAAAGGAAGCATCCTATGACAATACCACGCTTAAATTCACTGAGCTCTTTAGAACGACCCATTCTTTCACAAATGTTTGTAAACCTGACTGTATGGAGTTGCCTGGTTTTATACACCTGTGGCAATGGGTCTGAATGCAATGCCTGAATTTAATGTTTAAAAGGCATGTCCCAATACTTTTGTCCATAAAGAATATATTGAAAAGTGACGACGCATTTCAATGTTAGACTGTAAAGGCATCGACAGTTATGTAATTTAAGTTGTTTAGACATTTGCATTCACTGTAACGTTTAGACATGCTGCTGTCGGCCACTATTAACTTAATAACTGTATGCATGTTTTTCAGAGGCAGCATGGTGACAGGCTGGTTTGCACTGTTTCCTCCCACCTCCAGAACCTGGGTTTGATTCTCTGTTCCAGCTCCACATGTGTGGAGTTTGCCCTGCAATGGGTTGGTGCCCCATCCTGGGTAATTCCCTGCCTTGTACCCATAACCTCTGTGATAAACCCCTGCTACCCTACATAGAGCATGTCTGTATGGAAAACAGATGGATGCTTTTTCTATAAAAACATTTTAATACGAAAGTTACCCTGTTCTTATTTGAAAAGCCCTAGTTGTACAGTATATGTTAACATGAATTTATTTATACATGCTCATTAAACTGCCAAATGCCCACCTGTTTGTATTTTTCAGTATAAGGATGTAAATTTGTCTCCAGTCCTCAGGTATGTTGGATCTGCAGTGTAGCCCAACTTTCTCCTAGTGACACATCCCTACTTTGATGTGTGTACCACTCACAGATTACAAACTGATGTCTGGTGGGAGTTTCATCTGGATCTGACAGATCTTTGTATTATATAATTATACTGTGGAAGGTCAAACAATTTTGGATTTTCTGTAGTGCTGACAGAAAACACATCAAAGAACATCCAGATTCTACACAATACCTCTCCAGTATGAAGAGCTTGTACAGCAAGGGAAGCATGTGTTGAGCTATATTTTGCATGCCTACAATACAAAGGATGGTAATCTCCCTCCCATTAAACCCGAGCTTTTATTAATAGGTCATCAGTCAAAATCTGCCCAATGGAATTCTGTTCTACTCTTCACATGCTTGTCTTACAAGCGAAATAGCAAAGTGAGGTGTGGACCCTGAAACACAAGCTGCCACTTAATGGTGCCTCACAGCCGACCAATACGCTGAGGGCATCGTGAGCCTGCCTTGTCATTTCCCATCAGCCCTATGAATGCAAGCAAAGAATGATGATGCAATCTGAATATGCGTATGAATGCTTGATTACCTTTGATAGCAGCCATATGTAAAATTTGTATAATGTGAATTACATATAGTCAGTCTTTGCCTTGGAATAATATACACCAGGGCTAAAGGGGTAAAGGTAATGCGTATTCTGATCCTTTTGCAGATATCAGTAAAGATTTGAAGCAATTATCGGGTAAGAAGAAACGTTTTATCACATCTCACTTGAAATTTGATGTTGCTTAGTTACACCATTGGAAGGCCACGTGTCCATGTTTGCGTCGTGCAACAGTATTGATGCCAGAGTTTGCAGGCCCGTGCTATGAGGGGACATGGATAGGAGGGCATGGCACCTCTTCTGTGTTTATTATAATGACCTCCGTGCAACCTGGAGAGACGGCTGAGAAACGTGAACGGCCACTGGCTGCCTGACTGACGTGTGTAGAGTGATGGTTCCCATATGAGCGAAGATGCAGAGACTGCTTAGTCTATCTCAAATGTACTTTTATACCAGGAAGCCCATAAAGATTAAATGATAAGAAGGCTTTCTGGGTACTTAAAAGCCTCAGAAACAGCAGTCAGGCAGCATTGTTGATTTCTGTTACGTAAATCACCTGTCTGAAGAAGTCAAATAGAACTAAACATTGGGATTTTCAATTTATAAATATTTCACTGCTGCGTTTGACATAATATAGACGTTTAAGTGGCATTTAAAGCCCAGAGCAAGCGTTACACAGAAGTATGTAGGAACAAACATTACCACTGCCCTAGAGATTCTGCAGACTTCACATCTAAACATTTATTGACATTGCTAGCTATGTGTTTCTATGACTACAAGCATACTTAGTTAATATGCGATGTGTGACAAATCAGTTTTTGAATGGGAACCTTGTTTAAAGTTTGGGCTTTTTAGTTTTGAAATGAGTTTAACTTCGCCTGGAGAGTACTTCTAACTGTCATTGCAGAGTATGGAACTAACTGATTTTAATGCAAGTATTTTCCTTCATTAATTCTTTATTTAGGCCTAATTGTAATCTTCCTTACATGAACACATGCCGACGCTCCACATAAGGACAGTTACCTTGTCAAATGAACACAAAAACAGTCAGTTCACCCATGTCAACACTGAGATCAGGAAGAATTTTCCAGCTAAAAACATACAGTGTATAGCACTGTACAAATATCACATAATCAATCAATATATGTAATAGAGTTAAGAAATTCGACAGTAGTGTGTTTTCAAAGGAAGGTATGAAGGATCGACAGTTAAATGCAACCTCCGTGACTGAAGAAATGAGAAAGGTCCTTTTCTGCTTTCTGGCGCATTTCATCTCACTGCTATAAAATATTAACTATAGACTCTTTGCAATTCAACTTGCTTATCAGTGAATGCCTTTACTCAGCTTTTGCCTGTTACTCGAAAATCCTGTACAAAACACACAAGGACACTCAGCAGTATTAATGTTGCACAGTGTGTGTGTGTGTAATGACACATCCAACTGGCCTGCAGCTACACAGCTCCATACGCAAACAGGGCTCGATTACACATCTGTGGCACATCACACAGTAGCCCTTCTGTCGGTTTGACTGGACAGCTTTCATTTTCATTCACATCCCACATCGACAAGTATATATAGAGACACCGAGAATGCGAGCGAGAACAAGATACATGTAAGGCTGATAATTAGCTGTAATTAGTTGTTACAGAATGTTAAACAGTATTTCAGCTACCATTTTTATATACATTTTAATTTAGTCAAGTTGTTACTCAGAAAACGCTGAAAATGCCTGTTTCTCAGAATTAATGCTCATATCTCCTTAGTGGACTTGCCAAGATTCTTACAATACTTTAGCTAGTATCAGAAATGTGGTGTAACAATACATTTGCTTCCCTTTCCCACCAAAATGCTTGAGCTGTAAGACATAAATAGCATCATTAGGCTCTCTGTATGTAAGCTGTTCCTCTCCCTGCTCATACTGTTAGGCTGCCATTGACAATCTCATAACAATATGAGGGCATTTCATCATCTATCATGTTTCATTTCCACCTCTTAAGAGGGTTTATTTGGCAGTAAATGTAGCTGTGTGCCTCTTACAGTGCAGTGCTCAACTGGCATTGATAGAAATTACTATATAATCACCACATTAACACACAGTGAAGCATGTGTTACGATAAAAAAAATTCCACAAAACAATACATCATGGAAACTCATAGCAAGCTATCAAAATGCATCAAAAATGTAATTTTATTTACATTCTTGGTGATCCTATTGTGGAGTGGGAGGTCATTGTTTAAATGAAAAGTGCTTGTAATTTTTGCTATAAGTGACACAGGATCAAAGCGTATGATTTTGGCAACTTTCTCAGAATTAGTCTTATTGCCTAAGTTTCAGAGTCCTGACAGTGGTGTTCAGTTGAATTAGGATCTAGTCTTTTCTTAACGTCCCCTTGTTTCTGGCTGAAGTCTATTTAAAATGTCTGCCAGCTAAAAATCTACAATTATGAAAAAAAATGAGATTCAATGTATACTGAAAAAAAGGTCATCTTCTCAATTTAGTACTTAATTGTCTTGAAAAAATGAGTGGTGGTTTTTGGATAAGACACTAAGCCTGGCTCTGTTCTTAGCGTGTTGGAGGCCATAGCGGTTCATGGGTAAAGCTGCATTAAATTCATCAGCTTGCTGGAGAGTGGAAGAGGAAGGGGGGGGGGGGGGGAGATACGGTAGCGGTAGACTCTGGAGACAGCTGGGCTGGATATCACCACACTGCTGGGCAATGCCTTCTACACTGGAGATGTTATTTTCCCAGCAGCCCATGGGAGGAAGAAGCCTGCGATCTTGTTCATTCATGGCTGGTGGGTGTGTTTGTGTGTGCATTGGTGGGGGGGGATCAAGTCCACATAAAAGACAAATACCCCACATCAAAACCTCCTCTAGCTGAAGGGAGATGATTGGGCAGCAGAGTCCTGGCAGAGCTCCTGTGAGTTTGCTCTTTGGCTCCAAGGGTTCGGAATGAAACCCATTTGACCTGCTAACTCTGAACCGCGCCGAAGCCCCTCAACTTCCTCTGTGGCTGCTCTCCGTCTCTTCGTCCTGCTCAACCCCCTCAGCCCCATGTGGAAAACCAGCACTCAGAGCCACGCCAGTGGTCTACGCCATCCGACACAGAGGCCAGGCAAAGCACAGCTAACAACCAGCCCTTATGCATCATCGCATGTGCTAATGAGCTCCGGGGCCCAGCCGGGAGATTGAGAGGCCGGCCGGCTGGCCGGCATGATCCCTGCCTTGCCGTGGATGCTAATGAGAGTCAGACGGAGAGAAAATTCGAGGTGCCGTGCGGCGGCCTGCTTTGGGCTCGCGACAGTGGGAGGCTGGCACATTCCCCTGCCTCTGAATAATTTACATCATATTGATTTCCTGGTGCCTGTTCGGCCTCCCTTTAAGACACGGTCACTTACACGTGTTTGCTCTTTTGGAGAGACGCGGGAAATGAGCGCGAGCGGATTACCGTTTGTGTTCCGCGCGGCGGCTCCGCCGAGCAGGGACCCGCCGTTTGTGCCGGAGCTGACACCGTGGCGCGAGGCAGATTCATTGATTTCACTCAATTCATTATTCATTCAGACGCCCTTTCTCCGTGCAACAGGCTCACGTTAAACACCAAAACATATCGGATACTGCGTCTGGTGAGCCGCTGCCGATATGGCCGCCGTGATCTACTGGTTTTATGAAAACACACGATATTTCTGATTAAGAGCACCTGTGAGGATTTTGTTTGGGTCTGGCATCCTGTACATAAGATTAGATAAGAAATAATAAAGGTTTACATTAGCTACGTGCATATTACAATTATATGATTGAACTGACAGAAAAGCAGAAGACACAATAAAATGAATTATGCCATAGTCTGTAGCTACAATAATACACATTTGTTTTGTACTTTCTAACATAAACTTTTTAATATGCGCAATATCTTGAAAAATAGAAAAATGTTCTATTTACTTTGTGCGCGTCTCCTTACTTAAAATGTAGGCCCCGGAACATGACTCCGTGTCTGTTTAGAATACCGTTTTTCTAAAAAAAATTCTAACAGCGTATCGGTTGTATGGAAAATCATCACACTTTGTTCTGCAGTGCCGTAAAATTTGGCCATCTTCAGCCACACAGGAGACCGCGTAGCCATGGTAATGCTTTTCTTTTCAATTACTGCCACCTAGCGGTTATTATTGTCCATTAGGTACATTTTCTCCACTTTTTTTAAAACCAAGTTCAGTTGGACAGTTTAGATTAACCATGAGGGTTAATTACTCAAACGGCATTAAACAAGTCTAACAATTTTGTTTAGTATTCAAATTTTGGAAAAAAATAAATGAGGTCAGGTACTAATGAAATGAAAATACAACTAACCAATATTATACTTTATGACTTAATGAGTAGAATGGAAGTCCATCTAAGGACTCATTACAGCAGGACATGAAGTCCGATTTATCATGAGATCGTGGCTCACACCTGATGACCAAGTAATCTTTAGCCGAGAAGGTGTGCTTGGGAAAGCCCAGCTCGTACGGGCAGGCCCAGGAGATAAGAGGATCACAGTGACTGACCATAGTCTAGGTATCATTATGCGAGTGTGGAAGGAGGTGAGACCGCTAATGGGATTCAGGGCAGGTATGGAGATGGCCTTTCCATTGCATGTTAATGAGATCAGCACTGGCAGACTGGGCCACTTGATCCTCTCAGTCTACTCTGGAACGGCAGTTACGCGATATACCTGATATTTATCTAAGCAGAGCATTACTTTTTTGTTTATGTTTAGTTCATATCACGTTTATCGGATTTTACAATTGAGCAATTACGCGGCATTACTCTATTATTATAAAGTAGTACTAGTGCAAGGAATCCGAGAAATAAACCTTATTTTTTACTGAGTGTTTTGGTGATGATATTACATATTTACGTAGCTGTCTTTGCTAGGGAATGATATATTGACATCAGGCGATTCTGCCCCCTGCTGGTTGTATTATTTTTTTTTTTACTTACTTCATCCGCATAATCTTAAATACGTGTGCTGTATATACGCAAACACTGTGCATATATCCAAAATGTACTTTTTAAATGTAACCTCAGGTTACCCTGCCTTCCAATTTCAGAGAAGGTAGCGTAAATGATTAATGCTGGTTGCATTGGTAAATTAGTTAAAATTACATTAGGTGAAACAGAACACAGGTTCTGTTTAAATAAGAAAAAATAAAAAAAAATACAATACAGGGATTGAAGCTCTAACTGTGATCCCTGATTGAAATAGAAAACCTATATTGTTTCCAGGATAGATTTCAAGATAAATTGTTAAAATGCACTAATACATATAGAAACATTACACTTTGCTCTTGGATATACTCACTGCATTAGAATTTGTGAATGAATATCCATAATATATCTATATGAGGTTTTCATTCACGCATTCCCACCCAGTGAGTATCTACATTCACTTGAATGAAATGTCCTTGTATTAAGAGCTGACTCAAACCCATATAATCTCAGGGCAATGAATGTACCAGACAATCAACACTGTGTGTGTGTATGTGTCTGTATGTTTGTGTGTATCTGTGTGTGTATGTATGCATGTGTTTGTGTGTGCATGTGTGTGTTTGTGGGTTATGTATTATTACATTGTGGGGACCATGTTTCAGGGGTTATGTATTATTACATTGTGGGGACCATTTTTTGGGGGTTATGTTGTATTACATTGTCAGGACCATTGTGGGGACCATTTTTCGGGGGTTATGTATTATTACATTGTGAGGACCATTGTGGGGACTGTTTTTCGGGGGTTAGTTATTATCACATTGTGAGGACCATTTTTCACTCCCCACAAGAGGAAACTCAATTTTATAAAAATCAAAAAAAAAAAATGTCAGAAGTCTTGTATTTTGTTTGGTTACTTGTTGTTAAGGTTAGGGCTGGGTAGGGGTTAAGGTTGTCATTGTTGGGATTAGGGTTTTGCCCATAGGAATGAATGGACTGTCCCCACAAAGATATAAATACAAACCTGTGTGTTTGTTTGTGGGGGGGGAGTTGTTTGGCATCATCTGTCCCAGTACGGAGGGATTTAGGTGACAGGTGTTGCATGGTATTTTCTACTGAGTTCCATCTCAGTATTGAGTTTAAATAGCTGTTCTGACTATTTTTAATCCATGAAAATCAGATCAGATCAAAAGGGGCGAGCTGGGAGGTGTAGAGCTTTCACGGATCTGGCAGGCCAGGGCCTCGTGCCACCGGTCGTCCTCGCGCTGGTTCACAAGCTGCGTCACGAGGGGGACGGGAACAAAGGACCCTAGCAGTCCCGGAGGTTGGCGTGTGCTGTGCCTTTGGCTGATAACTTGGTGGAAAGTGTTGTCCAGACAACCCATCAATGTCCATCAATGTCAAAGTCAGAGACAAAGTTACATCATTGTGTTTCACTTTAAAGGGATCTCTGCAGCTACTGTGTCACCACTGCTGCTTTCAGTCAGGCAGGAGAACAACCTCATGGCCTCTCACTTTTCTGCAAAGAATTTTATTTTCACTTCTTCCTGTAATTCCTCTGCGTGACTAAAAACTCTCTTCATTTCGTCCACTTCCTACTAGAGCATCTCTACTGCTTGCGCAGCTGCCAAATTGTAAATTTGGACCCTTGTATTCACAGCACCATGATTATCACATTCTGGAGTCTATTACATACAATACATACATCGCAAACCAGGTCTACAGTGTGAACATTTCTACAGCATTTTTCATTCTATGCTTTCAGATTTATTCTACTCATAAATCTCCCATAATCCCTATAGTTCTTTTCTTGCTTTTTTGTATAAATTTAACAGAGCATGTTGAATGCAAACCAGAGTACCCAGAGAAAGCACATCAACCCTTGGAGATCATGCAGACTCCACACACACTCAGCTGGGTACAGCCTTGGAGGTGTGAGGTCAAACCGCTCCGACTCCCCAACTATGAAAACAAGCATTTGCTACTGATATGAATGTTCCTAAGGTGGAACGAATCCTGCCTATCATTTTTAATTGCCAGATCCATAGCTATCATTTTTGGGTTTTGGCTATATTGGCAAAATTTTTGCTGCCAGCTATTGGGTAAGTTTATAAAAAATAAATAAATAAAATAAAGCAGTAAAACATGCACTGGTTGTAGGAGTGTATGTCCTGGTACTACACTTTTCTCTTGGAGAGATTTCTTCAGGACAGCCATACCAGAGAAAGGTCAAAACAGGCTTACCATGTATATTGTTTCTACCACTTGATCCCTTATTTCAGTATAATTGTAACAAGGTGGTGGCAGTGAAAGGCTGCATGACTGCTGGAAAGCTGGCATACAGCAATAAAAGGCCTCACCGCCATTCTCTGTGATACGGGGATTCAACTGGCATGTGAAGGGTGCCCTCCTGGCTGATCTTAAAGCCCGGGGAGGGGGGGGGGGGGGGCTGAGGCGGACATGTGTGGCTTTTGCGAGTGGAAAAGGGACGATGGCCGTGTCAGGGCCCCGCCGGGCTCGCTGGAGCATGACCGCCCTGAACAGACTCTCACCTCCATGTTGGCCCTTCCTGCTGTACTGTTCCCACATGTCCTGCAGTAAACCTTGCCCCCTTCTGGGGGCTCTTATCTGCACCTAGTGTCTCCTGAGTCTGCTTTCCCCGTGACTGACTTTCCCTTCCCATGGTGGAAAAACAGCGCTAATGTGCTTGAGGCTAAAGTAACATAGAAGCCAGGTCTGATAACATCCTTATAGGTATTATACCAATTGTCCATTATTTATACACCACAGATGTTACTTGAGATAAGTTTTTTTTTGACGGTCCCTTATGAGCACAGATAAGGTGATCAATGAGACATGAAATAATACAGAGATGCTGCTGTTTCTCAAGGTCATTGCAGATTCAGTCTGTATTATGTTTGTATTATCCAATATGTACAATATATATAGCATTTTCCATTGTGAACCTGTCTATCTATCTATCTATATATCTATCTAATCTGCAATTACTACTGTATGGTGAATCACCACACAAAGGGACTGCACCAATAGTACATTTTCCAGCAGAATTATTCATTGCTGGTAGTGAATAAATTCCAGGTCATCATCCCTCTTCAAGGACGCATCGACAGGGCTCCGCTTGGGAGTTACACCAGTGACCATTGGGGTACGCATTAAATTCTTCAGTTTAATTCCTCAGGTTATCTGCTGATGTCAGCTGGCTTGCTGGGGAGTTTAATCTCCTTCCCGTGGAGCATACAGGGGGCAGTCAAGACGTTTCGAGTGGCATAGAAATCCAGGTGAAAGACGCTGCGGCGAAACACATGAAGAAACCGCTGTGGTCATCCGAGGCTGTTGACTTACGTATGGTTTATGCAAACAATTCAGTTAAAGGGAGAGGGGAACAATTCACTTAAAGGGAGTGTAGAATTTCTTTTAGCCAAAATGCTGGCTGGATCTCATCTCTTTGACAAAGGTTGATTAAACAGCTGGAGGGTCAGCAGAGTGACCCTTGGCTTTCATGTGATTCCGCTAAGTACAAGCCTGGACCCATCCAGGTCAATTCCATCCTATTAGAGCAACCATGCATGAACATATATTACACATCCAGCTGAGTGGAACTCCCATCTGTATCTGCTGGCACTTTGGGGGGAAATCAGAGGTGATTTTAAATGGAAAATGAATGGAAACCCGAACTCTGGTATCAGAGCTGCCTTTGTGAGCGATAGCTATTTAATTTCGAAATGAAGAGAAATCGTGCCGCAGTTTTACCGAGACTATTAGAGACTGTATCTTGGGTGCCGTGAAGCAAATTAGACTCAAACGTGGAAAATGCTTGAACATCCATTTCTTGGATATTGTTGAAATGCGTTTTTGGGAAGTCAGTTGGGTTAACTAGATTTCGGTGTTGAAAACTGATGTATGGGGGAGGACAATTAGAGGCTGCGATGCGAGGTAATCAGTGTTTGCCGCTGGCCATCTGGAGAGCTAACTGGCATAGCCGTCCCTTGGCTCGTTGGTTGGCCTTACGCTCACTTCACCATCGTTTGCACTGCACACCATGTGGACTCCTGTACCACCTCTCGAGGAATCAATTATGCTTAGACTAGAGCAGATAATTGTACAGCTCTAATGTGGAAAAAGATGCAGTGGCTTCCGACAATTTATATCTAATTTTTACAAAGAGAGACCGACTTCTTGTCGTGAAGCCGCATAATCATTATCGATAAAGGATAATAATTTATTGGATTAGAGTTCTGCCTTATTTGCAGCCTCCTGGAAAGAGAAGCTACTTGGCATGGCAGGTGGTCACAGATTTGAGTTTAGTGTAGTCCTACTTCGAGGAAATACTTTGCCGGTAACATCAGATACTCTATTACAATCTTTTGGTGTGTTAAAGTCATCAAAGATACTGCAGAAATTGTCTCAGTCCCTGACTGATCATCAGCTGTCCCAGTTCAGCTAACCCCATGAGCTACCTAGTGAGACCTTATAAAAAACTCCATGATCAAAGATGGAATGGTTGAGGTCATCCATACTTTGGTTCTCCATGTCCCATTAGATGATTGCATCACAGGTTATGAGGGTATTTAAAGGACAGTCTTTCTTCCTTTCAAATTGCTTGTATAATTGCTAACCTTGTCTTATTCCACAAACACTATGCCGTAACTGATAGCAATTTAGTTTGAATTACTCCTTTAAAGTTAATGAGTGCTAGGCAGGTTTCTTTTTCAAACTTCAGATCCTTTTCAAAGATATCGAGTGTCCTGTTTCCAGCTATTTAGAAATTAGGTAAACATCTTCCCAGGATTATAGTCTTCTAGTCTTACAATCAAGCCATGGTCAACATTAGTTATAGATTATTCCGGCTGTCATGACAACCCATTAGTGGATGTAGGAGAGCAATACACCAGCATATGTCATCATATTTATATCCTGGGTGTGCTGTGACACAACATCCACTAGGTGGCTGCATTACGACAATCTCCTGTGATTTCCTGTGGCATAGTTTATTACTGCGCTTGCTTAGGTGAATACAAGCTCTCCAAATTAACAAGTACGTCTGAAGAGCCAGTGTGGAACCAACCTGAAAAAAAGTGTCACAACTGTTTCATCCCGGCTGAATGGGCATGAAGGTGAACTTGGGAAGAATAGGTCCATTAATGGATCTGAACTTCTGGAGCTTATTAAGTGAAGCCCTACAGATCTCTTCATTACCTTGGATGAAGCCAAGTACATGTACTAAAACAGGAGCTTTAACCCACTGATTAAGATAAATCTACAACAGGAGGTGGAAATGATTATGACGTGTGCTAATTGGGATCAACCTCTGTGCCAATGCCTGCTTAGCGTCATATGGCTCATCAGCAGAGGAATCAAACTATGAAATGTGAAATTATTAGCACCTTGACAGGACGTCTAAGCCGCCACGTCAGTCTCAGGATTCCCCTGCCAATAGCGTCGGTCACTTTATAAGCCTAAGTATAGATCTAGCTGTCCTCCCGATCTGCCTGCAACAACAGATCTCGTCCAACAGATGTATCGAGACTTGTGAACAGCTGGACTGGATACAAGCGACTGAAACCGGTGGCATTCTGCCCCAAAACTGACAGGCTTGCTGGGTACAGTGAGGACACAGCTCTACATGAGCCCCAAGCACACAGGGGAGGTGCAACCAGATTATATTCCACGGAGCATATGCCTTTGGCCCTGTGGAGATGCCGGCAATTGACTTGCCTGTCTTAGCTTACCTTAGCTGCACTTTCTGGGTTGGTGTTCAATAACATTACTTGATTAGCCTGTCATTGCCCAGGTTTCCCTCAGCCGGCTAAACTGACATCCGAAATGGACCAGAGCTTCTACTGAAAGGTGCTGGACTAACGATGAATTTACTCCAGTCCTTCGAAGCCTGAGATCTGACCTGAGATCTGACATTTCGAAGCAGATATGGCGACTGATTATTCAAAGGTGTGCAGGAACGGTTAGGAATAAGACTGTGGGTGATCGTGTGCAGGCATTGAGCGATGGAGATGTGTAGGAGCCCATTAAGGCAGTAAAATGCTGCTTGATTTAGCGAACTGGTGCACAGAGGCAGAGTTCAGCACCTGAGTGGCTCCCCAGTGGGCTGTGTTGTCCAGACAATCTCCCCACAAAAGAGTCCCCTGGGCCGGGGGTTGCCTACCTGCCCGGCAGCGAGGGAGCGCCTTTTCAGGGCTTACCTACACTCTCAACTTAATTTCACTCCGCACTCTCGCTGTATTTTCACACTCACAGTGTTTTTGTTTCTCCTCGCTGTAACGACCGAGATGGAAATCTTTGAATGACGACTGGTTTTCCCTCATCGCAGTCCAAAAATAGCGACAATTACTTTGCACCTTTAGCTCAGAGAGAGAGAGAGAGAGAGAGGGAGAGAGAAGGAGGGAGGGAGGAAGGAGGGGAGAGATGGGGGGGGGGAAATGCTTCCTTGCCTAGACCAAACTATTTATCTTCACAAGCAATTAAAGAACTGGAGCCAGCTGACACTGAGGGAGGCAAGCTCACTACAAGCTGAGAATGTATTAGATGCTTCACATTACTCTCGATTAGCCTAATCCTAACCTTAGCCTCGCTCGCAATCAATAGGCATGGCTAACACCTGCAGTGACAGCAGTATAAATGACCACCTTGACATGTGAAGTCTAACAGTATGTGATTCCATTGCGACGGTCTGACCAAAACCGATCAAAGCACAGGAGGATGCAGAGGGATGGGGGGGGGGGGGGTTTCTATGGTTACCCCAGATTGCACACTGACTGGCTGTAATCCATCCATTGAGCTCCATGAGTTTTTTTTTTTTACAATAGCCTCTCTTAATCACAAATAAGAAAAGCTTCAGCCTGCCTATTCATATAATTTTTAATTGTTTATTTTGTAACAGATTCAGTTAATATTGTTGGTGAAAGCTGAACGCGGAGGGATGTGAAGAGCAATGGATCTACGGCGTTTGCATCCTCTTCTCCCCGAAATCCCTCAGGATACTGTAAATGCGTTACACAGTGGCCATCCTGTCCGCTGCCAGAAAGGCGTTTGGTACAGTGGAGGAAGTGCCAGACAGAAACTGCGAGCAGAGGGTACGATATCCGCCATTCGCACCAAGGGCCCCTAATATCTGTCAGTGGACTCTCCCATGTGAATGGGAGCTTAAGGTCTTTTCACATTAAACTGTAGTGTCTGGACATAAAATTATACACACAAGCACCGCCTCTCATTTGAGAGCTTTCTGGGATTTTCTGAGCAAATTCTCTTTGTGGGTTTTCTGGGGGGGAAAAAAAAACTGTTTTTATTTTAAAAGCCATTTATTTCTCAGTGAGTCCATTAAGCCTTGTATGCTAGTCTTTACCATCGATGGCAATAAAAATGGGACCCATTTGAAATAAAAAAAAGGCAGAAAAGAGGATTTTATGTGTCCTTACTGCTTAGTTTATCCCAGATTACTTGATGATAAACAGAAGCGAATCGGCTGGTTGGTTTGTCACAGTTTGTTGTTTTGGATTTTTTTTTTAGTAGTTATATTTTTAGAACAAAGGGACCAGCAGAAAGCAGCCACTGTAATCGTGGATGTAATAATTGGTCTGATCTGCCCTTGCTGGGCCAGGGACATGTTTATGAATGTTTTGTTTGTGGGTAGTGCAGGTGGGGTCAATAAATCTGGTGCCGCTCCGAAAGCTGGGACAAGCAAGCCGCTGACCCTCCTGGCTCACAGTCACATTCATCTGTGCAATGAAAGGGACAGGCTTCATCTGGGGGAGGGAACACCACCCCCCAACAATGAACCTGCTTTTTGCAGGACGGCAGATGACGAGGTCCGATGCCAAGTCCTCTCTGCCGGCCCGTGTGCTCAGGTTACCCGAGTCGCCGTGGACACCGGCTCACTACTTGCATGGGTGATTGTTCTGAGTGGTGGGGGCCATGGGTGGGGGTGCCAAGGGGGCGACGGGGTGGTGGTGGTGGTGGTTCTGAGGTACTTAACGTCTATTGTTAATAATATCCAACTGTATTAATTGCATCTCTTAGACACGTGCCAGGATTCCTCGTCTGCATCAGCTGGTGAAAATGAATGAAGGAAGGTGTGTGAATATATATCAATCCATTCATCTGTTTTCTAGCTGTTTATCCAGTATAGCTTCACAAGGGTTTGTGTATGTTTGTGAGGACAGCAGCTGGAAGGTGGATGATGTGTAAGTGTGCGTAAGATTACAGGAGGAGGTCTGAGACCTGACCAGGCAGCGACGGGTGCTGGGTAAGAGGTACACCCTGGACAGCATGCTAGTCAAGTGCTGGTATAGGTAACTGATTTATTGGACAAATTACATTCAGTGGCCATTTTATTATGTACACCTGCTCATTAAAGCAAATATCCTACTCTGGCTGCAATGGGATGTGTACAGGCAGGGTAAAGTGGTTCTCGTACTGTGTGGCTCAGCTATAGCATAACTGCTCTTGCCAGACGTGGTTGTTAGAGAATCTGAGAAACAGCCCGACTCCTGGGATTCTCATGCAGCACAGTGTCTGGGGTTTATAGGCAACGGCGTGATGAATGAAAAATGTCGAATCAGAAGTTGTTCTGTTGCCAAAAATCACCTTGCTAATAAGTTCACAGGAGATCGGCTAGACTCATTAAGGCTAACAATGGCAAGGAAAAAAATAAACAGCTCAGTATAACAGAGGGGTACAAAAGGCTTGTCCAAGTTCTTATCTGCCCTTGAAGTAGTTCTGAAGACAGAAGGGGAGGGGTTCCTTCCTGGCACCCGAGGCGATTCTGGGGGCCCCATTTAGAAGGTTCCATGGGGCCCCAAACTCCGCCTTCCCCATATATTACCTTTATTTTCCTGTGAAGTATAAACGTATAATATCAATAGAGTTTAATAAATGCAAGACCTTTATTTTTATTTTTGTGAAGAACAGAATACACAAGTAAAGCAGATTTCTCACTGCAAATTGCTATGTAACCGGCGGGCCTCGGGGGCCCCCTCCAAGCTTGGGGCCCCAGCCCATTGCCTGCCCTGCCTGTCCTGTCGCTGTGCCTCGGTCTGGCACTGCATAGGGTATGTACCTAATGAAGTGGCCATTGGCTGTAAATTAGAGTGGGTACAATTATGGCCTCACACTCCCCTGACTCTGCTTCTGCAGCGTCTACATCCTTTAGTCCTGCTTCTTCCTAGGATTCCCAGTCTCCTCACTCAGTTGATAAGCATGCGGTTAGGTGAACAGGTGTTTCGAAGATGGCAGTAGTGCGTGATTTTATGGGTGAGTGTGGGATGGGTTCCCGTCCGGGTTGTGTCGGCAGTTATACAAAATGGATGGATGTCACAGGAAAAAAGTCCAGCAAAAGGAAAAAAAAAATAAAACATTTTAATACTTGGCAGATATACAAATATATGTTGTGGCGGTGGCATGAAAAACAATATTCCTGAAGAATTATGTTTCTGACAATGATTATGTTGTGCGCACACTTTGGAGAGACAGTGCAGAAAAGTCTGAAAAACTATGTAAATGGATTCCAGACTGTACTGCTTGATAGAAACTTTATGAAAGTTACAGCAAAAAAGGTCATCTACTTTATTTTTTTCATTTTTGATTCCTACTTTACAGGGCAGAAAAGAAGATTCTTAATGTATTTGGGACAATAAAAAGTGTGCATGTTTTCATCAAATTTTCTTCTTGTTGTTTATAGCTTTATCATGTGATAATTGAGCCTTAAATTCTGGCCTGTCAGTATGCTGGGATGAAAGGAATCTATTCATGTAGGACTCAATAGCAGGTTTTGTCGGTGACTGGGACCTTTGATTGCTTTATTTTAAGCTGGGAGAAAATTTCCCAGAAGGAGCTGGAAGTTAAAAGCGCTACAGTTTGTTGGGGCAAACTGGTCCTTGGGGACAACAGACGGTGTACGTTTTTGCTCCCTCCAAACTCTCAGGGAATTAGCAAAGAGCAAAACTTATGAGTAGAGTTTAAAATTTTACTGTTTGTTTTTAAAAGTGTCGAATAGGGGAGCAGTAGCCTATGTCAGTGACCTCAAACATCCGTACCGCTCACCTAGAGCCCTGAGGTCAACCGATCAGCTGCTGCTCTCCATCCCAACCAGCTGCTTGAGGAGGAGAACAGCTTTCTCCCTGGCCGGGCCCAAGTTGTGGAACAGCCTCCCTCTCCATGTCTGATCTGCCCCCACCATTGAATGTTTTAAGTCCAGACTAAAAGCTCATTTATTTGCTGCGGCATTTGAGATAAATGTGCTGTGTACTTTACTACAATTTTTGTAAGTGTAATGTTTGTTTTATTATATGTGATATTTTACTTCATTTTGTTTTATGCAATTTGCTTATCCATTGCTTTTTATGCGTACTGTTTTTATTGATGTAAAGCACTTTGGTCAGCCACTAGATCTTTTCAACGGTGCTATATAAATTAAATGACTTGACATGAGAAAAAACGTGGACTGTCTGGGGGGCTGAAGGACTGGCTTAAGAAGCACTGCATTAGGGCAGTGAGGGGCTATTTTATGGGAGCTCAGTGGCTCCCTTTACGCCTCCCTGCATGTTATTCAAACTGAGGCATTTGGCGTCACCAGCGGGGCCTCTGACGAGCCACACGTCTGTCATTTCTGGTGCCATTCAGAAAACCGTGTCCAAGCCGGGTTTCTCATGCCAGCATCCGTGGGATGATTTACACCAGTGGGGTTTTCCAGACCGTACGAGGTCAGCTGAGGTGACTGGACGGCGCGTAAGGGAGGATGCCGCGGGGGATATCGCATGCACCACCTGAGACAGGGTGGGGGAGGGGGGATGTTTTTCCTCTTATTTTATATCGCTGCCAAGTGAGTCTAGTCTGATGCAGGCAGCCACTGGGTGCCAGCAAATCGTCTCAGCTGGGGGATTTCCGGAAGGCCGGCTGCTCCGCGCTGCATTGTCCAGATGACACGGGTGAGATCTGGACTCCTTATTCCGGAAAGAGGGAACATGGCTGTAGGAAGGGTCGGAACAGACCCCGATGACAGCGTGAGCGACAGCTGTAAAAACGGGACCGATAAGGATAAAATGATTTTGAATCCTCAGCCTACTTATGAGAATGTTTAGAGGAAGCACACTGATTTATCTGCCCCTGTTGAGGAGCCAGGCAGAGTCTCTTAAGCCAGTGACCATATCCTTAATAACAAGCATTTCTGACAAGTCAGGCAATTAATTAAGTGGATATATATATATATATATATATATATACACACACACACACACACACATACCCTGCAAGTTTATCAATGTATCACAGAGTAACTCCTTTTAAGCAGGAGACTGGAGGACTGGAAAGTAGTGTTAAGTATATTTTGGTAACATTGAACAAGTTACAATCTTTCTTCATGAATTCTCTCTTCATCTGTGTGTTGTCTTGATTCAATGCTTGATTCATCCCTCTTGTTTATTGAGGAAAGTAGAGGATATGCTGCTGTTATAGCTAAAACAATCTTGCGCAATATAATAATCACGTTTGTCATTTTTGAAAACTTTAACTCCTTTTTATATTCGTTCTTCAGACACTACGACTCAGATTTAAACTCATGAAAGATTCTCGTTTAAATGATACATAACCTATTTTATTTTGCTCCAAAAATTAAGAGATGTAATATTGGTTGTTGTACAGTACATGTTCACCTTTAAGGGAGTGTTATACCTCAGCCATTCTTGCTAGACAACAAAGAGGAAATAAGGTGACCAATGTTTTTTTTCCCCTCTTCAAAAGTCTGCCAGCAGTTACATTTTGGTACCAATAAAATTGAAACTCTATTGTTTTATTAAAAATATTTGCATGAATATCAGTTATTTTGCATGGAATGATTACAAGTAATAGAAAATTCTCATTGTTTGTTGAAGTATTTTTTGGTGAAAAATCACCATGTCTTCCACTATTACACTGTTTTGGTAAAACACAATAAACCGCACATAAGGGACCCCTCAGTCTACACCCATGCTGTTCAGTGACTGCACCTTGCCCTGTCTGGTGATTAATAATGAAGCATATCTTGCTCCCATATCACAGTAGAATGGGAGATGTATTACCAGTCTGCCAAACGTACTTTCTAACTCACAGTACATATAAGACTTACTTTTTTTCTTTTTCACACCGAAAAAAACATTCAACTATATGTTTAAGTACTTTGTTATGAAGCCCCAGTTTATTGCTGATAGATGATATATACGTACAATCAAACAAGCCTCGGATCTCGTGGGTCATAGCAGCCTCAAGCTTCAGCACTGTCACATTTGTCATTGCGATGTGAGCTTATCGTCATTCAGTATTTGGGAACATCATATTTTCCAGTGGGGGGGACATCCATGTGGTGTAAATTCACAGTTATGGGCCGTGCTTGTCTTCCTCAAATCTGTGTTTCATTTCCATTTGTTTTCTGGATGAACCAGATGGGCAATAAAATGCAGAGACAGACGTTTCAGTGCTATGAAGAGCACTGCATTACGATGGCCTCATACTTCAGGAAGTGTGAATTTGAACATGCAATTTTATATCTGACTGGAGCAGGCACAAATAGGCCTGCATTTAACATTTGTTCATGAAGATTTGCGGAAAAAAAATCAGATTTTACCAAAAATATCAGCAAAAATTTCAGTCCTCGATTTTTTTTTTTTTACCATTATGTTTCAACTTTTTATCCATCCATCCATCCATCATCTTTCCAACCACTTATCATGGTCGTAATTCATATGCTATTCAATATTCATATGTGCTGTTGCTTAAGGGTTCCCAGTTCTTTTGCAAACATTTTTTCCCCCATTGCTTTATGGAACATCTTCAGAACCATGGACAGGTCCACAGCTCCAAACTGCCTTTCTGTTTGGCATAAAAATGAAGCCCTTAGCAAAAGACAAAAGGCATACTAGAGGAAATTTATTTATTGGGATATATAAGGCTATATCTTTTGTGACTTATACGGATGTACAGTTCTCAACCTATATTGAAACTATGTATAGTAAATTGTAGTAAATATAAACTATATGTGTGTGTGTGTGTTTATATATACAGTATATGTGTGTGTGTGTGCGTGTGTGCATACGAATGTATGTACGGGCGAATGTGTATGTGTGTGAGAGAGGGAGTGGGAGTGTGAGTGTGTGTAGAGCAGCGAATCAGCAATATCCACACGCTGATCCCTCTCTCTTTTTACTCCGGGATACACATCTTGTTCCCCAGGCTCCAGGTACCGGAGCTGAGAGCGATAAAGCCACAGGGTAACGTCACTCCCCTCCAGTCTTCCATTCGCCACCGCCAGCCACATCGCTCCGGAGGACAGCCGCACCGCATCCATTTTCGGCGCTATTTGAAATGTTTATCCAACTAAATCCTACCGCATCTTTTTCCCCGATTCCTTTTTTTGGTGTCGGCGAGGTGTTTCTACAAGGCGAGGTTTTTCACCCCGGAAAGAGAGTATTTGAATAGCTTAGAAGAAGAAGCAGAAAAAAGGTCGCAGAAAGTAGAAGATTGCGTGCAGCGAGGATGAATAGTGACAAAGGGGTGATCGCTAGGCTACAGCTATTGTAACTTACGAACGGGATCGCGGCGATAGCGTGTTTACATTGGGACAAGGGAAGATATTTTTTAATCATGCCTGTTCGCCGAGGTCATGTTGCGCCACAAAACACGTTTCTGGGCATCATAATACGGAAATTCGAGGGGCAGAGTAAGTATTATGCAAGCATGCAAACCTATATAGTATTGCACATGGTGTACATCTTATATGCTTCAGTTAGAAAAGTATTTGTGGAAAGTGAAGCATCGACAGTATTAGCTCGTACTTTTTATGTGCTGAGACAATCAACAATAGATGTAGTCGGGCGCAATTACGAGATGAATGACTGATCGTCTTTCTTTGTACTTCGTGGAAAACCCATTGTTACTGCTTCTTTATAAATATTAATAATGCTTTAAAGCCGGGCAAATTAAAACACATTGATTGTCAGTTGTAATTAATACATAAAAAATAAATATATGATCAATTGCATGTCTGAAAAACATTTAGCAATGTATTAATACATTTAACACTGTGTTAATATGTGTGCATATATGTATAGGCGCACGCATTGACAGCGTAACAGTCTGACAAGTATAACAGTTTCTGTTTGTACAAGTCAATTAAGTTATTTAACAGTGCAATAAAACGCAGGTAAGACGTGCTGTCGTTATAATATTACGATCTGGGCCTCGCATGGATAAAAATAAACACACGCAATTCAGTGCAAACTCTCTAGCAGTGGAGGTTTAATTCAGCGATATTTATAACTGCATAACTGTGTGGGCTGCATTTTTCCATATCTAATAACAAGAGTTTTACAGATTTTCAAAACTGCATCCAGTCCTAACATCCTCTCCATTTGCTTTGCAGATAAGAAGTTTATCATAGCCAATGCCAGAGCTCAGAACTGTGCGATCATCTACTGCAATGATGGCTTTTGTGAGATGACCGGCTTCTCCAGACCGGACGTCATGCAGAAGCCGTGCACCTGCGACTTCCTCCACGGCGAGCTCACCAAGAGGCACACCGTTGCCCAAGTGGCTCAGGCCCTGCTAGGCTCTGAGGAGAGGAAGGTGGAAATCACCTACCACCGCAAAGATGGTGAGTGCTGAAGCCTTCTCAACACTCAGACACCCTGCTTTCTTCGTGGCCATTCAGAAACTCAATCCTTGTACCCTACCAATTGCTGTAGAGCAGTGTTTCCCAATCCGGTCCTAGAGGACCCACAGGCAGTCAATGTTTTTGCTCCCTCCGAGCTCCCTGCCCGGACAGTCCACATTTTTGCTCCCACTCAGCTGGGAGGGAGCAAAAACATGGGGAACACTGCTCTAGAAGCCTTGGTGCTTGACTCTGCCATATAAACAGGCAGCTTAGAGGAGTAGAAGCTACAACAGATCATAGTTACATGCAAAACTGCGATTTACAACAGAATGACTGACTGTCAGGTGCCTGAGATTTGTGGTTTGATTATTTGAGGTCACTTGCGTGACCTAGTGGTGAGAGAGAAAGGTTTAATCAAAGGAGTCGTATTTCTTGTCTAGGAGTGAGACAGCTGACCTCTCACATTGACCAGTGAAGCTGCCAAGTAACAAAGAGATTGTATAACAGGGTGTAATCAGGGGTGTGGCAGATGTACTGGCGGAACACCAAACATTACAGCTCCGCATGCTCTGTCACAGGAAGACGGCTCAACAATATTAAAAAAATTATCTTATCTTTTCCTCTATTTCACAGCTATCAGTGGGGAAGCACTTCCCTTTGAAATAAAAATTTAATAAAATTTTACATTGGGCAGGTGGTGAATCTATTTCCAGTTGCCACTGGATCAGGTCACACATCTATGGTCCAAAATGGAAGGTGTTCGTGTGAACATACATGAAGAGGAAATTGGAGATTTACAGACTTACAGAAGGTTCATTGGAAAGCTCTCAGAGGGAATTCAGTTCAATTCAATTTATTTTTATATAGCTACTTTCACAACAATTGCCCCAAGGCACTTAACACGGGCGTGTTGTGATGCATCACAGCATCATTAAGAAAGGAAAGGATTGATTAAGAAATGAAAGAAAGAAAGCCAGATAACAATGGAGGAGTGAAACCAGAAACTTCTAAGTAGGGAGAAAAGAAACTCCAGGGGGGTCCAAGGTCAACAAATCCCCCCCCCCCCCCGCCAGGGTATGCTAACATTATTGAAAAAGAAAGAGTGGGCAAGGGCAAAGCCAAAGTCCATCAGCGAGTCAGTTCTCCATACTGGCCTGTGATGGGTGGCAGACTGAAGTCTGCACCCAAAATGTTGCAGTTCGCAAGTCACACCCACGACTCCACACTGGGCACCATCCAGACATGTGGGAAGTAAGGCAAGGAGCATGGATGGTCAGAGCATGAATAGACACATCAGTGGACAAGCATAATAGATAAAAATGGCATATACGCCAGCATCAGCAGCCATAGATACAGTGTGTTAAGTTGCAGAGAAGCTGAACTGAAGCAATAGGAATTCCTACGATCTCTGACATTGGTTTACCCGAATTTAATTCAGTATTGTGCTTTTGAAGGAAATTCAAGAGCTAATGTTACTGGAGGCGCTGTAAAAGTGCAACGTTTTCCTCTAGCCCCAACGGAGCCTGTGCATGTCCTCACACGTTCTCCAAAATCTGATCTCTAGTAGCGTAAATTTTCCCAAATGACAAAAGTGGGACGTAAGGTGCCAACAAGATGGATGGCTTCTTATTAAACCACGAAATGCTACCTTGAGACTGAGGGGTGTGGTGAGGATATAAGACACAAATCACAGAGATATGATTCAGTTCACCGCAGAAGTAGGCAGGCTACACCCAGGCCGGAATGGGTGCTTTGCTATTGGTCAGGAGTGAGGGAGGGGGGGTATTGTATGCTCAGCTCCCGCACAGAAGGGACAGTGTTTGGGGGGTGCGGCCACGGAGAAGCCAGGTGGGCTGCTACTAATGGAGCGACTGGGGCAAGGAGGAGAGAAGTGCTACTTCAGGAATTTTTACACTTACGCCATCAGAATAGACTCTCACCTGCATCATCGCTAACACAGTTTTAATGAGGACACAAATGCCGTACATGATATTGATTTACAGTCCCGCTTTACGGTGAAGATAAATCATTGTGGGTGTGCTATGACGCCAAGGTTTTGTCAAGTCAAGATGCGACCAATCGCTGTCAGAATCGCTGTCAAATCATGAAGCATCCGTAATCATGCGACGGTATTTTATCATCAGTGGCGTCAGAGGGCCATGGAGATTCTGCAGATTCTGGGAGCCCAGAACTTAATAGGGGCCCTTAAATCAATCACCCCCCTCTCCCCCCACGCTAGTTGGGGCTTCAAGGTGACGTTTTGTCAGGGGGCCCAGAATTTCTAAATATGTGCGTGTTACTTGTATGTATAACAAAGCCTCCCGTAGGCACTGTGGGTTGTGGGTTCGAATCCCACCCAGGCCCCGATCTTTGTGAAGTTTCCATGTTCTCCCAGTCCGTATTCCGGCATCCTTCAGCTACTCAGGTTTCTCCTGCAGTCTGGTGTCATGCAGTCAGTGGGTGATTCTGAATAGCTCATTCTGTGTGGGCGCCCTGTCATGGAATGCCTTCCTCTTCAGGGTTCCCCTGCCGTGTCCTTTTCTAGGATGGGCTCCAGGCTCTCTGGATAAGTGGTTCAAATATAGATGGATGCATAATTTTTCCTTTTGGAAGAGTTTTCAGAATGAAAATGTGCATGTGGGTGCTTGTTCAGTTAGCGCTCCGATCCCTGTGGAGCCCCCGGTTGTCATGGCAGTGACAACCCCCTCCGTGCCCCATTGGATTTTCATATCCCCGGGTTCTAAGGAAAGGTCTATGACTTGAACTCTCACGCCTACCCTGGGCTCAAATTGACCCCAAAGGCACATGTCAGGTGAATTTTCTCATAGTAACATAATTATTGTAGGAGCGTGTAAGAGTTAATTCATTGAGGATTTTCCCAGTGTGGGCCCAGCTTCAACAGTTTAATACGTGTCACTTCTTTGCAATGTCTGTTCGGCGAACCATTAGTAAAGTACAATGTAGACATTTCCTCAAAATTTTTCACTGCATATTTTCTTTATTGTCTCTGTTAGCTTTTTAAAAGTAGATGATTTTATCTCAATTGACTAAAACAGCTTAGTTTTAAGTTTTACCTCTTTATGGTGTGGGAGTTTTACTCAAGAGTTCCTTCCTTTGAAAATTTGCGTAGTCTTTATTAGACAGGCACTCTTATCCAAAGTGACATACATTTTTTATGAAAGCAGGGTCAGACAGTCCCTGCAGCAATTAGGGGTTAAGATTCCAGCAATGAAATCACTCTGCCAACCCTGGGATTTGAAACGGCAACCTTCTGATCACAGGCACAGCATCCTAACCCGCCGAGCCCCACAGCAGCCCCACACACCGAGCCCCACAGCAGCCCCACAGCAGCCCCACACACCGAGCCCCACAGCAGCCCCACAGCAGCCCCACACACCGAGCCCCACAGCAGCCCCACACACCGAGCCCCACAGCAGCCCCACACACCGAGCCCCACAGCAGCCCCACAGCAGCCCCACACGCCGAGCCCCACAGCAGCCCCACAGCAGCCCCACACGCCGAGCCCCACAGCAGCCCCACACACCGAGCCCCAAAGCAGCCCCACAGCAGCCCCACACACCGAGCCCCAAAGCAGCCCCACAGCAGCCCCACACACCGAGCCCCACAGCAGCCCCACAGCAGCCCCACAGCAGCCCCACACACCGAGCCCCACAGCAGCCCCACAGCAGCCCCACTCGCCGCCTGCTCCCTCCTTCGCTTATCTTCCTCCTCTCCAGCTTCCTCCTCTGCTTACCCAGCATTGACTGCCACCACTTCACTTTGCTTCTCCTTCCTCTTGCATCAGGATGGAATGTTGTTTGACTTTCTAACTTACCAATTTCACAATTATAGGATTTTTTTATTATTGTTATTTTTTTACAAATGAAGTCTAACATTTCCCCTTGGGGGGGGGGGGGGGGGGGGGGGTTCTGCCTCTTCCACCACTTCCAACATTACGGACGTTGGATCGTTATTGATGACAGAGGTGCTTCAAAAAAAATGTCAGTCAGATGTATATGTGTGTCCTGATGGCCTTCTAAACCTGACTGGAACCGTCTGTGGGACAGATAGTATTTTAGGTAGGTTTTATATTTAGAGACTGAAGCCAGCTACAGGGATTGTTGTAAGAGAGCGAAAGATAAAGAGAGAGAGAGAGAGAGAGAGAGAGAGAGACTGGTGTTCAATTGTCTGGCCATCATTAAGCATAAATCAGAAGAATCTGGCTGAGAGCTGAAGACAAATTGCCACTACACATTACCCAAGTGAGTATAGTACATTTCCAAACCTCAAAATGCTAAGAGTCAGTCAAATGCTCTTTCCTTTTTCTCAAGAATGGGGCTGGACAAAGTCATTCATCCTTTTATCACATTCAGGAACAATGTAAGTGTCCTTACCTCCTGCACTCCTTTAAGAAGGTGTGAATCCTTGCAGCAGGTCTATACGAAGCTGAAATGAAGGCATTTCTGGCCTGCAGGTGATGGCTGACATGCGTGTGTTTACTGTGTTCCGGGAGGGACGGCTATGTCCTCCTAAGCCTAACCGCGCACGCGCTCAGTCGCAACGTCTTTGAGAGCTATGGCCTCATCTGTCCCCCTAATTGTGCCATAATTATAATTATGGAAACCTCACCTGCTTCTCTATATTGCTGGAGTTCTTATTCTTGATGCAAAGGCAACTTGTTTTTTTTTTCTCCTGATCTTCTAAGATCACTTCACATCATCAGCATATTTGCAGAGCTGTCTGGTTCTGTGTTCCCTGACAAAGCAGTACTTGATACTGCCATTCAAGGCCATTCAAGATGGTGCACACTCACTCGCACGCATAGAGACAGAGGGATATCTGGCCCTTCATTGCTCTTTTGCACAACATCTGGTCTGGTTGCACGAAAAGCTTCAGCAGCCTGTAGGATTCTCAGTTTCCTCCATGTCTCCTTTTGCCGGAATGACGCTCGCATCTGAAAATTATCAGCACTGCCAATCACAGGGCCTCGTTACCTCCTGTATCGTCAGTCTCTAATTTCACACAGATACTAGCGGCAGATCTCATCTGCGGGCAGAACAGAATGAGGATGCTCAGACTTACTGGTGGCTGAATTCGAGCCGAAGTGCAGGATCGCGTATAGCTATTGGCCTCACATCATGTCAGAATCCCCCTTCCTGAGCATTTCAGAATTATCATCCTGAATAATGAATCCGGTCTTTTTGGCAAAAACAATGAATCATTGATGAGTGGAGTTCTCGCTGAACGCATGAGCAGCTGTGGGGGCCGGGCTTTCCCCACTCACCCCCCCCCCCTTCACTGTTCTGCCCTCCTGCATCCTATGGCGGGGTTGGATGACAGAGGATTCCGGCGTGCGGCTGACCTGCCGAGAAGCCCGCCTCGCTGGCCCTAAACATGCCACATGCATTTTTTATTGCCACCGGCTTATCCTGTTACCTCCGCTCTGGGCAAAGCGGGATGCCTTTCCTCATACCATCTCTGGCATAGTTCTTTTTTGCAGAGTATGCGGCCAAAAGAGGGCTCTTGGAATCATGTCCGTTTCATTTTACGCTCAGGTGACAGTGGCAGGCTGCTTGCTGATCCTGCCGCACGAGACTCCTGACATTACCGGACACGGTAAATAGGAACAAGAGCCACGAGAAAGAGGTGTTTACCCCAACCCAGATAAGCGTGAGGTGCTGTGCTACAGGACATGCCAGTGCTTTTCCCCTTTTTTCCCATTTTGTCATGGCGGCGAAGGCATGTGCTGGTCCTGCTGATGAATATGTAACAGGAGGCGTGTCAGAACACTGGAAACAATGCAGATGGGGGAATGCGACGCTCAATATGCTTGCTCTAAAAATTGAGATAGGATATTCTAGCGAGTGGGCTGTTTCCATCTCGGGTGGCGGGGGGAAAGAACACCTTGATTGCGATCCAGTAAGCGGCGAGCCATCTGCTTTAATCATCAATGTCTGCAGCTTTTCCAGGAGTGTTTGCCCACTGAGTGGCCGCTCTTCTGGCTTTTCTCGCCCGCCCGGACCGTGCCCTCTCGTACCGTGCCGCTACGTCTCACCCCCAGACGTCGCCAGCGGCAAATGCAGCGTGACAGGTGTAGCCGGCTGGGGGGGGGGGGGTGAGCTTTCGAGACTTTCCTTTGAGGGCTCGCAGCCTACCTAGCTGCAGGTGCATGGTTGCATATAACCAGAAAAGCTGCAAACAAAACAACGCATGTTATATTTAGAGTGTCGGGCTCTCTCGGGACACTATGACACTATAAACAGATACCAGGTATATTCATGCACTTCAAGTACTTTTCAGTATTCCATCTACATTCATAAATAGTATTGTTATCGCACGTATCAGACACTGCGCTCATACCAATATATCTATGTGTGGATACATCCGGATGGCTATGGGTTTGAATACTGTGGTCAGCCGAGTAATTGCATCACTGTTGTGCCCTCGAGCCTCGTCTCACCCCGCTGACTGACCCTGTTCTCTGATCACTATGACTTGCTCACTTCTCTATACAGTAAAGGTGTCAGGGTCTTCCATGGAGAGCAAAATGGGGTACTAAAAAATCAAAGACTTCTTGTGTACCAGTATATACAAGTAAATGAAATGGTTAGATATGTACAGATATACTGTTTTTATGTACCACACATATCAGTTTATAACAGTATATAACAAATACTAGTGGCAGACCTGCTGTTATATCAGTATATATCAGAGTACACAGTAAGTATTCACACAGGGCTGGAAATTAAGCTGGCCTACTTGCCTGAGGTGAGTAATTTAGATGAAGGGCGGGAAGGAAAAACTGAACACTAGCCTACTGGCTAGTAAAAAAATTGCATGTCGGACACTTTTTATATTGAAGGCCAGTTAGCTGGTAGCGAAAATTCTTGCGTTCCACCCCTGCTCATGCATACTGTAATAAAGGTATATAACTGATACCAGGTATGTTCAAACACAAAATAACATTTCTGTGGAAAAAGCTTTAAACTTTACTTGTGCTCAGCATGAAATGAAATGGTTAAAATCTGAAGGCATGTAGAATAGCAGTTCACACACGAGAGGTTTGTCCTTGACGCTTTGGGTGCACAGAAAAATTCAGGTTTTTGCCTTGAAGCATCTGCTGGTACAAATGATGTGAGATCAGTGAGATCAGACCGGGAACACATTTGTGTGCGTTGAGCTGCATTAGTGGGATAATATACTTCACATTAATACCTCTCTGCAGTATTGCTGTTGGTTTCCATTGGCCTCGAATCCCAGGAGAGCCCTTGTAGGTGCAGAGTGGAGGACATCATGAAGATAAACAGATACATTTGTTTAACTGCGGCCACATCTTCTGCATTGAGCTCATGCATTCAGCATGGCCTTCCTGGATAGTAGGCCATCAGACAGAAACCTTACAAGCAGGCAGATGCAGAAGAATCTTAAGAAATGCAAAATTATTCACAGACTAATCAGAACGACTGTGCTAGTGCTACGGTTTAATGAACGGACTTATGTAATTTCATTAACCTAATTATTCGTCACGGTGACACAACAAGGTCTTTTCTGGAAGGCCCATGCCCAGTCCGTCATGAAAATACAAGACATATGTTCTGCTCCAGGTTGGAAGAATGTCAGTCAGTCTGTCCTGGGCCAATCACGGGCCTCCTCGCTAGTCTGGGAACCCTAAGTGACATCATTCCAGCCTGTACTGGATGTCCTCAGAGGGGCTGGCAGGGGGACAGGTTTACAGAAAGCCTTCTGCAGGAAACTGCTCACAGAAAACCATTCTGAATGAGTGGAAGTTCAGCAGTCGTGCTGGACTAGATTCACCAATGGAAGCAGAAATTATAATTCCGCAGACATATAGCTTAACATTTCAGCTTGACAGCTAATATATGAAATAAATTCTTTCATCTGTTTGTCATCCAAAACTGGGCATCCTGTGCAGGGTCATGAGGTGACCTGATCCCAAAGGGTAGAAGGGAGGGGATATCCTGGAAGGTGGTTCAGTTTATCACAGGACACACACACACACACACACATGTTTGTATTCATATCTCTGTTGGAATTGTACAGTCATTTCTACAGGAAAAACCCTTGTTCCAACAATGACGATCTTAACCCCTACCAAGCTCTAACCTTAACATTAAGTAACCAAACAAAATACAAGACTTTGCACATTTATAGTTTTTTGATAGCTGTCACAGATTTTTATAAAATTCACCAGGTTTTTATAACATTGTGGGTACAGTCTAATATATCTGTGGTATATATACATAGTTTTTTGTTTGCAGTCACAGACTGCAGATTGCTACAGGCTCATCACAGCAAGGACAAACAGACTCAAGAACAGTTTTTTTTCCCAAAAGCCATAACCACTCTAAACTTACACATACACTGACTACACAGTCTTAACCCCCCAACCCCTGGATTTCCTTCTATCCATCAACTGTGCAATATCCAGTATCTAAATGGTATTGATAATAACTGTGCAATATCGGTATACTGTACGATATCATCGCTCTGTGTCCAACATCCACTAATCATTGCACGTGATCATTATAACTGTGTAATATTTAAATAATGTGCAATGACCTACAGTTATTTATTCTTCCATATGTATATAGCGCCACAGAACTTTTTGCGCTAATTGTGTATTGTTTGTTGTGTGTTCTACATGCATGTTTGCACTGGAGGAGCTGCTTTTAATCTCATTGTACATGTGTATAGTGACAATAAAAGGCATTCATTCATTCATTTATTTTTATGAAATTAAGGTTTTCCTTGTGGGGGCCAAAAAAATGGTGCCCACAACGTTAGAATAGCAGGTGCTCAACACATTGTGTGGACCCTACAATGTAATCTTTACATGACCCACCCACCCAGACACACACACACTCACAGAGGTAGGTAGGTAATTCAAAACAGCACTTCACTGTAGGATGGAAACCGGAGTATCACATGGGCAAAACATGAAAATCTCCAGACAATCACATGGGTGGGTGGAAATCAAGACTCCCAACCTTGGGGTATGAATCTACAGAGCTACACACTGAGCCACCCACTGTAAAATAAATGTTCACCTGTAAAAAAAAAAAAAAAAAAAAAAAGACTATATGTATAGTTACAATGACAAGTTGTTGCTTTGGCGGAAAACCTGGACGATATGAATCCAATTACTTTGTTCTTCCAACAATACATGTACTCTTAATAATTTTTCCAGTTTGTCTTGGGTTAATTACCAAAGGCCTTTTATTTTTAACTAAACTGCTTTTCTCTGTGGTTTAAGATGAATTTTTTTAATTATGCATCCCCTGTTATGAACTGCGGGGCACGGACCGGGTAAGCAGGAGCAGAGCATCGACGAATGGAGGAATGAGGGATTTATTAGGGATTAACACGACAAAGAACAGTAGAAACATAAGACGTCACAACGTTAATGACCAGACTGGGGAAATATACTTTAACACGGACTTAAATACACAGGACTAATCAACATAACTAGAAACAGCTGGTAACACAGGGATTCCACACGAGGTAGATGAGGGGGCGTGGCACATAGGAGGATCGGCACCTGCAGGGCATGACATCTCCGCTCAATGATGGAGAGCTAACTGAGAGTGATGACTACAAAATTGTAAAAGAGTCTCACCATGACTCAGGATGCTCTCCAAGACCAAAAGAGCTCCTCTGAAACAGTAAAAACTGATTTGTCCGCTGATGAACTCACCCTCAGTACACACAATTTTACCACTGATGGGCTATTTCATTCGTTGCCGCAAGCTTTCATTTGTTGCGCCTGATTTGCATAGTTATAGCAAATTTACACGTTCATTTATACAGTTGAATCTCCTGCCCTCTCACCTCATCGGCTGCTTTAATGCAGGTTTCCAGCAAAATGGAAAGTTGCGCTATGCAATTATTGGAGGTGCAGCATAACGTTGCCATAGCAACAGAATCCCAGCTGCAAATATAGAATTGTGCTCTTCCGTTGTCTTATTCATGGCAACAGTCGTCTCCCTTCCCAAGGTGTAGGCATCATCAGAGTCACAGCGATAGTCATTTTTATTCATATAGAATGACTGCACAGGTTGGTGTCCTTAGTTTGGCAGCAGATAGCAAACATCAGACAGGGCGGTGTCTTTCAGATGGATGTAAGATCTATTAGGGTGTACTGTAGATCTACGTAGTTCATCTCAGTCGTTGCTGCTCTACTAACCACACCTGTGCGTGGGGGAGGGGGCTGGTGCCTGAGCATGAATGAAAGCCCCCCTCCCCCCCTTTAATATCCCCTAAATCCCCTTCTTATTATTAATATTCTTATTATTTTTATTATTATTGTTTAGTCAGGAGCCTGTATCATAAAGCATGACTTCAGCCAGATAACTTGACAGATTTCAAGCAGTCTGGGGTAAATGTAAGTGAACAAAGTCCATTTTAACTGGTGTCCCTTAAAACCCACAAGTTATCCAGCTAAGTAAGAAATCTGGCTTCGCGATACAGGCCTTGTATAATAAGGAGTACATGGTTGGGCACTGAGTAATTTGCTGATTCACAGGTCTGGGGTTGGAGTTTTAAATCCCACCTTTTCTCCTTATGTGGTTTTACCCTTCATGCATTTCCTTCAGATACTCCTTCAGATACTCCTTCAGATACTCCATGCAGTTACCTGGATTAGCATCTCTAAATTGCCCATAGTTTGTGAAATGGACTGGCATCTTGTCCACAGTGTTCCTGCACCCCAGTGCTGCCCAGTTCCCAGTTCCCAGTGACCCCATCCTAGATAAGCAGTTGGAAGTCAGTTTGTTGTCCAGCTAATGCCTTTAACTGACTGGACCGAGAGTTTAAGCTTTTGTGTGGCTGGATATTTCCCCAGAACACCTAAGGCTAAAAGCTGTTCCTGTTCCTGTTACATAATGTCACACTAAGGTAAAGCATGAATAAGGACAGGAAGTTAATGGAGAAGCAGCGGGTCTCCTCAACCTGAGGGATGCTGGAACGATGAGAACTTCAGGGGCGCGTAAGTGGTTAAAGACCGCTAGTTACTTTGGCCAAAATCATCCACGCAACTAAAGCCAAGTATCTGACGCAAGAAGGAACCATGCTTATGAAAATCGCATCTATTAAATATGAACGCCTCTGACAGCAAAGGAATATTTTTTTCTTTATGGTTGCAGTTCTGGTCTCTTATCATTTTCATCTGCAATTATTTTCTAAATGCTGAAAAAAGTAGGCAAAAGGCTTATTATTCCGGAAATGTCTGCCACACAAAATTTTATGCATGAAAATCTGTGTGTGTGTGTCACAGTCACTGTCTGGTGAGGGAGATTCAAGAAACATGGATTAACTGCACTGATGTGTTCTACCTGTTCTGTATTCGCGGTGTTCAGTGTGAGACTCCTGGTACAGCAACGCGTGACTGTGTTGGTTGGTGCCAAAATGGAAACTATTCTGGTTTTGCCTGAAAGCTTTGTGGTGTCCTGTCACTCTGTTCCTGTCTCACTGCAAAAAGGAGGCTCATGAAGTAAAATGCTGCTCTGCTGCTACTCGTCTGTCTGGACCCATCGAATAGACAGATATACAAAGTTTATTAAGATCTTTCACAGACTTAAAAGCAGCCGAACAGAGACCTGTTCCAGGATAGCAAATTGTTTGATTAAGGCGTCTGTTGCCTTGCAGACGGTAATCAGAGGGCCTGCTGCCCGGCTGTCTCTGAGACCATGATGGCAAAAAATGACCTGAAATATCATAAAGTAACATTAAAATGTTGCTTGCGAATGCTTGCTCTTCACGTTGAGTTCTCTCATTTTGGCCTGTTGTTACTTTCCAACCTAAATATTTCACAAATATATGTGCACATATAACATACTAACTTGAGTTACATAAATCAATCAATCAATCAATTTATTAACAAGTTCATTTTCAAATAATGCTGAATAAAAAAAATTCAAAAGACAAAAACATTTTACGGATAAAAAGGGACGGTATTCTTTTTAGAATGAAGCCTTAGAAACAGACAAGACAGAACCTACAAATTGAAAAGGGAAGTCTATTAATACAGGTAGGAGTGCAGCGTGGAGCGGGCCGGGGTATAGCACACGCAGTACTCCTGCTCTTTCTCATAGCTAATGAAGGGACTAGAAGGGCAGTCCGCTTGCTGGGTCAGAGTTCGCCTTTATTTCTGTGGTGAGAGGCAGCTCTGCGTGGCAGCTCTGCGTGAGATGTGCTCCCCGTCCCCTCCCTGGTTGGCCAGGAGCCACCGGCCGCTATCTATAGCTGCTATGCTGTATATTGAGTACATGCATTCGGGTGTGGAAGGAATACATTACATTTGCTGTAGGTATTTAATAGGTATATATACTCAGGATTAAATCTATTTATGCACAGTATGCATCATATAATATGTTCCCTGAATGTTATGTTGGTTTGAATAGTTGCGTTATTAGCATCGTGCTTTATTTGGTATGCAGCTCCTGCTCCCGGACTGCTTGCTCTCGTACCTGGGTATTTGTCGCAAGCTCGGCCCTCCTGGCAGCCACATGTTTGTAATGTGCTATCTGCCTCACTTGTGTGTCGCTTTGGACAAAAGTTTCTGATAAAAGAATTGCGGTACAAACCACAGATAAGACAGAGACACTGGACCTGCCTCCTCTACGATTTGATTGGCTACCTCTCTGAACCAATCATTTTGCGTACTGCACTGGGAACATTTTTGTGTAAGTAAAACTTCCATGAACTTAGGTTACTGTCATATATACTGTGTTCCTTGACACATACCGTTTCTATGAGAAAACATAATTCGCTTCACATTGGGGTAGTCATAATGTTTTGGCTATACTGTATACTGTAGATATGTGCATCACTCAGTTGTCTTGTTTTAGATTTAATAATTTTGTATTTATCAGGCCCTTTAATAATTATTGATGCCTGATGGAGAGAAACATGACATTATGTCATTCTGTGGTTCCTTGCTATTCAATATAATACTCTCTTCATGAAGCCATAACCACAGCAGATAACAAATATTAAAATTAGCCTTTAAAGGTAGTCTTGACGATTTATTGCAATGATTTGTTGCTGCTTTGGAAACGATGCAAAGCCCTGCAGTTCTGCGGCCTTTCTCAACAATGCCGGACAACAAACAGGGTCCATCAATCAAAGGTTTTTGAAAAGAAATCAATTTAGACGGTGAATATGATTACGAGGGGGGGTGGGGAAGAAATATTTATTGGTTACTGTCGGAATCACTCAGGTCAGGATGGGGAAGAGAAGCTTGGGACACTGGGAAGGGATGCGATAAATAGTTTTATTGGGTCGGGGGGTTTTTCTTTTAAGGGATGGGAACGCATGGGATCAACAGAACAGAGGATACGAAAGACAAATAATGAAAGAGAGTGACACAAAAGTCAACGTGAGTGCCTCTGCGGAATGTCAGGGTTTGGTTATCATCCCTCAGGCACGTCGAGGTAAACAGTAAGTCACAGTCACGTTTTAATTAATTTCAGAAGACAAAAAGTGGGGGGAGGGTGAGTATTGAGTAGGTTATGGGTAGAGAGATACCCAGTATCCAAGGTTATATGGAGATCCCTAACTCATATACCAGCTTCAAGGCATTCTGACAGATTCCTGACATATCAGTCCAACAGTTCATCATTCTATCCATCTGTCCGTCCATCCATCCATCCATCCATCTTCTGACCGTCTGTGTGCCCTGTGATAGGCTGACATCATATTTGTGCCCTGTGATAGGCTGACATCATATTTGTGCCCTGTGATGGGCTGACATCATAGTTGTGCCCTGTGTTTCCTGGGATCGGCTCCAGGCTCCCTGCGATACAAACATCATTTTAATATATAAAAAAACTATTGGAACTGCAGCTGTCTGGACACCCGGACAGTGTTACACGATAAAAGTGGAAATAGAATGGCACCATGGGTAAAAATAGATCCTGTTTGGTGACAGAGTGACACACAGGCCTGTACCTGCCCCGCATTTCAGCAGAACTGACTGCGAAGCCTTTCACTCTTCCCGTGACTGACTACTTTGTATAGTAACTGTCGGAAATGCTTTCTCTGCACATGGAACATGTCTTCCTCACAGTGCCTTAACGCTTCAGCAGCTGCTGATTTTGCTGCCTGTTGTGGGTACCTCAGCCTGGCCTCTTACCAAATCCCTCCGCCACGTTGGTGGCTGCGCTCAACCTTTCCCGCTATTGAAATATGAAAATTTCCTCTTGTTTGCGATGCTGCAGGTTGCAAGACGAGAGACCAATTAGGTTGCTGTTTGTTTAATGTTTTTTTTTTTTGGTTTTCAAGGAGAGCTCTCTTGACAGAATGGGGCTGACGTGGGTTTGTTGGTTTAGAGGGAAAACACCCCATAGTCCATTTTGCCTCCTTCATATGTATGCAGCGTCTGTGCAGAGTCTCAGATGGCAGCTTAAAGAGTCTGGAGGCCTTGCTGTCGGTGTCTGTTATTCAACTGCCATCGCGGTGCAGCTCCTCACTTTGGGCACACCAGCTGAATGGCTCAAAACACTGGATTTTCAACTCTGATTAACATCATTTGCCTCTGTCTCTCTTGATCTCTGTCTCCCCTCTTCTCTCTCTCTCTCTCTGTCACACTCACACACACTGGTTTGTAATTATATCTTTGTGGGGACTCTCTATTCATTTTATATGGGAAACTCTAATCCCAACATGACGACCTTAACCCCTACCCAGCTCTAACCTTAACCATAAGTAACTAAACAAAACATGAGACTTTTGGCATTTTTAGTTTTTTTGATTGCATTCACAGATCTTTGCAGGGACCTGAAAAATGGTTCCCACAATATCAAAAAAGCAGATTTTTATTCCGTTGCGGGGGATATTTGTTCCCCACAATGTAATATAAACCTAATCCACACACACACACACACACACACACACACACACACACACACACTTCTTCTCTGTTTACACACATCATGCTCTGGAACATCTTCATACCTCCATGCCTCAGCGATTTCTGGCCAGTTTTCTTAAAAAGGGAAAATAAAACAAAAATGGGGCCTCGTCTTTAAAGGAGCAACAGCCGGAGCGAGGGGTGTAGGAGCTCGGGGTGAAGGGGTGCGGGGTGAAGGGGCGAGGGGTGAAGGGGTGAGGGGTGGAGGGGCGAGGGGTGGAGGGGCGAGGGGTGAAGGGGTGCGGGGTCGAGGGGTGAGGGGTGGAGGGGCGAGGGGTGAAGGGGTGAGGGGTGAAGGAGCTCAGGGTGAAGGGGTGAGGGGTGAAGGAGCTCAGGGTGAAGGGGCTCAGGGTGAAGGGGCGAGGGGTGAAGGGGTGCGGGGTGAAGGGGCGAGGGGTGAAGGGGTGCGAGGTGCAGTGGGCCTGGCCTGAGGCTGTAGGAGTAGCACGTGACTAATGGCAAAGCAGCTTTTTATTAATTAGCGGTGGTGGAAATTAAGTCTAATTATATTTCACTCAAGCTGAAAGCAGAGCAGATGTAAGTGCAGCCATCTGTTTATATGTTTGCTGGAGCGACTGACTGGCTGAACGTAGAAAAGCGTGACACGTGATGCCAGTTATCGATTCATACAACCCCGGCACCAAAAAAGTTGGGACGTTGTGTTAAACATATATTACAACAGAATGCGATAATCTGCAAATCATATAAACAAATATTTTAATTGCAAATAGTACAAATACAACACATCAAATGTTGAAACAGATATTTTATTGTTTAATGACATATATATGCTGGATATGAATTTGATGCCATCGAGGCATTTCAAACAAGCCAGGACAGTTTACCACTGTGTTGCATCACCTCTTCTTTTAACAACACTATGTAAACGTGAACTGAGACAACTAGTTGCTGAGGTTTTGAAAATGAAATGTACCATTCTTGCCTGATATAGGATTTCAACTGCTCAACCTTTCAGGGTCTCCTTTGTTGTAAATTTCGTTACATGATGAGTGAAATGTTTTCATTGGGTGACGGGTCTGGACTGCAGGCAGACCAGTCTAGCGCCCGGACTCTCACTACAGAGCCATGCTGTTGTATACGTGCAGAATGCGGTTTGGCATTGTCTTGCTGAAAGATACATGGCCTTCTCTGAAAAATATGTAGTCTGGATGGCAGCATATGTTGCTTCAAAACCTGTACAGTATATATCATTCAGCATTATTGATGCCTTCCCAAATGTGCAAGCTACCCAAGCCATGGGCACTAATGCACCCCCATACCATCACGGATGCTGGTTTTTTTAACTGTGCGCTGATAACAAGCCCGTTGATCCCTTTCCTCTAGCCCCAGAGGAAGCGTAAATCATTGCATTCTGTTTTTATTTACATTTTAAACAGCATCCCAGCTTTTTTGGAAATGGGGTTGTACTTTACAAGATACTTCTGGGGGCTGTCGGTAGGTTTCTGCACAGTACCTCCATAAGAAGAGTCTCTGATTATCCTTTGCATCATATTCTACTGCTGGATTAGGTCAGTTTCAGTCTGGTTTAATAATAGCACCGTGGCTTCTCTGCTATGGATTCAGAGTGTCTTTAAGCAAATCCCTGCCCGAATTTGGAGCAACGCTCAGTCATCATTTGTTATAAAGCATTTGGATGGTTCTGGTGATTTAAAAAACAAAAAAAAAATCACGAATCAGCAGTTTCATGATTTGCTGTTTTAATTATATCAGACTCTTTACAAATTACCCACCTGCTGTAATGTACATAATACGAATTATTTGATGAGTAAAGTGCCTCTGTGGGTTTTTAACACAATCTTCTCAACAATAATTATTTTCCATAGACTGGATGATCCTTGAACATCAACATGATATTAACAGACCCTGCATAGTTGCAACTTTGTTGAATATACAGATGCTCCTCTACTTACGAACTTTCAACTAACGAACATTCAGACATATGAAGGAAGAGGACTGAACGTCCAAATTGTGTTCCTTGGGCTCCCGTTTCCTGTCCGCAACATCAATTTTTTTTATCTGTGCACCAATTCTGCCTAATACAACTTCTGGCCGCTAATCCCGCCGCGCAGCAGCGTAGCGTGCGTACTCCCAGCATCCTAGCTCTTTGTACTTGCGTATACCCTTAAAATGATGTTGAATAATGACTTACGAACACTTCAAGTTACGAACGGCTGTTTGGAACGTATCTCATTCGTAAGTAGAGAAGCGTCTGTACCGTGTATTCCTGAGCCACATAATAATAAAGCTAACATATATTTGACTTTTATATATCCTGATCGGGCAAAGCTGCTGTTGCTCAGTGACACACAAGGGGAAACTCAATTTCATAAAAAATCTGTAACTGCAATCAAAAAAACTAAAATAGCTGAAAGTCGTATTTTGTTTGGTTACTTATGGTTAAGGTCACCATTGCTGGGATGATGGTTTTTCCCAATGAAATGATTAGAGTCCCCACAAAGACATGAATACCTACTGTACATGTGTGTGTGTGTGTGAAGTTTGCATGGTCTCCTCAGGTTTCTGGGGTTTCCTCCAGATTCTCCTCTGTCCTCCCGCAGTCCAAAAACATGCAGTTAGATGAAATGGTGCCTGAAAATTACCCAGAGTGCGCAAATGTGTGTCCACAGAAGATCTTGCTTCCCATTCAGGATGGTGCCTTGCCTTGTTCCCCGTGATGCCTAGTATAGACTCACTCACTTAACAGTTATGGGATTAATTTTTTTAATTTTATTATGTAGTGCATAATATTATACTACATTACACTCAACAATCCAGGACTAAACGCTCTAATTCCCTTTGGCTAAAGTGAAGCTTATGACTAATTTCATCCAAATGGATAAAAGAGCATGACGTTACAGCCCATAATTCTGCATCAGTGAACAGAATGGTAACTAAGCTGGCTTGGTTTAGGCGGTAAAGGACTAAGGCCACTCCTCAGTGCATCGGCGTTACGAATCGGTCATCCCCGTCCAGGTCCGCGGCCTGCATCTGAAATGTACACTGTTTAATGTGTCTGTTTAATGGAAGTTCTTCTATAAGAGTGCAGTGAAACCCAAGACCACCCTCAGGGAGGATGGAAAGGCTGAGAGGGAAATGTTTAAGCTGATAAGACCTTATGAGACCTCGGCTTTGACATCCTGGTGTGTTTGTCTACATCTGAGTATGTGCTTCACCTCAGACAGGTGGAGAGTGATCGGCAAGATGTGTTCCGCAGCATCTCCTGGTCACAGAAATGGGCAATTCTGCTCTTGTAGTCCAAAAACAGATCCTTCCAGTATATACAGAGCTCACGGGAGAAATGGGTAGATGGGTGGGAGGCAGTAGTAGGATGAAATCCATGTGGCGGCGTGGACAGGGTTCACTGATGGGAGACTGTGTATCATTTTCATATAAAAGCAGGTATCATAGAGGGGGAAAAAGAGATTATAATTTGCACTATTTTATTCGGGGTCCAAAACAAATGAACCATTAGCATTTAGCTAGCTGTATTTCATACGCACATACACACACACTACTGTGTTGGTGTGTGTATAATAAACCATAAATGTAATAAAAAGAAATTAGCATCAAGCTAATTAAGTCAGGTAGCTAGTGCATTGCTTTGAGGGCAATCAACAGCCAGTTTGATGTATAGAACAAGAACGGTACGACAAGACTGGGATGTTCTGCAACAGCCTTCCAGAATATTAGTACTGTGGAAAATGGCGTTAAATCGGGGTGCCTGTCTCCCGTTCACCTGATTCTGCAGACATTAAGCGCAGGCGAGTGCATTTATGCATTTGAATAGAGGTGACATTCAGCGGGCGGCAGGATGAAAAGTGCCCCGTTGTTCACTTTTTATTGCACTGCTTTTCTCTTCCATCTGCTCTGTTAAATTAGTTCCACAAACAACGCTCTTTTTTTTCCGTTCTTGTCTGTCTCAGCCAGGAAACTGCACCACCTCCGGTATATAGCGATTAATGTGTTAACCATTGATTTTCACTTAAGGAACATGGAGGGGAATCTTATTAAAGCACACAGTACGCAGATGGCTTAATATAAGCCGTGTATTTGCATTTACACCGAAACTATGCTCAGGTCAACATTTAATAGCTGCACCAAAATTTCTGAGCAGTTAATAAATCAACTGGCAAGTAAGAAGATAGTTACCAGTGTGACTGCACAAAGGGGACTAACAGCTGCTCTAGTCTGAAACCTGCTCCCGAAAACACAAGGCCAGTCCTCGCGTTTCGTGACTCCTACTGATCTATTAAAAGCTAACCCTGGCTCGGTCATAGGACATATGCTTTTGATATCTTGCCAGCAATCCTGGCTATTCATTTGACATTGGAGATCCATACTGTGGGCGTATGATCGGAAAGGTATGTGTATGGGATGCGGCAAATTGTTCTTAGATACAAGTCTAAAGAAATCACAAGCTAAAGTTACTATATGAGAATTCCTTTGACTGGATTTTTTTTCCTAAAGTATTTAGGACACAGTTCTAATTGGTCTGTGAGAAAAACAGCTCTGCCTCTATCTTTCTGCACATCTAAGATCAAACTGAATCCCGGATGTGTCTCCGTGGCAACATTCTTCCTTTAATGTGATGAAGGCCCACAAGGAGGAGGTGTAATGAAAGTTAAGAAATGCTCAGGCTTCAACGCAGTTATGAAGGTGAGGGTTAGACGTGCTGTGGTCGGTGTGCAGTGAGCAGGTCAACGTGAGACAGGGATGGTGATGATGGAAAGGGCACTTTTGGGGTTCAACAAACTGGGGAGAGGAACAAACACAGAGGGTAGTCATTTTGGCCAGGGGAAGAGGGGAGGTAATGAAGCTGGGGTGTGTGGTCTGGTATGTCCAGACTAGGAGAGAATACAGAAGAATTTTATATCATTAGTAAAACAGCTTCTAATGAATGACCAGGTGCATCACGTGACTTTGGAGCACCTCTGAAACCTTCACACCCTCCCTCCGTCACATAGTGAACTTTACACGTTTCAGAAAGTGGAAACCAGGCGTCCCGATTATCTCACTCTTAGCTGAGAGACTAAATTAGTACCTCATGTGCTGTAGTCTGTAGGCTTCAACGTTCAGTCCTTCATCATTCACTCTGCACTCTACAGCAAAGTTTTTCAATCCGGTCCTTGGGGACCCAAAGACAGTGCTACCAGGAGCTGGGAAGGGAGCGAAAATGTGGACTGTCTGGCAGGGAGCTCGGAGGGAGCAAAAACATGGACTAACTGCGAGTCCCTGAGGACCGGATTGGGAAACACTGCTCCACAGAGTTGAGGTGGAAAGCAAGACTGGTGTGTGGGGTTTATGGCAGAAGTGAGGATCCTTTGTCATCAGGCTATGCACTCTGACAACAGTGCATTCTGGCGACAAAAAATGCCGACCCTGTAGGTTTTATTGACTGATGTTAGAAGAAACAGGCTGATAAAAGTGAACTATGCCACATAAGATGAAGTAGTATGCTGTATCTGGTGTTTATATGATAAAAGAGCTTCCGTAGAGCTGAACAGACAGATTCTTTGAAGGGACCAGTAGTCCCATTAACCCACCCAGCACTTGGCAGTTATATTGAGTCAGTGGATGTTTGGCTAAATAACAAGCCCCACTGTTTGGCTCTATGTGAAGTCAGCCCTTAGAGGATGGGGAAAGGCCCTTGTGATTTGCATTGTTGGGTGTTTTTATTTTCATTTGCCCTTTTTGACACATCACATTCCCTCCCTGGAGGTAGAAGAGCCAGAGAGAGACCGAAACAGCATGAGAGAGAGACAGAGAGAGAGAGAGTGAATGGGGGAGAGTCTGAATCTCTCAAAAATCCACACAGCTACAGTACAGCAATGGAAAAAAAACTGTACTCTCTTGGCAGTTTCTCCATGGGCTCTCCCCATTTCTGTACTGCAGACCGGAATGAAAAGATAGTACCACCACAGAAGCCAAAATGCTAATTTACTCACCATTCTGGATGTGTGTCCATCTGTCCTCCATAACTGCTAATCCAGTAGAGGCCACAGTGAAGCTGGAGACCATCCCAAGAAGGGCTGGGGTAGGGGGATACCCTAGATGGCCGTTAGCGTGACGTTAGCAGGGGAATTTAGTGACACCACTACACTGAAAAGAGACGACCCAGAGGTGACCCAAGTGGGGAAAGGCAGTACATGCAAACTCCACACAGACACAGCCGGGACTTTAAAGTGGAATCCAATGAGCCTTTGGTCATACAGTACATTTAAAATACATCTTATAACATGGTTATTCAATTACCTGCTGTCTGTTTTTTCCCTTATATTTTTGTAGATTTACAAATCTATGTAGTAATCTATTCTGCAAATGACTGGTGATTCAAGTAGTAGAGTACAGTCCTTTGTGCATTTATATAATATATATATAATGTTCTATAACAGCCTTTTCAAGAAGTAAATGGATGTCATTTTAGCTTGAGTTAAGAGTATCCACTAATCATTGCTCTCTCTGCTCTCACTTCTGTACTGACCTAGTTGATCTGATATACTGTAATGCTTTGGATACAAAACGTCTGAATTAACTGCAGCTGCCACATCTAAGATGGAGGTGGGAGGGTGGACATCTCTGGGAAGGGAAATGCGAGGAAACAATCCCATTACTGCGAACCAAAAATCTGGAAAAGGAAATTTTCTATTATATTTTTAGTACTGTTGGTACTTCTGGTCCAACTGTTATTACTACTGTTACTGTCATTGTACTACTATTATTACTACTTTTACTGCTAGTGTTACTACTGCTATTACCACCAATCTCGCTACTGGTACTACTGTAATTACTACTGTTACTGCTAGTGTTACTACTGATATCATTACCACTCCTGGTACTACTGTTACTACTACTGTTACTGCTAGTGTTACTGCTGGTATTACTACGATCACTCCTAGTGTTACTACTGCTCTTACTACTACTTCTGCTACTCTTATTGCTACTGGTACTTGTGCTATAACTAGCATTGCTACTGTCACATGTACTTCCGCTATAATGGAAAACTCAAAATTATTTATGTGTAGGAACAGCAAAAAACTTAATTCTGACTGGAGTGCCCATTGAAGGACAAATACATGCTTGTATCTTATGTCGTACCTGTCTGGGATTGGCAGGTTGGGTAAAGCCCCGCCCACTGGATCTCGAGGGACGTCAAGATTAGGCAGAATGGGGTGGGGGAGTAAGAATCTAATGAAGAGCTGCAAACAGTAAAACAGTATTTATGCAAATCCCCATCATGGCTCTCCCTTAAGGATTTTTAATATCTTTCTTACTTTACCTAGTTACTTTAATTAGTGAACACATAAGGTGGACCTAGAGAATATTACATTTTTATTTGTCTGCTGCTCATCGTTGTCTCTGCAATAAAGCCACCAGTGATGAGGTCTCTAGACATTGGCCCCCTGGCTGTTACCCTTGTATTTTCCCCTCATGCAAAGCATATCCAGTATTAGTTTTTGTGAAGCTGAACTATAAAGCAGACGTAGCATGTAATCCAGATGTAAATCTCCTACACGATTGGATACCATAAGCTCATAAGATCTATAAATAGGCTACATCCGTATCTCTCTAAAGACTAAATTTAAAATTTCGTACATTTATTTTATTTTGGGTTTACTGCGTTGTGCATGTTATGGATCCTTTATAAAGCACAGGGATTCTGCCGCAGGAAACATCTGTCAAAGCCTGTGGGTTTTCCTTGATATTCAGAAATGACAGACTACTATGTAAGTGTGTCAGAATTACAGAAGAACGCAAATAACATTTGTCGAGTGGCTGCTGCAGTAGCGCCGGTAGCTGAGGCTCAGATCCTGAGTCCTTTTCATGAATGTGCGCATGAATGGGGATTTCCAGCTTCCCGTAGGGCTAGCCCTTCAGATCAGTTCATCACCAGTGTAAGCCTCCTCGCCTTAAGCGATCCCACTGTACGCGTAAGTGTTCACGACAACGCACAACTGCGATCTTTAATAGCAGGCGTTTTATTACCTGTGTATAAGTAGGAGGCCTATTACCTTCCCATAATGAAGATGAAATGCAATTCATATTCCCATAAGTACACTGGTGTGTTATATTGTATATGACTTAGGATAACTCTGTATCCAACATTAATGGGTTGTAATGTGCAGGTAAATAATCCACAAAATAATAATTTTATATATACATACTATATAAATATATACATACTTCTATATATACATACCTATAGGGCTGAACGATTTGGGGAAAATATCTAATCGTGATTTTTCTGACAGACATTGCGATTACCATTCGATGATTTTTTATGTCAAGCTTCAGTTCAATATTCGGTGTGTAGTAAATTTAAAACATATGACGCAGCATTACTACATAAGATACCATCAAAATATTAACTGGTCTATATTCTAATGCAAAAATGAGAATTTAAAGATGTGGTGTGTTAAGTTAAAGTAATAATGAATACATGCAATTGCAGCAAAAAGAAAAACAATAGCGATCTCGCAGGTAACGCTGATTGCCCCCCTAATAACACTAGAACCGCACATTTACCCACGGCAATGAACAAACAAGAACAAGGCCTACTTCGGTGCATGCATGCAGCCTAATGTGTTATTAGTGTTAATAACAGCAGCGAATCTAACACTCTCAACCAAAAAGCCATAATGTTCATAACAGTGACTGTTCTGTCCTGAAACCGTAAAGCTGGAAATTTTTTAATGTAGTATGCATTTTATAAAATGTTGAATAAATATTAGTTGTTTATTGATGATTTCATGTTGGTCGAAGTTTTCGCTTTTTAACAACTGTATTCGGTTATTTTCTATACAAATCAATTCAGGTGAAACAAATAATGCACGTGTTCATTGTTGCTAACTCTTTCAGACTCTCAAGCAAGAAATCTTACGGCAAATCTATATTATTCCATTCTGAACTTAAAATTAGCTGCCCTGCATTTTATTTGAAATGAGAAGTAAAATGCAGTTTTCGACAAATACAAAAGGAATGTATCTTTTCTAAATAATAATAATAAGACCGCGTGCCCATACCAAACTGTAATAGCGATTAAAGCGATCTATTCTTTTACTATTTATGTTAAAGCGAGGCTTTTATTTTATTACTGTTGTGGGATTAAGATTAATTTCACAAGATTAATCTTTGGAAATACTTACATTAATAAGCACAAAAACATATGACATAAACACGACTGTATTATGGGTTTTACGGCTTTCCTAGGGGTCACAGACTTCGCTGCTCTGCGAATTACCGACTGTCTCGTTGTTGTTTGATGGGTCCTGGGTTCCTCCTGGTGCATGACTATGTCCGGCCTCATGTGGCGAGAGTATGCAGGCAGTTCCTGAAGGATGAAGGAATGGATACCATTGACTGGTCTCCACGCTTGCCTGACCTAATTCCAATAGAACACCTCTGGGACATTATGTTTCGGTCCATCCGATGCTACCAGGTTGCACCTCAGACTGTCCAGGAGCTCAGTGATGCCCTGGTGCAGATCTGGGAGGAGATCCCCCAGGACACCATCCGTAATCTCATTAGGAGCATGCCCCGACGTTGTCAGGCATGCATACAAGCACGTTGGGGCCATACAAACTACTGAGCACGATTTTGAGTTGCTGCACTGAAATTTCAGCAAAATGGACTAGCCTACTTTGATTTTCAGAGTGTCTTTGAATTCAGCCTCTGTAGGTTGATAATTTTCATTTCCATCAATCGATGTGGCATCCTTTTGTTCCTAACACATTACCCAGTCCATATCATTTTGAGCAGTGTATGATGTGCAGACATATGTTTAAGTTTGCAAGTGTTATGTTGCTCCTTTTCACCAAAAACACATTCAGTTTGGCCAGCTAAGCATGTCTACACTGTTATATTCAACTGATAGATTGTCCTATTTAGGTTAAGTATATCCATCCATCCATCCATCCCACTTTCAAGTGTTCATCCAGTACAGGGTGATGGGAGGGTCTGGAGCCAGTTAAACAGGGTATATATTAAATATGAGTTTAATATATTAATTATATTAAACCCCCCCCCCCCCCCCCCCCCCCGAGCTGGCTGGATTACATACTACACTGCAGCGACAAATCTGCTTTATTTGTGTATTCTGTTTTTCTACAATAAAGTGAAAATAAAGGAATTGTGTTTATTAAAATCTCTTTGTTGATATTATTAATTTAGGCCTCACGCTAAAATAATGGTGATAAATTTTACCAGGCCAGGCGGGGTGTGTTGGAGGGCACCATGGAGTTTGTTCCTTAGGGCCCCCAGTGTCGGTAGAATCGCCACTGGTTATGGAAGATGGATGTATTAATATGACAAATCTGCAATTGTTGTTCCGCTTCTAGGATCTGACTTCCTTTGTACCACTCACATCATCCCCGTGAAGAATGAGGAAGGGGCGGTGATGATGTTCATCCTAAACTTTGACTACGTGCTCGACGAGGGGAGCAGTGACCAGCTGGAGCAGCTGAACCAGCCATCGCCTGGGCGACGTGAGCTTAGTGAGTGCCGCCTTGGTGCTGCCGCGCCAAGCTCGCACTCCCATGAGTTTGGCGGGCACACTTGATTTCGAAACCGTGCCCACATTTGTCTTGGGGGCTCTTAAAACCAATTAAATCTGGATGAAAGTCTTCAAGGGGGTAATGGTGGCTTGCGTTTAGTGTCCTCTCAAAGGAGCTGTAAGAGTGTGAGTTCACATCCTCACCCCAGCTGTGTGCATGTGAATGAGATTTTTCCAATTATAACTAAGTATCGTGATGGACTTAAGTCTGTTCCAGGATAAATCATGCCACACATCCTTACCTCAATCCCAACCAGAAGAATCGGATTCTCAGAAGATATGCCTGAGCAATATGCAGATTTGTACTGATGGAACTGAAATTTTGGAATAAACAGATCAGTTGGACTGGCAATAGCTCGTCCTCAGTACCTGCTGATTAACTGCAAGATCCAGAAAATTAAATGTAATTACAAGAACAAATTAGCTCAAACTTAGGTCTTTAATCATTTGTTTTCTCCTCAGTGTAATTGCTTCCTAAGGTAAACGTAAGTGCAAACAATTCCTTTTGTAGAAAAAGACTTATTTGTGACAAAAGAACTATTTCAAGCATGATAGTGGTTAATGCTTTGGTCAGAGAAATGACTCCGTTTGGTCAGCAGGTCAGGCAATGAACTGCTGTGGGAAGCAGAGCCATATAAAAGGAAATGTGATGCAGTGTTTCATCATTAAAGTGACTGGACTTTGTTAGTGTGCTTTTAGACCCAAGCTAGGAACTTACTGTGTCCCTTGCTCTCCTTGACGTGGCAGCGGTCTGGTCCAGAGTTCATCAGAACTTCTGCTTCCCAAGCCTCACAAACCCATTTCCCCCCTGCTTCCTTCTGGCGGATTGGTAACAAGGCCAAGTCCCTCCCCTGCCTCCCCAGTGGGGTCTGCGAGCTCCCATCTGTGTCCCCAACCCCTTCTGTTCCCCCTCCTGTACAACAGAACCCAGCCCAGAAGGTCCATGCTTAGCTTTCTGTAGATTTTCCGCAAAACGCAGGTGATCGCGAAGCTACGTACAGTATTAGCTCCAAAAACTGGACTCTCCTTACTATTCATTATTTCCTGCAAGGTCAACTTGTCGCCGTCACACTCGGCGTGAGTGTACCTTCAGCCTTGATAATTTTGCATGCAAGTAAAATGGATAGTCTAAGTTTGGAGGGCACTCACAGTTCATGCCTTACTCTCAAATCACCTAAATAACTGGAAGTGGGTGTTCTACCCTCTTCAACGCTAGAATCTCTCTGACACGACTTTCTCCATAAACGCTGTGATCTGACACCAAAGACTTTAAAAGCTGCTGCATTATTTTCGCCTGCGAGGATGGAGCAGAGCTCTTAGGATGACTGCTATCGGATGGCAAAACTTAACATGGTCTGGAGAACAGGTTCAGAAAAATCGAGGTGCAAAATGTTGCCAGGCTATAAGGGATTTTTGTTCCTGGCTGTGATGGTTTTATAAATGGTAGCAAGCAATAATCTGAAATATTTATTCCGCTGCATCTTTTTTTAATGCGGGACATTTTCAGCTATTCTCACGAGGCTAAAAGCTGTTATGTAAGTCGGAAAGCCAAGGGGTTTCCCCTGCAGTTTTTTTGCTCTCTCAGTTCACTTCTGCATCAGGCCAGCTGAACACTGAGTGGAGGCGGAGTTCCCACTCTGCTGGGCGTGAGTCAGCAGCGAGCGTGAGGCAGCGCTGGGCCGGCTTTCAGCCTACGTGGCCCTACCGTAAACAGAGAGTTTAGAGAACTGCAGTTACCCTTCGCTTCTGGGACCTGCATCCCAGAAGGCTCATGGGAGATTTACTTACAGAAAAATGTTCTGAGGGCATAAGGGGAAATGATTGGCTCAGAGAGATAACCAATCAGATTGTAGAGGAGATGGGTTAAAGCAACTAGAAGAGGCGGGACCAACCAATCAGATGTCTTGATGCCACCTCCTCTAGTTGCTTAGACACGCCTCCAAGCAGTGGGGTCCAAGCAAGTAGGGTCCAGTGGACCCCTGGATTTCAGTGCATTGATGTGCAGCCTTTACTTGGGGACTCATTGGGAGTACATCTCACTATCAATAAAGGCACTAGTGTGAGAAACACCGTGGAAACTCTGCACACTTAAGCTCCCGCTACAGAGCAGCATGGTGCGGCACAGAAGAGAACTACAAAGCCCAATGCAGTGACTCAACGCACAGTTTGCTTAACCTGCTACCACAGGACAACACGGCGCAGCACAACACGCTGAAGCAGAGTGCAGGACGAATCCATATCCAGCACCCGCAGCGCGGGGAAGCCTCTAATGAGAACGTGCTGTTAACACAGCTAATCAGAACTAATTGCTTGTCTCTGTGACAGAGGGATTTGCAGAGAGGAGAGGAGAAATTAGCACACGGGGAAGCAGATAAGCCCTGCCTGAGGCCCTGGCGTGAGCCGCACTCACACATTGGCTAAAATATACCAGTAAAAACCTGCCTTTCACTTTCACTTTGGGATGTACGCATATGTAATGAGTGAGGGTATCGTTGTGTGAGCTGAGGGCCCAGGAGGCTGATGGCCACTGATTAGAGAAGAAAAACACCGAGCTGTGCTGTTGTCAGCAGATCCATGTCATTAAACATTTTATTCCTACATACTTTGCTTAGCATGTAAGCTGTACATGATAAGCAGCCCACCCTAAGGAACAAACATTCAAGTCCCAAACACCCAGTTCCTCCCCATGATGCCTTGGTGCCTTTAAGACATTTTGTGTTTATCTCATTTAAATATAGCATCGTGTATTGTTGTACTTTTTATTTGATGAGTTGCCTCTATTAATACTTCTAAAAGAACTCGAATCCAGTTTTTGTATTATAATGTCAGCACCTGCCCTTGTATAAAAATGTAATTAAATAATGGGTTTGTGTAATTATGTGCAGCAAAGTGTTTAATCATATATATATTTTGCCCATCAGCTGTTTGTGACTTGCAGATTTTATTCAGGTTAATATGAAAAGAGAGCTGGTCACGTTCAGAAAGATCCAGAAGGCTCTTAATGGCATATGCCTGTTTCACGTCAGTTCATGATGGCTGCATTGTGAATTGAACTATTAAAAAAAGCATATTAGATCCTTAGTATATTGTCCACAGCAACATGACTGCTGAGAATGTCACACTTTCATTGCAGCTGCAGTCTTACGGCAAAATGAGTCATGCAACATTACAGGCATCTTAGTTTCCTGGCGCAGAAGGCTTGCTACGTAGCTGCTATCTGGGAAATCACCCCTTTTTCAGTTAGAACACTCAACTGGCACTAGCTGAGTCTTTTGAGACGAGGCGTTACAGTTTAGCGATAAATTAGCTTTGTATGCTAAGGGGGCATTAGCATGCATAATTGAAAGGGGCATGCTACTGCATCCGGCACCCAGACATAAAGTGGAAAGTGGCGATGATATGTGTGAAATCGGCGGGTCTGCTGTTTGGAAGAGGTTCGGAAAATGGAACAGGAAAGTTCGGCTAAACTGTGGCTAATAAACAGTGACTAGAAAGTATAGAATGTTCCTCTATCTAATCAGACTCTGGGCTCATACCCCCAAAATGCATTCTCATGTCTTTTTCCTTCCCCCGCGGCGTGTTAAGAGACACTTGCTTCGTGATGTATTGCAGGAAGCATCTTCCTGTCGTGTCTAATGAGCACACGGCGGAGCGATAGCTCTCTCCGAGTCCGCAGGCAGCTTTACAGATGCCTTCGGCGCTTAACGTGCACCTGTACAGGGGTCGGATGTCCCCGAAGCATTTATTTTGCCTTGAGTTTCGGTTCTGCATTTTTGCCAGGCCTGGTGATCTCTCTCAGTCTGCAGTTCGTTTCAGAATCAATGTTACATTTGATAAGCAGGACCTATGCATCCGCTATGGATTAACTCAAGCCTGAGATTCGGCCCTGTCTTTGCCGAGTCCACTATCACTTCTTTAACAGAGAAGAAAAGGACAACATTTTTCATTGGCCTTATTTTTAACATCAGTACTGAATAATTCTTGATCGAAGTACCAAGTGTAACATAACATCCAACAAGATTACACAGCACAAAACAAGACAAAGGCACTCGCAAACATTAATGTAGACATATGAGTAGGTACTGTAGAGGTACATATTGTCACGTGGGGCATAACAGAGGAACAATAGGACAGTGTGGCTTACTGACAAAAGTAACTCAAACACATAAAACAAAAGGGACCGCAAAGGGCCAAAACAAAGGCAGGTTAGATACACGAGGAGTGACACAGGGTGGAACTACAAGTGAGGGCAAAGAGAGGGAACACAAGCAAAACACCTAGAATAATCACTGCAATACTAACAAGTCACCTGTACACATCAGAGAACATGCAGAAACCAAAGACAATGACCCCCCGGGGCACAAAGCAAGGGCATGCACGTATATACACACAAGGGTAAACAGGGAACAGGTGTGAGCCATTACAATCAACCCAACACTAAAGACTAAAGGCAACTGAAACATGAGGAATGGGATGGCCACCGCCATCTACTGGCCAAGCAGGGCAATGACAGACAAGACAGGGCAGGGACCGATCCTGACTCTTATTTATGGAATAAATATAATGTAAATAGAAGAAATTGCTGTAACAGAAGATATGGAAAAAGAAATGATAAATGTATGAAATAAATATAAATGAAAGGAATGGTTGAAACGGGAAAGCAAAGTGTCACTCTATCCCTCCGAATTTGCCATGGTGTTGACCTCTGGTTGTCACTCTATGCTGAGCTGTCGAACTGCAAAGGGGTAGAAAATGTTCCAAAACTGGCTGATGGCAGTTCTGATGCAGATATATCTTTGGCAGATAAAAGATGCCATCAGCCTGAACCCTGCTGTCTACACTGTGGTGACGTCTGCACATTAAGAAACAGCATATTTAATTTCTCTCATTACCATATTTAAGAAGAGGAAATCATGTTAAACATATAATCATGTCTTCAATCAATAAGCTATTTTGTCAGTAGTGCATTTCAGGGTTTGACTAATTTTCCATCTGCAGGATATTACGCCAGTATAGTACAGTCCTTGGTTCTTTTGGTTTCTCCCGACAAGTCAGAAAAGTCGAACCTCTTATTTTCTTTTATCATATGTGCATTTTTTTCAGAGAAGTAAATAATTCAAGTGTCAAGTGCTCATCCTCCTGGCGAAAGCTTTGCATTTGTTCGAAAGGTCAAACCGGAAAATAAGATCCGTGCATCTAAAGAAATGTCTAGAAATATAACCATTTAAGGCTGTTTTAGTCAATATGTGTTTTTCTATTATGTGATTATAATTCTAAAGCTTTATACTCACCAACACTATTTTGTTTTAACTGAGGTCTCATTCCTCTGTGCTTTGGAGCCTGAGGATATGAGTCAGGTCCTGCTTGGGGCGTATATGGGGGTGGAGCCACAAGGGTATTGGCCCCAGACAAAAGCTAATTGGCCCCCAGAGTGTCCCTCCCTTGTCATATCATTTACTAATGGTAAGGTTGACCCATGTGTGCAAACTATGCCTCCTCTTATGCCTTCAGTTTAAAAAACATGCTAAAATCCTCCTTAGGTCTTGCTTTATCTATAGCATTTTCAGGTCTGGACTGGAATAAAAATTTGGCCCTAGATATTGGGGTCCCCCATGATGAATTTTGCTGACTGGGGGTGGGAGGACACACACGCATTGGCCCCCCATGAAAACGGCTGGCATGCCAGATGGCCGCTTCAGCCCTGAGCGCTTGCATGATTCCGCTCGGTTCCTAACTCCCATGTTCCCTATAATTTGTTCAGGAGGACTGGTGACTCTAAACTGCAGGTAACATCTCACCTCATGCCTTTTACTTCACAAGACTTGCCACTATACAAAATGGGTGTGTAAGCTATGAAAAGGGCTTTGGACATAGTGTTCATCCACTTGCTAATAATATCCATTGTCTTTCCCCTTCAGGAAAGTCAAGGTTTTTCCGATTCCGGCTTCCCGCCTTGAGACTTTTGGGCGTCAGCAAGCAGTCGCTTCCTCAGGAGGACCCCGACAGCGTCACGATCGACTCCCCGAAGCTCAGCGATGACGTCGACATCACAAAGGACCTTAAATCTCCCACCAAGGAGAGCTGCTGCATTTCCGACCCCGATGACAGTCGAGCCCTCATCGCCTCGGGACAGCTCCCCCTTGCTGTTAACGAGTCTGGTCCCCTGGACCACTCCTCTCCGAAATGGCAGTGGGACAGACTGTACCTGGAGCAGCCCCCCTCTCCCCTGTGCCTGGGACCCTCCTCTTCACGTCAGAGCATGTGTAGCATACGAAGAGCCTCCTCCGTCCAGGACATGGAAGGGTTCAGCTCCAACTCGAAGAGCACCTTCAGAGACCGGCACGCCAGCGAAGGTAGCTAGGGACACACCATGTCCACATTCTCTCCTAGAGCATCAGATAAGCCTTTCCCGTGGATTTATGACAGCGGTACCTCTACAGACAGTGCTGTCCATGTGACCTGCCAATTATCGTAAAATGACGAAGGTTTCGCGCTATTACTTACATCACCCTCAAGGATGGCAGCATAATGGCGTCATGCTGTTACGATAAATTATCTCCGAGGCTGTTACAGAATATATGACGCATAAAGTGACTGAGAAATCCATCTTATCTGTCTCTAGTATTTTCTATTACCCCCCCTCCCTTCCCTTCTCACCATGTCTTTCTCCATTTCAGACAACGGTCGCAATATCAAAGGTAAAGATACGCTTCTTGCACGTGCTTTCTGGCCGGCTGGCTGCATGAATTTATTGCGCAGTGACTTGACAGTAGAGCGGATGCTTGTTCTCCGCATTGCTGCGTCTAACTGATAGACACCCTGACATTTCTCAGGAAACTTCCCGGAGGCTTTTCATGCGTCTTTATGTCTTTCCTGACGAAATTGTTCTTGAAGTAAAGTTCCCGTTACCCCAGTGTAATTATTTTGACCCTTTTTTCAAAGCTACATGAGAAAAACAAGGTCTGCTTGAGATTTTTTTAAACCAAAATCAGTAAAGCAAAAATACTGTGTCTGAAAAAAAAATTGACTTTAGTTTCAGTGACAATGACAAAATGAAAGGAACGACATTGGTATGATTTTTTTGTAGGTGTTTTTCTTTTTATTTAGTGTAATCCATCTTATGATGCCATTTTCTCAGACGTAAACACATAAACACGTAAACATAAAAGGAACCAGTTATCTCTGGAATGCAGAAATTCAGCTACCCCCAGTTTGTCCAAAAACACAGCAGCTTGCAAGCCGTGTAACTAAACATGTCCTGTCATGTGCAGAACTTTCCCTTGTATTATGTTGTTCATGAATAATTAAATAATACTAGCCATTTGACACTGAATAATGTGCAAGTGGCCAAGAAATACTTCATCCCTTCACTATTTGAAAACAGTTTTACCTATTAATGTAGTGATTATGATGCAACAACGCATTTTTATTAGTAACCACATTTAAAAAGTAACCATGTAATAAAGTCACGTTTTTAAAAACAATTATGTGTTAAGATCTTATGGTGTAGATTGGCCCAGTGGCTCTACTGAAAATAACTAACCTTCCCCCAGGTTCACACTAGATCTGACTATATTCATTTATATTTCCAATTTACTATTAATTCAAAATTCGGAATTAGGTACACCATAATTTGCCCCATAATTTGAGGAAATCAAAGAACAGAAAACCTAAGATAGAATAACGTTACTGGAAATCATCACATTTGGTGTCTCAGTGTGACTGAGCATTGTAGACTAAGGGAAATGTATCAGTGTTTAGTAGAACATCAGGAACATCATGAGCTTGTCCGTCTTTGTAAATACAGAAGACAGTCCTCTGTATCCTTCATCTGACTCTTTGGAGCCTTGCTTGTACCAAACCACACTCACCACATAGCGTCCCCACGAGTAATACAGTAATAGTACTTTCACACCCCGGGACCCCATTGAATTTTGCCACAGTTCTTTTTGCTTGTGGAAGTTTTACTTACACAAAAATGTTCTGAGGGCAAAAGGAAAAATGGTTCAGAGAGATAACCAATCAGATTACCCCTAATGTAGACTGTCCAGCAGCGAGCTGGGAGGGAGCGAAAACGTGGACCATCTGTGAGTCGCCAAGGACCGGGTTGGGAAACACTGTCCAACCAACTGGAAGATGTGGGACCAAGATATCTGATTGGTTGGTCTCGCCTTCTCTAGTTGCTTGGACCCACCTGCTCTACAATCTGAGTGATTATCTCTCTGAACTAATGATCTTTCCTTCTGCCCTGAGAACATTGTTGTGTAAGTAAAATTCCCACGAGTTCTTCTTCCAGCCTTCTTCATCGATGCGGAGCTAGTGCTAACGGCTTGCTTTTAGTTATTTTTTTTTCTGGTAGCTTTCTTTTTACTCTCTTTCCTTTCTTTTTCCTTGAAACACTAGTGTCCCGTTCCTGGATGGCAGGGGGTATGGCCTGAGCTTTTACTCTGTGTATCGTTTGAAGCACTTAGCATGCGGTCCTTAGTGGCATCGGACGTCGTTGTTTGTGTGTCCTTCCCCCACTCATGCTCCACATACTCTGGTTGCTTAAAAACAGTGAAGCAGGGCTTTGTGGGGCCTCAGGGTAGGAGATCCTCCACTGCTTCCAACAACCGCATGTGCTGCCTGCTCCTCCATCCCATCCCCCCCCGTTATGAACGCCTGTGTTGACAGTACCTGGTACCGTAAAACAGTTCTTGATGTTGATGTCCACGCCTCTTCTATACCCTAGAACAGGGTTTCTCATTCTGGTTCTTGGGGACCCGCAGGCAGTCTGCATTTTTGTTCTGTCCAAGGGAGCTGGGAGGGAGTGAAAATATAGACCAAGGGTGGGCAATCTTACCCAGAACGGGTCGGTGTGTATGTGGGTTTTCTCCACAATTTGCTAATTAGATTACTAATTAGAGGACTGATTGGCTGAAGAGTCCTCACACATGGGTTTGAACAGCTGACCTAAAGGTTACCCCAAACACCTGCATACACACCAGCCCTTTGTGGATAAGATTGCACACCCCTAATGTAGACTGTCCAGCAGCGAGCTGGGAGGGAGCGAAAACGTGGACCATCTGTGAGTCCCCAAGGACCGGGTTGGGAAACACTGCCCTAGAAGAAGACTTTTTGTGCAGTTGAATATAAACCTTTGGATCTGCAAGCTTTGCCAATGGGATTGTCTTACTGTTGTTTTCAAGTCATATAATTCTGAAGTAATATTACTGTTTAATTCAAATTCAGAGCACGTTTTCAATTAAATTCACATCCATTTCTGTATGCTTCTGCTCAAAGTGTTCCCAATACACATACCCAACCCCTTTTAGACAAACTAAATATGTACTTTTTAAATTTTAAGATGCTTGTGTACCTAAAACACATATTTGTTGTTTCCTACTCCCCACTGAAAGCCTCAAATTTGAGTTGTCAATGTAGCAGTCCTGCTAATGGCTGTTGAAAGAGAAGGGAACAGGATTCAGGGACAGATAGGTGAAGAGGGTATTTCTTAGCCTCCACATCAAAGTCCCTCTGCGCTAAATCAGAGGATGTTCTTATTTGTCCCAGTGCCCATTTCCCGATGTTTTGTGTTCTCCAGGTCCATTCAGCCATATAAAGTCCAGTCTCTTGGGTTCCACCTCTGACTCCAACCTGAACAAGTACAGCACCATCAACAAAATCCCTCTGATCGCCCTGAACTTCTCGGAAACGAACAACGACAAGAAGACCGTCTCTCCCCCGTCCTCCGAAAAAACCATCATCGCCCCAAAGGTCAAGGACAGAACACACAATGTCACAGACAAAGTCACACAGGTAACACTGCGCCGGCAAGCCTGTGATTATTCAGCCAAAACTGTGGTTTCATTCTTTTTCAATCTCCCCTTATACATCATTTTTCATGAAGTGAAGAATGTTTTTGTCAGGGTGGCTTCTGTCACATACATTTTGCTTGGTAATTACCAGGAGTCGATGCAGCCAGCCATTGCTGATGATTGGTGGCTTGTGTTTTCCCCATGGCACACTGGACCACATTAGGTGCTTTCATAAGTGGTAAAGTCTCTATATGTCCGGTTTTCTAGTTCTTTTGTTTCCCCCTGAGTGCCCCACTTTCCAACTGCAATCCAAAAAACATGAAGTTAGGTGGCTTGACCTGTCTAAGTTCTAAATAAACGATATACTTTATGTCCCTTCTTGTTCCAACATTCATCAGCTGATTTCTCCTTAATTCTACAGGGCTGCTTCAGCAAAGGGTCTGATCCCGTCTTTATGCAGATATTTTCACCAGGTTACAGCAGAGTGCGGCTGCTTCACTTATCCTTCGTAAAATGGATGAGCCTCTCGATGAAGGCCACACGCTGGTTGTACCTCTAGAAACCATGAGTTTCTGTCCTAATCTGATACTCGTGTAGCATCTCTCACTGCCACCGCCCACTGTGGCATTCCGGTCACATGCTCACATCGTGTGCCGCACTCTGATTCATTATGCAGCTGAATTATCTCCATGCCACGTTCTTTTTTGCTGGCTTCACTCAGTTTAAACGACAGTTATGATTGTGTATCATCCCGTTCACAAATAAATCACAAGTAACCAAAATTCCTGTACAGAATAGTGGCGTGTCCATTGTGCCCTTGAGCAAGGCCCCTAACCCCCCGAAATACTCCAGGGACACCAAATAAAGGGCCGACCCTGTGCTCAGACCCTAAGCGTCACCCTCAGCCGTACATATGTGTGTGGATGGGATTTGTGAAAAGATGCTGAGACACTGCAGCCCAACCACATGCTGCTTTGAGCATTTCCATGCCCCATCAGTGGGGGAAGGAACACTTGTATCAAATCGTTTTTTGTTTTGAGACCGTCTTCATGTACTATGTTCATAATATACTCTCACAATACAAAGAGCGATCTAGAAAAAACATTCTCCAAGTTCCGCCCCCCCACCCTTCCAAAAATACTGGTGGTTCATTCATGGACTGCTACGTGATTTCACAAACAAATCTGACATTTTCCCTGTGCCTCCACACCCGCTTAGGGACTTCATATTATTATTTATTCTGCGGTAGCCAAGTCTGAAAACAATGACTAGATGTCGATGCCAAATAAAATCGTGACTTGAAATATATTGGTAGAATGTGTCGCATTCACAAGTTAATTACTGTATGTAGGCCTACCTGCTATTTCTCATCATTAGGGAGCTATATATTAGATGTTCCCTAATCCATTCTTTTTGCCTTTAAATAATATAATCATTAACGTAAAGCCGCGTCAGCTGTTTTCCAGATTAGTGTTACTGCTTAGTGTCTGCATAGGCAGTTAGAAGTGAGGCTTTCCTTACTGCTTTGGCATCTGTGACGCTTGTTTTTTTTTCTTGACAATGACAACCTATTAAACCGAGAAAATGCTTTAGCGGGTGGCAGGTTTTTGTACTCAGGAATGTCCCGAACTCAGGAATGTGGTCCTTAATCTTTTCAGAATGGCTTCCCCCTGGCCGAGAAAAGACACGTACTGTATACAGTCCTGGCTGAAATCTATAGGAAAACAAATGTATAATTCATGACTCCCGATTTCCGAAATGTGCTGAATATACACACGCATGAAATTGACACAGCCTTGAAAATTTTTTGGAGGACAGAGTCAGAGGACTTACGGTACGTGACAGAGGCAGGTAAATGCTGAAGGACAGCTTGCCCCCAGAAATAGTTCAATGGCACAACCATTTACGGTCCCAAGTCTTATAGAGATACCCATGAACATCATTCATTTCATTAATTTCAGTCCACCCGTAGGTGCACTTAGCTCGCCAGTGTGAAATATAGAAGAGTTTGAGTCAGTCTGGATGCAATTAAAATTTTATATAAAATTATATCCAGTACGTCAGTCTCAAAGGCCAGGCTCTAAATTTAATGAAAAAAAAAAACAATGTCTTGAAAATATACTGTATGCATCAGAATTTTTTTTAAAAAATCGCTTTGCATTAATGGCAACATTTGTTCAGCGACAGGTTATTCCTGGTAATACATGCAGAGAAGGCATTGCTGCGTAATTCCTCTTCATTTTTATTAATATGACAGCCGATGCTATTACTTTGTAATTAAAAATGTTTTGCTGACCCATATTAATAAAGTTATTTTTACATGACGTGCAAAACATGACGTGTTTTTCCTCACATGTAATTCTGCCCTAGGGTATTTTTGCGTATTTTTAAAATGCAAGCCCACAAGTGTCTCTTTCTAGATGATTGCTTCCCCTCAACTTTTCCACATGCTTATTAGATTCATAAATTGTTCACTCAGCAAGCTTTACTTTGCATTACAACTTAAATTTCTACTATACACTTTCTTCTATTTTGGAACTTTTTGCTTACTGTACATGCCTGATTAAGCTACCCTGAAGTGTGACGTGGTGCAAAGTTTTTATAAAACAGCATGAATTTAACAAAGGGAATCACGTGCGTCTCACTGTCACTTATTTTGTAACTCATTATCTATTCCCTACCGCTTGTATATTCGTGTGCGATTGCTGACGCGTAGTTTCGGTTTGGTTTCAATATACTTCCTTTGATGAAGCCGCTAAATAAAATAATACAAGCGTAACGCAAAGGCAATTCTGCTATATAATGTAATGTAAATGAAATTCGCACCGTCCCGAGAAGCGTGCAAAGAGACGGCTGGACGCCTTGACGCGCTCTTGGGCTTTGCCTTGCATCCCCACACATCTCGTAATTATCGCCGTACCCTTGAGCTGGGTACTTTACCTGGATTGCTCCGGTAATAACCTGCTATCTAAATGAGGGGCGAAATGACAGCCAGAGGGGCGAACATCTCAGCCACTTACCATGGTAATTACCTCAGTATCACTGTGAAAGAAAGTGGTGGTTTTATTGCTCGTCCTGCTCATCAGAAAATGTTTTAATTTATACACTAAATCAAAACCTCCATGGTAATTGTTCTAAACAGGGCATATAAGCTTATCCCTTGCCCTTGCTTTGTTAAATATGTTACACTTCACAGTAATCCGCATTCTTGTTCACAGCCAAAAAGATCCACAGTGCTCCATATAGCCTACTACCTTCTGAATTTAAATATGTTTGGCACACTAGCAAATCTGAACAGCAGTCCACAGAGTTGCCAACTGTCACGCATCTAGTGTGACACTCGCACTTTCAGACTGTCCCGCTCGCACAAGAAATCTTATGGCAAGTTTATATTATTCCATTATAAAACTAAAATAGGCTACATCAAAACCGTTGGGGTAGTTTGCAAGCCCTACAAACTATTTACAAGGTAATGAAACTGTTACATACAAGAATACGTGTATGCAGACATGTCTGAGCAAAGTTGGTGAGCCCAAGTTTGTGTTATGCGGGTTATGAGGCTGCATTGAGATTCACAATCGCTTTACAGTATATTAGGGTGGATACACACAGAACAGGCAAAACTGGTGAAATGATATGGCTGTAACACATTTAAGTAACACTGTAACACTATTTCCACTAAAATTGCTATAGTATATTATAAGACGCATTGTGTGATGACTGTAATAAAGCTGTGCAATATTTATGCTGCTTGCTCACTTAAAAAGCATAGACATAATTACAGCAAACAAGCAGATAGTCTGACTCCATAGTATAATCTGAACTCTTGCCCCAAACCAAAAGTAGTGATCGGCGTTTTTTGATTTCTGTAAAGGTGAAAATATGTTCCTTAAGCACAATATCATACTGAACACACTAGAGAAATACAAACAGAAACACCTAAAAAGAAAATATATCAATAAATTTTATATCTTATATTTTATATCTTATATTTTAAAACTATTCAGAAAATGTGATATTTTAATTGCCAATGAAGCAGTCCCAGCAACCCTCTCCTGGATAACTGGTTGGAAGATGGATGATTTAATTTCAATTCAGTTTATTTTTATATAGCGCCTTTCACAACAATTTTGCCCCAAGGTGCTTCATATGGGTGTGTTGTGATGCAATGCAACACCAGTAAGAGAAAATGATACAAAAAACAGGGAAAAGGAAAGACAGAGAAAAGAAAGAAAGTCAGATGACAACGGAGGAGAGGAACCAAAGTAGGGAAAAAATAAATCAAGGTCAACTGGGTCAGATCTCCATACTGGCTTGTGATGGGTGGCAGATTGAAGTCTGCACCCAAAATGTTGCAGTTTGTAAGTCAGTCCACAATGGCACCCTTCCATGGGACTGAATCAGGACTCCAGCTGGTGGGAAGGAAGGCAGAGAGTATGGGGTCAGAACATCCATAGCTAGATTAATGGACACAATTAATGAATGGCAGGATGGATGAAATGTTAATCATGATTTATCCTCCTGGCTGAGGTTAGGCATCTGTGCCACCAGTCAGAAGGTTGCTGGTTCAAATCCTGTGAATGCCAGGTGTAATCCTACTCCATTGGGCTCTTGAGCAAGGCCCATAACCTGCAATTGCTTCATCCTGGGTTTGAAGTTAATCTACATCCAGCCCTGCAAGGTGGGCCTCCAATTTACAGGGAATAATTTGGGGGTCGGTGGCAGGATTGGCACTCTAGCATGGGGGAAAAAACTCACACTGTTCCATTTGGACTGGTGTGGTGCTGGGGTCATGGGTTCTCATCCCTGAGGTGGTTTGTTGTGTGATGGCTATGGCAACATGCTGTAGTTAGCACATGCTCCCTACCTCTCCTCTCTCTCTTCCAAAAATAGCTCGGGGTGGTGTATGCTCTGTGGCTTAGGACTTGAAGGTCACCGGTTCAAATCCTGTGCTTGGTAGAGTTGATTTCACTGTTTGGGCTTTGAGCAAAGCCCTTAACCCCCAGTTGCTCCCGAGACAGAACTTTCTCAATGGCACGTCATCTTGGATAAAAAGCAATCTGCTAAATAAGTAAATGCAAATAGCTTAAAATGTCTACCTGTTTCATTACAGGTGCTCTCATTAGGTGCAGACGTGTTGCCCGAGTACAAACTACAGACCCCACGCATCGACAAGTGCACCATACTCCACTACAGCCCCTTCAAGGCCGTGTGGGATTGGCTCATCCTCCTGCTGGTCATCTACACAGCCATCTTCACGCCCTACTCCGCTGCCTTCCTCCTCAATGACCGGGAGGAGCAGAAACGGCGCGAGTGCGGCTACTCCTGCAACCCGCTGAACGTGGTGGACCTCATGGTGGACATCATGTTCATCATAGACATCCTGATCAACTTCCGCACCACCTACGTCAACCTCAACGACGAGGTGGTCAGCCACCCGGGGAAGATCGCCATCCACTACTTCAAGGGCTGGTTCCTCATCGACATGGTGGCTGCCATCCCGTTCGACCTGCTCATTTTTGGATCTGGGTCAGAGGAAGTAAGCATAGATCAATCGAAACAGTCACCTTAAAAGGAAACTGTTCATCTTTAATCAAAGTCTGAACACAGAGAATTTAATTTTGTGGTCTTATATCTAAGTCAACGCTAATGGCTAACAGAGTATTAAATGGAATGTTAATGTGACTTAATGGCCTACAGAACAGCAGTCGATACCACATTTAAATGAGGCGCAGCTTCCAGTGCTGTTGATCATCCCACGGAGTGGGAAGGCAGAGTGGTGTGTCTGGTCATGGTTCCCCCCCATCAGGAAGATCAGCTTCATTTGTGGCTCTCTGGAGAGGATTCTCAACGTGGGAGACCCTCGGTAGCTGCGGATACGAGTAACTCCCCCCGGTTGTTGTGGAGCTGAGATCTGACAGGCAGGAGGATCTTCCTCCATCAGAGCTGCGATTAGTCGGCTTTCCGTCCCGCTTTCGTGACACGCGTGCAGTGGAGTCCCTCGTCTCTCGAGTGCTCCTTGAGTGGCAGTGACAAATATAGATACAGACAGATAAAAGCAGAAAACCCATAGCCCCTCTCCCAGTCAGGTGTGCGTTTTTGTCTTCGAAACCGTAATGTCATGACAAAAGTCAATTAAAATAGGTTTAATTAAATTTGTTGGTGTTTGACTGGAAGTATCGGGAAAAAAAAATAAAATAAAATAATAAAAAAAATATATATATATATATATGCATCATCTATAAAATTACATTTAATTCAGCTGAATCCCAAGTATATTCATCCCAAAATGTTTAACAAAGAAAAAAATATTATGAGTCAGGCTTAAAAAGAGCATAGAAAGATAATGTTATTTTCCCTCAAAAATGGTTATGGAGACTAGCCAGGGGACTGGAAATATAAAATCCTTAGCAGTAGGTACAGGAGGAAAGTAAGGCTGGTTCACGGCCAGCTGGCTCAGCAAACTTCTGCTTGTGTCACCCTCAGAAGAAGGTGCCTTGCTGTTGTTAACACAAATTACAGATGGTAGTGTAGTGTATGGTCCTGTTAGAGCGACCAGTGATGTAATCAGCCTCTGGTGACAAGGACAGGGGGTTGGCCTTGCAAATGACTTTTCTCTTCCATTATATCAGTGAAGGGATTTCAGTTCGGTGTAATTATTTTCAGCGAATAGGGCAGCCCCATGGCTTGGTGGGCAGCACTATTGCCTCGCACCATCAGTGTCACGGCCTTGAGTCTCACTTCGGCTCCATTTGTTTGGAGTTTGCATGCTTTCCCAGTCATGTGGCTTTTCCTCCCACAGTCCAAAGCCATGCCGATTGGCTAATTGGCCTCTTTAAATTGCCCACAGTGTGTGATTGCATGCATCCTATGATGGATCGACATGCCATTGAGGGTGTGCTTCTGCCTTCAGCCTAATGTCCTGCTCTACCTGGGATCAGCTCCAGTCTTTCCTTCGGATAAATGGTGGGGAGATGCACGGTTTCCATGACATACAATGTCCAGCTCTCGTTTGGCTGCCACTGGGATCTCCCTGGTGCCCTTCATATCGACTGTATCCTGCCCCTATTCCCCATTTCATCCTATAACTGGTGTCCTACAGTAGCTGCCACAAGCTCGGCAGTCCGCGAGTGACATGAAAACATTTTGAGTGGACAAGGAACCCTACAGCTAAAATCACACTGCCGACTCAGCAGTTAATTTCTCTAGCCGATCACATTTTTTACCCTCATTTCACACAGTCAGCAGCAATTTCACTAGCATAGTTCTGGCCCAAAGAACCATGCCCCAGGTATCTGAATATTGTTCTGTATCTAGTCCTTGTACATTGTCTGCAATTAAGACTGCCTGAAATGTCTGATGGCATTTCTCTTCTGCCGTCACTAACTAATCATTTAACTAGGCCCAGTCGTCAACCGTCTGCTTTTGCTAAGGCACCCCCGTTTAATAGCTACTCTTAGATCCTGACTGAATTAGACTAAAATAAAACTTGCTCCTGTTCAGGCCTCATCCATTCTTGGCACAAGAGTGGAAAAACTGCCTTAATGGGCCATTATTTATATGCATACAGACACAGCATTCCAGTGCAGGCTGTTTAGTCATTTTTTGGCTGTCCTTTCAGGGAAATTGGCTCCGGCTTAATGATGACTGGCGTGATCCTGCCAGGACCTCTAAGTGAAAAGTGTACTCTTGCAGGTAGAAGCTTTCAAGAACACGCAAGTTCAAATTTTCAAATTAATCAAGCATGAAATCCATTCTATTACAATTCCTCGCACTTCTACAACATTCAAATATTTATTACTGGAGTAATGCATATCGACTGATTGATTGCTTAATAGCTGGCATGTTGCATAGATAACCATTACGGTTCCTTTCCACATTAGTTGGTTCCGCTTCTTCATTATGCTGTATATTTTGGCGGCAGGATGATATATAGTGAATCTACCCATTCATATATTTTGCTTATTGAAAAATACAGTGTAGTAAATATGCACCGGATAAGTGGGTGGATAGATGATAACAGAATAAAGTTCTAGAGTCATAGGAAGCATTTTGTAAAAGCAGTAAGACACCCAGGAATTCTGCTCTACATCTGCTCTATGCCTGAATATCAGCTCCAGTGACTGGCGGTAAATCCGTCACAATCCCATCGCTTTACCATGTGCATTTCCACTACAGTCTTCAGATTGATAAGATGCATTCCCCCTTTTTAAGAGTAATTGTCAACAGCAGATGTCAAGAGTGAAACCCGGTTTTATCATCCACTCGTTTTGTGCTTTATTTCTTCTATAAATTCTATGAAACAGGTGTTACTGACGTGCTATTGCACGCCACAGCTGTATCTGACAGATAACCTGCTCTTATTAAAGGCTGCCTGCCCACTGCCACCAAGGAACGATCAGTATATGTGTTGAACAGTTTGCTCTGTTGATTGATTCCTATTCATGTATTTGATTGTAAAGCAGCAGGGGCTGATTATCGGAGGAAACAGGTAGAACTGTCCTCTTCTCTATCTTTTCTCTGAAGTGCAGGAGGGACAGCGACATGGACAGGAGGGCAGGCCTTCAGAATCACTCCCTGAGCCCCGTGTTTAACATTTCCTGCTTTATGTGGGCTCCGGGGGACACGATAGCATCATTTCCACTTTGGGAACTAACTGTCTGACAGCTAGCTAACAATCAGCGCAACCTGTGTGACGCTAAGAAACTAATAAAGGGTATTCTGCAGACCCTAATGGGATTTGCACACAAATGGGTTATTTTGTTTACAATGACAGAAAGCCTATTGCTGATTCTGTATATTTGAACCTTTTTTGTTATAAAATGTGGTATAAATGTAACTTTACGGAGTCTTGTTCCTGTGCCTCTGCATTTACGTTCGCAAGCTGTCACACTTCAGGAAATGGGCACTTGCTCTTGGCTTTTCGCTCATCCTCCTTCGTTACTGAACATACTGTAAGCCAAAGAGCTGTGCATCATGTCAGGGGCTGAGCAATGATACTTCCCAGTGTCCACAGTCTCTGGTGTGTGATTACAGGCTCATTTTGATGGTGTTTGTGCCCTCAGACCACCACGCTGATTGGACTGTTGAAGACAGCCAGGCTTCTGCGCTTAGTGCGTGTGGCCAGGAAGCTGGACCGCTACTCGGAGTACGGGGCGGCGGTGCTGATGCTGCTGATGTGCATCTTCGCCCTCATCGCCCACTGGCTGGCCTGCATCTGGTACGCCATTGGCAACGTGGAGAAGCCGTACCTGAAGCACAAGATTGGCTGGCTGGACAACTTGGGCGTGTCCATTGGGAAGCGCTACAACTACAGTGACCCCAACTCCGGGCCCTCCATCAAGGACAAATATGTCACGGCCCTCTACTTCACCTTCAGCAGTCTCACCAGCGTTGGGTTTGGGAATGTCTCCCCTAACACCAACTCAGAGAAGGTCTTCTCCATATGCGTCATGTTAATTGGCTGTACGTTTGGTTTTTTCGTTGGATCTCCTCATTGCATTTCTGCATGCGTACACCTCTACTAAACAAACCCACGGCTGCATATCATACAGAGGTGGAAAGTTCAGGTTCAGAAAGTACAAATCCAGACCAAGATTTTGTTTCAACCAGCCAATTGAGTACCCTGTAAATGTGACTCTTTATGCTCAACTGGCTGAAGCAAAATCTTCGTCTGGATTCATACTTTCTGAACCTGAACTCTCCACGTTTGATGTCTGCTGAAAACCATTTATGTCCACTTTTTGATGATTGTAATATTTTTAATGGATGGAACACACCCATTCTTCTCTGTCTAGTGATGTCATTTGACATCTAACTGACCAGTGAAAAGATTTTTTATGAAGCCATCTATTTGATTAGTATTTATGTTCGTACTAGTTAACTTTTGTACTCATGTTGGTCATGTGTATGGGTTACTTTATATAGCTACTTTTAACAAATTAATATTGATAGCAGGATAGCTAGTTAATAGACATCATTTTGATAATTGTGAGCATAAACTTTAGATTAGTTTGTATCTTACTGTAAAGATACGTTTCTATTTCTGGTGCTAAAGGTGTCTCATGTGCTGTTTTAGGTTTATTTTGTAATGCAGTTTCTGAGGGAATGCCTTTTTTTACACTCCCAAAATAATGTAGTTTTTGAGAAACGTGCTATTCATTGGACAGCGACGGCATGGCAGTTGCGGTTTTACGCGCCGCGATCGGCGATGTAGCGATGTTCATCCTGACTCTGGCTCCTCCGCTCTTCCCCGAAGCCCTCATGTACGCCAGCATCTTCGGCAATGTGTCGGCCATCATCCAGCGTCTCTACTCTGGCACGGCCAGGTACCACCTGCAGATGCTTCGCGTCAAGGAATTCATCCGCTTCCACCAGATCCCCAACCCACTGCGCCAGCGGCTGGAGGAGTACTTCCAGCACGCCTGGACCTACACCAACGGCATCGACATGAATATGGTGCGTGAATGACGCTGAGCCTGGGTCAGCCGCAGAACCCGTCCATTGCACCATCCATCACAGTAATCCCGTTAATTACCACTAAACTACACCATTCAAAGCCCCCCTGTTTCCCATTTTCTTTGTGCTTCAATGCATAACTGATTTAAATGTGTATTTCATGTTCACATTATTATAAAATTGATGATTAATTAATTCAGTTATTTTTTGAGAGCACAATGGCAGCAGAAATATTAACTTTGATTGTGAAGCCTACAATGATGGGCTTATCTTTGTGCCATTCTGGTAACTTTACTCATGAAACACTTGTCTCTTTCATGCCTGATTCACACCAAACGGAATGACGTCACCACTCTGGTAAGAGCAGGAGGTATTTGTGTTAAAATAATTATCATTGCTGTTTTTATGTGAATGCATTGCTTGCCTCTTACCTCTCTGAAGGTACTAGCTGACAGATTAATATCCATTTACAAATTAAAAAGTGTACGGAGCACCAGCAGAGTTTATAAAGTAGCAATCTGTATAACCAGAGAAACACAACAGAAATTTATTGCGATTCATAATTTTTCAGGTCTGTTACAAAAATGCAGGAATATGAGCTTTTCATGAGATTTTCTGCTACTAGCTAATTCTTGCTCCATGGGTCCACAGAGACTATCGAAAACACTCACGGAGCTTGGTTTTAATTGGCAGAAGTCAGGACCCCCGTACAGATGGAATATCATTCAGACGTGTCATTATCTCTCTGTCCAATCAGAGGCTAATGAATCATGCTGACTAAGCATGTCAGGAACAAAAAGCAGAATACAGACACTGCCTGGCTGCTCTGGAAAAGAATGATTTTTTAGCTTAACAAATGCGCCAAAAACCCATCACTCATTTTAACTGCTGCTATAATGCATTAAGTGGTATTCATGCTCACTCTGTCACAACGGGAAAAATGCTCTGGGAAGGTAAGGCATTCTTATTTGCCTTATTACAAAGCATGTGTACCTATCTAGAGGTACATAAAGAAATACATGAAGCAGGCACATTAATACACGGCTACATTATCTTTGGATAAATGTTTTACAGTTCTCACCTACAGCAGCATTCTGTGAGATCTTCTTTGCAGTGTTGAACAGCGGTATTAACTAAATATAAAAATATTTATGAGTAAAGATACAGTCACTGAAAGTTGCTCATCAATTTGTTCATTTGTTCAGTTGGTTTAGCTGCAATATTTTACCATTTTCTTGTAAAATGAATAAACATTATGGCCAGTAGAGTTTAGGTTACAGCACTGGATTTATATAGTTTTACTGATGTGGAGAAGTAGGTATGAGTAGGTGGTTCTTTGGAAACTGGCTCCATTAGTTAGCAATAATAATAATAATAGTAATAATAAAAATAGACAAACAAAAAACAAACAAACAAAACATAATAATAATAGACAAACAAACAAAAACAAACAAACAAATAAAAATAATCATAATAATAAATCCCCATGACCTTCACCAGGGGTTGGACAGACAATAATTATCATTATTTTTCAAACATATGGATTATTAATTATTTATTAATTAACTTTTTTATATTTTTGATCACCATAAGCTTGGGCTAATGGTTAACATATTATATGCATGGAAACACATGAAGAATCCCTGAAATACACGGTCGCGCTCCCGCATACTTCATCTGCCTGCTGTTACGTTTGCAAGACTGAGATTATTCATTTACCTTCACAGCTACAGTATTTAGTCCCACATCATCAAAGACTCAGAATGACCCTGCCTCATTAGAGCCAGCAAGCTGTCCTTTGTAAATACTGACTGTGCATGGAAATGATTTCATGTGCATTTATATAGACTTATTGAGCATGAAAGAGGCTGTGTGATGTGTGCAAAAGAAGCAGCCAAACAGTATTTTGTATTTCATATCTGTCGACACTGCATGGTGAATAATCTTGGAAATGAATACTAGTATGCAGTAAAATAAGATACTTAACTTAGAACTTAATTCTAAAATATTCGCTTTTCTGGGTATATAAATATAAGCTCAGTGGCTGGCACTGTTTCCTCACGCCTCCAGGAGTGGGGGGTTGGAATGGAGCCCCCCCCTCCCCCCCCCTGTGTGTACAGCATGCCTGTTCTCTGTCATGTGACTTTCCTCTGGGGCCCCGGTTTCTTCCTGCAGTCCGAAGACACACTAGCAGGCTAATTGGCGTCTCTGAAATGCCAGGAGTCCATGTGCGTGTGGCCTGGGATGGCCTGGTGTTCTGGCCATGGGACCTTGTGCTCTGTGCTGACTGGGATGGGCTCCAGCCCCCCCCATGATTCTGCCCAGGATGAGCAGTTGGAAGACAGATATTTCTAAAAATGTGTGAAGTTATTAATGCCCACTGCTTTTCACTGTTTTTGTATTATATTTGTCTGCTTATTGATCGAATTATAGTTATTTATTGAGCTGCCTCCAGTAGCAGTTTCACCTGTTGCCATCTGTACTATGCACCGGCTCTGTTTCGTATTTAGGTCCTTAAAGGATTTCCTGAGTGCCTGCAGGCAGATATCTGCCTTCATCTGAACCAGAACCTGCTGACACACTGCAAAGCCTTCCGGGGCGCCACCAAGGGCTGCCTCCGGGCCCTGGCCATGCGCTTCAAGAGCACCCACTGCCCGCCTGGTGACACTCTGGTGCACAGCGGCGATGTCCTCACCGCACTCTACTTCCTGTCCCGGGGCTCCATTGAGATTCTGAAGGACGACATCGTGGTGGCCATATTGGGTGGGTACCAGTGGTTCCAGTCCGTCACTCGATCAGGGGCGATTTTAGAATTTGACCCAAGGAGTAAGGGGGCTTACAGGATGCCCCCACTCGGGTACCCCGCTATTAAATTCGTCAAACAAGTTTTCCCACGATAACATTTTCAGGGGGCTGAGATAGAAAAAATGACCGCCTACGGTTCTGATAGATTTTACATGATCAGAGTAGGCAGGCTCACCCATTTAAAAATACCCTTTGTAACTTGTATGCCGCTATCTCCCAAGCTAGCTGAATTTTTATGTAACGTTTATCTATAAATCAAGAGATAATGCTACTACAGTAATTAATGTAGTTTTAGTTCACATTTGAATATTGCCTGTGTTTTCATAATTCTTGAATAAGATCCCTGAAGTGATTGCAGGTGTTTTAATATGTGATGCATTAATTGCAGCTTAAAATAGAATGTAATTCTTTATTGTCATAATGCGTACACATAACGGAATCTTTGTTGGTAGGACTCTGCTTCAAGACAGAATACTTAATACACAATACACTTTAAATAATAAACAGATAAGTATAAAAGACAGCAGCAATAAAACATCATCAAGCCCAGACTTTTCCTAAAGTAATACACCTGCAGAGGCCAGTAATGTATGTATAATATGATATATAATATAATATAATATTGCTGGGGGGTGTGCCTTTTTCATGGGGGTTACTTGCTGATGCGGGGTGCCCCCCCCCCCCCCGCGACCCAGAATAGATCCGGCGATTACAGAACACGAATGAATGGACTTGCTTACACCTAGTGGCAGAGGTTGGCTGTGGAACAGGCATTCCGTGTGTTTTTTTTTTTTAAAAAGCTGCATCAGTCCCCGGATGATGGTTTGTTGTGACTACACTGCTGGAGGTCTGGGATGGAGGGCTGAGGGAATGCGGGGGGGCGGGGCGGGGGGGGCATGCGAGGTACACACTCAGAGCCCTGGCCTCGGAAAACAGCTGTCAGCTGTAAATCACTCAGCGCGCTTCCCGGAAGCCGGAGTTCCTAAAAGGGGCTGAATCGCATCACTCGTTGAATGGCGTGAATTTTTACCAGCTGGCTCTGCCCCCACTCACACAGCACCGTGGCAGGATGGGAATTCTGAGGATCCTCCTCTTAAACATGTTAACTGGTCAGATGGGAGAAGGCCTGACATTCCTGTTACACAGCTATTGGGGGGGGGGGGGGGTTGGCATCTTCGCAACATAAAAGCTGTCACAGCGTATGGCGGGATTTTGATCTACGGCAAAGAAGAGAAGAAATTGAGTGTTGGAGGAAAAGGAGATATATAGAGCCTAATTGCTAGCTCTTTATGATGAACTGCATGCTGGAATCGATGGTTACGGTTCTCTGGTGTTATTGAGGGCTCTGGAATGCGATTAGGGGAGGATGTGTCTCCCTCCCGTGTCAGGCGGTAAGCCGCGGGCGGCTGCAACGGGATAAGTTTCATTTAAACGGCCCATTTTTCAAGTGGTGGATGGTTTTTCAGCCCACCCGCTGGCGTAAACGGGACAGGATGCCGGGCGTAAATCTGAGCACGGCACGCAGACACACTGAAACTCTCTCGTGCGCAGTCGCAGGGGCTCTGCAAAGAAATGGAACCGCAGAAGTTGCGGATCTGCTGACGTGCTGTTCTCGTCTCGGAAAAGTGTAATGAGAATCTTCAGAAGCGGGCTTCTTCGGCGTCACTGGATTGTACGTGAGCGGGAAATGCGTTATTACTGTTAAAATGAAATAAATAAAATGACCTACACTCTGAATCATTGCAGATGGAGTTCTCCTTATGAGAAAAAGTAGAGGAGAAGAATAAGAGCTGTACATCAGCAGCTTGTCCTGCTGGGTTTTGTGCTGGGCTGAGCATTTATTCTCCAGATCCCAGAGCGAAGATCAAGGCGTATGTCACTCCAGCTCCTGTATGGGATGTATGTGACCCTTGTGGGAATAAAAAATCAGAACTCAGCTTTTTGTGGTCTGTGATTTTCAACTCGTTCCACAAGGGACCTCCAGCCATTCTGCAATCCTGATGTAGCTGGACTGGTCTGCATTAAACCAAACAGTGCCTTCCTGGACCATCCTGATGTACATGGGCTGGTCTGTATTGCACTATACAGAGTGCCTTATTAGACCACCCTGATTTAGTTGGGTTCAGAGTACAGAGTACCTTCCTGGACCATCCTGATTAGTTTGGTAGCTCTGTACTGTACCACACACAGTCTTCCCAGACCACTCTGATTTAGTTGGGCTGGTCTGTATTGCACTATATAGAGTGCCTTTCTGGATCATCTTGATTCTGTTGGATTGGTCTGCATTACCCCAAACAGGGTGCCTTCCTGGACCATCCCGATTTAGCTGGGTTGGTTTGTATAGGTCTTTATGATGAACTGCATGCTGGAATGGATCGTCATGGTGTTTTGACGGCTCTGGAGTGTGACTAGGGGAGTATCTTTCACTACACATTCCAGGACCACCCAGATTTAGTTGGGTCGGTCTGTGTTGCACTATACACACTGCCTTCCAAGACCGTCCTGATTTAGATGGGTTGGTCTGTATTGCACTACACAGAGTGCCTTCCTGGACCACTCTAATTGGTCTGTACTGTATCAGAGACTTTAGTGGAGCACAGTGGACTAAAATGAGATCACCAGAAGCTCCGGCATGCCTGCATGCTGTGCCAGGTGTGAACTCCCACAGCAACAGTTATGGCCAGCTGGCTGCTCTCATGTGACATGCAAAGTCATGTGACAGGCTGACCTTTCACATTTCACTTTAATGAAAATGCCAGGCATTTGACATTTACCTAGACCAAGCATCTCTGAGAAGGCTCCCTTGGAAACACAAGATGACCTTAAACTAAATCTATAGAAAACCAAACAAGAGGTTCCTAATTCAAAACCAAGTTTATTTGTCAAACAGTGTTTAATTATTATCAATTACGAAGGACGACATCAATCTTTTATATTTTATGGATTTATCTTTGAAATGACGTAAAATAGATGCATCATATAGTTTTGATGCTGACGGACACTTTTTTGCATAATATGGTTTAAATAAAATATATAAATTTTCTTTATATATATATATATATATATATATATATATATATATATATATATATATATATATATATAAATATCAAAATACTATAGTTGGAATAAGATACCATAAGTGGTGAACCTCTTTGATGAGTTGCTCCTCTTCTGCAGGGAAGAACGACATCTTTGGGGAGATGATCCATCTGTATGCCAAACCTGGGAAATCCAACGCTGATGTCAGAGCCCTGAGTTACTGCGACCTGCACACAGTCCAGCGGGAGGAACTCCTGGAGGTTCTTGACATGTATCCTGAGTTTGCTGACCACTTCCTAACTAATCTGGAGCTCACCTTCAACCTTAGGGATGAGACTACGAAGGTATGTTACTCTGGTGTGAATTATAAAGCTTTTGCGTGATCACAAGTTGCAGCATTTCCATTAACATGAATTTTATTTAGCTAACACTATTGTTCAAAGTGACGTACAAGTGAGGCAAATGGCACATCACAGACATATGGCTGTCAAGGAGTCGATTTGGCATATGTACAGCTAGGCTGATCTTCCGAATAACACAGCATTTTCCAAATAAAGCAAGACTCTAAATAGACGACTACTGAAATCAGCAGAAAGTGCAACATTAAGAACATTCCGGGAACACGGAGTGCTGTCGCTTCTCTCTTTATGTGTAAATGTATGCATGAATCAAATAATCCAATTTAAAATAATGCAAATCTGGAAGTCGGAGCTGGAAGAGTTAAACTTATCAGACACATAAGCTAAGAATGACAGTAAATCTGTAATTCTGCAGTTGTTAATTGCATTTGAAGCCCCCTGAAAGCATTTCAGCAATTTACTCAGCGATCCAGCAGCATTTAATCAGGTTTGGTCATAGCAAATCTCTTACCACTTGAACAAAAAATTGCTAATATTTCCCAGCACGTTTGGGCAACAGAAAAACTTATAAAACTCATAAAATAAGGATTACAGTGTATCTGTAATTCTGATGTTGGTAATTTGGTAGTTTTTTTAACAATAAATGTTGCACTATATACCAATGCTATTTAAATGGAAACCAATAAAAATACATAAAAATCTGCAATCATTTACTTAATATGAAACCAGTAAAATTTAAATTTTTATTACTGTAAATTACAACTGTATCATCATTTCTTTTTATAGAAAAAAAGTCATGAAAAACTGGCAGTTCAAGCTACATGTGTATATATCTTTTAAATGACAAACGTATCTCCCACACACTGTAAAGTATGTGCCTTATTGCCTCTGTGTTTTGAGTGTCCTTGTATGCTGAATTTGCTTCTTTTTGAGCCGCCATGCACTTCCAGCACATAAAGCCAGACACGGGAACCAAAATGTACACACCCCTTTGTGGATTTACCCCCAAAGCACCAACATACATCCTGAGCTAAATTATCAGCCACCTGCTATGTGCATTGCATTGTTTAGCAAACTTCACCAACCCCCACAAAGGAGCTGGATGTGTCACTGGAAGCATTACGATGATTCTAGGCCTCACACCTGCTACCTTCTGATTAGTATCGGTCACCGTGAAGCAGTAAAATTCCTCTTTATGCAACTCCAATATAATACATTTTATTTAGTTTTTCAGCTAAGCTCTGACTAATCTGTTAGAAATTTGGGTGCAGCAAAAAGCTCTGTGAAATGGGATCGGTGTCCTCCGCACTGGATCCTCTGCACTGGGTCCTCTGCACTGGGTCCTCTGTACTGGGTCCTCTGCACTTGGTCCTCTGCACTGGGTCCTCTGCACTGCACTGGGTTAAATGTCAATTATTTCTGCTTTCCCAGACAAATTATTCTCAATCAAGCGATTCGGATGTAGAAGACACTAAATATAAAAGGAAGATTTCCTTCAGGCGGAAGTTGTCGCACGGTGAGTTGAAATGCATTCTGTGCTAAGATGTAAACGGTCTGACTGTCTCTGTTCAATTCGGAATGTGTTTGTAAGATTTTGATCTACATTTCATAAGGCTGTGAAATTAACCATGGCATATCCTTAAGTGAAGAGCAAGTTTACAGAACTCACTCAGTCCAATTTTTGTTGTTATTGAGATGGGACCACCAATGACCTGAAATCAGGCTGCCTCATCATATGTTACAGTATCGGAAACCAAAACACACTTAGTCATCATATAATCTAACGAAGAACGTTATTCTGAACTGACTTATGAACTTATCCTGTGCATGAGAGCATGGAAACCAAATATTCAGAATAAATGAAATCCAGCACATGTACATTACTTATGTAAGTTTGAACTGCTGCGGCAATTATTATAATAAAGGTATAATGAATCTGAATATGGTTGATGAATGTGTAAAAAGAGCTGTGATGTGTGCACCAATTTACTGGTGGAGAAACAAACACCACTGTTTAATGAATCGGACGTGAGCTTCTTAGCTGTTATACAAGTTAATGATTAACCTGTTAGGAACATTGGTACAGGAAGTAACCCTGTCAGGGAAAAACGTCTTTAACTCTACTGTAGCTAAAAATGCTGTTCAGTGTTAATTCTGTAGTGTGGTGTAACCATTCAGTTTCGAGACAGCTAGGCTGAGCTTTCCTTTCTACATCGCGAGGAAGGCAGAGTATTAACAATCCCGTTGAGTCCATTTTGTCCACGTCCAAGTTCTTTAATGTCATTTTTGCACTGCTGGTCCTCGCCGAGGGAGCTGAGGATACCACGTTCCCTGAAAAGCCTCACTAATAACCGTCCCACAGGGGGAGAAGACAAGGAGGCGGACCAGCTGATATGCTCCTCCTCGAGGCAGGAGGGGGGGAGCAGGAGGGTATCCGCAGCGGAGCCGCTCCCTGTGTGCTCCGGGATACAGGGTTACCCCTTGGTGCAGGACCACAGTGTAGGACTCGCCGATGTCCCGGCCAGAGAGTGTACAACAGAGAGAGGTCAGCCGTACAAAGGTAAGGGACAAGATCAGCGCCCGAACAAGTGTGACGCTTGGGCCCAAGATTTTTGTGGGTTGGGGGCCTTGGTGATGGTAAGAGATGTTGAACGGGGTGGAAGGAGATGGATGGTAACAGTAAAAGTTCACAGTTGTCCTTTTTTAGCATCTTTGAGCTTAGTTGGCCTTGACTCTAAGAGAAAGAGTAAGATATTTAGGGGCTGGGAATCTACCACATAATTTCTGTTAAACGCTCAACCTTCTCCCACTTGCATACGGCAAGGGCTGTAGATTCCTTCAGTGTATCGGGGCTCCTCAGCGGTTTAAAATGGGCTGTAGGACTAAACCAAGCCGCAGGTCTCATGCAACACAGCCGGACAGCTCTAATGCAGCCCTGGGGGAGATAACGTGATTACTGGCAGGAAGGCGAGAAAGCTTATTGCTCGCAAACACCCTGAGACACTGGGCTAAATGTATCACGATGGAGCCAAACCACCGAGCTACTGAGAGGCCGCGCAATATCTCATAACTTTTTCATGCCTGACGGCAAAAATATATTGGCCATGCAGTCTGCAATGTCCATACATCGTGTGAGGAAAATAGGCACCCTAGATAAAATGGTACCTTAAACTGGAAATCCATGAGGAAAGCTGTACCTGGTAGGATAGTGGTCTTGGTGGATGGAGGGACTTCCCAGTGCAGGGAGGCTTTGGGGAAATCCTCTGTGTTTCCGCTGGCCTCGCATGCACTTTGCATGCATTTTGCCTCCAATGTTAATCCCTCCCTGGCGTTAGAACTTATCTGAGGAAATGCTTCCCTGATTTCCCTCCTGATGATGTCATACTGTGTATGAGTGTGTGTTTGCATAGATCGCATTTGGGGAACAAAATGTCCCCAAAATGTGGTAAAACCTGAAACTTCCTTACCTTTGGGGACATTGTTCAGGTCCCCGTTTGGATAACCTCAATTTTATAAAAAATAAAATCTGTGAATGCAAAGTAGTAAAAATGCCACAAGTCATGTATTTTGTTTGGTTACTTATGTTTCAGGTTTGGGCTGGGTAGAGGTTAAGGTCGTCATGTTGGGATTAGGTTTTTTCCCATAGAAATTAATATAAAGTCCCCATTTAGATGCCAAGTGTGTATGTGTGTGTTTATATGTGTATACAGTATGTAAAATACAGGGTTATGGAATTGGAGACCTTTGCTGAAAGGCAGCACATCCATATGCACTAAAATCAAGAATGTTCTGGCACCATCCAGAAAGTTCTGCCTGAGGCAGTATCTGTAGAATATCTGTATCTGTTTTCCATTGTTCTGATTGAAGCTTTAAATTTTCATTAGATTGCATTTTTTGTTAAATGTACCTGAACTATTACTGAGAAAACAAAATTGCATTAGCATGCAGTTTTGGGACAAATAAAGTTTTTTTTACAGATAAAAGAATGGGTAAAGATTATTCTTGGTAATTGAAAGTGATTTATTCTACAAACAGCCTACCCAGTATGCTTTGGCATATATAGATATAGCTTAGGCACATATACATTTAAAGCCAAATGATCAACATGTTTCGTCGCACTGCATTATACCAGCTAATTTCACATAGTAGCAAATATCCTGTATTGAAGCTGCAATTGGCTAGCAGTTAAAGGAACAGAACTTCATAAATTTAAGATTTCACTTCATCTGACATCATACAGCCTATCAAAGACATAGCCCCCACACTAAAATGCGCTGCGTATCATCTTGGATGTTCAAAGTTCACTCTTCTGCCAGCAGCTGGTTACCCACTGAATTTTAATTATGCATTGTTCTGTGCCAAGGTGCATAAAATGCACGTTTTCCAGCCTTGCAAAATGGGCACCGCAGCTACAGAGAATTTTGGATTGTCGTCAGGGTGCATTGTGCGTATTCCAGTCCAGCTGAGCACTTGGCCATCAATAGCTGTGGTGAAGTGAGCTTTTGCAGGTGCCTGTCAGAGATATTTCCCAGGCTGCCCGGAGCAAACTAGTCTCCTATTGGATGGCTGAGATTACTGCGCCAGTTAATGAATTACCAGCAGCAGGCCGCCATAAAGCTGGCTAGAGGAGATTAATAGTCGTCTATTTTTGCTTCCCCCGTGCTTGAATAATGGCCAGCCTATTTATGCCTGGCTGTTTGTTTCTTCATTGTTTTTTATATATTTGTCCGGCTTGCAGGAGATTCACACGGTGATCGCTGGGCCTTCGAGAAGCCAAAGGAGATTCCAGACGAGTCCGTGAAATTGCAGGATGCACAGGGCCTTCACGAGACTGACAGCGAGATCACCTACGCGGAGGTGGAGCAGCGGCTAGACCTGCTTCAGGAACACCTAAACAGGTAGATGTCATCCCCTCTATATCGTGTGGCTCTATGCACATCAATTGCGTCGGTAAATTTAACATACGGTGCTTATTTACCAAATCTATATGAATTTCATATAAACAGATGAGGCTTATTTTAGAGGAAATGCGAGTGCTATTTTTAGCAGTGAGGTGACATCATGTCACAGAAGCTACACATCGGCGGCAATCCGTCTTTCTGCATTTCAGAAGCACATTTTCTGGTGTATTTTGTCTGACCCCACGCTCAAGTCTCCAAGACTTCCGGGAGAAACCTCAGGCTTCTGTTCGACGAGCCTCTTCAGGAACAAGTCCCTTGTCCTGATACGTTTGAGCAGTAGCCACCAAAAATAGAAACAGACAGGGCTAAAATAACTGAGAAAATAGTCTTGGTGCTTTTACCACCAATGCTGTCACTGACGTTCTTGTTTCAGAAGCGGTTGGGTCTGCTTGGCTGATGACAGTCTCAAGCATCACTCAGCATTCAAGCATAAAAGGCTTTAATTCAAAAATAAACAAATGCACTAAAAAAAATAGAGCAGACATCTTGAATTAGACATCTGTGTTATTAAGAAACAGACAGTCAAAGGCGTTAAGTAACTCCTCATTAAAGACTTGAATTACAATTAGACATGTAGATTTCACATCTTTGACTTATTCTGTTATCAGTTCTGTCAACAGATGTGTATGTATTATTTTTAATGCAGTTCTAAAAATTGATTTTGTGTAGCACTCTGTCAGTTCAGGATGGAACAGTTATATCACAATGTATTAGCTCTCTTGCTCCCCCAAGTGTACACTTAGAAAAGAAAGACAACAGTAAAGGTTTATGGTGTGTCAAGTCCCCTGTAATGAGACGGCATCCTGTCCAGAGTGTCCCTTGCCCTGCACGTCCTGAGACAAATTCAAGGCTCATCATGACACTGTACCAGTTAAGTGGTTGGCAGAGGAATGGGTGACGCATTACCCTAAACATTAACCTAAATAATAATAGTAAAAAAACTGAATAGTGCCACAACATTGTGGTTCAAAATAAAAGGCACTGCCAGCTTCATCTGTATAGCTTAAGCATTTACTTAAATGTTTGTTTGATAGTTACAGAATTATTCAGCAATTAATGAATCGAGCTGTGCAGTTAAATAATCCAGTTCTGCAGCTCTGCTGTCACTGATGCCAGTAGAATATTTTGGTTTAAAAAACATCTTTTTAAGGGATTTTTGGATTAGGGATTTATTTAGGGATAAAAAAATGTTGTTTTGTTAGTATATAAGGTCCACAATGTGCTGTTCTTTTCTCCATTAGGAAAAAAATATAGAGATGTTAAATGCAAGTCCTCCCCCTAGTGCTATTATTATGAATTGCAGGACCTTGGAATGGAAATTCACTTTGTAATCAGGAGCATAGCTAGACATTCTGGGATCTGAAAATCATATGCTGTACTAAGTGAAATGCTTTGGGGGGCTGAATCCCACCCCTGCCCAGTGTTGGGGTGTGGAGGGAGGTATGTAATTCCCATGATGCATGGGTTTCTCTGGAAACTCCAGCGTGACGAATTTCAACGTCTAGATCTGATTTTTAATCCCATTCCAGGCCTGGGATATTATGGTTTATTCCCACAAAACGAAAACAATCAGTTAGGCAATTTGGCATCTTAAAATTGCCCATAATGTGTGATTACCATTGGGGATGTTTTCTGGCGTTCTGTCCAGGGTATCCTCTCACTAGTGGTGCCTTCTGCTTCCTGAGACAGACCTCAAATTCGTACAGGATGATTAACTGAATAAGCAGCTGGAATATGAATGGATATTTTTGCAAAGTCACTGAATATATTTCTTTAGCAACGGTTAAGTAGAGATGCACCGAATATTAGACGGATTAGGACGGACATACGTGACCGATCCACGTGTGATATTTACTTTTTTTTTTGGCAGTCTCTAACAAGACAGCTCACATTTCACGTTAAATCTATTTGTACAATCGCACGGCTTTCGCTTTCCCATTTTAGATTTAGTGTTTTTGATCCATTCAAGCTGAACGCTAGTACTGCCTGTCAGTTTTTTTTGCCACTGTGGGTGTGAGCGCAGTGACCTCCGCCTACTGTGACGTCATGCGCAAACCCTTTGAAGCCGGAGCGTAAGAACACCTTATAATTGGGTGACGATCTGGAAGTATTTTACGCTTTTAAAAGCAACTAGTAGTGCGGTGATTTGCAATCTTTGTAAAAACAAAGTTTTGACAGGTGGAAGTGTCGTTTAGCGAGAAATCACACTAACAAAGCGCACCTAATTGTGCGAGACAACGCGAGTAATATGAAAAAAGCAATTGATGATTTACTGTAGGAGTCGCTATAGATTGTGCCGTTTTTGCTCACTCAGTACAGCTTGTGATACATGAGGGTATCTATATCACGTGTAAGTGACGCTGTTGCAAGTTGGGTAAAAACTGTGGGGCATTTTAACCATTCGCCACTTGAGAATACTCACTTGGAAATTACTGAAATTGAACTGCACATGCCTCAAAAACGCTTAAAACAAGATGTACAAACAAGGTGGTATAGTACGTTATGTATGTCTAATTAAAGATTTTTTTTATCTATTTAAGATAGTTGAAAAATGTTAATAATATATACAGTATAAATATATATTTTATATTCATTATATTATATTTAGGAGAGGTAGATCCTGTTTAACAAATCTGTTGGAGTTTTTTGAGGAAGCTACTCAGGAAGTTGATGATAAGAAGGCCTATGATGTCATCTACTTAGATTTCCAAAAGGCTTTTGATGTTGTCCCCCACAAGAGGCTCTTACACTCAAAGCGACAGGTATTTTAGGAACTGTAGCGACCTGGATTGATAACTGGTTAACAGATAGGAAGCAGCGAGTAGTTATAAGAGGCATAATGTCACAGTGGGCCTGCGTTCATAGTGGGGTACCGCAGGGTTGAATTTTAGGACCACTATTGTTCCTAATGGAGTTTAAGTCAAGGGAGGTAATGCTAAGATTATACAATTCCTTGGTGAGACCTCACCTAGAATATTGTGTGCAGGTTTGGTCACCATATCTTAAAAAGGACATTGCAGCCTTAGAAAAGGTGCAGCGTAGGGCCACAAGAATGATTCCAGGTCTTAGAGGAATGTCATACGAGGAAAGGATAGTTGAGCTAAATCTGTTCAGCCTCAAGCAAAGGAGACTGAGGGGGGACATGATCCAGGTCTATAAGATTCTAACAGGTTTGGATGCTGTTCAACTGAATAGTTACTTCAGCATTAGTTCAAATACAAGAACTCGTGGCCATAGGTGGAAATTAGCAGGAGAACATTTCAAACTGGATTTAAGGAAGCACTTCTTTACACAGCGTGTAGTCAGAGTATGGAATAGTCTTCCTGATAACATAGTGCAAGCTGAATCCTTGGGTTCCTTTAAATCAGAGCTAGATAAGATTTTAACAACTCTGAGCTATTAGTTAAGTTCTCCCCAAGCGAGCTCGATGGGCTGAATTGCCTCCTCTCATTTGTATAGTTCTTATGTTCTTATGTTCTTAAATGTTAAAGTAAAAAGAGCTCTTGGAATCGGTATGGGCAGTTCTGTATCGGAATCAGATCGGAGCGGAAAAAAATGTGGATGCTCCCATTCCTAGTTTTAAGGCCCTTTTTCCTCCAAAATCTTACGTTAAGTCATCGCCAAAAGTATCATAAATATTTGCTTAGTAGAACAGGTGCTTAAGATTTTTGATGATGGATGAATGTACAGTTCTGTGCAAAAGTCTTAGCCAGTCAACACAATGTTTAAAGCTGTTTGAGTGTTAAATGTTTATTTGCTCAGAACAAAAAGCACATATGCAAATTAACACAATAAAAACTAAAGATTTTTTTCCCAAACCCCCTCTCAGGGGCACCTCAGCCATTCTGTGTATTTGTTACATTTCACCACCAGCTCAGTTTTTAAATGAATTTAAATGGTTAAAAAGTCAATGAGGTATTGATTAGCCACATGAGCCAGGGTAGCGCTCAAGTCAAAAAAAGCATGTGTGTAATGGACGATTGCTGCAAATACTGGGGTAACTTCAGGAGAGGTTTTGGACTGGCTAAGCTCACACAGTTTTACACCGGCCTAAAGATCACTTAAACATAATTTTGTTTGGCTACCTAAGACTTTTGCACAGTCCCGTATATACTGTTGAGATACAAGCAATTCATTTACATCTGTTATAATAGGTTGGAGTCCCAGATGACATCAGATATCCAGAGCATCCTACAGCTCCTACAACGGCAGTCCACCTCCGGACCCCCTGCCTACAGTACAGTTACTGCCAGCCCTGAGTACCACCGGCCCGCCCTCAGGGTCCAGCCCGTCTCAGCCATCAGCACTGACCATAGATTCATAGCCGCCTCATCGCCGGTATCAGACTCACTCATTTCAATTTGAAGGGATGCATATGACGTCATCAAGAACATACCTGACGTTTTTGCTTGTGTGTGGGTGTGTTTTGCAGAGTCCTGAGTTCCTTGACCTCAAACAGTCCCACCAGAAATCCAAAGAATGCTTATTAAGCTTGATCCATAAGGACAGGGCCTCAGAGCAGAACCTGCCGTCCCTGCTGGAGCAGGCTGTGTACTCGGAGCACAGAAACAATCAGAACCAGAACCAAACAGCCTCTCTCAACCAGCACAAGTCCAAATCGCTCCAGCTTCCGACCCACGAGACCTCGCTGGGAGATTCAGCCCTCAGTGACACCAGAATGGTGGGACTCCACAGACCAGTCTCTGACCCTGGTCTTCCTGCTAGTTAGCTTATCTATGTGTATATACCCTCCTGTGTGTCTTTTCCTATGTCTTTCAGCATAACAAATTGAAATCCTCTTAAGTTTGACTCAGGGTAGAGAAATCTACTGTATTGTCATATGCAAAGGAAAAGAGTGATTTTTTTTTTAGATTTCTTAAATGGTGTTTCACCATTGAAATGTAAAAAAAAAAAGTGTATGTATATAAATTATATTTATGATGTACATACATTTACGATGCAACACTGCCATCAACACAATGGACCTTACATGCTCTGTCCAGGAAAGAAATGCATGTTTGAAAGTTTTTTCTCTTGCATGATGTACATATTTAAGACTGGCTATCAGATTTGAAATCGGCATGTCTTTTTTGCACTGAATATTAAGTTACTGAAATACATTTTCATCAGTATGCACTTCTTTTTGATGAAACTATAAATATATTACTTAAACTATGAATTGCATTAGAGTTGCATTAAAAATACATATTTAGCCAATTTAGGCTCCTAAAGACCGTTGCAATATTGTGCCTAAGCCTGGACACATACACTTATGTTAATCTTGCTAAAGAGTCATAAACTATGTAGCTGCAAATTACCGTCCTTACGCCACATTCCAAAGTACAGAATCAGTAAATGTGAATTGCTACATGTATGATGAATCAATATCACAGGAGACACTGACATGTCACTTTTTTCGTTCTTTCTTTTCTTTAAAAACAAAAAACAAAAAAAAAAACAGCATGTTAACTAAGATATCCGTCAGGTTACATTTGAGATTGCACCTTTGTCCAAGGTCTACATGAGCAATAATATCGATTTTTCTTCTTGACAGGAATTAACTGGGGAAATTACCCTAAGAATTTCAGACAATGAGGCATTTATCTTTTCTTTCTCTTGTGGACATTTGCCAAAAATAAGTAAATAGATTCCTTTTTTACTGGTAGAGTTAAAAATGAATAGGATAATCACTGATATCGAGATTAGGTTAATACTTGGAGAATAGCACTTCAGATTTTGCATTATCATTTTAAAGTTTTTTTCATGTAATTGTTATATGAAAAACAAACATTCCACATGTTTCACTCTCCCTTTTTGACAGGGGATGATCTGTACTCTGCAGTATGTTATTTAGTCTGAAATTATTTCATTATGGCTTGCCTGTTTTACTCTTGAATATCGGCATCATACTCGTGCTGATACTTGTAGGCAGAGTGAGGGTACAGTATACTCACACCCTGTAAAATACACTTTGAAATATTTTTTTCTCACTTCCACTTCCCTTTGAGAGGGTGAAAGACGTCTGATTCGGAATTTTAGTATGCCGTTTGTACATTTAGAAAATCCTAAAGTAATGTAAAACAATGAACTATATGCAGAACATTTTTGACAAAGATATGCTTTTTTGAGCCTTTCTGATGGTCCTTGAAGACCTTCGTGATGTGCTATATAAACACACATGTCATCCAACCACAAAGCAGACTGCAGACATACATTTGAATATATTTTAACATATAAATATATGTAACATAAGTGCTCATGTCATCCTCAACTTAGTAGATATATCATGAGAGTTATCGTACATAATATTTATACCTTTCTCCAGCATATTTGTATTTTCCCTGCTGTTTTATCACATTGATAATGCTATTGTTATATACTGACTTGGTATTATTGATAGTCGCATGTCCTTGCCTTCTTTGTCCTGTAGGGGGCATGATGTCCCCAGCCTTTAACACCACCCGCAGTACTTTGGATTGGGAGTTTTTGTCCATCTAAAGGTTAACGGCAGTTTTGAAATTCACTGTCTGAAATGGACATCATGCGGTGAATTTTTTCAAAGCGAAAGAATTTGAGACAAGAAAAACAGACTGAAACTTCTGCCACATGGTACTTACATTAACCAACCCAACTCATTTGCACTCTCACAGAGGACGGGAAGAGAGTGTCTCATTTCTAGAAATTACTTGAATCTAATGGCTGAACAATCCATAAAAAAGACTCATTACCATAGCAGAAAATGCCCAGAAAGTCTTGTCATAGTCGCAGGGGCATGAAAAGTCTGAATCTGCCTGATACAATGGCAGTTCAGTTCGGTCAGAGTTCTACAGGCATGACAATTTGAACCTAGTCATTTTGATACGTGGTTTTATAGTGACTAGGGCCTCCTAAATTCGTCACCTGTATTTCTCCCATCATTAATTGAACTGACCTTTTCAGCCGTCACTTATTGAAAATTTATGATGGTACATAAAGTTGTATATAAATTTGAAGCTGGAAGTATTTTAAAAAATATCTAAACTTCGATATTAAGAACATTCTACATGAAATATCAGTATGGGTCTGGTACCTGCACTATTTATATGTATTAAGCTATGCAGTGTTTCCCAATTCGGTCCTCGGGGACTGTCTGGGAGGGAGCAAAAATGTGGACTGTCTGGCAGGGAGCTGGGAGGGAGCAAAAACGTGGACTGTCTGGCAGGGAGCTGGGAGGGAGCAAAAACATGGACTGTCTGACAGGGAGCTGGGAGGGAGCAAAAACGTGGACTGTCTGGAAGGGAGCTGGGAGGGAGCAAAAACGTGGACTGTCTGGCAGGGAGCTGGGAGGGAGCAAAAACGTGGACTGTCTGGCAGGGAGCTGGGAGGGAGCAAAAACGTGGATTGTCTGGCAGGGAGCTGGGAGGGAGCAAAAACGTGGACTGTCTGGCAGGGAGCTGGGAGGGAGCAAAAACGTGGACTGTCTGGCAGGGAGCTGGGAGGGAGCAAAAACGTGGACATGTCTGGCAGGGAGCTGGGAGGGAGCAAAAACGTGGACCCCCTCTGGGTCCCCGAGGACCATTTTGGGAAACGCTGAGCGATAGTGTTGTGATTTTAATACGCTTTTGGGAATGGCTATTTAGATCTGCAAGCAACGTTTGGTATTTTAAAACATTGAATGAAAAGGAATTGAAATTTTTACTGAAATTATTACATTTGCAAGGTTTTGCACATGGGTTAGACAAACTTGTGCTAAGAAAAAATGTCTTTGCTTTTAAAAACTAGTATGTTTAAAATTGTTTTTATGCATTTTTAAAATTTCCACTGTATATTTTATAAAATGCACTCTTTACAGCTGATATGAATGTTTCTGTTCTATATATAAATATATAAATATATACATACATGTATATAAACAGCTTAGGGAATATCTTATAAGGAATTGAATTAAATGCATACCAAATACAATTCTGATGTATTTTGAATGCTTGTGTTCTTTGCAAATGCACCTGTATTAATTTAGGTACAGTCAGGTACTCAGTCAAAAAGCAGTAATTTCATTTTCCAATTTAATGCCACAGAACAAATCATTAAAGAGCGTAGAAAATGCACCTAAACACACAGCTATTATATGACCTGTGAGCACAAAATGCTCATCTGACTTCCCGTACAGGGTCTAGGGGCAGGTGGGCTGGACCAATCCCAGACAGCATAGGTCAGAAGGCAGGGAAACACCATTACACAGGATGAGGGGTGTATGTAGGGGCAGGGTCATTGGCCCCGGCTGAAAACTCTGTGTTATACAGATACTGCTTCAGGCAGAACTTTCTGGAAGGTGCCAGAACATTCTCGATACTTGTACAGTACATAGGGATGAGCTGCCTTTCAGCATATATATGGTTATGGAATTATGGAATACATACACACAGACACACACACACTTGGCATACCTATCTAAATGGGGAATCCTCATTCATTTCCATGGGCAAAACTGTAATCCCTACATGACAGCCTTAACCCCTACTCTGTCCTAACCTTAATCATAAGTAACTAAAAATACAAGACTTTAGACATTTTAGTTTTTTGATCGCATTTACACAATTTTTGTAGAATTGAGTTTGACTGATAATATGGTCCCCGCAATATCAATGCAATGTAATATATACATAACCCACCCACCCACACACACACACACACACACACACACATGTTGGGTAAACATATCTTTATGCGGACCAGTCATTCATTTCTGTGGGAAAAATGCTAACGCTTACTATGACAACCTTAAGCCCTACCCAGCCCTAACTATAACTATAAGTAACCAAGCAAAATACAAGAGTTTTTGCATTTTTATTTTTTTTTCATTGCAGTAACAGATTTTTATTAAATTGAGAATGGGTATTCATCACATTGTGGGGACATTGTGTCCCCATAAGGTAAGGTATACCCGCTCACACACACACACACACACACACACACACACACACACACACACACGTGTAGCTGGGGTAGTGGTGCTTTCGATCCCCCCCACACTTCATTTTTTGTCATATTGCATGCTAAATATTTCTGACTCAGGAGACAGTGCTGTCTGGGGTGAGTCATACAAGGGGGTGTACATCTCCTTTTTGTCCCTGTGGTCTGCCCCCCCCCCCCACACCAAGCAGTCCTCCTACCACCGTTGAATATATTATAGCTGTCATGACTTGGATTCAGTGCTTACAGGTTAAAACCATTTATTCGCCGTCATTGGCGTGATCTGTGACAAAACACTTGTACATTGCATTTAAACTGCTGGGTTGTCATTGGTTACCTTTGCCGCCTGTGAACTTTCTGTTTAACTGGCAGGTTGTTGGAAGACCACTGGTGTTTGTATGGATGGATGTTTATATTTTAATTTTTTTTCTTGGGCCCTTTTGGACCAAGTTGTCATTTCGGGGGGGGGGAGGCAGTCTGCACTACACACACACAATATGGGTAATTTAGAGAAGCCAATTTACTGAGCCGAATAAACACAGAGCCCAATACTATGGGCACGGAATATATACAAACGCATGAAAATGAATTGAAACATTATACTTTTTCATCAGCATGAACGTGGCATTGAGTGGATCTTAAACACCAAAACATTTATTTCAATGCTACTGAATACCTCAGTCCACAGCCTTCACTATGGTGAAGGATTGGCTCGTTGCAATTTTACTGGTAACACCAGCGTGTTCATTCTCATAGCATCTGCGCAGTGATACGACTAGTGTGTGGAGTTCGGTAGAAGAAAATAGTTCCTACATCAAACTGCTCACTACAAAGTCTGGATTATCATGAGTAACCAGATCATGGTTTTTGGATAGAGACATTACTGTTAGATTTTTCAAATGTATTTTTATGGCGCTTTAATCACCACAGAAAGAATGCCATCACTGGGTCTCTGACCAAGACCCTTAACCCCAACTGGCTCCAGGGGGACCGTCCCTGAATTTAGAAAAATGGAAGCCGCTCTGGATAAGAGCGTCTGCTAAATGCTGTAAATGTAAATGTACCTTGTTAATGCAAATAGCAAAATTCACATGCAGCACACAGACAGAGACAAGGTGCAGTTGCTGTTTCACTAAGTGTTGTCCATTTACAGCCAGTAACTGTAAGAAATACAGCTGGGCTATTGATCATGAGGTGCACACACAACCATTGAAATATTCATTAACAATCCAACCGTAAATAAATCTGAAAAATGGGTGTTGCTTGCTTTTGTTGAAATATATGGAAAACTGAATAAAGTTAATTTTACCGCGGTGCCAGTGTTAAGGTTCTAACCCGAACCCCCTTTCCGGTACACCTCCCTGCTAGTTTTGATTGATGATATATACATGTATGGAAATGGAATTTCAACACTGCGGTAGAGTTAATTTTATATGCATTTTTCCGGCTGTAATATCTTTCAATGTGTTTTTTAAAATATATATTTCAACGTTTGTCTGCGCACTTAATGTTCAACAGCCCATCTTTCTTGCTTAAAGTCACTGGCGGTGAATGAGAATAAATAAATGAGTATAAAAACACATAATATGAACACATGGTAGTATGCATTGTCCCTCATAATTTAATGCATAAAGCACACTTAACAGGACATGTCTGTATCACTTAGGTTTATACTTATTAGTCGAAAAATAGGCCAAAATTCCATCTTTTGTATTTCCAACGGACACAGCACAGTTATTAATGTATTGCGAGATCTCACAAATGTTTTGCAAGATTTTGCAATCGTGTTTTTTGCAGAATCTCGCAATGTTTATCTTTTTTTTTTTCTCCCATGTCCCCTCCCAGGCTCCGTAAAACACAGACTCGGAACACCAAGGGAAAAAATATTAATCTTTATCAACTAACAAATTTTACCATACATTGTTCAAAATAGGTTTAGAAGCATATTGTAAATTCGGGAATCGTGAACCTCTTGAGTACAACATTGCTTCATTCAAGCAACAATGACTTTACACTTTTCACAACTTGTGAAAAATAGTCATTACACAAGATCTAAATGCATCAAAAACTAGAACCTCCACTCTCATGCATGTAGCTACATAGCATGGAGTTCTTTCCTCACAATGACCATGCAACAGAAACTAATTCTGTAATAAGGAATCTCTGAACACTCCAAACTTACAAAACAGTTTATAGGATGAATGTACAGAGAAGTAGAAATAGTCTATCTGGAAGGCAACTGGGACGTGCAGCTTCATTAGCCGCTAAGCGTGAAAGAGCATAACTATAAAAAAACGTTCACAACGCATTAAAGAACTACTTACTAAAGAACTCTGCCCTAGTATAAATAATGTAACTTACATGGAGATAGTGGGTGAATGAATGAATAAACATTAATAAATATAAAAGTTATTTAGAATAAAAACAATAAGATACAATTGGCAACATTGGCTCAAAAGTAATTATAAATAACTGTGTTAAGCATGAAATGAAAGACGACTTGACTGAAATTTTAAACATCCTCCCCGCAAGAGGAAACACACATTCTGGTCTGTGGCATCTTCATCCTGAGGGTTTTCCAGAACTTGGAATCGGACTGGCTCAAGTCTCTGGTGGGGTGGCAGATGGCAGGGAGGACGCGGAGTGCCCTTCTGACGACGTGTGGCAGGAGCAGGGCAGGAAGCTTACGGGGAGGCCTGCCGCTCCACACCAGAACGATCCTGAAGTGGGGGTCATCCTTCAGGATCTTCAGGCCAGTCTCCAGCTCAAAGAGACAGGGGCTGCGGAGATAGAGCGAGCTGAGCAGGCAGATGATCATCCTGCTCCTCTGGATGGACTTCACCACCTCCTCAGTGTAAGCTACAGTGGGGTAGGGGGGATGGGGGAGGAGGAACAACGGTAAGTATGGTGAGAAGACGTTGAAGGAAAATTCAGCTGAAGCTTCACCAAACCGCATTAACATCAGCTAACAAGATGGTGAGATAACAGCTTCTCACTGGTGAAGGTCTACATCAGGGGTCTCAAACTCCAGTCCTGGGGGCCCGGAGCCCTACACAGTTTTTGGTTCACCTTCATTTAACACACCTGAATCATTTGTGGTGGAAGTGGGAAAGACCTAAGCTACACAGGGCTCCGGCCCCTCAGGACTGGAGTTTGAGACCCCTGGTCTACGTAATAATCAGTAACACGGTATGTGATCACATCCAGACTCCTAATACAATCAGGCAGATGATGGAAGAGACTGTGTGTCTCTGTGGGTTTTAATACTGCGCCTACAGTTGGAAGGTCACAGGTTCAAATCCCACGATCGGCAAAGTGATTTCATTGGTGGTCTCCTACGCAAGGCCCTTAATCCACAATTGCTCCAGGGAGTGGCTGTTCCTGCTTTCTCGAAAGTGCATGCTGCTTTGGATCGAAAGTGACGCTAATGAGGAAAAACAGTAAATGAAACTAAGTGCGAAACTGATGTTTCACTGCAGCTCTCACCTCCCCCAGGAATCAAGTCTCTCTCCAGCAGAAAAAGTCTGTAACCCCACTGTTGCTCCAAAACCTGGGGAAAGTGGTGAAGACCTAGGAGTTCTCCTGTGAGGTCGGCTTCCTCGTTCTCTGAGGAAGAGCCACTGACGTAGGACACAAAGGCATCATATTCCTTTCCAACTGCAGAAATTACAAGAAGAGGTTCATTTCTCCTTTAATAATGTCACTTTATGTATCAATGAACAGACAAATAAGTACAACTGGTCATTGTGGGTTTTTAAGTAAGTCACATCCTGTTGACAGTTATCTGGAAGTGAGAGGTGGGGCGTTTTGTGGTAAAGGGGAAAAAAAAATATTTGTGGTATTTTATTTTCCCACCCACCCTCTGACACACTCTAAAAAGGTATTGCATAGCTTCCTTTTCTAGTGAGCTTGTATTTTTTTATGCACATGAAAAAGCAGAGGCATGACCTCAAACAGACACTTTTCTATGGAAGTACTATTACCGAAGCAATATTTTAAGATGGAGCAGCAACGCCGTGAAAAGAACATAGTGCCATAATTCACACCTTGCAACACTGCTTTACAGACAGGAGCGAGGGGGGGGGGGGGGGTACAGTAAATGCTGTAATACTGAACTGCTGATGAGAAATTAAACCAGGTGCACCAAATACAACACCACTGAATATGATGCATATTCTGACATGGCACATGTTCTTTTATATCAAATTAACAAGTCAAGTTGACCTCATCTGATAACACTCTTTCCCCTGCCTCACTGTGGTCTGAGGGCTGTATGACTAAGGCTTCAGCTGTATCTTCAGGATAAATTTCAGGCAATTTATGCAACTTAAACAGTACTAGCTGCATAAATTGTGTCAATCTTTTGTGGAAATTTGCTTAAATAATTATCTGTCCTTATCTGAAGTGTTCTACTCTTTTTTGTATATTTTGTATTTTACAATGATACCAACTCTTATTAAAGATATGAAAGGGCACACGTGGAAACTCACACACGCACACACACACAAGGTTTTATTCATATCTTTGCGGGGACTCTCCATTCATTTTTACGGGAAAAACCCTAATCCGAGCAATGAAAACCTTAACCCCTACCCAGCCCTAACCTTAACCACAGGTAACCAAACGAAATACAAGACTTTCGGCATTTTTCATTTTTTGATCGCAGTCACAGATTTTTCTAAAATTGTGTCTCCCATTGTGGGGACCGAAAAGGTGGTCCCACCAATGACAAAATAACAGGTATTTATCATATAGTGGGGAGATTTGGTCCTCAGTGTAAAAGACGCATAACCTATGCATATACACACACACACAATTTGGCATCTCCAGTTCAACTCCCTCTGCATGTTTTTGGACTGTGGGGGGAAACTCGTGAGTACATGCAAACTGCACACATGGAGTCTGGCCCAGAGGGGTAAAGCAACACTGCTAACTAGAGCACCGTTGTGTCGCCCCTCATCTTCACAAAAGGATGTTTTTCATCCAAAATTAATTTAGACAACAGTTCATACTTAAGGTGGCTGACAAGGGTCAAAGTGCTGCCAGATCAGCAAACACAAAACTGAAACCCTCAACTTCAAATTATGGAAATACATACATTATGTTGAGTACTTGAAATAGTACTGTAGGTACTGTGTGCAGTTTTTCTTGACCATTCTGGTGGATTTTTCAGATAAGAATAGAAATTCTCAAAAACCACTTGTCCAAGTCACTTGTGCACGTCATAAAAGCAATTTCTCAATCTTTTTGGAAAACTGCAAATGCTTTGGCACAGTCATACAAATGATTATGTTATATTACGATTGTTTGCTGTTTCTTCCATTATTAGTTGCTTATGTCATGTTGATCAAAAATGATTATGCTGGTACTCTGCTGAATAGTCTTACCCACCCCAAATCATCTATGCATTAGTTCATTGTATACGTTATTACATGCAAAATGGTTGAACCAGTTGTTATAATCTGTCAAGCATGTTCTCTATACATCTCTATTACAGTTAGATCAGGGGTCTCAAACTCCAGTCCTGGGGGCCGGAGCCCTGCACATTTTTGGGTTTCCCCTCATTTAACCAACCTGATTCAAGTCATTGTGCTAATTACCACACAGCTGTTGAGCTGAATCATTTGTGTTGGAAGAGGGAAACAACTAAGCTACACAGGACTCTGGCCCCCCAGGACTGGAGTTTGACACCCTTGCATTAGATCGACCAGTGATCAACTGGGTCTCTAAAATATCTCAGAGGTGCATCTCGTAAACCTTCAGTTGGCAAGTACATATTGACAGAGCACAACATAGTCTTACAATCTGGCAGTGGAAGAACAACAAGGAGTGAACAAGGTGAGAAAAAGAGTGGTGAGGCTGCATGGTGGAGGGATAGGGAGGCAAAACAGAGGAAGAGGTAGAAGAGGCCAAGAACAGAGGCATGTTCCTGATGAAATAAGGGCCACAATTATCAACAATGTCCTCAATCATTCAGACATTTCATAGAGACAACAGGCATGTAATCCAAACAGTGTGCACTGTACTGAAATATTGAATACTTACTGTAATACTTACATTTTAGAGTATACAATAAATATATGTTATACAGTTACAGTACATACTCTACATATACTGTAGACCACAGAGATATGCATATTTACAGTGTGTATATATATACAGTGCATATATGTATACATATGTGTTGGTGAGCTACAGTAAATGTACAGTATGTGTAACTTTGTACTGTTGAAATTAATATATGGCATACAGAAAAAGTAAAGCCATGTGCATTTTCAGTCAGAGTCATCAAAACCTTAGTAATAGTTTACATCTTAAAATACTTAGAGTACACTGTTATACTGAAACAAGACCAAGCATTTTACCATTTATCATTTAGCATTTATCTTGTTTGGACACAATGACAAAAAACTTATTCCGATGGCACTGACATGTTCATTGACATAAATATTTACTTTTGAGAGATAAAGTAAGGATTTCAAACAACTTACAGGCTTTTGCTGGTAATCCATTGTGTGGTGCTGTTTGTACAATTTTTTTTGAGAAGTGCACTTACTGTTTTGCAAATGTTAAGATTTGAGAAATGTAAGAAAGGGTCTGAGAAAAACCTCAATATAATTTTATCCCATGACAGTAATTCAAAAAGGCAGCCCAAACGAGTAACTGACCTGCAATAGCGTCTGGAAATGGAAGATACATTCGGTATAGAAGGAGAATCTCCAACCAATAAGCACGAACCAGGACACTGACCCCAGTCACAAATACCAGGGCCACAACTGGTCCAATGATAACCAGCACCAGTTCTCCCACTGAAAGAGATCCAGCACAGAACTATCATAACATTGCTCCAGTTATAACTTATGACTTGTGTAACTCATTTGTACCATTCTGTTATTGAGAAAAGATTTTTAAAATAACATTCCGCCAATTTTCTTGGGTATCTGTAGCTCATTACTTGGATTATAACGTCACAATAATAATTTGTTTACACTGGAATAGAATACCTTGCAACTTTCTCCTCAGCCTCATTGTTGTGGACACGTTGCCTATGGAGTTCTGAGCAAAGCATGTGAAGGTAGCATCTAGGTCCCTCTCAGTCACCTTGTGGAGGAGTGCCACCTGTGTGGTAGTGTGCTCCCCAAAGCTCGGCTGCACCCCCCTAGAAATATTTTCAGAAACATCACATTTATCCATGATACAGCTCAGCTTTCAACCTAAATGTAAGTTCAAGGTGAGCATCTTCCTCAATGAACAGGGACTTGAATAAACAACATTCTGGTTACAGTCCCCTTATTCTGGAAAACTCCGCAACCTGCCACTCCTTTACCTACAGTATAATGTAGTTAGGTAAAAATGTGAAAAATGTGAAAAATACAACATTTAACATATAATATCCTCGTATCACCGTAGGTTTCATCTATCAATCCTGATTTCTTATTTTGAAATATGTTCCACATAACTATGCACATCAAACATCACAATATCACGTGAGTGCATCCGCAGTACGTATCCAAACTGTATTTCTTTGCAGCCTCCGTATGAAGCCACACCCAAATGCAGACTCAAGTCATTTTACTGCTGGGGAACACAAACCAATACTCACATGATTTCTGAATTCAGCAGTTCTTCGCTGCCATAACCGCCATAACTGACAAACCACTTGATCACTGGCTGGAATGTTCTCTCAAATGGAAACTGCACCTTACAAGTCAGATTTTTGGCCTTCCCTGTATGGCAACAAATCACATAATACCAGACTTGAACACTTTGCTTATAAAATGGAGGTCATTGATTTTAGACTATCATAGATATCCGGTATCTTATAATGTCAATATCAAACTGATCTTTTCTACACTGTCTACTGTCCTGAGAAGAAATACTTTATTAGCATCTGTCAGTTGTTGTACATATTATTTGACTGCAGACGTTCAGAGAATGATGTTGGCAATATGCCGCATGATAGACCATGAGAAATACATTACCAAGCTCTGTTTCTTCAGTACAGTCCTCGTAAGGGTAAAGGATTCTGGGCAGAATGTCCCTTTCGTCTTCTGTTGTGGTAGAAATGCACCAAGTTTAACTCTCACACCTACCCTGGGATCAAACTGACCTCAAAGGTACACATCAGGTGACTTCTCATAGTAACATAATTATATAGGAGCATATAAGAATTAAGATTAATTAATTGCCATTATTAGGCTGCCTATACATGTCAAAAAGGACATTTGTTTTGTAAAATCTAAACATATTAAATAGATTTTACATGATAGGTCTGCTGACTGAACAATATCTTACTTCTGGTACAACTTACGGATCACTGTCACCCGGACTGATCTTCTAACTGTCCACATCATTCCATCCATGTGACTGACATCGCAGGTAAACATAGCATGGTCTCCAACATACACCGTGTACAGTTTGAGTTCAGTACCTTCTATATCAAGGCCTCGTTCTGCTCGTGTTAAATATTCGTTTTCCTAATGTAAAAATAAAAACAACAAATTCTGTCTCATATTGAGTGAAAATAAGATTGCAGAGACCATACAGCCTTCAAAGGTCCATATATAGAACATAACATGCAAATGTATCAGTGAAAATCATAGAACATTTAAAGGTTACATTTTAAAGGAGACATGTCAGACAAGAATCATTATTGGCGCCCTAGATTACCTTGTACCACCTTATGTTCACCTTGGAAGCCTTGGTGTAACAATGCACACCTGGACACTGGATCCGGCCACCACGTCCCACTATAAGTGTGACCTCACTGTCCCCATGTACCCTGCAATCTGTCCCATTCCTTGGCATCACATCCAGGATAAAAGACAGCATCTTGCTCCTGTTGCCCAACACCGGTTACAGGAGAAGGCAACGGTGAATCAACAGGCCGCGCTTACTAGAATGATTCCTATTATCAATGTTTTACCGACTAATAAAACTGACGCAAAACTTACAATACGTTTTACAAACAATGTTTACAAATAGTTGCTCGGTTTTCTCGACGTAATACGTGATCAAACGTCAAAAAACAGACTCACCCGTTGTAACAAGAATAATTCCCAGCATGTCTTTCTTCGATTACAGTAAAGTTCAGGTAATTTCCTTGTTTGGCAATGGTGCCATCTTGCCCAGGAATGGTCTCATTTGTGTGTCCTTTGTGTTTTAACCATATGACACTATTCTCAATCCTCTTAGACTGATCGAATAGGTATACAGGCTGATACGGAGAAGCGCACTGCAGTAGGAATCCCTCTCCAGCCAAAGCCTTATACCCGTACGGCGCGGAGCCAGAAGAAACACCTGAACCGGCATTTAGGACACAAATTAACGGCAGAGATGGCAGTGCAGGTGACAAATCAAAACAAGACCGACGGTGATGATTACGATGATGAGGTTGATGACTATACCTTGGGTCCGCAACAATCCAAAAATCACAACAGCCAAAGTCAGTCCGCAGCACATGCTGAGCACGACATAGTTGCAATGCCGCAGTCCCTGCGTGACAACAAAAGTATCCACTTAAGAATAATTTTGAAGTGGCGGGAGACCCATAGATAAGCGTGATAAAGCAGGTGTTGTGATCTTTGATGCACCTCTTATTCGCGTTAGTCACTCTGGGCCTCGCTGGCAAACCCACAGATGGAAGAATCACGCCAGCAAAAAAAGAACAAACGACATTAACTGTCAGTTCATTTTTTTCCGATTTTACGTCGGAGAGCCACTACGGCTACGCGATCAGGCTTCCTGTGTTACCCTCTCTGCTTCTCTTTTTATGCTTTCGTTTTGCTAATCGTTTTCTGACCCCCAGTTTCTAAAGAATTACATTAAAAGAAGAGGGTAAAGCTCCCCCCCCCCCCCAGAAGCTGACAATAAGTATGTGCATTGAAGCGGTTTAAAGGAAAAGAAAAGCGCTTAGCGGAAACCAACTCACGCGTTACAACCACCTCGATTACAATTATTCTCGATTGCCTTGGCACATTTCTCAAATGACAATTAACATATGCCAAACAGCTAGTGCAATCCCCAAACCATGATGTCACTTCTGTACAGCAGAACGTCATTTCTCATTGTTTCTCACTAATTTCTAAATGTTTTAGTACGTATATGCAAATGTTTTGTAAAATTGTCAGCATTTGGCATAATTCTCAGATGCCTTAGTTTTGTCGGTGAAAATAGATTACGTAGTTTCCCATTTTAATAGTTTTACACCCAAATCTATGTATTCGTGTGATCGTCGTGTTAGCCGTGCACCACGTGCAAAACAGTTCAATTGTTCAACGCGGTGATGCGGCAGCTGTATTTTTAGATCCCACATTTTGTTGTTCCTGTATAGTCGTTTTGATGTTTTTGTGTTTCACTGTGCTGTGTGACTTGTTTGCTATTGTACTGTGTCTTGAGGTCTGAGAATTACACGCGAGTGACTTCTAGCGACAGTGAACTTTACATACTGTAATATATGGAGCTTAAAAAAGTTGAAACGGCTGTCTTTGACATCGATAAGTGTCAATTTGCTAAAGAAAAATGATCGGTCAGTGACAATGAGAAAATCGGAAATGAGTATCATTGAGAATTGTGAAAGAGCAGACTTACGCTGACATTTATCTAAGCATTTTGACTCATGGTTAAAACGATGTAGATCGTACTTTTCATTTTGGTGGCTAATTCATTGGTGGAGTTACAGGCTTTTGCAGCGATACCATATAATGTTAAGTATGTTTCATAAAATGTGCCAAAGCAATCGAAAAAAACTGTAATAGGAACCTGAAGTATCTAACCAATTGCTTTCCTGATTTTATTTTCTGTTTAGAGTTTACTTCAGAGTAAAACATTTATATATCACAGCAACTTGAATGGTGCAAGGGTGGTGACATTCAGCTTCTAAAGGACACTTACAGTATTAATATTTATTATATTTTTATGAATATTTATAATTAACACACTCACTACTAAAAACTGCCTTTAAAGTGACAAAAATCCCTATCAATGATAGATCCTCTATCCAAAAAAGAAGGCATATAGGGACCTTATGTATAATGTATATAATCTAATGACCATCAAAATACTAATTCTACTAGAACATGTATCTATCACCATCCAGTCCAAATCCCAATCCACAGGTTACTGGCCTGTGACCATAGTCACCCTCTACCTCAGTGGTATAGTGGTGCTTTGGTAGGTGAGAATATAGTTATACCGTATAACTGCATACAGTATATGCACTTCTCATCTGACTGATGCACATTTCTGACAATTTTCAGGTGGGTACTTGCCGTATACCTGAGTATACCCATCACTACACATCTGCTGTACATTCACCCCAACACCCAATGGGTTCACAGTTAACCATTCACACCTGCAATTATTTTAGGAATTTGTTTACTTTTTAAAGATCAATCCTGTTTGGGTTCTACAGTAGGTTTCCTGGTTATAGGCCTAAGTGGCTTGGGGTTTTGTATCAGATTGTATCAGTTTGTGTCAGATTGTATCAATTTGTATCAGTTTGTATCAGGAAAGACACAGTAGTGTTTACAATATTGTTACTTACGCTAGAGGAAGCCTTGCAGTCCCTTAACAGCTGGAAATCTTTGTTTTCTACTGGTGCTCCTTTTTGTTCTATGCCAATCAGTGGACTTCACAGTGTGAACAATATATGATCTGGCTCAGTTAATCTTTGTATGGATCTTCTGCTCTAGTCTTCTGACTAACTTCTCAGTGGACAGGCAGCTGAACGTCGAGGCTCTGTTTGATGTGTGCCGCTCACGCACCGCGGTATTTTGATTTGGCCATCATTTGACATCATTTCACAAGTTAGTGGCGTACATTACAGGAAGCTCTTATCAATTCCACTGATGGGGTTCTCGCTTTTCTTCACACTCTCTCCACGCATCGCTCCTGTGTGACATGCTTCTTGCATGCATGTTGCATGTTCCCATGCTTCTCACTATGGTATGCATTCATCCAAAGTGACCCACAGGCTGAGTGACATTGATTTATACTATTGCCTATTAAAAAAACCGAGGAACAGAAATTTATATTTGAAATGGATACTCCGCAATGGTCCTGCTGTGCAAACGCAGTCAAGATAACACAAGAAAGCCCCCATTTCCTTCTGAATTTTTGTCTTCAATTCTTGTCACAGGTGCATTTTTAATGCAGACCCCTAGCAAAAATGATCCAGTCATCAAGTTGCTCGTGTGTACATCAATCAATGTTTATTTTGCTTTGATTTGCATCAGCATATTTTAGTTTAACATTTTCCCCAATAATCTCTATTATACTACTATAATATCTATAAGAACAGACGGTGATAGAATCCAATTAAACAAGACACTCCTTGCTTCCACTCTTGGTCAAATCAGGTAATTATTTCATAAAGAAAGTACAATGTGAAATTCACAGATAAATGATCTCAGGAAAGCCAAAATATAAGTAAAGAATTGATTGACAGGTACAACAGTTACAGAGAATCCTTTTCAGCTTTTTGCCAAGATGTTCATTGTTATATCAAAACCGGAAATACATCATCTAAACAGGTACCTATTATTCTTTTGTTTTTTTTTCGCCATATAAAGCTACTCGCACGGTTTTCACAAATCTCATTGATTTCACATTTGATATCTGTTCTTATCGACAACAGCAGATTGTAAATAATCAGAATTTTTTTTATTTTTCAAAAAAACAAAAAAAACAAAAAACAAATAAATAAAGCATATATCCCACTGGAAATTCGATCACAAATTATTGCATTGAGTCTGGGAAAATGAACGGAGGGATCATGCTGGCTGGCCCTGTTGATGTTTTTCAGGAAATACCTCCTTTGGAAAGTGCACCGTGGGGTGGAAATCCTCACCGACTCCGATCCTGAACATGCCATCAGAAATGTTTCTGAAAACACCCTCAACCATCTTATTAAAAAAAAAGGAACAAAAATGCACATTCATCCATAGGATTTAAGACAGATCGTACCCATATTTATCTGTTGATGACTGTTTTGTAAGTGACTCTATGATGAACTCCTGTCCATTTTACTCCTGGGCTGGGATGACGCACTTAGGATTTGAGACCCAATATTGATCTGGTCCACATATACATGACATATAATATAGAAGATTCTATGTACACACATATACATTTAAAGGTTTTCTTTTTCCCATTATGAGTGTCTATGACTGGATGTTGACTGTCATTAACCACAGAAGGTGTCTCAAAAGATGACGATAAAACAAAACATAGACACAGAAATTTGCTCTTTTTTCTGATTAACACTGTTGTGTCACACCAGTTTCAGGTTTAGTCATTTGTCTTACATGGCAACCTGTGTTCGACTCATATGGCAGCGTTACATATTGATACATAACCAGACTGTGCATGACGATGAGTCACCGTGTGCAGAAAGAAAAGCTGCCCTCTTTGACATATTAGAGCAACAGGTCCACAGCAACAATAAAGCTGTATGGATGGCATTGAGAGTTCAAGGTAGGTGGCTTTGGCATCTATACATCGGCTGGGAGGCAAATCCGCGAGTCACCAAATGAATGTGGATGCATAACAGTTTGATGAGCCAAGAGAATAAAAAAAAAAACACAAGGAAACGATAAAAAAGCTAATGAGCTGTGACATACAGCTGCTGAAAAAGAAATAAATCATTATTTGGTTAGTTGTGAAGAATAATTGTCTCATTATATCATATACCCCTAAAGATATATGTTCTGTATATTTGCTTTTACTGTGTGTGCGTGTGTCTGTGAGGCGCAGGTACATGCTTGCGTTTTGACACTTTTGGGCATCTCTGCTTTCATTTTGGCTGGGAAGTTCTTTTTCGTTATTTTCGGAAAATCTAGCAGCAGCCAGTGTCTCGCAAATGAGGAGTGTGGTACGTAGCATGGTGCTGAAGCCCCGAAGAATGTCTCCCTTCACATGTTACCTGGAAAACGCAGAGCTCTGTTTTATTAGACTGTTTACAAATGACCATCTCTGTCCAACCCAGGTCTGCTCTTATAAGAAACCATATTTATTTTTATTTTTTTTTAAAGCATAGCTCAACCGCGGGGAATAAAGGGCTGTGTAGATAGAAATACGGCGAGAAGTGTATGTGAAGGTATTCTAAAATATAAACCAATACATTAAATAAGAAAAAAACAGAATATTTTGGCCTTTTTAGCAATGCAGGTACACATTTTTTTAAGTGATTTTTTTTTCTTTTTACTATCTCAAAAATATAAAGTTTTTGTTATTTTCCTTAATTGGCCTATAATATTAAATAAAACCTTTTTTCTTTAAAGTCACATGCTGCTTTTCTTATGGCAGTTTTATGTTGTATTATTCAACCGTTTTTGTTTCATGCAATCGGTGTGTATTATTGTAGTTTTAGGATGTATCCTCACAGCGTGGTTTTGCGTCTTGTCTGGGGAAGGGGGTCCCCAAACGAAGGTTGCCAGAAGTCCAGCATGGGAAAGAAATACGAGGGGAGGGGGGCAAGGGAGGGGGCATTTCTCTCTGTCCCTGACCACTCGGTATCCATCCCACCACAACCTACAGCATCCCACCATCAGCTGCTCCTAATGCGGGTTTCTGGTGAGGAATATTGCAGCCAGGAAGCGCACAAATATAAAATGAAGTCTTTTTTCCGACTCCCTTGCTCTCTCGCTCTCACGGCAGCTCCATGTTCTTCCTGCACCCCTGTCTGTGGTGACAGAACTCTTGGCCCTGCTGGGCTTTAAAACTGGTACCACTTCTTGTCCTTGTACTTCAGCATCAGCTGTGAAAGACATCAAGGTGCAGCATGAACTTTCCCCCCCCCCTTTATACAGAAGGCCATTCCTCATACTCACACCTTGATCGCCCCTCCTCCCCTGGGAAGCAAGTTGCCTCCATTCCTCCTCTTCTCCTAGCTCTCCCTACCACCCCTCTTACCTCATGAGCATGTCTGGAGAACATATCCGCGCTGGACATCATCAGCGCTGTCCTCTCCTCCAGCTCTCCCAGCCTCTGGCCTCTCTCCTCAGCTGCCATGCGGGCCCTGGCCAGGTCCCCAACCACTCCTCCAGCTGCGGCCTTCATTCCCTCCAGACCACCTTGGCCCGGGATGTGCTGGGCCAGGCTTCTGGAGGCTTTCCCCGCAGCGGCCTCTCCAACTACAAAGAAGGTGAGAGAAGGAGTGACTAAAATAATGGCAAGCGGTAAAGCAATAAGCCTAGAGAGCTAGAGAGGCAACTGCAGATCCTCTGCATGAACTAACTTGTATTTCCTATACAGACGCTCCTCACTTAACAACCTACCTGTTTAATTACCGCGTGGACTTACGACCAGCTCTCCGACCAGTCGGTACTGTATGCTGTACAATATGCAAACCTAAGTAATGTATATTAGAGCCGATTTCCTCTATTCTGTTAATTACAGCACACAGTACACTACTGTAGAAACATTTATCAACAGGGATGCACATAACTGGCATAAAACACATAAAATACATACCCACATAAAATACATACGCATTTCTGCTGTTACAACAATCAATTGCCGCATGTATCGCTTTTAAAGGTGAATACATTCCTGCTTACTAGTTATGTGCATCCCTGTTTATAAATATATTAAAATTGTTATATATGGTGCAAAGGTGACATTAAAACACTATCTAAAGATGGATTTTTTTAGACAAACCCACTACCAGTACAGTATGCTTGAAATATCAGTTATGGGCGCCTCCTCGCTTAACGACCTATTCCCTTAATGATTTAATCATAGGAATGGAACTCAGTCATTAAATGAGGAGTGTCTGTATTAAAATGTCCTGTTCGGCTCTGACCACAGTGAAATGAGGAGCCACTGTAACACTTACAGAGCTCCTCCCTGTCAAAGGTCTGTGCGTTTCCTCCGAAGAATCCTTTCAGGAAGCCCTTCTGGGCCTCAGGGGTCTCCACCGGGGTGAACAGCTCCCCCAGCATTTCCTGGCAACAGTCAAAACTAACAGTCAGTCCCATAAATCAATCACCATGTGCAAATATTCACGAGATCTCATATCTCTCCTTGGAATGTATGAATAATATGTGAATAATATGGGTTCAAACAAAGAAAAAAGTAACACACACACACATACACACACACACACACATATATATATATATATATATGGAGGGAGAGAGAGAGAGAGGGATGTGTCATCACATTGGGAAAAGGGGAAGTGTGCAGTACCACTCAAAAGTCTTTTTAATGTATTTGTCTGTATTTTACCTAGATTATTCACTTCATAGTGACTGGCCACCAGGCAATGAAGGAATAGATGTAAATATTGTAATGACCAAAAGAAATGTTCAGTATCTGCACATTCTGTCAAATCTTTTACTCTTGAAAACGCCCTCCCTTTGTTTCTTCGACAGCATTGCAGACTCCTGGCATTCTTTCAACCAATGTCCAGATGTAGCCAACTGGAATATTTCTCCAATAGTCCTGAAAGTGTTTCCACTAGTCATGTGCATATGTTAGCTACCTTGCACTTACTCTTTGGTCTAACTCATCCCAGACCAGCTCGTTAGGGTTTAGGTGGAGGTGGGGGGGGGGGATTGTGGGGGCCTGGTCATCTGTCATCTCCTTCCTTGTTCACAAGATAATACTTACTACATAACTTAAACGGTTATCTTATTGAAAAACAAATTATTCTCAGTAGGTGGGTCCAGACATTTGAATGTTGGTGCACATATCTATCAACAGGTGGCAGTAATGAGATATATGAAAAACTGTGTTGCCACCTAGTGGATGCTCAGTATATTAGATTGCAGTGACTGAGATCAAGCAGCGGAATATTTAATTATAGGATTTTTTAATCTGGATATTTCCTGCAAGGTAAATAAAGTACCCCAAAGTGTGAGGTGGCCTAAGCAAAATTAAATGCTGGCAATATTTTTTATGAATAGAGTGGAGCTGTGATGTTATGTGTATTTATGACATGTCGGTGACATACATGTTCAGTATGTGACTCGTTTTCCATGAGAATTGCAGGGATGGGTTTTCTGTGACGGGGGTGGGGATTCCTGACCTGCAGGCTGTCGCACATGTCCTGGCTGTATGCCATGCGCTGGATCTCGGTGGGTGAGCTCAGGTAGAGCGCCTGGCCGCCTTCAGTGAAGCAGAAGGTGCGAGCGATGCGCATGTCCGTCAGGGGCAGGAAATTCACGTCCAGCAGGGGCCTGAGGCTGGGAAGACTGCAACCAAACCGGCGGCAGGACGTCAGCGGGCGTCACAGCAGAAGGCAGGGGGCAGTAAGTCACGGTGAACGGCAGCCGGATTGCTCCCCTCTCTGTACAGGACTCATAACATCCAGGCCTTGGGCTAGAAATACATTTTATGTGCGGTCTGGCAACCCTACCGCAAGCTTCTTCTCGGTAGATATTTCTGATGGGGGGGTGGGGGGTGTTGAAATTAAATCTGTTACTTTACTACGTCGCTATGCGCCTGACGACATCTCAGACTCTGGACTCCGAGGAAACTGAAGTCTATTTTATCTATTTATTACACGTTTTTTCCATCTGTTCATTCGATTCCATTGTCCAGTTGTAGCTCTTCTAATCAAGTGTTTTTGACAGTACTTTGCATCTTATCTATTCAATTGAATTCAGTTCTTCACTGTTATAAGCACAATGGGACTGATTTAACAACTCCCTAAGCAGTGCTAACAAAACACAAAACAAGACATGTAGAGTGTAAGCAATAGGTCTGTAAACAATAGGTCTGTAAACAATAGGTACAAATGCAATAAATGGTATGCAGTGGTGTGGTGCATGGGGGTTACATGTGAGAGGTCTTAATATGTTTTATATTTTGTATGTCTAACATACTTACATTTAATTATTTGAACTATGACCCAAGAGAAATGAAATTACATCTCAATGTATGACTCAAGCATCATAGAGCTCAGGAGACATTAAAGATACTTTGAGGTTGAGTTTACTTTGACTGCTCAGGATGGAGGGTGGCGCCTGGTGATGAAGGCCTGGGTACCTGAGCATCATGACGTGCCCATTGGCACAGAAACAGGCCAGGCAGACGCTGTTGTAGACGGAGACGACGTCGGCGCGCAACACGAAGGAGGACTCCGTGATGTGGTGCACGTAGAGGCAGGTCTGTGCCGGCATGAGGAAGACCTTGGCCTGCTTCTCGGAGCACACCACAGCCAGGTGTCCTTCCCCGGACATCTCCTGGGACGTCGAGGGCGAGAAATTGACGAGCTTGCGCCTGCGGGGGCAATCAGGGTCCTCGGGGGCGTGAGGGTCCCTCCACACCTCATAGGGGTTTGAGACTAGGGAGCCGTTGCAGTCCAAAGACCCAAATGTCAGCACTGATCCCTTTATCGTCAGCACAGTACCTGGAGATGTAGAAATAACAGAAAAGATGGTGGTACATTATGTAACTACAACTGTGTTCCTGTCTACAGGAGGGAGGGCAGATCAATTGAACTTGTTCAACAGGAAGTGCAAAAAAAAATATATATATATATATATATATATATATATATATATATATATAATCTACAGGTATACCACTAGGGGGCAGGTCTTTGATGACATGCACTTGTGAAATCGCAGCAGTTCGGGAGGCATCCAACAGCAACTCACTGCTGGGCATCACTGTCACAGGTTCCTCCAGGCGTTCCTCTTCATCAGTGGGGATGGAGAGCGCGATGACAAGCACGACCCCCAGGCTGGTGCCCACCCACAGGCAGGCTGAGGGCACAGCATCCACCTTGCGGGCGTAGGACTCCATAAATCGCAACACGGTCACTGCCTCCTTTGTCTCGCGGTCGATGCTGGAGACACTGGAGCTGCGTGAGCGGCTGAAGGAGTTCTCCCGGCTTTCTGCGAGGGCCCAGCCGTGGGGGTGGAGGGGGAGGGGCAGAAAATAATATAAAGAAAGGGAGTAGAGGTATTCCATGTAAAAGAGAGGAAGGAGAGATGCCATGTAAAAAGACAAAAAGGGAGAAGAATGAGGCCAGGTAAAACGGAGAAGATACAGAAGCCATGGAAAGAAGAAGCACAAAGTCACACAGAACAGAGGGAAAGAGCCATGTAACTCACAAACATTCAGAGAGAGAGAAATTAGCGTAGAACAGAAGACAGAGAGACCATGTGAAAGAGACGGAGTAACCCCACGCAGCCCCAGAGAGAGACGTCACATGAATCAGCGTGACAGAGGAGCGTCACATTAATCGTGGAATTGAGAAAGGAGTGTCACGTGGAGTTTGGACAGAAACGTCAACGTGGAACAGAAAGCAGAGACGTGCCAAGAAGAAATAGACAGAAAAACCCCACGCAGCCCCGAGGAGAGACGTCGCGTGAGTGAAACAGACAGAGGAGCGTCACATTAATCGTGGAATTGAGAAAGGAGTGTCACGTGAAACGGGGAGAAACGTCAACGCGGAGCAGAGAGCGGAGAAGTGCCGAGAAAAAAGTGAGAGACAAAAGCCACGAAAATCAGAGGGGAAAAGTCACGCAAAACAGAGCGACGGAAGAGTGTCATATTAATTGGAGAATTCAGAGAGATGTGCCATGGGAAACAGACAGAGAACCACACGGAACAGAGCAGACGAGAAGAAAGGAAGACATTAAGTGCAGAAAGAAAAAATGCCACGTAGAAATAGAGGAGTTGACGAGAAATGATGTGTAAATCGGAAATGTTGGAGAGGAAGGACACGCAGAGCAGAGGGGACAGAAACACAGGGTAAATGAGCAAGAGAAAAATGCCACATAGAAAAAGGGAATGTCATGTAAAAATAGAGAAAGTAAGGGGTGAGAGAGAGGCGAGAACACACACGATTTAAAGGCTTTTTAATGCGGTTTGTACATCATCAACCAGTCAGTCATCTCATGTAAATAAACCTAGAAGAAATAAATTGACCAATAAACTCTTCATATAAAGAAAAAACAAGAATTCAAAATATATCAAAGAGACAGCAAATCAATGCTTAACCATGTATGTTATCTGTTTCCCTCACTAACTGTGCTGAACATAAATGTCAACATATGCTCTGGAGCAATGGCCTGAAATCCTCACATCATCCACACACAGGGCCAGCCCAACTCCTTTTGTGGCTCTAAGTAAAATTCGATTGACCTAGTTGGTCATTGGTCATCTTCCTTCCCATTCTTACGGGCTGATCAGATGGGGCGCCCCCTGGTGGCAGCTAGCCTAGAAGCAGCCAATCAGTCTGCTTTTGCCTTGAGGTGGCCCTGTCGCTGTAAATGTGCAGGTTCTATTTGTCATGTAAGCAATTCGAAAAGCCCCAATGCATTCAAGTGCTTGTGTTGGGCATCTGTGTTGTACAGAACTGATGCTGCACAGTCCAAAGCTTGAAGACTCGTGCAAGATTTCACATCAGCACAAACCGCTGGAAGCTAATGAGTCGTAAATTACAATAAAAATGAAAATGTTTCCAATAAAATTTATGGCCATTTTCTCAATTAAGAGTCACTACGATTAATTCGAAACATCGATAATTACATTTATTTATTTGATACCAGTCAAAAGTCTGGACACCTGCCTTTAATGCATTTATCTCTATTTTAACTATTTGATATGTAATATCATAACGTGACATTTCAAAGCATGTGAACTTCAAAAATAAATTCTCTCTATTTCATACATATCAAATATTGCAACAACCAATTTTCTCAAATTTGATACACAATCAAAGACAGCATTGCAGACTCTTGGCATTCCTTCAATCAGCTTCCAGATGTAGCCACCTGGAATGCTTCTCCAACAGTCCCAAAGGTGTTTCCACAAGTTCCGGGCACATGTTGGCTACCTTGCTCTTACTCTTCGATCAAACCCATCTCAGACCAGCTCTATAGGATTTAGGTCGGGGATTTGTGGGGGCTTGGTCATCTGTCACAGTACGCCACCTTTGTCTTTGTTCACAAGATAATACTTACTACATAACCTTGAGGGTTATTATCTTGTTGAAAAACAAGTGATTTTCAGTAGGTGGTTCCAGACTTTTGATAGGTACTGTAGCTATGTTCCTGCGATTTCAGACACTGAGGAGAAGGCTGTATGACAGCCATGAATGCTCATGCTAACAGTCAACCTGAAGAACCATGGGGCAGTGGGAGGCTGATCCACAGAGCTCAGAATCACTAGGGAGCTGCACTGAGGCTATAACACAATATACACTATCCTATAGGAATCAAATCGCCAGTTCGTTGGTATCACACTCGTAACTGCAAACATTTCATCAGTAACCCTCTGCCCAGAGTAAATATACATTATCTTATTAAAGAATAATAAGTGACCATTTAATTCTGTAGCTAACCAAACTAATGCATTGTCAATGAATCCATGTCATAAATGCATACAAGCAAGCTAATGTTACTGTAAACATACTGCAGGCTTAATATGTCCTGAGACCGCAGACTGAGATGAATGCTGGTCTCGATCACTGGAGAGGCAAATTGCCAAGTCTACCCTATCAGGTTCTGGCCCCGCCCTCTTACCTCTCTCATTCCAGGAGTACGCTGTGGAGTGTTGCTCGTCATGCGAGTATACACTGTATCCGTGCAATTGCTGAAGCATTGCCCGCCTGGAAGCACAACCTACTCCCCCCCGTCCCGCACCAAGAGACAGACAGACAGGCAGTACCCAACGATCACAGAGAGGGAGAAAGAAAATCAAATTGAGTGTGTGAGCAGTTATGGTTAGAGAGTGACCTTTGCCCTATTTACAAGACCGCGTGGCTGTTTTTGCATACTGTTTGCCTTAAATGCTTCAGGTATGGGCTAAACAAACACAGTGCCACTGCAAACAGACCAATTTCTACAGCTACTTGATTAACATGCCATGGGTTGATGGAAATGTCTTCCAGTGCTTTCGCAAATGAGAAGGATCCAAGGTGGCCTCAGATACATACAGTATGAATGCATAATGTTGCCTTTTCACTGGAAGCTGAAGCCCTTGCTGAAGGGTGGAAATCATGGTCGTCATTGTTATTTCACGCATAAAAACAGGCAACTATTGTTCTCTTGATCAATGTTGCAGTAATACCCCATGGCTGACTAATTGCATATTTGCTTATTTATCTCTGTTACAATGTGTTAGCAACTGAGGAACATAATGGCTCTTTTGTTCACCGGCTTGAGCAGAAGCAACAAATCTGACAGGCAATTTGGAGCCTCCTGGTGTGTTGGTACATGACCATGCCTGAGATGTTTGCCCTTGAGAGCTGAGAGCTACACGGACTAGAATTCCGACAAAACATAGAGGAACTTGCAAGGGATTTGGGACAGGAAGTGGTTGAAGGGTAGGGATGGATGGAGGTAAAGCTGGGGGCAAGGCCTCAGCAGTGCTCACATAAAGGACTGTAAAGATGAAGATGCACGGATGACACGGTGAATACCACAGAGAGACACATGCTTTCTCCATCCCCAGCAAAGTCGGGACAGCATTTCCTATTGCCAAGCCAAAATGCATTAAGAATTTGGGATTATTCACCTTTTACCAGCTTCTCTGATTCAGTATCAATATAAGAGCCACAAAATGAATGGGGATGTATTTTATAAATAAAGTCTCATCATAGTAAAAGATTGCGTGCAAATCAGGCATGACTGCTTTTGTTTACATCAATAATGTCACTTGCCCTTTTTCCCTCACTGTCATGCCCTGTTGCAGACCTAATTAGAACTCGGTACCCTTTTCGCCTAATTGGCCATTAATTATTTTAGTTTCCCTGTTGTGGTAGGGCTGCTTTAATAATTCAGACAAAGTAACAGCAAAGAACTAGAGGGAAACATCTCAAGTCACAAACAAAACCTTGATGGAAGACAAGACATCAGAGGAACCACCAGCTTATCTCCATCTCCACCATCTCGGCTCCATCTCCACCGATACATAGCAGATTCTCCGCGGTGACAGATTACTGGGGCAGATTAGCAGGGAGCAGCACGCTTCATGATGAAACATTTCAGGTGATTCTCACAACAATACTTTTCTGGTCAGACACTCAAATACTGCATGTTTAAGCAGATTTGTGAGATAATGTGACATTTCAAAGCATGTGATTTTACTTTATAAATAAATTCTCTCTATTTCGAGGCTGGACTTACAAGACAATGTAAATTGAGGGGAAAATTTCAAAGTATAAAGAAGACGATGGAAGCTGATCTTTTGTTTCCTGTCCAACTCTGTGGGGATTTCCGAATATACAATAATAGAAAAATCTATGAGACATCGTAGCATTTCACAAAATTTAATTTGAATTTGCATTTATAAACAATTGGATTGGATGACCTTTAATATTTTCCTATTAATGAAAAACACATTGAAGCTATTGGTTTACCCTAAGGGATGCTGCCTTATTACATACATCAGTATTGATGTGTCACCTTCTTAGGTGTACACTGCATTAGAATCGGTATCTTTTATAATGACAGATTAAAGGTTCATAGCACTAGTGCAGCAGAACAGCCTGAAGGAGTCTTAATCTTCTTGTATTCAATCTGACATCTTTCACAGAAATACAGTAACTTTTCTCGTGAATTGAATTCTCTTTGAATGCATTTCTGTTCGAGTCTTTTTTTAATGGAGCCTGGAAGGTAATACTCTATAGCCTTTTCAGGGATGCCTGATTAAGCAGCCAGGCCTTGGACTGTGACTGATTCACAAACACTAAGCTTCTGTCTTGGCTGTTTGTACTAACAATCTCGCAACCGGACTACACAACACGTCAATCTGCAGAAAGGCAAATCGGCCAGTCCGGATTCGTCCCTCGTGGCTTTGTGTGGCCCTTCCTGGTAAGAATAAATATTTGCCACTTCAGCCTCCTCATTATCAGGTATCTTGAGTAACCCGAGGATAAAGACAACATCAAAACAGATGAGTTATTGCCCACATAGCAATTCAGTTCCTCCAGTGTCTTGGTTGCGAAAATGAGACTTCTTTTGATGTAAAAGCAGGGCGTATTACACCAAACAAAGTCAGCCCGATTGTATGACATTGCCTATATTAAAATTGTATACATGTTAATGGTAATCATGCAATATAAGCTAATGTTCAGTACTCAATTGTTCAAGTTGTGCTTCATTAACATATTAATTGAAGATTAACGACAATTCTTTCAGTTGATACATCTAAATTCCATCCACAGAAATCTCTAGACTGTCATATGGAAGACAAGGTCAATCCAGAGAATGTAGAAACAGCTTCTGACACTAAGGTCAAAATGCTGAGTATTTTAAGTAAGGAAGAGAATCAATGACCTTTGTTTAGCAAGTAATGTGGAGCTCAGTAAATGACTCGATATTCTTAGCCTTACAGTATTTGGGGCTCATCACTCCTTCAGTCCACGTTAGAAGTACATTAGCATCCTGTTGAGTATTGAGGTCCAACAGTGGCTCTGTCAGGGAGTTTCATTTTGTCATCCACCCCCTAGAGTGTAGCCATTATTACGCAAAGTATTGAAACCCAGGTATGTCCTACTCACCATGGAAAGTTTAATGCCATTCAGACTTTTGTAAATTAAACCTCACAGGAGATGCTAAACCAAGCTTGTGACTCCCAATCCTTATTAAAATCTCTCATATTCTGTTATGTAAAATAACTTCATAAATAGAGTTATAATAGGACCCATAGGACCTTGTGACCAAATAAGGCTGGCTTTACATGTGCCTGAAACTTCTATTTAAATTCTTTTAAAAAATCTATTGGAACCCAAAATCTTCCAGAGTACAGTTTCAAAAAAATGCATACTCCTCAATACTCCTTATGATTATAGCAGGGTGTTACTAGGAGACGAGAAATATTTTGAATGTTTACAAGCTTTGATGCTATTCAAAGGAATGTTCCACGGAGTCTCCTTTGACCTGTACTAGCTATATGTATTTGTTCTCCACCCTGAAACAAAAAACAGCACTACAGCTAAAGTCCAAAAAAGACACGATATGACATGACATGAGGTTCAGGACAAGCGAAGACCCGGCACAATCAAAGACTCGTGTACGGAGACAGGGACAGAACGGGGTCACAGAATGGGTGGCAGTGTCACCTGGTCAACACAATAAGAGAGAGGAAGCAATGCGTGTTTCTGACAGACGTCCTATTGAACAAGAACGGCACTGACATTGCTCAAACCTCAACGGGTAGGAGTTTTTCTCAGTTTTTGGGAGAAATGCTAAACATCTATTTATATACAAAAAAAATGAACTGAGAAACAAAACAATAGTAGCTGGCAGACAGCCCAGGTCAAAGCACTGCATTATGTAGACAAATCATCTCATGGTGCTTGGATGGAACGCAGTGACCGATGACCAGTGCAGCTTAGTGTCCGGTACATGAGCAGCAGACGAAATACTCAGCGTGAGATGTGTAATGAAGCGTTACTCATTTTCAAATATCTTTGTTGCTTTAACTGGACTTCCGTCGACCTCAGCCTTTGCCCTCATTTTGCAAATTTGTATGATGACACAACAATACAGTTTCTGAGTTCTGAATAATAATTCAGCATCATTTTGTTTCCTCTTAATTGACCATAACGAAAACAATAACAGCAAGCTCCCGTTAAAGCACAAGGAAAGCAGAGGGTAATTTCATTTGCGGAAAGGTCAATTCCTGTCTCTTCTTGGAAAAAAAAAATATATATATATATATAAATATATATCGTGCAAGCAGCATTAGACGACAAATGGAAAACAGGTTTGACCACATGGTGCAGAAACCCAGGTGAATGCTGAGATCCCTTTGAGTGGGACAGATCCTCTTGGCTAGGCATGCAATAGAGATGATGACAGATGTAAGGGGGGGTGGGGGGGGGAATGAAGACAGGCACACACCTTCCGTGTGGGGAGCAGGCAACGAGACCTCCATGCATGCGGCTGACTGGACCTTTCGGAAGGGCGGTCGGCTGGGCCCGCGCCGGTTCAGCTTGGGCCTGCCGGCGCCGTAGGGCTGAGAGGTGGGGCTAGTGCAATGTCCATTGACATGATCTGCAACAACAACTGCAAAGCGTTAGCGGAGAACAAACGGATCCAGGGCAGAACTAACGGATCCGGGGCCTAAATGTATCTGCAGCCATCTTGTTGGAATAAAAGAGGCGGATAAAGGCAGAGGGTAGGGGATGGGGGTGCCGTGGGGGGGGGGGGCATTCAAAAAGCTTCTTTCAGATCGTGCCAAAAGAAATATTAATAAGGAAAAAATATATAGAAATAGAGCAGTAAAAGCAGTAGAAAATATAAATAAGCTGCATTAGTATTTCTGTGTGTTTCTTTGTAACCAGCAAGTAATGTCAGCAGGTGCTTAGTAAGTGTCTTTTGGCTGTAGACTGAACTGTAGACTGCATGCAAATTCAAACTGCCAGATAAAGGGCCGATGTCCCCATTCTGGCTCCCAGCCCCGCCTTCCTTCAACAGGATATCACGGCTAATTCACCGTTTATGGCATCTGTGTGTATGGCCGGACAAACAGTGTGTGTGTGTGTGTGCATGCGTGCGTTTTCCCTTTTCTGCACAAAGCTCATTAGGCCTTGGATGTCATGGATACCTTAGCGTTTCTTTTAAAACCTCTTTTTTCTCCCAAGACAGTAACAATGCAGCTACCCTAGATGTCACAGGCAGGATGACACCCTCCCTTTGATTTGTCAGTAGAGGGGAATATTTAGGCCATAAAGATGACAGGTAAATGAAATCTCCTACATGATTCTTCTGTTGACAAGTTAGTGCAGACCGGAGGTGCACTGTGAGCACCTCGTCATCTGATGGAACCTCAAAGTCTTCCCAATTAGGAAAGAACGACGGATTTCAGTCCGATAACGGGAACTCGGGGCTACTTCCCTGGCCCTTCATCAGTTAAAACGTTACAGCTCTCCTGCCAGACTACAAACACAGCCACAAAAACTACCGTCTCTCAAGGTAATTTAAACAAAGCTGTAAAGAGTCTGAAGGCCAATGAATCAATGCATTAAGTCATAATAGTCACTGCAAGAGAGTCAGAAATGCCTTTCTGGCTTTGTGGAGCTGACAGTGCCATGAAAAATCATCAATGATTAAATGGTTATGAATAGTAGTAGCATTTCAGCAATGACAAACCAAAAAGAAAATCACACATAGGTACAGAACCAAAGCAATATTTCTAAATAAGCAAATAAAGTGCATACTCGAGTACAAAAACAGCACACAAGCATGTTATTCTGTTCACATTAAGAGTCACTGGGCAGATCATGGAAGAAACTCATAGTTTCTGCAGACCAAGAGATTGAATTAGATATACCAGAATAATTCATATTTCAGACAAAAGCAGCTTTAATAAGATAAACAGAAGCATAAGTATGCCTCATACAACCCCCAAAAGGCACAGATATGCCAATTATGCAAAAAAAGAAAAAGAAAAGGTAATTGAAAGAGACACTATTCAATAGGAGCCAAATCAATTAATAAATAAATGCAAACATAATGGCTTCTCAAAAGTGAATACCCAAGACTCCCCGACCAAGCTAGTCAAAACTATGTATCATTTTATTTAAAAGACACAGTTGGCTTATACAATATTTTAAAAGGAAGCTCAAGGTTTTAAGTCACCTGGCTCCTGACTCGACTGGGTAACTGTATTACTCAGTAATAGAAATGTCTGAACAAAACATACTGTATAAAAGCACTTATGCCCACCCCCCACCCCCACAACCTGAAACGTCTTTTTCGCTGTCGTCTGTCACACACAAACACAAAGTTGAGTTCTGTCTCACTCTCTCCGTACAGTGGTCCTGTCTGTTTATTGGGCAGGTTATTTATCTAGATTTTTCATGCATAATAAGGGACCTACTGTATGACCACCAGTACATGCTCTCCACATAACTGCATCTCCATCCAGCAAAACCACTACCAACACTGCTTCAGACACGCGATGCTTTAAAAATAGATGAACTGATATGATGCTTAGATTGATGAACTGATGAATAGGAGAGTGCTTGGTGGGGCAATGTAGCTAAGAGCAGCGATTCAGCGGGAGATTTCGGTTTGTTGTGACTTTGCAAACCTGCAAAAATGACTGTTAGTGGCCCAGTCAAGGTGCAGGGAGATTGCCTGGAGATATTTATGTGCAGAGCTAATGAGCATGAGATACGGGTGACCTTTGAAAAATCTAGCAGAGACAGATCTTCAAACTTAAAAACAGCCATAGAAAAATGTCACCAAGACTGTCATATGAGTGGAAAATAGATGAACCCAAAAGAACCAAGCTATTTTAGCTGGCAAACTTGAAAAAGAAAAACAGTTGTCATCCAATGATGAACCATAACTCAAATAAAGGTAAAATAAAAAATATAAAACCGACAATGAAAACAGCTGGCTTTAGCCTACCGTACCAAGACCAGTCTTAAGATCTGTCGGCAGACTTAACTTTCTGCCAGGTCCCTTAACTGAAACAAAGAAAAAAAGCAGCAGTTAATTGTAGACTAAAATTAAGTAAAAAAAAAAAAAAGAAAGAAAAAAAGCAAACAATGCAAAAAAAACAAAACATTTTTTTAATAGCCAAACAAAATTACCAAACAAAAAGAGGAATAACCATGACGATAACGTGCAGAAAGTGCGCACAAACATTCTCGCAGGCAAAGGTCATTGCGATCGCATGCTCAGCAGAGTCTGCCAGGACGCCCTTCTTCACAGCCACATAGAAATTCATTTGCAGACCTCCACTTCACTGTGTTTTGCTCCAGGACTTTGACACAAACATCATCAACTGTTTGCGCGTTTTTAAAAAGTGCATCTCTGTTTTATAATTCAGCCTGATGATTATCTGCAGTTGATTAAACTCCGAGAACTATGCACACATTTGCACACTCAAACACACACATACCCATACAGCTACAAGGATTAATAATCCATACTATAGCCTATATATTCAAAGTAATACCATCATGTTTGCCATCTGCGATATTTTGTAAAACTCTAAATGCATTCCACAAATGGTGTTCAGATTTTTCAGCAGTTACGCTGAACAAATTTATAAGCAATGTCATGAGTCAAGATAACCTTTGTTGATCTAATCATGATGGCTGAAATGTCATCAGTGAAACGTAATAGAGGTAGGATCTATTCTGTGGCACCAAACTTACTGGAAGTTAAAATTGAAAATTAGATAGGTTTGTTGTAATGGTACCAGGGAATTGTACTGACAGTGAGGGGTACTTGCATTCAATATCAACAAGGCACATCTGTTAGGAGAGGTACCTTCATTCAGAGTCTTCACGCTGTTGTTGGGTACAAGCGTGAGGCAGAATAATGCAAAAACCTCTACTATGGAGGAGCTCTACATATGATATATGAAGGCAATACACAGCCACTGAAAAAATTAAGAGACCATTCCATATTTTTAGACTAACATATTTTAAAACATTTTTAAATCCTGTTTTTGTTCATGCTTTTGCTGGCAGAAGGCTACACTAAGCAGCAGGGCGGTTCCAGGCTCAAGATTTCCAAGACAGCAGCACAAAAGAATAGGTTGAAGCAGGAGACACTGGGAACGACCAGAAACCAGCCAGGTAAAGGGCGGAAGCGACAGTCTAATGCCAGAGATGACTGTTAACTTTTCTCATGAATCGTAGGGTGACATCAAGTGACCTTCAAAAGGAACAGGAAACATTACGCTACAGGTGTGAAGTGAACTGCTAGGACAGTTTGTATCCTGAAGCAGGACTGAAGTCCCATAAAGCAAGGAAGATGCCCTTCATTGATGAGAAACAGAGAAGAACCAGGCTGGAGTTTGGACAAAAAAAAATAATATTCACAGACGCACACCCATAAATTGAGAAATGAGTGAAACAAATTGTGCTGTGGTCTCTTAATTTTTTCCACGGCAGTATAATAAACTTACCCCTAAGGGCAAACATTTCAATCATTTTTCCTATCAAACTGACTGTAATTGACTCAAAATACAATATAGGGGAACTGTTAAAGGAGGCAATTTTAAAGAAAACATGGATGGCAGGGGTGGAGGATGGCCTTGAGCAAAGAAAGAATTCAAAGCATTCAAGAGGGCCCCCGCCCCCGCCCCCTCCAGCCCGGACTGCGGAGGAGCACAGCGGTGGCTCTAGCGGACGTGAAGCATCGGCACAATGGCAAAAAAAATCTCAACACAGTAATGACCAAGACAGCATCACAGCTGGAATGGGATGCACAGGCTCAGCCGGCCATCTTATAAACGTAGCATCCTATGGCGATGCAGAAGCGCTGGCCAATCAGACGGACAGCCCCGCCTTCATAGTTATGAAGGCGTAGCCACTTAGCATGTGTGAGCCCTCAGTCTCCTCACCATTGTCCAGCAAGTAGAAGATAGGACTGCAGTGGTTTGCCTTCAGATTGGCCGTGGGTTTGGGCAGGCTGCAGTGGTCATTGTGAGGGGGAGATGGGTAAGGGACTGAAACAAAAACCCAAAATAAGGAAAAGCAAAAGACAAATGAAGGTTTGTGTTTGACAGGGACGATTCCACAAGGAAGTCTTTAGAGGAAGGTGGAGATCAATGTTGGGATATGGGTATAACACTCTAAGTAACTTGAATCTTCTTGTGTGTGCGTGTTTTTTTTATACTGTGAATTACAATTATACATTTTTATTAACTGAATTATAAGCATTACCAGTCGTAATTTTACATGTGGTGTTTTGTTATGGAATTGCGTTTAAGTGTTAAGAAAGCCAAACAAATATATTTTCCATAAGCCTTTGGGTTATTAATTCTTTTTTTTTTCTTGAAGTTCATAAATTGAGGAACCCTGTTTTAGTTTTAGTTCAGACAATTATACCATGAAGACTCTTAATTATTTATGAAGGATCTGTAGCCTGAAGCTATTCCAAACTGCTATGTCTGCATTACAATTTCTTAAAAGTCAAATAAACATACAGTATAATGTTGTTCTGAAATATCATAACATGGATGTTTTAGGCAACTGCTCTGGGCATTTTGCGCATTTTGTTGAATGTTGCAGCCTTACTACTACAGCTGAGTTTATCACCTGCCAAAGGTTAAGGAAAAATATTGAAGTAAAAGCGAAAATATTAAAGTGACTAACCAGAGAAAAGAGCAATAGCTGTATAGGAATGATGGATGCAAATGGGGGGCTGAACATTCCCAGGAGGGACGATGGTGCTTCTCCACCGGCCACAGGGAGATCTCTGATTTCTACAAAGAGCTAAACCATAACATAAGAGTCTGAAGCAGCTGGTGACCCCCTGAGGTACTGAGAAGGACCAAAAAAAAGCTGCAGCTTCCGCTCTCAAGCTTACTGCCCAAACAAAATTAAATTGAGATTTCAAAGATCTTGACTTTGAATGCACATTTGAATCACTATTCAATTTTGTACAGGAGTACTAAAGGAAAAGACTTGTGATAAGTCAGCATGATGACAGAGGAATGGGACGACTTCTTCTTCAGGGTTCTGGCTTCCAGGATTACTTCTAATGGGCAATCTCTCTTTCTAATTTATAACATGACACTGGGTGCATGGGAAAAAGGGTGGGAAAGAGGGCTAAAATTCTGGGAAGAAGGTCACAGATAGGACCTCCAAATCTGGAGAAATGAGTAAATACAGTGGAACAACCTACAGTAGTTACAGTCCCAGAGACTGTGTACATTCATTATTTAAGGTTTTCCTTTCTAAGGGTGCATATGTACTTCTCAGACCCTGACATGAAGGCAAGAAAAATATCACGTCATGAAATGTTCAAATAGAACTGTCTCATTTTGTGATTTGTGTGCAATTTTACAAAAAAGCAACAAAAACATTGACTTTTTACTGTCAAAAGAAAAATGACTGCATTTAGATCAGAGGATCAGCCCATAGCCAGTGCATTTAACAAAATAATAAGGAATTTGTAAAATCGGCCATCAGTCAAAACTCCCTGCGGTAATGTCCAGCCAGACCCCTCCCACGGGTTAAATATGGAACTGTTAAAACCTTTGTGAGGGATAGAACCGACCTTTTGCTAAACTGTGGACGTACTCGGGTTCTGTTTTGGTGCTTCCTGGTTTCTGAATGTGACTTGGACTTGGATTTGTTTTGCTATAGATTGTTTTTGAACTTGTCTTGTGTTTTCCACTCCGCCCTCATTGTGAATCATTAAACCCGCCAGCTCTGTTCGTGGAATTTGGAGCTGCGTTATTACAGAATGACACACAAGCGCACATACATCATACGTGGGTGCCGAACATGTAAGGTATTCAACCTTCTGGATCAGTTTTGTCTTTTCATTTTGCAAAAAAAAAAAAACATCAATCATCTGAGAGCCGTCATTCTCTGTCACAATCAACAGCTTAAGCGGATTCTTCTTTCCCACAAAGAAGTTTTCCCTTTGCTTTTGTTGTCTTTTAGAAGGAGTTGAGTCACAGAGACAGAGAAGAAGCAATACTAAGGGGGATTTAACCAAGTTGAATAAAGCACATCATATTTCACCTCATTTTCTTTGCCTCTGGCACACAAGAAATTACTTTGAAATTACATTTTAAGTAAATTACTAACGGATACATAAAAGTCAGAAAGCATGTGGGGATGCCTCATCTATATTCCATAATTTTGTCACTGATTTTCATATTACATAAACATATTACATATTACCATATTAATAGCAAACAATATGTGCTACTTTGCTAAATAAACTTTATAATAATGTGTTTAATTCAGTGTATGGGGGGGGGGGGTGGTTCAAAAATTCAAAAAAACATACAAACAAATACGGTAAGAATGCCACCTGACAATACTCCTCACAAAAGCTAATACATCATACTCGTGAAAATTGTGTATCTAAATTCACCATTGAGCCCACGTTAGCCTCCTGATAGCCATGGGTGACACTGCCCATACCCTATTATATGAAAGAGGTTAGGGATATGAAAGGCTATGGATATAATTGTTATGTAGAACAGGACATCCCTATTCTAACGGCGTCAATGATTTGTCTAACTTTCATATTTTTGTGGGGAGAATTTTAATTCCAGTAACATGTACGCAGTTTTCTGCCTTAGCATTGATTTCTGCCTCAAACACTATTACAGCCATTAGTGACTAGTTTGAGTTTAAATCTCACATCAAACTCACACATCCTACAGAGGGGAAAAAAATACTTCTGGAAGCATCGTGTGGCAGCGTTTCTTTAATGAAGGTTCCTGAGGTGAACTTTTTCAGCAGGCTAGGTGCAAACACATAACCTTTTCAAGCTCTTGCAGTTGTCATAGCCTCGAGCGCAGGCCATTTCAAATGTTTTAATGCAGCTGTAACATTAAAACTGAGCAGGCTAGCAAATGATACTAGGCATCATTAGAGTTATCCAGGTTACAGACATGACATGTGTAGGTAACTACCAAAATAAAGGAAACAAAGGACTATATAGTATATTCAAATCAGGCTCTTGCGCACACATCTGATTCCTGAGCTAATGAAGCCATTATCATCCTATCAGCAACATGATAGGCAAGCTTAGTTATCCATTATTTTGGCTAGACAAGGAACAGTGAATGTGAAAAATGGGTAATTATCGGAGTACACACAGCATGGGATTCCATGTGGAGGAATTTAACTTTTGGTATTTCCTAAGAAATGGTAGCCAGTGTGATGCTGGCATGGTGATGTGCAGGAACGATGGAGGGAATGTGGATGTGCATACTCCTCGAGTGTGATGTCCGTGTTCGTGACGACAGGCACAGCAGATAAGCAGCTCTGAATTAACTGACTAATTCCACTCCAACATCTGAGTAGGCAGTTTCAACAGGTCTAGTTCATAATGAGGGAGACACAGTGAATGAACCTGCATCTAATAATTCAACCTTTCACAGACACTGGGGAGGAGTCACATGGTCTGATGAGTCATGTTTCACCGTGTTCTCAACAAGTGCACAGGTACTTGTTACTCCTGATAATGAGTTTGTTAAGCTCTCTCGGTACAGTATGTGGTTGGTATGTCTGGTGCGGAGTACAATTTTTATAGTTGGGTTTAGGTCCATTCAACATATTTTTAATAACAAAAACAATTATGAGTGACCGTGTTCATTCTGTGGTGAAGAACTTATAGACTAATGAGTTTTCAGAATGATACTGACCTCATCCACAGGGCCTCTGAGTGGTCTGATGATTATCAAAATGATCAAAACCATGTGCAATAGCTGAAATGGTCACAAGCCAACTGTACCCTTAAGGGAGATTTTGGATTATGAGCCAGTATTTTCTGTCACCATCTGCAGAACACCAACAGTAGAATGTCTCACGGGCCATTGGTGCCCCGTGCCTCTCGCACAGTTCCAGACACTTGTTTAATTGGTGGCAAGGCACAATGAAGCTGTTTTGTTGGCTCATGATGGCCAACCGCCCTAATCAGACACTGCATGTTGGTCATCCTATCCATCCATCCATCCATCCACCCTTCTAACCACTTATTATGGTTATTCTTATGGGGAATCTGGAGCCCTATCCTATGCCACATATAGCACAAAGCTGAATGGGATGCCAGTCAATCACAGGTCACATACATGCACACACTGACATACACAATCATACACTATGGTAGACTCAGAGATGCCAATTAGCATAACTATGTGTTTGGCCCATACTGTATGTTGGTGTTCCATTTATTTTGGCAGTTACCTATTTACGTCATCGCATGCATCAAAGCCCGTATCGTTAAAGCCGCCGATAAGCCTGGAAAGTCCACACCACCGCTGGATACATCTTCCACGGGTTAAGGACATGGAAAATGCCAAAACACCGGGACACTCCGCTGATACTCACCCGTGGACATTTGGTCACCTTTTTGCCGATGCCCTGGTGAAGGAACTAAAAGTAAGACTGAACAATGAAGGTCACCAAGGACATCAATGTGCCGACGGGCAGAGTAACCGTGTCTTTGTGTAGATGCAGGTCATCAGGCTAGGGAGTGGTTACCTGAGGTGGGCGACCTGCTCCGGTCAAGCTCCAAAGACACCTGGTTGTCTGTCAGTTCTGTAAGGCCTGGTGTACCAAGCCGGTGGTGAGTTGTATATCCCGGTGCAGCCGATGTGCAAAGAGGGAGAGGGAACCAAAATCACTATCATCTTACTCATACCGGTCACTTTATAGCCAACATTCCATTGTCAAAATCAGAAACGTATCATTCTCATTCTTAGCCACGTTTCACGAAAATTGTCCAGCGATTTCATTTGTCTGAGGATACCCAGTCCTGTGATAAATAACATCTAAATTATACCTTTCTTTTTTTGAATATTTAAATATTCTCCAATTGATTGAACCCAATAACACAGTCAATACATAGAGGTTGTATTTCACTTCATTACTGAAAATGGAAATTCTTGAATAGACTGTACAGCATATGACATGGTGCGTTCAAACTGTGCATTCATACTGTATTCATCATTATATTTGCATGATCTGACAGTTGTTCTCATGCTGTACATGTTTATCCATTTCCTTATTTTTAACTGCTCACTTCTAATTCACTAAACTCACTGAAACTGTGGTCTTTAAAAGGAATTTTTACATTGGGAAATATCAGAATTATTTAATAATGCAGACTTCTGAACTGACATAAAGAAAATGCCGCCTATTCTCTGATCAACTCTTTTTTCTCATCTTACAGAATAAAACAGGAGAAAAGAGTTCTGGGGGTTCTTCCAGTACTGCAGTACACCCTGTGCCGGACCAGGCACTGCTGCGCATGAAGAAAACCCTTTTATCATTTTCACCATTACAGATAACCCCAGAATTTCAAAAAGGTGACTAAATACGATCAATTCGGGTGGTAAACAGCAACCGAGAAGGACATGCTGAAAAAGCATTTTAACCAGGGCCCAACTGGGGGCTCCTGGGCTAAAGTCATTGTTAGGGCCCTACCTACAGCATAAAATGCTGCTGCAACAAACCGAGAAAAAAAATAATAATTTGGGGACCCCCCCACCCGCCTACATCTCAAGACCCTGGGTGACAACCTAGATTAGCCCATGCGTAAGTCCAACCTTGGCTTTGGGACATGGTCAGTGGGTCACCTGGCCAAATCAGTCACTGGAAGAATAGCATAATTTAGAAAAGGGGCTTACTTTTAACAAAATGTTCTCAATTGCAGTTTACCCTTTAAAAGAATACTGCTATGTTTTTTTTTTGTCTTTTGTTCAGGTATAGAACAAACTGTCCTTCTCAGCCCTGATTTGTCCTTCTGGTGTGCTCCTCAACGGGAATCCATCCATTCCCCCCCCCCACCCCCCCGCACCCCTCCGCCTTCAGCGAGGCCGCACTTACTCTGGTAAGACGTACGAATCCTTTTCTTTGAATCTGAATAAAAGTTAGACAGGCCGCGCATGCAAATGTTGTCTGCCAGACAGCATGCCATCACACCGGCAGTCACAGTGGACGTATATGGGGAAAGAAGAGAAGTGTGGTGAGGAGGAGACAACAGTCACTGGGTCCAGAGGAAGGGGACCCCAAACTCAATCAGTCTCAGGATAAACAGGGGGACGGAAAGCCAACCAAGATCCAGTTATGTCGGGGGGACATACAGAGGCAAGGGCGGGATGTTATCCTATAATGAAAGCAAACCAATATTAGCATTTCAGTCTGATAGCCAAAAAGCTCACTTTAAGATTATGAGCTACCAGACTCCCAGGGGCAATTCTAGGACTTTATAAAGTGGGGGCAAAGAGGGGCCATAATTCACACAGAGGGGCCAACCATATCATTAGCTAATGGTATGTTTTGATTTGCTGAGTGACAGGGGAGCAGACATTCCAGGGACCAATCAGCTTTCACCTGGAGCCAGTGCCCCTGAATTCATCCTTGCAGGGATCCATTTGTGAAGGTTTGGCTGCATTAAAACACCCTCTACATGAAAATGTATAGATGTATAACTGAGGTTTTGGTTGGCAGAAATAATGAAGTGTGAGGGGACTGGTGGTCAGATACATCTCACGCTTTGCTGTTAGCTAAATCATATACGGAAAAAGCAACGCTTGGATGAAAGCAGATTCCGTGTGACAAAACGCACTTAATAAACACAGGAATCAGAAGAGCGTCACGAAAATGCTGGAAACTGGTCTTTATATGTATTTTTTTTTTTCAAATGGCTTATGAAGCAGTTGTACATAAAACCAAGAAATCATGTTGTGAAATTTTATAGTATTTTGCAACATGATTAAAGATTCAATCTGTAAATTTCAAATATTTTAATACATTTATATGAGCTAACTTACAGATTTATAGATATGTAACAGAATTTGCTGTAATACAATGCATAGTAATATATTACAAAGCCTCTCAAAGAGGCATGAATATCACAAGAGTAAAAGCCAGAAGAATTTAATCCAACAAAAAACACAGTGAGTCTTTCAACGTAAGACATCACAATGGCTGATATTATTGGTAACGTGAGTGATTATGGACATGTATAGAAATACGTGAAACACCTACACAGGATGGCATAACTAATACACACACAAGCAACATATCGACATAACATATGGCGAGTACTGGACACTCAACAGGGAAAAAAGCTCCACAGTCAACACAAGGAACTCAAACAAAACTGTGATATAGCCCAACTAGAGCTGCGGTAACGTGGACCTTTAAGAAAGAAAACTGGCTCCTTTATATTGGGCTAGATTACACGCACCTTTACATTCTAATCTGACCTAAGACTAGAATGCTCTTGCCTTTAACAGGAGCAGTTGACTTTTGAAAGTCTGGCCCGAGAAGCTCAAGATGGCCAATCTTGCTGGATAACAAAGGTACGTGATACACAAACAAATATGCTATTAGCACCTGTACAGTGAGTGGAGAGAGGAGTAGAAGTGGGACAGTAGCCAACACCAGCACCAGCACCAGAACCAGAACCTGGAACAGTGCAGATTAATAATGGGGATGCAGTTATCTACAGTGAGGTTGACGTTAGAGAGAGATGTAACCAAGCGGGGCAAGGAGAAAAGGACCATGCAAGGAAAGTGGGGAGCATGCAGTCTGGGTGAGTGTGCATGTGTGCCTGCAAGCATCAAACTATGCCTAGTTAGGGTAGAGAGTTGTGGTAGCACCTCAGTGTGCCATATATCAAGGGTTAGCGGTTCGAATCACAGCCTCCTCTGCCGCCCCACTTTTTATGTGTAGAGATTGCATGCTGTCCTATTTGAGGGCAGTATGTGGTTCATCGGGTGCTGATTCAAACCCAAGGTCACCAGAATAGTGATCTCACTTTTGGGACCTTAGCACGGCCCTTAACCCCAAATTGCTCCAGGGGCTGACACTGCATTTTTTTATTTTTAATACAGCATCTACTAAACAAATCGAACACAAAACATAAATGTATGCATGTTTGCGACTATATCTGTCTGCAATTGTGTGCATAAATAAATCTGGCATCATGTCCATCTGTTTACACGTGAATCTGCCTGTGTGAACTCCTGTATACATCCCAACTTTGTTTGTCAGTGTTTAAGAACTGCATGTTAATCTGAGCGCATGTTTCTTGCGTGGGCATGCACTGGTGCGTGACAGGAAAGGCAGAGCCGGAAATGCGGGACACATGCAGGCAGAGGCACGAGCCGCGTACCTGCGGCGAACTGCCTGCTCTTGCGCGGGGAGCGGGCCAGGCGCTGGTACGGGTCGTTTGAGCCGTACAGCTCCAGGGTGCTCATGCACAGCAGGACGTTCTTCTGGAGGTAGTCCACCACGACCAGGCCATTGCAGTTCCCCAGAGCCAGCCTGGTTACAGTCGAAAGCGGAAGTGAGCCTCGAATTAACCCACCAGTTACACTGAGAGCTCCCGGCGATGGCGATGGATGGCGATGAAGGACGAGGTGCATCTGCCCAATGGAGACTCATTAGATTGATTTTACCCTTGCTGCTTGTACATAATTTAAGATCTTCTTTCATTTCCTTCTAATTCCCCTGAATGGCCCCACCCACCTGCAGTATTGGGCCGAGCCTGTACTCTGTTACAGCTCATCAAAGGTATATTTGATGAGCTGTTATGCTTGTACTCAAACTACACTGTGCTTACAAGATATTTGATTGACAGCAGGGCTAGAGTATTATTAACCAGAACATTAAAAAAAATAGCGAAGAAGGAGAATAAAATAGGCAGGAGGTGTATAAATGCATAAATGAATAAGGTGAGGTCATTGGTTAACGTGTGGATGGATTCATAGCTCTGGTGTAGAGGAAGTGGAACAGAGGTGGCGACAAGGAGCCCAGTGACCTTTTAGAGTACGAGAATAAATAAAAAGTCACATGCCCAGTAAAGAAAAGAATGTCAATGAGGGAAGATTATGGGGTGGGGGGCAGGTGAAAACACATTACATAATACACAGGCAACAGTATAGAGGGATAATGAGAGCGAGAAGGAAACGGAAACCATCAGGCAGCAGGAGAAGAAGGTGAAGGGATTGCTGCTTACAGGCTGTAGGCGGAGTTTAAGTGGAGGCTGGTGATCTGCTGTGGGGGTTCCCCATCCACCCAGAGGAGCTGCACCACCAAGTCGGCCTGATAACCTGGGGGCATGCGAATCGGTCGGTTCTTCACCCTGGGGGGGGAGGTGGAGTCGGCAACATGAGAGAGCGTGAGTGAGAAAGCGCGTGTATGGGGATTTTCCCACTTGCTGTGGGCTTCCTCTGGGTTCTGCTCTCAGTCGCGTGGTTAGGTGACCAAGTGTTTCCAAAGTACTCATAGCATGCAATGTTGTGCACGCTCGTCCTGCAATTTACTGGCATCCTGGGGTGCTTCCTTGCCTTGTGTCTGGTGCTGCCTGTGAATGGCTCCAGTCCCCCCCCCCTGCCCGACTGGGTCAGAAGGAACTGTTAACAAACAACTACAGGAAACTGGATCCTTTCCATGGTAGAACAATTATAAAGTTGCCTTATTAAATTATACCCTCTTTCATTTTGGGCTCCGGTTTATCAGCTACCATTTCCTACCTGACCTTAGCAAAGTCTCCCCGACACCAACATAACATGAGAGAGTTCTGGAACATCTAAGAGCAATCTCTACAGATGCAATCTCCACAGGTTACATGGATCATAGCACTCAAAGGGACCAAAATGTAGCAATAATTCAGTATCGGTCCTGACTTTGTCACCCACCGGAGGAACTGGAGGGGAGAGATGTAATCAGCAACGGAGACAGGTCAGCCTCCCCTAGCCAGAAGCGTTGGGTGTGCTCTGTGGGAGACCGTGGGCCTCCCTGCCAACCGCCTGTCTCCCTAACAGCTGCATTTCCAGCTGCTGCAGATTGACTAACCTGAGGCAGGGGATGCTGTCTCTGACGCTGTCAGGGGTAGCAGAACCCGGACTGCCAGGGGGGTGCTGGGGGGAGTGTAGACTGGCGTCCAGGAGGCCCGTGTTGGCCTCCGTCTCCGACGGGGAGATGGGCTCCTCTACGTCACACTGCAGGCGCACCTCCAGAGCCTGGGGGAGAGAGCAGCGGCTTTTGACAGTGTCGGCCCCAGAGCCGCCCCCAGAGCCGCCCCCAGAGCCGCCCCCAGAGCCACCCCCAGAGCCACCCCCAGAGCCACCCCCAGAGGGGGATGGGCGCCCCGTGGTCACTCACGGTAATTTCAGTGGTGGCGTCGTGTCTGCTGAAGCGGTAGAGGATGACGTGGGCGGAGATGCCCACCACGCAGAATAGCCGGCTCTGGGGGCACCAACTGACCATCTGCACGGCAAAGGGGTCCTCCTCCACCAGCTCCGCCACCCGCCCGTCCCCCATCTTGGGCTTCTCGAACACCTTCGACGTCTTCAGCTTGTAGAGCATCTGCAGGGTGACTGGCAGCAGTGGGGAGGATTGGAGCGGGAAGCGGGGACACACTAATGCTAGAACATTCTATCGTGGTTTATAATTAGAACCACATGACAAATTTCTGTAATTTCCCCAGTGGCAAGTATCGGTCTTAAGCCACCCATTCACAATGGTACGACATCTAGGGGCTGATATGGCTCACTGTATCTCCTGTATCCCAATTAATTGTATTGAAAGTGCATCCAAATGGTCCAATTAAACACCCTCTGTTCCGCGATCTGCAGTAAATATGCATGTTCGGCAGAACTCTGAACCCCATCTGTGTACCTGAGGCTTCAGATTTTACGGGAACATCAGCATGAACAGCAGCAGAGACAACGGGACTCAAAAGCCGTCAAGCTGCAGCACGAACGCTAACACAAAACCATGCCCAAGAGGATAGGTAATACCACAGATCAACCTAGACCTAGAATATAGAATACCTAGAAACATGGTTAAGGGACAGAAGGACGGGTTTTGCCTTATTACTGTCATCAGTCGCTGTTCATTTTTTTTGTTTACCTTTAATGTGGTTGTCTGAATATAATGCCTTCTAATGACGTCAAAGATATTCATTTGCATGTTATTCTTTATATTAATGTTAATATTTATTTTGTATATTTAGTCATTTCAGTTCCAAACAACAAAACATTGCAAACAAGAGACAGCTAGCTATTGAAGACAAATGTTGTGTAATTTTACGTGTTGTCTCTACTATATTTGTTCAAATATATTTGGTTCATTTACTGCAAGAAAGGAAACTAAATACGCGAACAGACCGATAATATAATGATGAGACGGGAAATTTATACAAGCTTTGTACTGCATACCCAAATACCGCGAGCCGGCTTTGGAGTTCACAGCTCTGTGCTTTGTGACTTTGTGACAGTTTTGATTGTGGTGGAAAATGCCAGAGTGATTTTGCCTCCCCTACAAAGCAGTCGCTCACTACAGAAGGTCATGTGTCATTGGTCACACCCGGGGAAAAAAAAAAAGATTTTAAAGCCACACAGAATGACAGAGAATTGGTGCAAAGCTCATAGCGTCACACTGAGCTGATGAGAGCCAAACATCAAGCACTTACTGGCAGATGCGTCCCAAAATTTTATTGATCCATCTGCGTGCCTGTAGCAGAAAGACACAGGTACTGCTCTTAATTTTTTTTCTGAGTGAAAATGAAAAACCACAGAACATGTCTACGGAAAAAAAAGGACAGGAAACCCGAGACATTAATTACTCAATATAATAAGCTTTGTTATTTATTTAACACTAATTTTAACAATTCCCAGTAGAATGATTTAAATATATACAGCACCTCACATTAAGAACCCAAATGTGTATAAAACATTTCAGACAGGCTGATTACTTTCAGTCTCGTCTGTTTTCATCAGCATTTGGCATTTTAGATCCAGATGCTACAAATCCAGACCAGGATTTTGTTTCTACCAACCAGTTGAGTACTCTGTGACAGTGACTCTTTATGTGCAACTGGTTGGTAGAAACAAAATCCTGGTCTGGATTTTGATTTAGCTGGATTGCTACAGAGGTAGTGGGTAGGAGCTGCACTGCACATGGCTCTTAGGCAGTGTGCGAAATACCCGTCAATATTCGGGGGGGTCCCCATCTCCCTATTGTTGTGCAATACCGATCTTGAGACCCCCTTAAAATTTTGCTTTTGAGGCTCTCAGGGAGTCTTATGGGTTAATCGGGGGTGTCAGACCCCCCCCCCCCCCGGACCTCCCGTATTTCGCACACTGCTCTTAGGGACCCTTTACAAGCCGGCGTGGCATTTGGGGGTGTGAGGAAGTACTCACCCTGTGATGATGATCTCTGGGTAGGTCTGACCACCCAGGGTCCACGTGCCCCCACTCACTGGCCACTCCTGAAAATAAGAAAAAAATTACCCTCATTTCTGTAGGTTTAACTTTCAATTGAATGTTTACCTTGTTTGGGTCAACCCACCAAATGCAGTACCTGTTTCTCTTGTCTACTTTAGCCGTTAAGTGGTGAATCAGAAATGGCTTTGCTAGACCACTGTCTTTGGGGTGTGAGAGACCGTTAGGTCCATCACATTTGACATGCGTGTGACAAGTGACATGTGCTAAAGCAGCATCTACATTAACACTGGTCACACCTAAGCCACAGCTGAGAAGTGATCAAATAAGATGTGAGTTTATGAACATCGGGGTTGACAGGCGTTGTTGAGTAGGACAAAAGGACAGTCCATGGATTCACGGGTTGTTAAAAAAAAACTGAAACAGTGCTGCCGAATCCTGCCTTTGGATCTTTGCAAAAATCGCTTAACTTATTAATATATTCAAACTAATGTGCCCTGAAAGTTAATTCTCAAACTAAGCCCAAACTTAGTTAATTCTCAGGTGCACCTTGGCAGACCCATCATACCTTATGGCTGTAGCCCTGCTTTTTGTGTTTGGCTCCTATGGAATAGAGGACGGGTATAATTTCAGGCGGGCAGTCTGCGAAGTAGGCCGTGCAGGTGACAGGAGACTCGTGGATGTCCATGGGGTAGGGGTTCTCGAAAATGGGGTAGCTGCAGAACAGACGAAGGAAAATGCAGATGCGTGAGCACACTGTCAGAAAGGGTAAACACAGCCGGTCGATGAAACCACTAAAGCTGCCTTATTGTTTCAGCCATTTGCACAGCAGGGTAGTTCAGAGTAATTATGCCTAAGTACCTTTCCCAAGTCCCTCCTTATACCTGAAGTAGAAACCTATAAAGTAACAAGTAACCATATAATTTATTTAGCTGTATAATTTATTATGTTGAGTTTTTGATTGCCTTCCATTGCTTTGCATGACACCCCAAAATAAATTCCTCATATATAAAAGTACATGTTGATAAATAAACCATTCTGATTGTGATATATTGCAATATACAAATGAGACCCATTAGCATTCAGTGCTGAAGCTAAAGGAAGACTGTTACATTTAATTGCTTAGTTCATTCTTTTAACCATTTATATATAGGCAGTCTCCACGTTACGAATGAGACCCATTCCCTAAGTTTGCCTTTAAGTTTAATTTGTAGGTAAGTCAGAAAAATAATAATACAGTACATAATAATGACGGTAATACAGCGATAATAAAAGTACACATTGTACTGTACTACACCTTGAGCCGAAGATTGTGTTCCTTATTATAATCCATTGTATTTAACCTGAATTTTTAGCATGATAGGCTTTATGGCAATCCATTCAAAAGAATGAGTTTTCCATACTGTAAGTTGGAAGTTCTTAACCTGGGGATTGCCTGTAGTTGGATATTTTATACATTACCTATAATGTATGCCGCCAATAAGGATCGTATTGTAATCAGAAATGCATTTCTCAACTGTGCCACTGTTAGTTGCTATTTGTATTGATTAAGAAGGAAATAATTTGACTCACACAATTATTTTGTTGCATTACATCTGTGATCGTATTTGTTGCATGTCTGTAAAAGGTGAAAGGATTTGTGTGTGTGTGTGTGTGTGTGTGTGCTTGCATGTATGCATCTGGAGGATATGAATGTTGCATTTAAGGAGCATATTTTACATACTTTTTCCATTTTTGCCTCTGGTATTGACACTAATTAAGGAAATTAGCCTTCCTTTCCCAGTGATCTGAAAGTATGAAATATGAAAAAGCAAGAATCAATATATCTACAGCAGGGGTGCCCAATACGTCTATCGTGATCTACTGGTAGATCGCAAAGGTAGTGTGGGTAGATCGTATGGCAGGATGAATGACGCGTTCAACTGCGCCAGCTGCTGCAAAACTCCAGCAAGCGACCGAGTGGCCTAGTTAGCCTACAATTTATTTCTACTAAACTTAAGAAAGGGTATAAAAATGAATGGGGGAGCTGGACCAAGTAAGAAGCCAAAAACCTACCACTTCCATACGGAATGGAAGGAGGAGTTTTTTTTTCACAGTGTCATATTCGAAGTGTATTTGCCTCATTTGTCAGCCTACCACTGCTATTCCGAAGAAGGGAAATGTGGAGCGGCATTTTCGGACTTTTCATAGAAACTACGACATTAACTTCCCTCCGAAAAGAGAGCTGAGAAAGAGAAAGGTGAAGGAACTAAAATCCCAGTTCAATTCAAAAATACTTTATTTATCCCAATGGGAAATGAATAAAAATTAATAGTAATAATAATAAATAATAATATTAAAGAATACTCCGTATTTTTATACATAAATATATGTTGTGCATTTTTATAGGAGCATATGACTTGGTCATTTATAAGTAGCTCGCAAGCTGAAAAAGTGTGGGCACCCCTGGTGTACAGGATCTGCATTATGAATGAACCTGGTTCCTGCAGGATTCATCAGTCTTCATGTTGTATCAAGCCATCTTACTGCTACTCAGCTGAAGGTAGCAATGTAGAAGGAACACATTTCTTTTTACCGCCCTATGAGAACGTCTAAATGTTACGCAAAGAAGTCTCAAGTGTGTCCTGGCAATGTTGCTCTCATTTTGGAGAACTTTCGCCCAGAGCGACTTAAGATAAATTATTTCTCAGAGCTGTCTGGGACACTGGGTGACATATGGTTCAGTGGGTTGCCTGGTAGTCTCACGCTCTGCAGGTTTGTGCAGAGTTCGCAAGTTCTCTACACAATCTCCAGGTGCTTCCTTTAGTGTATTCCAGATTCCTCCCGTGCACCAAATTCATTTGTTTTGCTGCCTCTATGTTGTCTGTAGTGTGTGGCCTGTGACGGACATGCTCCGCGCTTCTGGGAATAGCCTCTACCCTGACTGTGACCCTGGACTGGATAAGTGGCTGTAGAAAAAGAAATTGGGACATTTATAGCAATTTAACTTTCAGCCAACTTTGGGGCTCATCACTGGCTGAATTTCGCTCGGCATTTTCCCAGCGCGCCGTGTCCCTTGCCACCTGCTTATCACACATTGAATGTTTTATGGGATACCGTAGTCATGACCATCCGCATCACCGAACCATGCGGCCTGTACCCTTCGGAGCTCCTCGCTCGTCAAATGCTCCTTTGACAAGGAAAGGATGCGTGTCTTCCTGAGTCAACAAAGGCCCCATACAATGCTGCCGGTCACAGGCTATTTCCCCCGTCCCTTTATCCTCTGCACTTACTTGCTCTGTGTCAGATCCACCACAATGAAATCCTTTTCCAGTAATACCGCCACTGCGTAGGGTTCTTGGACTTCTGCAGCCAGTCATTGAAAACGCAAAAACACCCAGTTTAGCATGCCGACAACTGCTAAGACGATTTATGGCTTAAAGACATTAAATGACATGACAGAGGCATTAAAGTATTTCTCAGGAGACAGAAACTCCCATATGAATTACTTCATATTCACAGACTAAAGTTACTGCAAGATGAGTGGCGCTTAGTAGGAGTTGATAAATTATAACACTTGTCAAAATAATAAAATGTTATCGTTGTATTTCAGGTGTCCTTTAACATTACTAGCTTTTTACAAACATTCACAGGTGTATATTCACTGCCACTGAAGACCACTAAGTACACCATCTGTGAAAAAAAGGTATCACAATCTGAGTCACGCTGTAGTACAAACTGCACCTTGTACTCGGGAATACTGATAACAACATGCCGTTAGATACGCACCGTTGGAGTAAGGGGTCTCGCACAGAACCAGGAACTCGACGATGGGGTGGTCCATCTCCAGCGCCGTGATAGACTTGCCGTGCATGATGGTGAGAGTCGGCCTCCTGTTGGCCTTGTCGTAGGACAGCCCCCCGGAAAATATGATGAAGGGCTCGCTGCAGAGGTAAAGACCAAGCCGTTACCTCCCTTCACTCTCCATCTCATTCGGCCGCCTGCTTCTTTAGTTATGCAGAATGTGGCATTTCGATTATTTCATGTAAGCAGAGGAAATAGCACTTCTATACAGTACATGGACTTTAAGCTACAGAATGAACCGAAAAACGAAAAGTTTCTCTTTGTCGGTGGAAAAAGTAAAAAATGTTTCTCATTTAGCCTCTTTCAGCCTCTGCCTTGTTCTGCACAATGTCAATATTTTTATATAACGTGTCCTTTAAAATAAAAGAAATCCCAAAATAAATCTGGACCCGGAGCAAAGAGAATTCAAGCGAGTCGCACGTTGTGTCTGTAACGCTCACCTGTTCCTCGTGGTTTTGTACTCCACCTTCAGTATCGGTTTGCAGGATTCTGGCTTCCTCCCGTCCCGCTGGGTCCTCCCTGCAGAGACAGAAACATTAAAAGGCAGCATGCAAAAGGGAGTCCAACTTCATAGCACGTGCCCTGCGTATGTGTGTGCGTGTACGCGTGCTGGGTTTGAGATTGCGTGACTTTACATTCCTGCATTTCAATGTCTCTTGTGCGGTGATATGATATGTAACTCAGCTTTAGGGCGGAAAATTCTGGAGTTACTGAAGCTGACGAGCATGAACCAAAAACAGCTTTGCTCAGCAACACAAACTGGACACACACTGTTTGCTTGCAGTCACAATACACAAAATACTGAAGAAATATTTATGCAGCTGTCAGGTTATATCTAAAATTTTATTACACAAAATACTACAAGAAATTTGAAACTTAAAAAATATATATAATTAATGCATAAAGGCCTTATGTCCATGAATGTCCAACAATCATGTTATAGATAGATAGATAGATAGATAGATAGATAGATAGATCATAATTAGTATACTTTTATTATCCCTGAGACAGGTAGATGGATGGATGGATATCGATAGCAATGTACTGTTTTAACAGTATTTTACTATTCTAAAAGACCAAAATAAAGAGACTAATTAAATTGGCCAGAGATCCTTTATGACCTTCACAGTGTGACTTTCATCATCTAGCATTTACAGAGGGAGCCGATGAAGGAGCCACACGTCCGAGTGCCGTAAATGAGTCTGAGAGCCAGCGCGTCTCGCCCGTGATGCCCTTGGCTTCCTCCGAAAAGGCGACCGCCAGACGGCACGTCCCAGGACCGCCTGCCGTGCCAAAACGCCCCTCCTGGCGGTACCCTCGCAGCAGGGAGAGCGTCTGGAGAGCCCCACCCTGCCCCCCGAACAGTGACCCACGGATCGGAGACCAGTTACCAAACTCCACCAGGCTCTGCTCTCCCAGTGTGCCCTACTTCACTCTATTTAGACTCTGTTTTACCTCAGAACAAGGTACGGGGTCATGAAAAAAGGTCGAGCTAGGTGGTAAAAACAAGCTTAAACTTCAGGTCACATGCTATTAAGAGCAGACATGTTCAACAATATGCAGTCAGTCCCCAGGTTACAAGTGAGATCCATTCCTTAAGTCTGTCTTTAAGTTAAATCTGTAGCTAAGTAATAATACAGTACGTAATAATAACTATTATTATACAGTAATAATAAAAGCAGTTACATACAGTACTGTACTGTACCTCCAGCTGACGAAACACGTAAGCCATGCCGTGCAATTTTCAAAATGTTATGCGTGTGTTCTTTATTATAAACCACTGTATTTAACCTGACTTTTACTATACTAGCCTTTATGGCAGTCCGTTTGTAAGTACGAGTTGTCCGTAAGTTGGGTGTTCTCAATCTGAGGGCTGCCTGTAGTGTCTTTTGATGCTCCTCTTTTTCTTTTTGTTTCCCTAGACTCTGTCCTTTCATTATCCTTGATTCGTGAGTCACATCGTGGTGCTGTGGGCGTGAAAGACAATGAACGCCTCGCGTCTGCCGACGCCTGGCATCGACAAAATCCCGGGCCTCTTTTCAAGTTGCCGAAAAAGCAGGAGACACGTTTGGTCGCTCTACCCCTGCTTTTTGAAGAGTCGTGGGGTCTTGCCATTAACTCGACGTTCGTCATCACACACCGACTGATCACACGCCTCCCCCTCCTCTCCCGGGGAGGGAGTGCTTCGTGGAGGGCCGGAAACTGGAGAGGGTGAGCCAGTTTGGGGGACTAGAACCTGGCAGATGGGCCGGAAGAGGAAGGAGGTCCTACCGTGGGGAAAGGTGAGCTGGAAGGGCTTGGCAGTGTTCCTCAGGCTCCACGTGGTCAGGCTGCCGTCGGAGTGGCTGCACATGAACTGCTTGCCTTCGTGGTGCCAGCTGACAGAGTGGATGGCCTGAGGAAGAGATGGGGCAGAAAGAAGAGCAACTGGAGTCATGGATCTGCATCTGAAGACCCAGCCACACCACCCACGAAGCCAACAAGACAGTCGGAATGCAACAGTCGGCTTAATGGCAAACCATGCCCTCGCCAGCATGCCTAGATGTATATAAGTCATCATTAGGGTGTTCCTGGAACTAGCATCTTTAGGCATGACTCAGGTACGGATACTGTAAAATGCCCCCGACTGCTTTTATAGCAACAGAGGCCTTGTAATCTATTTGATCTTTAGCTGAGGTTCCTTAATAAAATTCCCCCGTGCATAACGTCTGTGACCACATTAGATATCTTTGACATTGTTTATACTCCGTTGTGCCAAAATCCATTACGGGGAGCATATGGAGGAATTCACTTTAAAAATAAGGGCCTCGGGTTTCAGAGGAGATGCTGGCGTTAAAAAAAAATCCAAAGAAAAAGCAAACATTATGGTACATGATATATGGGAATAATATAATTGTACAATGAAATAAATCAGGAAAACCATGTTGATTCTTGATTGTAAAATCAAGAAGAAATGTAAGGAGATGGGTTTCTACTATGGGAGATTCTAATATGGAAAATGTAAAATTATGGATGGTAAATTAATACTCTGGGTAATGGGGCAATATATACAGGAACTGGAAGGTGATATTGCGCATTATTTAAGAAGTTTCTGGTTTATTGTTGTATGTACTTCATAAGTTGCTCAGTCATCTGCCCCCTGCAGACTGTCAGCTGACTATACAAATAAAAATAGCAGAAAATTAGACAATTAAGACACAGGGAACATATGCAACACAGACAATAGCTAAAATAAATTATGAAATGACACAATATGACTCAAAACTTTGCATCACAAAATAGCAAAAGAGTAGTGATTAGTGAAGTGGAACCTGACCAGTAGCTTGATACACAGTGTACTTATATTTTGAATTTGCGTTCAATGTGTTTATTCTTCAGAACAACAAGGATTGTTTAATTATAATTTGTGTGATTAATTCAGACGAAGTCCTTTCATGTTTTCCCGCTCAGTCAGATGAATCAGAATGCGCTGGGGAATAATCAGAGCCTACAAAGCCTATATGAATATAGAGAAAGGTGTCGGCACATCTTATCTCTGAAATATGATTGCTTTCCTGCATAAAGGAGATCCCATGCAGGGAATCAGAGCTCTTCCCCATGCCGGATATCCCGCTGGCCAGCGTGAGCCAAAGTGATCTATTTATCTTCATACATTTATTCCTGAGCACTTCCGCTGCGATCGCATTTGGGTCCTTTTTTTCTAACTCCTCTATACGTCAAGATAGTTGATAACCCTTGATTGGAGTCCTTTGTTTTAGCTGTATTGCAGTTTTTGTGTCATTTCATAAGCAACAAAGAAAAGAAGCAACCCATATTGTTTTATACTCATGTAAGACAAAAAAAAACATCCGTTTATCTATCCATCCATCCATCCATCCATCCATCCATCCATCTATCTATCCATCCATCCATCCATCTTCCAAGACGGCCATGGAGACCCAGAAAGGAATGCCAATCCAATGCAGGGTAAATATTCATATATACAGCACAGTAAGGGGAACTGAAGGACACTAATGCACCTCAATACATGTTTTTAAAATGCAAAACAAGAACAAAAATCTAAGTAACTAGGGGTTAACATGCAAAGACACACACATTGATGCGAGAACAGCAATGTAAACCCCAACCATGGAGATCTGAGACTGCAGTGCTACTGACCTTCCTGGGCAAACCCAGATGAATGCAGGAAATACAGATTACAGTGCGACAGCTATGAGAACAGTCATATGTATGCTTCCGCTAAGTTAGGGGATGGGGTATGCCAGTAGACCGGATGTATGGTGTGGGGATATTTCATACGTTATTTACATCTATTTACATTAGGGGGCGATGTGGCTCAGCAGATTAAGACGTAGTGCCCCATGGCTGGAAAGCGAGTGGTTCAAGTCCTGTGGTTGGCAGAGTGACTTAATCGTTGGGTTCCTGAGCAAAGCCCTTAACTCCAAATGCTCCAAAAACTGGCTGAACCTGCTTTCGCAATAGTAGGTCACCTGCTAAATATGTAAAATAAAAACATACCATCACAGTCTAATGAAAAACACAATATCTCCAAAAATCCTTTTTTTCAAGAATGTGGGGAAAAAAACGCATTTTCTCAGAAACTGCTTTACAAAATAAACCATAACAGAAACCTGTCTTTTTGCAGCTACTGTATCAATGAAGGGTTTCATGTTTGAAATGGACTGATGTGGATTGTTGTCAGAGAGCCATATATGTCAGTATCAACAAGATACCAACTAATTCGCTTTATATTCACAATTAACAATGATGTTAGTCAGAGCTATCTAGCTCTCAATGTTAAGCTGTTAAAATGAGCAATATAAAGTAATCCATACAAACAGCCATCATGAATACAAATGTTAACTAGTACAAACATAAATACTCCATCTATAGTATTCCATTAATAGTAAAAATACACAATTGTCAAAAAGTGGAAATATACAGTTTTCATTGGACAGACACTTTTGTCCAGAATGACATATTGGTTGAGCCTAATAGCACATTACAAATATATGGCTGTCAATGAGTCAATTAGGCATGTGCAGCTAAGCTTAACACTCAATGAATAACAGCTTTCAACAAATCCCCAACTACAAGTGTAAGCAGTACTGGAGCAAGAGCTACACAACACCTTTCAAAATAGCAGGAAGCTAATATGACCTACTACTCAAATCAGTAACAACATGAAGATCCTCAAAGCAGTCCAAGGTGATATCACTAGATCTTCAAAAGCAACACCAAAGGTATGTAACCAGTGTACCTGTATTGCAGGAATATTAGCTAACTTTCTATGTCACGTTAAATTAGCTAATATATTTCTGTCAGTGTTTCCCAATCCAGTCCTTGGGGACCCCCAGACAGTCCATGTTTTTGCTCCCTCCCAGCTCCCTGCCAGACAGTCCATGTTTTTGCTCCCTCCCAGCTCCCAGCCAGACAGTCCATGTTTTTGCTCCCTCCCAGCTCCCTGCCAGACAGTCCATGTTTTTGCTCCCTCCCAGCTCCCTGCCAGACAGTCCATGTTTTTGCTCCCTCCCAGCTCCCTGCCAGACAGTCCATGTTTTTGCTTCCTCCCAGCTCCCTGCCAGACAGTCCATGTTTTTGCTTCTTCCCAGCTCCCTGCCAGACAGTCCATGTTTTTGCTCGCTCCCAGCTCCCTGCCAGACAGTCCATGTTTTTGCTCCCTCCCAGCTCCCTGCCAGACAGTCCATGTTTTTGCTCCCTCCCAGCTCCCTAAGAGGGAACAAAATTGTGGACTGTCTGAGGGGACCCCGAGGACCGGGTTGTGAAACACTGATTTATATTATTTTAATTTATATTAATGCATTTTCTTGAATTGGAGATGCAAGACCTACCTCGTCGTAATAGATCCTGAAGTCTGCTTTCTTGGCCCGGAGATCCCATTGTACCACTGTGCCGCTCTCGAAGCCGATGAGTAGCTATGAGAGATGGTGGAGAAGCAGCAGGAAGAAAAGGATGAAATGGGTGACCAGAATCTGATAAGAGGGCTATAAACGAAATCAGGTTATGCAATGCATTTCAGAATACAAGTATATGGATAGTGATTCCCACACGGATGAAGCGATTGGCCCTATAACAAGAGGGTGGGTTATAGCACATGGGCACAAGGACATCATATAATCAAACAAGTAATTGCCTCTGATAGATAATTAAAAATTGAATTAAAATTAAAATCAGATCGCTTTTAGCCTTCAAGGGTCATGATCTTCCATCAGCATTCAAATGGGTATTGGCCAGTATCTGAGAGAGGTGTTTTAGTGGATTTGGAATATGAGATCAAAAAGTTTTTCTCTTTTTTTTGTCAACTTTGAATGAACTCAAACTTTATTAATGGGTCAGGAGAAATTGGATGCACATTTTATGACATATTAGCCAGAGGGTAACATAATTACGCCCGGCGTCTCATTCAGGACTGACACTTCCACTATAAAGGCAACTACCAATCCATCCAGTAGTCATAGACAGAAAATGACCTAAATTGTTCCCTTGAGTAGGACGCTTAACCTGAATCTCACCAGCAAATCGGCCACAAAAATGTAATTAAATATAAGCAGCTGTGCAAACCAGCAATACTGTAAGTCACTTTAAATAAATGTGTCAGCCGGCAATAAAATAATAATTAGCAAAAGACAGACTCAGCTTGGGGCAAAACAGGTACAACAGGATGGCAAAACATTATGGGAGACGAGGAGATGTCCAGCTGTAATGCATCACACGAGTGCAGCTGCGTCGTTAAAGTGGCTAACGATACTGCGCACTTCATGGGACGTGCGAAACCAATGAATAAGACGCCCAATTACAAACATATTAACACCTTCGTTCACACAAACCATCCCCATACTTATATCTTAAAAAGAGAGAGAGAGGGATTGCTAATCCATTTTGTATGTAGCTAGATAAACATAGCATCGCCCTATATGTCCCTCAGTGTGCTGACGTACGCCCACACTGCAACTCACAACACAGACACATGGAGAAGATTCTCACTGAGCAATCACTGTACAATCCAAAATGTTTTACAAACATTTCTCCTCTGGCATCATTTTGATATCTATATATTTTTTTCCTCACACCAGGCGAGGTGCCGTAGACACCCTGGAAAATCAATTCTTTAATGTTCGCGCTCATGACCGATGCCTGAACCGAAGCAGTCTGACTTCCTCGCTGTAAAGATAAGGGATCCAGCTAAAAAATAAAAAAGCAGAAAACGATCGGTGATTGTCAACCGTGTTGTTGAAATATCCCTGAGAGCTAAAGCGCTTGGATTTGTTCACGACCGCTCTGAGAATAACAGGTGACAGTTACAGAAACAAAGTGGGGGGAGGATTTTGCCCCCTCCGCACACTCACCTTGCCCTCATCACGTGGGCTGTCACTCAGGTGAACCACTGGTCCAGGATGCGTTTTGGTTGATCTTTAAATAAGATAAAAAGAAAAAAAAGCAATTTTTAAGTTTATGGGTAGTCTATAAATACTGGAGAGTTCTTCTTGATTTCTCAATAGCCCTGGGAGAACACATTTCTGACAACATTATATTACATATATTGTTTTTATCCATTCATCCATCTTCTGTAACCACTTGTCCTATTAGCGGTCACAGGGGGTCTGGAACCTATCTCAGAGGTTACAGGTACAAGGCACCAACCCATCGCCGGGCACACTCACCCAGGATGGGGCACCAACCCATCGCCGGGCACACTCACCCAGGATGGGGCACCAACCCATCGCCGGGCACACTCACCCAGGATGGGGCACCAACCCATCGCCGGGCACACTCACACACTGTTCACTCATGCATGTACACCTATGGGCAATTTGGTAACTTCAATTAAGCATGTTTTTGGAGTGTGGGGGATGGGAAATCAGAGTAGCTGGAGGAAACCCCATGATGACACTGGGAGAACATGCAAACTCCACACACATGGAGGTGGCTAACCCAGACTCGAACCCTGGTCCCAGAGGGATGAGGTAACAGTGCTAACCACTGCACCACCATCCATCCATCTGTTCTATTATTATTATTATTATTATTATTATTATTATTATTATTATTATTATTATTATTATTATTATTATTATTATTATTATTATTATTATTATTATTATTAGTTTTGACTCTTCTCTTTAGGCATGCTTACTCTCAGCAACCCACAGAAGAATCTAGCTGTACGCCATGTCACACGCAACGGAAAGGGAAAAGCGTTTCAGGAAGACATCGGAACAGTTCCCAGACACGGCTACTGTACCTGCAGGCGTCTCATTTCAGAGCAAAGCAGAGGTTTTGTGGGGTTTACATGGTTCTCAGAAATGCCTCCCCCCCCCCTGTCAATGATGAATGAAAGAGGGAGCGGCAGACACAGAGACGGAGCTAACAGATGGGGCTGCAGAACACGGGCTCTGCTCGCTCCTTACAAGGGCATTCAAAGTTTGTTTTGCACAAATCTACAGTTTATTTTAATGGCAGCTTGTTACTTAGTGACTAATTTTCTTTCCATTTATTATCACTGTGGCCTTGCATTTCAGCATAAGACTAAGATACATTGAACATATGTTATTGTCAGTATAAAAAGACCAAGGATGTAGAAAAGGGAAAGCAAGGCTTTTAAAAGCAATGCTTGATTGCAAGTGCAGGAAAACATTAACCTGAGCGTGAATGTTAACAAAGATAATGACAGAAGAGACTAGCTAATGAGCACAAGCTGACAGTGAAGAGATTAATGCAGAGAGTACGGAGTACCTCTGCCCTGCTGAAGGGTAACAGAGTCACGCACAGCAGAAGGTAATTATGAGTGAATATTCATTTATAGTGTAGGGTTTATGCTGGACATCAATCTGGACGGAAAACAGGCCCAAGGGAGATCTGCACCACTCGAAAGCATTCCTAATAAGATCATAATTCCTGCTGAAGTCTTAATTTTGTTTGTATTCAAGCAGAATTAACATATTAACCACCGTGAAGCAAAAAAAAACACTAATAATACTAATGTTTTCTCATCTAGTTGATGTATTGTTGTATCCTAGAAATTTCTTGTCAACTCCTTTTCCCTATCACATATTTGTTTAGGTTATTAACTGTGCTTTCCAAATGAGGGATTTCCCTAGTTAATTTGCAGTTATTTATTTATTTCCATTTAGTTCACTCATTTGTAGCTTTTGTATTTCATAATTTTATATTTCTTTCTGTCCTTGCTACTCGCTCATCGTGTTCTTTGCCTGTCATACAACTTACTCTCACCAAGGCCGTCTGACCCCCCCGGCTCCGGGAGTCTGTATGAAGACCATAGATAAAGGGGCTGTTTCCCTCAGGGGGGGGGGGCAGAGACAGACACAGACAGACACTGAACCGGCCGTGTGAAACATCTTTCTGTAACATCTTCATTCTGTCTGAATAAACTGCTTAAGCTTAAGGAACCAGCCTCAGAATTCGACTCTAAAAGAACCTGAGGTTTCACTGAAAAGAAATCTATCACAAAGAAAGCCAAAATATTATATAACATAAAGTCAGCTTTTTCACAGTTGTGTACACACCACAGCGAAAATTGAGGTCATAAAACAAAAATTTAAGTCATCAAAACACTTGTACAGAAAGCATAACTGTTTGAAAGCATTATACTGTAATGTGAAATTTCGTAAATATTCATGTTATGGAGCAGCAGAATCGCACACTAAGCCAGAACACATTTTATTAGAAGTCTGCTATTTTAACATTTTCCTCCTGCTATAGATATTCCACATTTAATTCTGGAAAGTATAAATAATTTTAGGTTGAAAACACAATTTTTACCGTTTTGGTGAATAATACACAGACCAGTCACGATGACATACTTATAAGATGATTAGCATTAACAAGTATTTAAAATACAGACTTAAATGTCAAAAACTAATTTCATGTTCTGTTACAATGAATATTTATGAATATTATGTAAAATTCAATTTGGAATTCGTTTGACGTGCTCCCGAAATGTCTCTTTGTTCCCTAAACCTTCAAATGACTTTCAAGCAAGTGTAAAATTCAGCTGTCCCAAGGCCTCAGATGTTTCTCAAGCTATATCAAAAAATTCAAGTTTAACTTAAGTTCAAAATTTTTCTGAATTTATTGTGATAGAAGCCAAAAAAAAACCCGGCAAATAAACCAGTACCCCATCCCTTGAAGACAGATGAATGGATATACAGAAGAAAAAAACCATAAAGGATTATTTTGTTTACTTTTGTTGAAAAAGGCCACTTAATTCCTCCAAAATTAATATAGTTATGTCTCACCCTGCTCAAAAAATTATCCCAATATTGATACCTCATAAGTTAATGTTACACTTTCCTATTTAGCTATTATCCAATACTAGCTAGGATATATTCACGACTTTGGTACATATGAAGAGAAACAGTAGTTTCATGTGTTTCTTTCAGTATATTTCAGCAGATAGTCTTATGTTTCTGGAATATCTAGTATTTCTTTACAACTCATAAAACCTGGAAATATTTTTTTAAAAGATTAGAATATGTTGCAATAATTTCTGCTGTATTTTTTTCTGAAATGTGAAAATAATTAATCCCCAGAAAGCATTTTATGTAAGACATATACAACATGTGGGAGTTTAAGACACTTGATGTGAGTGCTATGTAGAGCTTAATACAAAGAGGGCTGTTTTCAAACTGTCCTACTTATACAGATAATGTTACTGCCATGATATGATATAATTACCTGAACAGGAAAACTGGGTTCCACCTCACCTGAAACTTGCTTGATTTTTTTGAAACCTTACTTTTATCTTATTTTTCCTTTAGGATAATTGTCTTATTTCTCTGGTTATATATTTGAGTATTGCCTTATTTTTGTTATTTGCATATATTAGAAGGGCTCTAAAAGTTGAGTCATGGGAAAATCAACGACGAAACATCATAAATATGCAGATTTGTCTTAATCTGCATTCCTTATTAGGAACAAATTTAATTTAACTTGGAGTAAAAGAGGAGCGTAGCTGGCTGTTCCAGTTACCAGGGACACACACGCAAGCTGATTCCACATTACCGCTGCGTCGTTGTTTGTCTGTTTTTAAATAAATCCAAAACATATTTAAAAACCAGAGAATTAGGGTGAAAGTCTTGTAAAAGTAGGTTTCAAGTTGGATAACTAATTGTTAGCTTCAGTATTAAATTTGACACATTTAATCACAGTACAGATTAGGTCAAATATTAGACTGACTGGCTAGATTTTGCGGGCAATCTGGGGTTTTTGTTTGACCATCCACATATTTTTATCAGAGACTTTCTCATTCAAAGGAAAAGATATATTACAAATCTATATGTGTTCTGTGGTTTTTGTATTATAGAATATTATGCAGCCAAACTGGCCAATCAGATTTGAAATAAAAGTGGAAAAAAAAGGTTTTTCTTATTGGCACAGAGAAAATCTTAGAGGAAGTGCCCCCTTTGGTTCCCTCCCCCTCTTACAGCTGGCCATGGGACAGGATCTGTGAGACCAGTTCAAAGAAGCAAGTGGATTAAAGACTTAAAGGGGCGCCATATTTCCTAGAGACAGCTTAGCTGAGGCAGGGTGAGCAGAGGCCCCACTGGAAGGTCCATCACGGCTATTATGGCCAGTGTGTCACAGATCATCCCGCAGCTAAACACCAAAACACACAAGCAGCCCTTGTGCTCTGAAATGCCTGTCAGATAATCTCACGTTTGTTATCACACCCTGGAAATGGGAAATAAGAACATGCAATTTAATGGGTCAGAATGACCCACTCCGCAGAACAGCATGTGTGCTGGACAGACGCTCATACTTCTCACTTCTGCACCTAGAAAGTCTCAGAACATCTCAAAATAAAGGGTGATGCGAAAGGGGCGAGACCTCAAACTCGAATGCTACAGCATCCGTGATGTGATGCAGTTTGCAGGAAATGCATCATCGAATCTTCCTCCCATGGTTCTTGCTTTCCTCTCGGTCCATAAGGTGCCTTATGAGCATAATCCCTTGGGAGAAGACTTAGACTGGGAAAGAAGTTCAGTCTCAGTCTCAGGTCATCATAGGTTATTCACCCAGTAACCACTAATGTGCTTGGGGATATTGGTTCAGTTATATTCTGTACACAGTCAAGCAAAGATTCTATACATGCTGCATTTCTGTTAGCACCGTTATTGATATGCATATATATAGTATATAAATATAATTGTATACATTACGTTTGCACTGAAAATAAATTTCATACATTCTCTCTTTACTGATACAGTTGGTTTAGAGTTTATATGTATATACAGATAAGCCTGAGTGCAGAGACTTCGAAATAAGAATGTGGAGGCAGGGTAGGTGCTGGGGGGAAGGCTGGAATAAGCTGGCTCCATCTTGGTGCTTTCACACCACAGTGACTCATTTTGCCACCGTTCACAGATCCTGGCCCTGCTTGCAGAAGACACTGTCAAAATAAAATAATCCACATTCCATTCTTTCTTCAGAAACTGCCATTCGAGACAGATGGCAACACGCAACACCAGGCTTTTATCATGCTGGGGGTTTTTTATTATTATTATTATTATTATTATTATTAATGATAATAATAATTATAATAATATCATGAATAGACACAGTAGGAGAGTTGAAATTTAAATTCCAGGAGTTAATACTGCCTGCCAGGTATCTCTAAGATATGTTCACTTCATTTTAAAAATCCAGCCCACACACGGACTCTCAAGCCAACCGCAAATGATGAACACAATTCAGATCTCGGATGATTGGCGGAATCGCAGACCACCCACAGGAACTCGACTGGAGGCAGTCAAGGAGAGGGGCTCACTGTCAAACACTAAACGAATCAGACAGTTCTGCATCGTTAACGTTGTTTCACAGAATTCCCCCATACTTCATTGGTCACCCGAGTAGACCGTAACACCTCACTTTATGGTATGGATCTGGTAATGGTATGGTTTTTACATAGGCAGGAAATGGAGGTTTACTGGTCTAGCGTGTAGGCAGTGGGAGGCAAACTCCTCATTAAAGGAGAACACTTACAGTTCTATGGCCTTGTTCCACATTATGACGTATCCAGACAGGACGAAGGACTCGATGTTGACGATGTGAGTGTTCCCGCGTTCGGTGCCCACATACAGCCATTTACTCTGGAACGGCAGGTGGCAGAACGTGATGCTGGAAGTAACAGAGTTAAAGATACAGCGAATGAGGAGGCGGCATGTCAGCCTATAAGGCGTCCAGAGCAGACCGGGCGTCGGTGCCTGAGAGGATGAGGGACCCCGCTTCCAGTCAGGGTGGACTCTGATGGTTTGAAGAACTAAACATGCATGAGTTAAGGGCGAAAATTCTACGAATGGTCAACCTTCAGTAAGACAGAGGACCACACTGAACAAACGTAAGCGTTCAACCTTTCTAAATTTCAAGATCCAAATAAAAAAAGGCATGTTTCTTATATAACCCAAAGGCATGTATCAAAATAGACTTCATCATCAAGATTCATGTTCACTTGATACATATGTAATTGAGCTTTATCTCTAGATGACGCAATAATCCTGTTATAACCCAGTCAAGCTAATAAAAATCTCGTTAAACTTGTAATTAGCACATAAGTTACAATGAAGCTCAGGCAATATATATATATATATATATATATATATATATATATATATATATATATATATATATATATATATAATCTTTATATCAGTAATTAACATTTTACCTGGAAGGATAATAATCACAATAATCATTCATAATTCACTCTGGGATGACACTGCAGCTAGTTGATAAGCTTACATCATTGTCATCTTAACTCTGAAATAAGTTTCATACTTATAATCTTATACATTGTAAACAATACATTGTTTTAACCCTTTCAGGCTCAAATTGAGTTTTTGTTGCTAAAGGACAACCAAGACCTGCAGTGGTACTTTTGAGTAAAAAAAACGCATAAAATATGTATCTGGGGTAATAAGGTAGTTAGTTTTTAACTGTTGCAAATCAGCAACGCCTGCCTTGAGAGGGTTAACACAAGTGAGAAGCAAAGTGATATTAAAGACAAGTGAATATGTAATGACCAAGCATTACACATTGAAACACAAAAGAGGTTTTTTCTTTAGTAATGATTTATATTCACCATAGAGATATTGTCATACTTATTATACAAATACCTGTTAGTTTCTAGCCAAATGCTGCACACACACACACAGATAGATAGATACAAATATATATCCTGAATATTTTTTTTCTGTTCAGATACATAAATATACGTAGATAAGTATATGGTATGGTCATATACAGGTAACTGAAACTGACAACGTGCTGTGACTTGTGTGGAGGGAGTGTCATTCGTACTCCTGGCTCTCTGTGTGTGGAGTTTGCATGTGTGTGTATATGTTACATTGTGAGACCAGATGTCACCACAATGTAATAAAGTCCTGTCATTTTGACCTTGTGGGGATTTTTTTCGGTCACCTTACTAAAAATCTGTGACTAAAAAAAACTAAAAATGGCAAAGGTCTTTTATTTGGTTTGGTTACTTATGGTTAAGGTTAGGGCCAGGTAGGGGTTAAGGTTTTCATAGTTGTGATTAGGTTTTTTGCCCAAAGAAATGAATGGACAGTCCCCACAGAGATATCGATACCTAATCTGTATGTATGTGTGTGTGTGTATGCAAGGAAACATTACTAAGAGATCTGATGTATGTAGTACGTATGTAAGCATGTACCGTGTGACGGACTGCCATTACATCCAGGCTGTTCCCCTGCCTTACCCTGTGCTTCCTGAGATGATAAGTCATAAATCCTTCATTCGCCATTTGCACAAATACACAGCAGTTCTTCTCTTCGGCTACCCCATCTTGCTCTCTACAGCTTGAGGGTCACAGCACAGGGTCAGTCAACATGGCGTCCCAGAAGCAGGGGGGAGTAGTGGGTATGCACTGTATATAAAGCTTCAGACTCACCATGATGCTGACACTCTGGCTAATATACAGTCCTTTACACCATGAATATCAGGGGAGGTCCCAAAGCACCAGTGCATCGTAATTATTAACACCTATAATGTAATGAAAATAAACCCCACTCACACACTCGGTATAATGTATTCGGGGGTTCTGCCTATTCATCCTCCTGCCAAAAGAGGAGAACTGCCACATTAGATCAGTGAACTCCTGATACAGTTTCTTAGCTGTTTAGGTAGGACCGTGATGTAGGCCATGGGAACTAGATAATGTTCCTCTCAGGGTTCCGAGAAACACCTTTAAAACATCCTCATGTTTCTGAGAGGAAGACCTTGAAATTATCGTGAGAAAGGCCAACTCAGCACAAGATATGGGGCACCTTAAGGGAACTAATTAAAATGAGTATTTTATTATGATTGTCATACCAAGGTTTGCTCTTTTCATATCGTTTAACTGAAACGATAATTGAGAATTTTGGTTCCACAAAATGAATGCTACTTTTTTTATTTGTTCTTTTTTTCTACATATCAAGATAAAGTAGAATATTTTTGAAATGGATTTTAGGGCTGGGTGAGAAATATTGGAAAATCAAAACGTTCCATATTCATTATTCAGTTCTGTTATATTCAGTTTAATTCAATTTATTTTAGAAGGTGCCCTTCTCAACATGCTGTTCCAGAGAGCTTTAGATATACATATTTAAATATACATAGCATACTGTGCAAGTAGAAAAAGTTAGAATACAGCAGAGTGAATGATCAAAAAGCCCTTAGGTTAGGCTAGTAGCAATAAAAACCTCTAGGGGTGCAAGGAAACTTAAAGACACCATGCTCTCTATTTCACCAAAGTGTATTTAAAGGATATAAAACAATCACAGTGACACTTTCATTGCTGCCAAATGTTTTATAGGTCATTCATCCCGCCTGCATTTGCGATTAAATTGTCAGTGTGGTGAATCTGAATCCTTTTTGAAAGATCTGCTTTTTTCCCCTTCAAACAAATCGACCACTTAGACCATGAAACGAAAACATTGTGTTGATGTGACGTCTGCATCTGTTCTCCTTCAAACATAAGCTCTATTGTTGCTTCACATGGAGAAGGCCAGCATCGTTTTTAAGAGGTGTTCCATGGCTTGGGAGACATGAAAAGAGATTTCACATTGGACAATGGAAGGTCAGCCAAGATCGCTGCTTGATAATTGACCATGAAGGTTGGTCCTTCAACAAAGATTCAGAAATGACTTTACATGGATGTTTTAGTCCGTGGGGGAATTTTCGGTGAAAAACGCAGTAATAACAAGACTCAAATAAGCAGTGAACAATATATCTGCTTCAGACCTTGGAATGTATTCGGAATGTGTCCTTCTGAAAGTCAAATTTTATTAAGGTTCTCTCACCCATCACATTAATATCCAAAATAAAGGCATTACTGATTCAATAACTACATTATTATCGGCCACAATTTCAAAGCATTACCAATTCAACATTTTAATTCAATAATAATAAACTGTTTTAGTGAAAATAATTTTAACTATGTACAAGTGTAAACAATGCACTGACAAATTTTTCATTCAGTAATTTGTAGCAATGCCATTAAATAAGAATATTCAGAACATTCTTAAAATATTGCTTTGATTTCAATTCAACTCCGAGATCAGTGTAGTAATGTTTGACATATTTTTATGCAGGAGCTTAAAGGATCAATACATTGCTCTGTCTTTGGTCATATATATATATACAGTTGATGGTCACCCTTTTTGAATGGCTGGTCAATCTATGTGCTCGACTTGCCACATGAGCCTCTAATATGACATAGTGTTAAAGAGCTCACAGCACAGACATGTGAAGCATGTCAAACCCTGCCTTTGGTTTGAACGGCAGATCCAGTGAAGAGTAATGATGTCGAGAGAGAAGGGGAGTTTGAATGTTCGTGCTACTGGTCAGAGGAACACAACATGAAGTTGCGTTCATGTAAAGAATGCACAAGCCCAGAAGCATCCTGGGAAATCATTGTAAAATAGCAAGCCTTTTAGTAAAGACAGTATAGCCTGTTAATATACATATGAAAAGAGAGAGGTAAGGAGCATGCACTGATTACAACACACTGTCACACCCACCACCTCAGGGATGAGAACCTGAGTGCAGACATGTGACAGGTGATACTTCAGCACCACACTAGTCTGAATGGACCAGTGTGAGTTTTTTCCAGTGACTGGAGTGTCAATCCTGTCACCAACCCCCAATTTTTTTCCCTGTAAGTTGGAGGATCTCCTTATAGGGCTTGATGTAGATTAACATCATACCCAGGACAAAGCAATTGCAGGTCAAGGGCCTTGCTCAAGGGCCCAATGGAGGAGAACCACTCCAGGCATTCACGGGATTTGAACCAGCAACCTTCCAGTTGGGGGCACTGATCCCTAGCCTCAGAGCCAGCACTCCACCCCATACATATAAACAGACATTTAAAATAATCATAGCGCTTATGCAGTGCCTTTGAACAAAGAAACAGTTTTCAAATTGCAACATATAACAGTACAATGTATACATTAATTGTACAACACTGTAATATCTATATGTGGAAAACTCCCTATAACATAAACACATTTTTTTAACAGCAGAATAAGCTATTTTACAGAGTTTCCAAATTGCATAAAAACATACATTTTCATATTTAATTTTTCAAGAGTGAAATTTTGTAATTCTTATTCTCTTTTATATCAAATTTACTGAGTGGAATTAACATTTCTCTAGCCAAAATGGGCATACTGTCCTTTTTATAACTGTAATACGCCCTGTATAAAAAGGAAATTGGTAAAGCAACAGATATGAATGTAAAAATGGCAGAAAGAGAAAAAGCATTTGCAGTGTGTGAGCATGTGCACGTGTATGCGTGCTACTCACCACTCTCTGTTGAACTTGAGCGAGTGCAGGATAGCTGGACGCTTCTGCCGTAGGTTCCAGAGGTGCAGGGTGTCATCTGCACAAGCTGTGACCAGCGCCCCCTAGGGAAAGAAGGAGGGGTACGCACAGGATGGCGTGTCAATGAGCTGGCACAAAATCATTCATATAAAAATTCCATTCCAAACATTTGGAAAGCGACGATGCGGTCGCTTTCTAGGGAGTCTGTAATTAGTGTCTTCAAACAGCTGCTAATCAACAAGCCTCTTATCTTGCTAGTTAGCATATAGCACTTCTGTGTATGATTTCGGTAATGAAATAAAGTGTATGATTGCAGATCTTTGGAGGTTATAGCCTGCAAGTATACATTCTTGGCTGGAGGGGGGACTTGCTTTGGCTGTGTCAAGTTCAGGCAAGCAAACAGGGTCCAGCTGAGCCAACATTTACCCAAAGATTCTGTGTGTTTTAGCAGATTATGGAGTCTATGGGTCTTTACGTACAGGCCCAAGACCAAGAACAAGTAAACAATACAGTCCCACAAAGGGTATGAGGTTATTCAAATTTCTATTTTTAATCAGAAATTCTGTGAGTGGCCTGTGGAAATCTTATGTTTGTAAAAATTTGCTGATTGTTTTAAGTATAATTATTGTTTAAGTGATTTCACATGCTGTACCATTTGCATTATGTTGGAAAACATCTCTTTTATTTGATATCGTGTAGAGTGCAAATGCTGCCTTTCCATAAGTACAGCAGAACGGAGGGATTTATGGAGGAAGAAGCCTAAAATGAATCCGAGCACAGCATGGAGGAATCCTCACGAAGGGTTAGGCAGAGAGGAGAAGTCAGTGTCAGATTAGTGAGCATATTATCCTCCAGAAGCCCAGTAAATTAACAGGCAAGTCTCCTCATGCTCTTCAAGACCTGCCTGCACAGATATTTGTGTAAACACACAAAGCTGTGAGAACAGGGATGGGAATTCGTGAACGTGTTTAAGTGTGTTTGTGTACTGGTGTGGGATTTGGAATGTCACTTTCCGGAAATCCTAAAATTTATTTAACGATTATCTCCACGAAACCTTCTGTCATCTGCAATCTTAAGGGTGTTTAACCATAATCAGATTCAATGACATCACAATCCTGTTGTTTATGCATCCTGTTATTTTATCCATCCATCCATCCATCCATCAGTTTTCTGTACCAACTTGCCCAATGCATGGTTACAGGGGTGAAAGCTACGGATGCAAAGCAGGAAATAATACAAGACAGGGTTCCAACCCATAGCATAAACAGAAATTTACAGCGGAACAGTTTTTTGCACTTATAATTTGATTTAAGCATGTTAGTTTTGTACTCTCGGATATGATTAATTTAGATACGATCAATATGTTTACGTCAGCCTAGATTACGTATGCTGTTGTTATCGTAAACAACCTGAAATCTGATTTAATTATTAGGTTTAATATCATTTGCTGAAAAAAATCCTCCCCTGTCTTAATCACTGTCTCCACCAATCACTGCTCCAACTAGTCCAATGAGTCTCAGACACGTTCTCAGAGGTTTCCCACTATGGAGTCAGCTATATGGAACTGGTAGAAGGACATTGTCCAGCTTCATGGAGGTAAGAGAAGTAAGGATGCGGGAGGAATTTAGGGTGAGGAATGAGGTGTTTAATGACACCAAGAACAAACTCAAAAAGAAGAAAAACCTGGTTAAAATCTGGCATCCATTTCCCAAAAACCAATCAGTACCATGATAATTGCAAATAAGCCCCCAAGAATCAGTGTGGGAAGTAGGTAGAGGATTTTTTGTTTTGTTTTTGAAAATGTAGTTTATGGCACACAGGTCTGGAAAGAGAGATATCAGATATCTGATGCTTAAAAATCAACGGGCATCCTACTCTACGGTTATGGTAGATGTTTTCCATTAGATACAAAACTGATTGAAGTGAGATAATCCAGCTAGATAATGTTATGGCTGGGTTGTAGTTAATGGATATAGTCTAGGTTTAATGTAATGAGGGAAAGAGGATGCTACTGGAGAGATGAATACCCACAAGCGTCTGATTCTCATACACTGGCACAGCTCACAATGTCTTGCAATCTAGCGATATGTGATATAGCATTTTCATAACATTTTCACTCTGAATCAGGACACCATAAGATGAGATGTTTCATCTCTGTTGTTGATACTGAGTGGAAGGCCTGTAACTCCTCTGAATCTCAGGGGTCACGCTGGTGAAAACAAGGTTTCAAGACAGAGATGAGTCTAGCTGAGGTCCCAGGTGGCCATCATCCAGTTATTCGCATTACGAAGTTCAGGACCACGTTATATTATACAATCATATGTTGACATATTTCTGAAATCATACCTTTAGGCACATTTTTTTTTGTTAATTTGCCAAAGGCTAAAAGCGATTATGCATTATTAAATAAAGCTACTTTAATAGCCAGGTTCGACAATTTTAGAAAGTTTCTAGAACAAACTGTTCCCCATCGCATGTGCATATCTGTGCAAACAAATATGGTTTTGTAGTGAACACACTGCAGCATTTTACTCAGCCGTGCAGCCGGCACATCTCCATTACCCTGCAAGAGTGCCCCCACCTCCTATGGCTCCCAGACTGCCTTATAAAGTACTGCAGGTCCACATCTGCCAACAGCACGCTGACTCAGCATTTTGCAGTGTGTATATGTGTGTGTGTGTATGTGGGGGGGGGAGGAATCCGTCTCAGATAAATAAATGGCACATGACCCGGGGGTGTTCTGGGGTGCAATGGATTGGTTCTGCGTGCGCAGGGAAGCAGCCGGGGTGGCTGCAGCAAAGGGGAGGGGCTTTGAAACCTGTCACTCAGGTGGGCGGGGCCTCCCCTTGGCATCTCACCCAATCCAAATACAAACAACCAAACCAGCTGACGGGCAAATAAATGTTCTGATCTTTTCGCCTGCCTCTTTCACATATTCACATACCTCTTTTCTCAGAAAGACAGACTAATAAAAAAAATGTGATTTATAAGAAATGCAGTCCTATTCGACTGTTGTATTTCCACACTATCGTGCGAGGCCATCAATTTTCAGTGACATCTACACACATGAATAAGATTGTATTTATAGCACTTCGTCAAACCAGAAATACACCCTTTCTGTATCTGCCCCCTCCCTCACACTCCCCATTTCGGTAGCTTGTACCCCATAGTGTAGTCTAGTGGAACGCTGGGCAAACCGAGTATAAAGCGGTCCCCCCCAGGCAGCACGGATGAACCGTTTTCACTGGCAGGAATCACGCTAGCAAGGCTGCAATTACGGCTTGGCTCCAATTAGCTCACGCCGCCATTCCGTAATTAGCCCCTTTCCTTCCTGTCAGGATTATTAAGACATTGTTTATTCTGGCATCCTGCAGGCCAGCGCAGGCGGGGGGGGGGGGGCATGGCACCCCATGCCACAGCACAGTCATGCCTTCCTGGAAATATGGAGGAATGAAAAGCCATGGAGGAGACAGTATGGGGCGCTGTCCATCCCAGGTGGGTGAATCTTTTGTTATTTGTGTCTACCTGTTCCCCATTATGATGTCACTATATATGTCTGTTATGATTCTGTTGCCATAGTAACCCCAGATCACAGCCTTGCTTTATGCAAGGACCCAAACATTCATGCTTCAGGGTGCCTGAGCATGCGGCGTCTCTCTTTTCCTTTCCCCACCGAAGCAGCACTTTTAATATTCACATGATCTACGACTGCCTCAGTCCCCTGCTTCTGTATGCCCTTTAAAGGGGAAATCTCAAATGGAGCTCCTTTGCCCTGAAATGCTTGGGGCTTCCCACTTGCAGATACGGACTTCGTTTGGCGGCTTGGCTCCTGTCATGCTTTTCTTCCTTTAAAGGCCATTTGTTGCCTTCCCATAAACTGCTCCTCATACTTTGTCAATAGCCACTCTCCATGCCGTTTACAATGTGAGCTATTCAACCATTTATTACTTTTACGGCATCAGAAACACACCAAAGCCATTAAAGGCTAGTACAAGTGGGTTGACACATTGCATAAAGCATAGCCAGTGATGGGAGAAGTGAGCTGTCAGAACCCACCATTGACAGGTGCTGTGAGCTGTCAGTCACTGCCGGCTTTAACCCGATAGGCACCAACAGTAAATCAACAAACACTAAATTAGCCAATGAGATGGCAGATGGTGTCTGACATCATACAGTAATCTTAACCACCACTGGGGTTCAAAGCCTCATATCTTCCAACTACCAGTTGGTTTTAAAAGCCTCTTAAACAAGATGTAAAATCAGACAGAGAAATGCAATATGACAATTTAAGTAGAGCCGGAAAGGTTGTTGTCTTACTCTGCAGCCAAAAATAACATACGTGTTATTTTACACTTTTTCCAAAATAATTGCAATCATTAAAAAAATGAAAACACCAATTAACAGATTTCTAGTTCCAAAACAAACATTGAGATTTTACCTTGTTTTTAGTTAGTCAGCCATTAAATCATGTAAATAGATACACAGAAACAAGGACGGATCCTGGCAAGGACAGGGTGAGAAATTGCCCAAGGTAGCATATTCTGAGGGGGTGCCAACTTAGCAAACCCAGTCACCCCCACCCCCTTTGGGTCAACAAAGGTGAAATTGGGCGGTGAAGTTTCTGGGGGGGGGTTGAAACTTGCCAAGGGCTTTGAGCACCACTGCATAGAAACATGCTATAACATTTTAGAAAAGAAACATATGTATGTACAGTTTTGGGCGAAAGGAAATGTGCGACACTATTTATGTGGGTACTGAGTCATTATTTGCTCAATAAAAACACCATTTAACATAAAAACATATGCAAATAAAGAGCAACAAGGAAAACTAAAAAGTTTCTTGTCATTTTCGATACTGATATCTCGTTGGAAAGCTAGATAAACACCGCTTCAGTTCCCAAACCACTCCTCAGAAGCAGACCAGCCATTACAGGTACTCGATAAATTTCATCACCAGCTCACTTAATTAATTAATTCAGTTATTTAAAAAAGTCAATGAGGTATTGATTAGCCATATGAGCTGTGTTAGTAATCAAGTCAAAAAATGCATGTGCGTAATGGGCGGCTGCTGAAAAACTGGGGTCACTTTAGGAGAGGTTTTATACCAACACACTTTGGGTTTACACCGACATGAAGATCATTTAAACATCATTTTCATTGACTGCCTAAGATGTTTGCAGAGTAGGCCTTTTGTATGCATTGTCGTATTTATGCATGCATATGTGCACACATGTATAAATGTGGTGCTTAATTGCTCCTTAGCTATTTCCCAACTCATTCTGTGACGCTCTGTTGATTAATGAAGTTAATTATAACGTGAATCCATTGAGCTTTCGATGCTAAATGTAGGCCGCCATGCACACTGAGCCTGAATGGTGCGTGAGCCTCGCGCTTTTCTTCATTAATAAAAACCGGGTCACCAGGACAGACGAACGGCAGCTAGTGACAAAGAGCACAGTGTGAGAGAGGCGCCTCTGCTGTTCCTCTCGGCATACTACTGTGCTAGCTAGCCTCCATCTTCCCTGTTTACGAGAGACCCTGGGGTCCTGTGTTGACCTAATAACCCCACAATCATTAAAAAACAGCCTGCCGGACTGATACTAAATATTTTATTTCTGAGCTGATAATAGGCAGTGTGTGGTTCCCCAGGTCAGGGATTCATGCGTAGAAAGTTACTGGTTCAGAATAATCATATTACGGTTTGACTTTACAGTAAGACCCATAAGAATCCATTCGTGGGAATTTTACTTACACAAAAATGTTCTGAGGGCAGAAGGAACAATTATTTATTCAGAGAGATAACCTATCAGATTGTAGAGGAGGTGGGTCCAAGCAACTAGAAGAGGTGGGACCAAGATATCTGACTGGTTGGTCCCTCCTCCTCCAGTTGCTTGAACCCACCTCCTGTACAATTTGATTGGCTATCTCTGAACCAATAATTGCTCCTTCTGCCCTTAGAAAATTTATGTGTAAATAAAAATTCCATGAGCTAAGGGTGCCGTCCAATCCATGAAGCAGCACAGGTGTCGTCTTCTGAGGGGCCTACAACTTCTCAAACCTCCAGTGTCACTTGCCTGCAAAGTTTCACCTCCAGTCACCCCCCCCCCCCACCCCCAAGTGTGGAGCATGTAGAGCGCTGGCTGTGACAAAGTGACATGCTTGTCTACTGAAGCTTGCCTAAGGTGTCACATGGGCACTGGCCCTTAAGCCCCACTGCTACAGGGGTGCAGAATAATTGGTTGACCCCATGCTCTGACCCCAAGCTCTGCTCTCCACTCTGTCCATGTGTGTGTGTGTGTGTGTGTCTCCCAGGGAGCTGGGATATGGACAGCCAGAAGCTTCATCGCACTCTCTACCCATACAATGACCATAATCTGCTCTGTCATTTGCGGAGGAACCTTCACGTTCTGCAAAGGCTGCTTATTTCCTTAAGCATTCTGATGGCGTCCATCAGATACGGCGACAGGGGAATCGAAGCGGTAATAAGTGATGCTGCGGGGTCACCGGCGGGCCCCAGCTGACACAGCGTATATCACCGGGTGCATTATCTCTAAGCCTGGCCAGCGCGGCCTGCCCCAGGCCGGCCTGACATATCCTGCTGTAGATAAAAGGATGCTGGCGAGGGGATGGGACGTGGAGGACAGACGGATGCATCAGTGATTACTGCAGGGCACTGCCATGAAACGAGCACTTAAGCATGGGGTGCTGTCATATGCCGGCCTACATGGAAAATAAAAGCATAAATAAATAAATTCACACATGCATATTATATCCATAAAGAAAAGGACTGAGAAGAAATAAACATGTTCGTACCGTGGGGGTGGTACGGAATGTTATGGCTTTTGACCTTCAGCAATCTGGAAAATGAGGAGCGCAGTGCATTCTGGGAGATGGTCGCGGGCGGTGCATCAGTCCATTTCTGCCTCTGCTAGGCGTATTTATCTCATGTTAAAGTCACATTAATATGGGGTGAAATGCAACGGCTGCTGGAACATCAGCTCTCACAAGTGCCGAAAGACAGCAAATCTGAATTTTCAAGCTAAAGCCATTCCAGGTTTAACTGGAAAACTGAAAATAACCAGAATAACTATATATTAGCCATCAATCCTGTACCATCATCAATCTATTTTCAATATTTCAATGAAAAATGTGTTATAAGAGAAATTTAGAGAAATTATTGTTGTTACGATTGAAATCATTATTATTATTGTGCGATTCAATTACTGCTAGCATATAATAGTTGCTCATTTTTGCTGTTACTGCAGTTGTCGTTGTTGTGGCTGCTGCTGTTCCACTGGACCTTCTCCCTTTCCACTAGGTGAGTGCAGACTTACCCTGCGCCTGCTGACCCCGAGCAAGGACCGCCAGTCAGGCAGCTCCAGCTCATTTCCATGAGAGGCATAGGGAGCGCGAGATGGGCACATTGCACCCTGGCCCTGACAGGTGTTTTGCGGCGCTGATTTGTTGCTGCACAGCCGCACATCTGCATGACGATGACTGCGAGGCCTAGCAGATGTGGCTCGCAGGGAAGCCATGTGCGTGTTTTATGACCTGAGATATCGCATGCTGCAGTAAAATAGCGCAGGACAGCTACACACATAGTCCGGTCATTAGTCAGTGATACAAGAAGGCTGCGAGGCATTAATCTGCCAGGTAACAGCTGGCACCAGTGCAAACTTACATCGACGACTACAAATGAGCCTCCATGTAGAAGCTTCACCATGTGCAACACATCTGACCTTAAACGCTCATCTGTCAGCTAGGCCAGATGAGGCAGTGTGACGTGCAAAATGACACTCTCGTAACACGACTCTCCCACTAGCCCGTGACGGCAAATAACACGAGGCGCCCCCTACCTCATTGATGAGGAACTGTAGCTGAAGGACAGCAGCTCCGCTGTCATGCTGGCAGTAGCAGTCCACGCCTGGTCGTCCCAATCTGATGATGTCATCAAGTCAAGGAGGTCAGACAAAAGTCTCAAACAGCACCACGTTGGGGCAATAATAAGCTTAATAACACACCACAGAATAAAACCTCAATACTCAAAAAAAAAAACATTATATATTATATGAAATAATCCGCCTATGCATTTTGGTTATATATTTTTAAAATTAACATGCAAAAGTCAAATCAAATGGGCCCAAACCAATGTCATTTAATTACCACCACTGACAGCTTCTGTTAATTTTAAGGTAAAATGGTTAATGTACCATTAAATAGGTAAACTGACATGCTTTGACTTGGAAATCAAACGGTTCCCAGAGCTTGCAGGAATCACATTAAACAGCCATTCGATTAATCCAGACCCCTTTTATAATCAACTCTAGCATGAAAAAGCTTTCTCATACTTCTAAATACTGGTCCATTCACAGAGCAACCCAGTTTGAGAAAAAAAAGCAGTGCAGAAAAAGGCAGAAGATGTTTGGAATTCAATCCCCTGAATGCCACAGAGCAGAAGTAAGGGCTCGTGGGTCACAGCTTTAGAGGCCCATAAGGTCTATTTAAAGCTGGCATGAGTCACTAGGAGTGTGAGACGCAAAAAAAAGAAAAATCCCCCAACTGTCAGACGGCTTAAGATCAACTTTTTCAGTAAAAAGACAATTCTATGTCCCAGCTTCCTTGGGGATTCACACAGATAAGGAGAATGGCCACTTGTCTGTCCTCCCAAGTTAGCAAACCATTAAAAAAAGAAACAGGCCAACTTATCAGGCACAGAAATGGTCAGTCATATGAAAAGCACGCGGCGTCGCCATCCAGCCATGACACGGCGTACCTGCATTCACACAAAAAAACTTCATTTCCACAATCTTTCGCTTGCAAGCAAATATACATTTTCTAAAGTGGGATCACATCGCTCAGTCTCAATGTTGTTTTCGTTGATTAAATTCACAGATATAAACATATTAATTAACAATATCACTGAAAATCGTCTTAGGAGAATCCATCGCATATCTGCCTCTGGGATATCAGTCACAGTGTAGGGCACGTCCACGCTGTACCAGGCTCAGGATTAGCCATTAAAATACAACGATTATTGCATCCCATCTCACGGCGCTGCTGATAAGTAATATGCAGTGTTTGCCCAATTTCATTCAGAGGGATTACATAAGGGCCCCATCTTAGACAGTCATTTTTAAAAAACGGCTAATCTTTACAACTCACTCAACACACAGAATAACATAAGTGACTTATAAAAGGACTTGCGCGTTAAGACTCGGGTGTTCCTTAGTACTAAAACCGGCTGTAATAGGACATGTAATACCTAAACAGAGTGAGCGCCATCAGCTCTGAGACGTCGATTTCTGATTATACCCGTATTCCGCACACTCCTCACTGCTAAGCAAAACGCTTAAATCACAAGACTCCATGGAAGGAACATTCATATCATCAGCAGGTACATTATGCGATTTCTCTCAATATCCAGCAGTATTACAGTATGAAGCAAAGTAAGAAAAAATAAGCCTGCAATATATATCCAGTTACATAACCAGAAAATCAGGCGAGGGAGCGGGCTTATGTATATTATTGTACATTTTAGCAAGACTGAAGTGAAAAAAAAACCTTGTTTATTGTATAAATATTTGGATCAGTGAACTTGATTTTTTGGCGGAAGAGTGTTTTGACAGAAAGCATAGCAATGATGTCAGCGCAACCCTAAGAACTCTCATCCATTTGGCAATCATGCTATGATATTTCTGACAGGGTCAATTTGAAGATAATCTATGATGGATATCCATCAAATATAATAGTGTCCAGAACGTAAACCAAAGGGATACAATGTCATCATGAAGACTGAGCAGACCGTGCTTTTGGGGACACTTAGTGACTTCCGTTTTCTGTGTACCCTTCCACCTCGATATTTTATTTTTTTCTGACTTAGTTTTAAAGCTCTGCATTAAATTCACAACCTGACCCAGGACATTTCATTTGACAGGGATGGATGTTTGGAAATGAGATGAGAATTAAATGAGAACACCTTTACAGCATGTAGACAGAGGTCTTTCGTATAATTCTGTGGCTCATTAAGTTCTGAACCGTAAATTAATTTAGGATCATCAGAGCAAAGGTTTTAAGTACTTTTCTGGTCATAAGAACATAAGAACATAAGAACATAAGAAATTTACAAACGAGAGGAGGCCATTCGGCCCATCAAGCTCGTTTGGGGAGAACTTAGCTAATATCTCAGAGTTGTTAAAATCTTATCTAGCTCTGATTTAAAGGAACCCATGGTTTTAGCTTCCACTACAATAGCAGGAAGACTATTCCATACTCTGACTACACGCTGTGTAAAGAAGTGCTTCCTCAAATTTGTTTTAAAATGTTCTCCCGCTAATTTCCACTTATAGCCACGAGTTCTAGTATTTAGACTAATATTGAAATAGTCATTTGGCTGAACAGCATCCAGACCCGTTAGAATCTTATAGACCTGAATCATATCCCCCCTTAGTCTCCTTTGCTCAAGGCTGAACAGATTCAGTTCCGCTAACCTCTCCTCGTAAGACATTCCTCTAAGACCAGGAATCATTCTCGTAACTCTTCGTTGCACCTTTTCTAAGGCAGCAATGTCCTTCTTGAGGTATGGTGACCAAACCTGCACACAGTATTCTAGGTGGGGTCTTACCAAGGAATTATATAAGTGTAACATCACCTCCCTTGACTTAAACTCCACACATCTAGAGATATAACCCAACATTCTGTTCGCCTTTTTTATTGCTTCCCCACATTGGCGAGAGTGGGACATGGAAGCATCAACATACATACCGAGATCTTTCTCGTAATCAGCTACCTTTATTTCAGTGGAACCCATAAAATATCTGTACTGTACAGATCCAGCCACTTAAAATTTCCCCTCCAGTCTGGCTGGCAGCCAAATCCCAGCCAAGTTCCTTCCAATTACCATCCGAAAGGTAGAGCCCCCCTTCTTCTAGGGGTGGGCCTATATTTGACTATAAACCCGCCCATTCATTCACTTGCAGGGTGATACCATTAGATGGCGCTGTCTTTACAAAAACTTTACTTTTCTTTTTACAGGGTTAAATGATTGAATGGTCTTTGCTATGACTTAAAAAAGCTAATTTTTCTTTTTAATTTATTTTATTTACTTATTTTATTTTATTTTAATATGCTTTATTGGTTTGTTTATTGTCTATTCTTATTTATCCTTTGTACAGCACTTTGGTCCTACAGTATATTGATTTGTTTTAAAGTGCTTTATTTTAAGCATAGTCCACAAATTTTCAATAGGGTTCAGTTTGTTGGCTTTGGGAAGGCTGTTCTGATGTGTGTTGTGATCATTGTCCCTGTATCAACTGTCCAGCCATTGATTGTTGATACTGTAACTGTTGATTGATTAAAGAATTTGTAGGTGATTGGGAGTTCATGATCCTCACCTGCTGCAGCAATCAGAATCAGAATCAGAATCAGCTTTTATTCGCCAAGTGTGCTGGGGCACACAAGGAATTAGTTTCCCACAGTTTGATACTCTCTCATACACAAACAATAAGTTAGAGCTGGGCGATAAATCAATTTAATTGATTAATTCGAATTTACAGTTCAGGACGATGTGTTTTCATGAAATCGATTTTATTACTTTTTTTACACACAAGCGCCAAATGCGGAACTAATGCGATGCACCATTCCTCATGGGTAAATTAACACTGTAGCAGATTCACTAACAACATGGCAATGACAGGGGAAAAGATGGCACGTGCCCAAAGAAAGGTGTTGCTACTTCTGTAATATGGAATTGTAATATAATATGTCAAACCCAATGGCATAAAGTATTTACTTAATACTAAGCTGACATGATAAAATTATGTTTTTTTTCTATTATTATTACAATATTACTTATTACTTTTATTTATAAGTTTGAGGGTGTATTGTGTTGTTGCCAGTTTTAAAATAAGCTATAGAGAAACCTTTCTAAAAGTGTTCACAATAATAACTGACACTTTATTGATCCCCGTGGGGAAATTGTGTTTATGCCTCCCTCAACTTGATCTTTGAAGAATAAGTTGTCTGTGAAGGCCACCTGTTGGGGCCTTGCTCAAGGAGCTGCAGACATGCTGAGGATAGGCTTGAACCAGTGACCTTCTGATTACAAGCACACAGCTTAGCCCACTGAGCCACACACTGCCCCTAAAGGTGTGGTCTAAAGTAAAAAAAGCTAAATAAAGTAGTTTGATTTTGTGTAGGGGAGGGGAGAATCGATTGAAATCGGAAATCAGATTTTTTGTGAAAAAATCTGAGATTTTATTTTTAGGCCATATCACCCAGCTCTACAATAAGTGACACTATAAAAACAAAATACCCTATACAAGAAATACTGTACAAATACAGTACAATACAACACACATACAATACAAATGTGAAAAATTATAAATATTATAAATATACACAGGTGAGTAACACTGTGCAATTTTAAGGTGCGAGGTATAGTGTAAACAGTTTTTGTAAACAGATCTGTAGCGTCTGCCAGAGGGGGGTAGCTGGAGAAGATTGTGTCCAGGATGTGATGGATCTGAAATGATTTTAACTGCTCGTTAAAATCTATGCTCGTTTAGCCGAACTAAAGTCCACAAACAGGATCCTGGCATAAGTTCCTGGACGGTCCAGATGTTGCAGGATATAATGCAGCCCCATATTCACTGCATCATCCACCGACCTGTTTGCCCGATAGGCAAACTGCAGGGGGTACAGCTGGTGTCCTGTAATGTCCTTTAGATGGGCTAAAACCAGGCGTTCAAAGGATTTCATGACCACAGACGTCAAGGCGACAGGTCTGTAGTCATTCAGTCCTGTAATGGTGGGTTTTTTGGGGACCGTGATAATGGTGGAGCGTTTGAAGCAGGAGGGAACTACACACAACTCCAGAAATCTATTGAAGATGCGGGTGAAGATGGGAGCCAGCTGATCAGCACAGGTTTTGAGGCAGGAGGGGGATACACCGTTTGGTCCCGGGGCCTTCTTGGTTTTCTGTTTCTGGAACAGCCGGCTCACTTCCGCTTCGTGTATTCTGAGTTCCAGGGGGGAGGATAGGGGGGTGAGAGGTGTGATGAGGGTTATTGTCTCTGGAGTGGGGTGGATGGGGGGTGTGAATCTGTTTATCTCAAACCTGCAGTAGAAGTTGTTCAGCTCGTCTGCCAGGTCTTTGTTTGCTTCAGCGGGGGGTAGGGGTCGTCTGTTGCTGGTGATATCTCGCAGGCCTCTCCACACTGATGCAGGGTCATTGGCTGAGAACCGTTCTTTCAGCTTCTCAGAGTAGCTTCTTTTTGCCACTTTGATCTCCCTGGTCAGCGTGTTCCTGGCCTGCCTGTACAGGGCCCTGTCACCACTTCTGTAGGCATCCTCCTTGGCCTGGTGAAGATGTTGCAGTTTGGGAGTGAACCATGGTTTATTGTTGTTGTATGTGCAGAAGGTCTTGGTCGGGACACACACATCTTCACAAAAACTGATGTATGATGTCACAGTGTCTGTCAGCTCATCCAGATTATCAGATGCAGCTTCAAAGACAGTCCAATTAGTGCAGTCAAAACAGTCTTGCAGTTCCTGCTTTGCTGCATTGGTCCACTTCTTCACAGTTTTGACTACAGGCTTGGCACGTTTAAGCTGTTGCCTGTAAATTGGAATAAGATGGACCATACAGTGATCAGAATGTCCTAAAGCTGCCCGGGGGACAGAGCGATAGGCATCTTTTAAAATGGTGTAACAGTGGTCCAGTGTGATGTTGTCCCTGGTGGGGCAGTCGATATGCTGTCTGTGTTTAGGAAGTTCCTGGTGTAGATTCACTCTGTTAAAATCACCAAGGACAATAAAAGGGAATAGGGATATTTTCTTTCCAGGGGGGGTGATCTGGTCGGCCAGCGTGCATTTACATCTGAAGCTCATTTACATCTGAATGTTGGTGGTGCTGATAGACTGTGAGAATTGTATGCTTTGAACTCTCCAGTGCTTTTTTAATACCATTCAGTGACTGATGTTGGGAAGACAATGGATATTTACTGTACACCTCCATGTCTCCTGGATTACTGACCCCAAGTCATTTCTGCTACATGGCTTTACACTATACAATATTTATATTTACATTTAAAGCATTTAGCAGACTTATCCAAAGCAACGTACAAGGTATCAAGGTACAATAAGCTGGGTTTAGAGGAGCTTACAGTTTTGATGGCGAGTCCGGCTCTATGATGGAGGGATGTTAAAGTGTTTTCTGTCTTGTGATTTCTTCTATTTCAGGGGCTTCTGGTGTGTTTAGCCGTTTAGATGGTGGACCAGACTTCACGAAATAGCGTTTCTAATGTGACTAGCCTTTTTCTGCGTATTGAAACTTTTCAGAAATGCAAGACTTTGCCAGTGCTTTTGTTCACCACCCGAGCGTATAGTCGTGAACAGATGTGAAATTTTGGCCAACTTTTTCATTGAAATTCGATTTGTATGTGTTCAGAAAAATTTGTGACCAGAGGCTTTAAAAGTGTTTATCCAAATAGGGACCTCAAAAAATGTCCCCAAAAGTAGGAAAATTTCAGGTTTTACTACACTTTGGGGGCAATTTGGTCCTCAAATGTGATCTATGCAAACCCACACACAAACACACACATACTACCAGTCAAAAGAGATGTTAATGACTTTCACACATTCAGTTGACCCCCCAGCCCCCAGCCCCCAGCCCCCAGCCCCAGCACTTTTCTTGTGCTTGTGGGCAGTTCCTTGCTCAGGGTATTTGCTATGGTGAACTTTCATGTACTTCCAGGGTCCCTGTGTGGCTCAGTGGGCTAAGCCTGTGTGCTTGTGTTCCCCGGATCACTGGTTCAAACCCAGCCTCAGCATGTCAGTCATGACTATACAGTGTATAAATGTTTTTGGTAGACGATCATACTTTTTTTCCACTATAGTCTTCTGGTTTCTAATTTACATGCCAACAACAGTTTTGACTGGTAGTATGTAATGACTGTTTAGTAGTGTTTATTTAACCGACTGGCTTGATAGTCAGAATATGGAATAGTCTTCCTGATAACATAGTGCAAGCTGAATCCTTGAGTTCCTTTAAATCAGAGCTAGATAAGATTTTAACAACTCTGAGCTATTAGTTAAGTTCTCCCTAAGCGAGCTTGATGGGCCGAATGGCCTCCTCTCGTTTGTATAGTTCTTATGTTCTTATGATCTGAAAGCAGTGTTTCTTATGTTAAAAAAATAACCTCACCTTGACCGCTTCAAACATCTGTCTCATCTGTCTCATTGTTTCATTGTGGCCAAGCAGAGAAGTTAATGACACATTCACACATCACCCCCCCCCCCCCCCCCGTGGATGCGCAGCCACCAGCAGCCTATCCGGCTGTTAGCCAGACAGAAAGAAAGAACACACCTTTATTCTCCACAGTAAACCTTATTACTTTGTTTAGACCTGTAATTAGTCTGTCACAAACATCTTGGGTCACTCTCTTCTCCCAAAATAACTCTTGGACATGCTGCTGCTTTGTACCTGGCTTGGCCTCCTTGCGGATGAAATCTTTCATCTTGTGCCAAACAAGCTTAATGGGCTTCAAATCTGATTAATTTTCATATACCTCTCATTGCTTGACAATATCAGTCTTAATACTTTGTTTAGACCTGTAATTATTGTATTGGACATATCTTGGGACCGCCTCATCTCCAAAGAGGGAAGTAAAATAAAATTCTAATTTCATCAATAAACTGACTAAAAACACATTTTGACAGTTTTAGGCCATCTTTGCCTCACAACAGAAACTATTTCTAAATTTCACAGGCCATTTATTGCAGTGTAGTAAGTTTATTAATGAAATTGGAATTTTGTTTAAATATAGGAAAATTGTACTTGCTTAGATTTTCATTTTTTGCAGTGTAGTTACAATACCTGATTCAGGTATCTTACCTGATTTCAGGTAAGTCACTTCAGATTACTGCTCTCCCTGGTGGATGGATAGATCATTGCAAGTACTTTACACACAGAGAGTTGAGGGGTGGATCATGCCGGCCCCCTTTTTCATTACATCATCGTGGGGGATCTCATTACAGTCAAGGACCAGCCAAGAGCCAGTCAAGGTCCTGTCAAGGACCTGTCATGGAAAGTGGGGAAATTTTAAGCGGCTGGATCTGTATATTTCTGCTCCCTGCATGGATTACCTTACATTTATCTGTGTTAAATTTCATCTGCCAAGTATCAGCCCATTCGCTAATTAAATCCAGATCCCGTTGAAGCCTCTCTGCTGCTAGATTAGTATCTGCTACCCCGCCCACCTTAGTGTCGTCTGCAAATTTAACCAGTTTACTGTATGTATTCGTGTCAATATCATTAATGTAAATTAGGAACAATAGTGGTCCTAAAATTGAACCCTGCGGTACCCCACTATAAACGGAGGCCCACTGTGACATAGTGCCTCTAATAACTACTCGCTGCTTCCTATCAGTTAGCCAGTTTTTGATCCAAGCTGCCACAGTTCCTAAAATTCCTGCAGCTTTAAGCTTTAACAAGAGCCGTTTGTGGGGGACAACATCAAAGGCTTTCTGGAAATCTAAGTAAATCACATCATAGGCCTTTTTGTGATCAATTTCACTTGTAGCTTCCTCAAAGAACTCAAGCAGATTCGTTAAGCAGGATCTACCTCTCCTAAATCCATGTTGGCTATCCTTTATAATGTTATTTGCATCTAGGTAATCTACCATTTTCACTTGAATTATAGCTTCCATTATTTTTCCAGTAATGCTAGTTAAACTGATTGGCCTATAGTTTGCTGGATTACTTCTATCCCCTTTTTTGAATATGGGTGTTATATTAGCATGCTTCCAATCTGATGGTACCACACCCGCAGATAACGATTTCTGGAATATTAAACAATTTTGTAAAACCCCTTGCCTTTATATTAAGTATGTCCTTTTATATTAACTACTATGAATCTATCATAACGAATACTAGAATAGAAAAGAATGAATACGACATAATCAAATATTAATTTCCACTTTTAACTGCGTTTACAGTTGCAATCTTTATTGCAGCAAAATATGCAAATTGTAGAACCCACATTTTAGCATCATAGTTTACCTTTTATAGTTCTTTAGCATTCTTTTTTTTGGGTCATTTTTTTAATTTTCTTTTTTTAATTTTATGCTATAGAATCCCAGTCTGGGGACAATGAAGACAGTCCTCACCACCCACCCCAAAGTACCAGGTGAGAGCTATAAAATGAGAGCAGCCGGCTTTTACTCTGTGCTGATTGTGGTGTTTGGACAGGATAGCACATGCTGACCTGAATAACTTGCAAACATGTCTTTACTGTAGATAATCAGTTGGATTTCTGGCTCCAGTTCCTCGATTTTTGTTTATCCCACCTACTAGTTCCTGAGTCTGTTGGAACTCCCTCTGTCTTCTGCAGCTTCCTGTTTCCAGGATCTTGCTTCCTGATTTCCATCTTCTGGTTGGATTCCAGGTTCCTGCCTCTCCTGCTTTCCCCAGTCCTCTCCTGAGTAATCCCTTGAACATATGTTCAGTCAGCAGCCCTGAAGCCTCTCACTTGCCTGTTTCCCAGTGTCTTTTAACAGACTTGGGGACATTGGGGAGCCACAGTCCAGTTCAGGGTGATACCTTTTCTAGTTAATCCTTCCTGTCAGATACTTGGAATATACCTTGCTGGGAGACTTATTTATATGAACGATTAAAAGAGGCAATGATGCAAAAAAACAATAAAAAGTTAAAAATAGAGATGACTACATACAATATTTCCTTGCTTTTCTTTTAATGACACACTTGAGTGGCATGGAATCAATGGAAGAAACACAAATTAGGTCAGGTCAGAACAGCCTAATGAAAACCAGATCTATGAAGGCGAGATGTTTTTAAATCCACATCCCCGCTCAGCAGGAAGATGCGCTAGCCTGATTTCTTATTAAATTGCAATGTATACCGCCAAGGAAATCTTAATGAAACATGTGGAGGCAGAAGACTGCTATCCATCTCCTGAGTTGTTGAGACCTTTCCTACAGGACAGGAGGCAGGGGACACCCTGGATGGGATGCTAGTCCATCACAGCATGGCTCATTCACACACAGAACTGAGACACAATCCACCTGTACTATGTATCTTGCACTGTGAAATTATAGCAGAGTAACCAGGAGTATAAAGTATTGGGGAGTAACCAAGAACATAAAGTATAGGAGAGTAACCAGAAGTATAAAGTATAGGGGAGTAACCTGAAGTATAAAATATAGAGGAGTAACCAAGAGTATAAAGTATGGGGAAGTTACGAAGAGTATAAAGTATGGGGAAGTAACTAAGAGTATAAAGCAGAGGAGAGTAACTTTAAAAAAGCACAGGCAGAACATGTAGACTTCTCACAGTGAACCACAGTGGGAATCATACCCACAACCCTCAGAGACGTGATATCACAGCATTGCCCACTGAGCCCCATGCCACCCTACAAACACTTACACCTGCATGTCTTTTTTTTCCATTCCAGTTGTCATGACCTCCTCTGGGTACAGAGTGGGAACAAAAAGTGAACTCAGGAGGTCCTGATTTGAAGAACAGTGACAGCTGGGGAGGTTAGAGCCACTTAAATAAGTACTCCAGGATGTCAGAGAGAGCCCCATTGTACCCTCGCCATGGGGAGGGGATGGTGTCTGCTGACGAGTGCCAAGGAAGGCTGGGAACTGCGATCGACCCACCCTGCCAGGCCCGGGGACGATGGCTCATCCACAGAATCCACATTAGCAGCCAAACCAGATTTCCAGACACCAGACTTCAATTGCTCTACTTTTTCTTCGGCAACAATTGTGCCTTTTATTTGACATGATTTAAAACTCTCATATCATCTGCTGTCTATTCTGTGGAGAACGGAGGATGTTAATGGTGCCACAAATCAGGCATGCTCAAGCGATGTTATCAGAAAGCTTTTGACCCTCTGAGGCAAGCCTTGGGACAAGAGGAGTTTGGGGCATCCATCGACTTACACTCGGAATGAAAGTTTAATTGTCCATGATGCTTTTTCGGCTGTCGATTGTCCTTGGTTTAATTATCTTGCTAAGTAGCATAACTTTGGATTCTCCCCTTAGGAGGATGAGCAAAACAGATATTTTAATGGTACACTGCCTCTCCTCGCATCTTCATTATTTCACCATGAATCTTGCCAGCTACCTTCAAGATACCCTCCGATTCCTCGGGGGCAGCGGCAGAGCTGAATTCGTGCCGGAGCTCAGCTCCGGAGCCTCTGGCACAGAGCAGTCTGCGCTCCCTCAGGTGCTCCGCCACCTCATACGCTACACCCAGTATACTTCAACTTAAAATTAATTTGAGTAAAACTTCGGAATAAATGCAAATTGAACTAAAGAAATATATTTATTAAATGTTTTGTTGTAAGACTTTTGACATCTGCCATCGTCCCTAAATTAATATGTTTCGCTTGTCTGACTTTTGATTTGAAAGGGAAAAGCTCCCATATGCACGAGTAGAAAAATCCACTTTTTCACCACTGAAATAGATGAGGTTACATGCCAGGTTGTTACAGCAAAATATCCATCCATCCATTCTCTGTTACCGCATTTCCTATTCAGGATCGTGGGGGGTCCTGAGCTTTTCCTCGAGGCTACGGGCACTAGGCAGGGAACAACCCAGAATGAGGCACCAACGCATTGCAGGGAAATATAGCAAAAATAATTAAAAGGAAATGTCTAAAAGACAGAGTAATATTTTGAATTATTTTGGCAAAGCAAAAGAGCCATCGGAACCCCAGCAGACCATATATGAAATAGAAAAGTGACGTAAGAACAAGCAGAGACAGCAAGGAGAGGAGCAGCATTTGTGGATGCTAATACTAATGAGAACAAGCAGAGATAGAAAGGAGAGCAGCAGCATTTGTGGATGCTAATGCTAATGAGAACAAGCAGAGCGCAAGGAGAGGAGCAGCATTTGTGGATGCTAATGCTAAAGAGAACAAGCAGAGATAGCAAAGAGAGCAGCAGCATTTGTGGATGCTAATGCTAATGAGAACAAGCAGAGATAGCAAGGAAAGGAGCAGCATTTGTGGATGCTAATGCTAATGAGAACAAGCAGAGCGCAAGGAGAGGAGCAGCATTTGTGGATGCTAATGCTAATGAGAACAAGCAGAGATAGCAAGGAGAGGAGCAGCATTTGTGGATGCTAATGCTAATGAGAACAAGCAGAGATAGCAAGGAGAGGAGCAGCATTTTTGGATGCTAATGCTAATGAGAACAAACAGAGCGCAAGGAGAGGAGCAGCATTTGTGGATGCTAATGCTAATGAGAACAAGCAGAGCACAAGGAGAGGAGCAGCATTTGTGGATGCTAATGTTAATGAGAACAAGCAGAGATAGCAAGGAGAGGAGCAGCATTTGTGGATGCTAATGCTAATGAGAACAAGCAGAGATAGCAAGGAGAGGAGCAGCATTTTTGGATGCTAATGCTAATGAGAACAAACAGAGCGCAAGGAGAGGAGCAGCATTTGTGGATGCTAATGCTAATGAGAACAAGCAGAGCACAAGGAGAGGAGCAGCATTTGTGGATGCTAATGTTAATGAGAAGGACTGCAAAAAGGTGCAAGAAAAGTGCAAGCTGATGAAAAGTTTGATTTAAGTAACAGGTGTCGATAGATAATACCAGGGGAAGAGTTAGAGATGAGCAGATAGGGGGGCTGAGTCATTACTGGGGTGGGCAAAGGTAAACTTATTTACAATATAAAAAGCTATTCAAGACTTACGCCAGTAAATACACATTTATTTCCGGGGTCTAAAAACATGTTATAAGGGCTAAAGCCTCCTTAAAATAGGCCTAAAAATGCCCCTGGATAATACTGCATCGTTACATTTTTAAGTAATTCCCGTTCTTAAACACTGATTTGTGTGTATGATATCGTTGTAGACTTTATGATCTCAGAGTATACAAATTAAGCACTGGGTGGTGGCATTATGGATTAGTGCTCACTCACACGCAGCACTTGAGACATCACATGAGGTGCAATGCTGGATGTTAATTCTCGTTAATTCACAAGCGCGGGCATGTCCAGTCAAAGAGGGCAGGAAAATATCTGAAGTGTGATAAACAAATTTTTGGCCTCTTTGAAAAAAATGACCAATTAAGTCTGTTGTTATTGCACTCTGACATTGTTAGCTGTTTTTAATGCTTTCAAGTTTAATTCTTGAAATCTTTACTGAATCCATTCAATGAACTAACTATCCAGATCCAGTCGCTGTAATTGAGCTGTTCGGAATAAGAATGACTCATATATCACATTATATTATCTGTAAGTGTCTTCAGTGTGAGTCTCAAGTTATCTAAATAGGGCACAGTGCCATCTATACTGGAAAAGGGGCAATTATTGAAAATCCCATTAAAAAAGATTTTTTTTCCCACTGACCGCAGGCTTGTAGCTCAGTAATAAAGGCACACAAATTAAATAAAATGACTGTGGTACAAATGGAGAGGGAATTTACCCCATCTCAGCCAACTCACCATACTTGTATGAAATTTTGATCCCAATGAACTATATTTTACTGCCCTAGTTTATATTTTTTTTCCCTGCAGGAAACCTAGGAGACCATAGCAATGCTCTCCAATCTCACGGCAGTGATTACAAACCTGTCCTCCTGCTTTTCCTGCCTGCTGATGCGATAAGAATAAGAGATGACTTGGGAAAGGGACATGCATAAACGCTCGTCTCCGTAGACCTTGTGAAGTATGTGCTCACTGACAAGCTTTTCACCTGCAGTAAACGGCAGCTTGGAGCCTTTGGGAGCAGCTCCCGAGATGGAATAGAAAGCCGGAGAGGGAAAAAGAGAGTACAAAAAAGGAGATTCAAACCCCATTTTGGACAAACTGGGGCATTCACACACGTTTACATATTTACCTTAATTGAAACCTAAATCGATAGATCACTTTTCTGAGTTACATATTCCATTGGGGATTGTGATAGAAGTGCATGACATGAGAAAAAAAAAAATAGAAAAATACGGGGAAATAAACTAAAATAAACCGCAAATGCAATGCTGAAAAAGAATAAATACTATTCAGTTTGTCAGAATATGTATACAGTATATTACATAGTGGGGACCAAAAGTCCCCAAAATGCGATAAAAACCTGCTACTTTGATGTCGTGTGGACCATTTTTTCAGGGAAAAGGGAAATTTAATAAAAAAAAAGTGTGACTGCAATGAAAAAAAAAACACAAAAAAAGCCAAACATCTTTTATTTTGATTGGTTGCTTATGATTAAGCGGTTAAGTGTGTTATAGCTGGGATTAGGGCTTTTCCCACAGAAATGAATGGACGGTACCTACAGAGAAATAAATACAAACATGTATGTCAAATTTTTCTGTGGTACAATTCATATCCTCACAGCAATATATTCCAGGAGTTCTTTGTATGTTCTTTATATCATTTAAATTATATGTTGATTATGTAGCTGTGTGTGTGTGTGTGTGTGTGAGAGAGAGAGAGAGAGAGAGAGAGACAGAGAGAGAAAGAGAGAGAGACAGAGAGAGAGAATGCATAGTCTTACTATACAGTAGGTAGTACTGAATTATTTATGGCCAGCAGATTACCCTGATAGAGGCACTGTCAACTTAATCTATGTAATTTTGAAACTAATTATTTAATTACCACGTAAATAAAATAAATGAGAGATCGATGGATGTGGGGAGCTGGCTGAGTGAGTAGAAAGACCACAGAGTTGCACCAAGGGATACAGAAAGAGATGAAGATGAAGAGGCAGAAAAAGAAGACGAAATGGAGAGAATGTAAGAAGTGCACAAAACACTTTCTTGTTCCCTTCTTCTCTCATTCTTTTCCATTGATCTTTCAGGGCTATTTCACTGACTCATTCAGGTATAAATTTTACTGCAGCTGTTAAGGTAAAGTGTCTTGGTACAGCAGGGCACCTCCTGGGAGAGCAGCAACCTTCAACTTGAGGACAAGGGAGATCCTCAGAGAGCACAAAGCAAAGCCAAATGGTGTGTGTGTGTGTGTGTGTGTCAGGCAGATGGTCCTGGTTTGCAGAAGCATATATCCGGGAAAGCAGAGGTCTAATGCAGAGATAAAGCGAATCACTGCTGACTCGCATTAAAATCCCAGCCTGTTTCACAGGCAAATTAAAATCACCGTTTTTAGATTTTATTGTCTAAATATATCTTTAAGCATAGCTTGTGCCATTCTCACTCCATCCATCCTCTAACCTCCTCTCCTGTTCAGGGACACAGGGTTAATTTGATACTAACCACTAAATGTAAGTCTATTGTAAGATCAGAGAGAGGTGTGGCCATTTGTGAGGAAGAGTCAGGTGACCATATCCGTTTTGAGTCACCCTCTCATTCAAGACTGAATTTTCTGTAGTTGACATCAAGTAGACTTTAATGTTTTTTTTTCAGTCCATTGAGGTTACACGTCACATGGCTATTGGGCGATCAAGGCATGACGAATTATAAAACGAATCATCAAACAGTAGAGCTGAGCATCTTCTGAAAGTTCTGCTCATCCTCACTGAGCTGACAAACCAGTGAATCTACAGTTTGCATTTCTGGCAGTGCCTCTCATGTTACATGCATACTGTACGTAAAACACAATCCCCGCAACATACATGCATTGATCATTCTCTGTCTACAATATTGATTTGCTTGTCATCACTAATAAGCACATTCTTGTACTTGTAGAGGCCCAATGATTTTACATTCAGCAGAACAAACCACATATACACGCCAACTCTTTTCATGACACATTTTTAAAAGCAAAATATTTCCTTCTTTCTTGAAATAGAGGGTATAGCAGTCGTTTGCCCACATGAGCAGCCCTGGACATACAGTACGCATCCACAGGAAACTGGAGGGAATGGTTTGCTTTTAAAGACTGCAAGAACTTGGTCTTCATTGTGGTGAGGAATGGGACAAAAAGCCTGGAAATGTGTTTCTTCAGATGGGCCGTTGATCCCCTCCTGTGCTGCTGAGAGATCATTCAGACGGTGTTTGTCTAAGAGGCTACATCTGGCTGCAAACACAGAGCATCAGTTGCTCTTAAGAATGTTTCCCCACTAACAAGGCAGGTTTTGTGCCTGCTTCCAATTTTGTTTGTGTCATATTTTCTCAATGGAACATGGCAGATCAAACTAACCCGGCAGCAGTGAGAAGGCCTTCAGTGTGAACACCAAATACTTTCTGATAGGCACCTCTGTATTCAGTTGTCCAATAAATCCCGAAAAAAGCAGAACTTTTCCTATTTCTTGAATGTTGTTTTGTCATAATTTCCCTTATCCGTGGAGACAATACGTAAAAAAAATTATTTTAGTGACTTTAGCGACATTCTAATGCTTTAAAAACATCTTTCTTTCTTTTCATTTTACTCGGAAATAGACGGTAGCATGAGGTGCAGCTCACTGAAACTCAGCAGCGTTAAATCAGCTGTGAGGAGCTGCGTCAGGCTCACGGAGAGTTTCTCTGAATTAATTTAGCCCTGCTCTGCGTGACGCGTATCTTCTCTCCCCACCCGTCCTTATTGCACATACTAACTGGCACAGAAACGATGAATTGGGGAAATTCACAGGAATCTATCTAAGACAGAGGAAGCTGCATGCGCGGCTGGCAAACCGCAGCTGATGTTGCGCCTTGTCCAGGCCCTGCGGATAAGCGTGGGGCCCCCTTCTAAAAAGGTGCCAAAAGATACCAGCGTGTCTGTATGCAGCACCTCTTCCAAAATGGAATCTGAGTCCGTATTAACAGCCCGGAACCATCCAAACTGACTCCCTCCACAACTTTAGTGAATCTCATGCCCCCAGCTGACTTACTGATGGCAGCAATATCATCTGCAAAGTAGCTTTTGAACATTTGTCATTCTGGCCATTACCAATACACACACAGATTTGTCCTTATTTAAATGCTGTATTCGGTGTAATTTCATGATAGGTTTGTAGTTTACCTGAGTGGTTGGCTGTGATTTATTTCCAGATTATGCCTATCTATAATACACACACCTGTATCATCATGATAATAAAGGTTTGGCTTTGATCATCCTGTACTTACACTGTAGAAATTTGCCTGGTCAGACTTCATGTGGCATCCCATGCTAAACAATAACCCCAAAAGATGTGATATCAGAGGTGTGTCTTTGCTACCAAATTGATTCAAAACCCATTTGCCGCCTGGTTGGCCTTTGGCTGAATTAATGGCCTAATCTGGCGCGAGTAACCTTCCAGTTGATCTGACCTGGCAGGTGAATGATGACATTCCTGCTCTTATTTAAATGGAGATGAATGCCGTCCACATGGGGCCACGTCACACGAGCAGGCATGGTCAGACTGAGAAGGAGAACAACAGCCGGCGCTCTCCGCAAACCTCAGCTGTATTTCACATGCATCTTCTGGGACGTTGCTCTGCTGCTGTCCTGATACTGTATGTCACACGCTTCAGGGGGAGCTGGTCCCTAACTGAGCCCCTTTGGAATGAAGGCATAGTTTTTTTATGTCCAGATGAGGACCCAACATCCAAGGACTGTGTTAAGAGGCATGGCAGAGTGTTTTACCAGAGGCATGAAGTCGGGAGACAGAATAAGGCAAGCATGTCTGAAAGGCCATACTGCCATCTTCTGTAATCACTCACCACAAGGAGGTCTGTGTCCCGCCTGGAGCCTATCTCCAGCAAGCATATGGATACATCACAGGGCACACACACAAAAGACATTTTAGAGATATCTAAGCCGCGCGTCTCTGGACCGGAGGACCTTGGAGTATACAGAGGAAGCCCAAACAAACATGCAAACTTCACAAACACAGAGAACCAAGGTCAGAATCAAACCCACAAACTCGGCACTGTTGCGCAACATTATAACCCACTGAGCCACCCAGCTCTAAAAATACCCCCGTGCTTTTTCAGTAGTCTAAAGAACTATGTACTGTACATTTAGCCCTTAAGTGAATAAAATCCCAGTAATATAACATAAAGTCACATCACAATAACATAACATAGCCCATCCATCTATCTGTCCATCCATCCATTTTCTTTAACCACTTGTCCTATTCAGGGTAGGGGTATACTCTCACACATCACACACACACACGGACAGTTTGCTAACTCCAATTCACTTTAGCATGTTTTCACACCACAGGGGGAAACCAGAGTACCCAGAGGAAATCCCACAACGACACGGGGAGAACATGCAAACTCCACACACGGAGCCACAGGTAGAGACTCAACCCAGCAACGTGAAGCAACAGCACTCATCGCTCTGCCGACATGTCATCCCTGTAACGTAGTCTTAAGGTAAAAATATCATTAGGATGCATTTCTGTACCCAGGGACTAATGCAACCACAACATAGTCATACCAAGTACTCAGTTGTTTTTCCTCAAATTTTTTTTTAAATATCTCTTCTCTATAAAGAGTAAAGTTATCATTAATATTGAAAATGCCATTTGTGCTTTTGAGCCTACAAAAAAAACAGTACATCTCTTTGAGGTACAGCTGAAACAAGTACATTAATATTTCACGAGGAGATAAATATGCCACAACTAGCTTAGCAAAAACACAAAGCGTGCCCCTTAGCCGCATTTTAACCGGGAAGTTCAAAGCAAACAATGACTTATAATTCACCATTGTTGGCAGATAAAGGACGGCCTCTCGAGATTAGGCTAGGTCTCATTACAATCCACATCCAAGCTGTCTGACGCCAGAGAAGCGCTTAGTAAATACTACAAACAGGCGTAAGTCCACTCTTCACAAGGAATACATCAGCTCAAGGGCATTTATTATTTATGCATGCAGTTCTCTTTATCGCAAACTTCCCTAACTAATATTTCAGCGTATTTTTTTAACGTGTTATTATCTTAATCTGCAAAAATATTTCAGATTTGGGGCTTGGGCAGTTGATACAGTCTTCGGTATGATCACTATCAGGTATCTTATCTGATAGGATGATGTACATGTTTGAATTAGGAGATATGACTTATAAGTAAACCATCTCTACACCTGGCCACCTGAAGACACCTTCCAGATGATGCAGGGTGAACGAGCCTGACCTGGGACCAAACATATGCCTGTTATCAACAACAACATGACACCACTAGCCTGGCAGTACCCTGGATTTCTTAGTGCTGCACTTTCTGGCTATTTGTCTTATTAGATTCTTGCTCTGTTCGGAAGACGCTGCGTAATTCCTGCTCCAATACTCAGAGTTTCCAACTTTACTCAGCCTGCTGGCTAAAGCTGGATTTTCAGTTTGATACATACAATTTTGCACATGCATTAACATGTGTGTTTTATTGCCTAGCAAATAGTCTATAGGGTTTGCCCCAACGCTTTTGATGTGGCTAATTTTAGGTTTATAATGGAATATTGATTCGCCGTAAGATTTCTTGTATGAGTGTGAGTCTGACAGTGTGAGTGTCACGCCAGATACATGAGAGATGGTAACCCAGAATACTGCTTGCGCTCATAACCGGGCTTTAACTGGAAGCTCAGCCTAGCTGCACTTACTCCTAGCCTGCTCCATGACAGTTGTATATTTGCATTCTGCCATCTGCCTCACTTAGGGTGTACTCACACTAGCTGACCCATACCATGCCTGAGTCTGTTTGACCCCCAAAGTCTAGTTCGTATTCTAGTGTGACCGTTCCCTACTGTGCCCGGCCGCCGTACGCTTAACCGCGCTGAGGTGTGCCAGAGCATGATTAGTCAGACTCAGGCATGGTGCACATCTAGTGTGATTGCTAACCGTGCCCGTGTACGGAGCACAGACATGACGTAAATGGTGCAGTTGACACGTGACTTTGGACAAAAACATCTACTGATTAAAAGGAAATGTAAACGTAAAGCAACAGATCATATTGATGGATTGTTGTAAATGACAAAATCTGACCATAATCTGCATTTCTGACCCTAATGTTAATGGCAGTCAGGCCTTGAATCAGGAGTGTTGTTGTAATATAACTAATCACACCAAAGTGTGGCCGCCTGCATGCGCGCTTTCCTCCTGTCTTTCACGCCTGAATTTGTATTGCACATGAAAGGAAAACAATTACAGCAAAGGGCAGTATCTGCATAAAGGAGGTAGGAGACTGGCATAAATCCCTTTATTTTTTTCCATTGTGCCTTTTGATTTCGGTAATTTATGCAGGACAAGAGACAAGCGTTTGAGATGCACGTGCTGCTTCCGAGCCATGTCATTTAGAACCAGTTCTTTTCTCTTCCTTATTACTGATTAAACAATTAATGCTTCATTGTTAAGCTGGAAATAAATGCATCCCGTATTAAGTCTGTGCAGTGCAAAAAAAAAAAGGAACCTGATTAAAAATTCTGAGAAAGGATAGGTTGTGGGTAATAGGCCAGGGCATAACCGTATCAGCACGCCACACTTCCATTAATTGGAACCAGATCAAACAGAGTCCTGATAAACGATAAGAGGCTGAAGAAAATAAATGACAAGGGCGAGGGGAATGAAGGACAACAGGAAGAGGTGAACGGATATTCACCAGGCACAACGTGCTGGACAAACTCACTAGAGGTCAGGTCATCAGAAGGTAAAGAAAGACTAAAGGTAGACAAACAAACTTTACAACATAATCCTGTTCTAGCAAATAATTGCAACACCCTACTTGGAATTTAAACATGACACCTTCGGTCCTCAACAGGCGCACAGAATGAATAGCCTGGCCGATTGAGAGGGCCCATTCTTTATAGGAGCCCATGAATATGTAAAATGACAAAATGGGCAGGTGGTGCTGGGCCCAAGGTCACAGCTTGTCAGGGGCCCCAGAATTTATAGCTAAACTGGTCTGCAAAACTGTTTCAATTGGAAATCAAAGTACTCTATACCAGTGTTTCTTAACCTGCTCCTTGGGGCCCCCCAGACAGTCCACGTTTTTGGTCCCTTCCAACTCCAAACACACCTGAACCAGGAATTCTGTGTTATCAATTATCTGGGAGAGACCACATACGTGGACTGTTTGGGGGGTTCCCGAGGACTGCTATGAGAAACACTGCTCTATACTATAATCATAAAGTCAGAATGTACAGCCACGATAAGCTACTTTTCTACCACATACAGAGCAATGGAATTCAAAAGAAGGCAGAGGATGTTCATTCCAGCTGCAATGCACATTCATTCATCTCTTTTCTGATCAAAAACAAGCAAGGCCGCTCGTCGCTCTGATGTCAACCCCTCCGAATTCAAGCATCAGCTCACATTGCTGTGAGCTCAGCCGTCACAGGGACGGGTCAGGGGCCGACAACTGAACGGTGTCTCGCTGAGTGCAGGAAACACGCTTTGCAGCCTTCAAACTCCTGCTGAGCCCAATCCCGGGCAACTGTACGTGAGATACAGGTCAGAGTTCAAGACAGGAAAAAAAACCGTGATGGAATAGAGCGGGACGACGGATCTGCTTCGCTGGGAAATGAAGAGGTGAGTAATACGATGCTGTATAATTTAACGTCTTCCTTGACAAATGGCCGAGGAGCTTGTAGGGCTGTACTTGTCCATACGCCCTACCGGGGCGGCAAATTCACTTGTGAACATAATTAAGTCCTCTGCTTCCTCTGTTCTGTTACGGGACTGTGTCAGTTATAGCTGGCATGAGTGATAGGTTTGGCTTGGGGCCAGACTAATACGCTAATATAATGACCTTCCTAAAAAGACAGGAAGGAGATAAGCAAATGTAACCAAATTTTTTTAAAATATGATAAAGGAAAGGAAATTTCTCAATTGTGCTAAAAACAAATTAAAGCAACAGCTGTTGTCTAATGTTAATCAAACGAAGGTAGGGGGAATGAAGAACTGCAGATGTACTGGGTGTGTCAATTTATTATCATCTAAGGCATGAAGGATTCTCCGTGTGCCATTATTCATCTGTGTGATTTCTATACTTTGGGCTGGGGGGGTGGGGGAAGCGCAGACAGAATGAGCTAATAGCTAATGATAATTGTGCTTAAGCTTGGCTCAGTAAAGCCCACGGCCTTCAAACACGTTTCAGGTCAGAGGTCAGGAGCCCGCCATCATCGCTCAGTCTGGGGAGGTAGATAAGGAGAGGGTAGACAAACCCCCCCCCCCCCCGCCCGCCAGCCCCGCCCCCGAGCAAAAACAAACAGCCACATAAACCTCCATGTGGAATAGATTTGATGTGCTATACCACATGCCTGTATCAAATTTAGCATTCAAGCGAACATCCTGTTTTTTCCCCACCCCATCTCAGTTTGTCTTTTCATTTGCACGCCCGGGATGAACAGAGTTTCTCTGCTGTGCAGGTCACACTCTCCCCAGCCAGTGTCCTGCTCGGGCTGTGCAGGAGATCCATTGTCGGCCAGCTTGTGCAGTCTGGCAATTGACCGGCCATTTGTGGGCCGCCTCCCGCAAGGATGCACACAATGGTCCACTCCAACATGGCAACCGCCATCGAATCACTGCACACTTAAACCGTGGCCTGAGAAGCATCTTGTGTTCAAGGTGAGTGCTTTTACTCTTGTTGAATCAATTAATCAAACTTAATCCATCCTTCCATCTCCTAACCACTTACCTCGTCAGGGTCTCAGGAGACAAGGCTGGGGTACACCCTGGACAGGATGCCATTCCATATCACACACACACACACTCACGAGAGAGAGAGAGAGAGAGAGAGAGAGAGCTGTACTCATGCTTTTGTGGGGACTCTCCATTCATTTCCATGGACAAAAACCTTATCCTAACATGATGATCTTAACTGCTACCCAGCCCTAACCTTAACCATACAGTAAGTAACCACACAGAATGCAAGTCTTTTGGCATTTTTCGTTTTTTGATTGCAGTCACAGTTTTCAAAAATTTGAATTTCCCCTTGCGGGGACTGAAAAAATGGTTCCCACAATGTCAAAGTAACAGGTTTACTGTTGTAGGGATATTTGGTATACCTAGACCACACACACACACACACACACACACATAGACTATGAGCGATTTAGAGATGCCAGTTAGTCTCATTGTATGTCTCTGCACTGTGGGAGCTAACTAATCAGACTTAACATACAATCCCATTTCCAAAATAGTTGGGGCGCTGTGTAAAACGTAAATAAAAACAGAGTGCAATGATATGCAACTCATATAATGTTTATAAACCAATATGTAATTGCAAATGGAACAAAGATAACAATATTCTCTGGATTCTCTGACTCTTATAATGATATTAAGTACCGTAGATGATGAAATTCCCAAATTCTTTGCAATGTTACAGAACATTATTGTTAATTTGTTGCACTATTTGCCCACTCAGTCGTTCAGAGTGGTGAACCTCTCCCCATCTTCACTGCACAGAGTGGTGAACCTCTCCCCATCTTCACTGCACAGAGTGGTGAACCTCTCCCCATCTTCACTGCACAGAGTGGTGAACCTCTCCCCATCTTCACTGCACAGAGTGGTGAACCTCTCCCCATCTTCACTGCACAGAGTGGTGAACCTCTCCCCATCTTCACTGCACAGAGTGGTGAACCTCCCCCCATCTTCACTGCACAGAGTGGTGAACCTCTCCCCATCTTCACTGCACAGAGTGGTGAACCTCTCCCCATCTTCACTGCACAGAGTGGTGAACCTCTCCCCATCTTCACTGCACAGAGTGGTGAACCTCTCCCCATCTTCACTGCACAGAGTGGTGAACCTCTCCCCATCTTCACTGCACAGAGACTCTGCCTCTCTGGGAGTCTCTTTTTATACCCAGTCATCTTACTGACCCGTTGCCAATTAACCTACTTATTTGTGAGATACTGAATCAGGTGTTTTGTTTATCATTACACAACTTTTCCAGTCTTCTGTTGCCCCTATCCCGACCTCTTCAAAATGTCAAATTCAAACTGAGCATAATAAAAATTCTCAGTTTCAACGTATAATAAAAATTCGACGTGTTATGTGTTGTTTTCGTTCTATTTTCAATTAAATATGCGTTTGTCTGATCATTCTGTTTTTATTTACATTTTACACAGCATCACAACATGTTTGGATTCGGGGTTGTAACTTTTTAGCGAAAATAAAGAATAAAGAGCCATTTAAGTAAGTCTAATTTAAAGAACCACCACGCATTTAATTAACGTGATATTGTTTTGACCTTATTTTTTACTATTCATCATACAAATATTGCTGTGCTCTGAGCATATGTCCACCTACTGCACATTGTACAAGACCCCTACACTCACTGTGTGAGCAGCTGCAATCAAATAAATAAATGGCTCAGTTTCACAGGTAGGCTAACTTTCTCTGTAAAGGAAGAGCATTGATTTCCTGTTCCTTAAAGAGTAAAGCAAACAGGAGGTGTATATCCCCCACAGCTGAATGCAAACAACAAATAGGTAAAACTGATATGATACTTTGCATATCAGTAAGGTCCTAATAAGCAAGTAATGAAATAATCAAACAGACAAACCGATAGATAAATATTCATAGATGAGCGCAAATACCCGTAGAGACAAGTCAATAGACACAGCAAACTTTAGGATGTGCATAGACTCTACACTGTAGAGCACTGTGTAATCTCTACACTGTCAAACACTCAGACTCAGTGTAATCTCTACACTGTGAAGCACTCAGACTCAGTGTAATTCCTACACTGTCAAGCACACATGATATGCACAACCCCTATCCCTCTGCAATTTACACCCAACTAATCTCTACACTGTTGTGCAGACTCAGTGTAATCTCCAAATTGCCATGAAGAGTCGATGTAATCTCTACACAATTATGCATGGAGACCTTCAGGCTGACATGTACAGACTCAGAGTAATCTCCACACTCTCCGATCCACAGACTCAGAGTACTCTGCATACTGTCATGCAGACTCAGTGTAATCTCCACACTGTCATGCACACCAGTGCAGTGTAATCTCCACGCTGCTGAGCACACAGACTCAGTGTAATCTCCACACTGTCATTTATACAGACTCAGTGTAAACTCCACACTGTCATTTATACAAACTCAGTGTAATCTCCACACTGTCATTTATACAGACTCAGTGTAAACTCCACACTGTCATGTATACAGACTTAGTGTAAGCTCCACACTGTCAGGTATACAGACTCAGTATAAACTCCACACTGTCATGTATACAGACTCAGTGTAAACTCCACACTGTCATGTATACAGACTCAGTGTAAACTCCACACTGTCATGTATACAGACTCAGTGTAAGCTCCACACTGTCAGGTATACAGACTCAGTGTAAGCTCCACACTGTCAGGTATACAGACTCAGTGTAAACTCCACACTGTCATGTATACAGACTCAGTGTAAACTCCACACTGTCAGGTATACAGACTCAGTGTAAACTCCACACTGTCATGTATACAGACTCAGTGTAAGCTCCAAACTGTCAGGTATACAAACTCCCCAAATCCTGATGCAAGCTTACTGTTATCAAACAGCCTGCCTCCACTCAAAGTGCATGAATCAAAGAGGAACCAATAAAAGTGATTTTTGTTGCTTTGTTGACATGATCACAGAAAAAACATCACCATCTGAATTTATTTTATTTCATTTTATAAAGTTAAACTAAGACCTCAGTTTGATTCTCCATTATTTTATTGGCATTGCCGTGACAGAATTATGTTTTTGTACTGAGCACATTCCCTTTGTAAAACCATTTACTGTGAATAACCAGCCAACTGAAATTCTGAATTCAGCCAAGATAGAATCTGAAATTCAAACACACTCAGTCAGAAGCAGAAAAATGAACAGCCAGCATAAATCAGTCATCATGTTTCAGTCTAGTGGGTATTGCACGGTGCACTCATTGATCTCCAAAGATCACCATTCCCACCCTAAAGCAGAGTTTCCCAAGCAGGTCCTCGGGGATCTTCAGACAATCCACGATTTTGCTGGGAGCTGGGAGGGAGCAAAAATATGGACTGTATGGCAGGGAGCTGCGAGGGAGCAAAAATATGGACTGTATGGCAGAGAGCTGGGAGGGAGCAAAAATATGGACTGAATGCGGGTCTCCAAAGCCCGGGCTGGGAAACCCTGTCCTATGGAATGATATGAGAGTCACTGCACCAAGCAGTACCCACACACTGGAGCACCGTGGCTTGGGGGAGGGGTTGGTTTATTCCCATAAATAAGCTATATATTTTCAAGCCATGCCTTTATTTTATAACCCCTGATGTTCGCACATTCTAATTGCATCTGAAAAAAAATTGGAAACGGACAAACTTACTAAATCTGGCTTGCTGATCGATCCACAAGTTTTATCGCCCAGCAACCCCTACCCCCCCACGCCGGTCGAAAAGCTTTACTGCCAGCGCTGCCAAGGTTTCTGCACAATGTATGCTGGTTTGCAGGCATCAAATGTTTGGGAGCCCCTACTCTAAAGGATATCCAAAATGTGCTCCTTTGACTGTTTTAAGAGATAATACTATTTATTATAAGACATAACAGTAGTAATGCTAATAGCAATGAAATAAAAGGCTCAGTGGGTAGAAGCGTGTACCAGGTAATGGACTAGCATCCTGTCCAGGGTGGTTCCTGGCATGGTCTTCCTGGAAATAGCTAGTAGGAGTACTTGCACAAAAATATTCTGAGGACAGAATGAAAAATGATTTACTATTTCTCTGAACCAATCAGGTTGTAGAGGAGGTGGGCCTAAGCAACTAGAAGAGGCAAGACCAAGACATCGGATTGGTTGGTCTTGCCTACTCTAGTTGCTTGGATTCACCTCTTCTACAATCTGATTGATTATCTCTCTGAACCAATCATTTGTCATTCTGCCCTCAGAACGTTTTTTGTGTAAAACTCCCATGAGCCCTGGAATAGTTTGCTCAGTTACTGTGTCTTGCTGCTCTGCTTCACCACAGGAGGCCAGTGTGCATCATAGGCATATAAAGGGGACAGGGGGTCCCCTGCAGGACAAGGACTCAGGGCTTTAGGCCCTGGGCTTGCAGCAGGGGCAATTATTGGATTTTTTAAGGTGGTGGGGCATAAGGGGAGCGAAAATTCACACAGATGGGCCAACCTTATAATTGGCCAATGTTCTGAATCGGTAATTGACAGGGAAAGGGGAATTCCAGGGGCCAATCAGCTTTCGGCTGGACCCAGTGACCCTGTGGCCCCGCCCCTGTATACTGTATACCCCTGGCCTGCACCTTTTGTGCCATTCAGGGGACCACAGGGAGCAGAGAGGATCCACCACACACAAATGCTGCCTTTCCTCTGTACCCAGAGCTACATATGTCTCCTCTCCAGGGACTGACACTGACGGCTTTCACAAACTGTCCAATTATCCCAGAAAACGTATCAACAAATGATGAATATACGCTCACAACAGCCATTAGCCGCCGTTAGACGCCGACACACGCGTCCGGCTTCCATCGTTACAATGCCTAAATAGATGCGCGATGCTATATCATCCCGGAGAGGAGAAAATAGGGGAGAAGTGATGGACACAGGATGCTGCAAAGACCCTAAAACTGGCAGGCATAAGGAAACCATGTAAAGAGAATAAAAACAGAGCCGGGTGTCTTTGAACAGAGAGCCCAGCAGTGCAGCTCCCACCCTCCACCGCCAGCTAACCAAAATGGTTATGTTACCATGTTAAATTTTCTGCTCTATAGATTTAAGTGCAGATAATAAAATCCTGTGTTACTGCACACACAGCGATGACAGCGGCCTCTCACCAACCCCCCCCCCCCCAAAGTCCAACAGGCATGATTCGGCCCACCGTAAGGGAAAATCAATTCTCACATGCTACCTTTTTATGGCTGAGGCCTGCTGATTGTTAGGACACGTTTCCATCTCTCCGGGGCAGCTCCCTGACAGATGTGTGAGGTGTGCGCGGAGGGATGGGTGAAGGGATGTGGGGAGAAGGAGAGACAGAAAGAGAGAGAGAGAGGTGAACCAAAAGAAAGACAGAATCAGATGGGAAGCACAACATGAGAAAGGAGGAGTTGTTTTAAGCCGTAAGAGAGAGACAGAGCTACTGCCGTTATATTTTAGCTAAAATGCAGTTACTTTTTGCTTTTGTCTAATATTTTTCATGGAAATCGGATTTATTCCTCAGACAGTCCCGAAACTGTCAGCCTTCTGGCGATAAACTTGAATGCAATGGAACCCCGCGTGAGAGGTGATTACATTTTACGACAGTTCTATATATAGCGTGCATACACACATGACGCTCGCGCGCACGAAAATGTCACTTCATCCGTCCTCGAAAAAGGAAATTGGGAAACCTGACCGCATGACGTTCCCCCTAATCGTTTGAAAGCATTACACCAAGATATATGTCAAAGCTTTTGGTGAGATCCGGTCACGAGTTAGCCGGGCAGATGCTGGGACATAAGTGCACAGCAAGACGTGGTCTTCAGTGCAAGGGGATGCACGACTCGAAACGCTCAAGCGTGGACTTTCATAAACATGCACACACTATCGTCAGAGCAAGCCTCAGAGTCACAAGCAGTTTAGTACTAAGTATAGCCTGTTTAATGTATTATTTTTTTTTGGGTTCCCTAAAGCGCTAACCAACATTTGCATAAACCCACACGCGTGGGTTAACCCCCAGTGGTCTCCCGCAAGGTGAGCGAAACTCACGCCTTACGTAAGTCTGCTGACAGGAACGAAATCTCGTTGACGTCCGTCACGCCAGATGTGACTCAGGTTGCTAGCGGTTCTCGTAACACCAGCACGACCATGTTGCAAAGGGAGGCTCATCGATCACATCCCGGCTTAAACAAGCTGAGCTGTCCTCACGACAGGAAGTTGAGGTGGGGGCGTACTCCCATCGCAAAATCAATCGTCCCTAATGGGCCACGGCAACAGTAGGAAAGAAAAAAAAGACGAGCATGGGAAATCAAGCAAACAGGAGGGGAAATTAAAACATTGGGGTCACTATGACAGCAGAAGACCTGTTCGGCATTGAAATGCCACAGCGCGGCAAGGCATCATAAACAAAGAAGCCTAATGTCCACCCCTCCCCGCCCCCCCAGTTCACTGGGACACTCTTTGGCCCCAGGGTGGGTGGAATCACACCATGAATGGTGCTCCCTCCCGCTGGTCATGTGATGAGGAGGGAGGGTATCGGCACTAATGGACTTCAGCCAAGTGACCCTTCTACATAACTTGCATATAAAGATTACTCCGCTCAGCCTTCATTTTATGTTATTTTACCCTTTCCGATCACTGTTCTTTATTAAGTAGGGTTGTAATTGTATATTAAACTTTTATTCCTGTTTTTATATAAGCTACTGGCATTTTACAGGTCAGGAGAGTCACATGGCTCAGATGTTGAGGCCATCAGAGAACCCTCTCAAGCAACAGGACCAGGACATGAGCTGGGGGAGAGAAGGGGCTCTGCCATCGCGACGGCCGTCGCAAGAGCAAACACCAGGGAGGGGACAGAGTTAAAAAAAAAAGAAAAAGTCTGGCTGCTCGCAGCATCCCGTCGAGTGATCGGCTGTTCCTTCCCACTTGTCAGCGTGTCACGCGGTCCCGGCACGACAGCCTCGGCTGGCGGCGTTTTCGCGGCGCGCTGCTGCCGCGTTGATCGTGGTCACCATGGAAACCGCGCCGCATTCCGCACATTCAGGGAAAAACAAAAAAAACAAAAACGTGGCGCTTTTTCACATCTGTTAGAGTGAAACAAAAATAAATGAGCAGCGCGAAGCGCAATCTCTCGCTAGAACTTTCATCCTGTCACTCAAAATTAGCATTTTAGGACAGACACAGAACTGGATGCCCGCGCCTTGCATGCTAAATATGGCAGTGGGCTGCGGCCGCTCCTCTCTCGCGTTCCGAAACCCAGGGGACCCGCTTCCCACAGCCCTCATTTATCCCTCTGGGCTGCTGCTCTGAGCTCTGAACCTCTCTGTCTCGATACGATCAGATAAGGGCGGTGGGGGGCGGGGGGGGGGGGGGGGTTACGTACTGTGCCTGCCAGCACCCATCATTACCGTAGCTAATATAAACAGGGACAGCTGCTGCATTGTTTGCACTGATGATTGCTTTCTCAAAGCCCATTCGGAAACGGAGGCCTTTGCCTGCCATAACCGGCCTTCCATTCACGCAGGCTGGCATGGTGGGGGGGGGGGGGGGAGCAGATGCCATGGAACTAACTTATCACTACTCACCAGCTAACTGATGCCGGACGGGGAAGAAGGGGAGCAGATCTTGCTCGGCGGGGAGGTGTCAGGACACGATTGTGAGGCGCGTGTTATTTTGGTTGCTCGCGTGCGACGTGGCATGAAATGAGCTCACAAGGCAGGCAAAACAACTGCAGGGAGGAATGCGTCTCCATCCAATGGCAAGTCGTTTACCCAGTACAGGGGCCGAGACGAGTCTGGAACTGCACTGGCAGCGAGGCTGCGGGACACGCACTCCAGTCAGAGAAACCAGAGTATCTGCAGGGAACCTGCACAAACATAGGGGGGAACAGGCAGCTCCGCACACTCAGAGTTTGGGCCGAGACTTGACATCCACAGTCCGTCACTGACTGCTGAGCCCCTGCCCTGCATCCCATCCTGGCCGACTTCCCAAAATTCCAAAGTCAACAGCAGAAGAGCCGGCAAAGCGGCAGCCAGGTCACAAGAAACACAATCATCATAATGCTTGTAATTTCTGAACATTTCATGTGAGAAGAGGATCAAAAGGAGAGTCTAGGACAGCAGAAACTATACATTTACATTCTGTAACTTTTGGTTCAGACTCAAGCAGGAAATGTTGACATTTAACTCAAAATGACTGTATCCTTCAGGGACAAACACCACGAAGACAATTCAGATCCGTGTGTCAAATGCTCACAAGCTTGTGAAGTCAGTATGCATACTTCCAAAATGGAGAGGGACACGCTGTAAAAAAAAAATTCTCTCCACTGTGATACAAAAATCAAGCAATTGCACTTTCTGAAAGCTCTATGAAAGGCTTTATTTTGACTTGAGCAAATTAGCCAACAGAAAATTATCCCCCTCAAACGTTATACAAAGCGACACAATTGAAGATACTGTTACTCATATTATAAAGAGAAACACAAACTAGAAGTACTATAAAATGCAAAATGCAGCCAAGCAATCCATTCACTTCCTCTTTCACAATATCTATCCATCACAAAACAACTTCTCAAAAAAAATAAACAACCCAGAATGAAAAAATACTAATCTCTGTATTGCTCTTATTGTTCATATTTTGAGGAGAACGCTTTTTGGCTGCCGTTAAATTGCATGACAAGTTGCATTTTATTTTCACCTACATGTTTGGAATGTGGCATTTTGTGAGGTGAAATTTGCGCCAGTGCAGCAGCATCAGCGGTTGCCACACTACGCGAGACGTGCCAGGAGGGTACATCTACTACCGAACGGTGGAGGCATTATAGAGAAATCTTTAAGGGATCAAAGCTACCTGTACCCTTTTATTTTATCAGTGGGTCATTGGAACCACAGCTTTGAAATGGTGGAATTACAGCATGTGATCCAGCAGGTCGCCATGGAACAGCATAGAGAGCCAAACAGCATATGTACCAGCTGCAGATTCCTGCCTGCATCTCACCTTCCTTCATACAAGGAAGCTCTGCATATTTTCTCAATGTACCTTAAGATCAAGATATAAGAAGCAATTGCAATAAAACACCATTTTTTAAATAAATAACCAGTTGCTGCACAGTATATTACTGGTAATTACCACATTGTCTTTCCAATCACACCTGGTTTCCTGGCATCTCTCTAATCCCCTCTCTTGTCAGTTACCTCCTCTTCCCTCACTCCTCTCTGACTGAAACTTGACCTTAGAGATGCCCCATTGGGTCTATAATTGAAATTGCAGCGACTCTCTCTTTAATAGCACACAGGGCCCTGAAGTTAAGAGGGAATTGTTCATGCGTCCCACTCGGCTGTGGAAGGGGGTTACGGTTGCTCATACAGAGTCTTACAAAAACTAGGACAGCTGTGTTTTAACACCACAACCAGGCTCTCGCGGCTGAAACGGGCCAGGCCCACCCCATCAGCATAGTAGGGTAGCTGTTGGAGTCAAAGAATAGTTGGACCAATTGGGTAAATAACTGAGAAGCCACAGAGACATAATATGTAAACACACACACACACACAAACACATTGGCTTTATTTCAATTAAGCTATTTACATTTATTTTCACTTATAAGACAATTCTGTCCAAAGCGACGTGCAAATAGCGGGTTACAAACAAACGGCTGACAAGGAGTCAACTAGGCTAGATTAAGTGCTTCTGATGAATGCCCAGCTACAAGTGTAAGTGGTATTAGAGCAGGAGCTACACAACATCTTCCTAACAAAGCAAGAATCTAATAAGACAATTCAATGATGAGAGGTGCAACAAAAAGAACATTCAGAGAACATAGAGAGACATCAGACTAGAGGAGGAATTCTTGGAACAGATGGGTCTTTAGGGGTTTCTTGATGGTGCAGAGGGAGTCTGATGACCGGACGTGGTTTGGCAGCTCATTACACCTTTGGGGAACCACACATGAGAAACGACTGGTGTGACTGGTGGAGGACATGACATTTCTGAAGAACCTAGTGTTCATTTATTGCATTTATTGACTTATTCTGAAAGGTACCATTTAAATATTTAAGGCAATAGAACGAGACATAAGAAGGACTTTATCATGTGGGTGGCATGGAGGCTCACAGCTCTAGGGCCAGGGATTCGAGTCCCACCTCCGCTCTCTGCGTGTGGAGCATGCATGTTCTCCCCGTGTCACACAGGTTTCTTCTGGCTACCCAGATTTCCTCCCACGATCGTACGACATGCGCTTGGATGAATTAGCATCTCCATTGTGCTAGTGCTGCTTTTAAGCATGAGGAGACCTGAAGCAGAGTTCCGCTAGTCCCTGTCTCTCCTTAGCAAATCTGGTTATGACGCCTTACGTAAGATCCTCTCATTGTGAATTATGTATCACTTTCGCGAAAGATTATGTATTTCCATAAGCCATCACAATTCAGCCTGCACACCATTGTATAGCCGACATCCATCCAACAAGCGATCTTTCGATTTTCTATCCCGGTCAGGGTCACTGGTGGGGGGTGAGGGGCGGGGTCGGGGTTGGGGGGGGGGGGGGGGTGGGGGCAGGAAGGCAGGAGATACCTAGGACAGGAAGTCAGTTTGAGAGATCTCATGGCATATGTTATAAAACGCTGTAAATATAATTCCTTATACATATTACAGAATGCTACAAGATTTCTTGCGAGAGCTTGTGATTTCTACTAAAATAATCACACATCAAAGTAAAGCAATATGTATACAGTATGCATCTATAGGAAGACAAAACTAAGCACTACACACAATTTCCTGGCATGTTTAATTGCAAGTCTTGCTTATTCATTATGCATAATGATATGGTTAATGTTTATTTTTTTTATTCACCATCCACAACTTAAGCTACCTAAGCAAACAAACACGGAAGCCATTAATTAGCGAAGGGGAAAATGAGGAATTAAAAGAGCAATTACATATGTGGATGCAGAAAAAGTGAAATATGAAATAACAATAATTATATCCATTAACGTTACAGTAATTGTTATTACGTGTAATGAACTAGAAAGGAACATTAAATGTATATTATTTATGCTTCAGAAAGTTCAGATTATTTATGCCTGGGAGCTCATAGATCCTAACAAAGTAGTCACTCTTATTCCTCCTTCACATTAACAGCAATCAATCTAAATCTCAATCAACAGAAATTATAAGTGTGAGCATTGATCGATACCCATCACATTAGGCTAATGTTTCCCGACCCAGTCCGTGCGGACCCTCAGACAGTCCACGTCTTTGATCCCTCCCAACTCGAAACACACCTGTACCAGGTATTCAGGGTTCTTCATTGTTTGGTTCAGGTGTGCTTGGACCTGGGAGGAAGCAAAAACGTGGACTATCTGGGGATCCCCAAGGACTGGGTCGGGAAACACTGCATTAGCCAATACAAATGAACACTTGAAAGAAGACTATAAGGTTTGCCTAACTCAAAACTCAACTTTAATGCTATATTTAATATATTTTTAATTTGGATTCAGTCATCCCCCCCAATAAACAAGAGCTTTGTATTTAAATTAAATGTCCCCCCGCGCTATCAAACTCTCTCCTGTGCCATGACCACAATGTTCCTCCAGATGGTCATCACAGCTACAAACGTGTATCCAAGGCTACAGATCTTTACTGCAGGTGGACTTTGGTCCCAGTGGCACCCATGCACATGTAGCCACATGACAGGGGGAAGCTTTGGTTTTCCGGAACCCCGTCACCGACCGACTCCGTCAGCGATGCGTTGCAGGTCTCTCTGGAGTGGGTGCATAAACGCACTCCTGGAACGGCATCGAAGACATGCTACTGAAGTGAATGACTCGAAGCGAGATTCATTATGAAGACTTAACGGTATGTGTACTGAACTGAGATCCAAAATAAGCTAATGAACACAAGAACACTCCATGTATCTCAAGGGGATTGCCATCTCAATAGCTATTACTGCTGAAGACAACACAGAAAGAGAACATGCTGGTGTTTATGCATTTACATTGGTCTTGCTCACTGTATTTACGTTGGTCTTGCTCACTGTATTTACGTTGGTCTTGCTCTTACTTTAAATTAATGAGCCCTCGGAGCTGCTTCTCTGGAATGTTGTTGATTTCTCCATGCAATGGCGACGACGGCAGTGTTGGGCAGCGATCAATACTATCGAACGCACCATCACCCTGAGCTGAAATATCCTCGGTTTCCTTAAGTAACCTGTTTCGATTCGCCGCCTTGATTCAACGCAATATAGATTTGGCGCCATCTCGGTTCACTTCTTTTCAAAGCTTCTGCTGTGGAGGCTCTTGATTCAAATCAAGATACTTTCCTAGTCTTAATATAAAGTGCGCAAAGTAGGGTATCATTACATTACAATTACTAGATTTAATTTAATGTTTTATTCTGTCGGGTTTGTGTCAGACAAGCACGTAAAACCTCACTAGCAGTCAACGCCCGATGGTCAGCAGCGATTTGCATTCTTGCTGGCTATCCTTCTTTGAGTACCCTTGCCGGTTTCTCTGCAGAGGAGAGACAGAGGGGCTTCGTAGGCAAGGAGGTCCTCTGAAGTTAAAAGGAGTGTTTCGGATACACCCAGCAACACTGGGGTCTCTGGGGCTCCACAGCACAGTCCCAGGAGGTCGCATCCGGGCAGGATAATGTTCGAGTGCCATTAGCCTGCTTTCCCGATTTGTCATCCGCTTTGCTGTTAAAATGTTCCTTTTTCGTTTAATTTTTTAAAAGGCCGTCCTCACCGCAGGCTTTCCCGTATAAGGAATTGAGCTCATTTAGAAAGAGGAGTGCCCAGACGGACTGAAACATCCCAGCACAATGGAGTTAAACCGTCTCACTAAATCGCAGAGCCTTTCGGCACTTAAGGCTGGGTGTAGCTGAATAGGGAGGGGGCCACCTCAATGGCAGTCCATCCGAAAAACAGGCTGGGTTCCGCCAGACCGGGGAGCCCGACCTCAGAAAGAGACGGCAGGAATATTCTGGGCACACATGAATGGAGGGAAATATCACACCCACAGGGAGCTCTGCTATGCCACACAGGCCATAAACCACTGTGATCACCCCCCCTCTCCCCCCGCCCCCTACCCCCCAGCAGGGCTGTGGAAGTGTGCCAGGCTGGACCTGTGCCTAGACCAGCACGGAACACAAAATCGCTGAGGATCTCAATCACTATTTTTGCAGGTGAAACAAAATCATAACCAGCGGGACTGCAATTGCTCTACATACCCTAGAAATTTGGAATCTTTCAGGAAATCAGATGCAAAAACAAGCACATTCATGTCTTGAAATATACTAACCTTCCATGCCCTGTGCTGATTCAGTGTAACCCTTTACTGGATGGATGGATGGATGGATGGATGGATGAATGGATGGATGGATGAATGAATACCTTTCATAACCAAACATTTATCATGGGTGACAGTAACATATTCTATTTGTCAATACATCTAGCTTTGACTAATTAATCTGGAAAACAGGCAATGATTATGAGCACTGGATCTCCATGCCGAAGTGAGTTCAGTTCAATTGTTGCGTGAAGAACCATGAAAGCCTCATGTGGCTATTAATCAACTATTCATTAATCAAATCTGTAATGGCAGCGATAAATCAGACTAAATCAAATTAAAGCCATGCAGTCGGATCAAAATATACTGCACCCCTAGTGGGGTTCCATGGGGGGTTACGGGTGGGGGGGGGGGGGGGGGGTAGTGTTCTTCATCCTGCACTGAGAAAGTCTTTCAGCTTCAGTATGTATTTCTGATTATGCACGTACATTTTCTAATGTTCATGTTCCCAGATGATATCAGATGCCATTGTTCCTCTATACCGCAGATGAAACAAAACAGTTTATTGTACTCGTGAAACATGGTGGAAACTTTAATGATATGTCTCCGAGTTGAGAGTTAGTCGTCACGCGACTGGGGCAGTAGCGATTCACCCCGGGAATTTAATGTCTGTTTTAATAGGGGGCTCCGGATGTCCAGACAGACTTGTAAAAACGAGAGCGTGTCGAGGAAGACAGCAGTTTAAAAACCCACCGACGTAATTATCAGCCTTTGGGGGTGGGGAGCGGCTCTCTGACCGGGGAAAATGGGGGTCTTTATCGAGCGGAACCAAGCACAGGGGCTGGTGCACGGCGGCACCAGGGCGCGGACATGCACAGCCTAAAAGATCTACGCGGTCCCCCCCCCTCCCCGGCGACGAGTGCCCGCCTCGAGCGCGAAAACGACATTGACGCTTTGCTGCATGATCTAAAACCTAAACAGGCTACACATGTCAGAAAGCAGAACGGAGAATGCAGGAGACATAACGCAGAGAGAGAGAGAGATTGGGGCTGGTGGGGGTCTGCAAGGCCCCCACTAAAGTAGGATATAAATAAACCCCCTCATTCACACAGACACCACGCACAGGCTATATTTAGATAATATTTAGAAATAAAAACTGAAAACAGGAGTATATATGTCCATTCCACTTTCTGTGCAGGGTGCTATAACAGGGTCACACAATAGAGGGACAGGGAATTGTGACACGGAGAGCCGGCAGCCAGCCGCCGAGAGAATAGAGGTGCGGAAGCAGCACCGTGATGCGGGATGCGAGCTGGGGAGGGGGGGAAGAGCCGCAGTACAGCCCGCACGTGACACGCGTGCTAATAGCCAGGAGCGGGGCTTGGCAGGAGTGAGGGGGGGCAGTGGGAGAAAGGGAAGAAGCGAGAGACCGGAACGGGGGGGGGCACGATAGGTGGGACCAGTATGCATGAGCAATGCGACAAGATGTGGGGTGGCGGGGGCAGTCAGAGGCGGGAAGTTTGAGGGAGATGGTGAGAAAGCATTTGGGGAGGGGAATGTGTTTATGCAGAGGGGGGGGGGGTGATCAATGAGAGGTAGTCTGGCCATTTTTGCCTTTTATTCAGAGCCTGAGACAGAGAAGGATGGAGACTCACCACCTCCTAAAGCTTCATGCGCGAGTCAAGTGATTACATCCGCTTGGTCTTCACCTGCCCAGCCTCCCCATCTCCCGGTGTGAAAAATTATAACCCCCCCCCCCCGCCCCCAACCCCCCGCTTCGCTCTCTCTATAAGTCGTGTAAATCTCTTGCACAGAAATGCTCGAAATGTCAGGCTGCGGCTGCTTGACAGGAGTGAGAGAGGTATGGGGCCCGGCCTGGCGCTGGGGGGCCCTGACTGCACGTGGGGCCAGACTGCGGGGTAGGATCAAAGGAGGGTCCTCAGAGCGACCCGGAATAAAAAGGCTAAATGTCACATAATGGCACAAAGTGGAGTGAAGCTTGTATTTTAACCCCCCTCACCTTACCACATGATATGGGTTTAACCCAAGCCCCCACAGATTTTCCCCGCCCCTGTCAGACGCCATCATCCCCTGATCAATTGGATTCAAGGACACCGTTTATGTGATCCATTCTCTCGCCCCACTTACGAACTCTCACGAACCTCTGCTCCCTTTTTTGGGCCTATCTACAACCAGGGAATCAATTCCCGGAACTTTCCGCACAAAGCACTGCAACCAGGGAATCCATTTCCAGAACTCTCCGCATACAGCACTGCAACCAGGGAATCCATTTCCGGAACTCTCCGCATATAGCACTGCAACCAGGAATCCATTTCCGGAACTTTCCGCACAAAGCACTACAACAAGGGAATCCATTTCCAGAACTCTCCGCATACAGCACTGCAACCAGGGAATCCATTTCCAGAACTTTCCGCATATAGCACTGCAACCAGGGAATCCATTTCTGAAACTCTCCACATACAGCACCACAGGGGCGTCATAAAGGAGGGGGGGGATTAAAATGACACCAAGGGGCCCTGAGTGACATATAGTCATACAGAGTGAATATAATTAGATTGTTCTGGGTCTGAGGCCCTACAGTATACTGTATGATCTGCTTTCATGGGGCCCAAAACACCTAGTGTCTCCCCTGCAGCACTGTCACAAGTGCATTTCCGGATCTCTCAGCATACAACATACCAACCAGCTAATCCGTTTCCAGAACTTTCCACAATCAGCACCACCAGACAGAATTTTATTTATAAAAATCATCTCAAAACGCAGAGTGTCATGGCTTTACCCTTATTAACTAGCTATACCTGCACGGTGTATGCAGAGCCCAGACTTCCAACAAGCACACAGCATAATTAACAAATCACATTCTACAAAGCAATTATGCTTATATTCTTATTTTAATTATCACTAGCTGCATTGACCAATACTTGATACATGGTTTTTATATGTGCCAAAAGCCATATAATATAATTACCATACATCATTTCATACATCAGACTGATCCGGCACAGTTGCTTTATGGGTAGCACAGTTGGCTCAGGATTCCTGGGCCGGGGGCCCAAATTCAACCCCCGCTCTACATGTGTAATGACTGCATGATCTCTTGGGCTGGGAAGGTTACCTCCTGCAGCGCAATATAAGTAGGGATTTGGTTCCTGTGTTGAATGTGTGTCCCATCCAGGTTATTCCCTGCGCTTTAGGGTAAGCTCTCAGTGACCGCGTGCTGGATATGAGGTCATACGACTGATGGATGCATCTTACGAAGTGAAAAGAAAAGTCTGTTTGATGAGAGGCCTGGCTACGGATTCAGGATGCACCGTGAGAGGTTCATTTGAAGATCGGCACACAAAAAGGTTCGTATCGGTTAAATGGGAATGCCTGCGCAGCTCAGGACAGACCCATCTGATACGAGGAATCTGGGAAACGACCTGAGCTGTAAGTAGGTGAAGGGGACAATGAGGAAGATGGCAGAGGAAACATGCCAACGAGGAAGATGGCACAGGAAACATGCCGTGGGAAATGGAGAAGAGCACACAATGCAGAGCCTGTGAACTGGGACGGGGCGTCACACAGCCATGGAAAGACAGGTAACTGTCATAAGGAACAGGTGACACGAAACACAGATGGTCACCTGACTCACCCCTTCTCCAAGACAGATGGTGTCCACACCTACACACACTTGCTGTTTATTAAATCTGCACGTCTAAGACCCAAAATAGTGAACTCACCAATAAAGCATTGTGGTGCGCACACAAGGTTTAAACAGCAGTTTAAACCACACACGGAAACTCAAAGTTTAAGACTGGCCTCCCAACTCGTAAAAGTTCTTCGGCAAAATAAAATTTCAGCAAATTAATATAGTATTTTTTACTGTTTTTGTAACATGACACATAGACATGCAAACATCATCCTGAAAACAAAGGCTTTCGTGATTCGGTTCAATGTAGGTCAGGAGAACAGCTTTACCACCCAAATTGAGCACTTTTTATTCTTTATAAATTTATCATGAAGCATATTATATCCACATTTCGTCTCATAGCTTTGAGGACCCTGCATGTTAGAGGAAAAAATTTAGTCTGAACTAATTACACCTTCATTCATTTCAGGCACTTTTATTGTACATGCTCTGCCATCCCAAACCTTCTTATTCTCATGTTCAACTCTTCCCATCCTGTTGTCACAATGAAAACTGTTTATAGCAAAAACGCAACATAATAAGCTGTTTGTGAGAATGGATGTATCATGTGAACACTGGCTCAGGCGAGGCAGCGATTTTCACACTTTCTGTGTGCATCTGAAATCAAATACTTGTTTGCTATGTACGTAGTAGGTGAAATGCAGTATGCAAGGTGAGCAGTATGTCGAATCCTAAGTATGAATGAGATACTAAGCCAGTATTTCTCAACCCAGTCCTCAGCGAACCCCAGACAGTCCATGTTTTTGCTCTCTCCCAAATCCCTGGCAATTGGGAGAGAGCGAAAATGTGGTCCATCTTGGGGTTCGCGAAGACTGGGTTGAGAAACCCTGTAGTAAGTGAATGGTGCCCAGATGACATACTATATTCTGCGAAATTCTGAAGTGTTCAACCGGTGGACACTCCACTATCACACAACGCCACTAGAGCAGCAATGAATGTCGCTTGCACAGAATTTTTTGTCAAGATGGCAGAGTAAGTGCCGTCTCTAGAAGTTGAAGGAGAAAATAATGCCCAGTTACATTACCCATCCATCCACCCATCGATCCGTCCATGTTCTGTGCCCGGTGGTCTTAGGGTTACAGGGGTCCTATTCCAGAAGCTAAGGGCACAAGGCAGGGAACAACCTGGGATGGAATGCCAACCCATCGCAGCCCAGTTACATTAGGAGACTCAAATACATATTTTGATTTTGTTTTATTTCTTTTATAATTTTTTTACAGTTTTAAACATCCGTGGGGGTCAAGCTATGTCACTGGTAAACTTTTGAGTCAGGTAATATGCAAGATAGCAACTGCAGTATGTCTGAGGGTATGCATACTGTTTTAAAGCATACTTACTGTATAGTATGCACTTCATTAATAGTTGAGTAGTAGGCATCTAACAAAATTCAGTATGTACTGTGCAAGTATACGGTTTTGAATGCACCCTCTGTTCTTGACTAAGGCCCCACCTAGTGGCCCAGGCATCTTCTACATTTTTATACAGCTCACAGATATGAACTAATCAACAGCTTGGCAGATCTATATATGTAAGATTAGCCACACCTGAGATGAGAAAAAAGTATCTGGCATGTGTTCAACACAGCATATGCTATAGTCGCAGGCCACAGAAAAGACAATCGGCTCATACAAAATACGAGAGGAGGTTCCACCTTTGAGTAGTATTCTTCTGAAGATAAGAAGATTGTGTTGAAGAGAATAACCTCCATATGCAAACAGCGCGCAGTCACTTAATGAAAGGAAAGCCATGAAAAGTTCTCAAACGAGTCCAAGCTATGTAGTCCCTATCCATTTTTCTCAGGATTCATTACCAGTGCTGACTGCAAAGAATTTTAAACGAAGCAAAAGCACGAAGGACATTAGCCCCAAATTCTGGTCAGCACTCCACATACTCGACTCATCAGAGCTATAAATATCCTAATGATGAAATAAATAAAAATTTTAAAATCAGGCTTTGACTATGTAGGTCAAAATGTGCGTATATATAGCAGCACTGAATTAAAAATTCATTTTTAAATTAATTAATTAAAATTTTACTTAAGGATATGAGAATTGCTATCCAGTGTGCTGCCCGCGTCTGCGCTCGGATCTATTCAGAAACTGACCCATTTATTTTCACAAATATTAAAGGTTTTATCTCACTCTGAGTGTGTCCCTGTGTGCGAGCACTGTTTGAGAAATGGCTTATGTGCAATCATTGCATCCATTCAGGTTTACGCTGGAAGCTTTGTTAGTCAGCATCACCGGCGTGTTTGTTTTTATTTCTGTGTGATAAAAAAGCACAACGTGTCATGGCAGCCTCCGGGGGGAGGAAGAGAGCAGCTGGGGATATCAGAATGACACTCTTACCTGGGGCTGGGCAAGTCCTTCAGACACGCCGGATTCCCCCGGAGACTCAGGTGCAAATCAAACCGCGGCGCTCATGCATATGAGGCCGAAAGCGGCGGAAAAAAGGATACATTCGCACTCCTCCCGTCCGAGAGCCGATGGCTATGATCTTCTGAACGGGGTCGAAGGCCAGAGCTGTTGGCTGATGTGGGAATCCGTGACGGACGGTCTGAAAGGAAGACACGTTAAAAGCCGTGTAAATCACATGTACACAAACACAGTGATCGTAACGGAGGACACTGCAGTGGTGTAAGCCTGCACAGCACGTAAAATCATATACCAATCTTGCGAGTGATAATCTAATGCAGGGTCACAGAGATGAATCATACTATGCGTTGTTCGTTAATCACTTTTTTTTTTCTGGAGAGTTCCTTCAGTAGGTCGAAGTTAGAGCTGGCCCTTTAATCTTCTAGAAAACAGCTCGGTTTCACAGATCCCAGAGCGATTACGAGAACACAGAAATGCAGTGTTGTTTTAATGGCCAGGGATCATAGAATATTTATAATCCTTCAGTCTGTTTATTAATATGTGATATAAGCCCGTCCATGTGAGAATTTCCTTGTGATCATTAATCATAGTACAGTCGCTATGGGAGGGAAACAGGAGGAGGCGGTGAGCCTGGCGGCTGAACCCAAGCGCGAGGACTGCCGCCCCGAGAGCGAGGACTGCCGCCCCGAGCGCGAGGAGTGCCGCCCCGAGCGCGAGGAATGCCGCCCCGAGCGCGAGGACTGCCGCCCCGAGCCCCAAGATGCCGTGTCTGGCCCCAAGATGCCGTCCCACCGTCCCTGTTGACCTGAGGCCAGGCCGCTTGCATTCAGCATGCCAACGGAGGGCTTTCTCTCCTGTGTGCAGCCCACTTTATCAGCATTTCCATCCTCTCCCCCCCCCCCTTATTTTAAAGCTGGGCCAGGGTATCAAAAGGTAGAGGAGCAGATAACAGCAGAATAATAGGCACAGGAAAAAGAAAAAAAAATCAGTGGATGAGGATGATTTCTGAGAGGGGCAAGATGAAGCAAAGATGGGAAAATAATTGAGTGAACCCTCAGGAATCAGCTGTGCGACATGCATTAATGTCACCGGGGGTTGGGGGGGGGGCTTATACCTCAGATATAGCCAGGGCGCTGTATAGGGGGTGGGATTAGGACAATTCTAAGGGCCCCTGAGTAACAGGGGTCTTAAAGATTTGGAACATGATTGGATTGGTCCCAATATGATATGCTTTCACGGGGTCCAAAATCTCTAGTGACGCCGCTGGATATAAGTCCACCTCCTGCCAATTAGCATTTTGACTAAAGACTATTTGCTTGTTTGTTTATTTACTCAACAGCTTCCTCAGGCCAGCCTCTGGGGGGGCTACAGGGTAATATGCCCGCTGCACTCCACACACGAACGAGTCACCCCTGTCCCCAGCTGTCCCTGACACGAGGCTGGGACCCCCTCCCACGCCTCGGCCAAAGGGAAGGGAATGCAGGCACGAGTGCCCTTTGCACCCCTGCTGTGCACTCACACTCCACACAGCCAGATGTCTGTCAGCCCCCCCCCCCTTCCCCAGCCCTGCTTCTGTGGGAGGGGCTGCAGACTGCTCCTCCTTGGCATTCACGCAAATGCGCTCGCTCCTTATAGGACAGCTGAACCCTGCCCTGTCTCCTAAATTCACTGAAGCAGTACAGACAGGAAGGTTGAGCTGCCCTGTTCATCGTGTCAGTATTAATCGCTAACCCGTCCCTCCTTATCACTGCTTAGCTGTGCCAGGCTGATCATCCATGAGAATAACGTCCTATTCCCTCCCGTATCCGTGAAAGTCTGAGTATGACGACAGTATTTCTTTTTTTGACAATATTTTTATTGAGAGGAATAAGAATGCCTACATACAGTGCAAACATCCAAAATGCAAGACATTTTCTGTTTTTTATAAAGAAATTCCTCTACCCACCCAATTTGCTGCTAACAAAGGGGGAATATATATATATATATATATATATATATATATATACAGTATATATAGGACCATTTGGAGATTAGTCGGATGGAATGCAATGGGTTCCATTTTGCATAAATTTATTAATAGACCCTCTAAGAGAGTATTAAATTTTTTCTAATATAAGACATTGTAATGGGTCACTAAGCCATTCTGAGGCCCTGGGCGGATATACCCACTCCAAGTCTAACAAAATCTGTCTTCTTGTCAGCAGAGAGGCAAAAGCATCTTTCTTCTTTTTGTTAATTGAAAGCCCATCTGTTCTAACTACAAAAACAGCCATTTTAATATTGGGTTGCATGTCTAGATTAAGTGCTTCTGATAACGTCTTGAATATTTCAGACCAGTAGTACTTCTTTAAACTGGGACAAGTCCAAAATATGTGAATTGGCTCACACCGTTCATCAACATTAAGATATATTTTGGCTAGCTTAGATTTGATATAGTGAATACGCTGGAGCACTTTGAACTGAATCAAACTAAGTCTTGCACAGGTAGTGATGTTATCGATTCTACTTGATGCACTATTCCAGGTCTGGTCAGAAATTTCCATCCCAAGTTCCTCTTCCCATGTAGTATGAATAGTATTTAGTGTGACTATAGAATGTGTAGTATAGTGAATCTATTATAGTATATAATAGTATTTTTGATATAGTGAGTCTATTAGAGTGTATTAGAGTATTCTTGATATAGTGAGTCTATTAGAGTATATAAGAGTATTCTAGATCTAGATTAGAGTGAATAAGAGTAAACTTCATAAATTGAATTTATTAAAGTCTGTAAGAGTATTGTAAGTGTATATAAGAGTATCATAGTGAGTATTAGAGTGTATGAGAGTATACTTGATACAGTGAGTCTATACGAGACTATAGGGGTGTACTTGGTATAGGGTCTATAAGAGTGTATAAGAATATACTTTTCGTAGTCAGTATGATAGATTCTATAAGAGTATACTTGATGTAGTGAGTCTATAAGAGAATTGTACCTGCTAACCCATTATGACCTTAGTAATAATTCATGGAAATTTGACATCTAATATGCTAATTACTTGAATTAAACCATTAACACCTTGTTAGAATGTCTGAACTAGAGGTGCCTTTGACTGGTTTATAGACACTTCATTTGCAACTATATTTGCTGACTAAAATATTATTTCTATGGAATTAGACAGCCCATGTAAAAATAAGTAAAAAAAGATGAATGGGAGGACGGATGCAAGGATAATTGCATACATCACTTAATAATTCGAGTAATGTATGCTCAGTTAATACATTAGATTACTTTGAATTAACTCACAAATGAATATGCATCTTTCTTTCAGAAATAATATTAAACCTAGCCATTAATTATGCAAATGAGCAAAAAAGAAATTAAATGTAGATTTGCTGTATAAGTATTTATACTGGCAGAATATACATGATGGGCTATTTTCTGCTGACTGTGCAGAGAAGCCTGCAGACCTTCCTTGTGTGGCTGTTAATACTCAGCATACTGAGCATTGCTGAAGCATAAAGGGCAATTCACATGTTCTTAATGTGCACGCGCTGTTATCAAAGGTCTGAAATGTTTTTATCAATATATCTGAAGTGCGCAGCCTGCAGTAAATATTTACAAATCCATCTCGATGACCACAGAGGGTTTTTTTGTTTTCCCGGGGGAGGGGGGTGTAGCAGGAAATTGTCTGCCACTGAATAAAGTGAAATTTGCTCTGCACTGGAATTTCCATTTCAGCAAATAACACGTAGCTTAAAAACAGAATCAGAATGCTAATCATACGCAGAAATGACACAATAGGTAGACGTTTCCAGTAAAAAGAGGTGGATTACATTTTTCAAATGTAATCATATTAGAAGAGAGCCTAGGGAGGCCCAACCACGGCGTCTCTGTCTGCCTGGAGAATAGATCTGTATTATCAGTCTCCAGTAGGCTCCAGCTGCCCCTCCCCCAGGCCCCTTTCAAGCCTCCCTGCCCAGGTTCACTGGCCTCTCGCCAGCAGCTCCACTCCTCCTTCTCCTTCTCCTCCTCCTCCGGAGGGAGTGGGATGTATAACCAGCAGAGCTAAGGCTTGGTGCAGATCCTCAGTCTGCCAATAAAAGTCACAGCTGAGCCAAAAAAGGGCTCCTTGAGGCCTTCACAGACCCCACCCTCACTCCAAAAAAAAAAAAGCAGCCGACTGAAGAAAGTAAACTTATGAATCTGTTGTATAAAAATGGCCATGATAGAGAGATAGAAAAATATGCTTTTTAATGAAAAGCCCCACAGAAGTCATGCATAATAATAATAATAATAATAATAATAATAATAATAATCTCATCACCATCACCTTCGTCATCATCTAAGATGGCTTATGGTGTGGATCTTCGGCAGAATTTTTTTCCCCTGCTTTTTGAATATGTAACAGTGGAGTTGATAAAAGAGCTGTCTGGAGAAAAGACAGCCATTCAGGCAGCGCTATCAAACGAACAGGTGCTCCCTCCATCTCAAGGCACACGTTCGTACGTCAGACCGGGGCCCGTCTCACACTGACGCCGAAGGCCCCCCCCCCATACTGTTGGAGGAGCACTGCACAGTCCAAAACTGAGGCCCTGTAGCTGATATCTAAAGATCTATCCATCCACCAATTTTCTATACCTGCGGTTGCTATGCAGGGTCGTGGGGGTCTGGAGCCTATCCTAGAAGCTACAGGAACACGGCATGGAATAACCCAGAATGGGGCACCAATATACACACACCAGTCATATCTACAGGCAATTTGGTAATTCCAATTAGCCTTAGCATGTCTTTGAACTGTGGGGCGCAGCCAAAGAACCTAAAGGAAACAAGCAAATTACACACTCAGACACAGGGCGGAGACTTGAACCCGGGACCCAGAGGCCTCCTTCTGTATGTTTTTTATATGTCTATATGTTTTGTTCTTCCCTGATTTTCCTTCAAGCCAAATATGATTGCTGTCATTTTTTCAATTACACACCGTATGAACATTTCACTCTCTTCCTTTAACTTGAGGAGTATTTTTAGCTGGTTAAAAAATTAGATTCTAATTTGCCTCCCAGCATATTTGTGCTCTATATCAAAATGAAGAACAGGGATCCATTACAGACACTAAAAGGGCAGCCTGCCGTTTGGTGCCTGCTCACCGCCATCTATCCGCGTCACATTGGAATCCACATAACTGAACATTCATTCTCTACAGCAGTGTTGGCCAACATAGTCTTCAGGGACCCTCAGACAGTCTACATTTTTGCTCCCTCCCAGCTCCCAAAACACCTGTGCCAGGTTTTCAGTGTTCTTCAATGGTTGGGAGCCGAGAGGGAGCAAAAATGTGGACTATCCGAGGGTCCTGGGTTGGGAAACACTGCTTTATATCACTTTGAATGACTTGACAAGGCATCCATCTTGAAAACACTTGCAGATTGCTTGCAAAGTGAACTTTGCATGCATTTAAAGAGGAACCACACCAATATTCCTAACCTTGGTATCTAATCATTGATATACAAGGTGGAGTAGTTGTGCCAGAACATGGATGCGAGACGCAAACCCTGACAGGTTTATGGATTCTGCGACAAAAGCCAGCCAGGACGGCCTGAAGCCACCAGGATCCATTTTCAGCTGAGTCACCCATGGCCCATTCTATCCAGACGAGGTTCCGAAACACAAAGCGATTCGCTTCCTGTGAAACAGCGGCCCCCTTCCATATCCCATTACAAGTGCGCTGGCGCCGACTGTCTCCATGTGCCGAAGCGGGAGACAAGCGGAGCGAAACGGATGAAGTCCAGCCTGTTCCGATAGCGTTAAAAATCTGCCGGAAAATAATCTACAAAATGAACAAAAAACATGGCGCAGCTGACTGAGGTGTCTCACGAAACTCGAGGAGACTTGAGATCTGGATTATGATTCTTCTGGGACAAATTGTACAGGTGCAATGTGATCTCGATCACCAATCAGGTGAGAGGAGACGATTTCTTCTGGTTTATTGGGTCAATAAGTATGCCGCCACCTTAATGGATTGTCTTGAAATGGACTGTTTAATTACCATTTACCTCGATTCCCTCATCTTAGCACTATAGAGAACATTTAGGTTTCCCATTCATCATCAAGTAAATCGCTCTAGTTAGCCCTTCAGCGTTATGTCAGTGTTCACCAACGCTTCACCTGCTAACAACTTAGTAAGCTTGGCACTTTTGACTTAGAGAACTAAGAAGAAGTTTGCAAAGAATCCAGAGTACCCTTCTCCCATAAGAATCTATGCGCTCATCAGAATCAGCTATCCCACGCACTAGTACAGTATTTGCTGCAAGCATGGGCACCATGACAAACGCTACACTCACCTTAGACCCTGATGCTATTACTATTTCATGAGAAGTGAACTGACCGTGTGGCTGATCCCCATCAACTCCATAGCCAGATACTTAAACTAGATATGAACTCGGCGTAAAACACAGGGTCAAATGTGGCTCACTCAGAAAGCAGTCACATCAGTTTTAAAAGGATGGTTGACTGATCCCACTAGAGACAGGTAGACAGCAGCCCTGAAGCAACTGTCAGAAAAAAGAAATATTTATAAGTTGTAATGTTCCTATACTAAACACTAAAGATGAAGGCTTGCTTCATGAATTATACTTTTATATTATGGTGTCCCTGTTAAATCCCTGTATTGACAGTGCCAACTGATAGTATGAACCTTTCATGCCACAAAACTGAAATTTTATACACAATATTGGCCATAAAGCACTCTATTTGCATAGTTTTTATTCCTTAAACCAGAGATATCAATGTGTGAGAGTGAGTACAGTACAGTGCTGCACCCAGCACACGACAAACCACCTCAGGGATGAGAACCTGAATGCAGCCGTGCGGCGGGCGATAACCTCAGCACCTCACTGGTTTGAATGGAATGGAACAGCGTGAAGTTTCTTTCAGGGGCTGCAGTGCCAATCCTGCCAACAACCTCCAAATTTTCCCTGAAAGTTGGAGGACCTGCTTGCTGGGCTGGATGTAGGTTCACGTCACACCCAGGATGAAACAATTGCAGGTTAAGGATCTTATTTAAGGGCCCAACAGAGTAGAATCTCTCCTGGCATTCACGGGATTTGAACTGGCAACCTTCCGATTCCCAGCACTCTGAGCCACCACTCCACCCCCAATGTAAGAAAAACTCAAAATTGTTGTGAGAATCAAAGGCAGATGCAGGTATGACCAAGCATCTCCGATAACGACTCATCAGTTCTCACGTCTTCCTTGAAGAATTTAGGGACCCATTATTATTACTTAAAGAACTACCATTGATAAACGGTCTACTTCACAAGATTTTCACTTGGCAGATTCCAAATTCAAAATGTCTAAACTCAATCTATTCTTAGGTAGATTCTCGGGAAGGTTTAGGATCATTATCATCTGGAAGCATCCATTTTTGGTGCAATTTCAACTCATTCACAGGGAATCTCATCCGAGAATCGTCATCGGCAGAATATTTTGGCATGACGATGAATGAATAGATTCTCTCAATGACTGTAAGCAGTCAAGTACTACAGTACTAATCCTCACATTCCCACTAGCTTGCTTGCCAGTTGGGATAAAGTTATTTTTGTGGTACACAGCATCCAGCAGTCTTTTCTTTTCTCTGAATGCTTGTGTTTGGTAGTGGCTCAGCTATCCAGAGAACATTTCATACCTCCACAGGATCATCCATGTGGCATTGTGCAATCTTAAAATGGATGCTGATGTTCTTTTTTTAAGAACAAACGTTTCCTTCTATCTAGCCTCCGATAATAGCTCACAGTTCTCCAACAGTAAATGTTCCCTTTAGACAATTTGGCTGTTGTGGTGCGGTGAATCCCAAATTATTCTGCGATGATTTGCACAAGTCAAATAAAAATGACTAATAAGTTCTTTAAAAATGATTCCTGAGGCCCTCAAATGCGTAATTTGGTGTTTCTTACCTTTATACTGGAGAAGGCCAACAAAGCTTTGTTCTGGAGATTGACTCTTTGGTTGGTTAACTTGACATCCAACTTTTTACACACACGACTGAACAAACCTTGCACACATACAGTGTATTGCAATTTACTTATAAGTAATATTAAAGAACTACCGTGGTAATATCTTTCTTAAAAAACCTATCTGCTTTTATTAAACTACTATTTCATCATGAAAAAGTAATATTTGAAGAACTATGTTAGAGGTTCATACACTTTAAAGCAGCAGTGTATCAATGACCATCTTTGTTATTATTTACTAATAAACCAACATTGTATATTTTTATATACATTTAAATACATTTCAATTGCAACTAATCATGCTGTTAGGCAGTAATATTGCCCACTATTGGCACTGAGAATATTAGATTCAAAAACAAATGCATGATTGTGTTCATGGAATATTCATGAAAGTTTCAATTTTACATATTTTATCACACTGATATTCACATGCCAGAAAAGTGCATTTTATGAGTCACTGATTCCTTTAAAGAAAGTTGACTGCTAACTAGACAACAAGTGAACTGTGGGAAAATTAGATCAATATATCTAAGTTTCAAGTAAATAGAACAGTCTAAGAAAGCCAGATGTGTGTGTGTGTCTGTGTGCGTGTGTCCGTGTGGATTAGGTTTATACTACATTTTGGGAACCAAATGTTCCCCACAATATAATAAAAACCTGTGCTTTTTTTTTACGCTGTGGGCACCATTTTTCAGGGCCCCACAAAGATCTGTGAATGCGATTAAAAAACTAAAAGTGCCAAAAGTTTTGTATTGTGTTTGGTTACTTATGGTTAAGGTTAGGGCTGGGTAGGGGTTAAGGTTGTCATGTTGGGATTAGGGTTTTCCCCATAGAAGTGAATGGAGAGTCCCCACAAAGATATAGTTACAAACCTGTGTGTGTATGTGTGTGTGTGTGTGTGTGTGTGGGGTGGTGGGGGGTTGCTGCTACAGGCACACTAAGAGATTACTTTCCCTACACATATGATTAGCAGGTCAGATGTGTCCCACTGGCCGCAGCTGCTGAAACTTCCTATCGTTGAAACTTTCCTATTGTTTTTATTTTTTTATTTTATTTGATTTCATTTTCAGATGTACTTCTTTTTCGTTTGATAAATCCCCTGACTTGCAGTTTATGAAGTATTCCATTTACTCTTGGCAGCACGGACCTGCTCGCAATCTTACAATAACATAAGCACATAAACAGGCCCGGTTATATACAATTCTGATTGGCTCATCTGCCCATTAGTCATGCTGTCATGGAATCAGATGTTTTCTATATGGGCCGACTTTAGCGAATGAGGTGATGTTATTTCCTCCACCTTTTCTTCTATTGCCAGCTTAGTGATGTACAATCTATGGCATTGAACTATTCTTCTGTGCTGTGGACCAGAACCAGCGGCAGCAACAGCACAGGATAAAAGTAAGACAACTGGCAGAAACCACTTTCGGTGATGCCCAACTATATTTGCTGTGTAATGTGTTAAAAGAGAGATTATTATATTGCAATGATGCTCGGACAACAAATGACAAGTCGATGAAATATAAATATTTAAAAATGGTAGGAATGTCCATTTAATTACTTATGTTTAACCAGTTAATTAAGCAATAACAGAAATAGGCTTACCTTCATACAAATGTATTAATCTTTTATAAAGTGCATATCTAGAAATTCTGAGCCCCCTGACAAAATGTCACCTTGGGCCCCCCTGTTCAATTTTACATGTATTTTTATGTATTCAAGGGCCCCTGCCAATCGCTGAGCCCCCTGAATCTGCCAGGGCATCCACGCCTCTCCTAAACCTAACCCTAACCCCCGACTTTGATGGATCACTTTAGCCAACAAAGAAATCAGAGGCTGAATGAAACATGTTAGCAAGTGAGAGTACACCTCTTCTGTGAAAAACACCCTTAAAATTAGCATAGCACGTGTTGACACTGATTACCTCACCCTATAACACGTCTGAGGCAGGGTTACTTTAGCAATTAATAAGCAATTGAATATATACTTAGAATTTTAAAAAATATGTTGGGGTCCATTGTTGAAATTCTCTGATGTCCATCCATGCTTCCTTCATGGCAATTTGTCCAACACTGGAACCTGAATATGCCAGAATAGTCTTATGCCAGATACTCACACCTGATGGGCAATTCACAGACACCATCTCACCTACAGGCCATTGGATTACAGGAGGAAAGCTGCACAAACACAGGAGACTGTGGAAACTCCACAAAGACAATCAAGAGGGCAGGATTCAAACCCCCAACTCCGGAGGTGTGAGGCAACACAGTCTGCCCACTGTGTCTCTATCATTAGGAAGGAAATTAATTGAGGTGTCAGAGGTCCAGTATCTAGTCCAGGGTAGCGACTCGTTCGGCACTGTGAGCCCAAAGTGTTTGCCAAACGGACGACGCGCCAACCCATCTGCTCATCTTTCATTCTCCTGCCCTCCAAAGAGCAGTACTCGGGGATCAATGGGGTGGCACCTTTATTGCGACACGTCATGATATCTTGGGAGGGCCATCGCCCCCCTCTTGCTTTCAGGGTGACTTGGGCTGGAGGGCGGTTCGGAATAACCACAGGCTGCCGCTTTGGCCTCAGAATGGGGGGGGGGAGTCCTCCATTACATTCATCCAGCCTCATTGCAAGGTCTTGACATGACCCCCTCTTGAATGGACTGCAGTGTGAACCAGGAATGGCACCAACAAAGAGGGGGGGCATAGCGGTGTTATGCTGCTGTAGTAGGAACTCTATCACTGACATTCAGCTGACGCTACTTTCAAGCAAACAAAAGGAGTTTTAGGGAAGCCACCCGAAAGGAGTCTCCTCTCTAAAATATAGCTAGCAAAAAAAGTGCTAGAGAATCTGAGTCTTACGTATCGCAGAATTAGTAAACGTGTTCCGTAAGTCGCCTGCTTTTTGATGCATTCATCGTGTGCAGCCGTTCCCACTGAGCACATCACGCTCACAGAGGAAAACTGCTCCCTGAAATCAACCCAGGGTGCAATTCTGAGAGCATGCAGGATTCCAGGAAAGGATCTCTAGATCACCGGATCATCTGATTCTTCAGCTGAGATTTTTTTTCTAGTTTACAAGGCCACAAAAGACAGCGAATCCATGAAATAAATGGGGCTGCATCATTCATTACCCAAAATTGTATGCCTGCCTTTTTTGAGAGCACTACACACGATCCTTCCACGCAACAGCAGAAGCGTGCTGAGAAATGTATGTGGGATTGTCAGATGATCTCCCCAAGACAACAAGCTGGGTCATATGAGCCGCATGTCTTATACCTGTGTCAGCATTTCTGTCATTTGTGCAATGTTCTCTGTGTAATGGGGCTCAGAGGTGATGTATGTGATGGAAGGGACCTGTTACTGATCTTGTTTGGATACCTGACTGGTTTGGTTAAAAAAAAAATGCTCAGATATATTAAAAATAAAAGCAGCCTAATAAGCTAGTTAGTATGTGGTCTAGATGTTTCATGAGCTTTAATATGTGGCTGACACAGCTACACAGGCTATCACGGCTAGTATTTCCTCAAGCACCTTGCACCTTAATCGCCATGCCACGCTAGTTACATTGAAAGTGAATTGCTGCCTTTGGCTTCATTTAACGTCTTCCCTCTCAACTCCGGCCCGCCCCCGCCCCCTTCTTCCACAACCGACATCTATAGATTTATATAAATAAAAGAAAACGAAGAAAAACATTCTCCAATGCCGAGAAATAATCGCTGTAGTCAGCTTCAAATACTTCAGCCGGCAGCAATTAGAGCCGTTGCTTCTAAAAATAGACCCGCTAATATCACATCACCGAGAAATAGTACCGCAGGATCTAAGTGGTGCTTTATATAAGAAACGGGCGCCAGTTATGTCATCGATTGAAGGCAATTTGTTTCCGCAGATCGGGAGTCCCGTCATCGCCGCCCAGATAGCGGATAAACTAAATCTGATAAGAAAAAATATATCCACACACGAGGATCCTAATATTGCAGCTGTTCTGTCAATGTGAAAAGCATGGTGATCAGTGAAAACACACAATCACCAACCGGATGAGGTCAACGCCGCACAGATCCCGGTACCAGGAGCTGTATTAAATAAATGAACTGCGCCTTTTTTCAGTCCCACGCTTCCCCCAGTAAAAATGGTACCTCAAGACGCATCGATGCGTAATAATGTTTCCACCACTGCTATATATATATATTTTTTTTTTTCCCCCTGCGGCAAGAAAACAGAAAACGTAAAGCCCTTTAAGAGACGTATAAATAGTAGTGATCGCCGATATACTGTAGCGACACAGAAAGCAAACAGCGAGGAAACGATCAAACGCGCATATGCGGACGAGGTTAAACTGCGGCTGCGACGCGCGTCGATAGACGCGTTTTAACAGACTGAACTCATGGCGCTTGGGCCATCAGTGCATCATGGTCTGTGTGCTACCAAGCTTTTTTTTTTTGGTGTGGAAAAAGTAAAAAAAGGAACAATTTGGCTCATTGCAATCAGCCTTTAAATTGTATTGCGTGACGCTATCGCTGGCTACGGCAAGTCCCGAATGATATAATCTGTCAAACTTTTGGTGATCACAATTCAATTGACTGGGCAACGGGGTTTGATGTGTACCCTGCGGTATTAACAGTTGAGCTGTATACATCACAGCATCCAAAGCGCCTCTCAGATTTCCGAAATAAGCAGGATTGACGCAGGCTCCCGAACTCGAGAGAAATCACGCTATGAGAGAATGGGGATGTTTGTAAGACAACAGTAAACAAACAATAAACGTGAAATGCAAAAATATCAAAGCAATACCTTGCAAATCTGAAAGTTTTCGGAAACAAGCGTTTCCACTACTTCGATTTCTCTGGGAGTCGGCGCCGCAGTTGGGGTACCGGCCGTGCTACTACACAGCGGGGCGCCGCCGATATTGACCGGAGATGATGTTGTCAATCCGTCCAGAACCTTTCGAAACTTCTTCATTTTGGAGATAATGTGGGGGGAATATTAATGATGGCTTAAACTTGATTCCGGGGCAAGTGAAATTGCATTGATAAAAAAAGACGAAGGCGAAGTCAGGAAAACCCTCCCAGGAACTGAACGCTGTCGTGTCTGCGGCTCCTCGCTCTCTTCCCCCTGTAATTCTAAGTGCAATTCAAAAAGTCGTAGAGGAACTTCATCTTGATAAGAAATCTTATGTCCACCAAATACTTTAGGCTATATGTGACGTAATTACGAAAGTAATCTATAATTAAAATAAGAATGAAATGTGAACTAAGAATACCGAATGCGAACAAAACACTGACTGGATGTGTTAAAATGTACGGTGGGTTAAGCCTAATCTAGGGAATTTCATGTTTTCCAGCATGATAATGCAGCTCCCTAAAAGCATTGCACATCGACATGCAATGGTTATCTGAACCTAACTAAAAGAAAACGTCTCCCGAATATGTAACTTATTTAATAATTAACCACGTGCCGACAGATATGTTCTATTTGCATCAAAACGATTAGAGGAAGGAAACATGGCACATAAGCTTGCTGCTGAAGACCCAGGAGGCTTATTCCGACCCTCAAGACAAAGGGGAAAAAATCAGAAGCCGCACAAATGTGAAGTTTGAGAAGTTGATTGTGTCTTCGAGCAGTGTTTAAGATCCAGTGCGTTAAATTCCTCTTCCAGCCCAGCCTTCCTGCAGTGGGGTATCAGTCGCTGTCCGAGGTACTGAAATCTAACGCCTCCTCCTCTCATCTAACCCTCTTCTGAAGTCTCTCCTCCCATTCCCAGCTCCGATTGGGCGCAATGTGAAAAGACCAGCTACGGACCAGTGATAAGAAGGAATGAAATCATCATTTGTATTGATTTCAGAGCTGCATCGGCTCCACGTTTGAAGCGTTTGAAGCTCTGAAAGTATTTGTATTCACCCTTCTCCCGACTGACAGACACCACGAATGGCGTATTATGGATGCGTCTGTAGTGTAGGGGTAAGATTGCTGAGCCGATTGGTCGACTCTACCCTTTCCCAGCTGTTTGTACTTGACAGATGTGTAATTAATCACCGTCTAAACGACGCAAGAGGAAGTGGGGCTCATCACTGTGTCTCAGCGGCAGAGGAGTCGTCTGCGGTTTGATCTCGTGTTTTACGGGGGAAATACGGGAATTAGATATTGCATATGTTGATTAAACATCTATTCAACAATATCTGTAGTTTTATTTTTAAAAAATAATTGTTTTATGTGAATTAGTCATATCCCCAGACGCAGTGTTGCGTAACTTTCGTCGTCACCTTACAAACTACAATATTAATCTTCAACGTTATTTCAAGGCACATGTAGGATAGTAACACTGACAAGTACCTCATGTAAATTTGTATTTTTATTATAATAATTACAAGCCTTTTTTATAGGACAGCGTGAACGTTCTTTTTTCTGTGTCTGGTCTGAATGGACGACACGTTCGTTTTGCTACTTATAGTTTTGCGGTCTCATTTACAAATCGGAGTCCAGATTACAAGTCGCATTTTTACAAACAATTTCATATAATGAATGCGTTAAACTTTGCCTAACACAGATTTTCAGCAATGCCAGTTTATTGTGCAGACTGAATGAAGCTTCATCTTTATATACGCTTAAACATCGTACTTCAGGTTCTCCTTAAAGGAAGTGCGGGCTTTAATTAAAGCCTAATGGTCCCTGAGAAGTATGTAACACAATGATATGTCCTTATTAGCTCTTATAAACAACCTCCACACATCCCACAAGGTTATAATGAACTCAGCTCAGACCAACAGAGCAAAGGCCAGAAGAAGTGAAGTTGGGACTCTGATGCTTTTACAAGGCACAGACAGGTGGCCTCTGTAATCTTTCCTAATGAGGGAACACAGGGCTGGTGGCATAGCGCCCATCTAAAGATGCCCCTCCCCCACGCATGGGTGCAGAGATTTTAGTCTCGTCACTGCAGGAACCAATGGCCATCCAGCTGTCACAAGCACCCCTCACCCATCTTTTGAATGGACGTGTAGAAAAAAGAATCAAACAGGCTAAACACTTGCTCCTACAACCCAGCACACCAGCTAACCAGATGCCTGTCCATGCACATCCACACGGGTCTCTGTTATCCCCTCTGCACCGGCATAGAAAGATGGGCTACAGATCTACTCCATGGCATGCGGTGCTGTCTGTCCCTTTTTGCATATGGGATACCAGCAACCACCCAGGGAAGGGCATGCGATGGCACACAAGCCCTTGTGGCATGCAGACACGCTTTGGGCGCCCAGGGAAGGGCATGCGATGGCACACAGCGCCCTTGTTGCATGCAGACACGCTTTGGGCGCCCAGGGAAGGGCATGAGATGGCACACAGGCGCCCTTGTGGCATGCAGACACGCTTTGGGCGCCCGGCGCCCAAGGAGACACATAATCATATGCACATAAAGAGCCGATTAAAGGTCCCCTGGGCCTTGGTTAGCAGTGACTGCAACGGTGATCACACAAATTTCACGATGCGCTCATTATAAGAGATCAGCAGCTTCTCTGACTTATCAAAAACATGGTATTATATTACAAAGCTTTAAAGCGGAAGATTATTATTAGGGGATTATTAATGTTCATTTTAATGTCCACTATGCCATTACATTAACAACTGTATGCAACATAAATGAAGAAAATGTTTATTCTAATGCAAATATTTACTGTACATTTTAAAACAATAGAATACGATGACTTCACAAAGTATAATAGCTCATTAATTCTGTATACTGAAATTCCATATGCAGGAAACACATGCATGCTCACAGGAAAAACTTTGTAAATGTGTTGTTGTATGTTCACTGTGTAGAGTGTTTCCATAGCAGCATGGCAAGTGTTTTCCACTGGATACCTTTGAACACAGACATAAAATCAACCCATGTAGTTCACATTGAATGTTGACTCATTTGTACAAAACAAACATTTATGTGTGTAAAACAGCACAGGCGCAATAAAACAGGGAGAGAAAATGGCGTTAATGGTAATGGACTCTGGCCTAACTGACAGCGAGCCAAACGAGTTCTGTAAGGAAAAACCCTTAATCAGGCTGCCCTTTATGTTACAAATACTCTGCTCTCTTTCGTCCAGGTTCCTATATAGTTCTGAGACAGGTGCATATAAAGTGCTGTAACACATGTGCACATTGTTTGATAACTGGTGCATATATAATGTAACAGTTTTGAATAGAAATCATTATTACATGTTTACACAACACTGAAGGACTTCGTGTAACACTGGTGTTTACAGCGCTCTAACAGCTGTGCACATATTGCTATCACATTTTGTGTATAGTGTTTTAACAGGAGTCTTTATACTGCTGTATAGGATGTGTGTATAGCAGGTTTTTACATAACATTGTAACAGATGTATGAAAAGTACAGTGACAGGTTTGTACACAGCACTGTAACAAATGTGTGAATGGTGCAGTGGCGGATTTGTACACAGCGCTGTAGCAGATGTATATATTGCGCAGTGACAGGTTTGTACAGTACACAGTGCTGTAACAGATGTGTGTATATTGCAGTGACAGGTTTGTACACAGTCCTGTAACAAATGTGTGAATAGCACAGTGACAGGTTTGTACAGAGCACTGTAACAGATGTGCATATGGTGCAGTCACTGCAGTGACAAGTTTGTACAGAGTTGTAACAGATGTGTGTATAGTTCAGTGACAGGTTTGTACACAGGACTGTAACAAATATGTGCACAATACAGTGACAGGTTTGTACACAAAATTAACAGGAGTGAGGATAGTGCACTGGCAGGTTTGTACACAGCACTATAACAAATGTGTGAATAGTGCAGTGACAGGTTAGTACACAGCGATGTAAGAAATATGTGCACAGCGCAGTGACAAGTTTGTACACCGTGCTGTAACAAATGCATCTATAGTTACATAACATTGGTGTTTACCGCTTTGTAACATTTGTGTTTGCTGTGGTGTCACAGATGTACATTGAGTGCTTTAACAGGTTTCCATTGTACACGTTTTCATCATCGGGGGTGTGATCCCCGACAGAAGTGTTTTGTGAAGATGCTCTATAACATGTCAGAGATGACAAACAACCCTTTTATGGAGCTTTTATCATGACAAAGGACTAAGTGCCATGAAAGGAATGGTGCCTTTGGACTGGAAGTGCTTAAACCTAAAAGTGTAGGATTCATCTCAAGGTTCCTCACTCTACGACTGAGAAAGACGTCAGCTCATTATCGCTTCACTTTGATAAGACAGTCTTAGGCGCTATTTTGCATTTGAGAGTCACACGCTCTTCCTCGTGGCGGTGGCCCGTTGCACCAGTGCTAACTGGTCCTGTCTTATCACGAGGGTTCTGAGCTCCGAGGTGCCACAGTCCAGCCCTCCGGGACAGCGCCACACCGGCACTGCACACATTACAATTTGTTTCCTGACAGAACCCATCCTACCAGCCGTAAGCCTCTCTGAGAATCAGGCGGCCTTGGTTGTCAGGTCCAGCCATGTCCCCAAATAGGGAACATGACCTTCAATTTATCGCAGGGAAGAAATCAGCGGTCTGTGCTCTGCCTAAAAATAATACACGTTGCTGTATGTTTTGTAACAGAAAGCACACAGGAAAACTGATAAACGAGGAAGTTCCATTTTTGAAATTTAACCTCAAAGTCAGGAGGAGCTGAAGTCTAGTAAAGATGCTCGTTAATAGTCACAACTCAGTCAAATGAGGGAAAGGGGCTTATTTTCTTAAATATCCCTTAGAAAACTGAACTCTCTATCCTGGTTAATAGGGTAACTTTACTGGGGGCAGCAGCTGAGTGATGCTGGGTCTGATTTACACATAAATGGCCTGAAAGACTGTTAATGAATACATTTCCCTTTGGGTTATTGCATTGCCCTAACAAATCAGCTGTTGAATGGCAAAGCTTGAAAAGTGTTTTTCCGAGACAGAGCAAGATGAGCATATCAATCAGAGCCTCACTGAGCTCACATGACACACAGCACGAAGAAGCGCCGCTAAATGCCGTCACGGCAAATGTTGCGGATTCCAGATTCCAGTAGGAGCAAATAAACAGACATATTTCTACCTAGAGTGGCTCAGTGGGTGGTGCTGCGATGTCACTGCTCCAGGGAGGTGGGTTTGGTTCCTGTGTAAAGCTTTGTGAGGAGGGCCAGTCCAAGGCATAAGTAAACTAACCGGCTGCTTGGGGCCCAGTGGCCACCAGGGGCCCCCGCATCTGATCAGCTTGTCAGGCTGGGACAGAATACGACCGATGATAACTAGGTTAATCAGATTTTGCTCAGTGTTCCAAAAAGTTGTGGACTGGCCCTCTTGGTGAGCGTGGCGTTCCTCCTGTCTTCATGTGGGTTTTGGCCACGTTCCAGGATATCAGGACATTCTGCCACTGTTCCGAGGTATTTTGATTGCCCCCCTGCGCTATGTTTTCTGCCACCTGCGGGGGGCGGGGGGGGGGCGGGTTGTCACCATGGTCTCCCCACCCCCGTATTGGCTAGTAAAAGGATTGATGGATAGTACTAACTGCTAATCCAGTGAGAATTAGCAGTGAGAATAAGGGAAGGCCAAGGGTCCAGGGCTAAGGTGCCTAGATGGAAAGCCAGGCCATTATGGGCAGTGAACGCTCACACCGTTACGCAGTGAAGGAAACAAAGAGCCACCGATTCCATTTTTGTATTGGGAGGATAGGGTGGAGTGTCAGGAGTGTATAAAGCAGACATTAAAAAATAAAACCCTTCAGAGGCACAGCGGAGCTGCGAGGTAACAGAAATAGCATCATTAATACGTCTTGCCCCAATCAGCATGGTGACACAGCTTGGATCCGATCATAGGCGCTTGACCACAGCATGGATAAATCCAGATGTTTATATTAGCTGATTGATCCCATTGATTTGACAAGATACTAATGACGCAATAATTGTGAAGACATCATGCTACAGTAAGAATTTAAACTCAGAAGTTGGTGTAGCTGCAATCCCAAAAACATTTTAACAACATATTTCTTTTTATTAGTGTAGAACATTAAAGAGGCAAGACTTATTCATGCACAGGATTATCACAATTTGTGCAATTATCTTGAAAGGACAGATAATTGATCATAAACAGCTCTATGATTTTTTCCCCTGCTGCTATTGAGTTCTCAAGCAACACAGACACGTTGTGCTGCATAACTGCTTTCCTAGGGTTTGTCATTGATGGAAGCGATTATTATTGGATGCGTGCAGAGGTACCTGCCAAATCTCCTCAGAGGGCAAAGAAAGTGAGTGATATTTAGTAACCATCTCCCAGTGGTGTTTTCTTGCATTTAATAGCATAGAAAATGTTTTTTCCCCCTTCTTCACTTACACAAAGAGCAGGAGATTGAGAAGCCATGTGCATTCATTCTCCCAGCATTCATTCGGCCAGCTGCTTGAGTATTGGGCATTGTGCGGATGCTTTTTCAAGGAGCTGCTCCCATTCTGGCTCAGCCTTCGCTTTATCCATGCACTCTGGAACACATCAGTGATCAGAGGACATTCACACACATGAGGGTGGGGTGTTGGTGGTGGTCAACCCATTCGCTGGAGAGGGCCGAGGAGTGTGGTGATGGATCTCGTGGAGGACCTGTGGTCAGTGTACCTTTATCAGTCTAAATACATCCGAAAGCAAGATGGTGACAATCGCTAAGTGCATTAGCACAATACAGAGTTCCGCTGGGTCCCTGTCTCCCTCTCCTTTCTCCTTGCAGGGCCTCATTTTACACCCTAATCCCACTTTTGCAGATCCGCAGTGCAAACAGGCTGCCATTGTCTGCATAAGGTGTGTAGTGGGATAAGCCTGATGGACAGTGTCCATTTCCTGGCAGAATAGATCTAAGCACAATAGAAGGCTCAGCAGTGATTAGGGAATGCAGAGACACTGCACTCTACTGGGGAGGGGGGGGGGGGGGTTTGTTGACAGCAGTGACCTTCCTGAGGAAGATGTGCCGTTCTGGTGACCCCTGTGTGAAGTTGAAATGGACCCATCCTGTCCCTCTGTGTGTCTCTATGGGTAGGAGAAAATCTCTTAGCCGGGAAAGATTGAGAAATTTAAGTCACATGTAATGATGAGATTTAGCCAGCCAAAAAAGGTTTATTTATTATCTATTTATTAAACTATTTTATCCAAAGCACAGCACAATGGTAATAGTAGGTTCAGCCAGTCCTAGGAGCAATTGTGGGTTAGGGGCCTTGCTCAAGGGCCCAACGGAGAAAATGCAGTGTCTGCCATGGGATTTGGACCAGTAACCTGCATACAGTACTATCCCCCTGAGCTGCATACGACCTCCAAGCCCAGGGAATACCTCAAACTGAACTGCACAGTTATGTGCACTGATGCAAAGGATTATATCTATAATAAAGAGGTCATTAATAAATGCTACCGATTTATCACAGTCTGATCTCTCCATGCAAACATTTTCACAAAGACTTTTGGGTCATCATTATTAGAAATGAAAGAAAGGATGTCTGTGAAATGGCTTTTAAAATAGTATAAAGAGCAAGAAAAACTAATTCTGCCAGAATATATTTGATCAATGGAGGACAGGAGAAGAAACATTTGAGATTTTCTACTAAGCTAGTTTCAAGATGTCCTAAGATACTGTGATAGAATCTAAAGCAGAACTTTTCCAAAATCTTGCCAAGATCTTTTTTGCCCTTAAAATTTCAAGGATATTTCTTCTTTGAGAAAAATCTGAGAAAGTTAACCGATCGTTGTTTAGTACTAGAAATATAACATAAAAATGTAAAACCCACCTACAATCATTCTTTTTTTTTACAGGATATTGTGTGTGAGATGAAGAACTCGGAGGCGGTCAGCTGGCAAACAAAAAGGGGTGTTACTTTCCTAAACGGGGGCAGGGAAACAAGGGAAAAAAGACCGCGAGGGGTCAAAAGAAGAAGGTGAGTATGAGGAAGGAGATGAGCAGACAGGAGAAGGAACATCAATGACTGGGAAGGGGTTGATGAGACAAACAGGTACGTAAATACAAAGACTAACGAGGGGTAACAAGCAACAGGTGTGACTCAACAGGACCACATTAGGGGGGAGACAGGATGGTCAGGCAGGCATGACGAGCAGGATATGACAGTAACCCCCCCCCCCCCCCCCCCCCAAAGGACATAGGATAAAGTGGGATGGAGACACAGGGCCAGGAACAGGGTACACAGGATAGACACCACACAAAACCAGAGGGGCTGAGCCACCAGTGAGGACTGGACAGGGCACATGGAACAGGCAGGGGCCAGACCAGGCACCAAAAGGACAACAGGAAAGACCAGCACTGAACAGGGTCACACAGACGTAACAGATGATCCATGGGATGAAACCAGGCACCAGGAGAAATGGACCAGAGGAACAAATGCCAGACATCCACGGGAACCAGGGAACAGGAGAGACGGAGACCGAGACAGACTGAACACACCACACCTGCGAACACCAGATGGACAAAACCCAGGCATAGATGCAAGAGAAATCTAGGGACAGCAGAGAGGACACCCAACAAGATATACACCAGGACAGGACCAGCATGTAAAGGGATCAGTGGGACCGGAGGGCACTGAGGGGTCAGCAGGGCCAGAGAAGGAAGGCGCAGAGGAAGTCGCAGAGCATGAGTAGGAGGGCGCAGAGGGAACCGCAGGACCGGAGCAGGAGGGCGCTTTGGGATCACAGGGTTGGAGCAGGAGGGCGTTTCGGGAACCACAGGCCAGGAGCAGGAGGGCGCTTTAGGAACCACAGGGCAGGAGCAGGAGGGCGTTTCGGGATCACAGGGTCGGAGCAGGAGGGCGCTTTGGGAACCACAGGGCAGGAGCAGGAGGGCGTTTCGGGAACCAAAGGCCAGGAGCAGGAGGGCGCTTCGGGAACCACAGGGCCGAAGCTGGAGGGCGCTTTGGGATCACATTGTCGGAGCAGGAGGGCGCTTCTGGATCTCAGGGCCGGAGCAGGAGGGTTTCGGGAACCACAGGGCAGGAGCAGGAGGGCGCTTCGGGATCATGGGGCCGGAGCAGGAGGGCGTTGTGGGTCCTCTCCTCCTGGCCTCAGCAGACGACTTGTCCAGGCGGACAACATCAGGCAAAGGAGAATGGGGGGGATCATCACAAATAGTGTGCCCCTGTCTCTCCCTCCGAGAGATGGAGACACGGCCAACCCCTCTTCATGGCACCCGCTGACACCGCTTACTGAATCAGGACTTAGGATTAGGTGCGTGTGGCCGTCAGCCCGAGACAGGGGCTCAAGGAGCAGGACTTTTGGCCAGGCCCAGAGGGTTCCACTCCTGTTCCTCTGGCGGGACATCTGCCAGGCGACCAAACCTGGCCTGGCAGAGAGGGTGGATTCAGGCGTCCTGTAGGTGCGACTTGTAGGGGATGAGAAGACGGCAGGCGGGGAGCCAGGAGGTTGCGAGAAGGCCTTCAAGGCGATGACAGGAGACCAGACGGGCGCCAACAGGACACCAGAAGACGAGGCACTTGTCGATGGGACACCAGGAGACGAGGGGGAAACCGATGGGATGGCAGGAGATGAAGCAGGTGCCAACGGGATGGCAGGAGATGAGGCAGGAGCTGATGGGACAGCAGGAGGTAAAGACGGAGCCAACTGGGCACCTGGAGGTGAGCAGGACAAAGCCGGGACAACTGGTGTGAGCACTGGCGTTCCTGGCAGGATGGCACAGCTGCAAAATCATGTGATGTGGCCCCTCTTGGGCTGGGAGCCGGGGACTCAGGCATAGTGGCCTTCTGGGGGCCAGGCACCTGAAGCCAGGCGCTGGGGGCACAGTGCAAGTGAGGATGGCCTCTGGGGGTGTAGCGAAGTCGAGGATGGGCTCTGGAGGCGCAGCAGAGATGAGGATGGGCTGTGGAAGCAACTGGGTCAGGTGAGGCGGCAGCCATAGGCACAGCCCTCTTCCTCCTTTTCCTCCTCCTGCAGTTAAAGATGATGGGTGGAGCTGCAACAAACTTCGGGGAGCTGGTGGGCGAAGCTGTGGCGAGCTGTGGGGGGCCGGTGGGCCAAATGGCTTCATGCTACAGAGAGGCAGTGAGCTGAGCAGCTTCACACTGTGGAGAAGTCATCTTCATCGTGGCAATGAGCACAGTATAGCATCCATACAGGTGGGTGAGCCATACACTGGGAGCCTACATGGGCTTCTCCTCCTCCTCTGACCCCTCTAGGTCACTCTCACTCAGCAGGTCGATGAGGGGATTGTCCACAAAGCATCAATATGAGAGGCTCGGACACCAGGAGGAGGTCAGGCGCCGGGAAAGCAAGCAGACGGAGATGCGGAGTGCAAGAGGCTCCTGGGAATACCCACTAGGCGATTGGTAGAGTCCAGTCATTCTGTCATGACATGCGGGATGATGGACTCACAGGCAGCCAGTTGGCAAAGAAAAAGCGATTGTATTTAACTAAATGGGGGCAGGGACACAAACAAGACCACAAGCGGTCAAAACGTGAAGGCTAATAGGGGGAAGGTCACAGGTAGACAGGAGGAGTGACATCATTGACCAGACTGGGGCTGACGAGACAAACAGGTACTTAAATACAAAGACTAACAAGGGGTAATAAGCAATAGGTATGGCTCATGAGGGCGAAGAGAGGAGGGTCAGGTGGACATGATGGGCAGGATGTAACAGATATATTTTATATCCTTGCTTAGCTCCCAGTACAATGTATGAAGTGTTAACCAAATCAGAACCAAATATCTGCATCAGAGACCGTGAGTCCACAACAACGTGCCTGAACTTAGAGAAATGCTCTGCACATCAGCTATATAAATGCCTCACTTTCGTTTTCCTTCTCTCTTAAACAGAGATGTCAAAGATAGCCAAAAGTAGGACTGATCATCTTGTAGAACGAATATGCTGCTCAATGGTTGGGTCCCCATTGCTTGCCTGGTAGGAGATTACCCCAGGTTGCTGTGCTCCCTTGATTTCCCATGCAGTCTCCCATGCACAAATACGCTCATCACTCCATGTAAGGTGTTCAACAGCCTCTGTCAGGGAGCTCCACATCGCCCCCTTTCCCAGTCTGTCAACAGAGACCGTAACATCCTGCGCCCTCCATGTCTGCCGGTGCCCTGCTGCTCAGGGACGCGATCCTGCTTCACATCACATTATGTCATAACCGTAAGAGAGATTCTCAGTTTATCTGCTTCCGTGACAGCGTCAAACTGTAAGACACTATAAATAAAGCAGGCAGCTATGGAACTGAGTTTATCTATCTTTGATAGCTGTTTATCAGGTACAGGACAGCAGCGAGGTTAGGGATTAGCCACCACCCTATAATAAGGGCTCCCATTTGCCACTTAAAAATCACTATTTTATAACATGTATATAATGATCTATTAATGATTTCCAAAGTGTTATATCCCAATTAATAACCTGATTATAAACCATTCAAAAACCCTTTGCAGGGGTAGTCTTATTGTAAAGTGGAACCAGGAATTAAATAAAAATATTAATCCATTCACAAAAGAGAAGAAGCTTTAGATAATGTTGACCTTCGACCTGGAAACACATTTACCAAATGTTTGACTGATGTCAGCATTACTAAATGGGTTCAGGGGGCAGTGGAAGGGAAAAGCGAAATAGCAAGTCATCCCTGTAATTATGGAACAATTAGGATTGCCACACCATGCTTGTCTTCAGGGCCATTACTGACCCTCCGAACCTTTTATCAAGATTGTTTGTGTTTAAAACTCAAAAATTACATTCGAAACATGGCAGTAAAATGGAGCTAACAAAAAGCATATTTTCCTAAAAGCATGAAATGACAGCTTTTGGTCAGTTTCCTGGGGTTATGGGATAAGTGTGGAAATGTTGTCATTGAGCTCTTACATTCATAATGGTTCCCTTCATTTTAAATGAATGCAACTGATTTTAAGACCTGACTCATCTAAATGCATCTGAGAAATCATTACCAGGCAGCAGTTTAACTGTTAAGGACTGGAAATTTGGCTGGATGAAGGATTTTCAATGTTCTGGGGATAGTAAGTTTCAGGTACTATATCCTTGGATGGGGGACTTACCCATGTTATTTGATTAGTGGTTAGGATATAAATATTTTCAAAGGTAAAGCTGTTAAGCAAATTTGAATGCAATATATACTACTATTCAATGCAATTCAGTTCACATATAGTGCCATTCTTAAAATGTTTGACCCCAAAACTCAAACCACAGTGCTGCTTACTGACATACCACAGTTTGGGGCAACAGTAGTTTAAATAGCATAATAAACAAAAATGGAAACAAAACTGAACAGGATGGAATCTCCCAAAAGCATCAAATGGTTATAAGAACTCATAAATAGAATTATATAGAACTTAGTTATGTCATAAAAGCCTTATTGTGACCAATGCCAGTAAAGACCATTGCCAGTTCCCAGTTGGATGAATTTAGATGGGACTTTACTACCAGAATGTGACTGTCCGGTGTCACAGGGGTTTTGTCCAGACTGACAAACTAGCATATTCCAGGTATCCTTAATGAGCGTCCACCAGTGGTGAGTCAGTCTCGCACACAGGGGTCTGGACAAGCTGAGACACCTCCAAGCATCCATTCTGAGAAACGGCTGAAAAATAAAGCTTCAGTGTCAAACGGCAAGGAAGCGTTTCCTGGAATCCAGGGAAGGGGACACATATAAATGTATTTCCAGCTGGTAGCAATATAAATAAAAAGGTCACATCTAATGCAACATTATTAAAATCGAATCATCTACTTGTTTGCTGCCTGACAGTTCGGTATGCAGTTGTGGTTGTAATAATGTTATTTCTAATTCAGTTGTTTTCGATTCACGTTAAGTGCAAATAGGGAAGAGATACATGAATCTTTAAAGCTCAGAAAATGCCAGTATCTGTTGGTTTTTGGCCATAATGCATGCATTTCTCCATTCCACGCAATATTTAATGCAAATGGCTTTAAAAATAGAACAGCAGGCACACAGCGTTTCTGCTTCTTATTGTGGGCCTGATCTCTTGATAAGGGAAATGACCACTGTAACTACCATAATCCTTCTTTGTTTCTGCCACCAGCATGTCTCCTTGGAGACACGGTGTGCGACCATATGGCCGGGGCGTTGGTCGGAGCCCGTTTTCCAGTCTGTTCCTCAGCACTCGAAGACGGGGAGCTGCTGAAGCAGCCGCGCCCCGGCCTCTCCGCAGCCGAGGCGTGACGAAGGAGCAGTGCAGGGGATGTAGGAGGCTCTCCGGGGGGGGGTGAGAGCCGAGGCAGGGCCGGTGGTGGGAGTGGAGGGTAGGAGTAGGACAAGCAGCTAAAGTAGGCGTGAAAGTCAGAGTGGGAACAGATTAACCCAGTATTTCCCTATCTGGTCTTTTGGCACCCAGAAAAACGTGGACTGTCTGTCCCCAAGGACCAGATTGGGAAACACTGGGTTAAATTATAGATCAACCTGAAAATATTGCAGTCTAATCTAATTGTCGAGCCATGTGACACCTGGAAAAAAAATTGCAGAGCTCAGCAGCTGCGCAGAGAGAAACTTTAGTCTGCAGACATCAGCCGGTACCATGACTTAACAAGGCCTAAACCGCGATTTCCTTTTTTTTCCTCCATTTTCAGACCAGTGATTTGTATCGAGGAAAAGCAAGACCCTGAAAGCTACACAGAGCCTGGAGGCTGTGCGGCAGCGCGGGGGGTGACGTCACCGTGTTGCAGCTCGCAGAAGCTCTCGGGCCAAAAGGGAGTAGGCAGGAGGCCGATGCAGCCATTGGCAGAGGCGAACGGAGGGAGGAATGAGAGAGGGAAGGAGAGAGAGACAGGAAGGGAGAGTTCGTAAAGTAGATGGGCCACACGATCAGCTGAGTACAGGGCAAGGTGCTGGAGGTGACAGATATTACGTCGAGACATAGAGCCCGAGGGAGAAAAGTTTAGGAGAGAAGTACCAAACGTTGTTTCGGTGAGACAACTTTTGTCATTCTGGGCTGAGCTGGCTATACCTGCTGCTTTTTTCATGAACCATGGCAGGTACCCACACAAGTGTGATGACATACAAAGCCCTCGATGCCGAGACTCTCCGGCAGACGGCATGAAGGTCGCTGTTGAGAGGGCCAAGTGGAGCCCGCGGTGCCTCTGCCAGCTAACAAGCTTCCGTCCAAACCAGGTCTGGCAGCCCCACGCCGCGGCACCCTCCCCTCTCTCCCCCGAATTATACTTTCATTTCCCATGAATATGAACGTGCCCAGAAATGCAACACATGAATGTTCCCAGGGTAAAAAAAAAAAGCAAAGATCTGTTTGGCTTCAGAACTGTAGCAACAAGCTAATTCTGATAACACATCGGAGCTCCTTCAAAGCGCCAGTATGTATTGGGTTCACAGGTGACCTGCAAATAGAGGGTAGCTTGTTTCGTCATTGCAGCATGATTTAGTGAAATGCTACCCTGAAATTTTGAAACACCCTGTCGTGCCATGGGCATGTTCGGATGAAAGAAGAGGACCATCGTAGCTGCGCTATTCTAAGTGGTACTCATAGGTTTGGCTCTTCGTGATGTTTCATGGCTTTGATCTTCTTGCACACTTTTCCATCCATCCATCCATATTCAGTAAGCATGGTCATCACAACTCCAGTGGTCCCCACATGTATATTCCACGCATACATTGTAAAACTGGTTTCCTGTGTACTCTGGGTTCCTCCTGTAGCCTTGTGATGCTTTCTGAAGGTGATCCTGTATTGCAGGGTTATTCAACTCACGGTCCTCGAGGTCTGAGTACTGCTGGTTTTCCAGCCTTCCTTTACCTGTCAGTCAGGTGTGAAGCCTCTGACCAATCAGAATCAGTAATTATTAAACAACTACCTGGGAGAACTGAAAACAAGGCCTGGATTTGGAATCGAGGTCCAGAGTTGAAGAACCCTGCTGTATTGCATAAGAGGTTATATAAGACTGGTGGATGTAGTTCTATATAAATGATCACATCATTAATAAAAGTCTCCAAACTGATATATTCTGACAAGAATACATTCAGGTACTCAAACAACATGAAGCAGTGGAAAATTACATCAATAGGAGCTATCAAAACACAAAGATGTCTCCATACCAACCCTCACATAATCTACGGGTGACTACAACAAAATACACACCTAAGGTACAATTCTGGGGAAAAGTTTGTGAACCCTTTGTGTGTGCCACTTCAGTAATGAGACTCTTTATTTGATATTGTGAATGTAGATGAACACCAGATCACAATTTTAAGAAAAATCCAGATTATTGCAAAATGGTTACAAACTGCTCATTTGAAGATAAAAAAGGCGCGGAGTTCACGCGAGATGTACTAGGATGACTCCCCCCGTCAGATAATGGACGACAGATTTGCTGCAGTAATCATGGGAGCGAGCATGCGCCAGAAGAAGGTTAATGGCTTTTAAACGAGGACAGATGTTGTGTGTGTAAGTCATAATTGATGATAACAGGTGCACAGCACCAGAAATAGCCCCTCCACCTGTAACTCGCACAAAACAAGACACAATCAGGCAACCACGCTGCCCCCACTGGAAAGCTACCAGAAGAGCGCGCAGATCTTAACAAATGCTCCGTAATCCCGTTGGCCCCTCCCCCCTCCCCCCTGCCATTTGGGGAGTTGAAAGGGCAATCGGATCAATAATGGGAACAGAATGAGCTTTACGTGTCAGATTTTGAACCCGGATGCCCAGCTGGCAGATGTTAATGAGCCCAGGAACAAAATTAACAGAAGACATGGGGAAGAGGTATAGATTATAAACTAAGATTCCGAGAAGAAGACATACAAGAGCTCGCTGTGCTTTTTTATCCCGCTGTCAGCTGGAAGGAGCTCGATCAATCGCTCCTCAACTGACCACAAGCCAACAAAAAGAAATAAGGATATGATTGGGTCACATCTCAGGAGAAACAGTCTGCCATTGGGCCTCTGGGAACAGTGTTTAATCCTAGAGGCTCTGGCGATTATCCATGTTGTTGTAAGGCCCTGATAACACAGTGCGGTCCCTGCCTCAGTATCAACGGCATCTGACAGAAACCCAGCAGGGAGGAACAGCTTAGCAAATGCCGCCAGTTACCGGGTGGGTCACTCCTTGAAATGCTCAAAGCCCCAGTGGATTGTCAGTGAAGTGTGCGACAAAAGGAGGAGAGTGAAAAGGGGGGGGTGGGGGGGGCAGATAAAGTGACACATTTCGATTCCACAGCGATGTGCGTGGTAATAACGAAAATGGAAACCGAAAAGTATCAGCTGTTACTTTGGATGCTAAATTTGATCAGTAAAATATTCCCACAACAGACATAAAGTACAAAGCCCTGTACTGGATACGCGTTTGGAAGATGGATGGATTAAAGATTAAATTAGACAAATCAGGTAGACACATGTATACAAACTTATATTTTATTAATATCAAGGATGTCGAGTGAGAGAAGAATCAATATATTAGGCAGCATGTTGGAAACAAGGTCACAGCGGCCCTCTGGTGAAAAAGTCTCCCCAGGATCCAATCAGCCTTATCATTATGTCAGTAGGGTGTGATGGACTCTCTCTAGATAAGCTGGATCACACAAGGATGTTCGATGATGCTCACAAAGGCATCCTCCCCTCCTTAAGCAGGCAGCCAATATGGGCTCGGGATTTCAGTCTCACCCTGAGCCGGGCCGGAAGCTCCTCTGCTGGCGTCCCGTGCCGGTGACCTTGAAAGAGAAAGTGAAAGACGTGAACCGCCAGGCTGCCTCTCCGTGTCCCACAGGTCGCACCCTGCCAGGCTGTGACGTGCCGCCATGTTAGGTCCAAAAGGTCTCATCACATGCAGGAGTCATCTTCTTAAATTGGGCTAATTAGTAAAATAGAGCACCAGGTCAATTATGCAAACGCCGATACTTACAATACAGCAGCCTGACTCTTACCAGCCTATAGGCAAAGCTGGTTAAAATAGACAATTGTTTCACATACTATAAGTTTATGCAATATTACAGTTAGAATCAGGCTATCTACCTGGCAACAGTAAATCAACTATAAAAGACACAAGTGCAATGATTCCAGAAAAAAAAAACACTTTTAGCCTTTATTATTACTGTATGAGGTTAGGACTTCAGGATAAAAATAGTCATTGAAGTTTATGCAGTTATACTGCAGAATATTTTACTTAGACAATGACAAGCTCACAGAGGCCCATATACATTTGATCTAGCAAACTTTACCCAATCCCTTAGGAGCAGAGGGAGGCGTGGAACTTTATGCAAGGGCAAAAGCTTGCTGTACAGTGGGACAGTGATCCAAAGCTAATTACCTAAATGGACAAAGGTACACTCTTGTAGTTCAAGGATAAGTAAATGTTAATGTCCAGACTTGAGCACTATTGGCAAACACTTAAAAAGGCAGACTTGACAACAGTCTATGTTACCTAAATTGAATGATGCAATATTGGAATAATTTAGACACACATTCACACACAAAAATCAATATAAACCAGCAAAATTCATTTAAACTGGTTAACTTATGCTGATAAGGAACAGTTAATGATTCTTCACAGTTGGTGCAAGGAGCATTCTGGCTGCAAATATTGACTTCATGGATCAGAATCGTAATACAATCAGAACATGTCAATAATTTCACTTTAGTTTCTGCTGACATAACTGTAAGTTATGTTTAGAAGGCTTTAGGTTCCACTCAGGCTTTGAATAAAATATCAGGTTTAAATATGCATGGATCATTTACCAGTCTCAGAAAAATGCACACCACAGTGTCTGGAAAGTGCCACAAAGCAAAGTGTATTTGGCCGTGTACGAGTTTGAAAGAAAACCGAAATAAATAATGATTTCGTACACACTTGAAAGCAGTGTGGGAATACGTACGGATATGTCGGTCGATAGGGTAAATGTTGAGTGAATACTGATAGAAGCAGGACAGGAATGTGGCTGAACCCCAATTTGGAATCCTGGATATTCGCGAGCGGTGATATTAAATTACCTCGCGAGTCGCATCCCCCCGCCCTCCCTTCGGCGGTGACTGTCAGCGCGTGCTTCTTTTTCCGCCGAGTCGCGAGACAGCATGACGTCAGTCGTCACGCGCGGCGCCCGCCTGGCAGACGGGGCTGCGCCTTGTCGTTAGAAAGCGGGTCCTGCTGCTTCCTAATCGCAGCGATCGGGGTATGTGCTGGGCATCCTCAGAGTCCCCGGGAACACCGCCTCTCCCCAGAGGGTGCAAGCGACCGATGCAGACATCTATGGCGATAGAAATACGTTTGTATAATATCTAAGCCGAACCAGAAAGAGATGGCAACTTGTGGCATACTGTATGGCCGCAGCGATTCCAGACTGTCAGCCTGTTCTGACCAAGCACATTAAAGTACCTTATGAAGCCCATTAATTAAAAAAAAAAAAAAAAGCACAGGAGGAGACGAGGACAACTCAGTTCTTTCCCAGGACCCAGACGACGCTGCTTCCTCCCCTGATATTAAACGGATAATTCATCAACTTCACCTCCTTAAAGGGAAAGTAAGAAAATCATAAAGTAAAAGAACAAATACGATGCTGGCTGGTGGGAGGCACTGTATGATATCTGTAATATTTTCAAAGCAGACACCACTTATTCTATCAAACAAAGACAAAAGACTGAAGGGGAAATAGTTGCCATGGAAAACTGCTAGATAAGAACATTAATTTCTTGTCACCCCTGTAAGAATTTTGACAGCCCATATGACCTGCCAAAAAAGATTTTACAATGAGCCTTTTGTCTAGTCTTGACATGTTCACAACACTTATTACCTCTGCGGTGGAAACCATCAGCTGGTATCGTCCCAATTTAACATTCAGCTAAGAGCACTGCAATGCAGTAACAAAAAAAATTGAGCAAGGCCTGCTGATCCAGCCCAGGACGTGGTTTGTTTGGTATTGGCAAAAATGTGCCAGGCTCTCCACAGAGCACCTACGGCTGCCAAATCGGGCATCCGGGGGACTGGGAGAGCTGGGAGCCACGATGGGGGTTCAGCTGGCTTTACGCTTCCCTGTGAGACTTTCGAGATGACAGGAATAGCTTGGACACTTGGAGCTCTTTGGGGGCCTGTGTAAGTCCAGCCTGAGAAGACATCGCCTTGTGTGTGAGAGATACACCTGCTGAGAACCTCTAAACATTGCAGATTTAATACAGTGATTAGACACGGGCGCTTGGTATAAAGTAGGAACCTGCATGCAAGCGGCTGTGCAGACACCTGCTGCTTCTACATGAACAGAAAAGCAGGCACCGCTGACTAAGCCACGGAGAGTTAAAATATAATCCCACAAACACTCTCAACATCCACCCATTATCGGCACTCTTTAGAGAAGCTTTAGTTAGCGTACTAACATACAAAGGAAAAAACATAGGAGACGGTAAAGAGAATGATGATTAAATTTCAGCCAGACGCCATAAAGAGGAAACATCGCTTTTATGAATTAATACCTCATTGTCAATGGGCGATTGAAGAATAACACTTTAATTGTACCACCATTCTTCTGAAGGAAAAAGCCAGGAATGGAACAAAGGATTAATAGCTACGTACAACCCAACCACAGCTCATAATTACTTGTAGTAAGATCAGTGAGAAAAACCTTCAGAAATTCCCGAGGGTGTGGCAGCGAATCAAAGGGCCTCATTCGGACTGATTTGTCGAAAGACGCTCCCCCTACACCCCCCTTTGGATGCGCATCAGTAATTGATGCTCGATATAGTTTTTCCCAGGTTTCCTTATCCCCCATTATATCCCAAGAACTAAACAAGTAAGCAATATCAGCTTTCAGAACAGCAGAACCAATAGTCAATAGTGCCAACAGTCAGTAGTGCCAATAGTCAGTAGTGCCAATAGTCACATTGCTGTCGGCTGTCGGCCTACATCTATCAGTGTAGATGATGACTTGCCTCAAGACGCAGTGGATCCCAGACACCCTTCAAGCTAGCTTAAATTTTACAGTTATTATATTTCTTAAATACATTCCTGCTATAGATATGCTTATGGTGTTCCATTGCTTTGCGAAGTGTATCTATCACAGGGCATATCTGCCATCACACTGTGGGTATCATGTATAAATCAAAGATCAGCAAAGCCACGAGGACAGGGGCCTGAAGAAAACCCAGACAAGCAGGGGAAAATATGGAAACTCCGTCTAAGCAAGCTGGAACCCACAACTATAAAAATAGCCTGTAGATTTGTTAGCATCCATATCATCATTATTATCATTGTTTTTAATAAATGAGTCTGAAATTCTCCTTTTAAAACGAACATGTGGCAGAATTCAATCAGTATCACTTGTAGTGGGACTTGATAACATAAATCTTACTGGAGACAAAAAAAAAATGTATGACCTCAGATTTGGAGTTTCAACATTTCAGATTTTTTTCCTTGTTGCACTGACCATTATACCATCAGGGGCTCATTCTTTTTTACACACGGAGAATGAATGGAGATTTTGCAGATTTCAGCCCATGCCGATCTGGAAAACAACAAATCACAGCAAATAAGATGGAAAAGATGGAAGCCTCCGTGCATGAAAAGACGACTGGCCCTTATCACCCCTCGTACCATTCGCACACACACAGACTTGTACTCATATCTTTGTGGGGACTGTCCATTCATTTCTATGGGTAAAACCCTAATCCCAACTATGATAACCTTAACCCCTACCCAGCCCTAACCTTAACCATAAGTAATCAAAAAAAAAATACAAGTCTTTTTAGTTTTTTGATTGCCGTCGTAGATTTTTATAAAATTGAATTTCCCCTTGTGGGAACAAAACAAAAAACAGGTCCCCACGACATCAAAATAAAATGGTCCCCACCAAATGTCTCCACAATGTAATGTATATCTAACCGCCACACACACACACAAACACACACACAAACCAGCACACACCTTTCACCACATGTGACAGGTCACATTTCAGCAAGGCATTCTGGGTGCTGACACATTTACAAGAGGGACCCCTCCCCCTTCAACTTTGAGTGAAAATCCAAAGGAAATTTCATCATAGTTTTTGCTTATAGTCGCTGCCAGCGCCCCAGTCCTCGGTCAAGCTCGGGTACGTGAATTAGCCCCATACTTCGGTTCCTTTGGTCTTGGGTAATTTCATTATCATTAATACAACCTGGTCACAGCAGATGGCTTAACAGGAATTGCACTCTTTTACACTATCAGAGGGCTCCATGCAGGAATGGCGGCATGAGGAGGAAAAGGCAGGGGGCTTAAGAGGAGATCCTTCACGCTATAGGCAGAAACACCCTGCTGAGATAGGCTCACCGGAGAGGGAAAATTAATTATGCCGTTCTGCAATGGTCGGAAATTTATGTTGCTTGGGAAAATGATTCCACGACTCACCTTCCATTTTATTATTACTGATGCGAGCTGTCGCTGAGGAAAGAGCTCAGTCATAATACCAATAACTCAGGCATAATAATAAGGATATTTTGGACATAGACCTGTCTGCTAGCACTGCTATAATGGTGAAAAGGGGAACAGTGAAAATGAGGAAGACGATACAAATGTAAGCTGAAACATTGTATGCAGTGAACACTTTTAGACAATGAACCCCTAATTAGTTTAATTAGTAGACATGGCACACAGCAGGGAGAATGGTGACTCAGTGCATACCACTGTGGCCTCTCGGCTAAGGGGCTGGGTTTTTTTTTTCCCTGCCGCCGGCTCTGTGCGTGTGTGGAGTTTGCATGCCCTCCCTGGTGTTCGTGTGGGCTTCCTCCCACAGAGCAAAAGCATGCATTTAGATGAACTGGCAGGATAGTGTACCCTGCAATGGACTGGCAATCCATCCAGGGCGTCCTCCGCCTGGTGCGCTGTGCTTCCTGAGATGGGCTCCGGGGTCAGTATGACCCCGTACTGGATACTGTAAGTGGGACGGGAGATGGACGAAGACCCTCAGTCCACTCATTCTGGTGTGATATCTCTGAGCTTCTTTGAATGACAGGCCTGTTGTGTGAGGTACGGCAACTCTACCGATAGATCCCCTTTGGTAGATTTCCTGGGGTCTCCAAACTTGTAATTTTACTATGTTGCTCTGTTGTATAACTCTGTGACTGAAAAACAGTAAATGGAATAGCAGTGATCCTGGCCACACGTACAGTAAGAACACCAACAGGCTGCTGGGTAATTTTAAAATTAAGGGACAGAAACCGGTAAAAATGCCGTCTGACCTTTGAATTTTTTACTATGACAAGAAGTCAAGTAGATGACTTACGCCCTTCACGTTCTCGGAGTTCAGTAAATAATAACGAGAAAAGCAGAGAAAGAAGGTGAAGGTGAGATGAATTATACATGACTCAGCACTCAGCAGACGGCCGCCTCCTGGCAACCAGTCTGATGGGTTTACCGCAGCAGGGACTCTCGCCGGAGAAAGGGTCCACACACCCATCGCCTTCGTATACCCAAACCCGGGGAAAACCCGTCACTTGGGGACGATGTCGGACAAGAGAATTAGGGTGCAATGCTGTCTGTCTAGCCCTTAATGGACATTTATTCACGAGAGGCCTGTGCATTTTCAGGAATGGTCTATTCTAAATTAAATCAGTCAAGTCCGCTGCAAGAGGAATTGCCTGGATGACAATTTGCTGTTTGTGTCGACTATGGTTATTCTGCGTGGAACGTGTGAGAGGATCATTGCCTGGCTGTAAAGTAGATGGTGTCACTCTGCAGCAGAACGTTTGGGGGAGATGTGACAGTGCGAGTAAAGGTGGCAGGAGAAACCCTAAAGATTTGGGTAAACACAGGGACCAACATTCTTTGCAGAATAGAAACTCTGCAAAGTCACATGGTGACATTCAAGTGGGTTTACATATAATTTATTTAGCAGATCCTTGATGTACATTTTTTTTAAAGGAAGCAGTGTCAGACAGTACCCGGAACGATTGGAGGTCTTACTTGACCTTGGAATCTGGACCAGCTATCTTCTGATCACTGCATCAACACAGCATGTGAACCTGCTGAGCTACACACTGACAGTGCTTGTTCAGATCCTGTATTATTGTGCCTTTCAACATCAACAATGGATCACAAATATATAATACTTGGTTCGGTCATGGTTCAACACAGCAAAAAAGTGTATGGACCTTTCACCTTTTCTGTAGCCCTGCTAAGTTCTTTTAGTCACTGTATAGCTGGTGAGACCAAAAAAGAAAGGCACTCATTCAATGGGATGCAATCTACTGCAATATAATGTTAGTCAAATAAGAAAAGAAGCCTTTCAGATCCTTGTTGATACGCTTGTTTTGACTGCACATTGTCTTTTGAGTCCCTCCCATTCCATGTCTCCTGTTAAGCATCGCTGATCTGCTACAGAAGATAACAGAGTGAGTGTTGAGGCCTGTGAGTGTGTGGGGAAGTAGAAACTGGCAGCAGTTTATGCTGCTTAAATTTTCTGCAGACTCTCACTGGACATTGCTGTGATCTGTACATACAGTTCTGGGAACCATTATGATGGATGTACAGCACAGACTCTCCACATTCTCTGTCACTCTGTTGTTCTGATTTATCTCCATGTTAACATGACTGAAACATCAATAAGAATCACCGTTATCCTCATCATCATCATCATCATCATCATCATCATTAACATCAACATCACAATCCATCTGTTTATCTTCCAGCTGCTTATCCTACCACTTAATTACTGATTGTACAGTTGCTATTATGATTCACCTTTTTGTGCTATTTTAATTCACATTTATTTTTACGCTTCCATATCTTAATCTAGTTATAGCTTCCAGTGAGTATATTCAGGGATAGGATCAAGAGTTTCAATGCAAGCATATAATCTGCAAGTACAGTTAGTCTTATGCAGTGCTATAACCTGTGCGTCATAGTAAAAATCAGCCTTAAAACTCACAGTATAATGCAATATAAAAACACAGCATGCCTGTTTAAGATGCAGGGACTTGCTATATAGATAGATTCACAAATAATAACCTTGTGATACAGCCAAAATCAGTATCTAAAGGTACACATGAGGGCAAAATCTTCAGGCCTTTAGGTTCTGAAAATAAGCGTATCAAAGGTAAAAACGCACCTGAAGAGTGAATTTCCTCAGAAGCAAAGAAGAGGCTTCTTGAATGTGATTAGGATGTGCTGAGAAGTTCAGAGCCGATGCACAGTCCAAAAAGGTTGAGTTTCAAGTCTTCTGCAGACGAGCAAGTGGGTTTCTTCAGGTCCCAAAGCTGAGGAGACGCTCCAGCTGTCAAACAGGGCCTGGTGATAATGGTCGGGCAGAGGAGTGCTGAGAATGTGCTGTTACCTTGGATGACCTTGAAGAAAGATCTTTTATGTATAGAGATGCTGCTCTGTTGCCCACTAGACGCGCGTGGTTTTAATGCTCCGACATCAAGGGTGACTGTTGCTATATGGCTATGCAAGGTGGACTTTTCATAAAGAAAGAAGTTTTTTGTGGCTTGTATAGTTATAATCATGTTGTTTAACTTATCCATCGGTACTTCACCTATCCGTCTTCCATAAGCAGTTACCCTGGGTCCCCTACCATTGTTCACTGCGAGACATGAACTCATACGATTATCCGCTAACGATCCTTTAGGAACACCGATTCATTCAGCGTCCGTACAAACACAGTAATAACAATGATACCACACACTGAGAACTGGGCACAGAAGTAAAACCCACAACCACCTGGTGATGTGAATCTGTAGCACTACCCACTGGGCCAATGTGCTGCCTGCCTTAGCTATTACATAGTTATTTTATCTATCATTTATTTTTCATTTTATTACATTTTCTAAAGTACCAATAAAACACATTACGGTTTCTCTTCATTGCTTTGGCACATTTCATGAAACATGCTTAACATTCTCAAGACTACAAGAGCATTTCTCAATCCAATTATGATCCAAATTTTTTGTGGCCCCCTGGAGTCCTAATTTTCCTCCCCCTGGTGCCCCTGACTGTGGGAACCAAAAACACAGCAATGCCATATCACTGCAATTAATGGAATATAGTTTTCAATCATTTTAAAAACCTGGTTAATGGTTTTGCATGTGCTGGCGAACACAATGGTCACATACATATATAGTTTTGGGGTGTAAAATTTTCACAATGGGGAACTACAAACAATCTATTTTGAACAACAAGACTAAAGCAACTGAAATTTATGCAAAATTATGAGAATTGTACAAAACTATTTGCATATATGTACTAAAACATCTGGAAATGTATGTGAAGCAACGAAAATTGACGTTCTGCTGTGCAGAAGTGACATTATATGGCGTGGGGATTGCACTTGTTGTTTTGCAAATGTTCATTGTCATTAGAGAAATGTGCCAAAGCAATCAAGAAAAACTGTAAGAGTATAAATGTACAATCTCAACACATGACGTGCCCTGAGATGATCGGTTTTTTTCCATTAATCCATTTGCAGTAGTTCTATAGTGCTATACTGCCACCTAGTGTATTAAATTTTTATAAACTCAGAGCCTGTAAATCAACTGCGTTGTTTATCTGCACCGTCTACCGTAGTTAAGTTTTGAGTCTTAATTACTGATTGCATTGCTACAGTTGCTATTATTATTTACCTTTCTGTGCTATTTTAATTCACATTTATTTTTACGCTTCCATATCTTAATCTAGTTATAGCTTCCAGTGAGTATATTCAGGGATTGGATCAACAGTTTCAATGCGAGCATATAATCTGCAAGTACAGTTAGTCTTATGCAGTGATGTTCGTTTTTTTCCATGAATCCATTTGCAGTGCTAGTAAAAAATCCATTTGCAGTAGTTCTATAGTGCTATACTGCCACCTAGTGTATTAAAATTTTATAAACTCAGAGCCAGTAAATCAGGAGTCGCCAATCTTATCTGCAATGGCCAGTGTGCATGCAGGTTTTTGGGATAACCTGTAGGTCAGTTGTTCAAACCCAGGTGTGAGGACTCTTCAGCTAAACAGTCCTCTAATTAGTAATATAATTAGGGAGTTGCTGCAAAAACCCGCATACACACCGGCCCTTTGCAGATAAGATTCGCCACGCCTGCTGTAAATCAACTGCGGTGTTTACCTGCACTGTCTACCGTAGTTAAGTTTGAGTCTTGTTTTACCCCTCACTGACAAGTTTTGCAGGATCAGAACCTTCGTCTTTGACCAGGTGAGCTGGTTTTGCTAGGTAATAAAACAAACAATGGCAGTCAGAAGAATGATTTTTATTTTATTTTTTTGGCGATGCATTGTTTAATGTGTTCATGCCAGCGTCAATAGACAACAGCAAAACAAAAAGCATGCGTATAATGAAATTTCAAAAACAAAATAAAAAAATTACCAGTCAGAAATGTTACTCTGAAAATATAAAAGACCTGGAAACAGGGGTTTCACTCCAGACATGGGGGGTCGGAGCCCTGTGTAGCTTAGTTCTCTCCCTGTTCCTCCACAAATGATTCCACTCAAGAGCTGTGTGGTATTTAGCACAAGGAGTTGAATCAGGTGTGTTAAATCAGGAGGAACACAACAATGTGTAGGGCTTCGGCCCCCCAAGACTGGAGCTGAAGAACCTGGCCTAGAATCTATGCCATTGGGTCTAGGTTACAAATATTGCAGCCAAGAAAAGGATGATGACGATGACGATGATGATGATGATGATGATGATGATGACAACTCAGACACATTCAGTAGAGCCTTTAGAAGCAACATCCAGACCATTGGAGGTTACAGAAAGTGATTGATGGATGGGTCTGGATTAAATCTTGCACGAGCAGCAAGAAACTCACACAGGCCCCACCCACCCATAGATCCACACTGGTTCAGACAAGCATGTGGTGGCAATGTGCAGACATCCAATAACTGCATAAATTATACATAATTTGTTTATATCCATTGGTTCATATCTGTAAACATAGGGATGTCTGTCGGTATGGATTTTAACAGCTTAATGCTTGGGAGAAGTATCATTTTCCAAGTATTTAAAGGGGATGATTAGATGAAATATTTAATTAATAATAATGTAATTGTGGCTGGATGCATTTCAAGCTCACACTATGGATCTTTGTATATTATAAAATATCAGCTAAAGCACAGATCAAATGTTACAACAAAAAGCAAAATGTAAAAGAACTATGAATAAATGAGTGCAACATTAAAAATGTGTAAAGCGCTACACTAGCATCCTAAAAGGAAATTAAAGCTTAAACTATAAAGACTTCCTGCCACCTTTGCTCGTCACTACCCACATTCTAGTTTTTCTTCATCGTTTTAGTTATCCAGGGAATGAAATTGGAAATCTTGACGTAAACATTGGGATGGGGCGTAGTACAGGGGTCTGCAGTGAATGACGCTATCCCATATGCCTTTTTGTTACAAACAAGAGGCCCCCCTGAGTCTCCCTGCAAAGCAACAGTGTATTCATGTTACTTCCTGTTGGCTCTGTGTATAGTCCAGAGACATATTAACCAATAATATAAATAGCACTCTTTTAAAAAATGATTATCAACACGCACAACCACAAGCCAAAACATCAGGAAAAGTTGATGAGCACCATATTTACCTGACAAAAACCCCTTTTACCGTCAAACTTAGTGCACAGCATTGTTTTCTCATTGAAGTGTTCACGCCAGGTTTTTTTGCATTCTCCATTGCTCTGGATGGGGACAGTGACTTCTCGAAGGTTGTCCTCTGCAGCCCCATTAGGTTTAGTCTTCCCCCATCCAAGAATCAGACACCTGGTCGGATCTTGGACAATCTCTCCTTGCTTTGGCAGCTCTATGACATTCACTTTTTTATTCAGAGTAACACTTTTCACAAGCTGGTACACAAAAAAATGGACAGAGTTAAGACTACAACACTGGCAGATGTCAATGTTGATTCAACTTAACTTTCTCCTTGCGCTAACACATATTAATATTGCATCCACATATTAATGACAATAAAATGTCCATCCATCCATCCATCTTCTAGCTGTTTAGGCATTAATGGGTCATAAGGATAATCAAATGTAATAGAAACTTTTGCATGAACATTAATATAGATACTTGTTATTAATTATTATTATTAATTTTCATTATTTAATATTCAAATATTACATGGTATATCTATATATAGGAATTAATTTTCATTATTTAATATTCAAATATTACATGGTATATCTATATATAGGCATATGGTGTAACACATGAATGATTCCAAATGAATGTGAAAAAGTCACCAAAGTGTGCTTTCCTTGATTAAAAGTCATACCTTGCAGAGCGCAATATCAAAGTCATATTGATTTTTTGAATTATTTGGATGGCTGCAGCACCATTTTACTTTTATTCCACTTTTCTGCCTGAGCCACTTTTTTTTCTTAATGTTGTTATTTCCAAGCACAACAGTGAGTGATCTGAAGCTACAGAATAAAGACGAGGACAGATTATATTTAGCCATTTTAAAAAAAAAATACAAAATTTAAAGTTAAACTTATATTTCAAGAAAACTCACTTGCACAAGGCTTCACACTCGTGTGAGTGTTGGGGCCAAGCAATCATATATCAACAGTTATGAACAGTGTTATAAACTGTCACAATCGTCTTGCATCCATCCTCCCAGATGAAGGGTTACAAAATGAGAAAAGAAACGCAGATGAACTCACTCTTTTGTACAGTGTGCTGCAGTCAGGATGAAGTCCTTCCGAATGAGGAAACCCCCACATTTGTGAGCACCACGGACCTGCAGTGAGGCCATGTAGGGCCGGGAGTGAGGTTTGGCTGTCTCCCCTCCCAGGATGCCGCTCTCAGACGCTCCTACGTAACATAAACAGCAGAATCCAGGTACTGGGTAGCACAGCTTGGTGAATTAGCCTCAACCATCATATAATAGGATTTTTCCCTCCAGTTGTATTTCTCCTGCTGCCTTCTTGGCTACATATGATATATCGTATAATGTGAAAGGAAGGTGGTGACCCTACCTGTTAGAGAGAGAAGCTCCTGGAGAAAGAGACAGAATAGAGACAGATGCAGGAGCATGATGAGTTCTGAAAGTTAAAAACCGACCGACTGACAGAAAGACAGAGTGCAGGCGTTGCTTTATATGCACTTGACAGGAAGTGGGCAACAGTGACATGGAAGATATTTTGTAATTTTTCGTTTCGTAGTTTTTTTTTATCCAAACAGCCCCAAAGTAGTTTAAAAATGAAACAAATTGAAAAATGTAGCCAAGCTGTCCATTTGAAGATGCTAGCAGATAAACTTAATGATCATTGATGATGCACCTATCTTTTAACGCTTTTGAATATTTACATGCCTCAGCTTGACATTTCTCTTCATTTATATCAGTGACATTGCTGTAAATCAATCAAAACTCATAATTCAAATGAACAGGCATCGACTATGATATTACATCAGCGGAACCTGATTTGCATGGTCACAATGGGACATTCATTAAACCATCATACAGAACCTTAGGTGCCTCTAAACATGAATAGGCAAACCTTGTGCTACAAGTGAGATATTTCTTATGAACACTGGAGGGTGTCAAAGTGCAGTCCTAGACAATCACAGATGATCTGTGCTTTAATAAAGAAATAAAGAAGTTCTCCCAAAGGATGCTCATAACTGACGCAGTAGGGTTTGTCCTGCATACTTTCTGTGTAACCTGAACATTTAATCACTTCACAGTACGGAAGCAGTCGCTTCACAGGTCCTTGTGGCCAGAGGTGCCGGTAAAGACTGGCATGCAGAAAAGGCGAAGAGAGCCCTGCAAAGCAGAGCTGGGGGGTATGCAGCACCTCCCTGAGGTTTCACAGCTCCGTGCAGAGAAACTTCACAGAAAACATGAATCACTGGAGAGAATAATTTTGAGAGAGTAATTTTGAACAATTGTTTCCACTTTAGACCAGAAAACACCTCAGGGCCTTTCTGGCATCAGGAAAGATTAATCCGTAGATTAACAACCTTTATAATTAATTGTGACTAGTTTCCGGTGCTTTTTTTTTTTTTTGCATGTTCTCCCCATGTTTTTTTCCACCCACATTCTAAAAACATGCTGAGATGAATTGGAGTTATCAAATAGCCCATAGGTGTGAATGGTGTAGTGAGCCCTTCCATGGTTTCGTGTCCTGTCCTGGGTTTTTCCCTGTTTATCCTTCCGTCTGTATTCCAGCTGCTTATCCTGTTGAGAGTCCTCAGTTAATTAATAAAGATTCCATAACCTCTTATCATGTTGAACCTGGACCATAAATGGTAAATGGACTGCATTTATATAGCGCTTTTCACCAAAGCGCTTTACAATGTATGCCTCACATTCACCCATCCATACACACATTCACACGCCGGTGGCAGAGGCTGCCATGCAAGGTGCCAACCAGCTCACCGGGAGCAATTTGGGGTCGATGGGTCAGGAGAACCCGGGGCTCGAACCTGCAACCCTCCGGTTGCCGAACGGTAGCATTACCTCCTGCACCACCATCTCATAAGAAGCACGGAGCACAGGCAGGGGTCAGCCTGGATTTAAAGACTGCTTGGCAGTGGGGATTTGCAGTTTTGGAGTGGCCATGGAGTGTCTCTTTCCTTTTTGTATCGCAACACAATGTATTCTGTGCAAAAACAGTGGGTATGGCAACACATATATTACAGTAAGACATTTACATTTATTCATTTAGCAGGCACTTTTATCCAAAGCGACTTGCAGTGAAGTGCTGTATCTACTGTATCTACAGAGACAGTCCTCCTGTAGTAAGTTGGGGTCAAGCGCCTTGCTCAGGGTCACAATGGTGGTACCCCCTGGGAGTGAACTCACAATCTTCCGGTGTTCTGGAGCCCAGTCAGATCCCTAACTACTAGAACACCACCATCCCCCTAGATCACCACCAAGCATTTTACAATGCTTGAAGCTGGAAATCTGAATGAAGACACATACCTGCCTGTAATTTCAGCTAAGCACCTATCTAGGAATTTGTGTGGTTAGTGCTAATTTGCCATATGTACAAAAGGGGCCACCTTTGGATTGGCATTTTCCATTGCCATTTTTCTTTAGCTAGTGAAAAATGGATGCAGCAAGAGGCAGAGGAAGAGCAAGAAGACATGAACGGAGAGGAAGAGGAAGATCCATGGTTACTGATGAAATCAGAGCCACAGTAATTGACCATGTTGGAAATCATGGTCTGTCCCTGAGGGAAGCGGGTCTAAGAGTTCAGCCCCACCTGCCTAGATCCACAGTGACATCAACTGCCAGGATTTTCAGGCAAAGCAACAGGTACTACCCCTCCTTGGATTGCCACCTTATCGTAGTGGAGGGGTTTACGTGCCTCAGTGACCCTGGGGGCTATGTTGTCGGGGGCAATAGCCCCTGGTAGGGTCTCCCAAGGCAATAAGGTCACAGGGGAGGGGCCAGACAAAGAGCAATCCAAAAGAACCCTATGATAATGTATTCTAGCAAGGTCTCATTTCCCTCGTCCGGACTAGGGTCACCGGGGCCCCATCCTGGAGCCAGGCCTGGAGAGGGGCCCGTTGGCGAGTGCCTGGTGGCCGGGCCTTGGCCCGAAAGAGGCACGCGGGACTGTCCCCAGGTGGGACCACCACCCGCAAGGGGAATGTCAGGGGTTCGGTGCATTGTGGAGTCAGGGATAGGGATAGGTCTCTGACTGTCATCTGCGCTTATGCGCCGAATGACGGTTCAGATTACCCGGTCTTCTTGGATTCCCTTAGTGGTATGCTGGTTAGTGCACCACGAGGGACTTCCATCGTTTTGCTGGGGGACTTAAACGCTCACGTGGGCAATGACAGTGTGACCTGGAGGGTGGTGATTGGGAGGAACGGCCTCCCTGATCTGAACCCGAGTGGTGTTCTGTTGGAGGCCCCGGGCAGACCCAGGACACGCTGGAGGGATTATATCTCTCGGTTGGCCTGGAAACGCCTCGGCGTCCTCCCCGAGGAGCTGGTAGAGGTAGCTGGGGAGAGGGAGGTCTGGGTATCTCTCCTGAAGCTGCTACCCCCGCGACCCGAACCCCGGACAAGCGGTAGGTAATGGATGGATGGATGGCAACAGGTACTATACACTATTTAGAGCATTCTGACTGAAGGCATTTGATTGATGTGTATATTACTGTAGTTGTGTGATTTGAGGAAAGTCTCTGGGAAAAATAACTGATGCATCGGTACATGTTTGTCTTTACTATAACCCACTGCTCTAGGATTTAGCATTTACCTCCCAGAGGAGGGAGAGGAAGAATTTAACAGTATTTGAGATTGTGTGGGACAATGTGCCCTTTCATCATTCTCGCCAAGTCACAGAATGGTTTATTGCCCATCCCCGGATGATGTCATTATTCTTACCACCATTCCATTCCTCAACCCCTTTGAAGAATTTTTTTCTGCATGGGGATGGAAGGTATATGACCATCGGCCACATGATCAGATGTCGCTTTTAGATGCAATGGCTGCTGCGTGTATGGACATCCACGTGAAGGACATCCACAGCTGGATAAGGCACTCAAAGAGATTTTTTCCTCGGTGAATTGCAAGAGAAAATATTCGGTGTGATCTAGATGAAAAATTATGGTCAAGTGCAAAGGACCGAATGGATTAGGCCAGGTCAACAGTATACTTGACTGTATACAGTGAAACTTTGCTATTTGGCGATTCTTGCTTTTTTTTTGTATTGAATGTAATGTACTTAAAGTAGGTGGTTGTAATGTATTTTTATTTTCCAGTGTATTGTGCAGCTGAATTTATTTCTATTATTTGTTTGTATTACAGTGTTTAATGTAAGAAATATCATACATTTTTCTTTTAATTTGCAATAAACATTGTGTGAAAATATAGGATACAACAACACATCATATATATGCATTTTGCAGCATTTCAAGTTGTTTTTTCATCCATTGTACTTTGTGTGACAAAGTCGTCTTGTGAGAGAGTGTGCGTGCTATAGGTTCGGCAGCATGTGTCACTTTTGGGTGAAGTGTGAAGTGTTTTGGTGGTTTTAGTGCATTTTGCACTAGTTAACTGATATGCTCAGGTGCATATCAAAAAATGGACATGCTATTGAGACAAGTGTGAAAATGATTGGAAATAACTGACATGGTCAATGACGGTGGCTCTAATTTCATGGCTGACCACTGTTCTTGGTTGTCTCTGACGTTGCCCATCATTTCCTCCACACCTACGTCCACATCCTCTCCGGCCGTGTTCCATTGTGTGTTAAAAATGACACCTCATTCTTACTAGTTTTATACCCTATTAGCAACTTGTGAGTGATTGAGAGTTAGATTTGCAGCAAGTAGTGCAACCAATTGCAAGTTAGGCCTAATTTCATTAGTGCATACATCTTTTATAGCAAAAAGTGTGACAGTTTACAAACTGTTTAAGGAGGGGTCGGATATCTGTGGACACCAACGACTTCTGCTTATTGTCCTTATGTTTTCACTACCCTATGTTTTCAGTTACTTTCTTCATCTTATTTCCCCTATATTCCCTTTTGCGATTGTCCACTTATCCTTGACCTATGACATCAGTACAGAAATTACTAATATTGGTTTCTGCAGCAGCTTAACTTCTCGGATCAGGTCCGCACCTTTATCCGGTCCTCCTGCAGAATAAACCGTCACATGTAAGTTCCTTATAAAACGTTTCTTATTGAAAAGTGAAAACTTATTACTGAAGCAAGCTTGCATTATTGCATTACATGTTTAGTATAATAACTATTCCAAATCAGAAATGAATCATTTGTAATCATTGTAGTTAAATCAACAGTGTCATTATGAATTTCATTGGTAATTACTGGTAATTACATTATATGCGCATAATCATGGATTTTTCTACCACAGGAGGTGGCATGTATATGACCATCAGCCCTATGACCAGGTGTCTCCACTGGGGGTTCTGGATGCTGCCTGTGAGGACATCACTGTGGAAGCATGCCGAGGGTGGATGTGGCGTTCAAGAAGGTTCTTCCCCCTCTGTCTTGGAAGACAAGACCTCAGATGTGATGTTGATGAAGTGTTGTGGCCTCACAGAGAAGACAGGCTGAATGCTGAGCTGGCTTGAAATGTTAGCTGTGTAATGTATTTCATAATCACATTTTTTTTCTGTTGTAAAAACTAATTTTGTCATTGAAAGTTGTTTTTGAATTTTATTTTATACCTGTGACTAGAAAATAAATTGTGCGCCTTGTTTTGATTCAAGTACATTTAATTCTTTGTGTAATAATCTATGCATCGGTCAGCTGTGCTTTCTGTATGGGGGCAATATTTAACTTATGACTCATTTTGCGTCTTTTTTACGTTGTAATTTTTTTGGCATGTTTGGTTCTTTTGTGCTATAGTGTTGAGATAACTGTCTACAGCCTTGGGAGATGCTATCAGAGGTTTGAGAAAGATAAAATGTGTCTTAGCAGCTGAGAAAAACTATAAGACCGACACCTTAATTCATATAAATATATAAAATATATAAAGTGCTGAATCTTGTTTTAACCCTTAATTTTCTGACCAGTATCACTGCTAGGTCACTGTCACCTGTTTCAGGACCATAAGGCCATGACTTTCATAGTCGGGTCTTTTAGTTGTTTCTCACCTGGTTAACTTACATCTTTAATCTTAATGTTTAGTTTTAGTTAGTGTGTGACTCCCCCCCACCCCCACCCCCAAAAGTCTTTAATTCCCTGCTCAACCACGTGGTTCTGCTTGCTGTACTGACTTGATGCTTTCTCAAAGCAGGTGCACCAAAAAAGGGGGGAGGGGCATTTTCTTGTTACATTGTTTCTCAATTGCTTTGGCACATTTCACGAAACATATTTTACATTCTCACAAGTAAAAGAGCATTGTTTAAACCATGAGTCAAAATGCTTAGGTATATTGTCGAAATATCAGTGTAAGTATGCTCCTGAACTCCAACAATTCTGAATGAAACACAACAAAGCCTACGTCACTGTAATCAATGGATTTTTTAAAATCATTTTGGCAGCTTGGTTAACTGTTTTGCATTTGGTAGCTAATACACTGGTCACATACATATATAGTTTTCAGTGTAAAGTTACTATAAAAGGGAAACTACATAATCTATTTTGACCAACAAGACTAAAGCACATGAAAATTGTGCTAAATGATAAACAATTTGCATTTATGTACTAAAACATTTGTAAATTTGTGTGATGCAATGAGAAATGATAATGAGTGCAGAAGTGACATTATGGTGTAGGGATTACACTTGCAAATGTTAATTGTCATTTGAGAAAGGCTCCAAAGTAATCAAGAAAAACCTTTTATGGTGTAAAAATATAAAGACACTGCTTTATAAATACTCAATAATAATAGGTAAGAAAATAAAATGAAGAACAGTGCTAGACAGTTAAATACAATATAAAGACTTCTCACAAGCATTCCAAAAAAAAGACTTTAAGGATATATGCAAATATGTTAATCTCATTTTATTTTCCTTGAGCATTTCTTTGAGCACTATTTCTGCTTCATTATTTCGTTTATCCAGGCGATGAAAGAGGAAACCTTCGTGTAAATGTTGGGATATGGTTCAGTGCATGGAACGGGTATCAATGACGCTATTCCGTGTGCTTTGTTCTTGCAAACAAGGGGTCCACCTGAGTCACCCTGGAAAAAAAGAATGGAGAAAGACCATCATCGTTTGATCCGAACAACCAAACATTCTACAGCTCCGCCTTATGATTCATAATCAAAGTGCACTTGCCTGACAGATCCCCTTCTTACTATCAAAGGTGCACAGCATTCGTTTGGGCTGGTAGTAATTCTGCCACTGCTTCTTGCACTCTTTATCAGTCTTGATGGAAACGGAGACTTCTCGAAGGATCTTCTCCGCTACCCCACCAGGTTTTCTCCTTCCCCACCCAGGAATCAGACACTGGGTATGACTTGAGATGTTTTCCTTGATGGATGGTAGCTTTATGGTCTTCACGCTCTCATTCAAACTGGCATTCTTCCTGAGCTGTTATGCAAACAATTGGATTGAGTTAGAAAAAATGAGGAATGTAACACCAGTGAATATTAATGTTAAAAGTATTGCATTTGAGATTTACTTTTTTCAGGAGATTCTTGCATTACGCTTTAATATAACAGAACTCAAAAGGAAGATAACCTGGTCAAATTCACTTAATATGAGTTCACCTTTATGAGTGCAATGTCAAAATCATTTCTATCTAATGTATGTAGACTATATCGATGGCACTTCTCTGCTGCTATCCTCTGCTGGGAATCTTCCTTTTTGGAGATATCATGACCTCCAAGAACCACTGTGATTTCTTTGCATCTGTAAAATAAGGGACATTTTTACTGTCGGTCCACAACTGTGTTGAGATCAACAACAACAACAGTATCCCAAACAACCAAAGTCCAAGATTATATTTAGCCATTTTCAAATTAAAAAAAAAAATGTAAGTTAAACTTATATTTCAAAAAAACTCACTTGCACAAGCCTTCACACTCGTGTGAGTGTTGGGGCCAAGCAATCATACAGGTATATCAACAGTTATGAACAGTGTTATAAACTGTCACAATCGTCTTGCATCCATCCTCCCAGATGAAGGGTTAAAAAATGAGAAAAGAAAAACAGATGAACTCACCCATATATACAGTGTGCTGCAGTCAGGATGAAGTCCTCCCGAATGAGGAAACCCCCACATGTGTGAGCGCCACGGACCTGCAGTGAGGCCATGTAGGGCCGGGAGTGAGGTTTGGCTGTCTTCCCTCCCAGGATGCCGCTCTCAGACGCTCCTACGTAACATAAACAGCAGAATCCAGGTACTGGGTAGCACAGCAGTGTGAACCAGTTTCAACCAGTGTGATGATATGATTTTCCTTTTTACTTCTGGACTCGCTCTCAGATAAAATGTCCAGCTACATGCAGCATATAATGGAAAGGCAAAGTGGTGACCCTACCTGTAGGAGGGAGACGCTCCTGGAGAAGGAGACACAACAGGGACAGCTGTAGGAGCATCATGAGACAGACAGACAGAGTACAGGGGTCTCTTTTATACAGATCACTCAACCGGAAGTGGGTGAAGATATACTTATCTAAAAGTAGATCAGTGCTGGGTTTCACAGGAAAAAGACAAAAAAAAAAAAAAACAAGACAAGAAACGTGGTCCAGAATTACAAAGAAATGCACAGTCCATACAAAGTGCTATACGTACAGTATCACGTATGAGAGTGAAGAGTGGTGTAAGGAAACCCCAAATTTAGGAAAGGGATGATGACAGGAAGTAACAATAAGCAGAAAAACATTAATCCTAAAACACAACGGTTAAGCTCTAAAAAATTTGATGCAGAGATGAACAAAGTGAGAGGTGAGACCGTAAGACATCCGTTTCACACCTCAGACCCCCACCCCTATTCCCTGCAGTAAGTGACGCATAACAAGACGGGTGGGAAAGCTAACTGAGAACCTTGGAGCTTCTGATAAAATGGGCCAGCTTTGTCTCACCAGGTGCCAAACCCAGAGACGCCCGGAGAAGAATGATAGTGTGCTCTTACTATTCAGGAAAGGAGATAAGAACTTTTTAGGTAAAATTTGCAGGAGTGTGAAGACCAAACTCGAGTTCAGAGCAGGTGGTTTTATTTCTGAGATATGAGAGATGAATGTGCCCAACTGAGAAACGGATGCAGTTGTTTTCACACCTTTAGCGGTGGTTTGCAGAGAGCAAGACTCACAACCTATCTTCACTAACACATATCTACACAGTGCACTAATCCACACACTCTTACCAAAATATCTTTCACTTTGTCATTGACACACGGACTATGAACATCAATCAGCCCTATGTCTGTGTAAAACATAATCTGGCTGGTTTTTAAATTTTATGTATTTTTTTATGGGTGACTGCATGCATTTAATATAACTGAATGCATGACATCCCAACTGACAATCAGAAATCAGAATTCTATTATTATCCCGGAGGAAACTGTTTGATTATTTGTCTGGTTGCATGCAGTGTAGAAATACTCCTGATTCCAGTCGAACACAGCAATTTTAGCAAGAATCGTACAAATAATGCGGCATCCCTGTAACCGCTATACAAAGTACAGCCCCCTTTTCCTTAAATGGTTTCACTTTCACATTGCGTCTTTCATTTAGAGCTGATCCCATGACTTTATGACTTTCATTGAATTAGTTTCGTAGGACCAAATCCGGAACCTCCGTAGTTAAAACCCAGGTGTTTAACTTCGGCAATGCCATGCTGTCCAACTGCCTGCAGATGGCATGTAAGAATCATTTAATGTATATAATTTTATTCTCGTTTTATTTTGCCGATTACAAACAGTGGCGCCATGCCCATTGAAGCTGAGGGGGCACGTAAGGAAAACACTAAATTTTATTTGTTAAATCCAGGTCAAGATGCAGAGAAAAAATTTAGCTTTTTTTTTTTTTTTTTTTTTGAAACGACAGAAGCCCCCCTGTCTTCCGTCAGCAGGAGGTAGCTTATTTTAAGTGAGATTGATAACTAGCTGTATCCTCCAGGTGGCAAGAGGATACAGTATAATGGTTTGGTAAATGAAAGACACAAAAGCATACTTTAGCAATTTAGCAATTAGCATTATTATAAAAATATAATACAATCGGAATTGTATTATATATAAAATTGGGATATATATCAAAATTGCAAGAAATGTCCGGGATATCGTATTGCATTCGTATGACATATATACTTTATGTAGTCAAACATTTTGTGCGTATTACAAGTCAGAAAATTGTATTTACCCGTTCCAGTTAATGCAGTGCTATTGCTCGAGCCGCTATTAACCAGAGGTGGAAATTTCAGGTCCAGAACGTAAAAATCCAGTCCAAGATTTAGTTAAAACCAACCATTTGAGCATAAAGAGTCACGGTCACAGAGTACTCAGCTGCTTGGTTGAAACAAAATCTTGGACTGGATTTATACTTTCTGGGCCTGAAATTTCCACCTCCGCTATTATATTTGCATGGTATATTTGCAAAAACAGTTTAATCCCCCCTCCCCCCCCCCAAAAAAAAAAAAAAAATAAAATAAAAAATAATTAAAAACGTCTGTCTGTCCTGGTTTCTGACAATCAAAGGAGGAAACCCTACCTTCGCCTCCCGAGCCGGGAACCGGTCAAATAGAACCAGTGAATGAATGACTTCATGTGTAAATTAATGCTAGCTGTGGTAAATCAGGCTAAAATTAAAAAAAAATATGCACGTCATCCAACAATTTAACTATCATGTTGGACCAAGGGCAGACTGGCAGCATGGCCTAATCAGTCTATGGGAACATTAAGAAAGCAAGAATCACACTATACCTTGGTTGAAGTGTTTGAACTACCATTAGACTGGGGCTGATGACCGGCTCAATTTTATCACCATCCAGTGACAGGGTGCCTTCCAAAATCTGGCCGTAAATTTGGGTCCCCAACCAGCTTAGTTGTTCTCTTGAATTGCTGGATGTCCTGAGCTCAGTGTATTATGCGCCTACTGGATCTGTCGCGGTGGGGCTGGGTCACCCTAGAAATCACGACTGATGTAATCAAATAGGTCCTACATTATAAGTGCAATGAACCAGCACTGTGGCAGGATGGTATCCATGAGTATGGATCCTTGATCCTGGTAAAACCATCTGGAGAGGCCGTCCGCTTTGGTGCTTCTCCCCCCCGGCCGGTTGGTCACCGTGAATCTGAATCATGTGCAAAAATAGCCAGTTGAGGGTTCAGCCTTTTAGTGTTTCTCACATACTCCAAATTCTTGTGATCTTTAGAGCCTGGGATGTATGTTTGGCTCCCTCCAGCCAGTGTCTCCTTTTTCCTGGTTACCTGAATCATAATTACACTCAGCTTTAGAAAATTTGAGATTAAACTGCTCAGTGATGCAGTTTAGACGGTGTGCCACTGCAATGGGATAGCGCATCTCCGATGCTTATATCGGATGTGTCTACCTCCACAACAAGTAGTCAATCGGGGATTAGCTGACAGAAAATGGGTGCCTGGAAGAATGCCTGCTTCAGTCATTACAAGGTGACTTGTGCTTCGAAGATTCCAACTTATTATCTGATGCGGTATGCAGGTTACGGTGGTGAGGCGTGTGGGAAAGGAGCTAAAATTACAGATAAACCACACGTAAAAATTAGCGAATCCAAGGAACTGCTGCACCTCTTTTTTGATTGTGGTTCTGGTTAGTTGGACACGGCAGCAGTCTTGGCCGGAGCCATATGCACAGTCCCTGGAAAGAGGATGTGACCCAAAAATGGTTAAGCTCTGGGCATGAGATTCGCAAACAGCAATACTTTGCAGAGACACTGTAGTACCTAAAAGACATTTACATGGTCAATAAAAGACAAGGAGTAAATCAAAAAGGTCGTCAATAATACACAATGAAACACTGGTCAATGAGATCCTGAAAGATATTGTTCATGAATGATTGGAACAGAGAGACAGTGTTAGTGAGTCTGAAAGGCATAACCAAATACTCATAATGGCCGTGGGTGGTTATGAACACAGTTTAAAGCCCATCTCCCTCTTGGATATAGAACAGGTCATAAAAAAACTGAACTAAACGAACCCATTTCAAAGCAGCTGGGATCAGGGGAAGAGGGAAACTGAACTTAGTAGTTACCTCATCCAGGGCATGGTAGCCAATACATGATCTCAAAGTCCTGGAGCCTCGCACAGAATCACAAACAAGTAGAATCAGGCAGTCAGAGAAAAGTAGGGAGCAAGAAGAACGCTTGTGATTGTGCACTGGGACAACAATACCTTGCACTGAGGACAATTAGGCAACACCAAAACCAGTGAAGAAGCAGAATCCAGTTTTACACTGGACTCACAATCCAGTACATCATGTGCAATAATTCATATTCAGAGTGTTATTATGGCCAATAATCCAGAGCAGTATGTGCAATAATCCAGGGTATCATGGACAATAACCCCGAATGTCTTGTGCAATAACCCTGAACATCATGTGCAATAACCCAGAATGTCATATCTAATGATCCAGAGTGTAATGTGCATTAATAATCCAGAGAATCTATCTATCTATCTATCTATCTATCTATCTATCTATCTATCTATCTATCTATCTATTTTCCTACACTAGAAGTTAAAGACTGCTTCAGGAACTTGGTTCCTGGTTCTGAGCCAGTACTTTTATTGTTCCTGGTCACTTTCGTGTACCAGTTTTCCACCACACGACAGGAAATGTGACCTTGAGGCTAAATAAGCATGGGAGATGCAAAAAATGTATAGGTTAGAATTCACACTTCATAGGTAAAGAAATGACATGGCCTCTACAATGGAGAATAAAGAAGTTAATTTCTTAGTTATTGTTAGTTATTTGATAGTTATTTGGGGGGGTGGGGGGGGGGTGGTGGAAAGAAGGTTGATTGTGAAAACCAAAAATACCTGATTGTGAAAACCAAAAATACCTGGTTCCAAGAACCTGGGAAAAATCATGTGGGCGCCCAGGATATTGCGAGATGGAACAACTAATCCCCCAGCGCTCTATCGAAACATGCTACTTATCAAATATGCATGCAAGTGGTTCTGTGCCTGTGCATGACACAATCGCAGGTTTATCTCAGCTTATTTTTCCACACTTGTGAATCTATGCTGCATTTGCATGGAAGCTTTGGCTGGTGGTAAGTAATATCATTAAAAAATATATTTCCATTGATAAGTAAATACCCAGTGGTTTTGCTGTTCAATGAAGGTAGCCGATAATGGCGTGCTGCATGTTTTTGAATCTTATTTTAAATGCTAAGAAGCATCCAGCACAGGCATGGACTGGCCATCAGGAAGTTCAGGAAGTTTGGGTCTGGTCTTCCCCAATGCCAGCATCCTCTGGCTGCTCCATGTTACCTGTCTGCCCTTGGTCCAACATGATGGTTATATTGTTGGGTGACGTGCATTTTTATTTCAGCCTCGTTTACCTCAGCTAGCACTAATCTACAACACATCAACTCATTCATCCAGTGCATTCACTCCGTTTTATCTGGTTCACGCTCGGGAGGTGAGGGTCCGTACTGATAGATTTCTGGTACACCAGTCCTGATGTCACTCCCCAGCAGTTTACGCATCACCACTTCATCACTGGTTAAGCCTGACTTACCGTGCAGCAACAGCATTTAGAGCCAAAATTCCAGCCTCAACGGTAACATTACAAGTGACATTTGTGGTACACACCTGTTTCAGCAACATGGGATGGCAGAAAGACAATACACAAAGCAGCTCTCCAGAAGAGGGGTTTTACTAGTCAGGTCAGACAAGACGAGAGAGTAAAACAAAACAAATGAGAGCACGAGGGGGCTAAAGAAGTGATGGTCCTTTCAATACCGACGTATCGAAGTCTGTGTTGGGTGCAGAGGACGACGCCCGTCAAACACCCGTAATGATGCGCTTATTGTTTCAAGGAGTGTGACGCGACCAATTCAACTGAGATGACAATCTGAAGTGAAGCTTCCAGGTGCCTTCCTGCGTCGCTGCTGAGTTGAGAGAGTTTCACTAGTCGTTGCATTTCAGTATTGTGCAGCGTGCAGTAAATATTTGTCACCATACCCAGATTTTTTGCATTGCTTTATTATCCTGCATTCTTAGTGTTTTCATTTTAACATGTATAACATTTCATTTGAGGGGTCCTTAAATTATGGTACGCTTATCAGTGTATTTAAGTGTCGGACATAATGGTGTTTCTGAATAAAAATCATAAATCAAACAAGCATGTTTATTTCCCCAAGAATCACCACACAAACATTCTCCTTGCTAGTAGCTCAACTAGTTGAATATTATGCTAATGATGCAAATCTCAAGGGCTCCAATCCCAGAGAGCTTGACCAAATTATAAGCTCTCTTGTTAGAGCAAGTTGATCTAGATAAAAGTGCAAGCTAAATCAGAAAAAAAACACACCACAGACAAACTTATTTCAAATACTTCCCACATAGTGTCACAAATGAAAATTTGTAAAGCATACATTGCACATAGACACAATGACATTGTTAGCTTAGTTTTGTTTAACGTTGAAAGTCTTAGTAACTTACATTTGTAATAGTGTTTGCAAAATCTTATTGTAATCCAATGTGGTGTTGGTGCCCCTCAGCCAGACTGCATGCTATAACGTCTTCCATCCACCAGATGTCGCTGTTAAATGTATCGAAACAACAACACTATTCCTGACACATTGAAAGCAACACACGCAGGTAGAAAATAACCAAAATCATGGAGTAACACAGGGACCAGCACAGCAGCACATCCATCTAACCAGAGCAAACATTTTCTCCATTATGTCACTGACTATGGCACCAGGGAAGCAGAATTTATTAAAAAGATTGCTTACTCACATCCCTGAGCATTGAGTCCCTGATGAGAAGGGTTCTCTGTGTGATTGTATCCATGGGGTGACACCTGCTACTGAGCTCGAGCGGTGGTTGTAAATCAGGCAAACTCCCAGGCTGCATGTTGCTTTTCCCTCCAGCTTTGTCACTCCAGTGATAGATGCTGAGATCGTTTTTGGCTTAGTGCCTGGCTAACCCTAACCCTAACCCTAACCCCAGTGCACTGCAGCCTACATCTCTGCATTTGTGCTCTCTCCATTCCAGGGCACGGTAGCTTTCGAGTCAGCCACCTCTGTGGCCTTTACACACACATGAACTTTAATGACATTCAATTGTTAATACATGGGCTTTAATATGGAGTTGGTCACCCTTTGCAGCTATAACAGCTTCAACTCTTCTGGGACGGCTGTCCACAAGGTTTAGGGGTGTGTTTATGGGAAATTTTGGCCATTCACCCAGGAGAGCTTTTGTAAGGTCACAGTCTCCACTCTAGTCGTATTGTTTGAACTGGTTTTTGCTTCCTTCACCGCAAATAGCAGTTTGTATGAGGCAGTTTTGAATTTGGACATGCAGCCACGTTAGACACCGTAGTGTGTGTATTCAGCGTGTCACAAATTGCATTGTAAAACCACAGCTTTTTGTTAGGAAAGATCTTGATGTTAACTTTAGGCATGATCTCCTCCCCCAGCTTGACAGCAAACCTAATAACTATGTCTGCAAATGCACTAATGTTGTCATTACTGTGCAAGAACCTGAGTTTCTTAGTTTGAGCTCTTGCGCATTTCTCACCTGCCAAACTGGCGTCTTTAATCGATGTTTACTTTTTGTGTTTAGTTTAGTATTGATCCCATTCTTGAACCCCTCCCATTAAATCCAAAGAATGAACCTTCCACTCCCCACCCCTGGAAACCTCATAATTCCCAGCTCAGCCTCAGTGTTACATGCTTCTGCAGGCTGTAGCGACTTACTGTCTTGATGCTTTCTCAGAGTGCTTTCTTAAACCATTTTCTTGTTAATAATAGAAATGTAAACATTTATATATGCATTTATTTTAAAAATGGATTTTTATTGTGGCTGGGTACACTATAACAGTATCACAATATGTCATTTTAGATAATCAACAAAGCAGTGCTAGAAAGGTGAATGAAATATAAACGCTTCATACAAGCATTCAAAAAAAAAAAACCTTTAAGGATATATGCAAACATTTCAAATAGGAGATTATAGGTTATATGTTACATTATATGTTAATATAATGGGGTTTTTTTTGTAAAACTTAAGGCCATGTTTTTTATAATTTATAAACACATTCGTAACAAATAATAATAATGCATTAACAGAGCATTATAAACATGGCTATAAATATTCAACAATAGGCATAACACATTATAGCCATGTATTATGCATTATGAATGCTTTATGAAGCTATCATCTATAATGCACTACAGATAGCATTATAGTGCAGTATACTGGTTGGTATGAGTGTTAAGGGTATCTATAGTGCCCTATAGATGAGAGCTTCATAAGGCAGTTATACAGCATAATAAACAGGGCTGTAATGTGTTATGCCTGTTTATAACTTGCTAAAAATATGGCCTTAGGTGTTACCGTTTTTTTTTTTTCTTTGAGCATTTTATTTAATATTTCTCATTCATTATTTCATTTATCCAGGCGATGAAAGAGGAAACTTTCGTGTAAATGCTGGGATATGACAGATTGCAATTGGGGGCTGTTAATGCTGCAATTCCATAGGCCGTGTCCTTGCAAACAAGGGGTCCACCAGAGTCACCCTGGGAAAAAAGAATGGAGAATGACCACCATCGTTTGATCCGAACAACCAAACATTCTACAGCTCCGCCTTATGATTCATAATCAAAGTGCACTTGCCTGACAGATCCCCTTCTTACTATCAAAGGTGCACAGCATTCGTTTGGGCTGGTAGTACTTCTGCCACCACTTCTTGCACTCTTTATCAGTCTTGATGGAAACGGAGACTTCTCGAAGGATCTTCTCCGCTACCCCACCAGGTTTTCTTCTTCCCCACCCAGGAATCAGACACTGGGTATGACTTGAGATGTTTTCCCCCTCTGATGGTAGGTTTATGTTCTTCACTCTCTCATCTAAACTGGCATTCTTCCTGAGCTGTTATGCAAACAATTGGATTGAGTTAGAAAAAATGAGGAATGTAACACCAGTGAATATTAATGTTAAAAGTATTGCATTTGAGATTTACTTTTTTCAGGAGATTCTTGCATTACGCTTTAATATAACAGAACTCAAAAGGAAGATAACCTGGTCAAGTTCACTTAATATGAGTTCACCTTTATGAGTGCAATGTCAAAATCATTTATATCTAATGTATGTAGACTATATCGATGGCACTTCTCTGCTGCTATCCTCTGCTGGGAATCTTCCTTTTTGGAGATATCATGACCTCCAAGAACCACTGTGATTTCTTTGCATCTGTAAAAAAAGGGACATTTTTACTGTCGGTCCAAAACTGTGTTGAGATCAACAACAACAACAGTATCCCAAACAACCAAAGTCCAGATTGGATAACCTGCACACCTTCAATAGAATTAACGGTAATGGTACTGCACCTTCATAATGCTTTTATAAAATTCATTAATAAATGATCAGTGCACCTTCATAATATATTCATTAAGTATTCGTAAAACATTCATGAACATCATGTATGTATACCTTAACATCCTAACATCCCTTAACAGCTGTAATATACATTAATAACAAACATTATACATTAATAACAAACATTATACATTAATAACAAACATTATACATTAATAACAAACATTATATAATAATAACAAACACTATAGTTGTATAATCATGTAATGTTTGTTATTAATGTATATTAAATCTGCTAAGGAATGTTAGGATGTTAAGGTGTACTTGCATGCTGCTTATGACTGTTCTATGAATGCATTATGAATGTATTATGACGGTGGACTTAATGTAAAGCATTACCGAATTACCATTGAAATAGAGCTTGTACAATACAAATCTGAAAAGCTTCAGGGACTGGTGAAGCCAAAAAAATTAGAAACACAACTATGAAAATGCTACATATTATAACGATTGTCTTGTATCTATCCATCCATCTTCCAGCTGCTTGTCCCGCTAAGGGTCACAAAGGAGGCTCTTCAGCTTATTCCAGGCAGCTTAGGGCACAGTGACTGGTGTTAGACCAGTGGTCCCCAAATCCAACCCCACAGCCAGTATTCCACTGGCTTTTTACAACCTCTTACTTTCATACATTCTGATCATGTCTCAAAAAATGTAAACTGTTAAACATTTCTCCCACTGATCGAGAAGTTTCGCAGATTTCAGGATCATCTTGAATTAAAAAATAAAATGCTATGACCCATTTTGAGTCAACATGGGATGTGACTTGGGCCATTTTTTGTACATATTTCCCTCCCCTTGATTTTATTTTTATCGTTCTGTGAAATTTTAGTACCACGTTAACTGGTCCTCGTAAAACAAAAAGGCAAACCGTAGGTAACACCACACAATATTAGTAGAGAATAACAGAGATGAAGGATTAAACAAATGAAAAAGAGAATGAAAAACAGATGAACTCACCCATATATACAGTGTGCTGCAGTCAGGATGAAGTCCTCCCGAATGAGGAAACCCCCACATGTGTGAGCGCCACGGACCTGCAGTGAGGCCATGTAGGGCCGGGAGTGAGGTTTGGCTGTCTTCCCTCCCAGGATGCCGCTCTCAGACGCTCCTACGTAACATAAACAGCAGAATCCAGGTACTGGGTAGCACAGCAGTGTGAACCAGTTTCAACCAGTGTGATGATATGATTTTCCTTTTTACTTCTGGACTCGCTCTCAGATAAAATGTCCAGCTACATGCAGCATATAATGGAAAGGCAAAGTGGTGACCCTACCTGTAGGAGGGAGACGCTCCTGGAGAAGGAGACACAACAGGGACAGCTGTAGGAGCATCATGAGACAGACAGACAGAGTACAGGGGTCTCTTTTATACAGATCACTCAACCGGAAGTGGGTGAAGATATACTTATCTAAAAGTAGATCAGTGCTGGGTTTCACAGGAAGATAGAAATAACCAGAACAAAGTGCAAAAAACAAGAAATGTGGTCCAGAGTTACAAAGATTTGAACGGGTAACTATAAGGACAAAAACCAAAGATAAAATAAAGATAAAGATAAAATCCAATGGTTAAGCTCTAAAAAATAACCTGCAGGAGAACAACAAAGTTACAGATGAGAACAAATTTGATTGGTCTTTGGTGAACAATGGTTGGCAGATTTACAAACATTAGTAAATCCATCACCACAATCAAATGATTATGGGAGATGTACTGTATGTATGGATGTACACTCACTGGCCACTTTATTAGGTACACCTGTTCAACTGCTCGATGAAGCAAATATCTAATCTATATCAGCAGCAAAATGTATAAAATTGTGCAGATATAGGCCATGGGGTTTCAGGTAATGTTCACATCAAACATCAGAATGGGAGAGAAAGGTGATTTAAGTGACTTTGAGAGTGGCAGGGTTATTAGTGCCAGACGGGCTGGTATGAGTATTTCACCAACTGCTGATCTACTGGGATTTTGACGCCCAACCATCTCTAGGGTTTACAGAGAATGGGGTGAATAAGGAAAAACATCCAGTGAGCGACGGTTCGCTGGATGAAGATGACTTGTTGATGGCAGAGGTCAGAGAAGAATGGCCAGGCTGGTTAAAGCTGATAGAAAGACGACAATAACTCAAATAACCACTCGTTACAGCCAAGGTATGCAGAACACCTCGATGCACATGGGCTACAGCAGCAAAAGACCACACCGGGTGCCATTCCTATCAACTAAGAACAAGAAACTGAGCCTACAACAGGGAAGGGCTCACCAAAATTAGACAATGGAAGATTGGAAAAACGTTGCCTGATCAGATGAGTTTTGATTTCTGTTGTGACATTCAGATGATAAACAACATGAAAGTATAGATCAGGTACTAGCATGGTACTGTCATAGGATGCCACCTTTGCTATGAGTCAGTTTGTGAAATTTCTTCCCTCCTGAATATTGCACGGTGAACTGTAAGTGGTATTATTGCAAAACGAAAGCAATTAGGAACAACAGAAACTCAGCCACGAAGTGGCGGGCCGTGTAAATTTACAGAGTGGGGTTGCCGAGTGCTGAGGTGCATAGTCCATAAAAGTGACCAATACCTGCAGAGGTGTAAACTTTCTCTGGCATTAACTACAGCACAAAAACTCTGCCAGGAGCTTCATGGAATGAGCTTCCATGGCTGAGCAGCTGCATGCAAGCCTCGTATCACCAAGCGCAATGCCTAGCGTCAGATGGAGTGGTGTAAAGTACGCCGCCACTGGACGCTGGAGCAGTGAAAACGTTCTGTAGAGTAACGAATCATGCTTCTCTGCCTGACAGTCTGAGGAACGAGTCTGGGTTTGGTGAATGGCAGGAGAACGTTACCTGCCTGACTGCTTTGTGCCAACTGTAAAGCTTGGTGGAGGAGGAATAAAGCTATGGGGTTGTTTTCAGGGGTTGGGCTAGGAAACGTAGTTCCAGTGAAGGGAACTCTTAATGCACCCGATTTTGTGGCAACAGTTTGGGGAAGGCCCTTTTCTGTTAATGTCTTGTAACCCTAAGTTCCTAGTGTGCTTCCCTACTTGCTGAACTGCTACATAAGACGTTGAGTGTGCAACTCTCAGGCTGAGTCCCTTTGGTCATGTGTTTGAGGCCAGTCTAACCTTTTTGGTTAATTCATATTTGGTTTTATTTTTCTTTAGTGTTTGGTATGGTTTTCTATATCTTCGCTTTCTGTTCCTGTTTTTGGTTTTCCCTGCTTGTTTAACTATGTCCAGCTTATATATGTTCCTCGTTTTTTCTCAGTGCTGTTAGTCCTCTGTATTTGCTAACACTCCCTAGTTTCTAGTGCTGTCTAACTGTAATCCACCCCACCTGTTCTTTGTCGACCCGAGTCCTCTTGATTGGTTAATTGAGTTATGATTTTCACTGTATTTCACTGTCCAGCTGTATTTATGAGCCAGCTTCTGTTCTGTTCCTTGTTCGTGCATTGTGGTGTTTTCCCTCTGCTTGTCATTCTGGACTTGTTGTCCTTCTTGAGTTAAGTTGGCCATAAACAGCCGGACTGTTCCAGTTAAAGCTAAGACATCCGTTTCACACCTCAGACCCCCACCCCTATTCCCTGCAGTAAGTGACGCATAACAAGACGGGTGGGAAAGCTAACTGAGAACCTTGGAGCTTCTGATAAAATGGGCCAGCTTTGTCTCACCAGGCGCCTGGAGAAGAATGATAGTGTGCTCTTACTATTCAGGAAAGGAGATAAGAACTTTTTAGGTGAAGTTTGCAGGAGTGTGAAGACCAAACTCGAGTTCAGAGCAGGTAGTTTATTTTCTATTAGGCTGCGGTTTGCATAATGTAAAACATCACAACCTCCTATCACTGTTACATCTATTTCAGGCACAGTGCAATAACCACAAACTCTTTCCCCTCCAAACAATTTTTTCTCTCTCTCACCCACACACTTGCTTTCAACCTCAATCAGCTCCATGTCTGTATAAAAATCAGTCTGTTTTTTTATATGGGTGACTGGAATGAATGTACAGTATGACTTCCCAACTGACTGGATCCTGCAAGGATTCTGCTTCAGGTTACTTGTTGGGCTGGAAATACAATTGATTACAACACACCATAGTCATTTTAGCACAAAACAAAACAATGCTGTATCCTTGTAGCGCTATGGTTTTCTTTTCATGATTAGTTTCACTTCTAAGGCCGTTCTCGCTAAGTTCACTACTCATATTATATTACTATACTATATAAATAAGTAACAAATCCGAAACTTCCAGAATCAAAAAAGTGCATTTGCTTTTTATATTGTTAATCGAGCGTGCGCTGTTACACTTCTCCCTGCCTGAAGATGGCGTCTCGGAGCCATGTATATGAATTTTCACTAGTTTTATGATTGATTATAATAAAAACACGGCGATCGCACCAGTGTTCGCTGGCTGTATTATATCCAGAGTTCACCTCTTCTCCCGCAGAGCTCACACGGAGAAACAAAGCGAGCCGAGCCGTGAGAATTCCCCGGTGTCCGGGTGGTAACAGGTGCGCCGGTGCTCCCCCTCTCTCCCGACTCCCTGTCTTAACTACTGCGCGGCGAGCTCGCCAATGACACGATTACTGTAACCTTTGCATGGGAATAATGAAGCGTGGAGCTCTGGGGCTGTCTTATCAGTGTATGTGTCATTGCAGAAACCGCAGACTGGGCGCCGTAGGGGGTGGCAATCGCCAAGTCGGTGAACATCTTACTATCTTCTCCGTCGACTTTGCGGTTGGCCTTGATACAGCTGAGATATATTTCCATGCCACCTCGGGGGATCAAATTTTGTATTAATTAGCTTTGCTTTTCTGCTAGTGTTTTTTAAATATATATTTTTTTTATAAAGCACTAGGCCTATTACTGTAACTAAACTAAATGAAATGATTGATATTGATTTTTAAACCGTGCCTGTTGTCATATCCAGATAATTTACGAGTCCGAAATGCTGGTATTAATTAGTTATGTTTTGTGCTGTTTACTTCTACTCTATAAATGATCATACCCTCTTATTATAGCAGTAAACTATAGGGGCAGTGTGTAGCTTTGCGGGTTATAAATGGTGTCAGCGATCGAAAGGTCGATGGTTTAAACTCTGCGGCCAGTAGATCAGTTTCACCATCGGACCCTTGAGCCAGTCCTTTAACCCCAACTGCTCCGGGGGCTGTCTGGCCCTGATTTCTTGAAAATATGCGCCACTTTGAATAAAAGCATTTGCTTAGTTGAATGTAAGGTACTCTCTCACACAGCTATATCGTACAGGAATCTTTCCTTTCCTCTCTAACCGCTTTGTTCATTGGATCATGTGATCGGTAAATGTAAGCTAAGGTTGATCGCTACTATCCACATAAAATTCATGTTTTCTTCTCTTTCGTATTTGTTTGTTTAAATCGGCAGAGCGGTCGGTGTGTCTTCATTCACCACAACGAAGCACACAGCCAGCCACAAGATGACCTCAAGCCCCCCCATGTACCTGGCCTGTCAGATGGGAAGACAAGTATATGAAAATAAACAAATACAGTACGTAAATATTGAATGCATTGTAAAAATGAATAAATAAAAAGCTGAACTGATATACATTTATTTCATGTTGATATTTAAAGAAGTTTCATATTCAGCAGTAAATGTAACAGGCAAAATACTTGACTGCTAAAAAGTAACATTAACTTGCTGGTGGGTGGAGAATCTTGGTTTTCTGACTGACTAACATTCAACTGTAGGTTATTGAGAGCGAGTCAGAATAAATGTGGTGAAATGGACATTAGGCTGATGTAACTAATGTAAGACATTCAGCTCCTCTCACAGGTCAGCTGAGTTTAGTTTCTTAGCCTAAGATTAAAACCCAGGCCTTGAGACTCTTGCATTTTTGTTAGCACCCGCTGATTTGCTATTTGTGTGGTTTTATTTGCCAGGTCAGGTCAGGTTGGGGGACTTGCACTGGTATAGCTGTGGAACCCATCAGGTGACGAAATACCTCGGGATCGCAGTTGGCAACCTCTTGGGGCGACACGGTCCAGTGCCACCCTCGGGAAATGGCCATCTATCTGTCACAGTCAGGTGTCACCTGGGTGTCTCCTACCCCACTGAGGTAGCTGCTCCTCTGCATGTGCCTGAAATCTTCATAACATTTATCTTATCCTATCTTATCTTATCTTATCGTATCTTATCTTATCTTATCCTATCTTATCTTATCTTATCTTATCTTATCCCATCATCTTATTTTTTTTTTAGCATGGGGCATTTCCCTGTTGCATGCAGGAATCAAAAAGAGCACAACAGATGTTTAAAAGTTCGTGCATGATAAAGAAAATGTTTTGGATGATAAAAAATCTCTATGCATTGGGACTAAGTGGACATTTCTTGAAAGTTTAACTGTGATTTCCTACAAGGCAATGTTTAAGATGCAAGCCTGTGTGCCGGAAATGTTTTGAGGAATGAGCGGTTTTTAAACATGGTGTAAAATATTCTTAATTAAAACTGCTTGGTGATATTATGGGAGCGTTTTGGGGATGCTGAATATTATTAGACTGGCATGGCAGATTTTTTTTCTCTCCTACATTCTGCTGAATCTGAGGCGTGTCGGCTTTCCCGGAACCTTCTCCCGCGTTCCCGCCGTACGGGCCGTGACTCGAGGGCAGACTCCAGTCCTGTGACGCCTCCGGTTCACTTAACCCAGGCGTGAGCTCGGAGTCTGAGCTGGAGTGCTTTGATCACTTTACGCACGTGCTAACAAGTTAACAGGGATACCCAGCAGCCGCCCCGGGATGAAAGGCTGTGCAGACCCCCCCCCTCGTTGTGCACACATAGCCTCGCCCATTGGGGGGGGGGGGGGTGTCTTCTTTCTGTCGCCTGTCAGTTACATGTTAGCTCTGCCACTTATTGCACACAGGCCCTCCCCAGCATGGACACCAGGGATGATAACTGCATGCGGCAGCAGATGCTGGGTATGAATTGCAGGGGACTTGGATGGGGGGCGGGGTGTTGAGGGGGTGGATGGACAGGAGGATGGGGGCCGGGGGCAAGGGGGGGAGTAGGGGGTCGCTTGAGTGGGCCGGACATGCACAAACACACAAAGTCACAGACACTGTTAATCATGTATACTATTGTGGCCTTGTCCCTCTCATTACTGAGAAACCCCCCTCCCCACCACAAGTGGTCGTGCCCCCTAACCATCGATTTAAACCCTCCAGCAGGGTGGCTGGCCTGCACGAGCCCCGGACCCGGTGCGGTCCCCGGCCCCTAAACGCGGCTCCATTGGCCGTTTAATTAACGATCCGGATGGAGTTTTGCGGGACATCTGCTTGCGGGCTGTGTGCTGGGCCCTTGACCCCGTGGGGGGGGGCACCAGCGAGGCGGTGCCAAAAAAGCGGCGGGCCCCAAGGCAGATGGTGCCAGCTCGGCTCTGAAGGCACGCCTGCGAGCGCCGAAGCCAAACCCCTGGCAGGACCTCTCAGCCTGTCACTCAAGCCTGTCAGAGCGGGTCCACGCCCAGCGGGATTCTGGGTAATCCTCATGGACACACTCTTACCAAATGAGCTCCACCCAAATTCACATCAAACCTTCAAGCGCATTCTTCTGTCTACAACATTTGTCTGCTAATTAATATATGAAATTAACCTGGATTTGTGTCTCATGAAAGCAGTTTTTTTCTTTACTACTTTTACATAATTGATGCCATTTACCTTGATTATGTGACGGGCACCTTGCCACTTGTAATATCTTGTTTTTAAATGTTTTATATCATTTTATACTGTGTTCCTTTAATTTTAAATTTTCATGCGCAATTCTCTTTTATTCTTTTACTTATGCTTACTTTTACTTTGTGCATTATTTCTTAGCTCTTTTCCATAAAGTACTTTGAGTAACCATTGTGTAAGAAAGTGTGCTGTACGAATAAACTTGTGATTCTCTGAGACATCATGAAAACCGCTTTCGTTATTTAAAAGGAAGTTACATCGTTCTTGGGTAAAGTGTATCTCTGGTATTTATATAAAGCGGCAGCAGGAATCGCTGTAGGCTGAGCACTTATCAGCTCTGGATACGCACCCGGGAAGGATGTGACAAGGACACACAGCGTGACGCTTAAGGTAGCGGCAGGGTCGCAATGGTGCATGGCCACCCAGCAGTTGGCGACACTGAAACAAAAATGACAATTAGTGCTTCTTTTTTGTAAACAGAAAAAACATGTTCGGCATGTTAAAATTTTTATACACTGTGAAGATTTTGAAAATTAAAGAAGATCCGAACCAGGAAGTTAAAATAAATGCTCCCCTCTCAAGGAGGTCTTTCTCTCACTCTCTCTCTGTGCCTCTGAAACGCACATCATGCCCTTTGGAATATGGGCTGCCAGATCAAAATAGCATTAAGTCACGTTTTAGTTGTTTACTGCGTTGCTGTGTCCCTGCTCTCCTTGTCCCTGTCCATGGTGCGGCGTTGGCTGAAAGCCTGCAATTGGACGGCTGCCTGACTGTCAGTCTCTGTGCTTCTGTTACCGCGACCCCCCCCCCCCCCCCGCCTGCCCCCCTGTCCCCCTCCCCGCTTGCCCCCCCCCGGTGTGCGAGCTGTGTTGAGCTGTCAGCCCCCAGCTGAGGCCTGCCAAGCGGCTCGTCCCAGCCAGCGCGCCAACGGCCGGCCCGCTGTGAGCTCTCCTCCGCCCCCCCCCCTGCCCCACCGCCCCACAGCAACCCGCACAACAGATTGAGCCTCCAGCTGCCCGGCTGCAGGCCCGCGTGGCCCCACGCTGGGGGGACAGATGCCCCAAACCGGGGTCCCCCGCCTCGCACGCGCTGCCCCCTCACCGTCACCCTATCGCCAAATCCCGCCACTGCAGAGGTGTTCGTACCAATCAGCCACATCTTTGGGCCAAGGACGAGGCTGCTGCTTGCTTACACCACACTTTTTAGGTCTGGACACTAGAGACTTTCTAAAGAGGTCTAGACTTATATAGTATAGTTCTTAGGAGGTCTGGATTTCCACCAGAGACTTTTTAAGAGGTCTAAATTTATGCAACAGTGTTTCAGGAGGTCTGCAATGACACAGTACAGTTCTTAGGCCTAGATTTCTACCAGAAATGTTTTAAAGTAGTCTAGAGTTAAACAATTCTGTTTTAGGAGGTCTGGAATTATACTCTTCTGTTCATAAGAGGCTTGGACTTCTAGCAGAGACTTTTTAAGACGTCTATATTTACACAACGAGGTTTTAGGAGGTCTGAACTTACAGAGCAGCTTTTCTTTCTTTCATGTATTAATTTGTGTAATCGTGTTGTTGATTGGTCGATATGATATCCTTCTCATAACAAGTAAACTTATTTTCATTTTAAACCTTTAAAAAATTAACTACAAGCTTAAGTAGAAAGCATGTATCTGCAAGCAGCGTAACTTACTTACGCTTACTTACGAGTTATTATTCTTCCACTTCTATGTTTACTTTCAGAACTATCTCATTAGATGTTTTTAACACTGTGCTATTAATTCTGCAATTATCCTGCAGTGTCTTCGCAATCATTTTTTGCCCCATTGCGCCTCTGTTACAGTAAACTATTGTACATTGTTTGCCTACAGGGCGCAGGCCCAATTTAGTGTCGTTAGCGACACCGCTGTACATCGTTGTCTTGTTAGAGCCCCAGCTCCGTTTGCCCTTGTCAGGTACACCGTGGGGCCCTGTTTCTCTGCCAGAGGCCTTGCTCTGTGTCCCAGGAGCAGCGCGCCGAGGCCCGCCACAGTCTCGGGAGTCCTTCCCGGCCAGGCTGCGCGCTGTCGGTCGGAGGCCTGTTCTCCAGTTGTGACAGGGAGGGGTGCCTTATGATGACAATTAGGAGCTGTTAGAGAGCACAGATGAGACCTGCTAATGGGGGGGAGGGGAGGCAGGAGGCAGGTGGCAAGGAAAAGGGACACAATTAAGAAACATGCAGAAAGTACTCGGTAATGAGGATGGCCAAAGCTCAGGAGAGCAACATGGAGGGAAGGGCGGGGAGGAAGGCAGGCAAGAAGGTGCCTGGGAAAGGATGGATGGACGAGACGGCGAACAAGGTGACTTATGAAAGCATCAGGAAAACAAGCCCGCTAAAACATAAAATGCCGCTGAATGCTAATGAACACTGGGCGGTATGTAAGATGCCATGAAATAGTTTTACCTGAAAATCCCGGTGTGATGACTTCTGCCATATTAAAAATACCAGTCAGTGGATCAGCTTTTCAGCCTCTTCGCGAAAGTGGCTCCTTTTGCCGCCGTTGTATAGCTATCGTTTCACTTGTGTCGTTCAAAGTTTGATTTCCCAGAGTATGCCGGAAGGATGATAGGTGACTGGGCAGCAGCGGCAGAGAATCACCTGTCTTCTTTATGACTTACTGGTAAAAACCATGTACATGGAGCAGATGAAAGGCCAGCAGATTAAGACAGCGTACGGTGAGGGACATTAGTGACTGAAGGAACTAAAGTAACCGTGATGTTCATATCTTACTTATTTAAATATTAAATATACTTCTGGTGCCGTGGAGAGCCGTGCTTTTTTTTGTGTGTTTTTAGCTTGTTGTGCCTGTAGCAAACTGAAGGAGAACAATGGTCATTAAGCAAATCTGCAAAGTTTTTGTTGTTTTCCTGATTTTTGGAATACTTTACTCCACCTGCAGTGTCACAAGAGTGGATAGATTGGACTTCAGTTACACCTACAGTGTACAGTCTGTCTGTCTGTCTATCTATCTATCTATCTATCTATCTATCTATCTATCTATCATCTATCTATCTATCTATCTATTTATCTATCTATCATCTATCTATCTATCTATCTATCTATTTATCTATCTATCTATCTATCTATCTATCATCTATCTATCTATCTATCTATCTACCCCAGCTTGACACCCCCCCCCCCCAAAGAATGTATACACAATGTTTTCCTCTGACCTGAGCCCCAGTGCTGCTTTCACACCTGCTTCCCCACTCACCCGTGAACGTTCGGCTGTGTTACCAGCTCACTCCGCAGGAGCACTGCTGAACATCCTGGCTTCCGGTCAGCCACCACTCGCACCCCACTGTGAATCCTGGTGCCCCCCATCTCCCTCCCCCAAAACCCCGCCATATCGTCCCACACAGGTGTGACCCCCCCCCCCCATCACCCACCAGCCTTTATCTGTGCTCTAATTGACCATAAATGTCACAGCGAGTGAACCTCTGATTGTCTTCTAGTGTCTGCCTTCCGCTCTGACTCATGGCTGTTAATTAGGGTGTGTAATTGGAGATTTTCAACATTAAGGAGACAACACAGTAGTCAACATTTATTTATGAGATGAATCATTGTTGCCTCTTTTCTCAGGAGGTGGGGGCTTAGGAGGTATTGGGGGGGGGGGGGCTATGAAAGGTTAGCTATGGGCTTAAAGAAGAGGAAACTCCACTGGGAAATTAGGAAGGCACAGAGCATCCCGCAGAGGTCCTGCCATTTCACCATTTTTTTCCCTCTTTCTCTCTTCTGAGACTGTTGAAGTAACACAGGTCATATGAAATATCTTAGTAAATATACATGAATATAGGAAGTTTGCACACACAAACAGCTGCATGGAATGTAGATGGTTATTATGGTTTCTAACATTAGAGCTGACCCTTTTTCTCCAAAAACCTACCAATCCTGGTAGCAAGTTCTGTAAGTTCCAGGTCCAATTCTGTGATGTGATAGTACATAAATATTCATTAAATAAATGCCATCACTGGTTTGAGTATACAGTCTCTTATTTAACAGAGATACTTTCTGGTTGGATTGTTTTACAAATCCATGGAACAGACAGATCAGACAGAACAACCCTCGCCACAATGAGTAGAATGAGGATCAATGGATGGATGGATAGATGCAGACAGATGAATAATGCCATTCTTAAGACTGAGAACAGTTTGTATACAGACAGGACACTGTGCTGATACAGGTACGCAAATAAGGCCCAATACCACTGTGGTGTACATGTTACTTTATTTTAGAATAGCAGTGTTTGATTCAGGCTTCAGGACCCTGGAGAGCAGCACTGTGCCCTTAGTAAACTGGAACTGAAGCAGTCTTCTTTGGACGGGCTGGTCACTGGCCGTGTGTGAACATCTGACTCCATGAACCACAGTACTGAGGCTACTGATAATCCTTCCCTCGTTCCTGGTTAATTTTGCTCCCAAGTTGCTACAAGCGTTTTCAGCATTGGTGCATCACTGTGAAAATTCAAAAATCCTTCCTGGAATTTTTAGAGGGTAAATCTCTTCTCGTCTTTTGCTATTGCAAAAAAATCAAGGGCTAAGTCAAGTTTACCCGGGGCTTGACATTTTTCTTTTTCTGAAGGAAGACTGGCATCGGGGGTAAAATACTCAGGGCTAGACTTATAATATTTGGGGCTATAACGATGCCCATGCTTGGACTGCAGCTCAAACTCTTTCGCGACGTCTGGTCACCGTCCCTCTGCTCAGCAAGATGGCGGAATGTGTGAAATGGACTGTAGGTCGTCTACTGCCTGTGTCTGGAGAGAATTAAACGAGAGAGGTTGTCTTTCCAAGTGAAAGCTAGAAGAGCAGATACATATTGAAGAGTCGACACGCAAACACACGCCGTTTATTATCTGAATGCCGCCATCGCACAAATGGCTCATTCTGCTCAGAATGGCACAGCATCAGGTTTATGGTGTATTTCCCTCTCGGCTCGGATATTCGAGGGGAGAAAAGTGTGGTTCCAATCCAAGCCGGAGCGTCCTGCATGAGATTAAGAAGCAGACGACTGACTGGCCAGTGATAGTCCTGCAAACAGTGTGTGTACTGTGTGCGAAGAGCAAGGAAAGACAGAAAAAAAGTCTACAGCCATGGCTGTCAGATGGTAAATAAGGGGGTTCTGTCACTGCGCTGGGCTGCAGGTGTCTCTATGGCCGTCTCACTGACTACCTCTCTGTGTCCCAAGAGCAGGGTGCAGGTGGCAGCGACGTCCAGCGTCCAACGCTGGCAGGAGAAAGACTCCCACAGGCCTCCCAGGCCTCAACGGAGGCTCAAGACAAGCACCACAGTATGACGGCCTGGGGGTAGCCCTAGCCGACGGACAATACAGGCCGTCTCTGTCTCCAGCTCCCCGCGAGGAAGATTGGAGGAAGGGCAGAGAAAGAACGTCTTACAGAAAGATGTTTCCATGAGAATCAGGTCTGAAGGAACTCTCTCTCTCTGAAGGTCTCTCTCTCTCTCTCTCTCTCTCTCACTCTCTCCTGTTGCCACTCCTCCGGCTCGCTCTGTTCCTGGGGGATACAGAGGCTCCCTTTTCTTTGGATCAGTCCAATAGCATTTCAATAGTCTTCTGTCACTAGTGCTGTATGGTGACCAGATCTTATTGTCCTTGTCCGAACCCTGGATGCTCTCACACACACACACACGTGCGCAGCCGTGTGCGCACACACACACACACGCACACGCACACACACACACGCACACACACACACACACACCCACGTGCATCCTGGCCCTAGGTAGCAGAGGAGGTGTGGTGCATCCGTGTGCCAGCGTGCAGAGACTGAGAGACACGGCTGGTCTCTATGATATCACTGCCCAGAGAAGGGAGCTTTCATTGTGCTTTGCCTCTGGCTTGGTCGGCTGCGATGTAATGCTTTGGATGTGTTGGGTATTTTGGAGGGGGAGTGTAGGGATGAGGTTTGTTTTCTTGGGGGTGGGGGGTAATACCACAATGTTTTTACTGTGGGGGGATATAGACAGATGGCCTGGCCACTTGTAGGCCGCAGACAAACAGAGTGAGCTTTGTCCATGGATAAAGAGAACGAATTGTCCAGTGCCCATTACACTGTAGTATCTATGAATCTGTCACTCTCACATGCCTGTCAACACTCTCCCCCCCCTCCCTCCTCCTTTCGGGGACATGTCATTATTTCACGCTGGCATTTCTCCCACTCGTCGACGTAAGCCTCGAAACATCAGTTGGCTAAAACAAAGACAAGAGCTGCAGGATGTGCGTTGAGTCAGACTGGTTCCCCGGCAGAACGGCCAGGATTGTTGTTTTAATGCCGTCTTTGTCTCCGCTGCTCAAAGGAGCTCTTTCTGAGGCGGGATAGAGACTGGCTCTGCCGCAATATTTCGCAGTAGATGTAAACTGCTGTGCTCCATTGCCTTGTGGAAAGACACAGGGCCTGCATTTCTTCTTTTGCACGCGGTTAATAATGATCAGTGATATGTTTTTTTTATGTTTCTGATTCAACACACACTTATTGCTTTGCAAAATTCACTACATAATAACACATAGTAACACATGCAAAATTATTTTCAGAACTTTATTTTCAGTGACACAATAAAGAGCCCCTTGCCTAAATTGGTATAATAAACGATACTTATGGTTCAATTTGGTTAATATAATTTGATACTGATTCCTTGATCTTTTTAGCTACATTTTAAAGTTTCCTTTTCTTTTGGTTGACAGCATGTTCATAAATGCTTTAAGTTGCAGTTCCTTTAAGTAAACTGAAATGATTCTTTCCTGCACAGTGAAGTCGCATGTTTTCTTACTGCCCATGACAACTAAGGTGAAACTGCTTTATAGGTAACTATATAATGCAGAACTTAAGCAAGAATTCTCAAAAAGTACTATTGTCTTGACTTGTTCTGCTGTGTAGTCATGCATTCCATTATGCATTTGTTGATATTTGAATATACTTTATATTCATAGCAGTATGTCTTACCCACTTTGTCTGTGTTTATGCCCTTTCTTAATAAAACCTCATGTATTAGATTCCATATAAATTCTGCCAAGTAATCTAGTTCAAATAAATGAAAGTCTAAACAGTCTGAAACTTTATATTTTACATGCAAATCTCATCTACATCTAATTATATTAGATATTATTTTGCCTCTTTCACCTTTCTAATGTACTTCACATCTTTTTCTCCCATTAAAACTTAATAATTGCATATGTTGATGAAACTGGAGAACAAAATTTTCTTCATGTACCCTTTACTTGTGTCTTAATTAACGAGTACCTTTTCTTGTATTAATTAGTCTTCACCCGTGCAGTTCGTCAAGTAATAGTACGGGAACCTTGCAGCCTACAAAAGATCTCAGGGGTGCTGAGAGAGGGGCTACCCTAGATGACTTCCAGGCTGACTTTGGTAAATATTTTATTTTATTCCCAGTGGGGGAGGACAAATAGAAAGTGTCTTCACTGGTGTAGGGGGTTGGGGGTGGGGGAGTGCCGGGTTGATCTCAGGTCAGCTTTGGCTGCAGAGGTTAAACAGAGCTGCAGCCTTATTGCACCTGTTAGAAGCAGACAGAGAAAAAGACAAAATGGTGAGTTAAAACTGAGCTGAGTACGGTGGTTTTGCTTCACACAGACAGGGGGAGAGGGGTAAACTCGGGGACACATTGCAGTATGACGTTACAGTGTTTTTCTTTTTTCTTTTTCCTGCTCCTTGTTCTTTAACATTTGGAGGACTTTTGTGCCCGGTGAAGTCCGGACCCCAAGACCATCTCTGACAGGCCCCAAGCCGAAGCCGACAGCATTGGGCTGGGTCCAGGGCACTGCTCTGGAAGCTGTCAGCGCACGGGTCCCTCTGACAATATGCAAATGTATGCAAAACAGGAGTCCAGCCAGGCGGCACCTGCAGACTGGAGCAGTGACCACGCCAACTCGCAACGCACGAGCACACGCGCACGCGCATGCACACGCACACACACACACACACACACACACACACACACACACACACATTCTGATCTTTACCCTGAATTTGTTGTCCAGCTCTTAGATCATTCAGAACAAGATCACTGGCCATTTGAGGCATCACCCTTTCATACCAATTTGCACCCAAGTGAGGCAGATTTGTTAATCATCCACTTCCAGTGCTGTGTGCTCTGCTTTGAGAGAGTTTAATACAACCTGGTACATTTTCACACCTTCTGGCAATATAGCGATTCACAGAGCAAAACAATCCCAACGGTATAGAAATAAATGCAGTAATACTTATTACTGTCAGGTGATGCCTAGTAGTGATCCAGCTCCTATTTTGTAACCGTATACCTTTGTACATAACACCTGCAAAGCTTTAATAATCTACTTATTTACCGCTGCGCCAGAGAGGGCAAGGGCGAAGTCGTTTGTTCCGGTAACGTGTATTAAAAATGCAAGATGCTCCCTCTCCTCTCCGGCTCTCGGTGATGCGCTCTCTCGGTGACCTGCCTGCTGGTTGTGGCACACGGGCAGCTTGGAGGAGGGGGACGTCTCCGCGCCCCCCTCGCCCTCATCTGCCCTTGGGCCCACGCGCCTAGGGCTTGCGGCGGTCAGCAAAACGGCTGTCTGGCGGTCCGGCGCACCACTGTCAGGCTGACGCGGAAGGATGATGGCTCAGGGAGGGGTGCGGGGAGTGGGGAGGGGGGCGGGGGGGGGGGGTGCCGAAGAAGTCAGGTGGCTCCAGTCCAGACCTTGTATGGTCTCTTCTGTATGCCCTTCACCCTTCACTGTCTGCTCAGTGCGGGACACGTGAGGCCAGACTGACAGGTACACCGGTGAGGGAGTGCTGCACGCGGGGTCATCATCCTCCACTGAGAGTGTGTAGCGGAATCATTTGGGGGGTCATTTTGGACAGCTGGAGCAGAATGGTGAAGCGTTCTGGAATTTTATAATGTCTGTTTTTAGAACGTGTCATAATGGGCTGGCATGTAAAATATCACACAAAGGTATTATGCAGATAAAGCAAACGTTCTCTGGGTGTCGAAATATGTAAATCTTATATCTTTTATTTAAAAGGCAAATTTATACCTGTCTGTGAAGCCAAAGAGTCACATACACACAAATGTATTTGCCGGTGTTTTTTAGAATGTGACAACATAGGTGACAAATAATTTAAAGACAATTGAAGCTCAGTCATTTCTAATGTTCTGAAGGTGTAAATGTGAATTCAATAAAGGGCTGTCACTAATGGAAATAATTATAATAATAGTAGTAATAATAATAATAACAAAAAGATATCCAGGGAGTGCTTGGTCACTCGGTAAAGGCAACAATGTCATTGTAAATGGAAAACTTTTAACAGTCATCATTCACATTTTTTTCTTGTAGCCATTCAGACTAAATCTGTTTTTTATGTTATTTTTAAATAAGCTTCCTTTATTATTTATCATAATCCTATATAATATACATATTATATATTACATATAATAAGATATTATAAGATAGCATGTACATATTAATTAGCATTTGGCAGAGTTATAACACTCGTCAGCCCCAAAATCCCCGGCCGATGCTTCTATGTCATCAGTGCACCGACACGATGGCCGCATGGCCCTGAAAGTCACAGGCTGGATGCACAGACCGGGAGTGTTTGCTCAGCCCTGGTGAGGGTCCAGCGCAGGGAACCACAAAGAGTTTTATAGTATTTGCTGAGCACTTTGAGCTGAGTGCTGTCTCAACAGCTCAATCAGGAGAAGCAGGGGGCACAAGTTCACGGTCGCCAGTGCTGCAGGTCTCCGTGCCGGGCTGCTGTACTCTAACGCCGGGCATTAAAAGTGATACCAACGCTGACCGTCTGTGCAGCCCGAATGCTTGCTAATGTCGGTAGGGGGTTGCCCTGCCTTTGGAATCTGAACCTTTTTTTGCCAAGTACAAAAAAGTATTGGCGGCATGACATAAACAATTTAACATACAATTAAACACATAATCAAGACAGGGCATGACGTAAATAAACATAAAATTACACGTGATCAAAACAAAAAAAATATTAAAAACTAAAAGAAATTGAGATAAAAATAATAAAAAATGTAGAAATATAAATAAAGTTAGACAGTCAAATGTAGGGTGCAAACGAGCTTAAAAGGATTATAAGGGTAAAAACTTGTAAAGTGGGTGAATGGATATGAAGCAGCGTGTGGATCCTTATAGGAGGGAAATAACCTGCAGAAAGAGGCTGTTCAGATGGCTATTCGTCCTTGGGCTCAGGGCTCTGAGGATCAGCTTTCACCGAGAAGGGAGCTGCTGTCTTTAGTTTTTAATCATGAAATCATATACGGTGTGTTTAAACAAAATATCTGCAGTCTTCATCACTATGTTTCAAGAAAAGAATTTCTTTCCACACTGAAACCCAAGACCATGCGATGACCATGCAAACTTAAAAGTCATGCGGGTGCTTATGGGTAGCCGGTCCTGCAGCACTGTTCCGGCAAGTTCTAATTATTCTCTCGGTGCAACTTCCAGTCAGGCAGCACTAACAGAGAAAAACTAACCCGTCCAAGGGGACACAATGGGGGCATCTCTCTCTCTGTGTCAGAGACACCCCCGTCCCTTTGTCCCGCCGTGGGGACTCCCCACGTCGGCGCTCCTGTTTGACAAGCCCGCCTGCCAAACAACTCAATTAACCAAAAAAGAAGGGGAAGAAAGGAAGACCCAAACAGAAGGAAAGAGAGGGCTGGAGGCTGTCAGGCGGGACTTTCACGGTGCCGGAATGAGCCAGGCGGAATTACGGGGGAATGGGAGGGAAAAGGCCATGTCGTGTTAACTGGCATTCCGAACTGTCCAAAGGGCAAACAGAAGGCCAGGGGGTCATTGCCACTTGGTGCGCCCCAGTCCCACCGCAACCCCCCCCCTGCCCCAATTGATGAGTCCAGCTGGACGCTATAGCAGCGGAAAGCGGTTTGTGTTTGCTCTGCTCTTCACATGAAGCGGGCCGTCGCCGGCACACATTGAGGTCTGTTAGCTCTCTACTCCACGCAAAGCCGGCGAGGTTAACCCACAAGTTTGCCACGCTCCGCGGTCTGCCTGACAGCCGATGGCACGCTGGCAGGAGGAAAAGAGCTGCCCCTTCAAGGTCACCATGTTCTGACAGCCGCAGAATGCTGAGGTATTGGCTGTCTTTAGAAAATCTCATAATGGACTGCCGTTAAAATATCACATGGAGATATTAAGCAGATAATGTACAAATGTGTGCTGTGCTGTCGAGCCACTTGCCTGTGAGTGAATGTAAATGTGAATGTGTGGGCAGTTTCCTGTGCATAGAGCAACGATCAGTTTGGTTGTGTGATGCAGTGGGACGAAATCCACACCATTAGTGTTTGCAGTGAAATCCTTGAAATCAGATGTACAAGATGTGTAGAAGATTCTCTCCGCTTTGGTAGCATGTGAAACACAGACCTTCATGGGAATTTTATAGTAGTGTGAGAATGAAAGGGTGATGGCAGAGAGGGACAGGTCCCACTGTTAACGCTTTAGGAGAAAGATAACCAGGGTAAGGGGTGGGGGGGGGGGGGGGGGGGTTTGCAAGCTAATTGAAATGGGGGGTCTTGACCGCTCCTCTGCCCCATTCATTGGGGGATATTTATGGCTCAACACTTCCTACTCTCAGGACTCCCCACGTTGAGAATAGGGCATGGTTGCTGGGAAGGCAAAGGTGAACCGGGCCCTTGAGGATAAGACTTCCCCCCCCACCCAAAAAAAAGAAAAAAAAACGTTTGGTGGCAGTGCAAAGCATCAGATCCCAGATGCCTGTGCCATATGAGAGAGGGTACAGAGCACGTAAAGGGGGCAGCAGGAAGAAGCTTTACCTTTCACCTTCAGAACCACACATGCACACACTCATATGCCCGTGCACCCTAAATAACTCACAGTGAGGCTGGCTCCCCCTGGGGAGGGGGGGAGGGGGGGGGGCATAAAGGCAGAGAAGATAAATCTCCAGACTTGCGCAGGAATGAAAAGACAAGCCAGGCTCTTCTCACAGTTTTCCATTCACTTATAGGGAAGGATAGATGGTCCTCAATCAGTCTTTAATGGTGGGCAATTTAACTTCCCCTGGCTGTGAATGAGGCCAGGCAATAACACATGCTCTGGGACAATGTAACAAAAAACGGGGGGCGCGGGGGGAATTTGTAACCCGTTGTATTCGGCGGCGAGTGACCACAGAGTGGGAGGAAGGATCCCACGAGACAGAGATCTTCATGAGTGAGAATCGGCACCTCGTTCTACCTGCCCAGCTGAGCTTAACGGGGGGGGGGGGGGGGTGTGTGGCTCAGATATATGGGACAGGGGTGGAACTAAGAATTCTGGACCCCTGTCAAAATGTCTCCTTGGGGCCCCCCCTGCTCAATTTTGCATATAATTCAACATGCTCAAGGACACCTTTAAAGTGTTTGGCCACCTGAATCTGCAACAATATCCGTGCCCCTACTGCACCCCTGGCTTGGGCTGATGTGCTAGTGATCGGAAGGTCGCTGGTTCAAATCTAGCGGTCGATGGGCTGATTTCACAGTTGGGCTCTTTCAGCCTCTTACGCCCCAATGCTCGAGGGGCTGGCTGACCCTGTGTTCTTGATTGTACGTGGCTTTCAGGAAACGCATAAGCTAAATGTAGGGAGCTAAACGGCTGCCATGGACGGTGCCCCCTGCTGGTGCCCCAATGCTGAACCAGCGGATAACAGGGGTTTGTTTCACAAGCAGGGAAGTTTCAGTCATCAGAAAGGTATAAGAAACCGGGTCATGGTCATTCTGGGATGCAACTGCGACTGCTCATTTAAATGGTTCATTTATGTGGGGTGGGGAACTTCATATGTATTATAAAAAATATTAATATAATTACTCACTGACGTATATAGCAAGTACACTTTTCCACATTTAATGGTTAATTTTTAATTACCGTCAGCAGGGGTACCGTAAAGAGGGGGAAGTTAGAACAAGTCTGAAGCAAATTTGTAACATAATTGGATTGATCTGGGTCAGGGTCTCCATACCATATGCTTTCATTGGGTCCAAAATCTCTAGCTGAGCTCCTGACTGTCAGGACTCTGGGTGTCGACCCTTTATTGGTGCATATTACGGGTTTTTAAGATCGGTTATTAAGTCAATTATGTGCCCAGAAGTTGGGGTTTTCAGGCTATAACTTCTCTGATTCCTCTTATGGCCATTTGTGTTTTCATCATATCTGACACGGCTGTCACCCCCAAGTCACTGAGTGGCCGGGATGTAAGAAACAAGAGCTGGAGCCAGCGGTTGGAGGAGAGGGCCGGCTGCCGGCCGGACCAAGCGGAGCCCCCACACGGAGCCAACAAAGCTGCCACCGGCCGCTGGAGCGAGGGGGACGAGGAGAGAGGGGTTTAAGTATGGCCGATACAAAGGCGGGTGAACGGGGGAGTCCGGGCGAGGGAGGGAGGGAGGGGGGTCAGAGGGGGAGGCGTGGGGATAGGTAACAGAAGAAAAAATAAATAAAAATTAAAAAGGTAATCCCTTTGAGATGTTTCGAGACATAAAACAGCTATATGTAAATGACAGCAATAGGATTTTTGTTGTACCCCCTACTTTGATCTTGCGGTCTGAATCCAACACCCCCCTCCCATCCCTCCTCCTGTTTCTTGTAAGGAAATCTAGGCCTTTTAAAGGGAACCCTCCCTTAATAGCACGCACCTCTCCTTTTGTGATCCCCAATGGGCAACATATTCTCTGCTTTACACGCAGCACTTGCCATTCACACATCCGCGGCTGTAATCCCCTTATTCCGAGATAGCAATTATTTGGAGTATTTTGTTATTATTATTGCTATTATTCATGTCTATTCTGTCCAAGGGGCTGATTGCCTCACTCTCTCATGTCTTATCTGCAGTTTAAATAGCCTGCCTGCATTTTTTTTCCTCCAAAAGGTTCGAGTTTTTGCAGTGAAAACATACCCCCCCCCCCCCCAACCCTTTGATGGAAACACATTTTCTGGGTGTTTGAACATATTGTGAAGTGCAGGTAGGGTGTGTCGCTGAAACGCCCGGACAAGCCCTCCAACACAGAGGAAAGCATCAAGAATTCCATTAAAGATGGAGGAGAAGAGAAGAAAAATCATTTTAAAAGGTCCTTATTTTAGGTCAGGAAATAATTGTGTCAGTGGGTTTTGATCTTGTCCACGTTGGTGGATGATTGGAGCAGGGATCAGGGGTAATATGCAAAATGAAAAGGCACTGTTTCACTATTTGGGATCCCCTAGAGTCTAGGCCTTTCATTAAAATAGAGTTATATCCCCAGTCTGTATAGACCAGCCCTCAGGTTGAATTACTGCCACACACAGCTGTCTGGAAGAGAACAGCTACACCGAAAGCAAAAGTTGAGCCAGTGGGGCGTATTGTCACTGTATGATGGTGAAAAGCACAGTGCATGATGGTGAAAAGCACAGTGCAGAGTCATCAGCTGGAAACACTGCCAACATCCTTAACACCAGACTGTTCAAAAATAGCATTTATTTCTATGCGAACAATGTGAAACGGATTGCAGCACACAACACATGTATCATCTACTACCATTTTATATCACTTTTTCCAATAGCACCAGTGAAACGAAACCAGTTAACTTTGACCGTGTTAAAATTTTAAATAAACATTTTCCATCTTGAAACAATTTTAATACCTATAAAGAAAAGCCTCAAAATTAATTAAGATCTAAAGAATGAATGAAGAGTAAAAAACAAAATAACTGTGGATCTATTTCTACAACAGTTCATTCAATAGGCAGCGATCTAACGTGTGCAGGAATGAGTGCAGTGTTTTAGACTCTAAGCAAACTACTTTTAAATAAAGGTGTGTTAGGTGTAAATGCATGCATCATGTTAACCTATGCTTATTCATGTGTGTCTCCTGAAATCCCTTTAAAAGTGGGCATCGGTTCTTCTTGAAAACTAGACGAAAACATGATATAACATAACATGTTATTCTTGGCATACTAAAAAAGTAAGTAGTAGTAGTAATAACAGGTACATTCTGGTTAGATGGGGTAAAGTTTATCTGCCAGAACAGGTAGCTGCAGTGATGAAACAGAAGGGAAGTGGAATTTCTCAGTCATTTGGGGTACCTTGTTCCAGGGCTGGTATGGATGACGTGCGGAAGCTTACATGCTCCACAGGAGCAAAGCTGGCCCCCAGGTCCCTCTCCTGTAGACCACTGGGCTTGGGCGAGAGTAGGTTCCTCTGTTGGCTGGAGTGGGACGGAGCTCTTGGTGGAGGTCAGCAGAGAGTCGGAAGTGAAGAGAAGCTGACCGGGGGTGGTGAGGAAGGGCCAATTCCCCGCCAGGAGAAGCCGTGGGGTGACTCCCCCCAGGCCTACGCCCCTGCCGACCCCCACACCCATTCCCACACTCACCTCACCTAACAGCCTTCTCATCTCCTGCAGGGATGACCCCAGGAGCAGGATGTAGTTCCGCGCCAGGATGAGGGTGGAGATTTTGGAGAGCCTGCGGCTATGGTGGGGGTGGTCTTGGGCAGCAGGCGATGAGTATGGCATCATCACTTCTCTCAGGGCGTCCATGGCCATGTTCAGATCCTGCATTCGCTTTCTTTCCCTACTGTTGATCCTTCGCCTCAGCTCCTGCTGCTCCTCGGGGTTCAGCTCCCTGGGGAGCTTTGCAGGCCTCTGTGGCCCCCTTCCAGCCCCCATGGCGTTCACCGCGGGTCCAGGAAGAAGCCCCATCCCCAGTGAGCTGACATCTCTGGGCAGGGCCTGTTGAGAAGCTCTGCCACCCAGAGGAGTGATGAAGCCAGAGTCCCTGCTGCTTGGGCTGTTAGAGGTGCTGGTGTTCATCTCTAGTGCCTGAGGCCCTAGCTGTGCTGGTCTGGCCAGGCCGAGAGCAACAAGGCTGTAAGAGAAATTTCAATGTCCTTTCCTCCTAGAGTTAAAACAGAGGATTGTGGGAGAAGTAGTTTACAAGTCACCTCCAGTTTCCACATCTGCTTAAGGCTTCTTGATTCTGTCGTCAAGCCCTCCCATAAGACGCTTCAGGTAAGTCGTCCTTCTCTTTGATGGGCTGGAAAATTGCTTTAAGAGATTGTACAAGATTGTAATGTTAAGGCAAATAAATCAGTTTTTCTATTGCCATGTTTTTTCACTAGCAACAATTTTCTGCTTAACATTACTTAATTTCTTGGATATGAACACACAATTTGTACAGATCAGAAGCTTAGCTTTAGACAGCTGAAAAATACAGAACATAAATCGTGTTTCTCCTGTCACTCAAAGTTCGTCCCCAGAACAATGTTTTCCCCACCTACCAGCTGCAAAACAATAATATGTGTTCAAAAATACATATGTGCCCACATAGTGAAACATGCAAACATAATATTTTTGCCTTCTTGCTAAGCGTTTTTATCTTTATGGTGGTCCATCTGTGTCCATGCCTGCTTTCATCTGAACATCCAGACTCTCCCTTCCAGATATCTGCCCAGATAAACTACCTGTTACATCCAGACAATCCAGACCTCGGTCCAAAACGTAGAGGAGCAAGCAATTGAGGAGGCATGCAGAGAAGCCAGGATTCTCTCTGTAAAGTGACACCGACGTTCTCAGTTGTAGATCAGGAAGATGATGGCAGCTTTCACTGGTGGCTGAGAGCTTCGTCTCGGAACAGTGGGTGAAAAATGCTTCTGATCCGGAATCGGGCTTGAGAGTGTGTGAGAAAACATCTAGTCAGAGGGTGAGGGCTTCTCTGGGAGTAGATTGAAGCAGTGAGAATGGGTGGGAGTGGAGAGTGGCATCATTCCCGAGTTCAAGATCGAACACACATACAGCGATAGCCAATTAGGTGTCGCCCGTCAGCAGCCGAGTTTTCTAATTGGCTGAGATTTTTTTTCTTAATCACAAACTGCAAAATTACTATATATATATATATCAGTATTTCACACATGAGTAAATTGTACTAATGAATTATAATTATCGTTCTGGTACTTTTTTTTTTATATAACCATTTAGTTGTTTATGTGGAAGCATCAGATGTATATACTCACAAGCATATTTGATCATTTGAACTTTAACTTTGCATAATGTGGAATTTCTCTGTCATTTATTGCTTGATTTTTGCTTTCAATAACAATTGAAAAAATATATTTCCTTCTGCATAATTTTAACCTAGAAACTGAAAGGAAAAACTCATTCATTAACATATAAATTTACGTATAAGAACCTTACAGGTCTATAAGAAATCTGTCAATTCTTGACCATACATTAGTGCAAATACACTACACACTATTTTTTGTGATAGAATGCATCGATAATTTTCTAACACCCACTTTGCTGTGCTTTTAACCTGATGATCACTTTTCAAGTGAACCTTCTCACCACCGTTACTAAGCCAGGGTTCATATGTGATCAGCATCGTCCTGTTCGTCTTAACGCTGTAGCATGGCTCATCCTACCCACTGGCTTTTTACAGAAATGAGCATCCAAGCTAATTAGGCACCAGCACACTGAATGCAACAAAGGCGTTTACAGATCGCATTTTAAGAAGGCGAACATAAATAGGTCAGACAGGAGGGAGAGGCAACTGAAACACCACTGTTGTGGGGTTTTTTTTTTTTCAGAAAAAAAAATGACAACAGGAAAAAAGACACCTTGAAATGAACCTCTATGCTGCCGCGTCTCTTCTATAAACAAACAATGAAGGCAGGGAGACAGGGGCCGATGACTGGAGGATGCAAAAGGACGTGAAGAAGAGACCTTCCTTTCTTCCCTCTTTTCTCCGTCCGAAACACAAAGACATGTGCCGAGGTACTTTCCTGCCAGGCACCGGTGCTGCCCGGCTGGTGCCGTCCCCCCCTGCCCCCCACGGCTGAAAGGGAGCGGCGCAGATGAACAGGAAAGGGCCGGGATGAAAGGCGAGGGCCGGGGTGGCGGGCAGCTGCGGGGACACAGAGCGGCGGGCAGCGGCAGCAGCAGCGCCAGGATGCGTGTGAGCGGCTGAGCTTCCAGCTCCTGCCCCGGCGGCCGCTGAATAGAGCTGCCACTGATGGATTAGGGAGGACCAGCTCGGATGGGAGAGATGGAAAGAAGAAGAGGGGGGAAAAAAACGAGAGGGGAGAAAGTTTTCTCCTCTGAAAAGGGCTACAATGTCGCCCCCCCCCCCCCCACAATGTGCGCGTGCAAACCCGAAAGGGACACCTGCCCGGACAGTGATGCACACAAACGAGCGCAGACAGAAGTTAAAAATGGAGCCAGGGCCATGAAAGTGTCAAAGAAAAGCCCCCCCACTTCCCTCCCCTGCACCCCCCCCGCCCATGCCCTGCCCCCCTCCCCAGCAAAAAACATGGAATTGATTTCGGAGCTCAATGTCAGGCACTAATGCATCCTTTTTCACACGGAAAAAGGCGCCCCAGCTCCCAGACCCCTTTTCATGGTCTTGAAGCAGGAACAGGCCTTACCCTCTCACAGGGCGTGTGTGTGTGTGTTAAATGGGTGGGGGGGTGGCTTTGTGGGGGCTTTAGCTGGGTCCATCCGGGGGAGACCATCTGTCTGCGGTGGTGATGCTGGGGCTAGGGGCGTCCCGTCCGCCTCGGATACCGGTGCCGGTCTCAGATGCCTGCTTGTGTCCTGTCCTTCAGCTTTCCCAGCCCGGTCTGCTGATCTGCCAACAGAACTCGTCTCCCAAAGCTGCACCTGTGATCTAAATGCCTTTTATTTCACCTAATTTCCTGAGAGGCTTGTGGGAGCTATCCGGCCTCCATGAATACCAGCGCGGCTCGCGGCGCGAACAGCTTGCCATTGAGACAAATGCCCCCGGCACGGGCTGAATGTCAATTGGCCGCAAATAAGGTCATGGTTTCTCAATCACCGCTTTGCTCATTTTGCTCAATTCGCAAATTCCGATAAATCTGTTATCGCGTCCTAGAAAAACTGAGGGAGATGTGTAGTAGACAGATTGAAGAGGTTTACAGGCCTTTTGTCATGGACTGGAACACGAGCACTGGTGACAATTTTTTTTAATTATTTGTGTGATTGTTTCAACTTATTAGCATAAGATTCGAGGGGAAATTCTTCTTACAACATCAGTTCCATACATTGCATGTGAAAGTTGCATCTTTACTCTTTAATCAAAGCAGAAAATAACAGACCTCATTCCAGAGCAATAATTCAAATTTCTAAGAATTTGGTTTGTAAATGTAAAAAAAAAAGTGTACTTAGAAGGTCAAATGCAAACTGTACACTGCCAGGTTGTGATACCATCATTAATATTCATACACGGGGCAAACGCGGTACATTTGTCTCATCTGCAATTGGAGTAATATACGACCAACTGCTTACGCTGGGCCCAACACCTTGAGGCAATATTACCGAAAGACATTTTCCGTTTGAAATGTGCGCCCACAAGCTAATGAGAAATTAACAGATGCAAACGTCTATATTCGCCTCCCTCCTGAGGGAACAGGTGCACGGACAACAATACTGATATAACAGGCACGTCTTTCAAAAATGCAAAGGGTTAATGCATCAAAAGTGAGTCACGCAGGCAGTATTTTGTCCCTTCAGCTCCTAATTCGGCCATGGAGAGTGTGGCAGCCAGACCCCTACAAGGAGATGAGAAGATTACAAGCTGTTAATAAGGTGGAACCAATCGCTGAAGGCTGGCCATTGTGCCTCCCAGCATCCTCTGGGAGCGTTTGCCTGAGAGACAGAGCATTTGGTCCCATGCAGGCTGGGGAGGGGTGACCCAGCGGGTGCTCCTTCAAAGGCCATTGATGATCCGCTCTCTGTCACCGCGGCTATTTAACGCACGAGATGTATACATACGCGCTGCCGGGGTGGCGTGCGGTTTGACGCCGGCTTACTGACACTGAGAGACTGAGCCGCCGGTTTGTCTAGCATGAGAATGCCTTACATAAAGCTCGCTTTCATATACATTGTATAGCATGGACAATATATGCCCATTTTTAGCAAAAAATTAATACAGTGTACTAAAATTGGCTTAAACATGATGTTATTTTAACAGAAATAAAACAGCCAAAAATAATATTGTCGGATCTATTGTCTGATTTCAATACGTGTATATTGGGACACACACACAAGCAAAGAAAGAGCATGTGACTTACAGACAGACAGACAGACAGACAGACAAATTTACAGACAGTAATTGACTGGGAAGTCAAAACAACAAAACAAGCAAAAACCAAAACAACAAATACAGTAGCTTGACACAAAGTCACATAAAGGTCCACCTGTAATCTATCAGCACGTGGTGGAAAAGATACATTTTCTGCTCAGTTGCCTCAAACTGTTTAGATCCCTCAAGAGAATAAAAGCATTAAAGTTTAATCAGTCATCCAGGCAACAAAACAGGTGCAAAAAATGAATATTGTTTAGATTTTTTTAAATAGTAATATAAGACAATGAAATTCAGAAATAATAGAATTTTTTTGTTAGTATAATTAAGGAAATTACGTATTTTTATCATTTAAGGATCCGTTTAAGCAAAGTTGACATAAAATGGTACAAGTAAAAAATACAGTGTGTTAATTCTGTCCACAGTAAGTTTGTCATGCAAAGGAATTTCCTTATAAATATATAACTAATACACAATTACACTGAACAGTTAATTGATTTAGTCCTTCGAAGATCTAACCATTCTGTTTTTAAAAAAGCATGATATGCAGAAGCAAGGCTGTCCTTTACTCTAGGTACAAACAGAGGATCAGGCTATGACAGTCAGTCTTAAATATGCCATCAGCCCCTTTTTCCAGCGACCGACAGTGATGGATCTACTGTCGCCCATCAGAATCAGCTGGAAACTGCAGCTCACAGTTGTCTTTATGGCATCTGAATCTGCCTTTTTTTCCTGGTGAAGGGGGTGGCGGGGGGGGGGGCATAGAAGGTTAAGGCATATGGGATATGATGGATGAGGACGCACACACCCCAAAGAGGGGCGGGGGCGGCAGATTCTTACTATGAAAGAGGAAAGGAGAGTTAGAGAGAAAAGCAAGTTAATCTTATATGACATCTCCAATGAAATGTGGAACACAACCCCCCCCGACAATCATTATGTTAGAGGTCTATTGAGGAACAGAGCATGGGTGTCCTGTCTGATTAAAAAAAAAAAATTCAGAATTGGAAATGTTTTGGTCTAATCTTCAAAGTGGCTTAAACAAATATTAAGAAACAAATATACAGTCATGGAGTCTGAGACAATATTTTGACAAATTTTGTCTTAATATCAGTGCAGTAAAAATCTTTAGAATTATTTTATTGTGAATCTATTGCTAAAGATAATAATCCATCCATCCATCCATCCAATCTCTAGTTATGGTCAGTATCATGGTAATCTGGACTTGTTGTGTGTGTGTGTGTGTGTGTGTGTATGTGTGTGCGAGCGGGTTTACCTATCCTTATGGGGACACAATGTCCCCATAACGTGATAAATATCCGGTTTTTTTTTCCATTATGGGGACTGGTTTCCTGGTCCCCATAAGGGAAAACTCTATTTTATAAAAATCGTTGACTGCTATGAAAAAACTAAAAATGCAAAAACTCTTGTATTTTGTTAGGTTACTTATGGTTATGGTTAGGGCAGGGTAGGGGTTAAGGTTGTCATAGTTAGCGTTAGCATTTTTCCCATTGAAATGAATGAGCGGTCCCCATAAGGATATGTTTACCCTACATGTGCATGTGTGTGTGTGTGTGTGTGTGTGTGTGTGTGTGTGGAGTCTGGTAGGGTGTCTTGTGTTAACAAGCTAGTTCCATTGGAACCTGACAAGTCCAAGTCCAAGCTGATGCAGAATTGATTTTCATGAGAGTGTCAGGACACGTTAAACAAATGAAGATAAATTGTGGAACAGAGCTAAACAAGGCTGTGAAAGGACACGGGGACAGTGACAGGGGCAGTAAGACACTAGGGCCACACCCACCCATCCATCACTGTGATTCACCCAATCTGAAACTCCTGTGTATGATCATGTCTGTGTCTCTATGTGTTTGTTTGAACAAAATGCATATATTGGAAATCCAAATAAAAAAAATTTAATATAGGAATTTAGGATTAGGAAATATAAATGATTTAGTGTTAATTTTTGAATTATTATTCAATATTATTAACTTAAATTAAGCTGCCCACCTAACACGTAACAATAATAAAATTAAACACAGCATGTTTTTTTTTTAGTGGAATGTGGGTCATCTTCAACATTTGCAGAAAATTAGAATTTTTTTATGTGTAAGTCATGCCAAACATGGGTAATATTGTTGGGAGTTACCATATGGTGCAGCATCCCACTGTGACATCTGATAGGCTCAAAACGTGTGCCCCCTTACACAACAATTGAATCAGGGCCGGCAGTAAACGGACCCCATCCGGCCGCTGGGCATCTGGGGGGTGCGACACGGGGCCAGAGTGGGGCAAGCGGGAGGCAGACGCAAGACTGAGAGCAGAGCCATAATCACATTTAATAATAAACTGAAAGGTACGCCAGTGCAACTCAACACCGCTAACAGACTCGAAGTAGCAGCATCTGCTGAACAACAAACCTGTGGGGTGTGGAAGTGGGTGTCGGCTTAGCATGCAGGCCAGATTTCACCCAGAAAAGTGGGAGACCGCAGAGCACATGGGCCCCCAGTGAAAATCATTAAATATAGCAATCAGATGTAACTGCACAAATGATCTGATGAAATGTGAGCTAAAACTCCCATCATAGGTGTAGATTTAGGGGGGGCAGGGGGACCAATGGTGAAACGGGGGGGGGGGATCATTCCCCTCAATAATATTACATACAATGTTTGGTTTATGAAAAACACATGATTAATACAAGTTTTTTTCTTACTGTTTTTACTTAGGGAACCTCTACCCTCCGTTAACATGGTTTATTATCAATTCACGCACAATTCTCATCCCACTGTGTTTGCTGTTAGGACGTAAGAAGCCCATCAAAAAAACGAGGCCACATCCGGCATTTATTTTGAAGACACCGTAACGTAAGTTACTCAATTACCAGAAACTCAGAATCATTCAATTCATAAATAGTGTTGGCATTTATTACTAAGAAGAGATTCAGTAAATCTCCAGTATTTACTTCTATGGGTCTCTAGGAGAAGATCTTCTAGTCGCTATTTTATGTGTGTTGTCTTTCTTTCCGGAAAGTTAGGATGTGTTTGTGAGAGAGACAGGGGGCAGGAGAGTGACAGGGGCGTCACAGTGGACCCTGAGCTGAGGTCATTTATCCACAACGAATGACCTGACATTCTTGGGGGAGTCTCGCAAATTGTGCAAAATTTTAATAATTCCCACAAATTCAGTGTTCATATTGTTGGACTTAACACACTTAAACTGCCATATTAGCGAAGATGAATAACGGTGAATCGGAAAGATAAATTTCACCTTTATATTGTAGCTATAACAGCAATTAGTTACGAAAAAAAAACTGTATACAATGTGACTACAGAATCGGCATCATGCCTCTGACCCCAATATACCCCTACAGATATTTGGTGACATAATTTGCCTGGGTGCTGCTGATAAAGCTTCTCCCTTTATGTGCATCCCTGTCTGCTGATGGTCCATGTCCTGCTCCTTATAATAAAAGCATTTAAATTGTCAGGTAAAAATCGTTCCTTTAATTTTAGAATTGATTCTCAAAATTCAAATATTCAGATTGAAGGAATCCCTATTTCAGTATCGATGCATACATCCCAACTCAAAACATGGAAAAATAAAGAGGTAAGGAAAATTTCCGTAATGAGCTAGCGTTTCAGGATGATATTCTGGTTCAGTGAGGTCGCGATCTGAGTTAAAATATTCTTTTCTGTTTCGATTGCAGTAGATTATCTTGCGTGCGGTTCACACGGCCGTCCACTCGAGAACCACCTCAGGCTTACTTGGAGGGGACCTCATCTGATCACTTCTCCTTAATAGAAGCAGATGGATCTCTCACAATAACCCCACCCAGGCCCTCCCTTTCTTTGACGGTGCACAACAAGCAGGACACACAGGATCTTCAACCAAACCTGCCCCCCGCCCCACCCTATCCGGGACAGGCTTGACCAAGTCTGAACCGTGTTCCATGCTCCAGCCATGCCGTTGTCTCTCTTAGGCATGCAATTAATGTCCAGTTGATGTACTCCCGCATTCACTTTGAAGTTAAATCCCATTTTCACCTCCCATTCTGTCAGACGCTCGCTGCTCCTTACGCCATGAATATCCAAAGGTCCGCTTACTTTACAGGATTACACCCCCCCCCATTGAAAATTGCTTTGACCAGCAGGAGGACTCCTGTAACAAAACCTCGCCCATACACCCTTTCTCTCCATCCCTTCAGTAAATACATTGATGCACCCTGTCTCTTAGGTCACTTCTTATGGCATGGAATTGTTCCCCAGGCCTGTTGTTGGATACTGATTCCACCCTTGTTAAATCCCTCTTCATTCACTCAAAGACGGTAGCTCTGTTCTGAAGGGATACACTATGAAACCTCACAGAGGCCTTCCAAACAAATGGAATCATGATCAGTTTAAAGTATTGTGTTCTTGTCTGTGAGCAGGGATTATTGTAATAGTACAGAAACTCTCAACAATTCATTATAACTGGTAAACTGTAAAAATCCTTAACCCTTTAAACCAAGCCCCTTGTGTCTTGTCTTCTTAATTATATACTAATGTCCAAAAATTACAACACAACAGAAACTGTTTAAATTAAAACTTGTACTTTCATAACAAAATATGCACCGTGATATAGTGCCAAAAAACTGCTGAAATGCACTATTAATTCTTAAATTAATAGCACTATTAAATGGATAGTCACCACAGCAGCACCTATCCAAAAAATGTACATAAAATTTTGCAGTTATACGTCAGGTTTTTTACATGATAATTGAGTACATCATTCATGTCAGAATTACTTTGCATTGTTTTTATTCATTAGAGGTTGAATATAAGGAGGAACACCACTGTGGGCCAGAAGTGAAGGTTCAACCTTCTATTCATCTTGGTAAAAAATAATTAGTAAATAATAATTGCATTATGGTGCAATATTCTCTATCTGCATTTCTTTTAAATGAAAGTCTGTGTTCTATTGTGTCACTTTACTTTTTTCTTTTTTAACTTTGTGTCTTTACAGAGTGACCCTTAATAATGTGTATTTCACTGCACTTTGCAGTGTTTCACTATTACCTATTTTTCCACTTAAGATGTTTCTTAAGGTGCGTATTTTATTGTATTCTACAATGTCTTCCTGCTACTTTTCCTGTGCCCTTATCACCTGTCCTGGCTTTTATTTATTTCACTTCTTTACTGCTGACTGTAAAAGCTTCGCACAAAAATACCTGTAAAGTACATGTATTGTCTATGCGTGTACACAAGGCAAATAAATCTGTTGAGTCTCGAAAAAAAAATATCACAATGCACTGCATGCTGCAAGCAGGAAAACACCCCAAACTGTGCCAGGATGAACTGGCCCCCTGCTCCAGCTTTTCAGTAATTCAGGTAAAGTTCTCTTAAAATCACGTGGGAGCAAATTGTAAGTTCAGAAAAAGAACTATGTGATAAGGGTCTGTCACTGCAGGACATTTGGCCGTCAGTGAATACAGTGCATGAAAGATTTGGTCTTCTTCAAGACTCATAAGAAATTACTTTCAACTAGAAAAGCATCTCCTTGTAACACACTGTATAAGTACCAATATTGTTATTACCTGTGTTGCTTATTTATGGAGCAAGTGTTATTTTTCTATCCTAAATGACAAAAATAGAGAATGTTATTCGTCAGGTGTAATTTACTAATTTGACAGTGCAGACTTCTGCAGATACATATCAAAGTCTGAGATGAAGATAAACACACAAGTGATATATAATTAATATTAAAATGAAGTTGATTTTGGAAAAGGGTGACAGTAATTTTCCTGGGAGATGTTTTTGAAGAACCAGCAGTATTTTCTTTTCCTGAAAGCTAGAAACACTGGAAAGAGAGAAAAAGGCATTTTCAAAGTGGTTATTGGTAAATGCAATATTACCTGAAATGTAATAAGGAATGCTTAGCCTATACAGTAACATTAAAATTTGCATAAATGCAGGTATTATTCTGCCTGGTTATTGTATAATAGAAAATAATCCAGTTTTATGACGTTCATTTCAAAATTTTTAAAAGTGTGAGTAACGTTAAGTTTTTTTTTCCCTGTTTGTTTATTAAAATGCAGAAACTGTTACATAAACACCTACAGCTAATACCAAGTATATGACTGAGCATATCGCTGTTTTATGCCCATATAAAAAAAATGACAGTGTGTCATTATGAAGCCATTGCTGATGACAAGTGGGAAGAGCTGATTGTGACCCAATAACTATCATAAATGCCTTCATCTTCTGTAACAGTTTCACAAGCGAAAGACCTTTTGTAAATCCTTCCATAATAGGGAGGTCGCTATCATCAAAGTGCCTTAAGAGAAGAATCTACAGGACAGTGTTTCTCAATCCGGTCCTCTGGGAGCCACAGATGGTCCACGTTTTTGTTTCCTCCCGGCTCCCTGTCAGACAGTTCACATTTTTGCTCCCTGTAAGGGAGCAAAAACATGGACTGTCTGTGGCTCCCCAAGGACCGGTATACGATATAAAAGATATTCAATGGTCTTAACAACAATCAGGCTTCTCAGCTCTCTATAGTTAATACCCCATTTTCCTGGGTCTGCTACAAACCCAACAGTTTTATTTATTTTTTTTCCACTCCCTCTGTTTCCTTGTTTCTGTTTGCCTCTGTCATCGATGCATCTCCTTGAATCTTTGGGCATAATCCCTTCAGCCAACAAAATAAGATGCATTTCCTTGAAAAGCCTGCACATCTGCGCCGTTCTCCGTGATGCTTAATTCCAGTGTAAGTTGGTGTTAGCCTGGATTCCCCACCTCACAGTGACATGCTATGAATATTCAACTGCACAGAGCCTGAGTTGGTGGTGGCTCAGTTTGAACGATTTTCTTTTGAGCCAGCTGCTCTTCCGCGAAAATGATGCAATCCGCTGTCACTAGTTAGTGATTGTTACGAGGAAACTTAACCTCATATTAACAAGATTATAAGGCAAAGAAATGGAGGTTGTCATACAAAAAAAGTTTGTAAATGATATAAATACTCTGACACAAATCACCACAGCCCAAGTGTATTAAAGATATTTACATATTTTTACATGCTCTTGCAGTTGACATTGGTCCAATTTAACCATCGAATTGGCCATCCAATATAAGGTGTTCATGCATTATTTTAGTCCAGTCCAATGCACCTCCCATAATCTTCAAGCACTGAATAATACTGGCACTTGTTTTGTGTTCTTTTTTCCCAGTTCAAGCACTGATCTGAGCAAATCAGGTGTGAGCGAAGAGATTGCTGGAGCACTAGAGGAGTAATTAATTCTACAATATGATACGGTGTATGTGGTGGTTGGTGGAAACTTATTTTAGATGAGGTTCAGCAAATCATTTAAAGACAAACTGAACTACTGATAGATAGATAGATAGATAGATAGATAGATAGATAGCTAGATAGATAGATAGATAGATAGATAGATAGATAGATAGATAGATAGATAGATAGATAGATAGACTGAGGTTTTTACCACTGCTTTCCAATCACTCTCCAGCACAATGGGATTACAGCATTCTCTTCCCACCTCTGAGCCCCGCCCCTTTCTTCTCTCCCACCTGTTACTGTGACTGAATTCCTCTCCCAGGGGGAGCAAATATGGGAACAAAGAAGCAAAGGGCAATTTTAGTGGTGGGGGTTGGCTTCTGGGGGCAGGGGTGGACAGGTTACAGACTTGATGTTGCAAGATAGTAACCTGGGAAAATGTGTAGCATAGACCCCTCCCCGTGCCCATTTGCTGCGTCTCCCCAGCCAGGAGCATGCCTCCAGACACTGCCCACCTTTTCTGACAGATAAGGGATGTCAGTGAGTAATACCTCTAAAGCAAAGAAGGCAAAGAAGAAGTCGGCCGAGAGAAGCGGCCCCATCTGACTTCTGTCACTCTACTTGACTTCTTTAGTATGAATTGCATCATATCCTGTTTGTCACCAGTGCTCTCCTGACTCTTCCAAGGTATTCCATTTACAAACGGTGCACGAACCGAAGTCAGAGTACGATTGACTCTACAGTCTATACATCACTTCACATCAGTTTAAAAAACTTCCATCCATCCATCCATCCATTTAACTTTCAAACACATATTGAGCTTGGGGTGGCAGTATTGAACTGAGACCTGTAGGGCACAAAGCATTAGACGTCCTGGATGCCGATTAAATGACACATATATGCCCAAGCTCACACATACAGTCACACACTAAGAACATTATTATCATTATTATCATTATTATTATTATTATTATTATTATTATTATTATTATTGTTGTTGTTGTTGTTGTTATACATTCCTGTATATAAAACCATATATAAAAAAAACCTTGCGTTAGCAACAGAAGGGACACTAACCAATCTACCAGATACAGCATTGCGCGAGAAAGTTTGTTTTCTTGCTACGTAGTGCTTAAGTATAATTGCGCAATGGAGCCGTTCATTGCGTCAAGTAAATTATTAAACTAGTATGGGTCATGCAGAATTTCTCAGACGTCGCTGAAATTAATACTTCGACAACTGTTGCCTAACAGCTAATACCTCTATATTGAGATTTTAAATGTTTGTAATTCAAACTCTTTGCAGGTTCTTCGCTTTAAAGGGGATTTGTGTGAGTGTGCTGAAGGCAACAGTTAATTGCATACTGTGTCTGTATCAACGACGGTAACAGCAAGGCAGAAAGGGAGGTGGTCGACTTGGTTATTAAATTATACATAATATCCATCGTAATGGCGTATAGTGTTAAATGATGCACATCAGTATATGGATCACGTGAAATAAAAGGGTCGCATTTCTCCACGCACTTTAACTGTATTTTATGGTCTGAGGTGCAATGAGATGAAAACACAAATTTTAAAATTATTTATTTTTCACTGTTGCTTTGCCTTAGATTTTTTATGTCTGTACAATGGTTTAAATTCGTCTCGTCTCCTAGCACTAACAAAATTCTTGAATTAATTCTAGAATAAACGGTGTGCTTAAAATTAGTAAACTGTATATAGTTGCCGCGATAATAAAAACGGATTTACTTGGTGTCCTTAGTGTGTATTTGCTGAGTTTTATTAAGCATGAAAGTAAGCGCAAACTCGAGCAGTCAGTTGTTTCTAAGTTATATTGACGTCCATGATATCAAAGTATTTTGTAAAACCCATAAATGTTTTCCTTTGTACCTTCCAAGATATGATTACTTTAGTGTAAGAGGCTGAATGAACTCAAAATGCAAAGAAATCGAATCGAACTGCCAGCAAGAAAGCAACTAATTATGCATGACATTCTTTCACTTTTAACACTATAAATTAGGCTACAATTGTGGGGAAATTAACGATCATGGCAGAGTAGCCTACATTTTAAGAGGCGATATATTTGTAACAAAAACAAAGTTTCTTCCACTTCGTCTTCCAAACGATGAGGTTGCGGGGAAATGTGTTATCATTTAATCGGGAATATATAGTATATATTAGGTTATAAAGGCATTATATCAAGCTGAAATTATCAAAAGATTTCACTCATTTTCTCTCTCTCCATCGGTCTTTTCCTCTGGCACACACATAAGCACACATCTCAGTTTACGCTTTGTGAACCATTTTCGTTATCTACTCTGAAACAGGCGGTGTACAGCCTGTCGCAAATGAAAAACATGCGCAAACTATAGAGCAGAGAGCTCACCTAACGGACCCGACTAACGTATTGTCAGACAACTTTTAAACACAGCGATTGAAACATCACCACCACCACCGACAACAACAACAATAATAATAATAATAACAATAATAATAATAATAATAATAATAGGTCTATATGTTACATGGGTGTATGTATAGGGTAAGATATTGCATAAACCGACATCGATATACACTACACACATTTTTCATTTTTCTTTTTATTTTAAACATTTTTCGTGAAGCAAAAAAAATAATTTTGACAGCTTTATCTTTCGTATTATTATGATCAGTGTTCCTGAAATAAGTTCCAATAAGCACAATAACAATGTCGGCGTTAATGTTAGAGCATTATTCATTTCAGTATTAATTAGATTTTATTACACGGTGATCCCGTATTAGGGGAAATCGGCAGACAACTTTATTATTATCACAGAAATAACAAAAACATAATAATAATAATAATAATAATAATGTATGGACGAATTACCACTCTAGAGAATGTGAATAGCTATTTTTTAAAGAAAAAATCCCAAAAGATACACGTTTTGTTAATATTGTTGTTGGTATTTTTTTAGTTCAGCATTAAATTACTTATTAATGATTCTTTCAGTTACACTTTATGTTTAGTCTGTAGTAAGTGTGAAGTAAATAATAATAATAATAATAATAATAATAATAATAATAATAATAATAATACGTTTTTCCTGCCTTTACTTTTTAAGAATAACATCCTGCAAGGTGTATAGTTATCATAGCCATCACTGCAAACCTACAACTAACATAAAAACGTCACGGCTGTTGTAACTAAACTTTGAACACACCATGGAAGACACTGTCCTTTTGCGTTACATTAACTGTATTTCTGCCCGCAAACAGGATTGCGACGTGTCGTTAAAAGTAACTGCTAAAGCTTATTTGACAATAAGTAACTTCAACTCATTCCTGTCGTTGTAATTGTATCTTGAATCAATGCATCACTTTGAAGAAGGGATTTTTTATTCAACGCTGCTTATACATAACGCCGTTAAATTAAAAAAATGGAAAAAATCATTTCCTTGAAAATCAAAAAAATATTTTTTAAAACATTATTACTGTTATTAAATTGGTCACGTTTTTTTCTAATTCGATTAAGCATTTAGACCCACATAAGGGAAATAATACCGCGTTACCTTTCCACCATATGTATATATCTGTGTGTATGTGTGTGTAACGCAATGAGTTGGATATAGTACCACTTTAAATTAACCTCTCACCTAGCGGTTGTAATTATACAGCTAAATGTCTTAAAAGACATTAACATTATCCTTACATTATTATATGCTCATTATTTTATAGTTTAAAAAACTACCAAATCCAACTTTCAATCTTTGTTTTTTGGTGAAAGAAGTTCAAACGTAACCACATAAAATATCAAATTAGTTGAAATTATTGTTACACTGATGAAAGTAAACTTCATTTAAAAACATTTGTAAAAATAACATTTCATATTATACATAATTGCTGAAGTTTCATATAGTTTATGTAATCACTTGTTAATTCATATAGAGCTAATTTATAGAGCCTAATCATTTTCCTTTAGATTATTGTGCTTTTTATTAAAACGTCTGTGTATTTATTTGATTATGGTTTTCGTTTGCGTGTGTTTTAATTAAGTGTTAATATACGGTTTTCTGCTATTCACATGACACTTTTGTATTTACTATTCATGGCTAAGCATGGGGTGGGAAAAAACGAGGAGGAAACAAATTATTTCAATTAAACCTCTTTATTAACATTTAAAATGCCAACATAGTATCACTCGTTCATTTCAAATCCCAGTAAAATAAGTAAATAAATATCATTTAGCAGTTTTCATACAAAAATAAAGAGATGATAATTCTTTATGTCTGGCAGTGACAGTGACATGTTTGGCAAAAAAAGAAAGAAAGAAAAAGAAAAAGAAAACACCAACGAGTAAAATACTGGATTAACTTCATCCCGACCCTGGGTTCTGTGAGAGACTAAATGGGACCGGACCAGTTACAGGAAGATGAAAAGGCAGATAAGAGTAAATGTTGTCACCAGTACTGTAATGCTTAAGATAACAATAGCGTGTTTCAAGCAGAGTAAGGACGTCAGAGCCCGGAGGTCACCCCAAACACATTGACAAAGTCTAATATAAAATCTTTCGTACTATATAAACAAAATTAGAGATCTACATATTTACATGTAAATGACATTTTCTGTGCTTCGGAGTGAAATGAAATTATCAAAGAGATGCGCATGAGGGATACTAACATGAAAGTTATAAGATGACGGCTACGTTAGAGCTTACGTTTTAAAACATGAATTACGCCATGTTAAAATGGTATTTGAACTGTAATCTACAATAGTGTTTTACCAATAGTTCGTATTGTCTAATCATTTTTTTTGTTTTCTTTAAATCCACCCAATGTCTGATTTTTGCGGTGATGCGATAGAAGTAGCATGGATATTTTAAGCATTCTACATCTTTGATTTTCTTAAAAACGCCCAGTGAAGGTTTATTACAAAACTAAATTAACCATTATTTGATCTAGCTCACCATTCATTTTTGTTGACTTATAGTCACTTTACAACGGATCATTCAATCAGTGTATTGAAGTAAACTGAGACAC